>NC_079499.1:29154989-30502618 GCF_030052815.1 Hevea brasiliensis | reverse complement strand
GCACAATAAAAATTGAAATCTGATTACATAAAACATTCCTTGACAAATTCACAATTTGAATATTTCATAATCACATTTCACAATTTATCAAAATTCATTATAACACAATTTTGGTCAAATAATTTCATAAACACAATGTTGCCAATTCATACACCACTTAAGCCATGACACAAAATTTTTCGATCGATGCTGTTGTACACCACAACAAAGCAATCTACAACCCTACTAGTCGAAATCAATGAGGGAGGTAGCTAGCTAGCTAATGAGTACTCATCAGATCTACAACCTCAAGTAAACCAGAGAGGGAGGAAAATAATTGATCTCAACCCCATAATTGGGAGAATAATATGGCACTATTATGCTAAGTGTGAATCCAAAATCAATTTAAAACAATTTATTCAAATATTGCATACAAAAATCAAATCAATTTTCAAAGTTACATTTTCATTCACAAAGTGGCAACACAAAAGTTCTTAAACTCATAATGCGTACTAAATCAATTTTTCAAGGATAAAATGCTTAAATAGGGTTTATTGTGCACAAACCTGACGTGAGTCGCCTCTAGGCCTTAACTCAGTCTTTTGTCCCTTGCGGGTCTTTTTCAGCTGAAACACAAAATTTATAGTGTCTCAGTATCTTTGCCTCACAATAATTCCAATAATTAATCTCATTATGCTTAAACTTCATTCTTGAATACTTTCATGTTGAGGTTACTATTTATAGTACTATTCAAGTCAAAATATTGACTTTCTTATGCCTAAAAGGTATGAGAAGCCCAACTATACTCACATACCACATTTTGGTCACCAATTTTGTTCGTTTTGGTTGTTTTCTCAAAACTTAAGTCTTTTAAGCAAAATTGCCAATTTTCAGTTTTGGTGTCTTAGGTTGCACTATTCCATTGGTCATTTTGCTGTTAGAATTGGGCTAAGTTTTCTTCATAGAAATTGTTCCTTATTGTCTTAACTTTATTTTCCTTTTTGAATCACTCTATTTGGAGTTTTGTAGCCCAAGTTATAGCCATTTGAATCATGGTTGCCGGATTGGACTTAACCTGATTTAGGCAAATTCTAGTTCTAGCGGTTTTTGGTCACCAAATTTGGGTGGCCAAATGACAGTTAAGGGCATAATTTGGATTTGTATTCTTCATGAAAGTTTTAGGTCTATATCTTAGCTTTCCACTGGTAAAATTTCAGGTTATTTAGACCTTCCTAGCCCAAGTTATAGCCAAATGAACAAACATTATTCATTTAGTCATTTTTATGAGTTAGATTTCCAATTTTGGATTTGGTCAATTTGTTCACTAGGTTTGGTCACTTTTTGGCATGATTCCTAAATGAAAAATGTTTCATTATGTCTCTATTTTCATTCCCAATTGGCCTCACACCAATTGGACTTGTAAATTTTCAGTTTTAGTCCCTGAAAGGGACCTTGGTCCTGCTGCCTGCAGAATATCTATAACCAAACCGAATTTCCATTTGGTTACAACACTTCCAACACACTACAATTGGTCATACATGACTATTTTTCAGCTCAAACAAGGTCAAACACACCATTTGATCAATTCTCAAAATTAGGTCCAAAACCCTAGGTCCAAAACCCTAACCTTGTAATTCATTCACTTATTACAAATAGAGTATCTCACTATGTTCTACACACTTAATTACACTTCTATATCACTTTAACTTCATCAAACTCAACCAATTTCAACTCCCATATAGGCCGGCTGAAATTCACAATTAGTCCCACAAATTTGTTTTGTTTCCATTTTTCATAATTTCTAAGTTTATTCAACTATAAACACAATAATTAAACTAGAAATTTCAAGTTTAGCTTACTAACCTTTTTTAGAATTTCAAATCCTTCAATTCTCTATCTTTTTCCCTTTCTTTTCTCCTTCAAGCTTCTTTTCTAGTTGAGATAGTAAGTTTTCTTTAGGGTTTAGGGTTAAACTTATGGGACAAAACTAAGTTTTTCAAGCTTTAAAAGCTTATTAATGGTGGAACAATGGCGGGAGATAGGTTTGGGAAGTGTGGCTGCCGGCTTGGATAAGGAAGAAGGAAATGTATTTTCTTTTTTTTTTGTCATTTATGTCTTTTAATTATCTATTTGACTTAGTCCAATTTGTAGGACAAGTTAAATTAATTTTGACATCATGATGATGTCATCCAAGTGATGTAAATAACCTTTTTCTTTTTTTCTTTTCTTTTTTATTTTATTTTATTTTATTTTTCTTTAGTTCTTTAATTTAATTCTTGATCCTGAAATTTTCTTTTCTCTGATTTTATTTGATAGTTAGGTCAGGAGTCAGCTCTCATGGTCAATTGACCAAATTGCCCCTCGCCGGTTCGATCTGGTTTGCAAATAATTCAATATTTCTTTCGGATCCCTGACCTAATTATTTGACTGACTTAATAATTCTTTTTTTGTGATTTTTTCTTTTCCACTATGTTCGCAATAGTCCAAAGGACTGCAGCGTCATATTTTACGGTTCGAAATTTGAGTTTAAATCGACCTCGTAGTCCTTCCTGAGAAGGTCATCCATCGCAGTGACTCTCGGCTCATTTAACTTCTTATGTTCTGTTTTTCTTATTTATATTTAACCAATTGACACTTACTCATTATTTGTGTTCAGGGCTTATCTAGTTATCTTAAGTGTGGTTTTAATCCCCTTAATTATTCGTAATGACACCGGTCACTAGAATAGTGAAATATACCAGGCTATGCAAATAGGGGTGTTACATTGGCGTTCTTTAAATTTTTTATTTCGGGGTTACTATTCACAATACTATTCAAGTTAATTTGTTGACTTTCTAAGGCTTAATAGGTATGGGAATTCCAACTATACTCACATACCACATTTTGATCACCAATTTTGTTGGTTTTGGTTGTTTTCTCAAAACTTAAGTCTTTTAGGTAAATTTGCAAATTTTCAGTTTTGGTATCATATGTTGCATTATTCCATTGGTAATTTTGCTGTTAGAATTTAGCAAAATTTTCTCCATAGAAAATGTTCCCTATTGTATTAACTTTATTCTTCTTTTTGAATCACTCCAATTGGAGTTTTGTAGCTCAAGTTATAGTCATTTGAATCATGGCTGCCGGATTGGACTTAACCCAGATTTCTAAGCAAATTCTGGTTCTGGCAGTTTTAAGTCACCAAATTTGGGTGATTAAATAACTTTGTTAAGGGCATAATTTGGGTTTGTGTTCTTCATAAAAGTTTTAGGTCTATATCTCAGCTTTCCATTGGTAAAATTTCAGGTCATTTAGATCTGCCTAGCCCAAGTTATGGCCAAATGAACAAACATTTGGTCATTTTTGTATAGGTCAAATTGCCTAATCCAGATTTGGTCAATTTGTTCACTAGGTTTTGGTCACTTTTTGGGCATAATTCCTAAATAAAAAATGTTTCATTTTGTGTCTAGTTTCATTCTCTATTGGCCTCACACCAATTGGGCTTGTAAATTTTCAGTTTTGGTCACTAAAAGGGACCTTGGTCATCTTTGCTGCATCTTGCCCATATCAATCCGAATCTAAACCTAATTCTAACACTTCCAACATACATCAATTGGTCACAAATGACCATTTCTCAACTCTAATAAGGTCAAGCACATCATTTAACAAATTTTTACATTTTTGTCTTCCAAACCCTAGGTCCAAAACCCTAACTTCCATGTTTAGTTCATTTCTTGAATTATAAATGCATATTTAGTTCTCATACACTCAATCACACTTAACTAATTCATAATTTGCATCAAAATCATCCATTCTCAAACCTAAACCCTAGTTGGCTGAATTTCTATTTGGTCCTCCAAAGATGTTTTCTTTTGATTTTTAAGTTGAGTTCTAGGTTAGTTAAGCTACAAACACAACTAATAAACTAAAATTTTCAAATTAAATCACTAACTTCAACTTGGATATTAAATCTTAAATTTCTTTCTTCTTTTCTTCTTTCTTTTATGATCAATCTTCTTCTCAAGTGAGGTTAACAAGTTTTTATGGAAGAATTTGGGGTAAGGTAGGGTTAAGTTGGGTGAACTCAAGCTTGAGATCAAGCTTCCATTGTGGTTTTGTAATGGAGAGGGAGAAAGAGAGCTTAGATGTCCAAGAAGAAGAAATGAAAATGAATTTATTTTTTTTCTTTTCTTTGTTTTATGTATTATTATCTTAAGTTTTACTTAGTCAAACTTTGCAATAAATTAAAATCATTTATGATGTCATGGTGGGGTCACTTGGATGATGTAATAAACTTTTTCTTTTCTCTTTTTTTTTATTATTTATTTTTCCTTAGTTCTTTAATTTAATTCTCATACGACATTTCGTTTCTCCTATTTTATTGGGCGGTTAGGTCGAGTCGACTCTAGGTGTAAATTGACCAAATTGCCCCTACTTGATTCGATCCGGTTTGCAAGTAATTTAATATTTCTTCCGGATCCCTGACCTAATTAGTTGACCTACTTAACAATTCTTTTTTATGATTTTCTCTTTTGCAATGTGTTCTCAATAGTCCTAAGAACATGACGTCACATTTCTGATTCAAAATTTGAGTTTAAATCGACTTCACAATCCTTCAGAAGGTCACCCATGTTGTGACTATCGGCTCATTTAACTTCTTATGTTCTGTTTTTCTTATTTATACTTAACTAATTGACAATTACTAATTATTTATGTTTAGGGCTTATCTAGTTGTCTTAGATGTGGTTCTAATCCCCTTAATTATCCGGACCGACAATGGTCACCGGAATAGTGAAATATACCAGGCTATGCAAATAGGGGTGTTATAATTCTCTCCCCCTTAAAATAAATTTCGTCTCAAAATTTTACAGTATCGATCTCTAACAGATTGTGGGTCTTTGTCTCCTCATGTCCTCCTCGTTCCCAAGTAGCCTCTTGGCCCGAATGATGATTCCACAACACTTTCACTAACAGTATCTGCTTGTTCCGTAGTTGCTTCACCTCATAAGCCAAAATCTCTATGGGTTCTTCCTCATATGTGAGGTCTGGATTCACTTCAATCTCTTCTATAGGTGGTACATGAGATGGGTCTGATCGATACCTCCTCAACATGGACACATGGAAGACATTATATATCTTCTCTAACTCTAGAGGTAGTGCCAAACGATATGCTAAAGGACCCACTCTCTCTAGAACCTCATATGACCCAATGAAACGAGGACTCAATTTCCCCTTTCTGTAGAATCTCATAATCCTCTTCCCAGGGGAAATCTTGAGGAATACTTTCTCACCCACTGCATACTCAATATCTCTTCTCTTCAAATCAATATAGGACTTCTAACAGTCTGATGCAGTCTTAAGTCGATCTCTGATCACCCTGATTTTCTCCTCAGTCTGCTGAACAATTTTGGGCCCAATCATCTCCCTTTCATCCACGTCATCCCAACACAACGGGGTTCTACATTTTTTGCCATACAAAGCTTCATATGGAGGCATCCCAATGCTTGATTGGTAGCTATTGTTATAGGCAAACTCAATCAAAGGCAAGTGTGTGTCCCAACTGCCCTCAAACTCAATCACACAAGCCCATAGCATGTCCTCTAAGATCTGAATTACCGTCTCGGTGGCCATGCATGCGTGGTTGGAATCTGCGTCTTTGAAGTTCAATCAAGTTCCTAGGGCTCTCTGAAGACTACCCCAGAATCTAGAAGTGAACCTAGGATCTCTATCAGATACGATAAAACTGGCACTCCATGCAGTCTTACTATCTCTTCATGTGACACCCCTTACCCGTCTACAGTATATTCGAGTAAGATATGTCACACGGTGTACCGGAACACTCTATTTTATCTTAATCATTTTTATTCTTCCTTAATTAATTTTTATCATAGTTTTGAATATAACTTGTGAAATATAATTCATTTAAGCCATTTATTGAAATTATAATTTATTTGAGGTTCCGAAAATTTTATAGAAAATCCAGTGATCTTGCTAAAAATAGAGAAAACAGTTCTTCGGAACCTGTTAAAAACACTTCCAATAATCATTTCCAACAATCCCAACTTCATTTCAACAACAAAATCTCAATATGTTTTTCAATAACATTTCCATTTCTCAATCATTCATCTCATATGATAATCGCGTAAAAGTCATAAATAAATGTTCACTTTTTAATTCATAAACATAATTTCCACTATTTACATTAATACCAAAATACATTACATAATTTTCAATTACATATGAGAAAATAAAACTTAATTACAAAATATCAAAATAAAACCTAATGTCCTACCAATGCATTGATGACGGTGAGGTGACACGGACACTATGCAGAGCTGCAGGAGGTCTCACCCAGTCTGTGGTCTACTGGGCTCTCGGTCAGTATCTCCAGAACCTACGCGTGGCAAAAGCAACGCTCTAAGCAATAATGCTTAGTGGTGCCAATAATAAAATAAAAGGAAATAACAGAAATAAATATGCATTGAATGTATCGATGTCTTACTTGTTTTGTACCTGTTATATTCATTATTTCGTTAAATTTATCCACTTTCATTCTTTTGGTTGCCCAAGTAACCTATACTAGGCAATGGGTGGATAAGCGGGTAGCGCCTTTGGGTATCTAGTACCTCGGGCCGTCACACCATCGGTCACATATGCATCTCCCGGTGTGCAACAGAACAGCTAATAAGCTGTAATAACAATAGGCACAAGGCCAAATATCAACACAATGTCAGAATGGCTAGAAGCCATGAAATCACGGAATGGCATAATGCCATGTGCAGTACTACTAACTGAACCCTATTGGCATGCCAAACTATCCAAACCAATCTTGTTAGGTATACTAGGGCATTTGACACTTTTGAATTTTGTAATTTTTGAATTTCAAGTTTTGGTGTTACTATTCACTTCATTAGTCAACAAAAATGTTAACTTTTGCATAGAAAATAGGTACATTGGTTTTAACACTCCCAACATACCACATTTTTCATTCAAAACTTGTTGGCATTAATCACCAATACCATTTCTAAGCTTAAAACTAATGGAGCAGAATTTTCAGTTTTTATACCCTAACTTTACTGTTCCATTAGTTACTGTTTCAGTAGGAATTTGAGAAAATGATAAACACGAAAGTTGTTCCTTATTTTGTCTAGTTGAATTTCGTTTTTTGAATTACTCCATTTGGAGTTTTTTAGCTCAAGTTATGGTCCAAAAACCACAACTGGCCGGATGGAAAAATTTTAGAACTGACCATATCTATAGTGCAGTGAACAGTGACTGCAACTGCCTTGTTGGATAAGTTATGGTCATAATTTGGGGTAGGTTTCTTCATGAAAGTTGTTGGTCTATATCTTAACTTGTTTCTGTAAAAATTTCAGGTCAATTGGGCCATTCTACAATGAGTTATGGCCAAATGAACAATCACTGTTCATTTGGTCATTCTGCAGAATCTGGTTGCAGGACATCCGGATTGGGGCAAGTTTTTGGTCCACTAGCTTTGGTATTTTGGGCATGGTTTCTTCACAAAAATTGTGCCATTATGTGTCTAGTTTCATGTCAAATTGGTCAAACACCAATTGGACCTACACAGCCCAAGTTATGGCTGTCCAAACAGGCTGGACTCACAGCCACACCTACTGCTCTCACTAGGCAGCATACCAAATCAGTTTGTAATGCTATAATTCACTCCAAATTATGGTCAACTTACCTAAAATGGTCACTAATTTACTATTAGAATGTTCATTCACCATTACATAAGCAAAGCCCAAATTTCTATCCAAAACCCTAGCTCAAATTGAAGGTTCACACAACACATGTCAATTAGGCATACTAATCCATTTCAAATTTATGTCTACACATCAACACCATTTTAAGCCATTTTAAATCCATCAAAACCATCAAATACCACTCCCATAAAGTTGGCCAAAATTCCATTCTCAATTTCACACATGATTTATCTCAATTTCTTAATTATTTGTTCATTTTCAAACTAAGTTTTAAGAAATAAACAAGATTAAGTAATTAACATGCACTAACCTCTTTGGTCTCTTTATAGGCTTGTATAAACCTTAGAATTTCTTCACTTTATGATAATCAAAACTTTGCTCTTGATGTGGGGGTTAATTTTTGTGAAGGGTGTTTAGGGTTTTGGGGTGAGATTTGGTGAGTTATAAAGCTTTGGTGGAGCTTTCATGGAGGTTTGGCTATGGGAGAAGAGGGAGACGGCTGGTCTTTCATTTGGTGAGAAAACATATTGTTTTTTCCTTTTTTTGGTATTATTTATCTTCTTTTATTCTTACTTAAGTGATGCTTTAATGTGATTGGTGGGAATTCCTTTAAATGACATCATATGATGTCAAAATTGATATTTATTCTCATTTTCTTTTCTTTTCTTCTCTACTCATTTTTAATTTAATTTTTAGTAATGTTTATTCACATTTTGTGTCATAATAATTATTTACTTAACCGGACAAGTCGGCCAAAAATTACCTCTAAAGGCGAAATGACCAAAATGCCCTCCGTTTAGCTTAACAGTCCAAAATTGTCTGTACCGATTGAAAAATATTTCTAAACCTTTTCTTGGCATTCTAATGCCATAGAACCCTCAGTGACTCTTCTCTGGAGTCTCAAAAATTATTTTATGAATTTTCTCTAGGGTCTAGGGCTCCTAGTTTCGAGAACCGCAACTTCCCACTAGGTTACCAATCGCTAGGGCATCGGCTCATTTAACTTGGTTGTATTTTATTTCTAAAATTTTTCTTAAATTTTTCTTATTAATATTTGAGTTAATTATGGTTCCTCACTTTATTTTAAATATTTTTCCGAAAGTTTTAGCTATCCAGTCCGACACTGGTCACCGGAACAGTAGAATGTACGAAGTTACTATAGGGAGGGTGTTACAACTCTTCCCCTCTAATTTAAATTTCGTCCTCAAAATTTACCTGATGCAAACAGTTGAGGGAACTGCTGCCTCATCGTCTCTTCACTTTCCCAAGTTGCCTCTTCGGTGTTGTGGTGCCTCCAAAGCACTTTCACCAGTGGAATCTGCTTATTCCTCAACTCTTTCACTTCCTGAGCCAGGATCCGTATGGGTTCTTCTTCATATGTCAAATCCGGTTGTACTTCAATTTCTTCCATGGAGATGACATGTGAAGGATCTGAGCGATATCTTCTTAGCATAGATACGTGGAACACATTGTGGATCTTGTCGACTCACAGTGGTAAAGCTAGCCTGTAGGCTACTGGTCCCACACGTTCAATGACTTCATATGGGCCAATAAACCTAGGGCTCAACTTACCTTTTCTTCCAAATCTCAGTACCTTCTTCCACGGTGACACCTTGAGGAACACTTTGTCGCCAACCGCATATTCTATTTCTTTTCTCTTCAGGTCGGCATAAGATTTTTGTCTATCTGAGGAAACCTTCAGATTGGCTTTGATTAGTTTTACTTTCTCCTCAGTCTGTTTCACCAGGTCTAGCCCTACTAGTTTGTCTTCGCCCAATTCAGTCCAGCACACTGGAGTTCTACATTTCCTCCCATACAATGCTTCATACGGGGCCATTTGGATGCTAGCTTGGTAGCTATTGTTGTATGCAAATTCTGCCAGTGGGAGGTATCTATCCCAACTTCCCTCAAACTCAATGACACAACCCCTCAGCATATCCTCAAAGACCTGACATATATTTCATGTTATTATTATCATTTTAATTCAATAATTGTATCAATTCCATTGGTTTCAATTGTTTACCTGGATTACTCTTTACGATTGCCCATCAGTGCGAGGATGGAAAGGCATCTTTGAAGTGGAGTTGTGTACCCAAGGACTCATGCAACTTCTTCCAAAATCTCGATGTAAACCTTGGGTCTTGATCAAATATGATGGAAAGTGGAATTCCATGCAGTCTAACTATCTCACTGATATACAATTCTGCTAACTTCTCGGTGAGTATTCGGTCTAAGCTGGCGAGCGTGTCTTGACTTCGTCAATCTATCCACTATCACCCATACTGCATCATGTTTCTTCTGGGTGAGAGGTAAACCACTTACAAAATCCATGGTGACTCGATCCCATTTCCATTCAGGTATGCGTATAGGCTGTAGCAAACCCGATGGAACTTGATGTTCTGCCTTGACTTGCTGACATGTCAAGCATTTAGTCACATAGTCAGCTATGTCCTTCTTTATACCAGGCCACCAATACTGAAGTTTCAGATCATGATACATTTTTGTACTTCCTGGGTGCATAGCATCCCCATTGGTGTGTGTCTCTGTTAGAATCTTGGCCTTCAATTCCCCATCATCTGGTACACACAGTCTTCCTTTGTAGTACAGACACCCATCTGTTTTCACTTCATAGTCAGTTTCTTTCCCTTCTAGGATTTTTCTCATAATAGCTTTTAGCTTCTCATCTACCTTCTGCCCATCTAAAATCTGCTGTAACAGGCTTGGCCTCACTTGCAACTCAGCCAAAATAGCTCCATCTCGAACCAAAGTTAGATGGGCATTCAATGATCTCAAAGCTGTGATGGATTTTCTGCTCAAAGCATCTACAACTACATTTGCTTTCCCAGGATGGTAGTCAATTACACAATCATAGTCCTTCAGGAACTCAATCCATCGTCTCTGTCTAAGGTTGAGCTCATACGGGTTGGCAAGTATTTGGAGCTTTTGTGGTCTGTGTAAATGTAGCACTTTTCACCATACAAGTAATGCCTCCATATTTTCAGTGCGAAGATAATTGCTGCAAGCTCTAGATCATGGGTAGGGTAATTCTGTTCATGTGGCCTTAGCTGTCTGGAAGCATAAGCGACCACTTTTCCCTCTTGCATCAATAAACACCCTAACCCATTATGAGAGGCATCATTGTAGACCACAAAGTCCTTTCGACCTTTGTGTATTATCACGGTGCCTCTGTCAACATAGCCTTCAACTTCTCAAAACTGGTCTGACACTTGTCATTCCAGTCAAATCTAACATTCTTGTGTAACAACTTGGTCATTGAAGCAGCTATTAAGGAAAATTCCTTCACAAATCTTCTGTAATATCTAGCTAGCCCCAAGAAACTCCTAACCTCAGTTTTATTTCTGGGAGGCTTCCATTCCATCACTGCTTCTATCTTTTTGGGATCCACTCTAATCCCCTTTGCTGATACTATGTGTCCAAGGAAAGAGATTTCACTCATCCAGAAGTCACACTTGGACAACTTAGCATACAGCTTCTTTTCTCGCAGGGTTTGCAGAACAATCCTTAAATGTTCATCATGTTCTTCCCTGGTCTTGGAATACACCAGAATATCATCAATAAATACCACTACAAATCGATCTAAGTATGGATGGAAGATACGGTTCATAAGGTCCATGAATGCTGCTGGTGCATTTGTTAGGCCAAAGGGCATCACTAGGAACTTATAATGCCCATATCGGGTCCTGAATGCAGTCTTTGGCACATCTGCATCCTTCACCCTCAACTGATGATACCCTGATCTGAGATCAATTTTTGAAAATATTCCTGCTCCCTTCAACTAATCAAACAGATCATCAATTCTAGGCAACAGATATTTGTTCTTCACAGTCACTTTATTCAACTGCCGGTAATCAATGCAAAGCCTCAAAGTCCCATCCTTCTTCTTTACAAACAGCACTGGAGCTCCCCATGGTGACACACTGGGGCGTATGAATCCCTTATCAAGCAACTCTTGCAACTGAGTTTTCAACTCCCTCAATTCAGTGGGTGCCATCCTATAAGGAGCAATGGAAATGGGTGCTGTACCCGGCAGTGTCTCAATAGCAAATTCAACTTCCCTTCCTGGTGGCAAACCAGGTAATTCTTCAGGGAACACATCTGGGAAGTCTTTTACTGTGGGTATGTCACACAGATCTGGCTTAGCCTGCCTAGTATCCACCACATGTGCTAGGTAGGCTTCACAGCCTTTTCTCATCAGTCTTCTTGCAACTGTGGCTGAGATGACATTGGACAAGAAATCTGTCCTTTCTCCCACAACTGTGATCTCATTACCCCTAGGAGTTTTCAAAGAAATCCTTTTCAATTTACAATCAACCATTGCCTGATGACGTGACAACCAGTCCATTCCCAAAATCATGTCAAACTCATGGAAAGGCAACTCAATCAAGTCTGCCAAGAATTCATACCCCTGAATCCTTAACGGGCAACCCTTGTACACTTTGTTCACTACCACACTGTGGCCCAATGGATTAGTGACCAGAATGTCTTGGTCACTCTCCCCTACTAGTATCCCCCTTTCTACGGGTAGGTTGATGCAGATGTATGAATGAGTGGATCCTGGATCCACTAATGCATGCACAGATGTATTGTAGAGGGAGAACGTACCCCTGATGACATCCGGGGCTTCTTGCTCCTCCTGAGCTCTCATGGCATAAGCTTTGGCAGGTGGTCTGTTATTAGGCCTCTCTGCTGGCTCAGATGCAGGCCTCTGTGATGGTCCCACTGCCTCAGATTTGCCAGATTTCCTACCCCTTTGTGGTCTTTGGAGCGGTGCATACGCTTGTGTTGGAGCATTGTAGTAGTTCTGCGTGGGCAGGTTTCTTAATTGATGCTCTGTTGACCCACACCTTAGCGAGCACAGTTACTCTCAACACTCCCCCTTATGCGACTTTAGGCAATGTGTACATGCGAGAAGATCTTTGGGCTGGTCCCTGAACCCCATCCTAGAGGCTGCCTTGTGATGGTGTGGGTGACCTCTCCTAGGGGTAAGCGTGGCACAGGCCCCTGAGGTGACCACGACCTTGTGGTTGACTGAACTCTGTGCGGTGGACCCTTGAACTTCTTCCCAAATGCAGGAGATGAACTAGGCGACTGGCCCCTCTTACGCTATCTCTCTCTTAGTGCGCTCACTTATTCTAACCTTTTCAACCTTTATTGTAGCTTCCACTAACTTGGTGAAGTCGGTGATTCCCAAGGCAGTGATCATGATCTTTATGTTGTCATTTAATCCCTCTTCAAATCTCTTACACCTTTTGGCCTCATTAGGGACTATCTCCCTTCCATAGTGGCTTAATCTGACAAATTCCTTTTCATACTCGGCCACTGTCAACTGTCTCTGCCTCAGGTTAATGAATTCCCTTCTTCTCTCTTCTAGGTATACACTACCCACATATTTCTTCTTGAATTCAGAGAGGAAGAAGTCCCAAGTTATTACTTCTGGCTGTACTTCACTGGACACCGTATCCCACCGGACACCGTATCCCACCATTCATATGCATCATCCTGCAACAGAGATACAGCAGCTTCTAGATTTTGTTCAAGAGTGCAGTGGAGTTGTTTTAAAACTCTACCTGTTCTGTTCAACCAATTTTCGGCTGCAACAGAATCATCTTCTCTCTTGCCAAAGAAGTCTACTGCTCCAAATTTTCTTAGTCTTTCTAGGTGTGATTTCTGCTGTGGAGGTGGTGGTGGTGGTGGTGCTGGCATTACCCCAGCCATTTGTCTGAAGAATTCGGCCATTTGCTGGAACATGGCCTGTGGAGGCTGAGCAGGCTCTGCTTGAGCTAGCGGAGCAGGTTCTCCCCTACCTCCAGTCTCAGCTGCTACAGGTGGAGCATGACTCTCCACTTCCTCCTCGACTGCTCACTGTGATGAAGGGTCCATATCCTATTCAAAATAACAAAAACAAACAGATCTGCATTAGTGTCACCTTGACTCTTACAAATGCAATGCATGGTACGGACTCAATCTAGGCCCAGAAACGCCTAAACCGTGCTCTGATACCACTAAATGTGACACCCCTTACCCGTCTACAATATATTCGAGTAAGATATGTCACACGGTGTACCGGAACACTCTATTTTATCTTAATCATTTTTATTCTTCCTTAATTAATTTTTATCATAGTTTTGAATATAACTTGTGAAATATAATTCATTTAAGCCATTTATTGAAATTATAATTTATTTGAGGTTCCGAAAATTTTATAGAAAATACAGCAGAGTACCAGCTAAAAATGGAGAAAACAGTTCTTCGGAACCTATTAAAAACACTTCCAACAATCATTTCCAACAATCCCAACTTCATTTCATCAACAAAATCTCAATATGTTTTTCAACAACATTTCCATTTCTCAATCATTCATCTCATATGATAATCACGTAAAAGTCATAAATAAATGTTCACTTTTTCATTCATAAACACAATTTCTACTATTTACATTAATACCAACATACATTACATAAGTTTCAATTACATATGAGAAAATAAAACTTAATTACAATATATCAAAATAAAACCTAGTGTCCTACCAATGCACTGATGACGGTGAGGTGACACGGACACTATGCGTGCGGGAGGTCTCACCCAGTCTGTGGTCTACTGGGCTCTCGGTCAGTATCTCCAGAACCTACGCGGGGCAAAAGCAATGCGCTAAGCAATAATGCTTAGTGGTGCCAATAATAAAATAAAAGGAAATAACAGAAATAAATATGCATTGAATGTATCGATGTCTTACTTGTTTTGTACTTGTTATATTCATTATTTCGTTAAATTTATCCACTTTCATTCTTTTGGTTGCCCAAGTAACCTATACTAGACAAGCTGAATTTGGATAAGCGGGTAAGCGCTTTGGGTATCTAGTACCTCGGGCGTCACACCATCACTCACATATGCATCTCGGTGTGCATGAGCGACTAATAATTTGTAATAAGCTGTAACACCCTCCATTAACTACTCAGTACATCCTCTTATTCCGGTGGCCGGTGTCGGTTGGACGGCTAGAATGTCAAAAATATTTAAACTAAAGTGAGGAACCATAATTAACTCAAATATTGATAAGAAAAATTTAGTAAAAATTTTAGAAATAAAATACAAACAAGTTAAGCAGTAGGTGCCCTAGCGATGGGTAATCGGAGGAAGTTGCGGTTCTACGAGGAGCCCTAGACCCGGGGAAAAATTCATAAAATAATTTTTGGGACTCCAGAGAAGGGTCATTGAGGTTCCTATGGCATTAGAATGCCAAGAAAATACCTAGAAAAATTTTTCAATCGGTACAACCAATTTTGACCCGTTAAGCCAAACGGAGGGCATTTTGGTCATTTCGCCTTCAGAGGTGATTTTTGGCAGACTTGTCCAGTTAAGTAAATAATTAATATGACATAAAATATGAAGAAATATTACTAAAAATTAAATTAAAATTGAGTAGTGATGAAAAGAAAAGAAAAATCCATAAAATGCCAAATATGACATCATTATGATGTCATTTTAAACTCTCCACCAATTATAATTAAACAACCATATTATTAACTAATAAAAGAGACTAAATGAAGACCAAATTAACCAAAAATACAGCAGCCACCTCCTTCCCCAAAACCAGCCAAAACGTAGAGAGAGAGAAGATAGGGTTTCCACCATAGCCATTCTTTGCAAGCTTTCATTCTAATGCTTCCTCACCATATTTCCTCAAGACCCCAACACTAAAATGAATCCTTGGACCTAGAGGAAGTGTTTGGCAGCCAAGAGAGTACAAGAAAAGTGAAGATTAAACTTGGGAAAAAGTGCCACTTAAAGGTTAGTGCATTAGATACCTAAAACTCTTTATTTTCATGATTAGTAACTTGAATTGAGTAAGAATTTGTAACTAAAATGAACAATAATTATGTGTATACATACCATAAATTTTGGCTGCCCTATTGAAGAAATAGAAATGAGTGTTTTTTTGGACTTAGAGTGGATTAGAAATGATGTTGAAGGTACATATACACAAGTAAAATGAATTGGTATGCTAAATAAGGTAATATTGGTGAAACTTGAACTTTGGCTAGGGTTTTTGAGTGAAAAAATTTATTTGTATTAAGAAATCGTTAAAGAACATTCTAATGGTCAATTAGTGACCATTTGAGGTATATTGACCATAATTTAAGGTGCATTAAAGTGTTACAAACTGAAATGGTAGGCTGCCTTATGAGTGCAGCAGGGTGGCTGGAATTGCAGTCCACTTAGACAGCCATAACTTTGGCTGTATAGGTCCAATTTGTGTTTGGCCAATTGGACATGAAACTAGGCTTATAATGGCACATTTTTGCTGAAGAAACCATGCCCAAAAGACCAAAGCAAGAGGACCAAAAGTTGGCCCCAATCCGGATACCCTGCAACTGATTCTGCAGAATGACCAAATGAATAGTAACTGTTCATTTGGCCATAACTCACTGTAGATTTGGTTAATTGACTTGAAATTTTTACAGAAAAAAGTTAAGACATAGATAAACAACTTTCATGAAGAAATCTACCCCAAATTATGGCCAGAACCTATTCAAATATGCAGTCACAGTCACTGTTCATGTTACTGTAGATATGGTAATTTCTGCAGAATGGAAATCCGGCCAGCTGTGGTTTTTGGACCATATCTGGAGCTACAAAACTCCAAATGGAGTGATTCAAAAAAGAAAATTCAACTAGACAAAATAAGGAACAACTTTTATGTTTACCAATTCCTCAAATTTCCACTATAACAGTTCCTAATGGAATAGTAAAGTTACGGTACAAAATCTGAAAAATCTGCTCCTTTGGTTTAATGCTTAGAAATGGTATTAACGCTTAATGCCAACAAGTTTTAAATACAAAATGTGGTATGTAGGGAGTGCCAAAGTCAATGTACATATTTTCTATCCAAAAGTCAACATTTTTGTTGACCAATGAGGTGAATAGTGACACCAAAAACTTGAAATTCACAAATTGAAGAATTTAAAGGTTTCAAATGCCCTAGTATACCTAACAAGATTGGTTTGGATAGTTTGGCATGCCAATAGGGTTCGATTAGCGATCGCACATGGCAATATGCCGTGCAGTGATTTCATGGCTTTTAGCCATTGACCTTGTATTGAGATTTGGCCTTGTGCACGATGTATTCTGACTTGTTAGCATTACATTTGCCTGCCGGAAGATGCATATGTGACCGATGGTGTGACGGCGAGTACTTGGTACCCGGTGCGGTTACCGTTTATCGATCCAGTCATCTAGTGTAGGTTACTTGGGCAACCAAATGAATGAAAGTGGACAAAGTTAATGATATACAAATTCAAAACAAATGAAATATATACATTCACTACATGTTTATTTTCTTGCTATTTCTTTTATTTTATTATTGCACCACTAAGCATTATTGCTTAGTGAGTTGCTTTGCCACGCGTAGGTTACGGAGATCGGATCGTGAGCCCGGTGACTGCAGTGGTGAGTCCATCCTGCGATTCTGCATAGTGTCCGTGTCACCTCAACCTGCGATTGCATTGGTAGGACACAAGGTGTCATTTGTCATTTTGTAACTAAATTTTTGTTTTCTCATATGTAATTAAACTTGTGTAATGTATTTTGAGGTTCATGTAAATAATGAAGATTTATGGTTATGTATGGAAGTAATTTGAGTATTTATTTGTTGTTTATACATATGAGTACCCTGAGAAATGACGATTGAGAACTGAAATTGAAATGTTGTTGAGATCTTGATATGGAGACTTTGTTAATGAATTGAAGTTGGGATTGTTTGGAAAATTATTTGGAAGTGTTTTTAACAGGTTCCGAAGAACTGTTTTCTCCATTTTTAGCCGGTACTCCGCCGGATTTTCTTTAAAATTTTCGGAACCTCAAATAAATAATATTTTTGATAAATGGCTTAAATAAAGTATGTTTCATAAATTATATTCAAAAGCATGATATAAATTAATTAAGGTATATTAGAGTGTCTTGGATTTGCAGTGTGGCATTACTTACTCGGGTATACTGTACACGGGTAAGGGGTGTCACAATAACAATAGGCACAAGGCCAAATATCAACACAATGTCAGAATGGCTAGAAGCCATGAAATCACTGAATGGCATAATGCCATGTGCAGTACTGCTAACTGAACCCTATTGGCATGCCAAACTATCCAAACCAATCTTGTTAGGTATACTAGGGCATTTGATACTTTTGAATTTTGTAATTTTTGAATTTGAAGCTTTGGTGTTACTATTCACTTCATTAGTCAACAAAAATATTGACTTTTGCATAGAAAATAGGTACATTGGTTTTAACACTCCCAACATACCACATTTTGCATTCAAAACTTGTTGGCATTAATCACCAATACCATTTCTAAGCTTAAAACTAATGGAGCAGAATTTTTAGTTTTTATACCCTAACTTTACTGTTCCATTAGTTACTGTTGCAGTGGGAATTTGAGAAAATGATAAACATGAAAGTTGTTCCTTATTTTGTCTAGTTGAATTTCTTTTTTTGAATCACTCCATTTGGAGTCTTTTAGCTCAAGTTATGGTCCAAAAACCACAACTGGCCGGATTGAAAAATTTCAGAACTGACTATATCTATAGTGCAGTGAACAGTGACTGCAACTGCCTTGTTGGATAAGTTCTGATCATAATTTGGGGTACATTTCTTCATGAAAGTTGTTGGTCTATATCTTAACTTGTTTCTGTAAAAATTTCAGGTCAATTGGGCCATTCTACAATGAGTTATGGCCAAATGAACAATCACTGTTCATTTGGTCATTCTGCAGAATCTGGTTGCAGGACATCCTGATTGGGGCAAGTTTTTGGTCCACTAGCTTTGGTCTTTTGGGCATGGTTTCTTCACCAAAATTGTGCCATTATGTGTCTAGTTTCATGTCCAATTGGGTAAACACCAATTGGACCTACACAGCCCAAGTTATGGCTGTCCAAACAGGCTAGACTCACAGCCACACCTACTGCTCTCACTAGGCAGCATACCAAATCATTTTGTAATGCTATAATTCACTCCAAATTATGGTCAACTTACCTAAAATGGTCACTAATTTACTATTAGAATGTTCATTCATCGTTACATAAGCAAAGCCCAAATTTCTATCCAAAACCCTAGCTCAAATTCAAGGTTCACACAACACATGTCAATTAGGCATACTAATCTATTTCAAATTTATGTCTACACATCAACACCATTTCTAAGCCATTTTAAATCCATCAAAACCATCAACTACCACTCCCATAAAGCTGGCCAAAATTCCATTCTCAATTTCACACATGATTTATCTCAATTTCTTAATTATTTGTTCATTTTCAAACTAAGTTTTAAGAAATAAACAAGATTAAGTAATTAACATGCACTAACCTCTTTGGTCTCTTTATAGGCTTGTATAAACCTTAGAATTTCTTCACTTTATGATAATCAAAACTTTGCTCTTGATGTGGGGGTTAATTTTTGTGAAGGGTGTTTAGGGTTTTGGGGTGAGATTTGGTGAGTTATAAAGCTTTGGTGGAGCTTTCATGGAGGTTTGGCTGTGGGAGAAGAGGGAGATGGCTGGTCTTTCATTTGGTGAGAAAACAGATTGTTTTTTCCTTTTTTTGGTATTATTATCTTCTTTTATTACTTACTTAAGTGATGCTTTAATGTGATTGGTGGGAATTCCTTTAAATGACATCATATGATGTCAAAATTGATATTTATTCTCATTTTCTTTTCTTTTCTTCTCTACTCATTTTTAATTTAATTTTTAGTAATGTTTATTCACATTTTGTGTCATAATAATTATTTACTTAACCGGAAAAGTCGGCCAAAAATCACCTCTAAAGGCGAAATGACCAAAATGCCCTCCGTTTAGCTTAACAGTCCAAAATTGTCTGTACCGATTGAAAAATTTTTCTAAACCTTTTCTTGGCATTCTAATGCCATAGAACTCTCAGTGACTCTTCTCTGGAGTCTAAAAAATTATTTTATGAATTTTCTCTCGGGTCTAGGGCTCCTAGTTGCGAGAACCGCAACTTCCCACTAGGTTACCCATCGCTAGGGCACCGGCTCATTTAACTTGGTTGTATTTTATTTCTAAAATTTTTCCTAAATTTTTCTTTTAATATTTGAGTTAATTATGGTTCCTCACTTTATTTTAAATATTTTTCCGAACGTTCTAGCTATTGATCATCCAGTCACCAGGAATAGTAGAATGTACGGAGTTACTACAGGGAGGGTGTTACACTTCAATGTACAACTTGGCCAAGCTTTCTAGACTATAGTCCATCCGGACAGGTAAAAAATGAGCAGACTTGGTCAGTCTGTTAATAATGACTCATACTGCATCATGACTCTTCTGTGTCCTCGAAAGTCCCATCACAAAATCCATTGTTATTTTCTCCCATTTCCATTCTGGTACTGGTAGTGGATGTAACAACCCAGCAGGTACTTGATGCTCTGCCTTTACTTGCTGACAAGTTAGGCATTTGGAAACAAATTCTGCCACATCTCTTTTCATACCCATCCACTAGTAATGCTCCTTTAGCCCTTTATACATTTTTGTGCCACCAAAGTGCATAGCAAAAGGAGACTCATGTGCTTCCTTTAAAATGATGCCTCAAATCAACATCATTAGGAACACACATTACGCCTACGGTGTAGCGATGACCATCATCTCTCTGAGAATTACGGTTTCTTGCCAGTAGACTTTTCTATGATTCGATACTTCTGGTCATTATGAGCAGCCATTCTAATATGATCAATCAACACTGGCTGTAAATGCCATGCAACTGCTGTCTGCCCCTCATCATTAATCTCTAAGCTGGCATGTAATGATTTCAACTCATGTACCATAGACAAAAGAGTAACCCGTAGACTTGTCATAGTTTTGTGACTTAAAGCGTCAGCCACAACATTAGCTTCCCTGGCTGATAGTCTATCAGACAATCATAGTCTTTTATCAACTCTAACCATCTCCTCTGTCTCAAATTCAACTCTTTCTGGGTGCCCAAATACTTCAAACTCTTATGATCTGTGTAGATGTAGCACTTCTCCCCATACAAATAGTGTCTCTAGATCTTAAGAGAAAACACTATAGCTGCTAGCTCCAAGTCACGTGTTGGATAATTTCTCTCATGCGGTTTCAGTTGGCGTGATGCATAGGCAATGACATTTCGATCTTGCATCAATACACAGCCTAACCCATTGTGAGAAGCATCACAATAAACTGTATATTCTTTACCCGGTGTAGGTAAAGTCAGGACTGAAGCCTCAGTCAAACACCTCTTCAATTCATCAAAACTCTGTTGGCATTTATCTATCCACTGAAATTTCACATCTTTCCTAAGAAGCTTGGTTAATGGAGATGCCAACATTGAGAATCCTTTCACAAAATGGCAGTAGTATCCAGCTAACCCTAGAAAACTGAGAGTGTCAGTGATATTCCTGGGTGATCTCCAATTAAGGATAACTTCTATCTTGCTAGGATCTACCTTAATACCTTATACTGATACTATGTGCCCCAAAAAAGATATCTCCTTTAGCCAAAATTCACACTTCGACAATTTGGCGTATAGCTGTTTCTCCTTCAAAGTTTGCAGTACAATGCGCAGATGTTTATCATGCTCTTCTGCACTCCTCGAATAGACCAATATATCATCTATGAATACCACAACAAACTGATCGAGGTATGGTCTGAAGATAGTGTTCATCAAATCCATAAAAGTAGCCGGAGCATTATTTAACCCGAATGGCATGACCAAGAACTCATAATAGCCATAGCGGGTTCTAAAAGCAGTTTTAGGAATACTCTACTCTTGTACTTTCAGCTGATAATAACCTGATCTCAGGTCAATTTTGGAGAACACAGCTGCACCCCTTAACTGATCAAATAAGTCATCAATGCGGGGCAATGGGTATCTGTTCTTTATTGTCACCTTATTCAACTGCCGGTTGTCAATACATAAATGGAGAGTGCCATCCTTCTTCTTTACAAACAACACCAGTGCTCCCCAAGGTGACACACTAGGGCGGATGAAGCCCTTGTCAAGCAGCTCTTGCAACTGCACTTTCAATTCTTTTAATTCTATTAGTGCCATTCTATATGGTGTTATGGAAATTGGGTCCACACCAAGCATAACATCAATCTCAAACTGCACCTCTCTTTCGGAAGGTAATCCTGGCAATTCATCAGGGAACACATCCGGAAAGTCACATACTGTGGGGATGTCCCTCAATGCTGGACTACCCACTTGGGTGTCTATCACATGCCCCAAGTATGCTTCACACCCCTTCCTAATCATTTTTCTGGCCAGTGCAGCTGAAATGATGTTTGACGGCAATAATTGCTTCTCCCCATGTATTACTACATCACCATGCGAGGAGACCAAAGTGGTATCTTGATCTCTGATCAATTATTGCATGATGCCTGGCTAACCAATCCATGCCCAAGATAATGTCATAATCTCTAAAGGGCATTTCAATCAAATTAGACAGAAAAGTGTGTCCTTGGATCACCAGAGGACAATCCCTATATAATCTATTTACCCTGACCTCCTGGCCTAATGGACTAGTTACTAGCACATCATAGTCCATTGGTACACACTGAATAGCAGTAGAACACATTACACTAGCACTAACATATGAATGTGTGGAGCCAGTATCAAACAACACATATGCATCTTGGTCAAGGATAGAGAAAATACCAGCTACTACATCTGATGTTTTAGCCTCCTACCTTTGACGCATGGTATACACTCTGACTAGTGCGCCACTGCGTACTGGCTAGTTAACAGTGCTTTGACTTCCAGGAGTGTTACCAGGACCCCTACCTCTGCCTCTACCTCTACCAGCTGACTGTGACCCTCTTGGTGTAGAGACTTGGGTTGATCTCTCAGATATAGCAGAAGGTCCAGATCGGTGTGGACTAGTATAATCCTTAGCAAAATGTCCGCTCCCTCCACAGTTATAGCATGCACCTATGGCCTTGAAACACACCCCACCGTGTGTTCTACCACAGTTTTCTCACTGCCGAACTGATAAAGATCCTCGAGAAGCTTGCTAGGTCTGCTGACCAGACTGGGGTGGTCTTTGGCCAGAGAATCTGCCTCTACTAGATCTACGAGAACTAGATCCTCCAGACTGTTTCCTCTTCCCTGAACCACTTTTAGGTGCTTGACCAGTAGTCTTTTCAGTCTTCTCTTTCTCTTGTGTACCCTTCTTCACTGCCCCTTCTGATTCTATCCTTTTTAGTACCAGGGCTTGTGAAATCAGCTTAGAAAAATTCTGGTGTCTGAATCCCACAACTTGCATTCTTAAGCTAGGCCTCAACCCAGCCTCAAACCTCTTACATCTGTCTCTGGGGGTGGAGACTAAGCTTCCAACATAGTGACTTAGCCTTGAAAAGTCCCGCTCATACTCTGCTATTGTTCTGTCCCCTTGCTTCAAGCTCAAGAATTCTTGTAACTTCATATCTACATAAGCATTAGGGACCCACTTCTGCCTGAATTCCCTCAGGAAGTCTGTCCATGTCAGCACAGGTGGCTCAACCAGGCTGTGAGGGATGGTCTTCCACCATTCATATGCATCCCCTTGCAATAGAGAAACAGAGTACTCGAACTTCAGCTCTTCTACACCGCTGACTTTATGAAAACCCGTTTCATTCTTTCTAGTCACTGTTCTGCCTCCAGTGGATCCACAGTGCCCTTAAACTTGGTAGCCCCAAATTTCATTAATTTTTCATATTGCCAAGCTGAGGGCTATGGTTGTGCTGCAGGTGTTTGCATCTGAGCTTGAGGTGGCACATTTCCCGCCATTTGTTGGAAAAATGCAGCCATCTGCTGTACAAACTAAGCAGGAAACTGCGGTGCTGGAGTAGGAGCTGGAGTGGCTGACCCACTCACGTTCTGGAGTGCTAGGGCTTCCCCTTGGACCTCAGCCTCGACAGATTACTCCATGGAATGATCTCCCTCTTCCATTCCGTTTCCCCAAAAAAAAATTTCTACTTCCTGAGATCAAACACAAGGAGGTTGACCTCTGTTAGTGTATATTCATGATGTAAATATGTCATATGTATCAATTAAAGACACTTGAGCAGTTGTACTTAAAAAGAAAATATTCACATACATAGTCAAAATTTATTGCAAAACCATGCTCTGATACCACTAAAACATGTCACACTTTACCCCTTTGTAAGACATAACATGATCTCGTAGAATACCTAATGAACTACCGAACTTCACCTACTGATAACTCATTAAGTACCCTACAAGGGATTTTAAAACCATTTTCTTACCTTTTTGAAAGTGGTGAGCATTTTTGTAGGAATTAAAATCATTTAATTGAAGTTTCAAAAATAGTTAAAATTTTTGCCCATTTTATTTTTCCTCAAATTTTATAAAAATTTCGGTAGTGTGCCGTCTGTATTTTGAGAAAACAATTCTTTAAAAACTTGTAAAAACACTTCCAATAATTGTTTCCACAAATCCCAACCACCTAAATTCAACATAACTCAATTCAATTCCACAATTCAATCAAAGTTTGTCATCTCAAAATATTTTGTCATTTCATTCACATTGCATTTAAAATTTAATTTACATAAACTGGTCTTAATTTACAAAAAGAAAATCTAAAATACCATTATTATAAGTTACTTTACAACTGCTAAACTTTACATTGATACATAAAACATTACAATATTTACATCAAATAATTACAAGGGTATAAATAAATACCCGTACAAAAGTGATCAAAGAAGTTCTTGCCAATCCAGCAGCTCACTCTGCTGCTTTTTCCTTGCCCTTATCTGCGACGGCAAAATAAACTATTGCTGAGTATAAAAATACTCAGTGGTGCACAATAAAAATTGAAATGCAGTACATAAAACATTCCTTAACAAATTCACAATTTGAATATTTCATAATCACATTTCACAATTTATCAAAATTCATTATAGCACAATTTTGGTCAAATAATTTAATAAACACAGTGTTGCCAATTCATACACAACTTAAGCCATGACACCAAATTTCCGATCAATGCCGCGTTGTATACCACGACAAAGCAATCTACAACCCCACTAATTGAAATCAATGAGGGAGGTGGCTAGCTGGCTAATGAGTACTCATCCGATCTACAACCTCAACTGGTAAACCAGAGAGGGAGGAAAATAATCGATCTCAACCCCATAAATGGGGGAATAATATAGCACTGTCATGTTAAGTGTGAATCCGAAATCAATTTAAAACAATTTATTCAAATATTACATACAAAAATCAAATCAATTTCCAAAGTTATATTTTCATTCACAAAGTGGCAACACAAAAGTTCTTAAACTCATAATGTGTACTAAATCAATTTTTCAATGATAAAATGCTTAAATAGGGTTTATTGTGCACAAACCTGACATGAGTCGCCTTTAGGCCTTAACTCAATCTTTTGTCCCTTGCGGGTCTTTTTCAGCTGAAACACAAAATTTATAGTGTCTCAGTATCTTTGCCTCACAATAATTCCAATAATTAATCTCATTATGCTTAAACTTCATTCTTGAATACTTTCATGTTGAGGTTGCTATTCATAGTACTATTCAAGTCAAAATATTGACTTTCTTATGCCTAAAAGGTATGGGAAGTCCAACTATACTCACATACCACATTTTGGTCACCAATTTTGTTGGTTTTGTTGTTTTCTCAAAACTTAAGTCTTTTAAGTAAAATTGCCAATTTTTAGTTTTGATGTCTTAGATTGCACTGTTCCATTGGTCATTTTGCTGTTAAAAATTGGGCTAAGTTTTCTTCATAGAAATTGTTCCTTAATGTCTTAAATTTATTTTCCTTTTTGAATCACTCCATTTGGAGTTTTGTAGCTCAAGTTATAGCCATTTGAATCATGGCTACCGGATTGGACGTAACCCAGATTTCTGGGCAAATTCTGGTTCTGGCAGTTTTTGGTCACCAATGTTTGGTGGCCAAATGACTTGGTTAAGGGCATAATTTGATTTTGTGTTCTTCATGAAAGTTTTAGGTCTATATCTCAGCTTTCCACTGGTAAAATTTCAGGTCATTTAGACATGCCTAACCCAAGTTATGGCCAAATGAACAAACACTATTCATTTAGCCATTTTTGTACAGGTTAGATTGCCAATTCTGGATTTGATCAATTTGCTCACTAGGTTTTGGTCACTTTTTGGGCATGATTCCTGAATGAAAAATGTTCCATTTTGTGTCTATTTTCATTCCCAATTAGCCTCACACCAATTGGACTTGTAAATTTTCAGTTTTGGTCCCTGAAATGGACCTTGGTCCTACTGCCTGTAGAATATCCATAACCAATCCGAATTTCCATTTGGTTCCAACACTTCCAACACACCACAATTGGTCATACATGACTATTTTTCAGCTCAAACAAGGTCAAACACATCATTTGATCAATTCTCAAAATTTTTTCTTCCAAACCCTAGGTCCAAAACCCTAACCTTGTAATTCATTCACTTATTACAAATAGAGTATCTCACTATGTTCTACACACTTAATTACACTTCTATATCACTTTAACTTCATCAAACTCAACTAATTTCAACTCCCATATAGGTTGGCTGAAATTCACAATTAGTCCCACAAATTTTTTTTGATTCCATTTTTCATAATTTCTAAGTTTATTCAACTATAAACACAATAATTAAACTAGAAATTTCAAGTTTAGCTTACTAACCTTTCTTAGAATTTCAAATCCTTCAATTCTCTATCTTTTTCCCTTTCTTTTCTCCTTCAGACTTCTTTTCTAGTTGAGATAGCAAGTTTTCTTTAGAGTTTAGGGTTAAACTTATAGGGCAAAACTAAGTTTTTTAAGCTCTAAAAGCTTGTTAATGGTGGAACAATGGAGGGAGATAGGTTTGGGAAGTGTGGCTGCCTGCTTGGATAAGGAAGAAGGAAATGATATTTTCTTTTTTTTTTTTGTCATTTATGTCTTTTAATTATCTATTTGACTTAGTCCAATTTGTAGGAAAAGTTAAATTAATTTTGACCTCATGATGATGTCATCCAAGTGATGTAAATAACCTTTTTCTTTTCTTCTTTTCTTTTTTTTTATTTTATTTTTCTTTAGCTCTTTAATTTAATTCTTACTCCTGAAATTTTCTTTTCTCCAATTTTATTTGATAGTTTGGTCAGGAGTCAGCTCTCGGGGTCAATTGACCAAATTGCCCCTCGCCGGTTCGATCCGGCTTGCAAATAATTCAATATTTCTTCTGGATCCCTAACCTAATTATTTGATTGACTTAACAATTCTTTTTCATAATTTTCTCTTTTCCACTGTGTTACTTAATAGTACTAAGGACTGCAGTGTCACATTTCTGATTCGAAATTTTAGTTTAAATCGACCTCGTAGTCCTTCCCGAGAAGGTCACCCATTGCTGTGACTCTCGGCTCATTTAACTTCTTATGTTTTGTTTTTCTTATTTATACTTAACCAATTGACAATTTCTAATTATTTGTGTTCAGGGCTTATCTAATCATCTTAAGTGTGGTTCTAATCCCCTTAATTATCAGGACCGACACCGTTCACCGAAATAGTGAAATATACCAGGCTATGCAAATAGGGGTGTTACATTGCTGTTCTTTAAATTTTGTATTTTGGGGTTATTATTCACAATACTATTCAAGTCAATTTGTTGACTTTCTAAGGCTTAATAGGTATGGAAATTCCAACTATACTCACATACCACATTTTGGTCACCAATTTTGTTGGTTTTGGTTGATTTCTCAAAACTTAAGTCTTTTAGGTAAATTTGCAAATTTTCAGTTTTGGTATCTTATGTTGCACTGTTCCATTGATTATTTTGTTGTTAGAATTTGGCAAAATTTTCTTCATAGAAAATGTTCCCTATTGTCTTAAATTAATTCTCCTTTTCGAATCACTCAAATTGGAGTTTTGTAGCTCAAGTTATAGCCATTTGAATCATGGCTGTCGGATTAGACTTAACTCAGATTTCTGGGCAAATTCTGGTTTTGGCAGTTTTAGGTCACCAACTTTGGGTGACAAAATGACTTGGTTAAGGGCATAATTTGTGTTTATATTCTTCATAAAAGTTTTAGGTCTATATCTCAGCTTTTCACTGGTAAAATTTCAGGTCATTTAGACATGGTTAGCCCAAGTTATGGCCAAATGAATAAATACTATTCATGAATAAATACTGTTCATTTGATTATTTTTGTGCAGGTCAGATTGCCTAATCCAGATTTGGTCAATTTGTTCACTAGGTTTTAGTCACTTTTTGGGCATGATTCCTAAATGAAAAATATGTCAATTGTGTCTAGTTTCATTCCCAATTGGCTTCACACTAATTGGGCTTGCAAATTTTCAGTTGTGGTCCCTAAAAGGGACCTTGGTCATGCTGCCTGCATACTGCCCACATCCAATCCGAATCTAAACCTAATTCTAACACTTCCAACATACATCAATTGGTCACAAAATGACCATTTCTCAACCCCAACAAGGTCAAACACATCATTTAACAAATTTTCACATTTTTGTCTTCCAAACCCTAGGTCCAAAACTCTAACTTCCATGTTTAGTTCATTTGTTGAATTATAAATGCATATTTAGTTCTCATACACTCAATCACACTTAACTAAGTCATAATTTGCATCAAAATCATCCATTCTCAAACCTAAACCCTAGGTGGCTGAATTTCTATTTGGTCCTCCAAAGATGTTTTCTTTTGATTTGTAAGTTGAGTTCTAGGTTAGTTAAGCTGCAAACATAACTAATAAACTAAAATTTTCAAATTAAATCACTAACCTCAATTTGGATATTAAATCTTAAATTTATTTCTTCTTTTCTTCTTTCTTTTGTGATAAATCTTCTTCTCAAGTGAGGTTAACAAGTTTTTATGGAAGAATTTGGGGTAAGGTAGGGTTAAGTTGGGTGAACTCAAGCTTGAGATCAAGCTTCCATGGTGGTTTTGTAATGGAGAGGGAGAAAGAGAGCTGGGACGTCCAAGAAGAAGAAATGAAAATGAATTTATTTTTTTTTTCTTTTCTTTGTTTTATGTATTATTATCTTAAGTTTTACTTTGTCAAACTTTGCAATAAATTAAAATCATTTATGATGTCATGGTGGGGTCACTTGGATGATGTAATAAACTTTTTCTTTTCTCTTTTTTTTATTATTTATTTTTCCTTAGTTCTTTAATTTAATTCTCGCTTTTGACATTTTCATTTCTCTAATTTTATTGGACAATTAAGTCAGGAGTCAGCTCTAGGGGTAAATTGACCAAATTGCACCTCGCCATTTCGATCCGGTTTGCAAGTAATTTAATATTTTTTCTAGATCCCTGACCTAATTATTTGACCTACTTAACAATTCTTTTTTGTGATTTTCTCTTTTCCACTGTGTTCACAAAAGTCCTAAGGACTGGGTATCTAGTACTTCAGGCCGTCACACCATCGGTCACATATGCATCTCCCGGTGTGCAACAGAACAGCTAATAAGCTATAATAACATTAGGCACAAGGCCGAGCATCAACACAATGTCAAAATGGCTAAAAGCCATGAAATCACAGAATGACATAATGCCATGTGCAGTACAACTAACTGAACCCTATTGGCATGCCAATCTATCCAAACCAATCTTGCTAGGTGTACTAGGGCATGTTACACTTTTAAACTTTACAATTCTTGAAATTTAAGTTTAGGTGTTACTATTCATTTCATTAGTCAACTAAAATGTTGACTTTTGCATAGACAATAGGTACATTGGTTCTAATACTCCCAACATACCATATTTTTCATTCTAAAATTATTGGTATTGGTTGCCAATACCATTTCTAAGCTTAATGTTAGTTGTTCAAAATTTTTAGATTTCAAGCCTTGTGTTTACTGTTCTATTGGTCATTTTTACAGTAGGAATTTGGCAAAGTTGTCTTCATGAAAGTTGTTCCTTATTTTGTCTAGTTACATTTTCTTTTTTTAATCACTCCATTTGGAGTTTTTTAGCTCAAGTTATTGCCTAAAAACCATAACTGGCCAGATTGGACAAATCCAAAATTCTAGGCAAAACTGGTTTTGCCAGATTTGGTAACCTAAGTTTGGTTGGCAAATTGACTAGGTTATGGTCAGAATTTGGATTTGTGTTCTTCATGAAAGTTGTAGGTCTATGTCTAAGCTTTCTGTTGGTAAAATTTCAGGTCAATTGAACCTCTCTACACTTAGTTATGACCAAATGAATAAATATTGTTCATTTGATCATTTTGCCCAGGCAGAATGCAAGTTACCCGGATTAGGGTAATTTTTAGGTCAACTTGGTTTGGTTTTCTAGGCAAGGTTTCTTCACCAAAATTGTGCCATTATGTGTCTAGTTTCATGTCCAATTGGCTTTGCACCAATTGAACCTCTACAACTCCAGTTATTGCTGCCCAAACCTGCTGGACTCATGGTCAGTCCTGCAGGTCAGCCAAGGCAGCAACACTAACTTCAATTCCCACTACACAAACCACTTCATTTCTCATTCACACATACCCAAATGGTCACTAATTGACCATTAAAACTTACTTCCACCATTGCATGATCAAAGTCTCAATTTCAAGCTCAAACCCTAACTCCAATTTCCAATTCATGGCATACACATACCAAACTCATACCAAATCACTTTATCCATCATCTATACTCATCAATATCATAATTAAGCCACTTAATTTCATCAAAAACCAACAATCCTTGAAATTTCTCATGGCTATCAAATTTAGAGATTTCATTTACTCAAGTTTTTCTTTTAATTTCACACAATTGCTACTTGATTTAGCATGTTTACAAGATTAAAAAAAGAAAAGAAATTGTTTAGTGCACTAACCTTGAATTGGATACTCTTTGGGCTTTTTACAACTTAAATTTTTCTTCAAATTTTTGCTGCCTAAAGCTTCCTGAAGGTGCTAGGTTAATTTTTTGTGAAGAAGGCTAGGGTTTTTATGGTAGAATTGCATGGGATATAAGCTTTGAGAAAGCTTTAATGGTGGAAAAGGTTTAGGGAAGGGTCTCATTGGCTGAAACAAGGGAGGAAGACAACTGATTTTTTTTCAAAATTTATCTCCTTTTAATTGTTTTAATGTGTGCTTGTTCAATTCTAATTGGCCCATAAATTTTTTTGCATTATGCTTGCATATGCATGATGTCATAATTAGGTATTTGATTCTATTTTCTTTTTTTTTCTACTCAATTTTAATTTAATTTTTAGCAATATTTATTCATATTTTATGTCATAATAATTATTTACTTAACTAAACAAGTCGGCCAAAAATCATCTCTGAAGATGAAATGACCAAAATGCCCTCCGTTTGGCTTATTGAGCCAAAATCGTCTGTACCAATTGAAAAATATTTCTAAGCATTTTCTTGGTATTCTAATGCCATAAAAACCTCAATGACTCTTCTCTGGAGTCCCAAAAATTATTTTATGAATTTTCTCCTAGGTTTAGGGCTTCTAGCTGCGAAGATCACAACTTTCCACGGGGTTACCCATCGCTAGGGCATCGGCTCATTTAACTTGGTTGTATTTTATTTCTAAATTTTTTCTAAAATTTTCTTATTAATATTTGAGTTAATTATGGTTCCTTACTTTAGTTTAAATATTTTTCCGGATGTTCTAGGTATGCAGGCAGGCACTTGGTCACCAGAGCAATAGAATGTGCGGAGTTGCTCTGAGGAAGGTGTTACAACTCTTCCCCTCTAATTTAAATTTCTTCCTCGAAATTTACCTGATGCAAACAGTTGAGAGAACTGTTGCCTCATCGTCTCTTCACTTTCCCAAGTTGCCTCTTCGGTGTTGTGGTGCCTTCAAAGCACTTTCACTAGTGGAATCTGCTTATTCCTCAACTCTTTCACTTCCCGAGCCAGGATCCTTATGGGTTCTTCTTCATATGTCAAATCCGATTGTACTTCAATTTCTTCCATGGAGATGACACATGAAGGATCTGAGCGGTATCTTTTTAGCATAGATACGTGGAACACATTATGGATCTTGTCTAGCTCTGGTGGTAAAGCTAGCCTTTAGGCCACTGGACCCACACGTTCAATGACTTCATATGGGCCAATGAACCTAGGGCTTAACTTACCTTTTCTTCCAAACCTCAGTACCTTCTTCCACGGTGACACCTTGAGGAACACTTTATCGCCAACTATGTATTCTATTTCTTTTCTCTTCAGATCAGCATAGGATTTTTGTCTGTCTGAGGCAACCTTCAGATTGGCTTTGATTATCTTTACCTTCTCCTCAGTCTGTTTCACCAAGTCTGGCCCTACTAGTTTATCTTCACCCAATTCAGTCCAGCACACTTGAGTTCTACATTTCCTCCCAAACAGTGCTTCATACGGGGCCATTTGGATGCTAGCTTGGTAGCTATTATTGTATACAAATTCTGCCAGTGGGAGGTATCTATCCCAACTTCCCTCAAACTCAATGACACAACTCCTCAGCATATCCTCAAGGACCTGGATTACTCTTTCTGATTGCCCATCCGTCTGAGGATGGAAACCTGGGCTGAAGTGGAGTTGTGTACCCAAGGATTCATGCAACTTCTTCCAAAATCTCGATGTAAACCTTGGGTCTCGATCAGATATGATGGAGAGTGGAATTCCATGCAGTCTAATTATCTCACTCATATACAATTCTACTAACTTCTCCAATGAGCAGTCAGTCCTTACTGGTAGAAAGTGTGCTGACTTCGTCAATCTATCTACTATCACTCATACTGCATCATGCTTCTTCTGAGTGAGAGGTAGACCACTTACAAAATCCATGGTGACCCGATCCCATTTCCATTTAGGTCAGCGTATAAGCTGTAGCAAACTTGACGGAACTTGATGTTCTGCCTTGACTTGCTGGCATGTCAAGCATTTAGTCACATAGTCAGCTATGTCCTTCTTCATACCAGGCCACCAATACTGAAGCTTCAGATCATGATACATTTTTGTACTTTCTGCGTGCATAGCATAAACATTAGTATGTGCCTCTTTCAGAATATTAGCTTTCAATTCCCCAATATTTGGTACACATACTCTTCCTTTGTAGTATAGACACCCATTTGCTTTCACCCCATAGTCAGTTGTCTTCCCTTCTGAGATTTTATTCAAAATAACCTTTAGCTTCTCATCTGCCTTCTGCCCATCTAAAATATGCTGTAGCAGGTTTGGCCTCACTTGCAACTCAGCCAAAATAGCTCCATCTCGAGCCAAGGATAGACGGGCATTCAATGATCTCAAAGCTGTGATGGATTTTCTACTCAAAGCATCAGCAACTACATTTGCCTTCCCAGGATGATAGTCAATCACACAATCATAGTCCTTCAGGAACTCAATCCATCGCCTCTGTCTGAGGTTGAGCTCCTTCTGGGTTGGCAAGTATTTCAGACTTTTGTGGTCTGTGTAAATGTAGCATTTTTCACCATACAAGTAGTGCCTCCATATCTTCAGTGCGAAGATAATTGCTACAAGTTCTAGATCATGGGTAGGGTAATTTTGTTCATGTGGCCTTAGCTGCCTAGAAGCATAAGTGACCACCTTCCCCTCTTGCATCAATACACACCCTAACCCAATATGAGAGGCATCACTATAGACCACAAAGTCCTTTCCTGACACTGGCTATGTTAACACTGGTGCCTTTGTCAACATAGCCTTCAACTTCTCAAAATTGGTCTGACACTTTTCATTCCAGTCAAATCTGACATTCTTGTGTAACAACTTGATCATTGGAGCAGCTATTAAGGAAAATCCCTTCACAAATCTTCTGTAATACCCAACTAGCCCCAAGAAACTTCTGACCTCAGTTATATTCCTGGGAGGCTTCCATTCCATCACTGCTTCTATCTTCTTGGGATCCACTCTAATCCCATCAGCTGACACTATGTGTCTAAGCAATGAAATCTCATTCAACCAGAAGTCACACTTGCATAACTTAGCATACAGCTTCTTTTCTCTCAAAGTTTGCAGAATAATCCTCAAATGCTCATCATGTTCTTCCCTGGTCTTGGAATACACCAAAATATCATCAATAAAGACCACTACGAATCGATCTAGGTATGGATGGAAGATACGGTTCATAAGGTCCATGAATGCTGCTGGTGTATTTATTAGGCCAAAGGGCATCACTAGGAACTCATAATGCCCATACCGGGTCTTAAATGCAATCTTTGGCACATCTGCATCCTTCACCCTCAACTGATGATACCCTGATCTGATATCAATTTTAGAAAATACTCCTGCTCCCTTCAACTGATCAAACAGATCATCAATTCTAAGCAATAGATACTTAATCTTCACAGTCACTTTATTCAACTGCCAGTAATCAATGCATAACCTCAAAGTCCCATCTTTCTTTTTCACAAACAATACTGGAGCTCCCCATGGTGACATACTGGGGCGTATGAAACCCTTATTTAGTAACTCCTGTAACTGGATTTTCAGTTCCTTTAATTCTGTGGGTGCCATCCTATAAGAAGTACTAGAGATTGGTGCTGTACCCGACAGTATCTCAATAGCAAATTCGACTTCCCTTTTTAGTGGCAAGCCAGGCAATTCTTCAGGGAACGCATTGAGGAAGTCCCTTACTGTGGGTATGTCACACAGATCTGGCTTAGTCTGCCTAGTATCCACAACATGTGCTAGGTAGGCTTCACAGCCTTTTCTCATCAGTTTTTTTGCAACTGTGGCTGAGATAACATTGGATAAGAAATCTGTCCTTTCCCCCACAACTGTAATCTCATTACCCTTAGGAGTTTTCAAAGAAATTCTTTTCAATTTGCAATCAACCATTGCCTGATGATGTGACAACCAGTCCATTCCCAAAATCACGTCAAACTCATGAAAAGGCAACTCAATCAGGTTTGCCAAGAATTCATACCGCCGAATCCTTAACGGGCAACCCTTGTATACTTTGTTCACCACTATACTGTGGCCCAATGGATTAGTGATCAGAATGTCTTGGTCACTCTCCTCTACTAATATCCCCCTTTCCACGGGTAGGTTGATGCAGATGTATGAATGAGTGGATCCTGGATCCACTAATGCATGCACAGATGTATTATAGAGGGAGAACGTACCCCTGATGATGTCCGGGGAATCTTGCTCTTCTTGAGCTCTTATGGCATAGGCTTTGGCAGGTGGTCTACGCTCAGGCCTCTCTGCTGGCTTAGATGCAGGCCTCTGTGATGGTTCATTGCCTCAGTTGCAGTTTCCTACCCCTTTCAGTGCGGGGCAGTGCATTTGCTTGTATTGGAGCAGCTGTAATAGTTCTGCATGGACAGTTCCTCAACTGATGCTCTGGCGACCCACACTTTAAGCAGGCACTAGTCACTCTCCAACACTCCCCTTTATGCCACTTCAGGCAATGTGGACATGCAGAAGATGCTGGGGCTGGTCCCCTGAACCCCATCCCTGGAGAGCTGCCCACTGATGGTGTGGACTAACCTCTCATAGGAGTGAACTGTGGCTGACCCTAACCTTGTGGTTGACCTGAACTCTATGCAGGTGGACCTTTGAACTTCTTCCCAGGTGTAGGAGATGAGCTAAACTGACCCGGGCCCCTCTTCTGCTGTCTCTCCCTTTTGGTCTGCTCACTTATTCTAACCTTTTCAACTTTTAATGTAGCTTCTACTAACTTGGTAAAGTCTGTGATTCCCAAAGCAGTAATCATGATCTTTATGTTATCATTTAATCCCTCTTCAAATCTCTTACACCTCTCAGCTTTATTAGGGACTATCTCCCTTCCATAGCGACTTAGTCTGACAAATTCTTTTTCATACTCTGCCACTGTCAGCTGTCTCTGCCTCAGGTTAATGAACTCTCTTCTTCTCTCTTCCAAGTATACACTATCCACATATTTCTTCTAGAATTCTAAGAGGAAGAAGTCGCAAGTTATTACTTTTGGCTGCACTTCACTAGACACTGTATCCCACCATTGGTAGGCATCATCTTGCAATAGAGATACAACAGCTTCGACATTTTGCTCTGGAGTGTAGTGGAGTTATTTTAAAACTCTGCCTGTTCTATTCAACCAGTTTTCGGCTGCAACAGAAACATCTTCTCTCTTGCCAAAGAAATCCACTGCTCTAAATTTTCTCAGTCTTTCCAGGTGTGATTTCTGCTATGGTAGTGGTGGCATTACCCCAGCCATTTGTCTGAAGAATTCGGCCATTTGCTGGAACATGGCCTGTCGAGGCTGAGTAGGCTCTGCTTGAGCTGGCGGAGTAGGTTCTCCCCTACCCCTAGTCTCAGCTGCTGCAAGTGGAGCATGACTCTCCACTTCCTCCTCAACTGCCCTCTGTGATGTAGGGTCCATATCCTATTCAAAATAATAAAGACAAACAGATCTGCATTAGTGTCACCTCGACTCTTACAAATGCAATGCATGGTACGAACTCGATCTAGGCCCAGAAACGCCTAAACCGTGCTCTGATACCACTAAATGTGACACCCCTTACCCGTCTACAGTGTAGCCGAGCAAGATAGGCCACGCAGTAGACCGGAACACCTTATTTTAATTCAATCATTTTTTTATTCTTTCTAATTTATTTTTTCATAGTTATGAGGTACAATTTATGAAATATAATTCATTTAAGTCATTTATTGAAATTATAATTTATTTGAGATTCTGAAAATTTTATAGAAAATCCGTGATCACCTAAAAAAAAATGGAGAAAATAGTTCTTCAGAACCTGTGAAAAACACTTCCAATAATCATTTTCAATCATTCTCAAACTCCAATAACCATTAACATGGTCTCAACATTAGCAATCATTTCAAGTTCTCAACATTAATCCACAATTTCATTCAAATTCAAAATCAACTAAAATTTCATAAAGATATTCTCAAATTACATTAATTAACAAAATTCTTCAAAATATGTACATCAACATATGATTACATAAATTTACAATTTATATGAGTTCATAATTTACAAATCACAAACTACTACCTATTACAAAATGCAAAAACATAATTTCAAAAGGGACCTAAAGGTCCTACTACTGATGCACTGTAGATGAGAGGTGACTCTGACTCTAGGCAGATCTGTGACCTCACCCAGTCTGTGGTCTGCTGGGCTCTCTGTCTGTCTCTCCAGAACCTACGCGTTGCAAAAAGTGACGCGCTAAGCAATAATGCTTAGTGGTGCCAATAATAAAATAAAAAGAACTAAAAGGAAATAAATATGCAGTGAGTGTATTGATGTCTCATGCAGACAAATTTTTGGTAATTATTGGTAGTCTTATTTATTTGGTACTTGTTATATTCATTATTTCATTAAATTTATCAACTTTCATTTTTGGTTGCCTAAGTAACCTATACTGAATGACTGGAATAGATAAACAGGTAACCTGGCACTGGGTATCTAGTACCTCGGGCTGTCACATCATCGGTCACATATTCATCACCCGGCGTGTAATAGAACAGCTAATAAGCTATAATAACTTTAGGCACAAGGCCAAGCATCAACACAATGTCAGAATGGCTAAAAGCCATGAAATCACAGAATGGCATAATGCCATGTGTAGTACAACTAACTGAACCCTATTGACATGCTAACCTATCCAAACCAATCTTGCTAGGTGTACTAGGGCATGTTACACTTTTAAACTTTACAATTCTTGAAATTTAAGTTTAGGCGTTACTATTCATTTCATTAGTCAACTAAAATGTTGACTTTTGCATAGACAATAGGTACATTGGTTCTAATACTCCCAACATACCACATTTTGCATTCTAAAATTGTTGGCATGGGTTGCCAATACCATTTCTACGCTTAATGTTAGTTGTTCAAAATTTTCATATTTCAAGCCTTGTATTTACTATTCCATTGGTCATTTTTACAGTAGGAATTTGGCAAAGTCGTCTTCATGGAAGTTGTTCCTTATTTTGTCTAGTTACATTTTCTTTTTTGAATCACTCAATTTGGAGTTTTTTAGCTCAAGTTATTATCTAAACACCATAACTGGCCGGATTGGACGAATCCAAAATTCTGGGCAAAACTAGTTCTACCAGATTTGGTAACCTAAGTTTGGTTGGCAATTTGACTAGGTTATGGTCAGAATTTGGATTTGTGTTCTTCATGAAAGTTGTAGGTCTATGTCTCATCTTTCTATTGGTAAAATTTCAGGTCAATTGAACCTCTCTACACTAAGTTATGACCAAATAAATAAATACTATTCATTTGATCATTTTGCCCAGGCAGAATGCAAGTTACCTGGATTAGGAAAATTTTTAGGTCAACTTGGTTTGGTTTTCTGGGCAAGGTTTCTTCACCAAAATTGTGACATTATGTGTCTAGTTTCATGTCCAATTGGCTTTGCACCAATTGAACTTCTACAACTCCAGTTATTGTTGCCCAAACCTACTGGACTCATGGTCCGTCCTGCAGGTCAGCCAAGGCAGCAACACTAACTTCAATTCCCACTACACAAACCACTTCATTTCTCATTCACACATACCCAAATGGTCACTAATTGACCATTAAAACTTACTTTCACCATTTCATGATCAAAGTCTCAATTTCATGCTCAAACCCTAACTCCAATTTCCAATTCATAGCATACACACACCAACCTCATACCAAATCACTTTATCTATCATCTATACTCATCAATATCATAATTAAGCCACTTAATTTCATCAAAAACCAAAAATCCTTAAACTTTTTCATGGCTGTCAAATTTAGAGATTTCATTTACTCAAGCTTTTCTTTTAATTTCACACAATTTCTACTTGATTTAGCATGCTTATAAGATTAAAGAAAGAAAAGAAATTGTTTAGTGCACTAACCTTGAATTGGATACTCTTTGGGCTTGTTACAACTTAAATTTTTCTTCAAATTTCTGCTGCCTAAAGCTTCCTCAAGGTGCTAGGTTAATTTTTTGTGAAGAAGGCTAGGGTTTTTATGGTAGAATTGCATGGGATATAAGCTTTGAGAAAGCTTTAATGGTGGAAAAGGTTTAGGGAAGGGTCTCGGCTGGCTGAAACAAGGGAGAAAGATAACTGATTTTTTTCAAATTTTATCTCCTTTTGATTGTTTTAATGTGCGCTTATTGAATTCTAATTGGCCCATAAATTTTTTTGCATCATGCTTGCATATACATGATGTCATAATTGGGTATTTGATTCTATTTTCTTTTTCTTTCTTTTCTACTCAATTTTAATTTAATTTTTAGCATTATTTATTCATATTTTATGTCATAATAATTATTTACTTAACTGGACAAGTCGGCAAAAAATAATCTCTGAAGACGAAATGACCAAAATGCCCTCCGTTTGGCTTATTGAGCTAAAATAGTCTGTACCGATCGAAAAATTTTTCTAAGCATTTTCTTAGTATTCTAATGCCATAAAAACCTCAATGACTCTTCTCTAGAGTCCTAAAAATTATTTTATGAATTTTCTTTCGGGTTTAGGGCTTCTAGCTGCAAAGACCGCAACTTCCCACGGGGTTACCCATCGTTAGGGCATCGGCTCATTTAACTTGGTTGTATTTTATTTCTAAAATTTTTTCTAAATTTTTCTTATTAATATTTGAGTTAATTATAGTTCCTCACTTTAGTTTAAATTTTTTTCGGACGTTCTAGCTGTCCGGACCAACACTGGTCACCGGAACAGTAGATTGTACGGAGTTGCAACAGGGAGGGTGTTACATTGCTCTTGTACTTTCAGCTGATAATAACCTGATCTCAGGTCAATTTTGGAGAACACAGCTGCACCCCTCAACTGATCAAACAATTCATCAATGCGGGGCAATGGATATCTATTCTTTATTGTCACCTTATTAAACTGGCGATAGTCAATGCATAACCGGAGAGTGCCATCTTTCTTCTTTACAAACAACACTGGCGCTCCCCAAGGTGATACACTAGGGTGGATAAAGCCCTTGTCAAGCAGCTCTTGCAAATGCACTTTTAACTCTTTTAGTTTTGCTGGTGCCATTCTATATGGTGTTTTGGAGATTGGGTTCACACCAGGCATAACATCAATCTCAAACTGCACTTCTCCTTCTGGAGGTAATCCTGGCAATTCATCAGGAAACACATCCGAAAAGTCACATACTGTAGGGATGTCCCTCAGTGCTGGACTCCCTATTTGGGTGTCTATCACATATGCCAAGTATGCTTCACACCCCTTTCTGATCATCCTTCTGGTTAGTGCAGCCGAAATAATGTTTGATGGTAGTAAATGCCTCTCCCCATGTATTACCACATCACCATATAGAGGGAGACCAAAAGCGACTGTCTTCAGTCTACAGTCAATCATGGCGTGATGCTTGGCTAAACAATCCATGCCCAAGATAATATCATAATCTCTGAAGGGCATTTCAATCAAATCTGACAAAAAAATATGTCCTTGGATCACCAAAGGACAGTCTCTATAGATTCTGTTGACCCGAACCTCTTGTCCTAACGGACTATTTACTAGCACTTCAAAACCCCTTTTGACACACAAAACAACAACTGAACTGACTATGCTAGCTCTAACATATGAGTGGGTTGAACCCGGATCAAACAACATAAATACTTCTTGATTATAGATAGATAATGTACCGGCTACCACATCAAAAGTCTCAGCCTCTTCTCGCTGTCTCATCGTAGAAACTTTGGCTAAAGCACTTCCTTGTACTGACTGACCAATAGCACGCTGACTGCCAGAAGCAGTGCCTCTACCTCTACGTCTGCCAACTGGTTGTGAACCTCTAGGAGTAGGACTCTGAATAGATCCTTCTGCAGTCGTAGGAGCTGGACCGAATCTAGGAGCACTAGTGCATTCTTTTGCAATATGACCCTTGCCTCCATAGTTAAAATAGGTTCTTGTGGCCCAATAGCACTCTCCCCCATGAATCTTGCCATAAGTCTCACAGGGGCGGGGAGGCTGTGAACCCCTGCTCGACTGTTGACCGGACCTAGGGGTCTCTGTCCAGAAAATCTACCCCTTCCAAACCTTCCACCTCGACCTCTGCTAGGTCCACCAAATTTCTTTTTCTTTCTAGAGGTACCACTAGGACTTTGCTCTACTGACTTTTCCCCCTATCTTTCTCTGATTTCTCAACTTTTTCTGATTTTTCTTTTACTGGGGTCGCTTCTGATTCAATTCTTTCCAACTCAAGTGCTTGAGAAATGAGTTCTGAAAAATTATTGTGCCTGAATCCCACTGCTTGTATCCATAGGCTGAGCTTCAAACCTATCTCAAATCTCTTGCACCTTTTCTTGTTGGTAGAAAGGAGACTCCCAGTGTAGTGGCTTAAGCGGGAGAACTCCCTCTCATATTCTGCCACTGTTCTATTGTCTTGCTTCAAACTCAAAAACTCTTGTAACTTCTGATCCACATATGCATCTGGGATGTATTTCTGTCTGAACTCTCTGATGAAGTCATCCCAGGTTAGTACTGGCGGTTCAGCCAAGCTGTGGGGGATGGTCTTCCACCAATCATATGCATCCCCTTGTAGTAGTGACACAGAATATTCAAATTTTAGTTCATCTTGGTAGTGCAGCTTCTTGAATACTCTGTCCATTCTTTCCAGCCACTGCTCTGCCTCTAAAGGGTCTACTGTACCCTTAAATTCCGTAGCCCCATACTTCAGCAGTTTATCATACTGTCTGACTGGAGCTTAAGGTTACACCACAGAAGTCTGGGGTAGAGCTTGAGCAGGTATACCCTCAGCCATTTATTGAAACATTGCCACCATCTGCTGTGCAAACTGTGCTGGAAACTGCGACATTTGTGGGGCTGGTGCCACTGACCCACTGACATTCTGTAGAGCTGGGGCTTCCCCTTGTGTCTCAACTTCAACATATTGCTCAACAGAGCGATCCCCTTTTTCCATTTCAATCTAGAGTAGGATATCTCCTGAACAAATAACACGAGGAGATTTCCCTCCGTTAGTTCATATTTATGATATAATGCACTGTATGTAACAAATAAGGACATTGAGCAGTTGTACTTAGCAAAGAAAAGACACAAATTCATAAGTTAAAACATACTTCAAAAAAATTTCGCTCTGATGCCACTAAAACATGTCACACCTTACCCCTCTGTAAGGCATAACATGATCCCGTAGAATACCTAATGAACTACCGAACTTCACCTGCTGATAACTCATTAAGTACCCTACAAGGGATTTTAAAACAATTTTCTTATTTTTATAAGTGGTGATCATTTTCTAATAGATATTAAAATCATTTATTCAAAGTTTTAAAACTAGTAAAAATTTTTATCCCATTTTATTTTTTCACAAATTATATAGAAATTTCAGCAGAGTACCGTCTGTATTTTGAGAAAACAGTTCTTCAAATACCTGTAAAAAAATACTTCCAATAATTTATCTCAACAACTTCATTAATTTCCACAATCATCCCAACCAAATTCAACATCATTTCTCAAATTCTAAAATTCAACAATCATCAAAATACTATTAATCAATTTTATTCAAATTAAAATAAAATACTTCCATTCATATTTCATTAAAGATAAAACAATTTATATACATCATTACAAAAATTTACATTAAGAGAAATTCAAACCAAAATTTATTACAAGTTTTATACAAGTCTATACAACTTTATATAACTGCTCATAACTAATTTTACATGTCCATACAATTACATACATCAAAATAGTTTTTACAATCAGGGTATAAAATATACCTGATAACTTCAAAGTAGGTAGCTCCTCAATCCTCAGCAGCTCACTCTGCTGCTCCTCTAGTCTCTATATCTGCGATAGCTAGCTATCACTGAGTACTAGGACTCAGTGGTGCATAACATACTAAAATAATCTTTATGCGGAATTTAAAATATATTTATTAAAAAATTAAATTGAACATGCGATATCAATACAAAACATGATTTACAAGATTTTAGTTCAAACAATTTCATTTCAAAAGTCTCAAAACCATTTACATAAAAATACACAGTTATATCATGCCATTTGAAATAAATATAATCTCAATAGCCGGAGGCTAAGGAGAAGTCACAACACAAGGTTAGCTAGCTTAAATATATGGGAATCCATTCTTTTTCTTCTTCTACTGGCACACACCTCAACACTTCAGCCAGAGAAGGAATCAAAATTTGAAACTGATTTCCCCCACTAGTCATACTAGTGAGGTGTTCAAATATATGGTCATGACACTATGGTTTCAAAACTTATCTTAATAATTTACTAAACATTTATTGTCATTTCAAACATACATAAATAAACTTTCAACAATTCAAAGCAAAAGCATAATGCACATTTCATGCACTTTGTAAATGAATTTTAAAGCATATTGATGTTGTGCACAAACCTTAAGCGAGTCACCTCTTGGCCTTGACTTGATCCCTTGGGTTCTTTCCCGATATTCTTTTCTATTGAAACACATAGTTTCACAGTATTTCAGTATCATAACTCATTATAAATCCAAAAATAAATTCAAATTCACTTATACCTAGTTTTACTATGCTAAACTTGGCGTTCTTTAAATTTTGTATTTCGGGGTTACTATTCACGATACTATTCAATTCAATTTGTTGACTTTCTAAGGCTTAATAGGTATGGGAATTTCAACTATACTCACATACCACATTTTGGTCACCAATTTTGTTGGTTTTGGTTGTTTTATCAAACTTAAGTCTTTTAGGTAAATTTGCAAATTTTCAATTTTGGTATCTTATGTTGCACTATTCCATTGGTCATTTTGCTGTTAGAATTTGGTAAAATTTTCTTCATAGAAAATGTTTCCTATTGTCTTAAATTTATTCTCCTTTTTGAATCACTCCAATTGGAGTTTTGTAGCTCAAGTTATAGCCATTTGAATCATGGCTGCCGGATTGGACTTAACCCAGATTTCTGGGCAAATTCTAGTTCTGGCAGTTTTAGGTCACCAAATTTGGGTGACTAAATGACTTGGTTAAGGGCATAATATGGGTTTGTGTTCTTCATGAAAGTTTTAGATCTATATCTCAGCTTTCCACTGGTATAATTTCAGGTCATTGAAACCTTCCTAGCCCAAGTTATGGCCAAATGAACAAACACTGTTCATTTGGTCATTTTTGTACAGGTCAGATTGCCTAATCCGGATTTGGTCAATTTGTTCACTAGGTTTTAGTCACTTTTTGGGCATGATTCCTAAATGAAAAATATGTCATTTTGTGTCTAGTTTCATTCCCAATTAGCCTCACACCAATTGGGCTTGTAAATTTTCAGTTTTGTCCCTAAAAGGGACCATGGTCATGCTGCCTGCATACTGCCTACATCCAATCCGAATCTAAACCTAATTCTAACACTTCCAACATACATCAATTGGTCACAAATGACCATTTCTCAACCCCAACAAGGTCAAACACATCATTAACAAATTTTCACATTTTTGTCTTCCAAACCCTAGGTCCAAAACCCTAACTTCCTTGTTTAGTTGATTTGTTGAATTATAAATGCATATTTAGTTCTCATACACTCAATCACACCTAACTAATTTATAATTTGCATCAAAATCATCCATTCTCAAATGTAAACCCTAGCTGGCTGAATTTCTATTTGGTCCTCCAAAGATGTTTTCTTTTGATTTTTAAGTTGAGTTCTAGGTTAGTTAAGCTACAAACACAACTAATAAACTAAAATTTTCAAATTAAATCACTAACCTCAACTTGGATATTAAATCTTAAATTTCTTTCTTCTTTTCTTCTTTCTTTTGTGATCAATCTTTTTCTCAAATAAGGTTAACAAGTTTTTATGGAAGAATTTGGGGTAAGATAGGGTTAAGTTGGGTGAACTCAAGCTTGAGATGAAGCTTCCATGGTGGTTTTGTAATGGCGAGGGAGAAAGAGAGCTTGGACATCCAAGAAGAAGAAATGAAAATGAATTTATTTTCTTTTTCTTTGTTTTATGTATTATTATCTTAAGTTTTACTTAGTCAAACTTTGTAATAAATTAAAATCATTTATGATGTCAAGGTGGGGTCACTTGGATGATGTAATAAACTTTTTCTTTTCTCTTTTTTTTTTATTTATTTTTCCTTAGTTTTTTAATTTAATTCTTGCTTCTGACATTTTCGTTTTCCCGATTTTATTGGACAGTTAGGTCAGGAGTCAGCTCTAGGGGTACATTGACCAAATTGTCCCTCGTCAGTTCGATCCGGTTTGCAAGTAATTTAATATTTCTTTCGAATCCCTGACCTAATTATTTGACCTACTTAACAATTCTTTTTTGTGATTTTCTATTTTCCACTGTGTTCACAATAGTCCTAAGAACCGCGGTATCACATTTACGGTTCAAAATTTGAGTTTAAATCGACTTAATCCTTCTCGAAAAGGTCACTCATCGCTGTGACTCTCGGCTCATTTAACTTCTTATGTTATATTTTTCTTATTTATACTTAACTAATTGACAATTACTAATTATTTATGTTTAGGGCTTATCTAGTTGTCTTAGATATGGTTCTAATTCCCTTAATTATTCGGATCGACACTGGTCACCAGAACAGTGAAATATACCAGGCTATGCAAATAGGGGTGTTACATTCTTGGCAGCCAAACACCTTCCTAAGTGGTGTAGATAAGTTTTAATGAAGGAGGTCTAAGGTTTTGTGGAGAGAAATTAATGAAAATTAAGAGAGATAAAGAAATTTTTTTCATGGAAGAGAGAGAGATGAGAGATTTCCGGCAATGAGAAGGAAATGAGGAAGATGGCTGTTTGGTTTTTGTTTTTATCTCCTTTTTATTTCATTTTTATCTCTTTATTTAATTTGTCAAATTGTGATTGGGTGTTGCTTTTTAATTGCATCATGCTTAGGTCATAAATCTAATTTAATTTTAAATTCTTTTCTTTTCTTTTTTACTCAATTTTAATTTAATTTGTAGCAATATTTTTTCATATTTTATGTCATAATAATTATTTACTTAACTGGACAAGTCGGTCAAAAATCATCTCCAAAGATGAAATGACCAAAATGCCCTCCGTTTGGCTTATTGAACCAAAATAGTCTATACCAATCAAAAAATTTTTCTAAATATTTTCTTGGCATTCTAATGCCATAGAAACCTCAATGACTCTTCTCTAGAGTCTCAAAAATTATTTCATAAATTTTCTCCCGAGTTTAGGGCTCCTAGCTTTGAAGACCGCAACTTTCACTGGGTTACCCATTGCTAGGGCACCGGCTCATTTAACTTGGTTGTATTTTATTTCTAAAATTTTTCCTAAATTTTTCTTATTAGTATTTGAGTTATTTATGATTCCTCACTCTAGTCTAAATATTTTTCTAGATGTTCTAGCCATCCGGACCAACACCGGTCACCAGAACAGTAGAATGTACGAAATTGCTATAGTGAGGGTGTTACAAGTTTTAACAACCATAGCCCTTCCTAAACCTTCTTATAGGTTAACCTTGCCCATCTTCCTTTATGGTACTCAAAGTGTCACACTTATCCGATGATGAATCTAACACCCTTACTAACTCATCTCCTCATTTGAAACATATCCTAAAATTATATTTTCTCTTTTTGTTCTTTTATTACTTCTTTCTCATTAAACCTCACTTCCATTTCTTTTGTTACTTTCCATTTCTTTTCATTCATTCAACTCTAACCTATTTCTCAGCTTTCTTCTTTGCCTATATCTCACTTATAATTCTCATTCTTTGCTCTTTCTCCATCGTTCTCTCATATCATCTGCCTCAACTCATTCTTTGCTTTTCTACCTTCCTATAAGAACATACAAGGAAATCCTCGAAGCTTATAGGGAGGCTTTGCTAGCCTCCCACTCTTTCCATTCACTAACTTTCTCTCATCTTTCCCTCATCTATTAAGAACTACCTTTTACATATGCCTTATCTCTCATACTTTGCTCTTTCTCCCTACCTCTTTCAAGAGACGAAGATAGGAGATAACTCTCCTGCTTTTCTATTTGCAAAGGTTCATCGGTTAACCCATTATCTTGTTAGGTACACTTTCCCTTTAAGTAGAAAGACAAACCTAAAAGCAACCATTGCAAAACTCATATATTGTACACTTGTTACATCATCTCATCATACACATAACACAAAATAAGCTTAGTATCGCCTTACACATTTAAAAGGACATGTATATCACTGTGCTTGACATAACTAGACACTTTACTTCCTATACATAACATCTTTTGCTTTTAGGTCCAACCTTTTAAACCTAGAGCTCTGATACCAAGTTTGTCATGACCTGGCTAGGGGGTCATAACTAGCACTAGAGAACGGCTTAGTATAAGGCTGTTGGAACTCGTAGCTAGCCTAAGACTGTAGACTTTAACCTTTTAAGGGCCCACATAACTTCTTTAGAACTTTTCTTAAAGTCTAAGAGAGGTTGTTTCCTTCTTAAGACTTAAACTTCTCAAAAAGAGTTTAAAACTTTAAGTGCATTATGCATAATTTTTTTTTTTTCTTTTTCTGTCTTTCATTATAATTATTATTATACTAAACTTCATTTGTACAAAACTAAGCTTTTTCTGTAACCTTTACATGATTGTTATAAAACCACTTAACTTCCTTTGAGTTGTTTCCCAAACATTAAAACATTCAAGAAAACTTAGAACCACTAGTTTGCATGTAACAATGATTGAGAGAGAGGGAGGAAAATCACCTTTATTTGAAATTTGAACTGAAATGGGCTATTTATACCCCTGCTGTCTAGGGGTGGGGGGGGGGGGGGGGAGGAAGGGCAAGGACTTTTGACTATCGAAGTCCATTCTATCCAAAAGGATATTTAAACAGTAAAAGGACTATAGCTGCCGAAAGTCTAACCTTCAGCTGCCAAAGTTCATTCTGTCCAAAAACAAAACTTAAAACCTTTCTTGGTTAAAACAATTAAAATATTTTTTTTACTTTTAAATATATTTTTATTGCACCATAATATAAATATAGAACTTACCATTATTTCCCTTGTCTGTGAAAACTTAAGTTTCATGAGAATTTCCCATCCTTGATAAGAATTCTGATATCGGAATATGGCAGGTGTTACACTTCTCCTCCATATCCTCATCAAACAAATCCTCAAATCTTCTTCTTTGTCACCTTAAGAGCCATAGGTGGCGAATTAGAGCCAATCCCCTTCCTATTATTCTCATGTTTACCTTTAACCCCACTCAGTGATGGACCTCTTGAATCTTTGAGGTTACTGCTGATTTGTAATTTTTTTTTTCATGGTGCTTATGGAGCTTGTTGACATTGCCTTTGATGTGGCCTTAAAGGTGGAGACGCTTGAAGCTAAGATCGCTCATAGACTAATGAGCCCCCTTTGCACAAGAGAGCAAGGGGTCCATGATAGGGACATAAGGGTCCACTCGATTTGGGTTAAGCTTTACGTTGTTGTAGATGCGATGGTGAGGGAGGCTACTGTCATAGAACTTTGTAGGACCCAAAAAAGAGTACCATGATCTATTTCAATTTCAATTTGATGGCAACTAAATAGTAAACAATAAATGGCTCTAATTCCATTGCTAATTACAGATAATGAGAGGTGCCCATTCGAAATCGGAATTGGAAAAATCTTTAAATCATAATTAAATTGAAATAGATTAAATTTAGATTAATTGAAATTGAATTTGCATGATCAGTTTAGATCATGTATTGCTAAAGAAACATTGCATCCTACAACAGAGTTAGTAGTAGTAGTAGGACTATAAGTTGTAAATCTAACTATGGAAACTATTTTTATGCACATTATTGAGTGTCATCAATAAGGGAAGTGGACACATAATGCTAATTCATCTCAAGATAAGGCTAGATACAAGGTATAATTGGTGTTCCTTAGGTTAAAGCCACCAACCTTCATTAGTAAGGATGCTTCAATTGACATTATGGAGTTCATTGATGCTATAAATGTGTGCTATGAGATAATTGATTGCACGTAGTAGGTTGAGAATTATGACTCTAGTAGTAAGTCGTCATCATAGAGTTGTTCAGGAGTGGTATTTTAATATGCATATTGGCGTACACAGCAACCTGTCCTCCTCCACATTTTTTTCTTGCTGCATCATTTCCAAGTCCATTATCACCAAGTCCATTATCACCGTTAATAATCACAACTCAAGATTGACTGATTCAAGTTCAAGGGAAGAGTTCAGTTTGAGTTAGGTCAATGGTGATATGTTTTTGGCTTTAGTACTGGTGATGTGTTTCTAGGTTTTATGCTTTGGTTGGGACTTGGGGTTTTTGGGTTTGTTTGATCAATTCATTGTCCATTGTTTGGTTAGTGTTTGTAGATTCTAATTTGTTATTTGTGCATGTGTATAATTTTAGTTATTCCCAATATAATTTGTTAGTTTTGATTCAATTTTATTGATATTTTATCTCTCCTATAATTAATTATTATTTTATCTCTCCTATAATTAATCCCTATTTTCACTCTCGCGTCCCGCCATTTACCTTATTTCTCTAATTATTCCTTCTTCTTTTTTCTCATTTCTTTTCCTTAACATTTTTATTGCTTGAAATAAGATGACAATTACCATCAACTAAATGTGAAAAAATAGATTAATATAAAAAAAAAAAACAAATTTTCTATTTAAAGATTATTTTGCTAGTTTAAACTTAAAATATCATAATTACTAAATGATATAATGAAAAATATAAAATGCTTTTAAAATTTAAATACTGTTGTGAAAAAAATAACATAAAAATAACTATGAAAAACTATATCAATTATGACTTTAATCCATTAAGGTCTTTAACAACATAAGTAAAAAAGAATTCACAATCTTTAAATCTCTCATTTCACTTCACTTTCTGCATTAACCAAGTAGCATCTAACAGAAAAAATCTCCTTTCATATACAGATTTGAATAGTCAAGTTATGCCATCAATAAAAAAAAATTACATTAATATAAGAAGAAACAAATAAAAAATAAAAAGTGGAAAAATTTTTCAAAAGAGTTAAATTAATGAGCATTACCTTTAAGATGTGAAAAAGTCAAATGCCCATATACCATGAGATGTGAATCCATCCGTATAATGACAAACTAAAAATCAATTACTACATTTTGAGATAAAAAATATTACATAAGCGAATAAAATAAAATATGTAAATTAAATAATATGACCATGTTAATAAATAAAAGATGTAAATTAAATAATATTACCATGTTAATAAAATAAAAGATGTAAATTAAATAATATTACCATGTTGTTGTATTTCTTGACATGGAAAGTAGTTTTTTTTTTTTTTCTTTGACTTGGAAAAAGTTCATATGCGTTCTATCAAATATTTTTCTTGATAAAATTGCTTTCAATGTAGTCAGTTCCCACAGTAGTTTGATCCATAAGTCAAAGGCAAACCCAGGTGATATATGAAGGAGTGGAAGTGTAAATAAATGGCATTAGAACCTTGAATTTCAAAAATTATTTCTAAAGTTACATGTATCATACCAAGTGTTTTATGATCCTAATCAATTTCTAATACCCAATTGCATACCAAAACACATTTTAGCATGCATTAAAATTTCATTTGCCATTAAAAATTATGAATTAATATTTAATTCAATTAAAGCCTAACTAAAAGAGGGATTTTTAGGAACTAACCTCTTGATGCACAATTGAAGCCTCTTAGGATGTTCTTAGAACCCCAAATGTTGTCCCTCTAGTTTGTCCACTATAAGCACACACCAAAGATGCAATGGCAGCCTCTAGATTGGCTTTTCAAGCCTTGTCAACCAATTTTGAGAAGGGGTTTATGCTTTTCGAAAGTTGTATGAATGTATTGGATGTTAGAAACACTTTCTAATAATTTTAATTCAAGAAGAAATCATAGTTTTTCCCTTAAATCAATTGAGAAATTGAAGAGGAGAGGGAGAGACAAAGTTGGCATCCAACTTGAGAGAAAAGAGAGAGGAGAATGTTTTTTCTTTATAATTTTTCTTTATATACTTAGGTCAAACCCTAACTTACTCTCTTGCCACATGTCATCATAAGATCCCATCTTATTATTATTTGATTTAATCCTATGAAGCCAAGTGTCAAGCTCCATTTAAATCATGACATATGGTCTTCCATCATAGGAAGACAAGTGGCAAGATCATATGGTGCCATGTGTCACCATGTGAAAAGACCAATTTGCCCTTACTTTTTAATTTGAGTTCTCAACCCAAAATTATAATTTCTCCTCTTTAAATCAATTTATATCAAATATAAATAAATAAATTAATTAATCTCTATTAATTAATTTCTCATAATTAAATTCATATTTAATCAAATTAAAAGTAAATTTAATTTATACTATACATCCAATAACCTAGATTTGGTTTCAAGTCATGCTAGAGACTTTGCAATCTTATTGCAAACCAAACCTCTTTAATTAATTAATTAAACTCTTTAATTAATTAATTAAATCACATTTTAAATGGTGATTAGCTTGTGTAGATGTGTGACTTACTAGGCCCATTACTTATTGGCAATGAGAAATGATATTAACTCTTAATATCATTAGAACTCTTTCTTATCGTAAATAATTTCTCTAAATCATTTCAGACATCTCATAGATCATGGTTAACACCTAGCATAGTATGCCATGGCCACCCAATCAGTAATAAGGAATACCTTAAATGAACCTTTAATCATATGTTACCATGCACTATAATCTCTCCATTACAAAATCCCAATTCGAGTTGGAGTCATGGTTAATGTCAAACCCCATTTGCTATGAGTATTATATTCTCTTTTAATTCCAGTTCTTGATTAATTAGATTTTCTTGTCAGAAACTCTTTTCTGACTAAATCTATCTGTCCTGGCTAGGAACTTTGAAACATCAAGAACAATTAAATGAACATATGATTTTATCCCTATTTACTTAGGGTAACGGATTCCATCTTGATCAACACATATCTCCATATATAACTAGTAGGAGCCAACACATGCCCATATACCCATACACAGTACAAGTATGAAAGCAGTATCAAACTCAAACCACCTATATACAAGATAACTGTGTTATCTCAAGTTTAAAGATTATATGCACTGATATGATATATGACAATGCATTGATAAGAGTAAACTCCATGTGCTTGTCATAAGCGTTCCTGGTTCAGCCTACTTATCATGTATAAGTGCCTATCATATTTGTTATGTGGCATGAGACTCACCACTCCATCTTATTTATATCTCATATAAATACCTTGGGAACAAACATGATTACAATCTTTCTGGATAAGTCATGTCCTTTGTGAAGTATCTTCGATTGTGAACCAATTTATGATACTTTGTGCTAGAAATACTATCACTCATATTCTTAAAAACTTAAGAATAGAATTTCTAACAAAATATCAATGGACCTTTTCTATTATACATAAATATATTATGTAAATGGAAAAGTGAAATTTCCTTTTATTAATAAAATATGTACAAGATACATACAAAATGATATGCTTTAGGGCATACTACTAATAATCTCCCACTAGCACTAGAGCCATTCATTACAATATCTTAGACTCATCTTATCAAGATGTCGGTTTAATTGAGTTTGTGACATAGGCTTTGTGAATGGATTAGCTGGATTTTTGGATGATGCTATTTTTTGAATGGCTACATCGCCTCGCCCAACTATCTCTCTGATAATGTGGTAGTGCCTTTCTATGTGTTTGGATTTCTAGTGAGACCGAGGTTCCTTAGCCTGTATGACTGCTCCATTGTTGTCACAGTAGAGAGGAACTGCTGACTCAATAGAAGGAACTACTACAAGTTCTGTCACAAACTTCTTTATCCAAATAGCCTCTTTTGCAGCATCTGATGTAACAATGTACTCGGCCTCTGTAGTGGAATCAGTAGTCGTACTCTGTTTGGAACTCTTCCAACTAACTGCACCTCCATTACAAATGAACACAAACCCAGAGGTAGACTTTCTATCATCGATATCTGATTGAAAATCAGAATCAGTATAACCATCCAATTGCAAGTGACCACCTCCATAAATCAAGAATAAATCCTTAGTTCTTCTCAAGTACTTAAGGATATTCTTGATAGCTATCCAGTGTTCCAAACCTAGATTAGATTGAAACCTGCTAGTCAAACAAACAACATATGTGATATCTGACCTAGTACACAACATTGCATACATTAAACTTCCAATAGCCGAGGCATATGGAATCCTGACCATCTTGTCTCTTTCTTCTGGTGTCTTTGGAGACATCTCTTTAGAAAGGTGGATACTGTGTCTTACTAGTAAGAATCCTCTCTTGGAATCAAGCATGTTAAACCTCTTTAACACATTTTCTAAGTATACACTTTGGGATAAAATAATTATTCTTTTTGCTCTATCTCTATAGATGCGAATTCCAAGAATATAGGTTGCCTCCCCTAAGTCTTTCATAGAGAATGTATTTGACAACCATACCTTGACAGTTGTCAACATACCTATGTCATTACCTATCAACAGAATGTCATCCACATATAAGACAAGGAAAGTGATAGCACTATCACTAACCTTCTTATATACACATGGTTCATCCACATTTTTTATAAAACCAAATGACTTAATGGCTTCATCAAAATGGATGTTCCAACTCCTCGAAGCTTGTTTTAACTCATAAATGGATCGCTTTAGCTTGCACAACTTGGAGCTATCTTGGGATTCAAAACCCCTAGGTTGTTCCATGAAAATGTTTTCATCAATGTATCCATTGAGAAAAGCTATTTTGACATCCATCTATCAAATCTCATAATCATAATATGTAGCTATTGCTAATAGAATCCTAATTGATTTAAGCATGGCAACAGGCAAGAAAGTCTCCTCATAGTCGATTCCTTGCCTTTGGCAAAACCCTTTCGCTACTAGCCTTGCTTTATAAGTCTCTACCTTTCCATCAGGACTAATTTTCTTCTTGAAAATCCATTTATTCCCTATAGGTACAATACCTTCAGGTGAGTCAACAAGTTCTCAAACTTGATTCTTATGCATGGAATCAATTTCAGATTTCATAGCTTCAATTCACTTTGAAGAGTCTATATCTGATATAGCTTTTTCATAAGTAAGAGGATCATCTTCATGATTTATTTCTTCATGAGTAAACAACTCTTGTTCATCTTCATGAAGAAAACCATATCTCACTAGTGGGTGAGATATCCTGGTCAATCTGTGAGGAATTACTGTAGATGTTTCATCAATAGGTGTAGCTTGACTAGATGGATCTATATCCATTTGATTTGTTGGTTGGTCAGAATTCTCCAATTCTAACTCTATTTGCCTTCCTTTGCCACATTCTTGAATAAACTATTATTCAAGAAATATGGCATCTCTGCTTACCACAACCTTTTGTGATGTAGGAAAATAAAAATAATATCCAAAACTTTCTTTTGGATATCCAACAAATCGACCTTTTTCTGATCTAGTTTCTAATTTATCAGTGTTCAGCTTTTTAATATAAGCTAGACAATCCCAAATCTTAACATGCTTAACACTTGATTTTCTTCCATGCCATATCTCATAAGGTGTGGAAGAGACTGATTTTGATGGAATCCTATTCAAAATATGCAAAGCTGATTCTAATGCAAATCCCCAAAAGGAGACTAGCATATCAGTATAGCTCATCATATTGCATACCATATCTAATAGGGTACGATTTCTCCTTTCAGATGCACCATTCAATTGTGGCATTCCTAGAGGAGTCAGTTGGGAGATAATGCCATACTCTTTTAAGTATTCATCAAATTCAGTACTTAAGTATTCACCTCCACGATCTGATCGAAGAGTTTTAATACTTTTTCCTGTTTGATTTTCTACTTCATATTTAAATTCTTTGAACTTTTCAAAGGATTCATGTTTGTATCTCATCAAATACAAATACCCAAACCTTGATTTATCATCAGTAAAGGTAATAAAGTAATGAAAACCGCCTCTAGCCATTTCCTTAAATGGAACACATACATCACTATGTATCAATTCAAAATATTTTCAGCTCTTAGCCCTTGTCTAATAAAAGGTGATCTAGTCATTTTGCTTTGAAGGCAGGATTCACAAGTTGGAGTAGGTTCAGAACCCAATGAGGATAAAATCCCCATTTTCTTCAGCTTTGCAATCCTATCTTCTATAACATGACCTAATCTTAAGTGCCAAATATATTATGAACTTGAGTTGATTTTCATCATGGCATTACATTCATTTAGATTGCTTACATTAGATTTGTATTTATCATTATTATCTAAATAATAAAGTCCATCATGCATATAACCTGAGCCAACATATTTATTTCCAAAATAAATATTGCAAACATCATTTTTGAACTAAAATTCATAACCATTTCTAGTCAAACTAGATATAGAAATGATGTTATTAAAAGCATCAAGTACATGCAAAATATTATTTAAATACAAAACATGTCCACACATGTATAAAGATTTAGATCCTATGGCTAAAGCTTCAACAGTTGAGCCATTGCCAACTCGGAGTCTAATGTCTTGTGACTGCAAGTTGCTACTATTTGCTAGTTCCTGCATATCATAAGTAATGTGAGAACTAGCACCAGTATCTAAAACCCATGTTGTAGATAAACTATGATTATTATCAAAATCTAAATAACAAGACACAGACATACCTTCTGAAGGTCTATCCTTCTTGTCCTTCAGAGAAGCAAGATACTCTAGGCAGTTCCTTTTCTAGTGTCCATCCTTCTGGTAGTGGAAACACTTTCCCTTGCCTTTGTCAGCTTCGGTCTTGCCCTTCTATTTGGCTATCTTCTTGGAAGGTCCAGGAATTTGAGGTTTCTTATTCTTATTGCCCTTATTCTTTTTGGACTTTCCAATAGAAGAAGAAGAAGCAATCAAAGCCACCTCTTTTCTTTTATTGCCCGACATATTCTTTTGGGCAATAACCAGCATGTTAAGCAACCCAGCCAAAGTACACTCTTGCTTTGTCATATGGAAATTTGTTACAAAATTCCCAAATGACTCAGGGAGAGACTGAAGGATCAGATCCGTCTGCAGTTGGAAATCCATGTGAAAATCAAGATGTTCCAGCTGCTCAATAAGCCGAATCATCTTGTGGATATGATCTCATACATTCTGTCCCTAGGACATCCTCATTCAGAATAGCTGTCTAGATATCTCATACCTAGCATTCCTGCTGTGCTCACCATACAACTCTTGTAGGTGAAGGAGGATCTCACTTGCATTCTACATATTTTCATATTGCTTCTGTAACTCATTACTCATAGAAGCAAGCATGTAACATTTGGCTCTCATATCATGCTCCTTCCACTTGTCCAAAGTATCTAATTCCTCTTGAGTGGCCTCTGGAGGTAAGGGACCAGGAACCTTTGAGTCTAAAACATATCCAATACGTTCTAGGTTCAGGACAAGTTTTAAATTTCTTAGCCAATCAGAAAGATTAGGTCCCGTCAACCTATTGTGATCAAGTATGCTCGCAAGGATATTAGATGGTGGTTATTGTTGTGTGCTCATTATTATTAGAAAATTAACTGTAGAAAATAACTAGATTAATTAGTGAATGTATCAAGTAATTAACCAAAATGATTATGGTCTTTTAATCAAATTGGTCCTTCCACTAACTTGGCGAATTCTACACTTCCAAAGTAGGAAACAGAAATCCTAGTTGGATGGATTTCTAGTGGGTGATTGAATTCTTATTGTCTTATTGATCATCCTCAGGCACATCCATTATTGGAACTATAATAAAGTATAAGTGAGCAACTCCTTGCCCATCACATCTCATGTGAGGTTCAATCATTTACTTAGCCCTTAATGCTCAAAATCTCAGGCACATCCATTATTGATTTATCTTGCATTAGTTAAGTTGATCCCATTGAGCCAGTAACATGCAAATAATTTTAAGTCCTCAGGCACATCCATTATTGGCCACCAACTATTTACTTATTTACAATATCTCATGCTTAATAATTATTCTTAAGAAAATCTCTTAAATAAATGCATTACATGCAAGCATTTAAAATTTCTTAAAATAATTGCCTCAATGGAGGGCCATGATATAATTACTTTAATTATACAATTTCCAACTTAATCATTTGCTTGGAAGATTTTGTGGTCGACTTAATTACTATTATAGTCTCACTTTGCACATTATCCAATTGGCATGCATATATCATATACTTGCATATATTCACATACATCTCATGCATACATGGATAAACAAATAATATGGTATAATCATGGACTTTCTAAGGGATTCAATTCTGAGCCACCAAGAATTGAATCAGGGTATTTCTAGGTGTATTTCATTCATTCATTTTACAAGAGTTGCTGAAGGAGTACATAATCAACACTTGATCTTGATTTCCTCCCACTGGTCCTACCAATGCTCTTGACCTCCTTGATCTTCTTGCAATCCAATTACATTGTAATCCTTAGCATACCAAAGCGAATTTACAAGAATTTGGACTTTAAAGTCCTTAAATAAATGAAATTACAACCCAAATTATTACAACATTTATAATACAACCCATTAAAATAAAATTAATTATTTTATAACCCAAAGAAAAATAAAAGAAATAAATCCTATCACATTGGTCTTTTATTGCCTATGATCATCCATCATGCATATTAAAATTTAACAATTAAATAAAATATACATACTAAAAATAAAATTAAATATCGCATATTTAACCAAAAAATTCATATTTGAATCTTATTCAAATGATTTAAATTTAGAAACCCTTTCCCAAATTTAATTCTATGAAAACAATTTTCATAAATTAATTGTGTGATTAAAATTCCTAATTAAACAATTTAATTAGGTATGGGCTTAATTATGGGCCTAATAACCAAGCCCATACTCCAAACACACCCTTGGGGTGTGTTTCACATTCACATTCAAGCCGCCACACATGAGCACCCAAACAGCTTTAGATCAATCCAAATTTGATCTAATCACACAATTAAACCTCATATTCAATCTTAATGGCAAATATAGTGGCTCTGATACTAATTGAAGGAGTGAAAGCGTGAATAAAGGGCATTAGAATCTTGAATTTTAAAAATTATTTCTAAGGTTACATGCACCATACCAAGTGTCTTACGATCCTAATCAATTTCCAATGCTCAATTGCATACCAAAACACATTTTAGCATGCATTAAAATTTTATTTGCCATTAAAGATTGTGAATTAATATTTAATTCAATTAAACCCTAACTAAAAGAGGGATTTTTAGGTACTAACCTCTTGATGCACAATTGAAGCCTCTTAGGATGTTTTTAGGACCCCAAATGTTGTCCTTCTAGTTTGTCCACCACAAGCACACACCAAAGATGCAATGATAGGCCCTAGATTGGCTTCTGAAGCCTTGTCAACCAATTTTGAGATGGGGTTTATACTTTGTGAAGGTTGTATAAATGTATTAGGTGTTAGAAACACTTTCTAATAATTTTAATTCAAGAGGAAATCATAGTTTTTCCCTTGAATCAATTGAGAAATTGAAGAGGAGAGGGAGAGACAAAGTTGCCATCCAACTTGAGAGAAAAGAGAGAGAAGTATGTTCTTTCTTTATAACTTTTCTTTATATACTTAGGTCAAACCCTAACTTACTCCCTTGCCACATGTCATTACAAGATCCCATCTTATTATTATTTAATTTAATCCTATGAAGCCAAGTGTCAAGCTCCATTTAAATCATGACATGTAGTCTTCCATCATAGGAAGATAAGTCGCAAGATCATATGGTGCCATGTGTCACCATTTCATGGTGCCACATGTCACCATGTGAAAAGACTAATTTGCCCTTACTTTCTAATTTGAGTTCTTAACCCAAAATTATAATTTCTCCTCTTTAAATCAATTTATATCAAATATAAATAAATAAATAAATTAATATCTATTAATTAATTTCTCATAATTAAATTCATATTTAATCAAACTAAATATAAATTTAATTTATACATACATCCAATAACCTAGATTTAGTTTCAAGTCATGCTAGGGACTTTGCAATCTTATTGCAAACCAAATCTCTTTAATTAATTAATTAAACTCTTTAATTAATCAATTAAATCATATTTTAAATGGTGATTAGCTTGTGTAGATGTGTGACTTACTAGGTCCGTTACTTATTTGCAATGAGAAATGATATTAACTCTTAATATCATTAGAACTCTTTCTTACAGTAAATAATTTCTCTAAATCATTTCAGACATCTCATAGACCATGGTTGACACCTAACATAGTATGCCATGGCCATCCAATCAGTAATAAGGAATACCTTAAATGAACCTTTAATCATATGTTACCATGCACTAGAATGTCTCCATTACAAAATCCCAATTCGAGCTGGAGTCATGGTTAATGTCAAACCCCATTTGCTATGAACATTATATTCTCTTTTAATTCCAATTCTTGATTAATTAGATTTTTTTGTCAGAAACTCTTTTCTGACTAAATCTGTTTATCCTGGCCAGGAACTTTGAAACATCAAGAACGATTAAATGAACATAGGATTTTATCCCTATTTACTTAGGGTAACGGATTCCATCTTGATCAACACCTATATCAATATATAATTAGTAGGAGCCAACATGTCACACCCTACTCCTTAGTAAGATGTAGCATGATCTCGTAGTACATCTAATGAATTACCGTACTTCGCCTACCAGTAACCCATTAAATATACTACAAGGGATTTTAAAATAATTTTGTTACTTTTTGAAAGTAGTGAGCTTTTATAGCAGGTGTTAAAAACATTTAATTGAAGTTTAAAAACTAGTTAAAATTTTTGTCCATTTTTATTTTTACTCAAATCTTGGAAAAATTTCGGCAGAGTGTTGTCTATATTTAGGAAAAACAATTCTTCAAACACCTGTAACATAACACTTCCAATATTTTCAAAACAACCGTAACTCCAATACACTCATTTTCATATCCTCATTCATCACAATCAATTCAATTCACTTATCAAGCCAAACTCATCATAAAAAAAATCGTCCATAATTTTTCAATTTTCAGAAGAAAGTAAATAATACATTCATTAAGGTACTAAAATTATTGTTACAATTAAATTTGCATTTCCATTACACACCCAAAATAACATTTCAAAAGTTTTATACATCTGCTCAAATAATTTACACACATATATTTACATGCATATTCAAAATCTAATATACAAGGGTATACCTATAATATACCCGAAGCTAATTCCAATGAGTCTTCAAGGTACAGCTACAGGAATCTCACTCAACTGCTCTATCTCTACTCTCACATGCGACAGTATACAAAGCTATCGCTAAGTGGTGAACTCAGTGGTGCACAACTATAATTCAAAATGTAATACAATATACATTGACAATAATTATACCAAAAATTTAAAATCTCGAAATTTAACTAATTTCCAAATGTCAAAATTTTCATTGCCAATAATAATAGTCATTTGTTAAAATAACCTTGACCAAAATTTTAATTTGTCAAATCACAACTGAACAATAAAAATAATTTCTGCAATTATGGAAATAAACAACTATTTTAACAAAATCATTTGTGCACAATCTCATTTAAAATCACAATTTCTTATCAATTAAAACCCATTCTTTATCTCACTAACTATGCAAGACTAATTCGAAAGGGCCATATTTGGGGTGATTTTAACTCCCTATGGTCGGAGAGGTCAAATCGGGATTCTAACTCTCTATGGTCGGGGAGGTCGAATCATCGTGCACAGTACACAACACAATAATGAAACTTCCGATGGGTCCATAACAAAAACTTAAATCTAACCTCTAATAAGAGGAGAATCTAAGCCTGTGCACATACCATGGTATTCAAAACAAAACAAAGCTAACTCCATTGTCTCCTCAACAAATGAAGGAGACGGATAATAACCTAGTCAAGCATCTATAGTGAGATATTAAAATAATATCATACATTTCTTTGTCTTTTTTGTGAGCATAAATCATAACACAATGTTAATTCAAGAACAATTCCAATATTCCATAACTTTTTATGCTCATCACAATCCAAAATAAAATTTTGTACTTTATTCACGCAAATTGCCCATTATAATTCAAAACATAATTTATCCAGTCCAAAACAATATTCAATAATTGTTGAAATAATATTTCACAAAACTAAACCCATGCTTGCTATACCAATTTCAATAATCACTTAAATAAATCCCATAATTGATAAACATAGTGCATAAGGAAGAATAAGATCATTTAATTACATAAAATATTCAAAACATATTCAATCAAAAACTAGTTGTGCACAAACCTCTTTTGTCGACTCAATTTACCCAGACTTTCGTTTCTCCTTTAAAGATCCCTTTTCAACTGAAACACATAAATTTAAAGTGCTTCAATATCCATTTCTAATACTTAAATTCTAATAATTAATTCATATATATTTAATTCTAGCCCCAATATGCTTAAACTAATGTTCTTGAAAATTTTCATTTCAGGATTACTATTCACGATACTATTCAAGTCAATTTGTTGACTTTCTTATGCTTAATAAGTTTATTAGTTCTAATTGCACCCATATACCACATTTTGGGTGTCAATTTTGTTGGCATTGATTGCCAATTCAATTTCTAAGTCTCCTAAGAGAAATTACAATTTTTCAGTTTTAGTCCCCTATTTTCTACTGTTCCATTGGTCTGGTTACTGTGAGAATTTGGCTAAGTTTTCTTCATAGAAGTTGTTGCTCATTGTCTTAACTTTATTTTCATTTTTTAATCACTCCATTTGGAGTTTTATAGCCTAAGTTATGCCTATTTTTCTAAGGCTAGCTGGATTTAGTGTTATCCAGAATTCTGGGCATTTTCTAGATATTGGCAGTTTTTGTGGGTTGACTGCAGGTGAGTTTTTAGATAGGTTATGGTCAAAATTTGTGTTTGTTTTCTTCATGGAAGTTGTAGGACTATGTCTCATCTTTCCATCAGTATAAAATTCAGGTCATTTGAACATTCCTAGACCAAGTTATGATCATTTACGTAACTACTGTTCATTTGGTTATTTTTGTGCAGGTTAGTGTGCCCTAATCCGGATTTTGCCTAATGGTTCACTAAGTTATGGTCATTTTCTAGGCGTGGTTCCTAAATGAAAAATGGTCCATTTTGTATCTAGTTTCATTTCTAATTGATCTCATACCAATTGGGTTAGTAAATTTTCAGTTTTGGTCCCTGAAAGGGACCTAGGTCAAGCTGCCAGAATATGAACACTAACCAATGCGAATTGCAATTTGGTTCTATCAATTCACACACACTACAAATGGTCCCATTTGACCATTTCTAACCCTCATTAGAATCATTTGCATCCATTGACCATTTTCTACAATTTTTCTTTTCCAAACCCTAAGTCAAGAACCCTAATTTTTCCAAGTATTTCAATTTATGCAATTAAGGCATCTAAACATTCTCTACACACTTAATTGAACTTGTATACGTATTTTATCGAACCAAAACACATCAATTCACACTACCACCATGGCAGACGAATTTCATTAGGGTTCTAACATGCTTGATTTTATTTCATTTTTCTCAATTTTCTAAGTTAATCCAAGTATATATGCATGAATATAAGGAGAGATTAGATGATTTGAACTAACCTCTTTATGTAGCATCTCCCTCTTCAATTTTTCAGCCTTCTTCTTGAATTTTTCTTTCTTCAATCTTCTTTTCAAGGCTCAATTACTAGTTTTTTTTTTTTTTTTGAGGAAAGTAGGGGATTTAGGATTGAAATTAGGGTTTAGGAAGCTTATAACTTAACCATAAGCATCCATGGTGGAAATTGAGAGAAATTTGTGAGAGAGAGAGATGAGTGAAGTGTGGCAGCATGAGAAGAAGAAGAAGACTAAAAATTGATTTTTTTTTCTTTTAATTTTAATTGGTCACTTTATAAGTAATTATCCAAAATTTTCAAATTTAAAATTATAGTTTTATCATGTCATGCATTATGTCATGCATGATGATGTCATTTTATTATTTTCATTTTCTTTTCTTTTTCCTTTATTTTTCCATTCTTCTTTAATTTAATTCTATATTCCGAAATTTTCATTTCTCCGATTTTATTGGACAGTTAGGTCAGGAGTCAGCTCTAGGGGTGAATTGACCAGATCGGCCCTCGCCAGTTCAATCCGGTTTGTAAGTTATTTGGTATTTCTTCCGGATCTCTAACCTAATTATTTGAACTACTTAACAACTTTTTTTCATGATTTTCTCTTTTCCACTGTGTTCGCAATAGTCCTAAGGACCGCGGCGTCACATTTTCCGGTTCAAAATTTGAGTTAAGACTGACCTTACTGTGACACCTCTTACCCGTCTACAGTGTAGCCGAGCAAGATATGCCACAAAGTGTACCGGAACACCATATTTTATTCCAATCATTTTTATCCTTAATTTATTTCTTCATGGCTATGAAGTGCAATTTGTGAAGTTTAGCTCATTTAAGTCTTTTATTAAAATTATAAATTCATTTGAGGTTCCGAAAATTTTATAGAAAATCCAGTGGAGTATCGGCTAAAAATGGATAAAATAGTTCTTTGAAACTTGTGAAAAACACTTTCAATACATTTCCAATCATTCTTAAACTCCATTTGTATCAACATAATCTCAATATTCTCAATCATTTCTCATAACTTCTTCTATTTGACATTCATTCATTTCACATGATAATCATGTTCAAATCATCAATAAATACTAAATTTTCATTTATAAACACAAACTACAAATATTTGCATTGATACTAAAATATATTACATGATTTTCAATTTATACATGATAAAATAAAAGTCTGATTACAAATAGTACAAATAGTATAAAATACCAAAATGGGACTTAGTGTCCTACCAATGCACTGTAGCCTGTGAGGTGACATGAACACTATGCAGAACTGTGAACAGCCTCACCCAGTCTGTGGTCTACTGGGCTCTTTGTCCAAATCTTTAGTACCTACACGCTACAAAAGCGACGCGCTAAGCATAAAGCTTAGTGGTGCCAATAATACAAGAAAATATAATATGCAAATAAAAGTTAAAAAATTTCCTAGATATTGTGCTTATAAGAAATAAATAATTACTAACTTATTGTTTAGTCGAAGGCTAATTACGTTTTATGATATTAACTTGTTCTAGCATATTATTAATCGTTTTCTTAATGATTTTGAGCTTCTTTTTATTGTAATCACTCTTGTTCTTTATCTTGATATTTAATTTCCTTACTTCCTTTAATAATCAATTCAATTACTTTTATACTTTTTAATGCCCAAGTAACATATACAAATTGACCGGACTGGATAAACGGGTAAAATAGCACTAGGTACCAAGTACCTCAGGCCGTCACACCATCAGTCACAATGTGTCTCCCGGTGTGCAGACATAATGGCTAATAAGCCATAAAAGCAATAAGGCATAAAGCCAAGTATAAAATCATAATCAATATAGCCATAGGCTATCATATCACAGAATGGCATGGAGCCATACATCATACATAGTACTACTATCAGAATCCTATTGGCATGCCAACCTATCCAAACCAATCACATTAGGCTTACTAGGGCATATTACAAAGTCATTTCTTGAATATTTGTACTTAATATGTAAGGTTACTATTCATTTGGTCATTTAAGTCAAAATTTAACTTTCTCAAATATAATAGCTACATGAGTTTTAATCACATAGATTTACCACATTTTGATTCTCAAAAGTGTTGGCAGTAGTTGCCAATCCATACTTCTAACCATTGGAGAATAATTCAAAATTTTAGTTTTTGGGTGCTAGAGTTTACTGTTATATTAGGCCATTCTACAGTGAGAATTTTGCCAAATGTTCTTCATCAAAGTTGTTCCTTATTATGTCTAGCTACATTTCTTCTTTTCAATCACTCCATTTGGAGTTTTGTAGCTTAGGTTATGGCCTAAACACCATAACTGGCCGAATTACAATTTTTCTAGAATTTCTGGACAGAATCAATTTTGTAGGTTTTGTACACTGACTGCAGGTCAGTTTTTGGACATGTTGTGGTCAAAATTTGGGTTTATTTTCTTCAAGAAAGTTGTAGGGCTATGTCTCAGCTTTCTACTGGTAAACATTCAGGTCAATTGGACCTTTCTACACTGAGTTATGACCAAATGAATGAATATTGTTCATTTGGTCATTTTGCTCAGGTAGAATATAAGTCAACCAAATTTGGTCAATTTTTAGGGCATCTTAAATTTGTTTTCTGGACAGGTTTCTTCCATCAAAGTTGTGCCATTATGTGTCTAATTTCATTTTCAATTAGCCTTGCACCAATTGAACCTACACAACTCAAATTACAGCTGCCCAAACATGCTGGACTCACATCAAGACCTGCAGTGCACACTGGACAGCATGCATAACCTCAATTCCCATGGCACAAATCGCTTCATTTCCTAATTAAGCATAGCCAAATGGTTACTAATTGACCATTAAAACTTTAGTTTATGTCCATTTTCATCCACCACCAAAATTAAATTTAAAAACCCTAACCCTAATTGACCAAGACTCCAATTCATGCATCTTACTCCTAATTTGCTATACTAATCATATAATTTATACTAGGGGCAGCTAATATGTCACTTTAAATCAAATAATTCTCCTAACCCTAACTCATGTCAAGGCTGCCAAAATTTCATGGAACATAATCATGCCTCATTAATTCAATTTTTATCAAATTTTCAACTTAACTTAGCTCAAATTCATGTTTAGAAAGATGTAAAAGCAAAGAATATGGCACTAACCTCTTTGAGCAGAATTTTTTCTTAGCTAACTTCAATTTTTCCTTCACTTTTTCCTCTTCAAATTGCTGCCTCTAACTTGCCTAAGGTGTAAGATCAATTTTTCATGAAGAGGTTATGAGGTTTTATGGTGTAGTTGAGTGAGAAATGGAGCTTAGGTGATGCTTTAATGGAGGAAGAGAGAAGGAGGTGCATTTTAACGGGAAGAAGGTGATGGATAGCAGATTGTGTTTTCAATTTTAACTCATTTGATCTCTTTTTAATTAGTTTGTAAGGTGTGTGTTGCAATATGATTGGTGGAGGGTTTTTAATGACATTATAATGATGTCATAATTTGAGTTTTATTTCATTTTCTTTTTCTTTTCTTTTCTACTCATTTTCAATTCAATTTTTAGCAATACTTATTCATATTTTATGTCATAATAATTATTTACTTAACTGAACAAGTCGGCCAAAAATCATCTCTGAAGACGAAATGACCAAAATGCCCTCCGTTTGGCTTATTGAGCCAAAATCGTCTGTACCGATCAAAAAAATTTTTTAAGCCTTTTCTTGGCATTCTAATGCCATAGAAACCTCAATGACTCTTCTCTGGAGTCCCAAAAGTTATTTTATGAATTTTCTCTCAGGTTTAGGGCTTCTAGCTACGAAGACCGCAACTTTCCATTGGGTTACCCATCACTAGGGCACCGGCTCGTTTAACTTGGTTGTATTTTATTTCTAAAATTTTTTCTAAATTTTCTTATTAATATTTGAGTTAACTATGGCTCCTCACTTTAGTCTAAATATTTTTCCAGACGTTCTAGCTGTCTAGACCGACACCGGTCATCGGAACAGTAGAATGTACAGAATTGCTACAGTGAGGGTGTTACAATTCTTCCCCTCTAATTTAAATTTTGTCCAAAAAATTTACTTAACTTAAGCAATCGTGGAGTTGCTACCTCCTTGCTTCTTCACTTCCTTGTATCGCCTCATCAATGTTTGGGTTCGGCACCTCCTAAGCTTCCATAGCATATACTCGTGGTGCCATCCTGACTTTGGGCCTTTCGACTATCTTAGAAACAATCTTCTGTGAAATGTCAGCCGTCTCTGCTCCACCCGATTTTTTACCCCTTTGAACTGTAGGGGCAGGTCTATCTACTTGTACTGGAGCTATTGAACCACTCCTCTGAGGGCAATCTCTTATGAAATAATTGTAGCCCCACACTTGAAACACTCTCCAGTTAACAGTCGACACTCCCCTCTATGTCTCTTACCACAATGCATACATTCAGGCACTGGGGCTGATCCCCTTGTTATTATGCCCGGGGAGCTAGTTATAGATACCCCAATCTAGCCTCTTTAGCCCTGTGTCTGATCTTGTGAACCAGAACCCTTAAGCTTCTTACTATCAGTCGGTATACTTGATTGCCCTGGTCTAAATTCCCTCTTACGCTGCCTATCTTTCCTATTCTATTCACTTACTCTGACCCTTTCCACTTTCAGTGCGACTTCAACTAATTTTTTGAAGTCCATAATCCCTAAGGTAGTGATCATTATCTTAATGTTATCATTGAGCCCTTCTTCAAAACTTCTATACCTTTCTGCTTTAGTGGGGACTATCTCCCTTCTGTAGCGGCTTAGTCTGACAAACTCCTTCTCATACTCCGCTATTGATAGCTGCCTCTGCCTCAGACTAATAAACTCTCTTCTTCTATCTTCCAGGTACACACTTCCCACATACTTCTTCTTAAATTCAGCAAGGAAGAAATCCCAAGTTATCAACTCTGGCCGGACCTCACTAGATACGGTGTCCCACCACTGATAGGCATCATCTTGAAGTAGGGACACAACACCTTCCAAGTTCTACTCTGGGGTGTAATGCAGTAACTTCAATACCCTTATGGTGCAGTCTAGCCAATTCTCAGCTGCCACCGAGTCATCTTCTTTCTTACCCATGAAGTCCACAGCTCCAAATTTTCTCAGTTTTTCCATATGGGATTTCTGCTATGGAGGTGGTGGTGCTGGCATAACCCCAGCCATCTATCTGAAGAATTCAGCCATTTGCTGAAACATAGCCGGCAGAGGCAGTGCAGACGCTGCCGGTGCTGGTGGAGCAGGTTCTCCCTGGCCCCCAGTCTCAGGTACAGGTGGAGCACGACTCTCCACTTCCTCATCTACTGCTCTCTGTAACGTGGGGTCCATATCCTAATCAAAATAAGAAAGACAAACAGATCTGTATTAGTGTGACTCCCCTTACCCGTCTACTGTATAGCCGAGTAAGATATGTCACACAGTGTACCGGAACACCTTATTTTAATTCAACTATTTTTATTCTTCCTAATTTATTTCTTTCATAGCTATGAAGTATAATTCATGAAATATCATTCATTTAAGTCATTTATTGAAATTATAATTTATTTGAGGTTCCACAAATTTTATAGAAAATCCGGCAGAGTGCCGGCTAAAAATGTATAAAACAGTTCTTCGGAACCTGTGAAAAATACTTCCAAAATTTTCAATCAATCCCAAACTCCATTTCATCAACAAAATCCCAATATTTCTCATATATACTCCCATTCTCATTCATTCATTTCATATGAAATTCCTATAAAAGTCATAAATAAATATTCACTTATTCATTCATAAACACAATTTCCATAATTTACATCAATACTAAAATACATTACATAAGTCTTGATTACACATGAGAAAATAAAAGTTAATTACAAAATACCAAAATAAAACCTAGTGTCCTACTAATGCACTGATGACGATGAGGTGAAATGGACACTATGCAGAGCTGCATAAGATCTTACCCAGTCTGTGGTCTATTGGGCTCTCGGTCAATCTCTCCAGAACCTACGCGTGGCAAAAAGCAACGCGCTAAGCAATAATGCTTAGTGGTGCCAATAATAAAATAAAAAAAATAACAGAAAATAAATATGCAGTGCATGTCCTGATGTCTTATGCAGACAATTTTTCGATTATTATTGGTAATCTTATTTATTTTGTACTTGTTATATTCATAATTTCATTAAATTTATTCACTTTCATTTTTGGTTGCCCAAGTAACCTATACTAGATGACTGGATTAGATAAATGGGTAAACTGACACTGAGTATCTAGTACCTCGGGCCATCACACCATCGGTCACATATGCATCTCCCGGTGTGCAACAGAATAGCTAATAAGCTGTAATAACATTAGGCACAAGGCCAAGTATCAACACAATGTCAGAATGGCTAAAAGCCATAAAATCACAGAATGGCATACTGCTAACTGAACCCTATTGGCATGCCAACCTATCCAAACTAATCTTGCTAGGTGTATTAAGGCATGTTACACTTTTAAATTGTACAATTTGTGAAATTTAAGTTTAGGTGTTACTATTTATTTCATTAGTCAACTAAAATGTTGACTTTTGCATAAACAATAGGTACATTGGTTCTAATACTCCCAACATACCACATTTTACATTCTAAAATTGTTGGTATTTGTTGCCAATACTATTTCTAAGCTTAGTGTTAGTTATTCAAAATTTTCAGATTTCAAGCCTCATATTTACTGTTCCATTAGTCATTTATACAATAGGAATTTGGCAAAATTTTCTTCATGAAAGTTGTTCCTTATTTTGTCTAGTAACATTTTATTTTTTGAATCACTCCATTTGGAGTTTTGTAGCTTATGTTATGGCCTAAAAACTATAACTGGCCGGATTGGACAGAATCTGAAATTCTGGGTAAAATTGGTTCTGCCAGATTTGGTAACCTAAGTTTGGTTAGCAATTTGACTAGGCTATGGTCAGAATTTAGATTTGTGTCCTTCATGAAAGTTGTAGGTCTATGTCTCATCTTTCTACTGGTAAAATTTCAGGTCAATTGAACCTTTCTACACTGAGTTATGACCAAATGAATAAATATTGTTCATTTGGTCATTTTGCCTAGGCAGAATGCAGGTCACCCAGATTAGGGCAATTTTTAGGTCAACTTGGTTTGGTTTTCTGGGCAAGGTTTCTATTCCAAAGTTGTGCCATTATGTTTATAGTTTCATGTCCAATTGCCTTTGCTTCAATTGAACCTCTACAATTCAATTTATAATTGCCCAAACCTGCTGGACTCATGCTTAGTCTTACAGGTCAGCCAAGGCAGCTCACCCATACACAAATGCCAAGTCTCAACTCACTTCATTTCCTCATTATACACATTCAAATGGTCACTAATTGACCATTACAAGGTTGATGAACCATTACATGAGCAAACCCTAGAATTGTTCAAGTGTCCAATTTTTTTCATTTCATACATGCACAATTCTTGCATTTCACTTAATTATGTTCAATACCCCATCCACTACTAAAGGCTGCTCATAACCATTTTTCTACCAAGCAAAATCATCAAAACCTAGCTAACCCTAGCTGCCAAAAATTGTAAGTTGTACACACACACTTGTTTGCTTTATTTCCTTATATTTCCTACACAATTCATGCCATTGAACATGAATTAAAGCAAAAGGAGTAAGAGTTGGACTTGGAGCAGAATTTCAAGCCAACTAAACTTACTCTTTCCTTTCTCTTTTGGCTGCCTAGAGGATGTTCAAGTTGCTAGGTAAATTTTTTGTGAAGCTAGGTAAGAGTTTCAAGTGAGATTTGGTGAGGTTGGGAGCTTGGGTGAGCTTTCATGGAGGAAATGGCTCTGGGAGAAGAGGGAGACGACTAGATTTGTTTGGAGCAGCTGATGACCCTTTTTTTGTTTATTCTTATCTCATTTTATTTATTTTAAATGGGCTTGATTAATTGTAATTGGTGGAAAGTGTTTAATGACATCATAGTGATGTTATAATTAGCTTTTTATCTCATTTTTCTCTTATTTTCTTCTCTACTCATTTTCAATTTAATTTTTAACAATATTTATTCACATTTTGTGTCATGATAATTATTTACTTAATTGGACAAGTCGGCCAAAAATTACCTTTGAAGGCGAAATGACCAAAATGCCCTCCGTTTGGCTTAACAGACCAAAATTGTTTTTACCAATTGAAAAAAATTTTTAAGCATTTTCTTGGCATTCTAATGCCATAAGAACCTCAATGACCCTTCTTTGGAGTTCCAAAAATTATTTTATGAATTTTCCCTCGGGTCTAGGGCTCCTAGTTGCGAGAACCGCAACTTCCCACTAGGTTACCCATCGCTAGGGCACCGACTCATTTAACTTTGTTGTATTTTATTTCTAAAATTTTTTCTAAATTTTTCTTATTAATATTTGAGTTAATTATGGTTTCTCACTTTAGTTTAAATATTTTTCCGGATGTTCTAGCTGTCCAAACATACACTGGTCACCGGAACAGTAGAATATACGGAGTTGCTATAGGGAGGGTGTTATAACTCTTCCCCTCTAATTTAAATTTCGTTCTCAAAATTTGCCTGACGCAAATAGTTGAGGGAATTGTTGCCTCATCGTCTCTTCACTTTCCCAAGTTGCCTTTTCAGTGTTGTGGTGTCTCCAGAGCACTTTCACCAGTGGAATCTGCTTATTCCTCAACTCTTTCACTTTCCGAGCCAGGATCCGTATGGGTTCTTCTTCATATGTCAAATCCGGTTGTACTTCAATTTCTTTCATGGAGATGACATGTGAAGGATCTGAGTGGTATCTTCTTAGCATAGATATGTGGAACACATTGTGGATCTTATCCAGCTCTGGTGTTAAACCTAGCCTGTAGGCCACTGGACCCACACGTTCAATGACTTCATATGGGCCAATGAACCTAGGGCTTAACTTACCTTTTCTTCCAAACCTCAGTACCTTCTTCCACGGTGACACCTTGAGGAACACTTTGTCACCAACCACATATTCTATTTCTTTTCTCTTCAGGCCGGCATAGGATTTCTATCTGTCTGAGGCAACCTTCAGATTGGCTTTGATTAGTTTTACATTCTCCTCAGTCTGTTTCACCAGGTCTGGCCCTACCAATTTATCTTCACCCAATTCAGTCCAGCACACTGGAGTTTTACATTTTCTCCCATACAATGCTTCATACGGGGCCATTGGATGCTAGCTTAGTAGCTATTGTTGTATGCAAATTCTGCCAGTGGGAGGTATCTATCCCAACTTCCCTCAAATTCAATGACACAACTCCTCAGCATATCCTCAAGGACCTGACATATATTTCATGTTATTATTATCATTTTAGTTCAATATTTGTATTAGTTCAATTGGTTTCAATTGTTTACCTAGATTACTCTTTCTGATTGCCCATCCGTCTGAGGATGGAAAGCTATGCTGAAGTGGAGTTGTGTACCCAAGGATTCATGCAATTTCTTCCAAAATCTCGATCTAAACCTTGGATCTCGATCAGATATAATGGAAAGTGGAATTCCATGAAGTCTAACTACCTCACTGATATATAATTATGCTAACTTCTCCAATGAGTAGTCAGTCTTTACTGGTAGAAAGTGTGCTGACTTCGTCAATCTATCTTCTATCACCTATACTGCATCATGCTTCTTCTGGGTGAGAGGTAGACCACTTATAAAATCCATGGTCACCTGATCCCATTTCCATTCAGGTATGCATATAGGTTGTAGCAAACCCGATGGAACTTGATTTTTTGCCTTGACTTGCTGACATGTCAAGCATTTAGTCACATAGTCAGCTATGTCCTTCTTCATACCAGGCCACCAATACTGAAGCTTCAGATCATGATACATTTTTGAACTTCCTAGGTGCATAGTGTCGCAAGGGATTTTGCGGTCGCCTGAACGAACCCTCACCGAAGTGGGAAAGAGTGAGGAGTCGCCACCTTAGTTTTGAGGGAAACTAAAGAAAACCATTTATGAAAATAGATTGAAATGAAACCACTTCAAGACAGAGATTCTAGGTTCGGGGTCCGTAAACGGGTGGGGAAGGTGTTAGGCACCGCACCTCGTCCCTTAATAAGGGTAAATAGATTTAACTTTGCATTAGTTAGGAGGGCTTAAATGGACATGTCAATCCTTTTGACTAAAGGAACATTTGATTTTTCACTAAATTTGGATCACCCAGATACCTAAGTAAATGAAACAACCTTAGTGAGTTACTGTTGCATGTTAATCTTATTTAAAAGAACTATTTTATTGAAATTTAATTTAAGAATTGGATAAGAACTCTTCTCCGAAATATTTATTAAAATTTTGAGTTGAGATCGGATAAGAACTCTCCTCCGATCTCTATTTAATATATATTAAAATTTTGAGTTGAGACCGGATAAGAACTCTCTTCCGATCTCTATTAAGTATTTATTTTAAATTTTGAGTTGAGACCGGATAAGAACTCTCTTCCGATCTCTATTAAGTACTTATTTTAAATTTTGAGTTGAGACCGGATAAGAACTCTCTTCCGATCTCTATTAAGTATTTATTTTTGAGTTGAGACCGGATAAGAACTCTCTTCCGATCTCTATTAAGTATTTATTTAAAATTTTGATTTGAGACCGGATAAGAACTCTCCTCCGATCTCTATTTAGTTAAAGTTTTGAGTTGAGAATCGGATAAGAACTCTCTTCCGATCTCTTTTAAATTAACAGGAACCTGAATGGGATCTTTCCAATCTCCCGAATTTTAATTTCAGCTACATGTCATAAGGTCCTAAAGCTAAGGATTCTGGCGTTCTAAGGTCTTTGAGGATAAGGCTTCTTTTAACTAATTGATATTTTGTGACTAAATAAGAGAAGCTGGACTGAATTTTGCTGACCTCCCCTAAGGTCACTTTACCAGTACCTATTAATGTCCGATCTATTCTGTTTCGTTTACTTTGGTTTTATTCCACTTTATGGCATCTTGCCGAATTGCCTTTTACGTCAGCCTAATAGTTTGGCTATTTTCCTGACGTGTTATTCAGGCTCTCTCTCTTAAAAGAGACCCTTAAGTTGCAGTTACCTACGTTTTACCCAACCACTTACACGCTACTAGGAGCTAGAAAACTTGCATTCAGAAATGACGAAGATTAATAAAATGATGGACTGATCACTAAAGAGATAACTCGAGAGTAACATTCTTTGGGGTTCTTTTGCACAAAATGAACTTGGAGAAAATCGCATACATAAGAAGAACAAAGAAAGTGCGAAAAGTAAACATAAACAGTTAATAAAACAGCAATATGAGCTCTTACCTGTAAGAAGTCAAATTTATTGAAATAACTACGGGGTGACAAATAGTGATAAGACAGCGGACTGATTAGCCTGAGGGCTGATGTTCGTCGTGAACTGAAGGGTGCTTAGCCACAATGCAATCAGATTAAGATAAAAACCGAGTGGAATGAAGTTGAGCTTGGACAATGGGAATGAAAACAGAGATGATAAAGGGCTGAAAGTGAGAGTGTGACCAGATAATGAACAAACTGAAAATGTAGAGTTCCAGTATTCAGAATCCTTTTCAAGAAAAAAAACTTCAGAAAACTAGTTTCAAAAGTCTTTCTAATCAACACTTCTAAGTAGCAGAATTACAAACTGAATGAAGTTTCAGAGTTCTTCCGCTATAATAACTACCTCTCTTTTGCCCGTCCCTTGAACAGTTTTTCATGCAGGTATTTATAAGAATCGGGTGCTCCCCGTAAAGGGTCAGGATTTATTTTGAGGGAGATGGAGGGTCAATATTTTGAAGGACATAATCGGATGCTTGAGAATTAAAGAGAACCAGAATGAACGACTGAGATTATTCTTCAGAGTATTTGTCCTTTTCTCCTTTCAATCTGACGGTCTCAAATCCTCTTGTCCGGAGCGATCTGAGGGCTAAGAGCGAAAGGCGCTGGTCTTGTCGTCTCCTCTCTTGATCCAAGGGCTCCGGGTTTGTCCTTACAAGTGAAATCAACGGTGGAGATTGGGATGTACAGGACTGTCATGACATACCCTGGCACCTGTCAGCATTGCGGGCGATTCTTAGGCGTGCGGTGGAGATCTCGTCTGCCACGCTTTAACTACCTCAGCTCTGATTCTGACGACGGTTATTTGGGATTTGTCTTATTCTTTTTGCCTTCCGATCCCTCCCATGCTCCTATTCCGATCTCTCATGCCGATCCCCCATGTTCCGATCTCTATAATTCCGATCCCTAGAGATCGCCCAAATGATGTAATCCGATCTTTTGGAAATAAAAGTCAATTCTCATCTTGTTATTATTGCATTGATTATTTTTCGATCTCTGATGTGTTTATCCGATCTGGTTCCTAACTGAACAACCCTTAACTGATCCACAATTTGAAACATTTATCTTAATATGCCGATCTCTAATTAGCCGTTCTCTTTATGGAATTTGAGAGACGTGTCAGAACAGCTGGCGAATCCCGTTAACCGATGCATTGCTTGGGACATCGTGAGCATTAAATGCTCGAACTAGTATAAATAGGAGTAGGGGTTAGCCAGTTTCTTACTTTATGCCATTTTCTGTCTCTCGCAAGCGATTCCAAAACTCTCCCGATTTTTCAAGCTCTTCCGACTCCGTTCAAGCTCCGGTAAGGGTTTTAATCCTTCTTTTAGCTTTAAGTTCTTTGTTTTCCTTAAAAATGAGCGACGCCGAAGGTCAGAGAGCGGCAAGCCCACCTTCCGTCCAGGTTTCATGGTCGTCTGATGAAGAAGAGGTGGTCGGGCCAAGCGCACAACCAGAACCTTCTAGGGTCTCCGTTCCAGCTCGGGGGCGGATCGCACCATCAAGGCATGCACCTTCTTCGGGGAGGGAGAATCTTCCTATGGACGAGCTACCGTCGATATTGCAAGAATCCGATCTGCAGTCATTTAGCCAGGAGTACAACATAGAGCCCGATTCATATGAACTTATCCGGTGTCACGGCGATCACCGAGCCGATCACTCCTTTGAAGAGAATGACATGGTGATGGTATACGAGGAGCGATTAAAGGCCGGTCTTCGGTTCCCTCTGGACGACTTCTTCAAGGAGGTCCTAAAATTCCACCGAGTGTGCATCGCCCAAATTCACCCTAACTCGTGGCGGATCTTGGTAGCCCTCCTAGGCCTGTGCCGAGCTAAGGGAATCAGACCTACGGCTAAGGTGTTCGCAAAACTGCATAGGCTAACTCGCCGAAAAGACGATGAGCATTGGTTCTTTCAGGTGAAGCCTCATTGCTGGCTTTTCACCGATCTGCCCTCCTCCCTTAAGAATTGGAAGAACCGCTTCTTCATTCTGAGGAGCAAAAATCCGACCTGCTTCAAGGACTTCCCCCGTAGCTGGTGGCACCAGGGACCCTTGATTCCGAAGCGTATTACCTTGAACAAGGAGGAAAGCCTAATAGTGATGGAGCTGAAGAATCAAGTTGCCACTCAAAAGTACTCCTGTTTAGATGCGGTGACTGCCGAGCTGCATCATTGGACGATGGAGTTGATCACGGGTGAAAAGTGCGGGCTTCAGCTCTCTGATCTTGGCATTGGTATTTTCTATTTCTCAGATCTTTGGACCTTAGCGATCTCACTGACCTCTTTTTGTGTAGGTATGGCGGGTGGTGAAGGTTCCAGGAAGCGGAAGAAGGAGAGAGAGATTTCCCGAAAAATAAAGGAAATGAAGCGTTCGGCACTACTTCAAACACCCGGCCATGAACCTGGGGAGACACAAGGAGGCCCGCCCCAACCTTCGGGGCCGCCGATCACTGAAGCTGTCCGATCTCCTCCTCAACAGGAAGAGCCGGCTCCACCTCCTCCAGTTACTCCAAGCACAGAAGGGGGTCGTTCTCGACCTCCTACGAGGCCCCCTTCTCGTGGCGCCCAAGTACTGATTGCTTCCCTAGAGAACAACCGGACCGTTCGGGAGAACCCCGATTTTGCCAAAGTTTTGGGGTCTTCCATCTGCCTTCGGGAGGATCGGGACAGACTGTCTCCGGACAATCTTGACGACATCCTAACCGGCTCCATGAGTCTGAATGTAGAGTGCCTGGTGAACCAGCACATAGTTCGGGAAAAGGCGCACCGCCTGGGTAAGGAGGTCGAGAAGAAGGGTCAAGAAGTGGCATCCCTCCGATCCCAACTCTCATCTGCTCAGGATTACATATCTCGAATTGAGGGGCGCATGAAGTACTATGAAGATAAACTGGCCGAACAGACTCATGTTCTGGCTGAAAGGGATCATGCCCTTGGAGAAGTCCAGGCGCTCCGGGCCAGCGAAGCTGCTCAGGTCGCTCATCTTGCAGAGGAGCTTAAGGCAAAAGATGAAGAGATGGTGACAGGAATAGCCGGAGCTTATGTGAACGCTCACAAAGATCTCTTGGCCCAGCTCCAAAAGCGTTACCCAGAGGAGGACTTCTCTTGGATGGCCGACCTAGCTCCCGAAGGCGAGGAGGAAAGCGAAGAGGAGGCCGAGGGTGAGAGAGAAAATGAGCAAAATGTAATGACTTGTACAAATTTTTGAAATGAAATGAAGTGGAATGCCCTTTTTGTTCGATGAACGGTTATGATCGGAAAATTTCTAAATTATTAAACACTTGATTGTCTGAGTATGTTGAAATAACTGAAGATGATTATTAACCTAAGTGTGAGAGATCGAAAAACACAATGAGCATGAGATCGATAGGGAAGAAATGCTGAACGGGACTTGATTAAAATTGGAAATTTGACTTGAACACTTAAGATTGAAATCCTCATTAAACCGGACCAAAACCTTAACTCTTAAACTTTTGAAAGGGAGATCGGCAATAAAACTGGTAAGAAAAGTTCTAGTTCACTTCGTTTATACTACAACGGGTCGGAGAGATCGGTGAGCGATTTAATAGACTGGTAAGGATTTGACTGATGTGAGGACTTAGCATTGATTCAATTCTTTGAGGAGAGATCGGAAATGTGACTGTCTATCAAAGAGAGATCGGAAATGTGATAAGCTGCCAAAAGGAGACTTAGTACTGAGGTCAGTTTCAAAGTTTTATTGATTTTGGGGATCGGCCAAAATATGGTGTCGACAGCTGCCCCTCTTTACATAATTTCTATTAAAGGGAAAATTTCCCGTGTAGGAATTATGTAAAGATTCAGACTCATATTTTGGACGATTAGGTGTTCGAAGTTAGGGAGCTAAAGCACACTTAAGTTGGTGACTTAGAAATCGACAACATAAGTTAAATTAAAATCAACTTGGATCAAGGAAACAGAGGTTGATAACAGGAAATTGCAGGAAATTAAAATCAACTTAGATCAAGGAACTAGAGGTTGATAGCAGGAAATTTAAATTGCAGGAAATTAAAATCAACTTAGATCAAGGAACCAGAGGTTGATAACAGGAAATTTAAATTGCAGGAAATTAAAATCAACTTAGATCAAGGAACCAGAGGTTGATAATTGGAAATTTAAATTGCAGGAAATCAAAATCAACTTAGATCAAGGAACCAGAGGTTGATAACAGGAAATTTAAATTGCAGGACATTAAAATCAACTTAGATCAAGGAACCAGAGGTTGATAACAGGAAATGTAAATTGCAGGAAATTAAAATCAACTTAGATCAAGGATCCAGAGGTTGATAACTGGAAATTTAAATTGTAGGAAATTAAAATCAACTTAGATCAAGGAACCAGAGGTTGATAACAGGAAATTTAAATTGCAGGAAATAAAAATAAACTTAGATCAAGGAACCAGAGGTTGATAACAGGAAATTTAAATTGCTGGAAATTAAAATCAACTTAGATCAAGGAACCAGAGGTTGATAACAGGAAATTTAAATTGCAGGAAATTAAAATCAACTTAGATCAAGGAACCAGAGGTTGATAACAGGAAATTTAAATTGCAGGAAATTAAAATCAACTTAGATCAAGGAACCAGAGGTTGATAACAGGAAATTTAAATTGCAGGAAATTAAAATCAACTTAGATCAAGGAACCAGAAGTTGATAACAGGAAATTTAAATTGCAGGAAATTAAAATCAACTTAGATCAAGGAACCAGAAGTTGATAATAGGAAATTTAAATTGCAGGAAATTAAAATCAACTTAGATCAAGGAACCAGAGGTTGATAACTGGAAATTTAAATTGCAGGAAATTAAAATCAACTTAGATCAAGGAACCAGAGGTTGATAACAGGAAATTTAAATTGCAGGAAATTAAAATCAACTTAGATCAAGGAACCAGAGGTTGATAACAGGAAATTTAAATTGCAAGAAATTAAAATCAACTTAGATCAAGGAACCAGAGGTTGATAACTGGAAATTTAAATTGCAGGAAATTAAAATCAACTTAGATCAAGGATCCAGAGGTTGATAACTGGAAATTTAAATTGCAGGAAATTAAAATCAACTTAGATCAAGGAACCAGAGGTTGATAACAGGAAATTTAAATTGCAGGAAATTAAAATCAACTTAGATCAAGGAACTAGAGGTTGATAACTGGAAATTTAAATTGCAGGAAATTAAAATCAACTTAGATCAAGGAACCAGAGGTTGATAACTGGAAATTTAAATTGCAGGAAATTAAAATCAACTTAGATCAAGGAACCAGAGGTTGATAACAGGAAATTTAAATTACAGGAAATTAAAATCAACTTAGATCAAGGAACCAGAGGTTGATAACAGGAAATGTAAATTGCAGGAAATTAAAATCAACTTAGATCAAGGAACCAGAGGTTGATAACTGGAAATTTAAATTGCACTTACAAAGCAAGCCTAATCTCGACACAAGAAGTTCTTCCCCAATGAAGTGTACTTAACAGAATCCCGAAGGCCAAAGATTAATGGAGGACGAGTTGCAAGACTTGACCTATGACCCCACTTTTCAAATGCCCTTCTTCCATTTTTGACTTTTTCCCGAAAAGCGCCCTTACGGGTTTTCACTTCCCCTTCGTCCATATGACTAGAAACTCCCTTTCGGGTTTTCACCTCTAGTTTTTTTTTTTAAAAGATGCCCTTTCGGGTTTTCATCCCTATTTCCTTTTATATACCCTTTTCCTGATCATTCCCTGCAAATCTCATAGTAAAGTACATGAGGTTATCAATTGTTAGATCCTAATCTTATGGCAAAAATTTTTAACTGATTAATAGCGCATTAAATAACGAGATTGCAGAAGAATAATGTTAAAGAATAAATATAAGGGAAGGATAGAAGCATAGGGAATGAAGTAGGACTTTATTACGTTTTAATAAAAACAAAGATAGAGTTTCAAAGAAGAAAGGTACAAGGATAGATCTCACATATTCCTTGTGGCTGGCTTTGGAATCCCTTAACTGCCATTATTTCAAGTTTTCTGGAGCCTCATGTCACGACGGTTTATTTCCTTTCTCGATCTTATGCTTCTTTCCTTATTTCTCCCTTTTGGTTCTTGGGATGCCCTTTCAGGTTTTCACCCCTAGATTTATTTATTTATTTTTTTTTACTTGCTCGCTCTTTCAAGATGCCCTTTCGGGTTTTCATCCTTCACTCGTTTTACAGAAAGCGCCCCTTTAACCACATAGGGTCCCTCGTAGGTTGGTGACCATTTGCCTCGGGGATCATGTTGGTTCGGCAGCACTTTCTTCAGAACTAGGTCCCCGGGTAGGAAATCGCGTGGGGGAATGCTTTTATCAAATGCTCCTGCCATCCTTATCTGGTATAACTGCCCATGACATGCTGCTGCTAACCTTTTCTCATCCAGCAAGTTTAACTGATCCAACCTTGACTGGATCCATTCTGACTCATCAATCCCTGATTCCTTCAGAATCCTTAGGGAAGGAATTTCAACTTCAATAGGTGATACCGCTTCCATCCCGAAAACCAGTGAGTATGGAGTTGCCCCGGTTGAGGTTCTTACAGAGGTCTGGTATGCGTGTAGAGCGTAAGGAAGCATATCATGCCAATCCCTATACGTGACCGTCATTTTCCGGATTATCCTTTTGAGGTTTTTGTTTGCAGCTTCCACCGCTCCATTCATCTGGGGACGGTATGGGGAGGAATTGAGGTGTCGGATTTTGTATTGATCACATAATTTCTGGATCTTTGGGCCATTCAGATTCTTGGCGTTGTCGGTGACGATTTCATTGGGGAGGCCATGCCGGCAGATGATATTGCTTCTGAGAAATTTGAGAAACGTATTCTGTGTGATGTGCGCATAGGATGTCACCTCGACCCACTTGGAGAAATAGTCGATGGCCACAAGGATGAATCTGTGCCCATTGGATGCCTTGGGATTGATGGGACCAATCACATCGATGCCCCACATTGCGAAAGGCCATGGCAAGACGAGGTTGAACAACTTATGAGGTGGCACATTTATCGGATCTGCATAGATTTGACACTTATGGCATTTTCGGAAATATTCGATGCAATCCTTTTCCATTGTAGTCCAAAAATATCCTCGTCGCATGATTTGCTTAGCCATCATGTGCGCATTGGCATGGGTTGCGCAATTTCCCTCATGCGTCTCGAAAAGGATTTTCTTTGCCTCCTTTGCATCCACACTTCTCAACAATTCGCCATTGGAGCTTCTCTTGTATAGGGCTTCTCCACTGGGGAAGTATCCCAATTCTAATCTCCGAATCATCCTTCTTTCATTTCTGCTGGCCCCTGGAGGGAATTCTTGGTTCTGATGTAGACCAGGATGTCATGATACCAAGGTTTACCATCGGGTTCTTCCTCAATCATGAAGCAATATGCTGGCTCACTCCTTGCTTTAATCTTCAATGTCTGGATCATCTGACCCTCTTCGATTTGAGCCATAACAGCTAAAGTAGCTAAGGCATCAGCAAATTGATTCTTGTCCCTACTAAGGTGAGTGAAAGAGATTTCTTCGAATTTCTTAATCAGCTCCAATAAGTACTTCTGATACGGGATTAGCTTCAGATCCTTGGTTTTGCCATTCTCCTTTGACTTGATAAATAATTAGGGCTGAGTCTCCATATACTTCCAACTTCCTGATTTTCATTTCGATGGCAGCCTGTAGTCCCATCACACAAGCTTTGTATTCCGCGACGTTGTTGGTGCAGTAAAATCTCAACTTGACAGCTATCGGAAAGTGTTTTCCATCCGGGGATATCAACACAGCTCAAATTCCATTACCGGACAAATTGACAGCTCCGTCGAAATACATTTCCCATACATCGGCTGGCCCCACTTCTTCGCAGTCTACTTCATTAATGTGCTCATCAGGGAACTCAAAATCCAGAGCTTCATAATCCTGGATAGGATTCTCTGCTAGGAGGTCAGCGATTACACTACCTTTCACCGCTTTCCGGGTCATATAGACTATGTCATATTGGGAGAGTATAACCTGCCATTTGGCTATTCTGCCTGGCACGAATGGGCTTTCGAATACATATTTGATAGGATCCATCCTGGAGATGAGCCATGTCTTGTGATTCAACATGTAGTGTTTGAGGCGGTTTGCTGTCCAGGCTAACGCGCAGCAAGTCTTTTCTAAGAAAGAGTACCTTGACTCGCAATCATTGAACTTTTTGCTCAGGTAATATATAGCCCTTTCCTTTCGGCCAATATCGTCATGTTGCCCCAAAACACACCCCATGGAGTTTTGCTGAACTGCCATATAAAGGATCAGAGGTCTTCCCGCCACTGGCGGAACCAACACTGGTGGGTTTGACAAGTACTGCTTGATTTTCTAAAAAGCCTCTTGACAAACTGAATCCCATTGGGTGGTGTTGTTCTTCCGGAGTAGTCTGAAAATAGGCTCGGCCTTGGCAGTGAGATTAGAAATAAATCTCGATATGTAGTTCAACTTTCCCAGAAAACTGCGCACCTCCCTTTCTGTTCTTAGGGATGGCATCTCTTGAATAGCTCGAACCTTGTTTGGATCTACCTCTATTCCCTTTTCGCTCACTATGAACCCCAACAATTTTCCTGACCTAGCTCCGAATATGCATTTTGGCAGGGTTCAGTTTCAACTGATATTTCCTGAGTCTCTCAAATACTTTCCTCAGTACCTGCACATGACTTTCTTCTCCTCGGGATTTGATGATCATATCATCCACATACACTTCCACCTCTTTATGCATCATATCGTGGAATAATGTGACCATAGCGCGCTGATAGGTGGCACCGGCATTCTTCAACCCGAAAGGCATGACCCGATAGCAAAACACTCCCCATTGAGTGATGAAAGCAGTCTTATCCTTGTCTTCCTCATCCATCGGGATCTGATTGTACCCAGATGCCCCATCAATGCATGAGCACCTGCCCAATCCCGCAGCATTGTCTACTAATACATCAATGTGGGGGAGAGGGAAATCATCTTTTAGACTTGCTTTATTAAGATCTCTATAGTCAATGCACACCCTGACTCTCCCGTCCTTCTTCATTACCGGGACGACATTAGCCACCCATTGGGGGTATTTGACCACTTCCAGGAACCCAGCGTCATACTGTTTCTTCACTTCATCCCGAACTTTGAGCAGTGTGTCGGGATTCATTCTCCTTAACTTCTGCTTTACTGGGACTGTCCCCGGAATTAGAGGAATTCTATGCGTCACTATCTGAGGGTCCAAACCCACCATATCATCATAGCTCCAGGAAAATACGTCGAGGAATTCTTTAAGCAGACTGATCATATCTCCCAATTCTTCACTCTCCACTACCTTAAGTTCCCTTTTTACTTCTTCAGTGCCTAAATTTATGGTGTGCGTTTCATCTCCACAAGGCACTAGGGAGGGTTCATCCTTTTCATTGCTTTCTTCTGTAAGGTCTTCCTCAGAATCACTTGAAGTAATGGCAGTTATGGGGATTTCAAAATTAACCAGAGGAATTTCTGAGTCTATTGGATTATTAGGTGTTAATTGATGAATGGTCCTGAATGAACGAAAATAGAACATATTATAAGGATGGAATTCAAAAGGAAAGGAAAAGAGAATTGGATTTAAAATGCGCTATTAATCCATTAATATTTATGCCATAAGAAAAAGGTCCATTTACAATATTACACTTGCCACCATGGACAAAATGATCAAGTGTAGATAACCAAAAGGTACTTTACTCGAAATTGAGTACAGGGATGTCCTCTGCCGTCCAGTTGTCCAGATCTTGCCCCTCAGTCACTGGCGAGACCAGAGCTTCGTAGAAGGAATCTAGGTGAATGACATCGATGGATGGGCCATCAGGTGATTCTTCCACATCTGTCGGATTTTCAATGATCGGTTTAGTGAATACATCCGTAATTCTCGGGACTACTTTCATTCTCCCGATTTTCTGGTCGAATCTCTAATCTCGAAGTCTGTTTCTCATCCAGAATCGCCCATCCACAAGAGCATCTTCCTCATAACCCAATCCGCAACGGCCTATCTTCTGGATAGCCGGTATCGGCTCCACGATCCCTTGCAAGGCAGTGCCTAGGCCTTTTCCCTCTTGATACCCATTTCTTGACATTACTTTGGCCACCATAGCCATAGCCCCCTCCTTCCCGGTATCTTGTAATTCGAGGGCCTGGAAAGAGCTTTCCAACGACTCCTCAGCCGCTTCCACATAAGGAAGTGATTGCGGCTTGGTGACCAATATGGCTTCTTCACCCCTTACAGTGACGATTTTGCCGTCCTTAATGTATTTTATTTTCTGGTGCAAAGTTGAAGGAACAGCATTCGCAGAATGGATCCACGGCCTCCCCAACAACATAGTGTAGGCCGGCTCAATGTTCATCACCTGAAACGTGACGTTGAAAGTACATGCACCGACTTGGATTGGCAAGTCAATGTCTCCCAGCACTTCTCTCCTTGTACCGTCGAAGGCTCTCACCACCATAGCACTCTGACGTATATCAGATTGGTCAACCGGCAGCCTGGCTAAGGTGGCGCTAGGCAGTACATTGAGGGCTGATCCGTTATCGATGAGGACCTTGGCCACTATACAACCCTTACATTTCACAGTTACATGCAGAGCTTTATTGTGCCCTAAGCCTGCAGGGTCTATCTCCTCTTCAGAAAAGGCTACAAAGCTGGATGCCTGGATTTGTTCTACTATCTTCTCAAACTGCCCCGGTGTGATGTCGGGGTTTACAAAGGCCTGATCCAGGATTCTCTGCAAGGCTTGTCGGTGGACTTCTGAGCTCAGGATCAGTGATAACAGTGAAATTCGGGCAGGTGTCTTCCTCAACTGCTCCACTACATCATACTCACTCTGTTTCATTATTTGGAGCAGCAGTTCTTCCTCTTCTTTATGTTCAGCAGGGTCTACTTCCCCTGCTTTCTCAACCTCCTCTTCTGTATTTCTTGATGACTCTCCCATTTTTACTTTCCCTTTCCTCTTTTCTCTTTCTTCGTTCCCGTAACATCTCCCACTTCGAGTTATAAACTCGACTTCTTGCTTCGGTGGAGAGGGCTTTGTGGCGATAATGGGCTGAGGACTGGTTTGGGAAGTAATGTTGCTGGTAGGTCTAGCATAAGTCATTCTGAAATGCTCGAGAGGAGCAAAACATGGTTTTGGTGGTGCCGGAGGTGAGGCAAGGTTAGGAGAGGATGTACTGCTTGACGCTCCCTGAGTGAAAACTTGGAAATTATAGTTCCAGGTGACAGCGTGAGTATTGGTGACAGGAAGCAGGGGCGGAGTTCGGATAACCGTTACTGGCGGTGAGGCTACTGGGGGTGAGAAGGTGATTCTGGATTTGGAGGTAGAAGCAGTTTGGCTGAATCTAGTGGTGTTCACTCCCCCTTCCGTCTTTGACTTTGTCAGGCATCTCAGAACTTTGAGGGATAACAAGTTCTGGACCTCTTGTCTGAATCCCTCACAATCTCGCAGCTCATGGTCAGCTGCCCCTCCATGGTAAGGACATCCCGTATCTTTTCCCGACCTTGATATCCGGGGGCAAAGGTAGCCTTCTCTTACTGCCATGGCAAAAATCCCCTCAAAGTGAGGGATGAGCTCGTCTACCTCTGGTGCCAACCTCTCTCCATCTGGCTCTATCATATTTACTCCATTACCTGCATTATGGTTGGGCAATGGATTCGAGGTAACATTGGGGAGGGAACCATTTCCTTCGATCTTCAACCACCCATTTCGAATTAAAGCGTGCACTCTCCCTCTGAGTGCCCCGCAGTTATCAGTTGAATGCCCTTGTGCCCCTCCATGGTACTCACAACGGGCAGTGGCATCATACCACCTGGGATATGGCGGCTGGATCGGGTCTAAGGGGACTGGTACAATTTGGTTTATACCGACAAGGTATCGGTATATTTCACTGAGAGGGAGGGGAAGAGGTGGATCAGGGTTCCTTGGAGGTCTTGGGTTACTTTGTGGTGGTCTTGGTTGAACAGGAGGAGGAGGTGGTCTTGGTTGGTAATTTGCAGGCGGGGGATATTGTGGGCGCGGGTGTGGATAATTTGGGAGAGAAGGCGGAATGTTTGCGATGGTTTGGCCATGAGAGGAAGGATATGGCCGGTAGTTATTTTGGGGAAATAGGGAATAATTGTTTTGACGGGTGATGGAATGCACATCACTCTCCTTTTTCTTGCCAAAATTGGCAGTCTTCTTTGCAGGGTTCTCAGCTGACTCCTGCAGTCGTCCCATTCTTAAGTTGGCCTCAATTCTCTCACCCGCCTGGATGATGTCAGAGAAGTTGTTGGAAGTGTTTCCAATCATTAAGTTGAAGTAGGGAGCCTTCAAAGTCTCGATAAATAGAGAGCATAGCTCATTATCGGTCACCGGGGGATGTACTTCTGCCGCCTTTTCTCTCCATCTCTGGGCATACTCCTTGAAGCTTTCCCGGTCTTTACGCACTGATTTTGAAGATCCCTCCTTGTGGGGGCCACATCGCAGATTAAATTTGTCTTGCTTCAAAAGGCCTCGGCTAAATCCTTCCAGGCGCGATCGCTCTGTCTAATCAACGCACCACCTCAGGGCTGCTCCGGAGAGGCTCTCGTGAAAGAAGTGGATTAACAGTCTGTCATCATCTGTCATAGAGGACATCTTGGCAATATAGGTGGCCAAATAAATTCGAGGGTCCGAATTCCCAGTTTACTTGTCAAAATCGGGGACCTTGAATTTGGGCGGCACTACCACATCCGGTACTAATCTTAGTGATGCCACGTCAACTGAGCCATACATATTCAGGCCCTCTATAGCTCTCAATCTCTCTTCTAGAGCAGATAGTTTCTCGTTTTCTTTCATCTTATTTTCCCCTCCCACTGTATGATATGCTCCCTCGGCCGGGAGCTGAGGGGTGGAGTAAACTGGAGGGATTAGGATTGAAGGGTGAGGCTCGGCATTTGAGACAGCTGGGTAATAGGAGAAAGGTAGGTCATTATTCATGGCGACCGGATTGACAGTGACTGTCGGGTCCGAGATAGGTGATTGAAAGGTGAAAGAAGTTGAAGCTTGGTGTGGATCATTTGTTGGAGGTGGGGGAGGTAATGGTAGGTTAAGGTCTGAAGCTGGCTTATTTTGGGACATCTCCCTCATTAGCTTCATAAGTTCTGAAACCTGGTCTTTTAGTTTAAACACTTGCCCCTGTAGGTTCTGTACTTGTTCCTGGTCTTCCATTAGTTTTCTTGTTCGAGATCTTGTTAAGTACACTCGCTGGGGTTGAATCGCGTGCTTGGTCAGACTTGCCTTGTTCGAAGCAATGTTGTTTTTCTGTAAGGAGTCAAAAAAGAAATTTTTAGTGAATTTTGATCAAAATTAAATAGGGTCCTGATGTGGACGAAGGATACGGTGGCATTTGAGGGCCAGAAATGAAATCTGTTGAAGGATAACTGCATCACTTTTATCATGGCATCGTCCAATAGTCTGACTGTGAAAGACTGGATTGAATGCACGTTTATGATACCTGTCCATATAGCGCATTCAATTTTTCATATAACCCTAGCGAGGGAGTTCCTATGGGAGTCATATTATTCATTCACAAATTTGCTAAACAATGGTCCAAAAATCATTTCATTAACTGAATAATTTATACACTGTGTTCTTTACATCGGCCTAGGCTCTGGGAGGTTTTTTATAATGAGATGACATTTTCTGAGATACTCATATAACCTTTCTTCTTGTTTGGCAGGATCGAATGCTTTCAGAGCATACTCAGATTCAGGTAAGAGTTCTTGCTTTCCCTGTGCTATTGTTCTCTCCAGCTGGTCAACATTCTCTTTCAGCTCTTGATAGAGAGCAGCTTGTCTTTCTTTCTCTTTTTTTTCCTTAGCACATTCCTTCAAGATATCGTTGATGAGTAGTGTCTGTTCTTTTAATTCGAGCTTCTTCTTTTTGTTTTCCTGTTTATACTCTTCAACGAGTATCTCTTGGTATTTCGTTTTTTCCTGAAGCTTATTATTCTGTGCTTCTACTTCTTTCATTACAGCGTGGAGAGAGTTTTTTTCCTTTTCCCACCGTATCTCTTGCTCTTCAAAACCCATCTTTTCGGCCCTTGCCTCTTCCCTGAGCCTTCTTACTTTCCTCTTGAGAATCTGCTGTTTGTCCTCCAACTGTTTTATTTGTTCTTGCAGTTGCGAGTTCTCGATATTTGCCTTTTGTCGCGAGTCAGCCAAGCGATCGTCAGCTTCTTCTAATAGGAAATCTCGGTGCGGATCGCTGTCTTCGAATTCTGTAGTTAAGTATTCTCGGTCCCTGTCAGCTCTCCATTTAAGATAATCACGTGAGGCGCTTGGGCCTTTAGGCGATCTCTCCACCAGAGTGATGTTCTCCCAAGACTTGCGAGCCATTTTCAACCCTTCCTCTTCCTTGAGCTCATGATAGAAATGACCTTGGTGATATTCTTCAATGTCGATTCTGGACTGTGTTGAGCCAAACTGCCTCATTACTAAGGCCGGAGTGTAACTTGTGTATCTGGTTACTCCGATCAGGGACACCGACTGATTTCCTCCCGTGCTGATCAAAACGGATTGGCCTAACGCCCACAGCTTCCTCCAACAATAATCATGGCTATTGAAACTAAAAATCTGTTCCCGCCACTGCTGTTCATTCTTCGAACTGATTATTAACCGGGTCATCTTCTCGATGGGAGGCTGGTCAAGGTACCAAGTCAATCCTTTTGTCTCCACAGGGCATATGTGACTGATAATCCAGAGATATAACAATTGAGAACAACACTTGATGGACCCTTTACCCTGTTGTTTGCAGTAGGTAAGGGTTAATAAGGTCTTCGCAAGAATTACCGGTATCGGATTGACCTCCTGCCTTTCTACCGCCTAGAATACTTCCACCGTGCTGCAGGTTATGATTCCTAATGGTCCCGGGAACAAAATCAGGCCATAGATTCCCAATGCGAGTGCTACTGAAGCTTGATCCCACTGTTTCTCTTAGAGGAATTGATCTAACCGCTTCTCGAGGTAGGTCCAATACCATCCATGAGTGTTTCCTTTGACTGTTTCTTTTGACTTTGCCTCCTCCGAAGGAATACCCAACAAATGTGTTAATCGTTTCCAGGTCTGCCTATGCTCAAGGTGCAGGTAGATCCGATTCTGTGTTGAGTAAGGAATCTCCAGTAATGCATGATATTCTTCCATAGTGGGAACTGTATCAATGTCATTGAAAGAGAATACCCCGTACTTAGGATTCCAAACTGACAGCATGGCCTTTAATGCCGGGATTTGGACCTTGACTCACATTAGGGTTGCAATTTTCCTGTATTTCCTTTCAAATCGTGCCTTGACCTGATCGGGAAACGACCTCCATCCATTAGACAGACCCTCGAGGCTGTTCATTTTGACCTCAATTTTATTCAGATCCCATGAGGGTAGTAAGCTAGCATGTGCCTTGGAAACATTATTTTGCGAGGGTACTGGAGTATGAGTTGACTTGGACCGAAGTTTAGCATTCTGAACTTCTTCTGCCGACTGACTCGAGGATGCCATGATAAAAATGATGCCTTATCCTTCTCACAGACTCTTGGTTTGATGATGCCTGCGGAAAAACTCGTTAGCAAGATAAATTTGGGTAATTTTGAATCATACTGTTGGCAGGGTGACACATACACATTTATCAAAGTAGGAAAATGTGTAGATGTTTCAGTAGAATTCAAGATTACCCTCACAAAACGAACAAAAGGAAATTAAAGCAGAACTGGGTAAGAGTAAGTATGCCCCTTTTTGTCCTAGCATAGGGAGACTCCTGATACCGGATGAGTGCTACCTAATTGGATAGTTCTATCTTATAAGGTAGCTTACTACGGCTTTTAGCTATTGTGATAGTTTAGCTCAAGGTCTAATTTTCTAAAAGCCACAGGTTCCCAAATTGCCCCTCATCAGTAAGAGAGCCCGTTCTATAACCATGATATTATCGGGAAAATTCCACGAGTATCACAGTGGATAGAACGAGTTTCAATCTGAGCAGAAGCCTTCACGGATACTAACGGGGTAAAACCCACGGGTACCGCTACATGACCCCCTCCTACTTTCCTAAAAGGGTAAGAAAGCCCGGGTATAGGACCGAAGTGTGTGATGACATTGTGTGAGTGTTCAGTGTGTGAAGGGGCACCTTTACCTCTTCCCAATTCAGGGGGATTTTATTCTTTCCATTTTTCCTTTTTCCTTTTTTTTTTTCGAAACGAAGAGCACTGTAAGGGGATAAAACAAGCAAAACAAGCAAAACAGGCGGAACAGTTAGTAGGAATAAACAAAAATTAACACATAAAACATTGCCGGGTGAGCCCACCTAACTATATTTTGATTGAAAAATTAAATCTACTTTTGGACCTCTAGACCGGGGTTAAATCTCAGTTCCAGTCCCCAGTGGAGTCGCCAAGCTGTCGCAAGGGATTTTGCGGTCGCCTGAACGAACCCTCACCGAAGTGGGAAAAAGTGAGGAGTCGCCACCTTAGTTTTGAGGGAAACTAAAGAACACCATTTGTGAAAATAGATTGAAATGAAACCACTTCAAGACAGAGATTCTAGGTTCGGGGTCCGTAAACGGGTGGGGAAGGTGTTAGGCACCCCACCTCGTCCCTTAATAAGGGTAAGTAGATTTAACTTTGCATTAGTTAGGAGGGCTTAAATGGACATGTTAATCCTTTTGACTAAAGGAACATTTGATTTTTCACTAAATTTGGATCACCCAGATACCTAAGTAAATGAGACAACCTTAGTGAGTTACTGTTGCATGTTAATCTTATTTAAAAGAACTATTTTATTGAAATTTAATTTAAGAATTGGATAAGAACTCTTCTCCGAAATATTTATTAAAATTTTGAGTTGAGATCGGATAAGAACTCTCCTCCGATCTCTATTTAATATATATTAAAATTTTGAGTTGAGACCGGATAAGAACTCTCTTCCGATCTCTATTAAGTATTTATTTTAAATTTTGAGTTGAGACCGGATAAAAACTCTCTTCCGATCTCTATTAAGTACTTATTTTAAATTTTGAGTTGAGACCGGATAAGAACTCTCTTCCGATCTCTATTAAGTATTTATTTTTGAGTTGAGACCGGATAAGAACTCTCTTCCGATCTCTATTAAGTATTTATTTAAAATTTTGATTTGAGACCGGATAAGAACTCTCCTCCGATCTCTATTTAGTTAAAGTTTTGAGTTGAGAATCGGATAAGAACTCTCTTCCGATCTCTTTTAAATTAACAGGAACCTGAATGGGATCTTTCCGATCTCCCGAATTTTAATTTCAGCTACATGTCATAAGGTCCTAAAGCTAAGGATTCTGGCGTTCTAAGGTGCTGGGGATAAGGCTTCTTTTAACTAATTGATATTTTGTGACTAAATAAGAGAAGCTGGACTGAATTTTGCTGACCTCCCCTAAGGTCACTTTACCAGTACCTATTAATGTCCGATCTATTCTGTTTCATTTACTTTGGTTTTATTCCACTTTATGGCATCTTGCCGAATTGCCGTTTACGTCAGCCTAATAGTTTGGCTATTTTCCTGACGTGTTATTCAGGCTCTCTCTCTTAAAAGAGACCCTTAAGTTGCAGTTACCTACGTTTTACCCAACCACTTACACGCTACTAGGAGCTAGAAAACTTGCATTCAGAAATGACGAAGATTAATAAAATGATGGACTGATCACTAAAGAGATAACTCGAGAGTAACATTCTTTGGGGTTCTTTTGCACAAAATGAACTTGGAGAAAATCGCATACGTAAGAAGAACAAAGAAAGTGCGAAAAGTAAACGTAAACAGTTAATAAAACAGTAATATGAGCTCTTACCTGTAAGGAGTCAAATTTATTGAAATAACTACGGGGTGACAAATAGTGATAAGGCAATGGTGATTAGCTTTGAGGGTGATGTTAAATCGTGGAATGAAGGGTGCTTAGCCACAATGCAATCAGATTAAGATAAAAACTGAGTGGAATGAAGTTGAGCTTGGACAATGGGAATGAAAACAGAGATGATAAATGTAACACCCTCCTGATAACCACTCCGTACATCCTACTGTTCCGGTGACCGGTGTCGGTCCGGACAGCTAGAATGTCCAGAAAAATATTCAAACTAAAGTCAGGAACCATAATTAACTCAAATATTAACAAGAAAAATTTAGTAAAAATTTTAGAAATAAAATACAATCAAGTTAAGCAATGGTGCCCTAGCGATGGGTAGCAGGAGGAAGTTGCGGTTCGCATAACGAGGAGCCCTAGACCGGGGAAAAATTATAAAATAATTTTGGGACTCCAGAAGGGTAATTGAGGTTCCCATGGCATTAGAATGCCAAGAAAATACCTAGAAAAATTTTTCAATCGGTACAGACGATTTTGACCCGTTAAGCCAAACGGAGGGCATTTTGGTCATTTCGCCTTCCGAGGTGATTTTTGGCCGACTTGTCCAGTTGAGTAAATAATTAATATAACATAAAATATAAATAAACATTACTAGAAATGAAATTTGAAATGAGCAGTGAAAGAAAAGAAAAGAAAATGCAAAATAATGCAAAAATGACATCATATGATGTCACTCACTTACTCACCAACCAATCACAATTGAGCTATCCTTTGACTAACAAATAAAAAGACAAATGAAGACCAAAAGAAACAAAAATGCAGCTGCCTTCTTCCTTATCCCAAACCAGCCGAAACCCTTGGGTAACCAAGCCACCATTGACAACTTGATCAAAGCTTAATTCCCTCCTTCATTTCACCCTAAAACCCTAGTTTCCTTTCACTAAAATTTGTTCTAGTACCTTGCATAGTCTTTTGGCAGCCAAGAAGAAGAAAGAAAGTGAAGCTTTCTCAAGCTTGGATTGGCATACCACAAGGTTAGTGCATATATGTGTAGTAAAACTCATTTATTCCATGATTTAGTCTTGTAATGAATTAGATATTGTGAATTAATGAAACAAATTCATGGGTACCTCCACCAAAGAATTCGGCAGCCCTAATAGAGGAAGGGTTTTGAATGTTTTTAATGGACTTAGCATGAGTTGGAGATTGTATTTAAGTTATATACTTACATATATGTTGAACTAGGGTGCTAATTGAGGGTTTATGGGTAAAGTGCATTGGACATTAGGGTTTTGAGGCATGAAAATGTGACTTGGCTTATTAAACTGTTAAAGAACAATCTAATGGTCAATAAGTGACCATTTGAGGTATGTTGAAAACAATTTGGACTGAAAAATGGTATGGTAAACTCAAGGTGTAAACTGCCCTAGGACAGCAGCAGAGGGACTGAAAAATCAGTCCCTTTGCACTGCCATAACTTGGGCTGTGTTAGTCCAATTGATGTTTGGCCAATTGGACATGAAACTAGGCTTATAATGGCACATTTTTGCTGAAGAAACCATGCCCAAAAGACCAAAGCAAAAGGACCAAAACTCAGCCCCAATCCGGATACCCTGCACTGAATTCTGCAGAATTGACCAATTGAACAGTAACTGTTCATTTGGCCATAACTCACTGTAGATTTGGTCAATTGACCTGAAATTTTTACAGCAACAAGTTAAGACATAGAAAAACAACTTTCATGAAGGAACCTACCCCAAATTATGGCCAGAACCCATCCAACCAAGTGACTCTAGTTACTGTTCATGCACTGTAGATATGGTAAATCTGCAGATTTGGCAATCCGGCCAGCTTGGGTTTTTGGGCCATATCTGGAGCTACAAAACTCCAAATGGAGTGATTCAAAAAAGGAAATTCAACTAGACAAAATAAGGAACAACTTTCATGTTTTACATTTCTTCAAATTCCAAGAGTAACAGTGTCCAACGGAACAGTGAAGTTGACTCACCAAAACTGAAAATTCTGCTTGTGTGGGTTTACACTTTGAAATGGTATTAACACTTAATGCCAACAAGTTTTAAACACCAAATGTGGTATGTTGGGAGTGCCAAAGTCAATGTACACATTTTTATTCTAAAAGTCAACATTTTTGTTGACCAATGATGAATAGTGACACCAAAAAAGTTGAAATTCACAAATTAAAGAATTTAAAAGTTTCAAATGCCCTAGTATACCTAACAAGATTGGTTTGGATAGTTTGGCATGCCAATAGGGCTCAGTTAGTAGTACTGCACATGGCAAAAATGCCATTCTGTGATTTCATGGCTTTTAGCCATTCTGACTTTGTATTGAGACTTGGCCTTGTGCCTGATATTATTCTGACTTGTTAGTTACATTTGCCTGGAGATACGTATGTGACCGATGGTGTGACGAGTACTAGGTACCCAGTGCCAGTTTACCCGTTATCCAGTCCAGTCGTCTAGTGTAGGTTACTTGGGCAACCAAATGAATGAAAATGAGCAATGTAGAAGAAATAAATGAATGGATATACAAATACGTGACAAACAAAACATGTATATGCAATACATATTTATATCTGTTATTTCTTATTATTTTATTATTGCACCACTAAGCATTATTGCTTAGCGCGTTGCTTTTGCCACGCGTAGGTACTGGAGATCCTGAACGTGAGCCCAGTAGATCACAGACTGGGTGAGTCCATCCTGCCGTTCTGCGCAGTGTCCGTGTCACCTCGTCACCTGCAGTGCATTGGTAGGACACTAGATGTCATTTTGTCATTTTGTAATTAACTTTTTATTTTCTCATATGTATTTGGGATTTATGTAATGTATTTTGAGGTTCATGTAAATAATAAAGATTTATGGTCATGTATGGTATTAATTTGAGTATTTAATGGTTGTTTATATATGAGAACCCTGAGAAAGGGATGTTTTGAGAAATGAAAAGGTTGATGAGACCTGAAATTGACAAATTATTGAGATATTGATATTGAGTTTTGTTGATGATATTGGAGTATGAGATGATGGAATAAAAATATTAGAAGTGTTTTTAACAGGTTCCGAAGAACGGTTTTCTCCACTTTTAGCCGGTACTCCGCCGGATTTTCTTTAAAATTTTCGGAACCTTAAATGAATAATACTTTTGATAAATGGCTTAAATAAATTGTATTTCATAAATTATATGTAAAAGCATGATATAAATTAATTGAGGGATATTAGAGTGTGCCGGTACACCGTGTGGCATTACTTACTCGGGTATACTGTACACGGGTAAGGGGTGTCACATTTAGTGGTATCAGAGCCTGGTTTAGGCGTTTCTGGGCCTAGATTGAGTCCATACCATGCATTGCATTTGTAAGAGTCGAGGTGACACTAACGCAGATCTGTTTATCTTTCTTATTTTGAATAGGATATGGATCCTTCATCTCAGAGAGCCGTTGAGGAGAAAGTGGAGAGTCATGCTCCACTGCGGCGTGAGGCTGGGGCATGAGAGAATGCGCTCCGCCACTCAAGCGAGCTGCTCAGCCTCCACAGGCCATGTTCCAACAAATGGCCGATTTCTTTAGACAAATGGCCGGGGTAATGCCAGCACCACCACCACCACCACCAGCTCCACAGCAGAAATCACACTTGGAGTGGCTAAGAAAGTTTGGAGCTGTGGACTTTTATGGTAAGAGAGAAGATGACTCTGTTGTAGCCGAGAATTGGTTGAACAGAACAGGCAGAGTCCTAAAACAACTCCACTGCACTCCAGAGCAAAACCTGGAAGCCGCCATCTCTTTGCGGCAAGATGATGCTTATGAGTGGTGGGACACGGTGTCCAGTGAAGTGCAGCCAGAAGCTGTAACTTGGGACTTCTTTCTCTCTGAGTTCAAGAAGAAATATGTGGGTACTGTATACCTGGAAGAGAGAAGAAGAGAATTTATTAACCTGAGGCAGAGACAATTGTTAGTGGCTGAGTATGAGAAAGAATTCGTCCGATTAAGCCGCTATGGAAGGGAGATAGTCCCAAATGAAGCTGAAAGATGCAAGAGATTTGAAGAGGGACTAAATGACAACATCAAGATCCAGCTCACTGCCTTGGGAATCACAGAATTTACCAAGTTAGTGGAAGCTGCAATAAAGGTGGAAAAAGTAAGAATTAGTGAGCAGACTAGAAGGGATAGACTGCAGAAGAGGGGACCAGGTCAGTCTAGTTCCGCTCCTGGATTTGGGAAGAAGTTTAAGGGTCCTCCTGCACAGAGTTCGGGTCAGCCACAGGGCCGAGTCGGTCTCGGGGCCCAGCCACGATTCACCCCTAGGAGAGTCGGTCCACACCATCGGTGGGAAGCTCTCCGAGGATGGGGTTGAGGACTAGCCCCAACATCTTACGCATGTCCACACCGCCTTAAATGGCACAAGGGGAGTGTTGGAGAGTAATCGGTGCTGTTTGAGATGTGGGTCGTGAGCATCGTTGAGAAACTGTCCACGCAGAACTACTACAATCGCTCCAACGAAGCGAGCAGACTGCTCTGCACGAGAGAGAGGTAGGAAATCGGCAAGTCGAGCTGTTGGACCATCACGAGGCGGCATCGAGCCGGCAGAGAGGCCGGATAACGGACCACCGCGAAATTATGCCACGAGAGCTCGGGAGGAGCAAGATGCCGGGCGTCATCGAGTGCGTTCTCCTCTACACTACACCTATGCATGCATTGGTGGATCTAGGATCCACTCATTCCTACATTTGCATCAACTTACCCGTAGAAAGGGGATACTAGTAGGAGAGTGACCAAGACATTACGGTCACTAATCCATTGGGCCACGATGTAGTGGTGAATAAGGTATACAAGGGTTGCGGTTAAGGATTGAGGTATGAATTCTTGGCGACTGATTGAGTTACCCTTCCACGAGTTTGACGTGATTTTGGGAATGGTGGTTGTCACGTCATCGGGCAATAGTTGATTGCAAATTGAAGAGAATTTCTCTAAAAACTTGGAGGGTAATGAGATCACGATTGTGGGGAAAGGATGATTTCTTGTCCAATGTCATCTCAGCCACAGTTGCAAGAAGAATGATGAGAAAAGGCTGTGAAGCCTACCTAGCACATGTGGTGGATACTAGGCAGGCTAAGCCAAACCTGAGTGACATACCCACAGTGAGAGACTTTCCAGAGGTGTTTCCTGAAGAGTTGCCTAGTTTGCCACCAGAAAGGGAAGTCAAATTTGCTATTGAGACACTGCCGGGTACAGCACCCATTTCCATTGCTCCTTATAGGATGGCACCCACTGAATTGAGGGAGTTGAAAACTCAGTTGCAAGAGTTGCTTGATAAGGGGTTCATACGCCCCAGTGTGTCAACATGGGGAGCTCCAGTGCTGTTTGTGAAAAAGAAGGATGGGACTTTGAGACTTTGTATTGACTACCGGCAGTTGAATAAAGTAACTGTGAAGAACAAATATCCGTTGCCTAGAATTGATGATCTGTTTGATCAGTTGAAGGGGGCAGGAGTATTTTCTAAGATTGATCTCAGATCAGGGTATCATCAGCTGAGGGTGAAGGATGTAGATGTGCCCAAGACTGCATTCAGGACCCGGTATGGGCATTATGAGTTCCTGGTGATGCCCTTTGGCCTAACAAATGCACCAGCGGCATTCATGGACCTTATGAACCGTATCTTCCATCCATACCTGGATCGGTTCGTAGTGGTTTTTATTGATGATATTCTGGTGTACTCCAAGACCAGGGAAGAACATGATGAGCATTTGAGGATTGTTCTGCAAACCCTACGAGAAAAGAAGTCAGATGCTAAGTTGTCCAAGTGTGACTTTTGGGTGAATGAGATTGCATTCCTTGGACACATAGTGTCTGATGGGATTAGGTGGATCCCAAGAAAATAGAAGCGATGATGGAATGGAAGCCTCCCGAGAAACACAACCGAGGTCGAGAAGCTTCTTGGGGCTAATTTGGGTATTACAGAGATTTGTGAAGGATTTTCCCTAATAGCTGCTCCAATGACCAAGTTGTTACACAAGAATGTCAAATTTGATGGAATGACAAGTGTCGCACCAGTTTGAGAGATTGAAGGCTATGTTGACAGAGGCACGGTGTTAACACAGCCGGTGTCAGGAAAGGACTTTGTGGTCTCTGATGATGCCTCACATAATGGGTTAGGGTGTGTATTGATGCAAGAGGGAAGGTGGTCGCTTATGCTTCCGCATACCTAAGGCCACATGAGCAATTACCCTACCCATGATCTAGAACTTGCAGCAATTATCTTCGCACTGAAGATATGGAGGCATTACTTGTATGGTGAAAAGTGCTATATTTACACAGACCACAAAAGCCTGAAATATTTGCCAACCCAGAAGGAGCTCAACCTTAGACAGAGGCGATGGATTGAGTTCCTGAAGGACTATGACTGTGTAATTGACTACCATCCTGGGAAGGCAAATGTAGTTGCCGATGCTTTGAGCAGAAAATCCATGACAGCTTTGAGATCATTGAATGCCCGTCTATCTTTGGTTCGTGATGGAGCTATCTTGGCTGAGTTGCAAGTGAGGCCAAACCTGCTACAGCAGATTTTAGATGGGCAGAAGGCAGATGAAAAGTTAATGGCTATTACGAGCAAGATCTCAGAGGGAAAAGCAACTGACTATGAGGTGAAAGCAGATGGGTGTTTGTATTACAAAGAAAGACTGTGTGTACCAGATGATGGGGAATTGAAAGCCAATATTCTAAAAGAGGCACACACTAGTGTATATGCTATGCACCCAGGAAGTACAAAGATGTATCATGATCTGAAGCTCCAATATTGGTGGCCTGGTATGAAGAAGGACATAGCTAACTACGTGACTAAATGCTTGACATGTCAGCAAGTCAAGGCAGAACATCAAGTTCCATCAGGTTTGCTACAGCCTATACGCATACCTGAATGGAAATGGGATCGGGTCACCATTGTCACACCCTACCCCTCTGTAAGGCATAACATGATCCCGTAGTATACCTAATGAATTACCAACTCCGTCTACTGATAACCCATTAAGTACACTACAAGGGATTTTAAAAACTTTTCTTACTTCTTTACTGATGGTGAGCACTATTTACAGGTGTTAAAGACTTTGATGAACTGAAGTGAAACAACTAACTCATTTGGTTTATTTGGAATTTCTGTAAAAATTTTGGCAGAGTGCCATCTATATTTTGGACAAAACAGTTCTTCAGAAAACCTGTAAAAAAAACACTTCAATATGTATTTGCAAATCTCAACTCCAACATATTTTTCAACACAACATATTTCTCAACTCAAATCCATAGTGATTTTTCGAAGACTGAGATAAAGGAAATATAATACAAAACTATTCAAGTAAATGAAATCTCAAATTTACATTTACAATAATTTACATTTAATTACATACCAAAATGTTTTACAAGAGTTTTTATACAACTGCTCAAATAATTTACATACATATTATTACATGCTTACATCAAAACCTATGTACATGGGTATATCTATGATATACCTGGAGCTGATCTGAATGTATCCTCAAAGCAACTTAATCACTGCTCTATGCTCTTCTTACCTGCGACAGCATACAAAGCTATCGCTGAGTGGTGAACTCAGTGGTGCACAACTATAATTTAAAACATAGTACAATATACATTGACAAATTTCTGATAAATAATTTGAGAATCTGAATACTGATCAAATTTCACAACTCAAAATATTCATTGCCAATAATGTAAATCATTTGTATAAATGACTTGGAGCACAAAATTCAATTTATCAAATCATGACTATCCATTTAAGTAATTCCAACAAAATCAATTATACATAAACCATAATTGAAATTACCATTCAAAAGCCATTCTGTATCTCAAAAATCATTATGTAACTCAAAAATCATACTGTATCTCAAAAGTTGTTATGTATCTCAAAAATCATACTGTATCTCAAAAATCATACTGTATCTCAAAAATCATACTGTATCTCAAAAATCAATCTTTATCTCACTAATATGCAAGACTAATCCGAAAGGGCCATATTCGATGTGATTCTAACTCCCTATGGTCGGGGAGGTCGAATCAGATTCTAACTCCCTATGGTCGGGGAGGTCGAATCATCGTGCACAGTACCATCACAATAATGAATCTTCCGCAAGGGCCATAACGATAAAATAAACTTAGATCTAACCTCAAATCAGAGGAAAATCTAAGCCTGTGCATGTACCATGGTAATCAAAACACAACTAACTCCATTGTCTTCTCAACAAATGAGAGAGACGGGTAATAACCTAGTCAAGCATCTATAGTGAGATATAAAACAATATCACAATCCTTTTAGTGAGCATAAATCACAATATAATTCGATTCAAAGTCAATTCCAATATCCAATAATTTTTATGCTCAACACAATTCAAATCATAAATTTGCATTTTCCATGAAAATTACCATCACAATTCAAAACATGTTCTATCACAATTTTCCAAAACATAATTTATTCAATCCATAACAATGCTTAATACTTATGGAAATACCATTTCACAAAGCTAAATTCATACATAATATAACAATTTTCAATAATCATTGAATTAAATCCAATGCTTGTTAAACATAATACATAAGAAAAGTATGTCATTTAATCATATGAAATATTCAAACAAAATCAGTTAAAAACTAGCTGTGCACAAACCTCTCGATGACGTCTCACGATCCGACTCAGTGTTTCCTTCCCTTTGCCGAGTCCTTGTTAATCGAGAAACACAATTTGAAGTGTTTGGTGCTAAATTAAACTGTCTCTATCGATGGTGTTTGGTAAATAATGCACTGAACTCAATTATTTGCTTAATCACCTAATATACCGACCCTCGATGCGTTTTAGGTAAATTAGGTTTTAGTGTCATTAATATGTCACATTCGATAGGGTTTTAGGTTTGGTACGTTTTACCAAAGTCATTTCCTTGTTTAGTGCATTTTAATGCAAATTGCTGGATTCCGGAACACTGGTTTGACCTAACCGGACGATCTAGTTCCCTCGGTTTTCGGGTCTCGGTCGAAACTACAAACTTGTAGATCTAGGTCTTATTGCACGCGGTGCAAAATTTCAGGTCAATCCGAGTTAAATAGACCAAGTTATGGTCATTACACTATTGCTGGTCAAGTGGTACCATTTTAGGTCAATTTTAGGTCAAATTGGTCAATTCTGGTTCGGCCAGTTTTTGGACCCGAACTTGTGCAAGTTGTATGACTTGCTTATGGTCATTTCTGGGCTTTGGTGTCTTCATAAGACTTGTAGGTATGGGTCTTAACTATTCATGGTTAAAATTTCAGGTCAATTGGACCTGTTTTGAGTGAGTTATGGCCTAAATACTCACTGCTGCCCAAATGGTCAGTTTTTAGGTCTCAAGTGTACCTAATCCGAATTGGTCATTTTCTTAGGTCACCTTGCAAGCAGAATTTTGGTATGGTTTCTCAATGAAAGTTGGCACATTTTGTGCCTAGTTTCACCTCAAATTGGTCTCATACCAATTGAGGTTACACATTTAAGGTTATAGGCTAAAATATACACTGCCCTTGATTACTTTGCTTAACACACATCAACTACACACATTTACTTTGCAATTTGTTTACTTCCCTACCAATCTGTTTTGGTACATTAACTACAGTATAATCTACTTTACATTAACATTATTTTGGGCAGATTACCATTACCCTCAACACACCAAATATAATTCACATTTACAATATCTCAATACCATTACATACACACCTAAACACCACTAATTCTCACATACACTTTACACAATAATTTCATACACATATCCTTCATTCCTTAATGCCACAATTCTGCCAACACTCCCATGAATATACACATTTATTCAAGTGTCCCCAAGGCTGCCGAAATTTGTCCTTCAACATCAAATTGCCCTACAATCCATCAATTCTCATCCAAGTGCCAAAATCACCATATATATGTGAAACAATTCATTAGGATATTAATTTACCATGATCAACATTATTTCTCATCAATTATATGCACCAATACCTCATCAAAAACGTGACTCATGGCTGTCCAAAATGAAAACAACAATAACCCTTCAAACTCAAAATTTTCCTTCACCAATCTAACACCCATAACATGAACATAAACTTTAACAAAGAATTTCTCAAAAATGCAAACTTACCTTTAATTGTAACTTGCTAAACCTTCACCAAACTTCTCAAAATTGGTATCAATATCTTCCTTGTGGTGTGTAGACCATTTTTTGTGAAGGAACTTAAAGGATTGGAGTTGAAATGGAGAGTTAAGAAAGCTTGCATGAAAAATGGCTATGGAGTTTCCTCTCACCTCATTCACGGCAATGTTGAATGCAAATGAGGAAGATGAATTATTCAGCTGCATTTTAAGTGTACACATGTCCCACTATGTGTTTAATTAATTCCCTTAGTGGTCCACTAAAAAATTAAATCATTTTATAAGTTAAACTTTCACTTAATCCCACATTAACCCATGATTTTAGCTATTTACTTTAGGTACCACCAAATTAATTTTTCATTTCATTTTCTAAGTGTAATATTATTTATTTTTAATGGACATTTAGGTCAAAAGACAATTCGGGATGTCAAATGACCATAATGCCCTGCTCGTTACGTTCCGATTTTTCAGACACTGGTTTTGTCTGTTTTTCGATTCCTCACTTTTCTTTGTACTATTTATTTAATTTTTCTTTTATATTTCTAATGAGATATATTCTTCAAAAAGGTTCTATTTATGTCCTAAAAATTTTTTCCGTGGTTTCCCAGTCCTGTATTAGTCAACGGTTCACGCCGTGACTTCCAGTCATGATCACCCATCGCTAGGGTTCCCGGCTCGCTTAACTTGGTTACATTTTTTTGCTATGATTTTTCCTTTGTTTTTCTTGCATTTTCTTTTCTTGTATTTCATTATTTTATGTCTCCTCACTCATATCAAGGTGTAGTTCTAGGCATCCTAGCTGTCCGGACAGCACTGGTCACCGGAACAGCAGAACGCACTACCGAACTTAGGGGTGTTACAACCATGGATTTTGTAAGTGGGCTACCTCTCACCCGGAAGAAACATGATGTAGCATGGGTGATAGTTGATAGATTGACGAAATCAGCACACTTTCTGCCAGTTAGGACTGACTACTCACTAGAGAGGTTAGCAGAATTGTATATCAGTGAGATAGTTAGACTGCATGGAATTCCACTTTCCATCATATCTGATCGAGACCCAAGATTTACATCGAGATTTTGGAAGAAGTTGCATGAATCCTTGGGTACACAACTCCATTTTAGCACAGCTTTCCATCCTCAGACGGATGGGCAATCCGAAAGAGTAATCCAGGTAAACAATTGAAACCAATGAAATTGATACAAATATTGAATTGAAATGATAACAATAACGTGAAATATATGTCAGGTCCTTGAGGATATGCTGAGGAGTTGTGTCATTGAGTTTGAGGGAAGTTGGGATAGATACCTCCCACTGGCAGAATTTGCATACAACAATAGCTACCAAGTTAGTATCCAAATGGCCCCGTATGAAGCGCTGTATGGGAGAAAATGTAGAACTCCAGTGTGTTGGACTGAATTAGGCGAAGACAAACTGGTAGGGCTGCACTGTGAAACAGCCGAGGAGAAGGTGAAATCAATCAAAGCCAACTTAAAGGTTGCCTCTGCATGCATGTAATCTTATGCCGACCTGAAGAGGAAAGAAATAGAATATGTGGTTGGCGACAAAGTGTTCCTCAAGGTGTCACCATGGAAGAAGGTATTGAGGTTTGGAAGAAAAAGTAAGTTAAGCCCTAGGTTCATTGGCCCATATGAAGTTATTGAACGTGTGGGTCCAGTGGCCTATAGGCTAGCCTTACCACCAGAGCTGGACAAGATCCACAATGTGTTCCATGTATCCATGCTCAGAAGATACCGCTCAGATCCTTCACATGTCATCTCCAGAGAAGAAATTGAAATACAACAGGATTTGACATACGAAGAAAAACCTCTACGGATCTTGGCTCGGGAAGTGAAAGAGTTGAGAAACAAGCAAATTCCATTGGTGAAAGTGCTTTGGAGGCACCACAACACCGAGGAGGCAACTTGGGAAAGTGAAGAGTCGATGAGGCAACAGTTCCCTCAACTGTTTGCATCAGGTAAATTTCGAGGACGAAATTTAAATTAGAGGGGAAGAGTTGTAACACCCTCCCGATAACCACTCCGTACATCCTACTGCTCCTGATCGGTGTCGGTCCCATACCTAGAATGTCCGAAAAATATTCAAACTAAAGTCAGAACCATAATTAACTCAAATATTAACAAGAAAAATTTAGTAAAAATTTTAGAAATAAAATACAATCAAGTTAAACGAGTGGTGCCCTAGCGATGGGTAACAGGAGGGAAGTTGCGATTCGCAATGAGGAGCCCTAGACAGGGAAAAATTATAAAATAATTTTTGGGACTCCAGAGAAGGGTAATTGAGGTTCCCATGGCATTAGAATGCCAAGAAAATTCCTAGAAAAATTTTTCAATCGGTACAGACGATTTTGACCCGTTAAGCCAAACGGAGGGCATTTTGATCATTTCGCCTTCCGAGGTGATTTTTGGCCGACTTGGCCAGTTGAGTAAATAATTAATATAACATAAAATATGAATAAACATTACTAGAAATGAAATTTGAAATGAGTAGTGAAAGAAAAGAAAAGAAAATGCAAAATAATGTAAAAATGACATCATATGATGTCACTCACTTACTCACCAACCAATCACAATTGAGCTATCCTTTGACTAACAAATAAAAAGACAAATGAAGACCAAAAGAAACAAAAATGCAGCTGCCTTCTTCCTTATCCCAAACCAGCCGAAACCCTTGGGTAACCAAGCCACCATTGACAACTTGATCAAAGCTTAATTCCCTCCTTCATTTCACCCTAAAACCCTAGTTTCCTTTCACTAAAATTTGTTCTAGTACCTTGCATAGTCTTTTGGCAGCCAAGAAGAAGAAAGAAAGTGAAGCTTTCTCAAGCTTGGATTGGCATACCCCAAGGTTAGTGCATATATGTGTAGTAAAACTCATTTATTCCATGATTTAGGCTTGTAATGAATTAGATATTGTGAATTAATGAAACAAATTCATGGGTACCTCCACCAAAGAATTCGGCAGCCCTAATAGAGGAAGGGTTTTGAATGTTTTTAATGGACTTAGCATGAGTTGGAGATTGTATTTAAGTTATATATTTACATATATGTTGAACTAGGGTGCTAATTGAGGGTTTATGGGTAAAGTGCATTGGACATTAGGGTTTTGAGGCATGAAAATGTGACTTGGCTTATTAAACTATTAAAGAACAATCTAATGGTCAATAAGTGACCATTTGAGGTATGTTGAACACAATTTGGACTGAAAAATAGTATGGTAAACTCAAGGAGTAAACTGCCCTAGGACAGCAGCAGAGGGACTGAAAATTCAGTCCCTCTGCACTGCCATAACTTGGGCTGTGTTAGTCCAATTGATGTTTGCCCAATTGGACATGAAACTAGGCTTATAATGACACATTTTTGCTGAAGAAACCATACCCAAAAGACCAAAGCAAAAGGACCAAAACTCAGCCCCAATCCAGATACCCTGCACTGAATTCTGCAGAATTGACCAAATGAACAGTAACTGTTCATTTGGCCATAACTCACTGTAGATTTGGTCAATTGACCTGAAATTTTTACAGCAACAAGTTAAGACATAGGCAAACAATTTTCATGAAGGAACCTACCCCAAATTATGGCCAGAACACATCCAACCAAGTGACTCTAGTTACTGTTCATGCACTGTAGATATGGTAAATCTGCAGATTTGGCAATCCGGCCAGCTTGGGTTTTTGGGCCATATCTGGAGCTACAAAACTCCAAATGGAGTGATTCAAAAAAGGAAATTCAACTAGACAAAATAAGGAACAACTTTCATGTTTTACATTTCTTCAAATTCCAACAGTAACAGTGTCCAACGGAACAGTGAAGTTGACTCACCAAAACTGAAAATTCTGCTTGTGTGGGTTTACACTTTGAAATGGTATTAACACTTAATGCCAACAAGTTTTAAACACCAAATGTGGTATGTTGGGAGTGCCAAAGTCAATGTACACATTTTTATTCTAAAAGTCAACATTTTTGTTGACCAATGATGAATAGTGACATCAAAAAAGTTGAAATTCACAAATTGAAGAATTTAAAAGTTTCAAATGCCCTAGTATACCTAACAAGATTGGTTTGGATAGGTTGGCATCCCAATAGGGTTCAGTTAGCAGTACTGCACATGGCAAAAATGCCATTCTGTGATTTCATGGCTTTTAGCCATTCTGACTTTGTATTGAGACTTGGCCTTGTGCCTGATATTATTTACAGCTTGTTAGCTGTTCTGTTGCACACCGGGAGATACGTATGTGACTGATGGTGTGACGGCCCGAGGTACTAGGTACCCAGTGCCAGTTTACCTGTTATCCAGTCCAGTTGTCTAGTGTAGGTTACTTGGGCAACCAAATGAATGAAAATGAGCAATGTAGAAGAAATAAATGAATGGATATACAAATACGTGACAAACAAAACATGTACATGCAATACATATTTATATCTGTTATTTCTTGTTATTTTATTATTGCACCACTAAGCATTATTTCGTAGCGCGTTGCTTTTGCCACGCGTAGGTACTGGAGATCCTGAACGTGAGCCCAGTAGACCACAGACTGGGTGAGTCCATCCTGCCGTTCTGCGCAGTGTCCGTGTCACCTCGTCACCTGCAGTGCATTGGTAGGACACTAGATGTCATTTTGTCATTTTGTAATTAACTTTTTATTTTCTCATATGTATTTGGGATTTATGTAATGTATTTTGAGGTTCATGTAAATAATAAAGATTTATGGTCATGTATGGTATTAATTTGAGTATTTAATGGTTGTTTATATATGAGAACCCTGAGAAAGGGATGTTTTGAGAAATGAAAAGGTTGATGAGACCTGAAATTGACAAATTATTGAGATATTGATATTGAGTTTTGTTGATGATATTGGAGTTTGAGATGATGGAATAAAAATATTAGAAGTGTTTTTAACAGGTTCCGAAGAATGGTTTTCTCCACTTTTAGCCGGTACTCCGCCGAATTTTCTTTAAAATTTTCAGAACCTTAAATGCAAGTTCTAAGTAGCAGAATAACAAACTAAATGAAGTTTCAGAGTTCTTACGCTATAATAACTACCTCTCTTTTGCCCGTCCCTTGAACAGTTTTTCATGCAGGTATTTATAGGAATCAGGTGCTCCCCGTGAAGGGTCAGGATTTATTTTGAGGGAGATGGAGGGTCAAGATTTTGAAGGACATGATCGGATGCTTGAGAATTAAAGAGAACCAGAATGAACGGCTGAGATTATTCTTCAGAATATTTGTCCTTTTCTCCTTTCAATCTGACGGTCTCAAATCCTCTTGTCTGGAGCGATCTGAGGGCTAAGAGCGAAAGGCGCTGGCCTTGTCGTCTCCTCTCTTGATCCAAGGGCTCCGGGTTCGTCATTACAAGTGAAATCAACGGTGGAGATTGGGATGTACAGGACTGTCATGACATACCTCGCACTGGCAAGATTGCAAAGCGATTCTTAGGCGTACGGTGGAGATCTCGTCTGCCACGCTTTAACTACCTCGGCTCTGATTCTGACGACGGTTATTTGGGATTTGTCTTATTCTTTTTGCCTTCCGATCCCTCCCATGCTCCTATTCCGATCTCTCATGCCGATCCCCCATGTTCCGATCTCTATAATTCCGATCCCTAGAGATCGCCCAAATGATGTAATCCGATCATTTGGAAATAAAAGTCAATTCTCATCTTGTTATTATTGCATTGATTATTTTCCGATCTCTGATGTGTTTATCCGATCTGGTTCCTAACTGAACAACCCTTATCTGATCCACAATTCGAAACATTTATCTTAATATGCCGATCTCTAATTAGCCGTTCTCTTTATGGAATTTGAGAGACTTGTCAGAACAGCTGGCGAATCCCGTTAACCGATGCATTGCCTGGGACATCGTGAGCATTAAATGCTCGAACGAGTATAAATAGGAGTAGGGGTTAGCCAGTTTCTTACTTTATGCCATTTTTTGTCTCTCGCAAGCGATTCCAAAACTCTCCCGATTTTTCAAGCTCTTCCGACTCCGTTCAAGCTACGGTAAGGGTTTTAATCCTTCTTTTAGCTTTAAGTTCTTTGTTTTCGTTAAAAATGAGCGGCGCCGAAGGTCAGAGAGCGGCAAGCCCACCTTCCATCCAGGTTTCATGGTCGTCTGATGAAGAAGAGGTGGTCGGGCCAAGTGCACAGCCAGAACCTTCTAGGGTCTCCGTTCCAGCTCGGGGGCAGATCGCACCATCAAGGCATGCACCTTCTTCGGGGAGGGAGAATCTTCCTATGGACGAGCTGCCGTCGATCTTGCAAGAATCTGATCTACAGTCATTTAGCCAGGAGTACAACATAGAGCCCGATTCATATGAACTTATCCGGTGTCACGGCGATCACCGAGCCGATCACTCCTTTGAAGAGAATGACATGGTGATGGTATACGAGGAACAGTTAAAGGCCGGTCTTCGGTTCCCTCTGGACGACTTCCTCAAGGAGGTCCTAAAATTCCACTAAGTGTGCATCACCCAAATTCACCCTAACTCGTGGCGGATCTTGGTAGCCTTCCGAGGTCTGTGCCGAGCTAAGGGAATCAGACCTACAGCTAAGGTGTTCGCCGAACTGCATAGGCTAACTCGCCGAAAAGACGACGAGCATTGGTTCTTTCAGGCGAAGCCTCATTGCGGGCTTTTCACCAATCTGCCCTCCTCCCTTAAGAATTGGAAGAACCGCTTCTTCATTCTGAGGAGCAAAAATCCGACCTGATTCGAGGACTTCCCCCGTAGCTGGTGGCACCAGGGACCCTTGATTCCGAAGTGTATTACCCTGAACAAGGAGGAAAGCCTAATAGTGATGGAGCTAAAGAATCAAGCTGCCACTCAAAAGTACTCCTATTTAGATGCGGTGACTGCCGAGCTGCATCATTGGACGATGGAGTTGATCACGGGCGAAAAGCGCAGGCTTCAGCTCTCTGATCTTAGCATCGGTATTTTCTATTTCTCAGATCTTTGGAACTTAGCGATCTCACTGACCTCTTTTTGTGTAGGTATGGCGGGTGGTGAAGGTTCCAGGAAGCGGAAGAAGGAGAGAGAGATTTCCCGAAAAATAAAGGAGATGAAGCGTTCGGCACTACTTCAAACACCCGGCCATGAACCTGGGGAGACACAAGGAGGCCCGCCCCAACCTTCGGGGCCACCGATCACTGAAGCTGTCCGATCTCCTCCTCAACAAGAAGAGCCGGCTCCACCTCCTCCAGTTGCTCCAAGCACAGAAGGGGGTCGTTCTCGACCTCCTACGAGGCCCCCTTCTCGTGGCGCCTGGCACCGACATTTCCTAGAGAACAACCGGACCGTTCGGGAGAACCCCGATTTTGCCAAAGTTTTGGGGTCTTCCATCTGCCTTCGGGAGGATCGGGACAAACTGTCTCCGGACAATCTTGACGACATCCTAACCCGCTCCATGAGTCTGAATGTAGAGTGCCTGGTGAACCAGCACATAGTTCGGTAAAAGGCGCACCGCCTGGGTAAGGAGGTCGAGAAGAAGGGTCAAGAAGTGGCATCCCTCCGATCCCAACTCTCATCTGCTCAGGATTACATATCTCGAATTGAGGGGCTCATGAAGTACTATGAAGATAACCGCCGAATGCACTCATGTTACGCCGAAAGGGATCATGCCCTTAGAGAAGTCCAGGCGTTCCGGGCCAGCGAAGCTGCTCAGGTCGCTCATCTTGCTGAGGAGCTTAAGGCAAAAGATGAAGAGATGGTGATAGGAATAGCCGGAGCTTATGTGAACGCTCACAAAGATCTCTTGGCCGAGCTCCAAAAGCGTTACCCAGAGGAGGACTTCTCTTGGATGGTCGACTGCCCCGGCGCAGGAGGAAAGCGAAGAGGAGGCCGAGGGTGAGAGAGAAAATGAGCAAAATAGATCAGCCGGGGTGATCCTCACTGAATGACTTGTACAAATTTTTGAAATGAAATGAAGTGGAATGCCCTTTTTGTTCGATGAACGGTTATGATCGAAAAATTTCTAAATTATTAAACACTTGATTATCTGAGTATGTTGAAATAACTGAAGATGATTATTAACCTAAGTGTGAGAGATCGAAAAACACAATGAGCATGAGATCGGTAGGGAAGAAATGCTGAACGGGTCTTGATTAAAATTGGAAATTTGACTTGAACACTTAAGATTGAAATCCTCATTAAACCGGACCAAAACCTTAACTCTTAAACTTTTGAAAGGGAGATCGACAATAAAACTGGTAAGAAAAGATCTAGTTCACTTCGTTTATACTACAATGGGTCGGAGAGATTGGTGAGCAATTTAATAGACTAGTAAGGATTTGACTGATGTGAGGACTTAGCATTGATTCAATTCTTTGAGGAGAGATCAGAAATGTGACTGTCTATCAAAGAGAGATCGAAAATGTGATTAGCTGCCAAAAGGAGACTTAGTACTGAGGTCAGTTTCAAAGTTTTATTGATTTTGGGGATCGGCCAAAATATGGTGTCGACACATAGCATAAACACTAGTGTGTGCCTCTTTTAGAATACTAGCCTTCAATTCCCCATCATCTGATGCACATAATCTTCCTTTGTAGTACAGACACCCATCAGTTTTCACTTCATAGTCAGTTTCTTTCCCTTCTAGGATTTTGCTCATAATAGCCTTTAGCTTCTCATCTACCTTCTGCCCATGTAAAATCTGCTGTAGCAGGTTTGGCCTCACTTGCAACTCAGCCAAAATAGCTCCATCTCGAGCCAAAGATAGACGGGCATTCAATGATCTCAAAGCTGTGATGGATTTTCTGCTCAAAGCATCAGCAACTACATTTGCCTTCCCAGAATGATAGTCAATCACACAATCATAGTCCTTCAGGAACTCAATCCATCACTTCTGTTTGAGGTTGAGCTCCTTCTAGGTTGGCAAGTATTTCAGACTTTTGTGGTCTATGTAAATATAGCACTTTTCACCATACAAGTAATGCCTCCATATCTTCAGTGTGAAGATTATTGCTGCAAGCTCTAGATCATGGGTAGGGTAATTCTGTTCATGTGGCCTTAGCTGCCTGCAAGCATAAGCAACCACCTTCCTCTCTTGCATCAATACACACCCTAACCCATTATGAGAGGCATCACTGTAGACCACAAAGTCCTTTTCCGACACTGGATGTGTTAACACTGGTGCCTCTATCAACATAGCCTTCAACTTCTCAAAACTGGTCTGACACTTGTCATTCCAGTCAAATCTGACATTCTTGTGTAACAACTTGGTCATTGGAGCAGCTATTAAGGAAAATCCCTTCACAAATCTTCTGTAATACCCAGCTAGGCCCAAGAAACTTCTAACCTAAGTTGTATTCCTGGGAGGCTTCCATTCCATCACTGCTTCTATTTTCTTAGGATCCACTCTAATCCCATTAGCTGACCCTATGTGTCCAAGGAATGCAATCTCATTCAACCAGAAGTCACACTTGAACAACTTAGCATATAACTTCTTTTCTCAGGGTTTGCAGAATAATCCTCAAATGCTCATCATGTTCTTCCTTGGTCTTGGAACACACCAAAATATCATCAATAAAGACCACTACGAACCGATCTAGGTATGGATGGAAGATACGGTTCATAAGGTCCATGAATGCCGCTGGTGCATTTGTTAGGCCAAAGGGCATCACCAGGAACTCATAATGCTCATACCTGGTCCTGAATGCAGTCTTTGGCACATCTGCATCCTTCACCCTCAACTGATGATACCCTGATCTGAGATCAATTTTGGAAAATACTCCTGCTCCCTTCAACTGATCAAACAGATCATTAATTCTAGGTAATGGATATTTATTCTTCACAGTTACCTTATTCAACTGTTAGTAATCGATACATAACCTCAAAGTCCCATCCTTCTTCTTCACAAACAGTACTGGAGCTCCCCATGGTGACACCCTAGGGCGTATGAACCTCTTATCCAGTAACTCCAGTAACTGGATTTTCAATTCCTTCAATTCTGCGGGTGCTATCCTATAAGGAGCAATAGAGATTGGTGTTGTACCCGGCAGTATCTCAATAGCAAATTCGACTTCCCTTTCTAGTGGCAAGCCAGACAATTCTTTAGGGAACACATCTGGGAAGTCTCTTACTGTGGGTATGTTAAACAGATTTGGCTTAGCCTGCCTAGTATCCACCACATGTGCTAGGTAGGCTTCACAGACTTTTCTCATCAGTTTTCTTGCAACTGTGGCTGAGATGACATTGGACAAAAAATTTGTCATTTCCCCAATAACTGTGATCTCATTACCCCCATGAGTTTTCAAGGAAATTCTCTTCAATTTACAATCAACCATTGTCTGATGACGTGACAACTAGTCCATTCCCAAAATCAAGTCAAACTCATGGAAAGGCAACTCAATCAGGTCTGCCAAGAATTTATATCCCTAAATCCTTAACGAGCAACTTTTGTACACTTTGTTCACCACTACACTGTGGCCTAATGGATTAGTGACCAGAATGTCTTGGTCACTCTGCCCTACTAATATCCCCCTTTCTACGGGTAGGTTGATGCAGATGTATGAATGAGTAGATTTTAGATCACAAATGCATGCACAGATGTATTGTAGACGGAGAACGTACCCCTCATGACGTCCGTGGCATCTTCCTCCTCTTGAGCTCTTATGGCATAGGCTCTGACAGGTGCTCTGCCCTCAGGCCTCTGTGCTGGCTCAGATCCAGGTCTCTGTAATGGTCCTACTACCTCAGATTTGCTAAATTTCCTACCCTTTTGTGTTGCAGGAGCAGGTCAGTCTGCTTGTGTTGGAGCAACTATAGCAGTTCTACGTGGATAGTTCCTCAACTGATGCTCTATCGACCCACACCTTAAGCTGGCACCAGTCACTCTCTAACACTCCCCCTTATGCCACTTCAGGCAATGTGGACATGTAGAAGATGCTAGGGCTGGTCCCCTAAATCCCGTCGCTAGAGAGCTGCCCACTGATGGTGTGGATTGACCTCTCCTAGGGGTAAATTGTGGCTTTGTAACACCCCTATGTTCGGTAGTGTGTTTTACTGTTCTAGTGACTAGTATTGTCCAGACAGCTAGGATGCCTAGAACTGCACTTAGATATGGATGAGGAGACATAAAATAATGAAATACAAGAAAAGCAAATACAAGAAAAACAAAGGAAAAATAATAGCAATGAAATGTAACCAAGTTAAACGAGCCGAGAACCATAGCGATGGCTGACCGCACCGGGAAGTTACGGCGTGGATCGTTAACTAGCCTTGGACTGCGGGAAACCTTGGAAAATATTTTTAGGACTTAAATAAATGTCTATTTAAGCATAAATATCATTAGAATTATCAAAGAAAAATTAATTAATTAGTACAAAGAAAAACAAGAAATCGAGAAAACGATAAAATTCGGTGTTACCGAAAAATCGGGAATGCAACCCGAACAGGGGCATTGTGGTCATTTGACATCCCGAGTTGTCTTTTGACTTAAATGTCCATTAAAAATGCATGATATTACACTAGGAAAATGTCATGAAAAATTAAAATGGTGGTACATAATCTAAATAGCAAAAGATAGGAGGAAAATGTGAGAAATTGGAAATGTTGGAATAAACAAACATTTTAATTGATTTAGTGCTCCACTAAAGGGATTAGTAGACATATAATATATCATATTTAGGGCAGAAACCACTTCATCTTCAACCTCATAACAAACAGCCATATGAACCACCATTAAAGCTCCATTGCCATCCATGGAGCAAGCCACATGCACTCCCATTCCAAGCTTCATTTCACCATAGTTTCTTCACTAAACTTTGTCCTCACACCATGGGCAGTAGATAGGCAGCAAGAAATTTAAGTTTTGGTGAGGTTTTGAAGAATTTCAAAAGTGGTAAGTATGTATTTTTAATTCTTGTTTCATTAAACTTTGAATGGGTGTTGTGGGTAGTTGATTTGTGGAAGGATTTTTGAAGTTTGATGTTTTAATGGAGATGTACATTTTGGCAGCCATGGAACTTCAATATGAACAGCTTATTCTTGCATGTAAATAGTGGTTGGAATGATGATTTAAATGTTTGATTGTATTGTAGTTGAATTCCATGTGTAAGGTTTGATTGGAAGCTTGAAAAATTGTTTAAATGGAAATTGATGGGTATGTGTAAACTTGTGGCAGCCTCATGAAGAAGATTGAAGTGTTTAAGTTCATGAAATATTGTTGAATTATGTTGTCATGGATGGCAGCATGTGTATATAAATAATTATTTGAATTTGGACATGGAAATGAGGTATGTTCATGTGGTTGAATTGTTATAAATGGGACTTTAATTGTTGTAAATGGGACTTTGGAAAATTCTGGGTTATAGTTTGCATATTGAGAATAGTTATAAGCTGCCAAAATGACCAAATATGAGTTGCTAAATGTGTTAATGTTATGGTACAAACCAGAATTAGCATGGAAGAGTGACTTGGTAAGCATAGGATGTGTAATTGGTAAAGGATGAACAATGTGCAATAGGGCAGTGTATGTTTTGGCTTAGAACCTTAAGTGTGTGGCTCCAATTGGTATGAGACCAATTGGAGGTGAAACTAGGCACAAAATGTGCCAACTTTCATGAAGGAAGCTTACCAAAATTCTGCTTAGAATGTGACTTGAAAAATAACCAAATCCGGATAAGTGGTTTGAAAGCCTGAAAATTGACCATTTGGGCAGCAGTTAGTGTTTTGGCCATAACTCACTCAAAACAGGTCCAATTGACCTGAAATTTTTACCATGAATAGTGAGACATATATCTACAATTCTTATGAAGACATCAAAGCCCAGAAATGGCTAGAACCAAGCCAAATAGCTTGCACAAGTTCGGGTCCAAAAACTGGCCGAACTAAAAGTGAACTAAAAATGACCTAAAGCTACCATTTTGGTACATTCTGTCCAGCATTAGTAAATTGATCATAACTTGGTCTACACAACTCAGAATGACCTGAAATTTTGCCTTGCATGCAATAAGACATAGACCTACAAGTTTGTAGTTTTGACCAAAACCCGAAAACAGAGGAAACTAGGTCGTCAAGCCAGGTCAAATTAGTATACCGGAATCCAGCAAATTGTAATAAAATGCAATATACATGAAAATGAATTTGGTAACGTGTACTAATACTAAAAGGCTATAAAATGTGACATTGGTAAAATTAAACCTAATTCACCTAGAATGCATCGAAGGTCAACATCTTAGGTTGACTAAGGAAATAATAGAATTCAATAATTAATTATTGAACCTTATTGTTAGAGACAGTATAAATGAGTATTGAAACACTTCAAATTATGTGTTTCAGTTAGCAAAGACTCAGGGAAAGGGAAGGAAACACTGAGTCAGGGCCAAGAGACATTTATCAGAGGTTTGTGCACAGCAGTAACTTCTTTTGAATTTTTCAATTGAAATGAATTACGACAAATTGTTTATTATTGTTTAAATTGTGAAAAATTGTCTTTGTCTTAATGATATTTGATGGATACTTATTGCTTGAAAAACATTGTAAATGGTTTGAAACCACAGCTATCATGTATATTGATTGAATTCCTCGCTAGCTTGTCTAGTGGGATAAATTGACTTTAAATTCCCTCTCTGGCTGAAGTGTTAAGGTGTGTGCTTGTTGAGGACGAATAGAATGAGTACTCATATTATTGCTAGCTAGCTATGTTATTCCTCACTAGACATCGGCATTTGGGATGAATTGAATTCCTTACTAGCCATCGGCTCTTGGGATGAATTGACTTTGAATTCCCTCTCTAGCTGAAGTGTTGAAGTGTGTGCTTATTGAGGACGAATAGAATGAGTACTCATATTATTGCTTGCTAGCTATGTTATTCCTCACTAGCCATCGGCTTTTGGGATGAATTGAATTCCTCACTAGCCATCGGCTTTTGGGATGAATTGAACTTTGGCAACATGATTAAGCTGTGTGTGTGTGATTCATTGATATTCATTGTGATATTGTGAAATGGAGTTTAAATTCTTATTGACATTCACTGTCTTTTGAATTTAACTATGTTTTAAGTATCCACTATTTATATGACTTATGATTTATGATTTAAAGTTGCAATTTGTTAATGTTGTGCACCACTGAGACATTGGCTCAGTGATAGCTTTCATTCTTTATCGCAGTAAACAGATCGACAGGCGTGAACTAGGCTGCTATTACTACACTGAGAGATCATCGGGTATATTGAGTATACCATATTTTGTATTTTGTATTCTAATGTATGTTCACTGTATGTATATATTGTTCTTGGTTTTGAGCAGTTGTAAATTAAAGTTGTACATTAAAGTTGTAAACTAAATTTGTAAATTATTTTGGTTTGTAAATGTTGTGATATATTTCTTTTATCTCAGCTTTTGAAAACACTGAAAAATTATTGTGGATTGAGTAGACAAATGTTGGAGCTTGAGATTGAGAAATATATTTGAAGTGCTTCTTACAGGTTTTTTGAAAAACTGTTTTATTCAAAATACAGATGGCACTCTGCCAAAATTTTTACAGAATTATTAATTCTTCAAATGTATTATCTGGTTTCACTTCAGTTAAAAAAAAAATTTTTAACACTTGTAAATAGTGCTCACCACTATAAAAAGAAGTAAGAAAAGGTTTAAAATCCCTTGTAGTGTATTTAATGGGTTATCAGTAGACGAAGTTGGTAATTCATTAAGTATACTACGGGATCATATTATGCCTTACGGAAGGGTAGGGTGTGACATGTTTTAGTGCTATCAGAGCTAGTTTTTAAATTCTGTTTTTACCTGTAATTTGACTATTCTTTCTTCAAAGTACAACTGCTTAATGTCATTATTTGATACATGCAGTACATTATATTATAAATATGCACTAACGAGAGGAAATCTCCTTGTGTTATTGTTCAGGAGGTCTAAGATCCTCAAATTGATTATGGAAGAGGGTGATCGTTCAGTTGATCAATCAATAGAGGCTGAGGTACAAGGGGATGCCCCAACCCCTTAGAGAGTCTGAAGGTCGACTTTACCAGCCCCACCTGTACAAATTACTACACAAATGTCCCAGCAAATGCCCACTTTCTTTCAATAAATGGATGATAATTTGTCAGCCCAAGCCCAAGTACAAACCCAACCCCCACAAGGGCAGTGTGAAATAGAGAAGAGGGAGAAACCTATGGGTCAGAGCTCGAGCTATAATTTGAGGAAGAGAAAAGAATTTGAGGAGCCCAGAGCTCAGGGATATAACAGAGGTGGATCATCAGGGCAGAGACCACCAAGGTCCAGTAGTCGAACAACTAGAATTTCCTACCCTCCCCGCTAATGTGAAACTTATGGAAGAAATCATGGTGGAGTTTGCTATAAGGCCATAGGAGCCTGTTATAACTGTGGAGACACAGGGCACTTTGCCAAAGACTGCACCAGTACTCGCAGAGTTGGACCACCTCTTACTACTGCAAAAGGGTCAGTTCAGAGTCCCTCCACCAGAGGTTCACAACCACCTAGCAGAGGTAGAGGCAGGGGTAGAGGTAGTCCAGCAAGCAGCCAAGGCACTGTGAATCAATCAGAGCAAGGTAGTGCTCCAGTCAGAGTCTACGTAATAAGATAGAGAGAAGAGGCCGAGACATCTGATGTTGTGGCTGGTACCTTTTCAACTTTTAATCAAGATGTATTTGTGTTATTTGATCCTAGTTCTGCCCATTCTTATGTGAGTACTAACATCATTGATTGCATTGCTGATCCGTGTGTGAAAATGAACTTTGAGGTGCTACTAACAAGTCCGCTAGGACAACAAGTCAAGGTTAATAGAATGTATAGGGATTGTCCTTTGGTGATCCAAGGACATACTTTTCTGTCTGATCTCATTGAAATGCCCTTCAGAGATATTGAATATGCAGTGGATGATAAGGTATTCCTTAAAGTTTCTCTTTGGAAGAGGATTATGAAATTTGGCAGAAAGGGGAAACTGAGTCCTCGTTTCATCGGACCATATGAGGTTCTTGAAAGAATGGGTCCTTTGGCATATCGGCTAGCATTACATCTAGAGCTAGAAAGGATACATAGTGTCTTCCATGTGTCTATGTTAAGGAGGTACAGATCTGACCCATCTCATGTTCTATCAGTTGAAGAGATTGAGGTAAATCCAAACCTCTCATATGAGGAATAACCCATAGAAATTCTGGCTTATGAGGTGAAGCAGCTGAGGAATAAACAGATACACCTGGTAAAGTGCTGTGGAACCATCATTCAGGCCAGGAAGCTACTTGGGAATGTGAAGAGGATATGAGGAGACAGCACCCACAGCTTTTCAGAGCCTGATACCAGGTAAAATTTCGAGATGAAATTTATTTTAAGGGGGGGAGAATTATACCACCCCTATGTTCGGTAGTGCGTTCTACTGTTCCAGTGACCAGTGTTGTCCAGACAGCTAGGATGCCTAGAACTACGCTTAGATATGGATGAGGAGACATAAAATAATGAAATACAAGAAAAGAAAATATAAGAAAAACAAAGGAAAAATAATAACAATGAAATGTAACCAAGTTAAACGAGCCGAGAACCATAGCGATCAGTGACCGCTCCGGGAAGTTACGGCGTGGACCGTTAACTAGCCTTGGACCGCGGGAAACCCTCAAAAATATTTTTAGGACTTAAATAAACATCTAGTGAAGTATAAATATCATTAGAATTATCAAAGAAAAATTAATTAATTAGTATAAAGAAAAATAAGAAATCGAGAAAACGACAAAATTCGGTGTTACCGAAAAATCGGGAATGCAACCCGAGCAGGGGCATTGTGGTCATTTAACACCCCGAGTTGTCTTTTCACCTAAATTTTCAATAAAAATGCATGATATTACACTAGGAAAATGTCATGAAAAATTAAAATGGTGGTACATAATCTAAATAGCAAAAGATAGGAGGAAAATGTGGGAAATTAGAAATGTTGGAATAAACAAACATTTTAATTGATTTAGTGCTCCACTAAAGGGATTAGTGGACATATTATATATCATATTTGGGGCAGAAACCACTTCATCTTCAACCTCATAACAAACAGCCATATGAATCACCATTAAAGCTCCATTGCCGTCCATGGAGCAAGCCACATGCACTCCCATTCCAAGCTTCATTTCACCATAGTTTCTTCACTAAACTTTGTCCTCACACCATGGGCAGTAGATAGGCAGCAAGAAAGTTAAGTTTTGGTGAGGTTTTGAAGAATTTCAAAAGTGGTAAGTATGTATTTTTAATTCTTGTTTCATTAAACTTTGAATGGGTGTTGTGGGTAGTTGATTTGTGGAAGGATTTTTGAAGTTTAATGTTTTAATGGAGATGTACATTTTGGCAGCCATGGAACTTCAATATGAACAACTTATTCTTGCATGTAAATAGTGGTCGGAATGATGATTTAAATGTTTGATTGTATTGTAGTTGAATTCCATGTGTAAGGTTTGATTGGAAGCTTGAAAAATTGTTTAAATGGAAATTAATGGGTATGTGTAAACTTGTGGTAGCCTCATGAAGAAGATTGAAGTGTTTGAGTTCATGAAATATTATTGAATTATGTTGTCATAGATGGCAGCATGTGTATATAAATAATTGTTTGAATTTAGACATGGAAATGAGGTATGTTCATGTGGTTGAATTATTGTAAATGGGACTTTAATTGTTGTAAATGGGACTTTGCAAAATTCTGGTTTATAGTGTGCATATTGAGAATGGTTATAAGCTGCCAAAATGACCAAAAATGAGTTGCTAAATGTGTTAATATTATGGTACAAAACAGAATTGGCATGGAAGAGTGACTTGGTAAGCATAGGATGTGTAATTGGTAAAGGATGAACAATGTGGAATAGGGCAGTGTATGTTTTGGCTTAGAACCTTAAGTGTGCTGCTTCAATTGGTATGAGACCAATTGGAGGTGAAACTAGGCACAAAATGTGCCAACTTTCATGAAGGAAGCTTACCAAAATTCTGCCTAGAAGGTGACTTGAAAAATGACCAAATCCGGATAAGTGGTTTGAAAGCCAGAAAATTGACCATTTGGGCAGCAGTTAATGGTTTGGCCATAACTCACTCAAAACAGGTCCAATTGACTTGAACGTTTTACCATGAATAGTTGAGACATATATCTACAATTCTTATGAAGACACAAAAGCCCAGAAATGGCCAGAACCAAGCCAAATAGCTTGCACAATTTCAGGTCCAAAAACTGGCCGAACCAAAAGTGACCTAAAAATGACCTAAAGCGACCATTTTGGTACATTCTGTCCAGCATTGGTAAATTGACCATAACATGGCCGACACAACTCAGAATGACCTGAAATTTTGCCCCGCGTGCAATAAGACATAGACCTACAAGTTTGTAGTATTAACTGAAACCCGAAAACAGAGGGAACTATGTCGTCCGGCTAGGTCAAATTAGTATACCGGAATCCAGCAAATTGCAATAAAATGCAATATACATGAAAATGAATTTGGTAACGGGTACCAATACTAAAAGGCTATAAAATGTGATATTGGTAACATTAAACCTAATTCACCTAGAATGCATGGAGGGTCAACATCTTAGGTTGACTAAGGAAATAATAGAATTCAATAAATTAATTATAGAATCTTATTGTTAGAGACAGTATAAATGAGTACTGAAACACTTCAAATTGTGTGTTTCAGTTAGCAAAGACTCAAGGAAAGGGAAGAAAACACTGAGTCAGGGCCAAGAGACATTTATCAAAGGTTTGTGCACAACAGTTACTTCTTTTGAATTTTTCAATTGAAATGAATTACGACAAAATGTCTATTATTGTTTAAATTGTGAAAAATTGTCTTAATGATATTTGATGGATACTTTTTGCTTCAAAAACATTATAAATGGTTTAAAACCACAGCTATCATGTATATTGATTGAGTTCCTCGCTTGCTTGTCTAGTGGGATGAATTGACTTTGAATTCCCTCTTTGGCTGAAGTGTTGAGGTGTGTGCCTATTGATAACGAATAGAATGAGTACTCATATTATTGCTAGCTAGCTATGTTATTCCTCACTAGCCATCGACTTTTGGGATGAATTGACTTTGAATTCCCTCTCTGGATGAAGTGTTGAGGTGTGTGCCAGTTGAGGACGAATAGAATGAGTACTCATATTATTGCTAGCTAGCTATGTTATTCCTCACTAGGCATCAGCTTTTGGGATGAATTGAATTCCTCACCAGCCATCGGCTTTTGGGATGAATTGAACTTTGGCAACATGATTAAGCTCTGTGTGTGTGTGTGTGTGTGTGTGTGTGTGTGTGTGTGTGTGATTCATTGATATTCATTGTGATATTGTGAAATGGAGTTTAAATTCTTATTGACATTCACTGTCTTTTGAATTTAACTATGTTTTAAGTATCCACTATTTATATGACTTATCATTTGTGATTTAAAGTTTCAATTTGTTAATGTTGTGCACCACTGAGACATTGGCTCAGTGATAGCTTTTCACTGCTATTGTAGGCAGACAGACTGACAGGGCAGCAGACTAGGCTGCTAGTACTACACTAAGAGATCATCAGGTATATTGAGTATACCATATTTTACATTTTGTATTGTAATGTATGTTGACTGTATGTATATATTATTCTTGATTTTGAGCAGTTATAAATTAAAGTTGTACATTAAAGTTGTAAACTAAATTTGTAAATTATTTTGGTTTGTAAATATTGTGATATATTTCTTTTATCTCAGCTTTTGAAAACACTGGAAAATTATTGTGGATTGAGTAGACAAATGTTGGAGTTTGAGATTGAGAAATATATTTGAAGTGCTTTTTACAGGTTTTTTGAAGAACTGTTTTATTCAAAATACAGATGGCACTCTGCCAAAATTTTTACAGAATTATTAATTCTTCAAATGTATTATCTGGTTTCACTTCAGTTAAAAATTTTTTTTTTAACACTTGTAAATAGTGCTCACCACTGTAAAAAGAAGTAAGAAAAGGTTTAAAATCCCTTGTAATGTATTTAATGGGTTATCAGTAGACGAAGTTGGTAAATTATTAGGTATACTACGGGATCATATTATGCCTTACGGAAGGGTAGGGTGTGACATGTTTTAGTGCTATCAGAGCTAGTTTTTAAATTCTGTTTTTACCTGTAATTTGACTATTCTTTCTTCATAGTACAACTGCTTAATGTCATTATTTGATACATGCAGTACATTATATTATAAATATGCACTAACGAGAGGAAATCTCCTTGTGTTATTGTTCAGGAGGTCTAAGATCCTCAAATTGACTATGAAAGAGGGTGATCGTTCAGTTGATCAATCAATAGAGGCTGAGGTACAAGGGGATGCCCCAGCCCCTTAGAGAGTCAGAAGGTCGAATTTACTAGCCCCACCTGTACAAATTACTACACAAATGGCCCAGCAAATGGCCACTTTCTTTCAATAAATGGATGATAATTTGTCAGCCCAAGCCCAAGTACAAACCCAACCCCCACAAGGGCAGTGTGAAATAGAGAAGAGGGAGAAACCTATGGGTTAGAGCTCGAGCAGTAATTTGAGAAAGAGAAAAGAATTTGAGGAGCCCAGAGCTCAGGGATATAACAGAGGTGGATCATCAGGGCAGAGACAACTAAGGTCCAGTCATCGAACAACTAGAATTTCCTACCCTCCCCGCCAATGTGAAACTTGTGGAAAAAATCATGGTGGAGTGTGCTATAAGGCCATAAGAGCCTGTTATAACTGTGGAGACACATGGCACTTTGCCAAAGACTGCACCAGTACTCGCAGAGTTAAACCACCTCCTACTACTGCAAAAGGGTCAGTTCAGAGTCTTGCCACCAGAGGTTCACAACCACCTAGCAGAGGTAGAGGCAGGGGTAGAGGTAGTCCAGCAGGCAGCCAAGGCACTATGAATCAATCAGAGCAAGGTAGTGCTCCAGTCAGAGTCTACGTAATAAGATAGAGAGAAGAGGCCGAGACATCTGATGTTGTGGCTGGTACCTTCTCAACTTTTGATCAAGATGTATTTGTGTTATTTGATCCGAGTTCTGCCCATTCTTATGTGAGTACTAGCATCATTGATTGCATTGCTAATCCGTGTATGAAAATGGACTTTGAGGTGCTAGTAACAAGTCCGCTAGGACAAGAGGTCAGGGTTAATAGAATGTATAGGGATTGTCCTTTGGTGATCCAAGGACATACTTTTCTATCTGATCTCATTGAAATGCCCTTCAGAGATATTGAATATGCAGTGGATGATAAGGTATTCCTTAAAGTTTCTCCTTGGAAGAGGATTATGAGATTTGGCAGAACAGGGAAACTGAGTCTTCGTTTCATCGGACCATATGAGGTTCTGGAAAGAGTGGGTCCTTTGGCATATCGGCTAGCATTACCTCTAGAGCTAGAAAGGATACATAGTGTCTTCCATGTGTCCATGTTAAAGAGGTACAGATCTGACCCATCTCATGTTCTATCAGTTGAAGAGATTGAGGTAAATCCAGACCTCTCATATGAGGAAGAACCCATAGAAATTCTGGCTTATGAGGTGAAGCAGCTGAGGAATAAACAGATACACCTGGTTAAAGTGCTGTGGAACCATCATTCAGGCTAGGAAGCTACTTGGGAATGTGAAGAGGATATGAGGAGACAACACCCACAGCTTTTCAGAGCCTGATGCCAGGTAAAATTTCGAGATGAAATTTATTTTAAGGGGGGGAGAATTATACCACCCCTATGTTCGGTAGTGCGTTCTACTATTCCAGTGACCAGTGTTGTCCAGACAGCTAGGATGCCTAGAACTACACTTAGATATGGATGAGAAGACATAAAATAATGAAATACAAGAGAAGAAAATACAAGAAAAATAAAGGAAAAATAATAGCAATGAAATGTAACCAAGTTAAACGAGTCGAAAACCATAGTGATGGGTGATCGCATCGGGAAGTTACGGCGTGGACCGTTAACTAGCCCTGGACTGCGAGGAACCCTGGAAAATATTTTTAGGACTTAAATAAACATCTATTGAAGTATAAACATCATTAGAATTACCAAAGAAAAATTAATTAATTAGTATAAAGAAAAACGAGAAATCGAGAAAAACGACAAAATTCGGTGTTACCGAAAAATCGAGAATGCAACCCGAATAGGGGCATTGTGGTCATTTGACTCCCCGAGTTATCTTTTGACCTAAATGTCCATTAAAAATGCATGATATTATACTAGAACAATGTCATGAAAAATTAGAATGGTGGCACATAATCTAAATAGCAAAAGATAGGAGGAAAATGTGGGAAATTGGAAATGTTGGAATAAACAAACATTTTAATTGATTTAGTGCTCCTCTAAAGGGATTAGTGGACATATAATATATCATATTTGGGGGCAGAAACCACTTCATCTTCAACCTCATAACAAATAGCCATATGAACCACCATTAAAGTTCCATTGCCGTGCATGGAGCAAGCCACATGCACTCCCATTCCAAGCTTCATTTCACCATAGTTTCTTCACTAAATTTTGTCCTCACACCATGGGCAGTAGATAGGCAGCAAGAAATTTAAGTTTTGGTGAGATTTTGAAGAATTTCAAAAGTGGTAAGTATGTATTTTTAATTCTTGTTTCAAAAGTGGTAAGTATGAGACCAATTGGAGGTGAAACTAGGCACAAAATGTGCCAACTTTCATGAAGGAAGCTTACAAAAATTCTGCCTAGAAGGTGATGTAACACCCCTCACTCGACTACCGTGTAGCCGAGCAAGGCGTGCTACATTCGGTGCCGGAGCATCCTAACTTATCTTACTTTATTATTTTTTTTTTATAATTTTGAATTCATTTAATTTAATATCAATTATTTTTCGACGGAGAAACCAGCGGAGTTTCCCCTATTTTATTATCGTTTGGCGTATTTCAATATTCACCTGTTTGAAATTCAACAATATTTCTAAAATAAAATCTTATCCATGCTAATCATAATTATCTCATCAATCATTCTCATAATTTTCTAATATTTCAAATCTCATCCATACATTTCAATTTCATAATCATTTCCATACATTTCCATTCATACTCAATTCATATGTAAACATTCTCAAATTACATAAGCAAAATTTTCAAATTTCCTTAATTTACATAATTTACAAAATAATTACAAAATTTTATAATTTACATGATATATAAATTAATTACATATGAAAAAGCTAATTAATTAATTTACATCGCATTCCTATTAATTACCTGTTCATAATATACATTACAATACAATATCTAAGCATTTTATACAAAATATAAAATATGATCTATATGGGCTCTATCTACATGCATTGTTGAGAAGGTGACAAACTTTGACACTCTGCTGATCAAAACTCCCAAAATTCCCAGTCAAACGTCCATTGGGTTCTAGCTTCAGTATCTGCGCGAAGGAAACAATTCCATCGCGCTAAGCATTGCTGCTTAGTGGTGCAATAATATAACAAGGAAATAATATACAAATAAAGATAGAAATAAAACATAATTCAAATAATTAAGATTTATTTATACTTCACATGCGATTTCTAAAATTTAATATGTTTTATCCTAATTTAGTCTTCTTTGAAAGTGTTTATTTCGCCAATGTACAGTAATAATGTACAAAGAAAAATGATCTGAAAATAATAAATTTATGCTTATATTATTATATAAGTCACATTTGCAATATTTATTTATGTTATAATTTTCTTTGCTAATCTTTTAGCATTTTCTCTATACTTGCTAGGTTGTCTCAAATTGTTTCATAATAAGTAAATTTTGATATCGGTCCAGTTCATTTCGATTCTTTCTAATAAATAATTATTCTAATTTATTTTAGGTCATCTTACTCATTTATTTAATTTCTAATATTTTTTTTTATTACTAATATTCTGAACTTATTTCAATAAATTTTACTGCCCAAGTAACCTATGACAGGCTGACTAAACTGGATAACGGGTCGTTGGCACTAGACACCGCGGTGCCTCGGGCCGTCATACCATGGGACGCGAAACGTCAACCACGTATGCAGTCAGTATGGCTAAAAAGCCATGATAACACATAATCGGGCACAAAAGCCATGAATACAGGCATAAAGCCATGAATGTGGGCATAAAGCCATGAATACGGGCATAAAGCCATGAATACAGGCATAAAGCCTTTCGCAGTACTGCTAAAACAATACCCTATTGGCATGCCAATCTATCCAATCTGACACACGTGTCTAGGCAATACAAGGGCACATAATATCATCAAATATTAATATATTGTGTTTTATGACTTCATTATTTCATGATAAATTTCAATTATAATTCTTACATTCATTTGATCATTTATATGATCACAATTCACATCAATTATCCTTTTATACCATTGTACTCAAAATACTTCTCCTCTCTACAATAATGAGAACTAACGTCTCATTCATACATTAATATGGTTCATTTATTCATTCATTATGTTATTCATATTGATCACAATTCTAAACAATGGTTCACATGTACCATTGTATTCAAAACATTTTTCCTTTCTCATTTATACATTCAAGAATCTACTTATGTAATTACAAATTTTATATTTCAAGTTGAGTTACTAACATTTTATGAATTCCATTTGTGATGGGCATATAAGCCCTAACTATCTATTCACATCAATTAGGTGACTTATTTTTCATGTTTCAAGTAATCCATGAGTATTTCATGGATTTCAAATTTATGGCCTTAATTTCTTTTTAACAATTTTGACTAGGATGCATAGTCCACATTTGTCATACAATTCTAAGCATTTAAGCTTAGAATTGGTTCTAGGTCTTCATCTTAATTTACTAATCATTTTGATTACTATTCACCTTACTAGTCAACCAAAATGTTGACCTTTTTATACTTAATGGATATATTAAATCTAATTACACCAAGATCCCACATTTTGAGTTTTACATTTGCTAGTATTAATTGCCAATTGCAATTTAAAGTCCCCTAGATGCATTTCTAAATTTTCAGTTTTTACTACCTAAGTTTACTGTTCCATTGGAAAATTTTAGAGTGGAAACTGGGCTAACCTTTCTTCATCAAAGTTGTTCCTTATTGTGTCTTCTTTAATTCCCTTTTTGAATCACTCCATTTGGAGCTTTGTAGCTCAAGTTATGGTCATTTTACCATAACTGGTCGGAGTGACCTGTACCCAGATTTTCTGGGCAATTTGGTTCTGCCAGATTTGGTGACCTAAGTTTGGTTGGCAATTTGACTAGGTTATGGTCATAATTTGGGTCAGATTTCTTCATGAAAGTTTTTGGTCTGTATCTCATCTTGTTGCTGGTAAAATTTCAGGTCAATTGGACCTTTCTACATTGAGTTATGGTCAAATGACCAAACACTGTTCATTTGGTCATTTTGCCCAGGCAGATTGCAGGTCACCCGGATTAGGGAAAACTTTTAGTCAACTTGATTTGGTTTTATGGGCATGGTTTCTTCACCAAAGTTGTGCCATTATGTGTCTAGTTTCATGTCCAATTGGCCAAACACCAATTGAACCTCTAAAATTCAAGTTATGGCTGCCCAAACCTGCTGGACTCATGTCCAATTCTGCAGGTCACCTAGGGTAGCTACACTAAATCTAAATCCCATGACTAAACACACTTCATTTCTTGTTTACCAATAACCAAATGGTCACTAATTGACCATTAAAACTCACTTTCATCATTACATGATCAAATTCTCAATTTCATACTCAAACCCTAACTCCAATTTCCAATTCATGGCATACACACACCAAACTCATACCAACTCACTTTATCCATCATCTATACTCATCAATGACATAATTAAGCCACTTAATTTCATCAAAAACCAACAATCCTTAAACTTTCTCATGGCTGCCAAATTTAGAGATTTCATTTACTCAAGTTTTTCTTTTTATTTCACACAATTTTCTACTTGATTTAGCATGCTTACAAGATTAAAGAAAGAAAGAAATTGTTTATGGCACTAACCTTGAATGGAGCAGAATTTTTTCTTGACCCAACTTAGATTTTTCCTTCACTTTCTTTAATTTTCTTGGCTGCCAAACACTTGCTCAAGATGTAGAGACAAATTTTGTTGAAGTGGACTTAGGGTTTCAAGTGAGATTTGGGTGGGTTATAAAGCTTGGATAAGCTCTAATGGTGGTAAGGGTTAGGAGAGCTACGGATGGAAGAAGAAAGAAAAAGGAAAACTGATTTCTTTTTTTCATTTCTACCCATTTAACTCATTTTAAGTGAGTTATAGCCATGTGTCACCATGTGATTGGGTGGAGGCACACTAATGACATCATGTGATGTCATAATTCTCAATTTATTTCATTTTTCTTTTCTTTTCTTTTCTACTCATTTTCAATTCAATTTTTAACAATATTTATTCATATTTTAGATCATAATAATTATTTACTTAACTGGACAAGTCGGTCAAAAATCACCTCTGAAGGCGAAATGACCAAAATGCCCTCCGTTTGGCTTAACAGACTAAAATTGTCTGTACCGATTGAAAAACTTTTCTAAGCATTTTCTTGGCATTCTAATGCCATAGAAACTTCAATGACCCTTATCTGGAGTCTCAAAAATTATTTTATGAATTTTTCCCTGGGTTTAGGGCTCCTAGTTGCGAGAACCGCAACTTCCCACTAGGTTACCCATCGCTAGGGCACCGGCTCATTTAACTTAGTTGTATTTTATTTCTAAAATTTTTTCTAAATTTTTCTTATTAATATTTGAGTTATTTATGACTCCTCACTCTAGTCTAATTATTTTTCCGGACGTTCTAGCTGTCCGGACCGACACCGGTCATCGGAACAGTAGAATGTATGGAATTGCTACAGTGAGGGTGTTACAAGTGACTTGAAAAATGACCAAATCCGGATAAGTGGTTTGAAAGCCTGAAAAATTAACCATTTGGGCAGCAGTTAGTGTTTTGGCCATAACTCACTCAAAACAAGTCCAATTGACCTGAAATTTTTACCATGAATAGTTGAGACATATATCTACAATTATTATGAATACACCAAAGCCCAGAAATGGCCAGAACGAAGCCAAATAGCTTGCATTAGTTCAGTTCCAAAAACTGGCCGAACCAAAAGTGACCTAAAGATGACCTAAATCTACCATTTTGGTACATTCTGTCCAACATTGGTAAATTTGCCATAAGTTGGTCTACACAACTCAGAATGACCTGAAATTTTTCCCCGCGTGCAATAAGACATAAACCTACAAGTTTGTAGTTTTGACCGAAACCTGAAAATAGAGGGAACTAGGTTGTCCGGCTAGGTCAAATTAGTGTACCGGAATCCAGCAAATTGCAATAAAATGCAATATACATGAAAATGAATTTGATAACATGTACCAATACTAAAAGGCTATAAAATGTGACATTGGTAACATTAAACCTAACTCACCTAGAATGCATCGAGGGTCAACATCTTAGGTTGACTAAATAAATAATAGAATTCAATAAATTAATTATTGAACCTTATTGTTAGAGACAGTATAAATGAGTACTGAAACACTTCAAATTGTGTGTTTTAGTTAGCAAAGACTCAGGGAAAGGGAAGGAAACACTAAGTCAGGGCCAAGAGACATTTATCAGAGGTTTGTGCACAGTAGTTACTTGTTTTGAATTTTTCAATTGAAATGAATTATGACAAATTGTCTATTATTGTTTAAATTGTGAAAAATTGTCTTAATGATATTTGATGGATACTTATTGCTTGAAAAACATTGTAAATGGTTTGAAACCACAGCTATCATGTATATTGATTGAATTCCTCGCTAGTTTATCTAGTGGGATGAATTGACTTTGAATTCCCTCTCTAGCTGAAGTGTTGAGGTGTGTGCCTGTTGAGGACGAATAGAATGAGTACTCATATTATTGCTAGCTAGCTATGTTATTCCTCACTAGCCATCGGCTCTTGGGATGAATTGACTTTGAATTCCCTCTCTGGCTGAAGTGTTGAGGTGTGTGCCTGTTGAGGACGAATAGAATGAGCACTCATAGTATTGCTAGCTAGCTATGTTATTCCTCACTAGCCATCGGCTTTTGGGATGAATTGAATTCCTCACTAGCCATCAGCTTTTGGGATGAATTGAACTTTGGCAACATGATTAAGCTCTGTGTGTGTGTGTGTGTGTGTGTGATTCATTGATATTCATTGTGATATTGTGAAATGGAGTTTAAATTCTTATTGACATTCACTATCTTTTGAATTTAACTATGTTTTAAGTATCCACTATTTATTTGACTTATGATTTGTGATTTAAAGTTGCAATTTGTTAATGTTGTGCACCACTGAGATATTGGCTCAGCAATTGCTTTTCATTGCTGTCATAGGTAGACGGACTGGCAGGGCAGCAGACTAGGCTGCTAGTACTACACTGAGAGATCATCAGGTATATTGAGTATACCATATTTTGCATTTTTTATTGTAATGTATGTTTACTGTATGTATATATTGTTCTTGGTTTTGAGAAGTTGTAAATTAAAGTTGTACATTAAAGTTATAAACTAAATTTGTAATTTATTTTGGTTTGTAAATATTGTGATATATTTCTTTTATCTCAGCTTTTGAAAACACTGGAAAATTATTGTGGATTGAGTAGACAAATATTGGAGTTTGAGATTGAGAAATATATTTGAAGTGCTTTTTACAGGTTTTTTGAAAAACTGTTTTATTCAAAATACAGATGGCACTCTGTCAAAATTTTTGCAGAATTATTAATTCTTCAAATGTATTATCTAGTTTCACTTCAGTTAAAAAAATTTTTTTTTAACACCTGTAAATAGTGCTCACCACTGTAAAAAGAAGTAAGAAAAGGTTTAAAATCCCTTGTAGTGTATTTAATGGGTTATCAGTAGACGAAGTTGGTAATTCATTAGGTATACTACAGGATCATGTTATGCCTTACGGAAGGGTAGGGAGTGACAGGCTTGGGCCCCTGAGACTGACCTTGACCTTGAGGTTGACCTAAACTCTGTGCAAGTGGACCTTTGAACTTCTTTCCAGGTGCAAGAGATGAGATAGACTGACAGAGGCCCCTCTTCTGCTGTCTCTCTCTTCTGGTCTGCTCACTTATTCTAACCTTTTGAACTTTTATTGTAACTTCCACTAACTTGGTGAAGTCTGTGATTCCCAAGGCAGTAATCATGATCTTTATGTTGTCATTTAATCCCTCTTCAAATCTCTTACACCTCTCGGCCTCATTAGGGACTATCTCCCTTCTGTAGCAGCTCAGTCTGACAAATTCCTTTTCATACTCTGCCACTGTCAACTATCTCTGCTTCAGGTTAATAAATTCTCTTCTTCTCTCTTCTAGGTATACACTACCCACATATTTCTTCTTAAATTCTGAGGGGAAGAAGTCCCAAGTTATTACTTTTGGTTGCACTTCACTAGACACTGTATCCCACCATTAGTAGGCATCATTTTGCAACAGAGATATAGCAGCTTCTAGATTTTGTTCTGGAGTGCAGTGGAGTTGTTTTAAAACTCTGCCTGTTCTATTCAACTAGTTTTCGGTTGCAACAGAATCATCTTCTCTCTTGCCAAAGAAATCCGCTGCTCTAAATTTTCTTAACCTTTTCAGATGTGATTTCTGCTGTGGAGGTGGTGGTGGTGGTGGTGGCATTACCCCAGCCATTTATCTGAAAAACTCGGCCATTTGCTGGAACATGGCCTGTGGAGGCTGAGCAGGCTCTGTTGGAGCTGGCGGAGCAGGTTCTCCCCTACCCCCACTCTCAGCTACTGCAGGTGGAGCATGACTCTCCACTTCCTCCTCAACTGCCCTTTGAGATGTAGGGTCCACATCCTATTTAACAAAGACAAACAGATCTGCATTAGTGTTACCTCAACTCTTACAAATGAAATGCATGGTATGGACTCGATCTAAGCCTAGAAACGCCTAAATCGTGCTCTAATACCACTTTTAAAAGGTCCTTTAGGCAAATCCCACATCGGCAAAGCACGAAAATAGTCTTGGGTTCAAAAAGTAATGATATATAAAGTGGAAGAACTAATCACTAGAGGCGCCTTTTGGTGGAATGGGATAGAGAGTTGGAAGAACTCTAGGGTTAAGCGTGCTCATTTGAGAGAAATCCTAGGATGGGTGACCTCCTAGGAAGTTCTCCATTCCACCTATGGGATAAAACCATAAGGCTTATGGCCAAAGCAGACAATTTCTCTAGTGGTTGGAGCCCTACCGTTACAATTGGTATCAGAGCCGCTCGAATGTCCTCTTGGGCAATGGTGGGGCAAACCTCAGTGAGGACGCTGAGTCCCGAAAGGGGAAAGGTCCCTTAGGCAAATCCCACATCGGCAAAGCACGGAGATGGTCTTGGGTTCAAAAAGTAATGATATATAAAATGGGGGAACTAATCACTAGAGACGCCTTTTGGTGGAATGGCTTGAAGAGTTGGAAGAACTCCAGGGTTAAGCATGCTAGCTTGAGAGAAATCTTAGGATGGGTGACCTCCTGGGAAGTTCTCCATTCCACCTATGGGATAAAACCATAAGGCTTATGGCCAATGTGAACAATTTCTCTAGTGGTTGGAGCCCGACCGTTACAATTAATGTCACCTCGACTCTTACAAATGCAATGCATGGTATGGACTATATCTAGACCCAGAAATGCCTAAACCGTGCTCTGATACCACTAAATGTGACACCTCTTACCCGTCTACAGTGTAACTGAGCAAGATATGCCACACAGTGTACCGGAACACCATATTTCATTCCAATCATTTTCATCCTTTCTTAATTTATTTTTTCATGGCTATGAAGTGCAATTTGTGAAATTTAGCTCATTTAAGTCATTTATTGAAATTATAAATTCATTTGAGATTCTAAAAATTTTATATAAAATCCGGCTGAGTACCAGTTAAAAATGGATAAAACAGTTCTTCGGAATCTGTGAAAAATACTTCCAATAAATTTCCAATCATTCTTAAACTCCATTTGTATCAACATAATCTCAATATTCTCAATCATTTCTCACAACTTCTTCTATTTGACATGCATTCATTTCACATAATAATCATGTTCAAATCATCAATAAATACTAAATTTTCATTTACAAACACAAATTACAAATATTTGCATTAATGCTAAAATATATTACATGAGTTTCAATTTATACATGAGAAAATAAAAGTCTGATTACAAACAGTATAAAATACCAAAATGGAACCTAGTGTCCTACCAATGCATTATAGCCTGTAAGGTGGCATGGACACAATGCAGAACTGTGAATGGCCTCACCCAGTCTATGGTCTACTGGGCTCTCTGTCCAAATCTTCAGTACCTACGCGTTGCAAAAGCGACGCGCTAAGCATAAAGCTTAGTGGTGCCAATAATATAAGAAAATATAATATGCAAATAAAAGTTAAAAAATTTCCTAGTTATTGTGCTTATAAGAAATAAATAATTACTAACTTATTGTTTAGTCAAAGGCTAATTACGTTTTATAATATTAACTCATTCTAGCATATTATTAATCGTTTTCTTGATGATTTTGAGCTTCTTTTTATTGTAATAACTCTTGTTCTTTATCTTGATATTTAATTTCCTTACTTCCTTTAATAATCAATTCAATTGCATTTATACTTTTCCAAGCCCAAGTAACCTATACAAATTGACTGGACTAGATAAACGAGTAAACTAGCATTGGATACTAGGTACATTGAGCCGTCACACCATCGGTTACAATGTGTCTCCCGGTGTGCAGATATAATGGCTGATAAGCCATAAAAGCAATAAGGCATAAAGCCAAGTATAACATCATAATCAATATAGCCATAGGCTATCATATCAAAGAATGGGATGGAGCCATACATCATACGCAATACTGCTATCAGAATCCTATTGGCATGCCAACCTATCCAAACCAATCACATTAGGCCTACTAGGGCATATTAAAAGTCATTTCTTCAATATTTGTACTTAACATGTAAGGTTACTATTTATTTGGTCATTTAAGTCAAAATATTGAATTTCTCATATATAATAGTTACATGATTTTTAATCACATAGATTTACCACATTTTGGTTCCCAAAAGTGTTAGCATTAGTTGCCAATCCATACTTCTAACCATTGGAGAATAATTCAAAATTTTAGTTTTTGGGTGCTAGAGTTTACTGTTTCATTAGGCCATTCTACAGTGAGAATTTGGCCAAATGTTCTTCATTAAAGTTGTTCCTTATTGTGTCTAGTTACATTTAGTTTTTTGAATCACTCCATTTGGAGTTTTTTGGCTCAAGTTATGGCATAAATACCATAACCGGCCAGATTGCAATTTTTCTAGAATTTCTGGGCAGAATCAATTCTACAGGTTTTGTACACTGATTATAGGTTAGTTTTTGGACATGTTATGGTCAAATTTTGGGTTTTTTTTTTCTTCATAAAAGTTGTAGGGCTATGTCTTAGCTTTCTACTGGTAAACATTCAGGGCAATTGGACCTTTCTACACTGAGTTATGACTAAATGAATGAACACTGTTCATTTGGTCATTTTGCCCAGGCAGAATGTAAGTCACCCGGATTTGGTCAATTTTTAGGGCATCTTAAGTTTGTTTTCTGGATAGGTTTCCTTCATCAAAGTTATGCCATTATGTGTCTAATTTCATGTCCAATTGGCCTTGCACCAATTGAACCTACACAACTCAAATTACAGCTACCCAAACATGCTAGACTCACATCCAGACCTGCAGTGCACACTGGACAGCATACATAACCTCAATTCCCATGGCACAAATCACTTCATTTCCTAATCAAACATAGCCAAATAGTCACTAATTGACCATTAAAACTTTAGTTTATATCCATTTTCATCCACCACCAAAATTAAATTTCAAAACCCTAACCCTAATTGACCAAGCCTCCAATTCATGCATCTTACTCCTAATTTGCTATACTAATCATATAATTTATACTAGGGGCAGCTAATATGTCACTTTAAATCAAATAATTCTCCTAACCCTAACTCATGTCAAGGCTGCCAAAATTTCATGGAACATAATCATGCCTCATTAATTCAATTTTTATCAAATTTTCAACTTAACTTAGCTCAAATTCATGTTTAGAAAGATGTAAAAGCAAAGAATATGGCACTAACCTCTTTGAGTAGAATTTTTCTTAGCTAACTTCAAATTTTCCTTCACTTTTTCCTCTTCAAATTGCTGCCTCTAACTTGCCCAAGGTGTAATATCAATTTTTTATGAAGAGGTTATGAGGTTTTATGGTGTAGTTGAGTGAGAAATGGAGCTTAAGTGATGCTTTAATGGAGGAAGAGAGAGGGAGGTGTGTTTTAACGGGAAGAAGGTGATGGATAGCAGATTGTGTTTTCAATTTTAACTCATTTTATCCCTTTTTAATTAGTTTATAAGGTATGTGTTGCAATATGATTGGTGGAGGGTTTTTAATGACATCATAATGATGTCATAATTTGAGTTTATTTCATTTTCTTTTTCTTTTCTTTTCTACTCATTTTCAATTCAATTTTTAGTAATACTTATTCATATTTTATGTCATAATAATTATTTACTTAATTGGACAAGTCGGCCAAAAATTATTTCTGAAGACGAAATGATCAAAATGCCCTCCGTTTGGCTTATTGAGCCAAAATCGTCTATACCAATCGAAAAATTTTTCTAAGCCTTTTCTTGGCATTCTAATGCCATAGAAACCTCAATGACTCTTCTCTGGAGTCCTAAAAATTATTTTATAAATTTTCTCACGAGTTTAGGACTTCTAGCTGCGAAGACCGCAACTTCCCATTGGGTTACCCATCGCTAGGGCACCGGCTCATTTAACTCGGATGTATTTTATTTCTAAAATTTTTTCTAAATTTTTCTTATTAATATTTGAGTTAATTATGGATAGTCAATTTAGTCTAAATATTTTTCCAGGCGTTCTAGCTGTCCGGACCGACACCGGTCACCGGAACAGTAGAATGTACAGAATTGCTACAATGAGGGTATTACACTCACAGTCATTTCCCGAGAAAGTCACCCATCGCTGTGACTCTCGGTTCATTTAACTTTTTATGCTTTATTTTTCTTCTTTATAATTAACTATTTGGCAATTACTAATTATTTACGTTCAGGGCTTAACTAGGTGTCTTAGACGTGATTCTAATTCTCTTAATTATTCGGACCAACACCGATCACCGTAACAGTAAAATATACAAGGCTATGCAAATAGGGGTGTTACAATTTAGGTCCCTTAGGCAAATCCCACATCGGCAAAGTACGAAGATGGTCTTGGGTTCAAAAAGTAATAATATATAAAATGGTGGAATTAATCACTAGAGGCGCCTTTTGGTTGAATGGCCTGGAGATTTGGAAGAACTCCAGGGTTAAGCGTGCTCGCTTGAGAGAAATCCTACGATAGGTGACCTCCTGGGAAGTTCTCCATTCCACTTATAGGACAAAACCGTGAGGCTTATGGCCAAAGCGAACAATTCCTCTAGTAGTTGGAGTCCGATCGTTATAATTCATATCAGAGCCGCTCGCGTGTCCTCTTTAGCAATGGTGGGGAAAACCTCAGTGAGGAGACTGAGTCTCGAAAGGGGGGGAGAAAGGTCTCTTAGGCAAATCCCACATCGACAAAGCATAGAGATGGTTTTGGGTTCAAAAAAGTAATGATATATAAAATGGTGGAACTAATTACTAGAGGCGCCTTTTGGTGGAATGACCTAGAGAGTTGGAAGAACTCTAGGGTTAAGCATGCTCGCTTGAGAGAAATCCTAGGATGGGTGAGCTCCTAGGAAGTTCTCCATTCCATCTATGGGACAAAATCGTGAGGCTTATGGCCAAAGCGGACAATTCTTCTAGTGGTTGGAGTCCGATCATTACACAACACATGCCCATATACCCATACACAGTACAAGTATGAAAGCAGTATAAAACTCAAACTACCTATATACAAGATAACTGTGTTATCTCAAGTCTAAATATTATATGCACTAATATGACATATGACAATGCATTGACAAGAGTAAACTCCATATGCTTATCATAAGTGTCACTGGTTTAGCCTACTTATCATGTATAAGTGCCTATCATGTTTGTTATGTGGCATGAGACTCACCACTCCATCTTATTTATATCTCATATAAATACCTTGGGAATAAACATGATTACAATCTTTTTGAATAAGTCATGTCCTTTGTGAAGTATCCTCGATTGTGAACCAATTTATGATACTTCGTGCTAGAAATACTATCACTCATATTCTTAACAACTTAAGAATAGAATTTCTAATAAAATATCAATGGACCTTTTCTATTACACATAAATATAATATGTAAACGGAAAAGTGAAATTGCCTTTTATTAATAAAATATGTATAAGATATATACAAAATGATATTGTAACGGCCCGGCCCACTAGTGATATTGTTTGCTCTAAACCGAAGCCCTCACGGTTTTTAAAATGCGTCACTAGGAGTTACGAACCACCAACTTATAAACCTAGCATCTCTCCTGTGTTTTGCCAATGTGGGATTTGCCTAGGGTGTTACAATCCCCCCTTATGGGACTCAGCGTCCTCGCTGAGGTTTGCCCCACTATCGCTCAAGGTTGCACGCGGAGCGCCTCTGATACCACAAATGTAACGGCCCGGCCCACTAGTGATATTGTCCGCTCTGAGTCGAAGCTCTCACGGTTTTTAAAACGTGTCACTAGGAGTTACGAAGCACCAACTTATAAACCCAGCATCTCTCCCGTGTTTTTCTGATGTGGGATTTGCCTAGGGTGTTACACTCACACCCAATTGAACCTTAAGAGCCACCTCTACAACTTCTATGAAGGGCTAGAAGCAAGATAAGGCCATTTTAATTATTAAAAATGGCAATGAAGTCGTCACAATGGGTTGGACCATCTATCTAAACCAGTCCTGGTTTTTTGCCATAACTTGGACTAAAGACCTCAGATTTGGGCAAATGAGTACCCGTTGGAAAGCAAAGAAATAGGGCTACAACTTTCCTGAAGAGGGCAGAAACAAATTCGGAAAGGAAGTCGCTGAAAATTAGCCTTGATTTCAGAGACGTGAATGCAGGCTGAAAATCTATCTTTTGAATTTCAAAACTTTTCCTAGTTTGGTTCCTATCTTTAGGATTAGGTTTTTGATTATAAATACGTCTTTGGGAAGCAGCTAAAACAACCATTCAGACCTCCAACATGCCTCCAACACCTTCATTCTCCATTCACATCCATAGTTTTAGATTTCTTTATTTTATTTTTCTTTTGTAAGCCATGAACATGAGTGGCTAAGTTTTTAATTCAGTTTAAGGGATTCAAGTTCTTTTACATGATTTGTGAGACTAGGTTCTTAATTTAAATTTATATCTTTTTCAATATCTATTATTTTCTGATTTCATTGTCTTTGATCTATTGAATAATTTGCTAAAAAGGCCTATTAGTTAATTGTTTAATGTGATCAATTGCTAGTTCATCTTCATAATCTGTAATTGTTGTGTAAGATTGAACATGAGTAGCAATTAGGTTTTATTGATTATGATCCCAATTTTCGATAAAAATCTAAGGAAACAATAGGGTGAATTAAATGATTTATGCTTCATAAATTGTTATTCAGCTTAACTACTTTCTATTCTTATAGCAGTTATTAATTTGATGAGGATTGCTTAATGCTAATTCAGTTAATAATTAGAGTCAACAAGAGTGCTGGGCTCGAATTGATGAGTATAGGGAAGTCAGGAGTTTACCTCGCTGTTTGGTAAATCTATGTTAAGTATTCAATAAGATATAATTGTATTTCTTTTGTCTATGATCGAATAAATGCATTGGAATGCGAATTACCTTGGACTGAAGTTTGTTTAATTTGAGAGTTTCTTATTTAATTTTAGATCTTAATTTTTTATTTTTTACTTCTTCTTTGGATTGCGAATTACCCCCCCCCCCCCCCAACCTTTGTTTCTTTTTCCATTACATAAGTCCACAAAAGTTAATAATTCAGTCTCTAGGGTTCGACTTGGACTTACCACTTACTGCAGAAAATCTTTCACAATTGGTAATTTCAGTTAATTAAATTTCTAGTGGATTCGATAGCCATCAAATTTACTCATAATCATTCATATAAAAGTTTATACACAATAATTTACAATGTCATTTACAATCTCAAAATGTAATTACATTTTATTTACAATGTCTAAAATGAGTTACACTCTATCTACTCATGTACAATGAACAAAATGCAAAATCTAAATACAGAGGCCCTACCAAAATAAATACTGCTGAGGTGACTTTCGGACTATGACAGATCTGGTCAAGGCTCTGTCAGAACACTATTGCTACTGCTACTACTGTGGCTGTGTCTAGTCTCCAGTACCTATATGATGGAAAACCAATGCACTAAGCAAATTTCTTAGTGGTGCATAACTTAAAGAAAAGTAACTAAATAAGTAAATAATAATTCTAGGCAAATTTCATAAATTCTATGTCTTTACAGGTTTATTTTACTTTGGAATCAATTTATTTATCAGGATCTTATCTGTGCATTTATTTCATTTTCAGTCTTTTTAAAATCATATCAGTGCCCAAATAACCTATAACAGACTATAAAGCCTGGATACACGGGAGTATACTAGCTAGACAACCATATGTCTACCCTGTATACAACTGTCATGTCAGGCGTAAGGCCAGCGGGCAGGCTTTTAAAGCCAGAAATGAAATTAGAAACAATGGCCAACAGGCAGGCATATAGCCTGTAGAACAATCATATCAGATATATTTTATCAATTAATAATTATTCATGTAGGCAATACTGCTATCTGTAGTCCATAATCGGTATACCAATCAATCCAAGCTATATACATAAGCCTAGGTTTACTTTGGACAATTAAGCATTATTAATTTCTTATTAGAAATTTCATGTCAATTTGTAATGGAAAAGTGGGTCCCACATACCTTTTCATGTAATTTAGTGTTTAGCAACATTTTAGGGTTAAAAACCTAACATAAAATAATTTGTCTTATGAACCTTTCTTTAGGTTCAGTTTTAATGTCTTAACTTTAACTATCAATTTGATCAAATTATGGCCACTATTTGGCCATACTTCTTTCACGGAAGTTGTTCCTCTATGTCTTGTCCTTGTTTTCCTTTTTTGAGTCATGTCATTTGGATTTCTAAAACTTGACTTATGGTTAAATAACCATAACTAGTTCATTTTCGAATTCTGGTTCCTTAACTAGGCAGTTTTTGGGCTTAGAATTTACCTAATTAATGGAATAAATTGTAGCCACTTTCAGGCTTAGTATTCTTCATAGAAATTGTTTCCCTATGACCATATGGTCACTCAGAATTTTGGATTACATTTTTTCAAGTTTTTTAGAATTAATTATAGCCAAATAACTGGCCTGGACTCAAGTACCTTATACCAACAGGAATCCAGTTCAACTCAGTGGATTTGACACAACTTTTAGGGTTCTTACATTCACAATTTGAGGAAGGTGTCTAAAAAAAAGTTGGAGCCCTGTTTCTTAGGTTTCCACAACAGTATGGCTCATCCCAATTGGAGTTTAGTAGTGGGAGATATAACTAAAGGACTGTTCTGGGGTGAAGTGATCACTTAGGCAATTTCCAGAATTTGCGTACTAAATTGATCTAGCCAATTGACCTAGTTCCTTTGATTTTTGGGTTTTGGTCAAGATACGAATATTATAGATTGATGTCTTCGGAAAGTTTTCCACTGGTTTCATTGCATTTGGATTTTTGTAGACCAAGTTATGGCCTTTTTGCCAAAACTGGCCGGGTAAGCCTATGTCCAGCAATTTCTCCCCAATATGGTTATGAACAGTTTTGTGACTTAACTTGGGTTAGTAATTTGATTTGGTTAGAGGCATTTTTGGGCTATATGTTCTTCATGAAAGTTGTAGTACTATGTCTAAGGTTTTCAATGATATAAAATTTAGGTCATTTGGACCTGTCTAGAGGGAGTTATAACCAAATGAATGTATACTATTCATTTGGTCATTTTTCTGGGTTCATTGTATAGTTAGCCGGATTGGGACAGTAATTAGGTCAAGTTATGGATAGAATTTGGGCATTGAAGACAATTGAATTGAAAATTGTTTTAAATTATGGAGTTGAGAGAAATGATGTTGATTTCTGTTGTGAAAGTTGTTAATTTTGATGAAATGAATTATTGTATTTTTATAGGTGTTTGAAGAACTGTTTTTCCTAAATATAGACGGCACTCTGCCGAAAATTTTTCAAAATTTGTGTAAAAATAAAAATGTACAAAAATTTTAACTAGTCTTTAAACTTCAAGTAAAAGTTTTTAATTCCTACTAAAAGTGCTCGCCACCTTCGAAAAGTAAGAAAATTGTTTTAAAATCCCTTGCAGTATAATTAATGGGTTACCAGTAGGTGAAGTACGATAATTCATTAGATGTACTAGGGGATCATGTTACATCTTACTGAGGGGTAGGGTGTGACATGTTTAGTGGCATCAGAGCAATAGTTTTAAAGTAAATTTTGAACTGTAAATTTGAAATATTTTATTGGTACATACAACTACTCAAATATTTGATACATATAGTACAATTGCTTCATAAATATGAATTAAAGGAGAGAAATCTCCTTGTGTAGGTTATCCCGTGTAACACCCCTCACCCGACTATAGTGTAGCCGAGCAAAGTGTGCTACATTCGGTGCCGGAGCACCCTATCTTATCTTACTTTATTCCTTTCATATTTTGATCTCGATATATTTTAATATTAATAAATTTTTCGACGGAGAAACCAGCGGAGTTTTCCCTATTTTATTACCAGTTGATGTATTTTACTATTTACCTGTTTGAAAGTTTCAATAATATTTTACAAATAAAATCTCATCAATTATTTTCATAACCATCTCATAATTCACATCTCATTCATATATCTCAATTTCATATTCATTTCCATGCATTATGTATATATTTCAAATCTGTCTTCGAATCCATACAATTTCATTCATGCTCAAATCACATAAGTAAAATTTTCAAATTTCTTTAATTTACATAATTTCATAATTTACATGATATATAAATTAATTACATATGAAAAAGCTAATTTATTAAATTACATTATATTTCCATTAATTACCTGCTCATAATCTACATTATAATACAATATCTAGCATTTTATACTAAATACAAAATATGATCTATATGGGCCCTATCTACATGCATTGCTGAGGAGGTGACAACCTTGAATACTCCAGCCACTTCTGCAGATCTGGACTCCAAAAATCTTAGTCAAAGTACCTGCGCGAGGAAACAAATCCATCGCGCTAAGCATTGCTACTTAGTGGTGCAATAATAGAACAAGAAAATAAAATATACAAATAAAGAAAGAACGAAGCATAATTTGAATATTTAAGAATCAATTTAATTTAAAACAATATGTCTAATATTAATTATCTTTTGTTCTCATTTGTTTCGCTTTGAAAGCATTTAATTCCGAAATTCACAGGGATAATGTACGACATATAGAATTAATAAAAATACTCAGTTTATATTTATATGGCAATAGAAGGTACATTTAAAATATTTAGTTAAGTTATACCTATTTTTGCAACTTTTTTTATCATTTTACTTAACAATTTTATGTGGTTTGGATCATTTCATAATTGTAACTAATTCTTTTGAAGTCTTATTAACTCATTTATTTGATTTCTAATATTTTTAATTACTAATAGTCTTAATTTATTTTAATAAATTACACTGCCCAAGTAGCCTACGACAGGCTGACTAAACTGGATAACGGGCCGTTGGCTCTGGACACCGCGGTGCCTGGGGCCGTCATACCATGGGACGCAGAACGTCAACCACGTATGCAGTCAGTATGGCTAAAAAGCCATGATATCACATAATCGGGCATAAAAGCCATGAATACGGGCATAAGAGCCATGAATACGGGCATTGAGCTATGAATATAGGCATAAAGCCTTTTGCAGTACTGCTAAAACAATACCCTATTGGCATGCCAAACTATCCAATCTGATACACATGTCTAGGCAATACAAGGGCACATAATATCATTAAATATTAATATATTGTATTTTATGACTTCATTATTTCATGATAAATTTCGATTATAATTCATACATTCATTTGATCATTTATATGATCACAATTCACATCAATTATCCTTTTATACCATTGTACTCAAAACATTTTTCTTTTCTCATTTATACATTCAAGAATCTACTCATGTAATTACAATTTTTATATTTCAAGTTGAGTTATTAATATGTTATGAATTCCATTTGTGATGGGCATATAAGCCCTAACTAATTATTCACATCAATTTGGTGACTTATTTTTCATGTTTCAAGTAATCCATAAATATTTCATGGATTTCAAATTTATGGCCTTAATTTCTTTTTAACAATTTTGACTAGGATGCATAGTCCACATTTGTCATACAATTCTAAGCATTTAAGCTTAGAATAGGTTCTAGGTCTTCATCTTAATTTATTAATTATTTTGATTACTATTCACCTTACTAGTCAACCCAAAATGTTGACCTTTTTATACTTAATGGATATATTAATTCTAATTACACCAAGATCCCACATTTTTAGTTTTACATTTGCTAGTATTAATTGCCAATTGCAATTTAAAGTCCCCTAGATGCATTTCTAATTTCAAATTTTGAATTTTCAAGTTTTGGTGTCACTATTCACCTTATTGATCAACAAAAATGTTGACTTTTGGATAGAAAATAGGTACATTGGTTTTAACACACCCAACATACCACATTTTTCATTGAAAACTTGTTGGCATTAAGCATTAATACCTTTTCTAAACTTAAACCAAGGGAAGCAGAATTTTCAGTTTTTGAAGCCTAACTTTACTGTTCCATTAAGCACTGTTGCAGTGGGAATTTGAGGAAATGGTAAACATGAAAGTTGTTCCTTATTTTGTCTAGTTGAATTTCTTTTTTTAAATCACTCCATTTGGAGTTTTGTAGCTCTAGTTATGGTCCAAAAACCACAGCTGGCCGGATTGAAAAAACTGCAGAATTACCAAATCTACAGTACCATGAACAGTGACTGCTACTGTCTTGTTGGATAGGTTCTAGTCATAATTTGTGGTAGGTTTCTTCATGAAAGTTGTTTGCCTATGTCTTGACTTGTTGCTGTAAAAATTTCAGGTCAATTGACCATATCTACAGTGAGTTATGGCCAAATGAACAGTTAATTTGGTCATTTCTGCAAGTACTGTTGCAGGGTATCCGGATTGGGGCCAACTTTTGGTCCACTTGATTTGGTCTTTTGGGCATGGTTTCTTCAGAAAAATTGTGCCATTATAAGTCTAGTTTCATTTGCAATTGGCCAAACACAAATTGGACCTACACAGCCAAAGTTATGGCTGTCTAAATGGGCTGGAATCACAGCCTCATTGCTGCTGTCTCTAGGCAGCCTTCCCATTTCAATTTGCCATACATTAGCTCACTTCAAATTATGATTAACTTGCCTCAAATGTCACTAATTGACCATTAGAATGTCCATTAATCATTTCATAAGCCAAGTCCAATTTTTCACTCCCAAAACCCTAATTTTCCCTTTCAATTCACCCATACACCTAGTTAAGCACTTTCATTCATTCTATATGTGTATATACACCTTAAACATAATCTCTAATTCATTTTAAGTCCATTAAAACCATCAAAAACACTCTATCATTGTTTCTTCCTTAGGGCTGCTGAAATTCATGGTGGACATACACATATATTTGGTTCATTTAATTCACAAATTCTTACTCAATTCAAGTCACTAACATGGAAATAAAGAGCTTAAGGTGTATAAGTGCACTAACCTCTTGTAGGGCAGAATTTTCCAAGCTCAAACTTCACTTTCCTTCCTTTTCTAGGCTGCCAAACACTTCCCCAAGAGGTATAGACAAGTTTTAATGAAAGGTGTCTAGGGTTTTATAGTGGAAATTCATGGGAAAATGGAAGTGATGCAAGAAATTTTTATGGAGGGCTATGGAAGAGAGGTCGTGTTTTGAGGAAGAAGAAGAAGAAGATGACCAGAATTTTTGCTCCATTTTGTATCTTTTAAATGTTTTAAGAATGCTTGTTAACTTGTGATTGGTTGGGAGTAAGTGAGTGACATCATGTGATGTCATTATCTTTAATTTTCTTTATTTTCTTTTCTTTTCTTTTCTACTAACTTTAAATTAATTTTTCATCAACCTTAATTCATATTTTATGTCATAATAATTATTTACTCAACTGGACAAGTCGGCCAAAAATCATCTTTGAAGGCGAAATGACCAAAATGCCCTCCATTTGGCTTAACGGGTCAAAATTGTCTGTACCGATTGAAAAATTTTTCTAAATATTTTCTTGGTATTCTAATGCCATAGGAACCTCAATGACCCTTCTCTGGAGTCCCAAAAATTATTTTATGAATTTTTCCCCGGGTCTAGGGCTCCTCGTTGCGAGAACCGCAACTTCACTCTGATTACCCATCGCTTGGGCACCGGCTCGTTTAACTTGGTTGTATTTTATTTCAAAAATTTTTCCTAAATTTTTCTTATTAATATTTGAGTTAATTATGGTTCCTGACTTTAGTTTAAATATTTTTCCGGATGTTTTAGCTGTCCGGACCGACATCGGTCACCGGAACAGTAGAATGTACGGAGTTGCTACCGAGAGGGTGTTACAACTCTTCCCCTCTAATTTAAATTTTGTCCTCGAAATTTACTGGGTGTTTTGGGTTCTGAGATAATTCTTTTACCTTTCTATTACTCCATCTGTCTACTTCTTTTGTATATATGGTACTATTTAGTTTTTTTTTTTTGAATCTATTATTATACACTTAGGCATATCATAAAGGAAATACTTTACCTCAAATTCACATCTGGGGCTTCTTGTTCCTCTCCGACTTGGGTAACATTTGGAAGTGGTGTTACTATTGTACTTGGTCCTTCCACGACCTCTGTCTGGGTCCGTGGTAAATTCTTCTTAGGACAATCTTTCAGACGATGGTCTATGGCCCCACATCTATAACAGGCTCCAGTCAATCCCCTACATTCACCTTTATGCCACTTGTTACAATGACCACATTTTCTTGCTAGTCCTGACGCACTCACTACTAGTGTTTTTGGTTGATCTCTTCTGGGTATAGGCCTGGGTCTGGATCTCCTACTTTGATCAAATGTTTGACTTAATTGTTCTCTTGGCCTCTTATTACTAGACTGTCCAAATTTCCTCTTTTGCTGATCACCACTCCTCTTCTGTTCCTCTTCATGAACACAGCTAATATATTTCTTTCTGAACTCTATCAGAAAGAATTCCCAAGTTACGTCAGCTGGTGGCACTACCTTGGTTACGACATCCCACCATCGATATGTAGCTTATTGTAACAATGAAACTGCACACTCCAAACTCTGTTCTGGTGTGCAATAGAGCTGCTACAAGACTCTTTTAGTCCTTTCTAACCAATACTCAGCTGCTACAGAATCGTCTTCCTTTCTACCATTGAAATCTACAGCTCCATATTTCCTAATTTTTCCTAGAGGTGATTTCCGCTGAAGCGGTGGTGGAATAACCCCAGTCATCTGTCTGAAGAATTCAGTCATCTGCTCAAACAAGACCTTTTGGGGTTGTACAGGCACCTCTTGCACTAGTGGAGCAGGATCTCCTTGATTTCCAATATCACTCCCAGTCGGGATACGACTTACTACTTCTTCTTCTACTGCCCTCTGCGATTCTGAGTCCATACCTTAACCTAAAATAACCAAGAAAATAGATCTGCATTAGTGTCACCTCAACTCATATAAATGCAATGCATGTTATGCACACAATCTTATTCTATCTATCTATGCCTAGGAATGCCTAAACCGCGCTCTGATACCAATAAATGTAACAACCCTCACCCGGCTACAGTGTAGCCGAGCAAAGTGTGCTACATTCGGTGCCGGAGCACCCTATCTTATTTTACTTTATTCCTTTCATATTTTGATCTCGATATATTTTAATATTAATAAATTTTTCGACGGAGAAACCAGCGGAGTTTCCCCTATTTTATTACCAGTTGACGTATTTTACTATTTACCTGTTTGAAAGTTTCAATAATATTTTACAAATAAAATCTCATCAATTATTTTCATAACCATCTCATAATTCACATCTCATTCATATATCTCAATTTCATATTCATTTCCATGCATTATCTATATATTTCAAATCTGTCTTCGAATCCATACAATCTCATTCATGCTCAAATCACATAAGTAAAATTTTCAAATTTCTTTAATTTACATAATTTCATAATTTACATGATATATAAATTAATTACATATGAAAAAGCTAATTTATTAAATTACATTACATTTCCATTAATTACCTGCTCATAATCTACATTATAATACAATATCTAGCATTTTATACTAAATACAAAATATGATCTATATGGGCCCTATCTACATGCATTGCTGAGGAGGTGACAACCTTGAATACTCCAGCCACTTCTGCAGATCTGGACTCCAAAAATCTTAGTCAAAGTACCTGCGCGAGGAAACAAATCCATCGCGCTAAGCATTGCTGCTTAGTGGTGCAATAATAGAACAAGAAAATAAAATATACAAATAAAGAAAGAACGAAGCATAATTTGAATATTTAATAATCAATTTAATTTAATACAATATGTTTAATATTAATTATCTTTTGTTCTCATTTGTTTCGATTTGAAAGCGCTTAATTCCAAAATTCACAGGGATAATGTACAACATACAGAATTAATAAAAATACTCAGTTTATATTTATATGGCAATAGAAGGTACATTTAAAATATTTAGTTAAGTTATACCTATTTTTGCAACTATTTTATCATTTTACTTAACAATTTTTATGTGGTTTGGATCATTTCATAATTGTAACTAATTCTTTTGAAGTCTTATTAACTCATTTATTTGATTTCTAATATTTTTAATTACTAATAGTCTTAATTTATTTTAATAAATTACACTACCCAAGTAACCTACGACAGGCTGACTAAACTGGATAACGGGTCGTTGGCTCTGGACTCCGCGGTGCCTCGGGCCGTCATACCATGGGACGCAGAACGTCAACCACGTATGCAGTCAGTATGGCTAAAAAGCCATGAGATCACATAATCGGGCATAAAAGCCATGAATACGGGCATAAGAGCCATGAATACGGGCATAGAGCTATGAATATAGGCATAAAGCCTTTTGCAGTACTGCTAAAACAATACCCTATTGGCATGCCAAACTATCCAATCTGATACACATGTCTAGGCAATACAAGGGCACATAATATCATTAAATATTAATATATTGTATTTTACAACTTCATTATTTCATGATAAATTTCGATTATAATTCATACATTCATTTGATCATTTATATGATCACAATTCACATCAATTATCCTTTTATACCATTGTCCTCAAAACATTTTTTTTTTTCTCATTTATACATTCAAGAATCTACTCATGTAATTAAAATTTTTATATTTCAAGTTGAGTTATTAATATGTTATGAATTCCATTTGTGATGGGCATATAAGCCCTAACTAATTATTCACATCAATTTGGTGACTTATTTTTCATGTTTCAAGTAATCCATAAATATTTCATGGATTTCAAATTTATGGCCTTAATTTCCTTTTAACAATTTTGACTAGGATGCATAGTCCACATTTGTCATACAATTCTAAGCATTTAAGCTTAGAATTGGTTCTAGGTCTTCATCTTAATTTACTAATCATTTTGATTACTATTCACCTTACTAGTCAACCCAAAATGTTGACCTTTTTATACTTAATGGATATATTAATTCTAATTACACCAAGATCCCACATTTTTAGTTTTACATTTGCTAGTATTAATTGCCAATTGCAATTTAAAGTCCCCTAGATGCATTTTTAATTTCAAATTTTGAATTTTCAAGTTTTGGTGTCACTATTCACCTTATTGGTCAACAAAAATGTTGACTTTTGGATAGAAAATAGGTACATTGGTTTTAACACACCCAACATACCACATTTTGCATTGAAAACTTGTTGGCATTAAGCATTAATACCATTTCTAAACTTAAACCAAGGGAAGCAGAATTTTCAATTTTTGAAGCCTAACTTTACTGTTCCATTAAGCACTGTTGCAGTGGGAATTTGAGGAAATGGTAAACATGAAAGTTGTTCCTTATTTTGTCTAGTTGAATTTCGTTTTTTAAATCACTCCATTTGGAGTTTTGTAGCTCCAGTTATGGTCCAAAAACCACAGCTGGGCGGATTGGAAAAACTGCAGAATTACCAAATCTACAGTACCATAAATAGTGAATGCCACTGTCTTGTTGGATAGGTTCTGGTCATAATTTGGGATAGATTTCTTCATGAAAGTTGTTTTTCTATGTCTTAACTTGTTGATGTAAAAATTTCAGGTCAATTGATCATATCTACAATGAGTTATGGCCAAATGAACAGTTACTGTTCATTTGGTCATTTCTGCAGGTGCTGTTGCAGGGTATCCGGATTGGGGCCAACTTTTGGTCCACTTGCTTTGGTCTTTTGGGCATGGTTTCTTCAGCAAAATTGTGCCATTATAAGTCTAGTTTCATTTCCAATTGGCCAAACACAAATTGGACCTACACAGCCAAAGTTATGGCTGTCTAAATGGGCTGGAATCACAGCCTCATTGCTGCTGTCTCTAAATAGCCTTCCCATTTCAATTTGCCATACATTAGCTCACTTAAAATTATGATTAACTTGCCTCAAATGGTCACTAATTGACCATTAGAATGTCCATTAATCATTTCATAAGCCAAGTCCAATTTTTCACCCCCAAAACCCTAATTTTCCCTTTCAATTCACCCATACACCTAGTTAAGCACTTTCATTCATTCTATATGTGTATATACACCTTAAACATAATCTCTAATTCATTTTAAGTCCATTAAAACCATCAAAAACACTCCATCATTGGTCCTTACTTAGTGCTGGCGTAATTCATGGTGGACATACACATATATTTGGTTCATTTAATTCACAAATTCTTACTCAATTCAAGTCACTAACATGAAAATAAAGAGCTTAAGGTGTATAAGTGCACTAACCTCTTGTAGGGCAGAATTTTCCAAGCTCAAACTTCACTTTCCTTCCTTTTCTAGGCTGCCAAACACTTCCCCAAGAGGTATGGACAAGTTTTAATGAAAGGTGTCTAGGGTTTTATAGTGGAAATTCATGGGAAAATGGAAGTGATGCAAGAAATTTTTATGGAGGGCTATGGAAGAGAGGTCACGTTTTGAGGAAGAAGAAGAAGAAGATGACCAGAATTTTTGGTCCATTTTGTATCTTTTAAATGTTTTAAGAATGCTTGTTAACTTGTGATTGGTTGGGAGTAAGTGAGTGACATCATGTGATGTCATTATCTTTAATTTTCTTTATTTTCTTTTCTTTTCTTTTCTACTAACTTTAAATTAATTTTTCATCAACCTTAATTCATATTTTATGTCATAATAATTATTTACTCAACTGGACAAGTCGGCCAAAAATCGTCTCTGAAGGCGAAATGACCAAAATGCCCTCCGTTTGGCTTAACGGGTCAAAATTGTCTGTACCGATTGAAAAATTTTTCTAAATATTTTCTTGGCATTCTAATGCCATAGGAACCTCAATGACCCTTCTCTGGAGTCCCAAAAATTATTTTATGAATTTTTCCCCGGGTCTAGTGCTCCTCGTTGCGAGAACCGTAACTTCACTCTGGTTACCCATCGCTTGGGCACCGGCTCGTTTAACTTGGTTGTATTTTATTTCAAAAATTTTTCCTAAATTTTTCTTATTAATATTTGAGTTAATTATGGTTCCTGACTTTAGTTTAAATATTTTTCCGAACGTTCTAGCTGTCCGGACCGATATCGGTCACCGGAACAGTAGAATGTACGGAGTTGCTACCGAGAGGGTGTTACATCCCGAGAAAAGAAAATTTTCTGAATAGAAATGAAAAAGGGGAATAAACCAATAGAACAATCAAATACAGTTGAGGCATAAGAGGAGGTCTCAACTCCTCGGAGTGTCGAAGGCTCGACTGTACCAATTCCACCAGTACAAATCACTGTAAAAGTGGCATAGCAAATGGCCACCTTTTTCTAACAAATGGCTAATAGTTTGTTAGCCAAAGCTCAAGCCCAAGTAAAGACTCAACCCCCACAAGGGCAGTATGAAATAGAAAAGAGTGAGAAATCTATGGGTCAGAACTCGAATAGGCAATTGGGGAAAAGAAAAGAATTTGAGGAACCTTGAATTTATAGATATGACAGAGGCAGATCTTCAGGGTGGAAGCAATCGAGAACCTGTCAGCAAAGAATTCGAAGTTCCTACCCTATCCATGTCTGTGAGGTATGTGGCAAGTTACACGGGGGTATTTGCTATAAGGTTACTGGAGCCTGCTTCAATTGTGGTGGAATCGGGCACTACGCACGAGATTGTAGTAGAGCACGTCGATTTATGCCACATACTACACTAGAGGAATCAGTCCAAGGTTTTGATTTTAGAGGCTCATTAATAGTCAGTAGGGGCAGAGGCAGAAGTAGAGACAATACTTCGGGTAATCCTAGCACAATGGACCAACCTGAGCAGAGGAATACACTAGAAAGATGGAATTCCATGCATCAAGGGGAAGAAGCAGAGACTTCAGATGTAGTTGCCGATACGTTCTTAACTTTTGAAAGCAATAATTATGTACTATTTGATTCTGGCTCTACTTATTTATATGCTAATGCTAAAATTATATGTTCAACTGCTATTCCCTTGCATGGAGATAAATTTTGATGTGTTAGTGATTAGTCTTTCAGGATAAGAATTACGATAATAAGTGTGATTGGAATTAATTTTGGAAAAGTTTCTAGTGGGAGACATCTCCTAGACTATGATAAATTATAAAGTAAATTAGTAATCCTAATTAAGTAAGGCAAGAGGACCTAAAAGTAAGTTATAGTAATATAGCTACCTTAGATGCGGGTAAGGGTATTACTGCTGATAGATGTCAGTGGGTACCATAATCAAAATAAGTTTAAGATATTAGTGGATTTGAAAAAAATAAGATATAGGGAAGTTTGATTTATTGGGATGTATCGTAGTAACTATGCAATATTCTTGATATTTGTGCTGTAAGCTACAGATTATAATACTGACTTAGGATTTATTCTGTAGAGCTATGTACTACCCAATAGTACACAAGGATAAGAATAGTTACAAATGGCTTTTGCTCTGGTACAAATATACCATAATAGAGTTTTATTACTAGATCTAAGTGTGAAAATCCTAATTCGGGATTTAAAACTCGATAATTAGAATATCAAAAGATCATGGTTGCAAGGTAGTGAGAGTTAATGACTCCGTTACCCTAGCACAAATTATAGTACATTAGGAATTGTTATGGGACTAGAGATTTTAGTATGGTCAAAATTTAAAAATAACACCTATAGGGCTAGGTCATCCAGTCTTCGATATGGGGTTCATAGATGTTCTGGTATTGCAATGGATCTTTTGCTCAAAGTTTAGTAAGGAACAATATTCTATTTGTGTAGTAGTAAGACACAAGATATGATTTTGTTCTCCTGGAAGAGACAGAATGCTATGGATGATAATTATAACATATAAAACAGTTAAGAAATGATATTCTTCTAATAACAGTAATTTGATAGGAACTAGTTGATCAGGTATTCTTTAGGAAGAGCACAATTTTATTGTAGGGATCATAAGGATTTGATTAGGATTAATGCGAAATTTTTAAATAGCATGGGAAAAAAGGAGAGTCCAATAGACTCCCTTCTTAAGGTTAAAGAATTGTTTATGGTTCAATAAAAAAAAGGAAATGATCGCAAACCAGGGAAAAATAAGCTATAAGATATCGATAGATAAATGAAAATATAGAAGTAAAAAATTAGAATAGTTGGTGCAAATATAATAAATAAACATTATGAATATTAGTTAAAGTATTGACTAAAATGGTTAGAGGACCAAATCAAAGTAATATTAAAGTATAACGGATTTATTAGGGATGATAAGATGTGCTAAATCACGACTCGACAGTCAAGTTGAGGAAGAAGATAAGATTGAGGAATAAAATAATTAAAGTTAAGTTGTGGAATGAAAAAAGAAACAAATAGAACAGTAAAAAAATGAGAAAAACACTAGATGAGGGATTGCCACCAGGGCAAACCACCTACTTAAGACTCGTAACAATATCTCGAACTATTTTATCATGAAAGAAATAAGTTAAACAAAATCGAACAAGATAGTGTAAAATGGCACATAGGCCTTAGTCATAAATGGAGATGGTAAGATAATGGTTATGGACCTATGGCCAATAAAGAGATAAGCAGTTCATATATGACAATAAGGTCATTTAAAAAAAAAAGACTATAAAGGAAAATAATTGCTAAAACAACAGCAAGAAAAGACTAAAATATTCCAAACTAAACTGAAGGTTGCATCAAATGATCAAGAGATTTGATAAGAAAAGAGTAGAACTAAGTTCTCACCCATAGAATCATACGAGGTCCTTGAAAAAATGGATCTACTAGCACACAGATTTGCTTACCTCTAAAATTGAAATGAATTTGAATTTAACTTATGATAGAAGCTCATAAGAAACTTGGCACATGAGGTGAGCAATTGATGAGCAAATAGTATTGGTTAAGGTGCTATGGAACCATCATTCAGGCCAGGAAGTTGCTTGGGAGCGTGAAGAGGACATGAGGAGACCGCACCCACAGCTGTTCAGAGACTGAGACCATGTAAAATTTCAAGACGAAATTTTTTTTTAAGGGGGGGGAGAATTGTAACACCCTTATTTGCATAGCCTGGTATATTTTACTATTTCAGTGACCGGTATCGGTCCAGATAATTAAAGAGATTAGAATCACATCTAAGATAACTGGATAAGCCCTGAACGCAAATAATTAATAATAGTCAAATAGTTAAGTATAAAGAAGAAAAACAAAGTATAAAAAGTTAAATGACAGAGAGTCACAGCGATTGGTGACCTTCCCGGGAAATGACTGCGAGGTAAATCATAACCTGAATTCTGAACCAGAAAATGTGACGCCGCGATGCTTAGAACTATTACGAACATAGTGGAAAAGAGAAAATCACAAAAAAGAATTTTTTAGTAGGTCAAATAATTAGATCAGGGATCCGGAAGAAATATCGAATTATTTGCAAACCGGATCAGACCGGCGAGGGGTGATTTGGTCAATTCACCCCTAGAGCTGACTCTTGACCTAACTGTCCAATAAAATCTAAGAAATGAAAATTTTGAAATATAGATTTAAATTAAAGAAGTGTGAAGAAAACAAAAGAAAAAGAAAAGAAAATGAAAATGGAATTATGACATCACCCAAGATGACATCATGCATGACCATAAAAATAATTTCCAATTAATTATATTTTTTACCAAGTCAAATTAGAGATAAGAATAAAAAATTTAAAAGAAAAAAATTGGTCTTCTCTTCTTCATTTTTTTACTGTGACTCCCTATCACACATTACCCCTCTATAAGGCATAACATGATCCCGTAGAATACCTAATGAACTACCGAACTTCACCTACCGATAACTCATTAAGTACCCTACAAGGAATTTTAAAATAATTTTCTTACTTTTACAAGTGGTGAGCATTTTCTAATAGGTATTAAAATCATTTAATTAAAGTTGAAAACTAGTTAAAATTTTTGGCCCATTTTATTTTTTCACAAATTTTATAAAAATTTCAGTAGAGTGCCGTCTGCATTTTGAGAAAATAGTTCTTCAAATTCCTGTAAAAAGTACTTCCAATAATCTATCTCAACAACTTCTTCAAATTCACAATCAATTTCAACATCATTATCAATCTCCAAAATTCAAGTCCACAATTTTCAATATCCAACAATCATCAAAATATCATTAATGAATTTCATTCAATTTAAAACAAAATACTTCCATTCATATTTCATTAAAGACAAAACAATTTATATACATCATTACAAAAATTTACATTAAGAGAAATTCAAACTAAAATTTATTACAAACTTTATACAACTGCTCAAGACCAATTTTACATGTCCATACCTTTACATACATTACATACATCAAAATAAATTTTTACAGTCAAGGTATAAAATATACCCGATAACTTCAAGCAAGTAGGTCCTCAATCCTCAGCAGCTCAGTCTGCTGCTCCTATAGTCTATAAATCTGCGACAGCAATAATAGCCATCGCTGAGTACTAGGACTCAGTGGTGCACAACATACTAAAATAATCTTTATGCATAATTTAAATCATATTTATTCAAAAATTGGACTGAACATGAGAATTAAATACAAAACATAAATTATGAGATTTTAATCCAAATAATTTCATTTCGAAGTATCAAAACACATTTTATAAAACCCACAGTTATATCATGCCATTCGAAACAAATATAATCTCAATAGCCAGAGGCTAAGGAGAAGTCACATCACAAGACTAGCTAGCTCAAATATATGGATATCCATTCAATTTCTTCTTCTACTGGCACACACCTCAACACTTCAGCCATATAAGGAATCAAAATTCGAAACCGATTACCCCTACTAGTCATGCTGGTGAGGTGTTCAAAGATATGGTCATGACATTGTGGTTTCAAAACTTATCTTAACAATTTACTAAACATTTATGCCATCTCAAATATACACAAATAACTTTCAACAATTTAAATCAAAAGCATAATAAACATTTAATCACAATGATGTCACAATTCAATATTTCAAATTATTCAAAATAATATGCAGAAGAAAATTTACAGAAATTCTACGTTGTGCACAAACCTTAAGTGAGTCACCTCTTGGCCTTGACTCGATTCCTTGGGTTCTTTCCCGGTGTTCTTTTCAACTAAAACACATAGTTTTACAGTGTTTCAGTATCATAACTCATCAAAAATCCAAAATAAATTCAAATTTACTTATACCTAGCTTTAATGTGCTAAACTTGACGTTCTTTAAAATTTGTGTTCTGGGTTACTATTCACGACACTATTCAAGTCAATTTGTTGACTTTCTAAGGCTTAATAGGTATGGAAATTTCAACTTCACCCACATACTACATTTTGATTACTAAATTTGTTAGTTTTGGTTGTTTACTCAAAATCTAAGTCTTTTAGGCAAATTTGCAAATTTTCAGTTTTGGTGTCTTAAGTTGCACTGTTCCACTGGTCATTTTTCTATTAGAATTTGGCAAACTTTCTTTATAAAAAATGTTTCCTATTGTCTCTTAACTTTATTCTCCTTTTTGAATCACTCCATTTGGAGTTTTATAGCTCAAGTTATAGCCATTTGAATCATGGCTGCCGGATTGGATCTAACCCAGATTTTTTGGGCAAATTCTGGTTCTGGCAGTTTTAAGTCACCAAATTTGGGTGGCTAAATGACTTAGTTAAGGGAATAATTTGAGTTTGTGTTCTTCATGAAAGTTTTAGGTCTATATCTCAGCTATCCACTGGTAAAATTTCAGGTCATTTAGACATACCTATCCCAAGTTATGGCCAAATGAACAAACACTGTTCATTTAGTCATTTTTGTACAGGTCAGACTGCATAAATCCAGATTTGGTCAATTTGTTCACTAGGTTTTGATCACTTTTTGGGCATGATTCCTAAATGAAAAATGTTTCATTTTGTATCTTATTTCATTCTCAATTGGTCTCATACCAATTGGACTTGTAAATTTTCAGTTTTGGTCCCTCAAAGGGACCTTGGTCCTGCTGCCTACAGCTTGACCATTTTCAATCCGAATTTAAACTCACTTCTAACATTTCCAACACATCTCAATTGGTCACAAATGACCATTTTTCATCTCAAACAAGGTCAAACACACCATTTGACTAATTCTCACATTTTTGCCTCTTAAACCTTAAGTGTCCAAAACCCTAGTTCACCAATTTGTTGCATTTAGCTAATTCAAAGCATATAATCATAATCATTCAACTCCTTGATGTTCATATTCACCTCTAATTGAATCAAACCCATGTAAATCATACCCCCACACATGCTGGCTGAATTTTCCTTTAGTCCCCTTAAGATGTTTTCTTTTTCATTTTAAATGAATTTCTAAGTTTATTCAACTATAAACACAATTAAATCAACTAACAAATCAAGTTTAGTTTACTAACCTTATGTAGAATTTTTCCACCTCTCCAAACTTCTTCTTTCTTTTTCTTTTTATTGTAAATCTCCTTATCAAGGTCTAGTTACAAGATTTAGTGATGGAGAGTAGGGTTTCTATGGTGGGACTTAGGGTTTCTTCAAGTTCAAAATGAGCTTTAATGGAGTATTTTATGAGGGAGAGGGTGAGAGAGAGAGTGGCTGAAACTCTTGGGTAGAAGATCTGAATTTTCTTTCTTTTTTCTATTTTTTGTATTTTATGTATAATTATCTCTTAAGTTTTACTTAGTCAAAATTTACAATAATTTAAATTCATTTATGATGTCATGGTGGGACCACTTGTATGATGTAATAACTTTTCCTTTCTTTTTCATTTTTTTCATTTTTTTTCCATTCTTCTTTAATTTACTTCTACATTCCAAAATTTTTGTTTCTCCGATTTTATTTGACAGTTAGGTCAGGAGTCAGCTCTCGGGGTCAATTGACCAAATTGCCCCTCGCCAGTTCAACCCGGTTTGCAATTAATTCAATACTTCTTTCGGCTCCCTGACCTAATTATTTGACTGACTTAACAATTCCTTGTTGTGATTTTCTCTTTTCTACTGTGTTTGCAATAGTCCTAAGGACCGTGGTGTCACATTTTATGGTTCGAAATTTGAGTTTAAATCGACTTCGCAGTCTTTCCCGAGCAGGTCACCCATCGCTATGACTCTCGGCTCATTTAACTTCTTATATTCTGCTTTTCTTATTTATACTTAACTAATTGGCAATTACTAATTATTTGTGTTTAGGGCTTACCTAGTTGTCTTAAGTGTGGTTCTATTCCCCTCAGTTGTCCGGACCAACACCGATCACCAGAATAATGAAATATGCCAGGCCATGCAATTAGGGGTGTTACAATTCTCCCTCCCCCTTAAAATAAAATTCATCTAGAAATTTTACCTGGTATCAATCTCTGAACAGTTGTGGGTGTTGTCTCCTCATGTCCTCCTCTCGTTCCCAAGTAGCCTCCTGCCCCGAATGATAGTTCCACAGCACTTTCACTAACGGTATTTGCTTGTTCTGTAGCTGCTTAACCTCATAAGCCAGAATCTCTATGGGTTCTTCCTCATATGTGAGGTCTGGATTCACTTTAATTTCCTCTACTGGTAGTACATGAGATGGGTCTGATCGATACCTCCTCAACATAGACACATGAAAGACATTATATATCTTCTCTAACTCTGGAGGTAGTGCCAACCGATATGCCAAAGGACCCACTCTTTCTAGAACCTCATATGGCTCAATGAAGCGAGGACTCAGTTTCCCCTTCCTGCCAAATCTCATAATCCTCTTCCAAGGGGAAACCTTGAGGAATACTTTGTCACCCACTGCATATTTAATATCTCTTTTTTTCAGATCAACATAGGACTTCTGACGGTCTGATGCAGTCTTAAGTCAATCTCTGATCACCCTGATTTTCTCTTCAGTTTGCTGAACAATTTCGGGTCCAATCATCTTTCTTTCACCCACGTCATCCCAACACAACGGGGTTCTACATTTTCTGCCATACAAAGCTTCATATGGAGGCATCCCAATGCTTGATTGATAGCTATTGTTGTAAGCAAACTCAATCAAAGGCAAGTGTGTGTCCCAACTGCCCTCAAATTCAATCACACAAGCCCGTAGCATGTCCTCCAAGATCTGAATTACCCTCTCAGACTAGCCATCTGTCTGTGGGTGGAATGCTGTATTGAAGTTCAATTTAGTTCTTAGGGCTCTCTGAAGACTACCCCAGAATCTAGAAGTGAACCTAGGATCTCTGTCTGATACGATGGATACCGGCACTCCATGTAGTCTCACAATTTCATCAATGTACAACTTGGCCAATCTTTCTAACTGTAGTCCATCCGGACTGGTAGAAAATGAGCAGACTTGGTTAGTTTGTCAACAATGACCCAAACTGCATCATGACTCTTCTGTGTCCTCGGAAGTCCCATAACAAAATCCATAGTTATTTTCTCCCATTTCCATTCTGGTACTGGTAGTGGATATAACAACCCAGCGGGTACTTGATGCTTTGCCTTCACTTGCTGACAAGTTAGGCATTTAGAAATAAACTCTGCCACATCTCTTTTCATACCCATCAACTAGTAATGCTCCTTTAGCCCTCTATATATTTTTGTGCCACTGGGGTGCATGGCAAAAGGAGATTCATGTGCTTCCTTCAAAATGATCTGTCTCAAATCAACATCATTAGGAGCACACATTCTACCCTGGTGTAGCAATAGACCATCATCTCTAATTGAGAATTCTGGTTTCTTGCCCTGCCGGACTTCTTCCAACAACTTTTGATACTTCTGATCATTCTGAATAGCCATTCTGATCTGATCACTCAATACTAGATGTACATGCCATGCAACTGCTGTCTGCCCCTCATCATTAATCTTTAAGCTAGCATGCAATGATTTCAACTCATGTACCATAGATAAAGGAGTAACCCGTAGACTTGCCATAGTCTTGTGACTTAAGGCGTCAACCACCACATTAGCTTTCCCTGGCTAATAGTCTATCAGAAAATCATAGTCTTTTATCAACTCTAACCATCTCCTCTATTTCAAATTCAACTCCTTCTGAGTGCCCAAATACTTAAAACTCTTATGATTAGTGTAGATATAGCACTTCTCTCTATACAAATAATGTCTCCAGATCTTAAGAGCAAACACAATAGTTGCAAGCTCCAAGTCATGTGTCGGATAATTCCTCTCATGCGGTTTTAGCTGGCGTGATGCATAGGCAATGACATTTCGATCTTGCATCAATACATAGCCTAACCCATTGTGAGAAGCATCACTATAAACTGTATATTCTTTACTCAGAGTAGGTAAAGTCAGGACTAGAGCCTCAGTCAAACATCTCTTTAATTCATCAAAACTCTATTGACATTTATCTGTCCACTAAAATTTCACATCTTTTCAAAGTAACTTGTTCAATGGAGATGCCAACATGGAGAATCCTTTCACAAATCGATGATAGTATCTAGCTAAACCTAGAAAACTATGAATCTCCGTGATATTTCTGGGTGGCCTCTAATTAAGGACAGCTTCTATCTTACTTGGATCTACCTTGATGCCCTCTTCTAATATTGCATGCCCCAAAAAGGATATTTCCTTCAGCTAAAATTCACACTTTGACAATTTGGTGTATAGTTGTTTCTCCCTCAAAGTCTGTAGTACAATCCACAGATGTCTATCATGCTCTTCTACACTCCTCGAATAGACCAATATATCATCTATGAATACCACAACAAACTGATCGAGGTATGGTCTGAAGATAGTGTTCATCAGATCCATAAAAGCAGCCGGAGCATTAGTCAACCCGAATGGCATGACCAAGAACTCATAATGGCCATAGCGGGTTCTGAAGGCAGTTTTAGGGATACTCTGCTCTTGTACTATCAGCTGATAATAACCTGATCTCAGGTCAATTTTGGAGAATACAGCTACACCCCTCAACTGATCAAACAAGTCATCAATGCAGGGCAAAGGATATCTATTCTTTGTTGTCACCTTATTCAACTGTCGATAGTCAATACATAAGCGGAGAGTGCCATCTTTCTTCTTAACAAACAACATTGGCGCTCCCCAAGGTGACACACTAGGGTGGATAAAGCCCTTATCAAACAGCTCTTGCAACTGCACTTTCAACTCTTTCAATTCTGCAGGTGCCATTCTATATGGTGTTATGGAGATTGGTTCCACACCAGGCATAACATTAATCTCAAACTGCACCTCTCTTTCAGGAGGTAATTCTGGCAATTCATCAGGAAACACATCCGGAAAGTCACATACTGTAGGGATGTCCCTCAGTGCTGGGCTCCCCACTTGGGTGTCTATCACATGTGCCAAGTATGCTTCACACCCCTTTCTGATCATTTTTCTGGCTAGTGCAGCCGAAATGATGTTTGATGGTAGTAAATGCCTCTCCCTATGTATTATCACATCACCGTACAGAGGGAGACCAAAAGTGACTATCTTCAGTCTACAGTCAATCATGGCGTGATGCCTGACTAACCAATCTATGCCCAAGATGATATCATAATCTCTGAAGGGCATTTCAATCAAATCTGACAGAAAAACATGTCCTTGGATCACCAAAGGACAATCTCTATAAATTATGATTACCCAAACCTCTTGTCCTAATGGACTAGTTACTAGCACTTCAAAATCCATTTTGACACACAGAACAGCAAGTGAACTGACTATACTAGCACTAACATATGAGTGGGTTGAACCCGGATCAAACAACACAAATACATCTTGATCAGAGATAGAGAATGTACCAGCTACAACATCAGAAGTCTCAGCCTCTTCTCCCTATCTCATCATATAAACTCTGGCTGAAGCACTTCCTTGTGCTAACTGACCAACAGTACCCTGACTACTTGAAGCAGTGCCTCTACCTCTGCTTCTTCCTCTGCCAACTGATTCTGAACCTCTAGGAGCAGGACTCTGAGTAAATCCTTCTGCAGTTGTAGGAGCTAGACCATATTTAAGAGCACTAGTGCAGTCTTTAACTAAATGGCCCTTGCCTCCACAGTTAAAGCAGGCTCTCGTAGCCCAATAGCATTCCCCCCCTTGAATCTTGCCACAAATCTCACAGGGGCGGGCAGGATATGAACCCCTGCTTGACTGCTGACCAGATATAGGGGGTCTCTGTCTAGAGAATCGGCCCCTTCCAAATCTTCCACCTCGACCTCTGCTAGGTCCACCAAATTTCTTCCTTTTCCCAGAAGTACTACTAGGACTTGGCTCTACTAACTTTTCACCTTTATCTTTCTCTGTTTTCTTAGTCTTGTCTGATTTTTCTTTTGCAGATGTCACTTCTTATTCAATCCTTTCCAGCTCAAGTGCTTGAGAGATGAGCTCAGAGAAGTTGCTGTGTCTAAATCCCACTACTTGCATCCTGAAACTAGGCTTCAAACCAGTTTCAAATCTTTTGCATCGTTCCTTGCTGGTAGAAAGTAGACTCCCAGCATAATGACTTAAGCGGGAGAACTCCCTCTCATACTCTGCCACTAATTTACTCCGCCACTAATTTACTCCATTCTTTCAAACTCAGAAATTCTTGTAACTTTTGATCCATGTATGCGTCTGCGATGTATTTTTGTCTGAATTCTCTAATGAAGTCATCCTAGGTCAATACTGGTGGTTCAGCTAAGCTGTGGGAGATGGAATTCCACCAATCATATGCATCCCCTCGCAATAGCGACACGGAGTATTCAAATTTCAGCTCATCTTAGCAGTGCAGTTTCTTGAACACTCTGTCCATTCTTTCAAGCCATTACTCTGCCTCAAGCGGGTCTACTATACTCTTAAATTCTGTAGCCCCATACTTCAACAGTTTATCATACTGTCTGACTGGAGGTTGTGGTTGTACCACAGGTGTCTGGGGTGGAGCTTGAGCAGGCATACCCCCAGCCATTTGTTGAAACATCACAGCCATCTGTTGTGCAAACTGTGTAGGAAACTGAGGCATTTGTGGGGCTGGTGCTACTAATCCACTGACATTCTGTAAAACTGGGGCTTCCCCTTGTGCCTCAGCTTCAATAGATTGCTCAACTAAGCGATCCCCTTCTTCCATTTCAGTTTGAAGTTAGGGTATCTCCTGAACAAATAACACAAGGAGATTTCCCTCCATTAGTTCATATTTACGATGTAATGCACTGTATGTAACAAATAAGGACATTGAGCAGTTGTACTTAACAAAGAAAAAACACAAATTCATAAGTTATAACATACTTCAAAAACTTTGCTCTGATACCACTTAAACATGTCACATCTTACCCCTGTATAAGGCATAACATGATCTCATAGAATACCTAATGAACTATCGAACTTCACCTACCGATAACTCATTAAGTACCCTACAAGGGATTTTAAAACAATTTTCTTACTTTTACAAGTGGTGAGCATTTTCTAATAGGTATTAAAATCATTTAATTAAAGTTGAAAACTAGTTAAAATTTTTGGGCCATTTTATTTTTCCGCAAATTTTATAAAAATTTCAGCAGAGTGCCATCTGTATTTTGAGAAAACAGTTCTTCAAATTCCTGTAAAAAGCACTTCCAATAATCTATCTCAACAACTTATTCAAATTCACAATCAATTTCAACATCATTATCAATCTTCAAAATTCAAATCCACAATTTCCAATATCCAACAATCATCAAAATACCATTAATGAATTTCATTCAATTTAAAACAAAATACTTCCATTCATATTTCATTAAAGATAAAACAATTTATACATATCATTACAAAATTTTACATTAAGAGAAATTCAAACTAAAATTTATTACAAACTTTATACAACTGCTCAAGACCAATTGAACATGTCCATACCTTTACATACATTACATACATCAAAATAAATTTTTACAATTAGGGTATAAAATATACCCGATAACTTCAAGCAGGTAGGTCCTCAATCTTCAGCAGCTTAGTCTACTGCTCCTATAGTCTTTAAATCTGTGACAGCAATAACAGCCATCGCTGAGTACTAGGACTCAGTGATGCACAACATACTAAAATAATCTTTATGCAGAATTTAAATCATATTTATTCAAAAATTGGACTGAACATGATAATTAAATACAAAACATGAATTATGAGATTTTAATCCAAACAATTTCATTTCGAAGTATCAAAACACATTTCATAAAACCCACAATTATATCATGCCATTCGAAACAAATATAATCTCAATAGCCAGAGGCTAAGAAGAAGTCATATCACAAGGCTAGCTAGCTCAAATATATGGATATCCATTCAATTTCTTCTTCTACTGGCACACACCTCATCACTTCAGCTAGAGAAGGAATCAAAATTCGAAACTGATTACCCCTACTAGTCATGATAGTGAGGTGTTCAAAGATATGGTCATGACACTGTGGTTTTAAAACTTATCTTAACAATTTACTAAATATTTATGCCATCTCAAATATACACAAATAACTTTCAACAATTTAAATCAAAAGCATAATAAACATTTAATCACAGTGATGTCACAATTCAATATTTCAAATTATTCAAAACAATATGCAGAAAAAAATTTACAAAAATTCTACATTGTGCACAAACCTTGAGCGAGTCGCCTCTTGGCCTTGACTTGATTCCTCGGGTTCTTTCTCGGAGTTCTTTTTAACTGAAACACATAGTTTTACAGTGTTTCAATATCATAACTTATCAAAAATCCAAAGTAAATTCAAATTCAATTATACCTAGCTTTAATGTGCTAAACTTGACGTTCTTTAAAATTTGTGTTTTGAGTTACTATTCACGATACTATTTAAGTCAATTTGTTGACTTTCTAAGGCTTAATAAGTATGGGAATTCCAACTTCGCCCATATACCACATTTTGATTACTAAATTTGTTAGTTTTGGTTGTTTACTCAAAATCTAAGTCTTTTAGGCAAATTTGCAAATTTTCAGTTTTAGTATCTTAAGTTGCATTGTTCCATTGGTTATTTTTCTATTAGAATTTGGCAAAACTTTCTTCATAGAAAATGTTCCCTATTGTCTTAACTTTATTCTTCTTTTTGAATCACTCCATTTGGAGTTTTTTAGCTTAAGTTATAGCTATTTGAATCATAGCTGCCAGATTGGAACTAACCCAGATTTTCTGGGCAAATTCTGATTCTGGCAGTTTTAAGTCACCAACTTTGGGTGGCTAAATGACTTAGTTAAGGGCATAATTTGGGTTTGTGTTCTGCATGAAAGTTTTATGTCTATATCTCATCTGTCCACTGGTAAAATTTCAGGTCATTTAGATTTACCTAGCCCAAGTTATGGCCAAATGAACAAATACTGTTCATTTGGTTATTTTTGTACAGGTTAGACTGCATAAATCTGGATTTAGTCAATCTGTTTACTAGGTTTTTGTCACTTTTTGGGCATGATTCCCAAATGAAAAATGTTCCATTTTGTGTCCATTTTCATTCTGAATTGGTCTCATACGAATTGGACTTGTAAATTTTTAGTTTTTGTCCCTCAAAGGGACCTTGGTCCTACTGCCTGCAGCTTGACCATTTTCAATCCGAATTTAAACTCACTTCTAACATTTCCAACACATCTCAATTGGTCACAAATGACCATTTTTCATCTCAAACAAGGTCAAACACACCATTTGACCAATTCTCACATTTTTTCCTCCTAAACCCTAAGTGTCCAAAATCCTAGTTCACCAATTTGTTGCATTTAACTAATTCAAAGCATATAATCATAATCATTCAACTCCTTGATATTCATATTCACCTCTAATTGAATCAAACCCATGCAAATCATACCCCACACATGCTGGCCAAATTTCCCTTTAGTCCCCTCAAGATGTTTTCTTTTCATTTTAAATGAATTTCTAAGTTTATTCAGCTATAAACACAATTAAATCAATTAACAAATCAAGTTTAGTTTACTAACCTTATGCAGGCTTTTTCCACCTCTCCAAACTTCTTCTTTCTTTTTCTTTTTGTTGTAAATCTCCTTATCAAGGTCTAGTTACAAGATTTAGTGATGGAGAGTAGGGTTTCTATGGTGGGAATTAGGGTTTCTTTAAGCTCAAAATGAGCTTTAATGGAGTATTTTGTGAGGGAGAGGGTGAGAGACAGAGTGGCCGAAACTCTTGGGAAGAAGATCTGAATTTTCTTTCCTTTTTTTTGTATTTTATGTATAATTATTTCTTGTGTTTTACTTAGTCAAAATTTACAATAATTTAAATTCATTTAGGATGTCATGGTGGGACCACTTATATGATGTAATAACTTTTCCTTTCGTTTTCATTTTTTTTCATTTTTTTTCCATTCTTCTTTAATTTACTTTTACATTCCAAAATTTTTGTTTCTCCAATTTTATTTGACAGTTAGGTCAAGAGTCAGCTCTCGGGGTCAATTGACCAAATTGCCCCTCGCCAGTTCAACCCGGTTTGCAATTAATTCAATATTTCTTCCGGCTCCCTTACCTAATTATTTGACTGGCTTAACAATTCTTTTTCGTGATTTTCTCTTTTTCACTGTGTTCACAATAGTCCTAAGGATCGCGGCGTCACATTTTACTGTTCGAAATTTGAGTTTAAATCGACTTCGCAGTCCTTCCCGAACAGGTCACCCATCGCTGTGACTCTCGGCTCATTTAACTTCTTATATTCTGCTTTTCTTATTTATACTTAACTAATTGGCAATTACTAATTATTTGTATTTAGGGCTTACCTAGTTTTCTTAAGTGTGGTTCTATTCCCCTCAGTTGTCCGGACCGACACCGGTTACTGGAATAATGAAATATACCAGGCCACGCAATTAGGGGTGTTACACTCCCTCTCTCTTCTCTCTCTCTTCCTTCATCTTCCACCACTATTAAAGAATAGAAAGCTTAAATTTCTTTGGTTCCCTTCCATAAATCCCAACACTAAATCTCACCCTTAGACCTATATAAACTCTTTGGTAGCAAGAAGGAAGAGAAAAATTGGAGAATTGAAAAGCTCCATATGAGATAAATCTCTCTCCTAACTTAAATTGATTTATGCTTATAGAATTAACATTGAACAAGTGAAAATTACTTGGAAAAGTGAAGAATTCATGCTTGTATGGGAATAAAGAAATTTCGACAGCCATGGTACCATAGGGTTTTGATGGTGTTTAGTTAGATTAAACATGAAATCTTGATGTGTTTGATTGGTTGTTTAGGTTGAATGAAGTATGTAGACATTGAATGTACACTTTGAATGCATTAAAATTGAACTTTATATAATTAGGGTTTTGAGCATGAGAAAAATTAGAGAAAAAGTTGAGAATTCGTCAATTAATACCATTGACCTTACTTGAGTTGGGAAATGGTCAATTGTGACCATTTGTGGTGTGTGTGAATTGTTAAAACCAAGTTACAATTCGGATTGGTTAGTGATCAGATTCTGGCAGCTTGACCTAGGTCCCTTTCAGGGACCCAAACTGGAAATTTACCAACCCAATTGGTGTGACGTTAATTGGGAATGAAACTAGACACAAAATGGACCATTTTTCATTTTGGAATCATGCCCAGAAAATGACCATAACTTAGTGAACAATTAGGCCAAATCCAGATTTGGGCACACTGCCCTATACAAAAATGACTAAATGAATAGTAGTTACATAAATGACCATAACTTGGTCTAGGAAGGTCCAAATGACCTGAATATTATACCGATGGAAAGCTGAGACATGCCCCTACAACTTTCATGAAGAAAACAAACTCAAATTTTGACCATAACCTATCTGAAAAATCACCTGTAGTCAACACACCAAAAACTGCCAATATCCAGAAAATGCTCAGAATTCTGGGTAACACCAAATCCGGCCAGCCTTAGAAAAATAGGCATAACTTGGGCTACAAAACTCCAAATGGAGTTATTCAAAAAGAAAATTAAATCTAAGACAATAAGGAACAATTTGATGGAGGACACTTAGCCAAATTCTCACAGTAACCAGACCAATGGAATAGTAGAAAACAGGGGATCAAAACTGAAAAATTGTAATTTCTCTTAGGAGACTTAGAAATTGAATTGGCAATCAATGCCAACAAAATTGACACCCAAAATATAGTATATGGATGCAATTAGAACTAATAAACTTATTAAGTATAGAAAAGTCAACATTTTGACTTGAATAGTATCATGAATAGTGCCACCATACATAAAAATGTGAAAGACCCGAAATTTATAAACTGTAATAGGTAGGATAAGTCTGCAAAGAAATTCTTAGAATTTAAGTATTAGAAATGGATACTGAAGCACTTTAAATTTATGCGTTTCAGTTGGAAAGGGATCTTCAAAGGAGAAATGAAAATTTGAGTAAATTGAGTCGATAAAAGAGATTTGTTCAAAAACTAGTTTTTTATTGATTTTTTTTAATATTTTACGTAATTAAATGATTTTATTCTTCCTTATATACTATGTTTATCAATTATGAGATTTATTTCAATGATTATTGAAATTTGTATAGCAAGCATGAGTTTAGTTTTGTGAAATATTATTTCAACAATTGTTGAATATTGTTTTGGACTGGATAAATTATGTTTGGAAAATTGCGTTGGAATTATGTTTTGAATTGTAACCAGCAATTTGCATGAATAAAATATAAAATTTTGTTTTGGATTGTAATGAGCATAAAAAAATTATGGAATAGTGGAATTGATCTTGAATTAATATTGTGTTGTGATTTATGCTCACAAAAAGGACAAAGAAATGCATGATATGGTTTTATATCTCACTATAGATGCTTGACTAAGTTATTACCCGTCTCTATGTCATTTGTTGATGAGATAATGGAGTTAGCTTTGTTTTATTTTGAATACCATGATATGTGCACAGGCTTAGATTCTCCTCTTATTAGAGGTTAGATCTAAGTATTTGTTATTGACCCATCGGAAGTTTTATTATTGTGTTGTGTGCTGTGCACGATGATTCGACCTTCCCGACCATAGGGAGTTAGAATCCCGATTCGACCTCCTGACCATAGGGAATTAGAATCACCCCGAAAATGGCCCTTTCAGATTAGTCTTGCATAGTTAGTGAGATAAAGAATGGGTTTTGATTGATAAGAAATTGTGATTTTGAATGAGATTGTGCACAAATGATTTTGTTAAAATAATTGTTTATTTCCATTGTCAACACCACATTTTGGCCGATCCCCGAAATCAATAAACTTTGAAACCGATCCCCAACACATAGTCTCCCTTTGCCAGCCAATCACATTTCCGATCTCTCCTCAGAAGGAATCGAATCAATACTAAGTCCCCATATCATTTAAAGCCTCACCGATCTCTCAAACCAATTGTCAAGTCCCCTGACCAGTCAATTACATTTTCGATCTCTCTTGTTAAAAGAGATTGAACCAATGTTAGGGCTTCATGTCATCAGTCTTATTGCCGATCTCCCTTTTAAAAGTTTGGAATAATCAAGTTAAGGTTCCAATCCGGTTTAATGATGATTCCGATTTTAAGTATTCAAATCAAATTTCCAATTTTAATCGAGTCCCATTTAGCGTTTGTTCTCAGCCGATCTCATGCTTATAGTGTTTTTCGACCCCTTACACTTAGATTAATAATCACTTTTAGTTATTGTGGTATGATCAGACAAGTGCTTAGGCAATTCAGATACTTTTCGATCCCATCCATTCATTGAACAAAAAGGGAATTTCATTTCATTTCATATTAAAATTTATACAAGTCATTCGTCTGGGGGATCACCCCTAGCCTAATCTACATTTTGTTCGCTCCCTCTCTCACCTTCAGCCTCCTCATCACTATCCTCACCTTCGTCCTGGGGAGCCAGATCCACCATCCAAGAGAAGTCCTCCTCAGGATATCGCTTCCTGAGCTCGGATAAGAGATACTTATGAGCGTTCACATAAACGCCGGCCTCCCTTATCACCGCCTCTTCTTCTTTTGCTTTGAGCTCCTCAGTGAGTGAGCAACTTCACCGGCTCGGAGCGCCCGAACTTCTTCAAGAACATGAGCTCGCTCGGCCAGAACTTGAGCTTGCTCGGCCAGCTTATCCTCATAGAACTTCATTCGCCCTTCAATTTCAGATATGTAGTTCTGAGCGGATGAAAGTTGGGATCGGAGGGAAGCCACTTCGTGACCCATCTTCTCGACCTCCTTACCCAGGTGGTGAGCCTTCTCCTCCCAGATAATGTGCTAGTTCACCAAACTCTCCATGTTGAGGCTCATTGTCCGGGTCAGGATGTCATCAAGATTGTTCGGGGATAACCTATCCCGATCCTCTTGAAGGCAGATCGAGGCCCCCAAGAGCTTGGCCAAGCCCGGATTTTCCCGAACAGTCCGGTTCTTCTCTAGCGAGTGGATCAGAACTTGAACGCCGTGGGAAAGGGTCCTCACAGGAGGTTGGGAAGGGCCCCCATCCGCACTCGAAGCGACTGAAGGAGGTGGAGGCGGCTCTTCTTGGCGAGGAGGAGACTGGACCACTTCTATGACCGGCGGCCCCAAGGGTTGAGACGAACCTCCTTGCATCTCTCTGGGATCATGACTGGGCGTTTAAAGCAGCTCGGAATGCTTCATCTCCCGCACTTTCTAGGAGACCTCCCTCTTTCGCTTTCGGCTCTCTTTGGAAACCTCGCCGCTTGCCATACTTGCACAAAGAAGAGGTCAGTGAGATCGCTAAGGCCTAAAGATCAGAGATATAAAAAGTACCGGGGCCAAGGACAGAGAGCTGAAGCCCGCATTCTTGGCCGGTGATCAGTTGTATGGTCCAATGATGCAGTTCGGCAGTCACTGCATCCAAACAAGAGAACTTCTCTCTGGCCGCTTGATCTTTCAGTTCCATCACCATCAGGCCTTCTTCCCTATTCAGGGTGATGCGCTTTGGAAGTAAGGGGCCCTGGTGCAGCCAGCTACGAGGGAAACCCTCAAAGCCATTCGGAATTTTTCTCCTCAGAATAAAGAAGCGATTCTTCCAATTCTTCAGGGAGGAGGGCAGATTAGTAAAAAGCCCACAATGTGGTTTCACCTGGAAGAACCAATACTCGTCGTCCTTTCGATGAGTTAGCCTATGTAGTTCGGCGAACACCTTAGCTGTAGGGCTGAGTCCTTTGGCTCGGCAAAGGCCTCTGAAGGCTACTAGGATCCGCCATGAGTTCGGGTGAACTTGGGCTATGCACACTTAGTGAAATTTTAGAACTTTCTAGAAGAAGTCATCAAGGGGGAACCACAGCTCGGCCTTTAATTGCTCTTCGCATACCATGATCATATCGTTCTCCTGTAAGAAGTGATCGGCTCGAAGATCACCGTGACACTTAATGAGTTCATATGAATCGGGCCGGATGTTGTACTCCTAGCTGAATGACTGCAGGTCAATTTCTTGAAGGATTGATGGCAGCTCATCCATGGGAGGATTTTCTCTCCCTAAAGAATGTACATGCCTTGATAGTGCTGCTTACCCCCGAGCTGGAACAGAGGCCCTAGGAGGTTCAGGTCGCACGCTTGGTCCGACCACCTCTACTTCATAAGACGACCAAGAGATCTGAACGGAAGTGGGGCTTACCACTCCCTGACCCTCAGCGCCTCTCATTTTCAAAGGAAATAGAGAATTTAAACTAAAAGAAGGATCAAAACCCTTACCGGAGCTTGATCAGTGTCGGAAGAACTTGAAAAATCAAGAGAATTTTGGAATCGCTCGCGGGATGCTGACAATGACATAAGAGAGCAACTGGCTGACCCATCCCCTGTTTATACCCGTCTGAGCATTTAATGCTCACAGTGTTCCAGGTGGTGCATCTGTTAGCGGGATTCGCCAGCTTTTTTTGACACATCTCATGAATATTCCAGAAATTCCATAATAAAAGAGATCGGCTAGTTACAAATCGGTGAATTAAGGCGGATCGATTAAGGGTTGTTCGGTTAGGAACCAGATCGGATAAACACATCAGAGATCGGAAAATAATCAATGCAATAATAATAAAAATGATAGTTGTCAAAATAAAGTTTTATTTCCGAAAAGGTCGGATCACATCATTTGGGCGATCTCTAGAGATCGGATTACATTAAAAGTCGAATTACATCATTTCGGCGATCTCTAGAGATCGGATTACATTGAAGGTCTGATTACATCGTAGGGGCGATCTCTAGAGATCGGTAGTACATCCCATCTAATAAAGACCTATGTCAAAGCCTAGTCTCGTGGCTGAATCAAAAGATGTGTTAGGCCAGCCATCGACATCGGACATATGTACAGCTCAGATGGGGGGATTATGACTCTCATGAAGATGAGAGAGGTCGTCATCAATGTTATTGCTCAGAACCGAGCCGCTGTCGGGACACCCAATGTGGTGAGAAGCCGAATGAACTTCAAGGGGGAGTCACCAATGTTAAGGGGAATATTAGCAGTCTTCTCGCCCGAAATCAGTTCGCCGATTATATCGGTCGAACGATTCGAGATCGACATGATCGAAGTCCTCGATCCAGGTCGGCAAATTAGTCCGGTCCTCTCACTATCATCAAATGAGGTTATCATAATTTACCGATCACTGGGATCGTAAATTTTTAGTCGGGGAATAAAAAGGACAATCGGAAAAAGATCAAAAGCCACTATCATGGCTGGGACTATTACCGGAGCAGTTAGAACAGGAAATGTGAGAAGGAAGAGGAGAAAATCAAATACGGAGGGCTTTCCCGTTGAAGGTATATATATAGGGAAAATCTGAGCATTTATTGCGAGCAGAAAACGAAGCAGATGCCTCAGAAATCGAAGGAATAAATGCTTTGACAGAACCGGACCCGGATGAAGGAGAAGATCGGAGTTGGAGAGGTCGGAAGAGGGGAGCCCGGCATGAGAGAGCGAAAAAGGATCGTGTTAGAAAGATCGAAAGGGAGGGGAGGTCGGAAAACAAAGGGAATAAGACAACTTTCACTAACTTTCATCATAATCAGAGTCGAGGTAGTTAAAGCGTTGCAGACGAAATCTCCACCGCACACCCCAAAATCGCCCGTATTACTGACATGTGCCAGAGTATGTCATGACAGTGCTGTACATCCCAATCTTCACCGTTGATCTTACCTGTAAGGACGAGCTCGGAGCCCTTGGATCAAAGAAGAAGACGACAAGACCGATGCCTTTTATTCCCAGCCCTCGGATCGCCCTGGACAAGAAAATTCGAGCCGTCAGATTAGAAGAGAAAAAGGATAAAAATTTCTAAAAAGGATCTCAGGCATTCATCCTGATTCTCTTTAATTCCCAAGTGTCTGATCATGTCCTTCAAAATCCAAACCTTCCATCTCCCTCAAAATGAATCTTGACCCTTCATGGGGAGCTCTCAGTCCTTATAAATACCTACATGAAAACTGTTCAAAAGGGACGAAGAAAAAAGGGTGGTGACTATAGCGGAAGAACTCTAAAACTTAATTCAGTTCGTTACTCTGCTATTTTTAAGCTTTCATAGAAAAACTTTAGAAACCAGTTTTCTGAAGTATTCTCTTGGAAGGGGTTTTGAATACTGAAACTCTCCATTTTCAGTTCGTTCATTACTCTGTGACACTCTCTCACTTTCAGTTCTGTCTTTGTTATCTTTATTTCCACTCGTTGTTCAAGCTCAACTCCATTCAAACTCGGTTATTATTTTGACCTGACTGCATTTTAGTGAAGTATCCTTCATTTCAAGGTGAACCTTAGCCCTCAGGTTATTAGCTCGCAGTCCTGCTACGTTTTGTGATTCCATAGTTAGTTCAATAGATTCGACGCCCAACAGGTGAGTGCTCATATCGCTGCTTTATCAAGTGCCTTTCTTTTATGTATTTTCGTTGTTTTTATGTTTGTAATTTTCACCAAATTTATATTGTGTTAAAAAATCGAAGAAGATTATTCTCGAGTTCACTTCTCGTTAATCAGTCCATTCTTTTTGTTAATCTTTGTTACTTATAAATACAAGTGTTCTAATCTCGAGTAGCGTATAAGTGGTTGGATAAAATGTAGGTAACTGTATCTTAAGAGTCTCTTTAAAATAATAAAAGGTCTTAATAATAAGTCAGGAAAATAGTAAAGTCGAATCACTAGAATAACGCAGAAGACAATTGGGTAAGACGTCACAAGGCGGAGTAAAACCAAACCTTAGATAAGCAAATGGTACAGATCGGGTATCGCTTGCCAAAAGGTGCTGTTAAGGCGACTACATAGGAGGTCGGTAAAATTCGGTCTGTACCCCCTGTCAAGTCATGGGGTACCAATGAGTCAAAAGAAGCCTTATTCAGGTCCCCGGCATCTTTGAATGCCAGAACCCTTAGCCTTAGGCTCTCACGATATGTAAGATTTCAAGAGGTCAGAAAAGTCCTTATCCGGCTCCCATTTAAGTAAAAGAGATCGGAGGAGAGTTCTTATCCGATTCTCAAGCCTAAAAATTTTAATAAATATTTAAAAGAGATCGGAGGAGAGTTCTTATCCAATTCTCAAGCCTAAAAATTTTAATAAATATTTAAAAGAGATCGGAGGAGAGTTCTTATCCGATTCTCGAGCCAAAAATTTTAAATATTTAAATGAGATCGGAGGAGAGTTCTTATCCGATTCTCACCTAAAATTTTAAGGAGAGTTCTTATCCGATTCTCACCTAAAATTTTAATATTTAAAAGAGATCGGAGGAGAGTTCTTATCCGATCTCCAATCTAAATTTTCACCTAAAAGGAGATCGGAGGAGAGTTCTTATCCAATTCTCAAATTGAATTCTAACAAATATGTGAAATAACCCCTTAAACAAAACTGATATGCAACAGTAACTCACTAAGGGTCGTTTCATTTATTTATGTATCTGGGTAACCCGAATTGGTGAAAAATCAAATATTCCCTTTTACCAAGAGGATTAACATCTCCGTTCGAACCTCCTAACTATTAACTTTAGTTTATAAAGAGATTGAAGTTAAATCTGCTTACCCTCATTGAGGGACGAGGTGGGGTGCCTAACACCTTCCCCACCCGTTTACGGACCCCAAACCTAGAATCTCTGTTTTTGAAGTGGTTTTATTTTAATTTATTTTCACAAATGGTTTTCTTTAATTTCCCTCAAAATTATAGTGGCAACTACTCACTTTTTCCCACTTCGGTGAGGGTTCGTCCAAGCGACCGTAAAATACCTTGCGACAGCTTGGCGACTCCGTTGGGGATATTGGGACTTTTCTTCAACTCCGGCCCAGAGGTCCAAAAGCAGATTTAATTTTATGTTCTTATAAACTAGAATTATATTTAGATAGGTACAATTTACGAAATTGGAAAACCTTAGTCTATCAATGTTTGTTATTTCCTCTAACCGCTTTGTTTTTTTTATATCCTACAGCATTCTCCGTCTAAAAAGGAAAAATAAAAATCCCCCTGTATTGGGAAGAGGTAAAGGTGTCCCTTCACACACTGAACACTCACATAATGTCCTCACACACTTCAGCCCTATACCCGGGCTTTCTTACCCTTTTAGGAAGTAGGAGGGAGTCATGTAGCTGTACCCATGGGTTTTACCCCGTTAGTATCCGTGAAGGCTTCTACTCAAATTGAAACTCGTTCTATTCACTGTGATACCAATGGAACTTTCCCGACAGTATCATGGGGGATAGAATAGGGCTCTACTGTTTACAGTAGGGGCAATTTGGGAACCTATGGCTTTTAGAAAATTAGACCTTGAGCTAAACTGTCCCGATAGCTGGAAGCCGTAGCAAGCTGCCTTATAAGATAGAACTATCCAATTAGGTAGCACCTAGCCGGTACTAGGACTCTCCTTATTTTAGGACAAAAGGGGCATACTTACTCTTACCCTATTCTGCTTGTGTTTTATTTAATTCTTATTTTTAAGGGTAATATTAAATCATACTGTTAAGAAAACCTACACACTTTCCTACTTTGATAAATGTGTAGGTGTCACTCTGCCAACAGTATAATTCAAGATTACCTGAATTTATCCTGCTAATAAGTTTTTCCTGTAGGCATCACCAAATTAAGGTCTGTAAAAGGATAAGCATCATTTTTAACATGGCATCCTCGAGTCAGTCGGCAAAAGAAGTTCTTAAACCAGAACAGAATGCTAAACCATGGCCCGAACCGCCTCATAGTTCAGTGCCTCCACAAAGTGGTACTAGCTTATTACCTCCATTGGACCTGAGCAAAATTGAGGTTAGAATGAACAGTCTCGAGGGTCTGGATAATGGTTGGAAGTCATTTCCTGATCAGGTGAAAGCACGATTTAAGAAGAAATATGGGAGAATTGCAACCTTGATACGAGTTAAAGTCCAAGTCCCGGCATTAAAGGCCATGCTATCAGTTTGGAATCCTAAGTATGGGGTGTTCTCTTTCAATGATATTGATACTGCTCCCACTATGGAAGAATATTAGGCATTGCTAGAAATTCCTTATGCGACGCAAAATCGGATTTACTTACACCTCGAGCATAAGCAGACCTGGAAATGGTTCGCACATATGTTGGGGATTTCACCAGAAGAAGCAAAGGCGAGGGAAACTGTCAAAGGGAACACGCATGGATGGTATTGGACTTATCTCAAGAAGTGGTTGGATCAATACATCCATGATGAACAGTGGGATCAAGCTTCATTAACACTCACTTTAGGGATCTACGACTTGATCTTGTTCCCTGGACCTTCGGGAATTATAACCTGTAACGTTACAGAGATGTTCTGGGCAGTAGAAAAACAGAAGGTCAATCAAGTACCGATAATTCTCACCGAGACTTTCTTAACCCTTACTTACTGCAGAAAATAAGGCAAGGGATCCATCAAGTGCTGTTCTCAATTGTTGCACCTCTGGATCATTAGTCACATGTGTCCTATAGAGACAAAGGGATTGACTTGGTACCTTGATCAGCCTCTCATCGAGAAGATGACCAGATTAGTAATCAGCCCAAAGGATGAGCTGCAGTGGCAAGAACGGATTTTGAGCTTCAACAACTATGACTACTGTTGGAGGAAATTGTGGACGTCGGGTCAATCCATTTTGGTCAGCACGAGGGATAATCAATCAGTATCCCTTATCGGAGCGACTGGATACACAAGTTACACTTCGACATTAGTAATGAGACAATTCGGCTCAACCCAGTTCAGAATCAACATTGAAGAATACCACCGAGGTCATTTCTACCATTGGCTCAAGGAGGAGGAAGGGTTGAAAATAGCTCACAAATCCTGGGAAAACATCACTATGATGGAAAGGTCGCCTAAAGGTCCGAGTGCCACGAGCAATTATCTTAAATGGAGGGCTGACAGGGATCAAGAACACTTAACTACAGAGCCAACCAAATTCGAAGGCAGTAACCCTCGCCAAAACGTCCTTTCAGAAGAAGCTGGTGATCGTTTGGCCGACTCTCTACAAAAGGCAAACACCAAAAACTCGCGACTGCAAGAACAAATAAAACAGTTGGAGGACCAATAGCAGATCCTCAAAAGAAAAGTAAGAAGGCTCAGGGAAGAAGCAAGGACCGAAAAGATGGGGTTCGAAGAGCAAGAGACACGGTGGGAAAAGGAAAAAAGCTCTCTCCAAGCCGTAATAAAAGAAGCAGAAGTACAGAATAGCAAGCTTCAGGAGAAAATGAAATACCAGGAGATACTCGTAGAAGAGTATAAACAAGAAAGCAAAAAGAAGAAGCTTGAACTGAAGGAACAAGCACTGCTTATCAACGATATTCTGAAGGAATGTGCTAAGGAAAGAAAGGAAAAAGAAAGACAAGCGCTCTCTATCAGGAGCTGAAAGAGAATGTTGACCAGCTGGAGAGAATGATAACACAGGGGAAACAAGAACTCCTACCTGAATCCGAGTATGCTCTGAAAGTGTTCAACCCTACCAGACAAGAAGAAAGGCTATATGAGTATCTCAGAAAATGTCATTACATTATAAAGAACCTCCCTGAGCCTAGGCCGATGTAAAGAATGCTGTGTATGAATTATTCAGTTAATGGAATAACTTTTGGGCCATTATTTAGCAAAATTGTGAATGAATAGTATAACTCCCATAGGAACCCCCTCACTAGGGTTATGCAAAAAATTGGATGTGCCATATGAACAGGTATCATAGATGCGCATTCAATCCAGTCATTCACAGTCAGACTATCGAACGATGCCATGATGAAATTGATGCAATCATTCTTCCACAGATTTTATTTTGGCTTTAAAATGCCACTGTATCCTTTGTCCGAACCAGGACCTTAAATTTTTTTTTTGTTTATGAAATTCAAAATTCATTAAAACTTTTTTTACTTCCAACAGAAAATCAACATTGCTTCAAACAAAGCAAGCCTGACCAAACAGACAGTTCAACCCAAACGAGTGTACTTAATAAGATCACGAACAAAGAAGATAATGGAAGACCAGGAACAAGTCCAGAACCTACAAGGACAGGTTTCCAAATTGAAAGATCAAGTTTCGGAGCTTATGAGACTAATGAGGGAAATGTCCCATAATAAGCCTGCTTCAGACCCTAACTTACCACTACCTCCCCTGCTTCCTACAACGGTTGATTCTCACTATGCTTCAACCTCTTTCACTTTCCAGCCATCGATCCCGGATCCGACAATCACTGTCAATTCGGCCCCACTGAATAATGAACCACCTTTCTCCTATTATCCGACTATCTCAAATGCCAAACCATCCCCTTCAGTCCTGATCCCTCCAATTCATTCCGCCCCTCATTTCCCAACTGGGGGAGTACCTCTTGCAATGGGAGGAGAAAATAAGACGAGCGAAAACGAGAAGCTATCCGCTCTAGAAGAGAGATTGAGAGCTATAGAGGGGTTGAACATGTATGGTTCAGTCGATGTGGCGTCACTTAGATTGGTTCCTGATGTGGTGGTGCCGCCCAAGTTCAAAATCCCGGACTTCGACAAGTACACCGGAAACTCAGACCCCCCGCATTCACCTGGCCACCTACATTGCTAAAATGTCCGCCCTGACAGAAGACGACAGACTTCTAGTCTATTTTTTCCATGAGAGCCTCTCCGGGGCAGCCCTGAGATGGTGCATTCAGTTGGACAGGAGCAAACTGCGCTCTTGGAAAGATTTGGCAGATGCTTTCCTGAAGCAGTATAAATTTAACTGCGATGTGGCCCCTACAAGGAGAGACCTCCAAAACTTAGTACAGAGAGACCGGGAAAGCTTCAAGGAATATGCCCAAAGATGGAGGGAGAAGGCTGCAGAAGTATATCCTCAAGTGACTGACAATGAACTATGCTCCTTGTTCATTGAGACGTTGAAGGCTCCTTATTTCAATCTGATGATTAGAAATACCTCCAACAGCTTCTCGGATATTATCCAAGTTGGTGAGAGGATAGAAGCTAATTTAAGGATGGGACGACTGCAGGAGTTGACTGAGAATCCTGCGAAGAAAACTGTCGATTTGGGCAAGAAGAAAGAGGGTGATGTGCATTCCATTACCAGATAGAACAATCACTCCCCACTACCTCCAAATAACTACCGGCCATATCCTCCCCCTCATGGCCAAACCATTGCAAACATTCCACCCCCTTTCCCAAATTATCCTCACCCACGCCCACAGTATCCACCACCTACAAATTACCAACCCAGGCCGCCTCCTCCACCTACTCAACCCAGACAACCTCAAAACAACCCGAGACCACCAAGAAATCCTGATCCACCTCTACTCCTGCCACTTAGCGAAATATACCGATACCTCGTCGGTATAAACCAAATAGTGCCGATTCCCCTTGACCCAATTCAGCCGCCATACCCTAGGTGGTATGATGCCACTGCCTGATGTGAGTATCATGGAGGGGCACAAGGGCATTCAACCGATAACTGCGGGGCACTCAGGGGAAGGGTGCATGCCCTAATCAGGAATGGGTGGTTGAAGATTGAAGGGAATGGTTCTCTCCCCAATGTTACCTCAAACCCATTGCCCAATCATGGTGCAGGCAATAGTGCAAATATGATAGAGTTGGAAGGAGAAGGGTCAACCTTGGAAGTGGATCAACTAATTCCTCACTTTGAGGAAATTTTGACAATAGCAGTAAGGGAAGGTTACTTCCACCCCCAAATAACAGAACTTGAAGATGGGACGGGATGCCCCTATCATGGTAGGGCAGCTAACCACGAGCTGCAAAATTGTGAAGAGTTTAAGCAAGAGGTTCAGAACTTACTGTCCCTCAAAGTTCTGAGATGCTGGGCAAAGTAAAAAATGGAGGGCGGAGTAAATACAGCCCGACTCGGCCAAAACGCCTCTACTCACAGAATGACTTTCTCACCCCCAGTATTATCCCCACCAGTAACAATCATCCGAACCCCGCCTCAGCTCCCTGTCACAAACACCCATGCCATACCTTGAAATTATAACTTTCAAGTTTTCACCCAAGGAGCGTCAAGCAGTACATCAGCTGCTAATCTTGCTTCACCTTCGGCACCTCTAAAACCGTGCTTCACTCCTCATGAGCACTCCAAGATGACTTATGTCGGACCTACCAGCAGTACTACTCCCCAAGCTAATCCTCAGCCCGTCGCTGTCACAAAATCTTCCCCGCTTGAGCCAGAAGTTGAGTTTATAACCAGAAGTGGGAGGTGTTACGGGAATGAGGAAAAGGAAAAGAAGAGAGGGAAAGTAAAAATGGGAGAGCCACGAGAAAATGCAGAAGAGGAGGCTGAGAAAGCAGAGAGAGAAGAACCTACTGGGCCTAAAGAAGAGGAGGAGCTGTTGCTTCAAATAATGAAGCAAAGTGAGTATGATGTGGTGGAACAGTTAAGAAAGACACCTGCTCGAATTTCACTGTTGTCGCTAATTCTGAGCTCTAAGGTGCACCGTCAAACCTTGCAGAAAATTCTGGATCAGGCCTTTGTGAACCCCGACATCACACCGGGGCAGTTCGAGAAGATAGTAGGACAAATTCAGGCATCCAGTTTCGTCACTTTCTCGCAAGAAGAGATAGACCCTGCAGGCTTAGCGCACACTAAAGCCCTGCATGTGACGGTGAAATGTAAAGGTTGCATAGTAGCCAAAGTCCTTATTGATAATGGATCTGTGCTCAATGTACTGCCTAATGCCACCTTGGCTAGGCTACCGGTTGACCGTTCAAATATACGTCAGAGTGCTATGGTGGTAAGAGCCTTTGACGGTACAAGAAGAGAAGTGCTGGGAGACATTGACTTGCCCCTTCAAATTGGCGCATGCACCTTCAACGTTACATTCCAAGTGATGAACATTGAACCTGCGTACACTATGTTGCTGGGGAAGCCTTGGATCCATTCAGCGAATGCCATTCCTTCAACTTTGCACCAGAAGATAAAGTACATTATGGACAGCAAAATCATCACTGTGAGAGGGGAAGAAGCCATATTGGTCACCAAGCCACAATCACTTCCTTATGTGGAAGCTACTGAGGAGTCGTTGGAAAGCTCCTTCCAGGCCCTCGAATTACAAGAAACCATCTCAAGAAATGAAGGGACTATGGCTATGGTAGCCAAGGTGATGTCGAGGAATGGGTATGAAGAGGGCAAAGGGTTAGGCACTGCATTGCAAGGAATTGTCGAACCTATACCGGCTATCCAGAAGGTAGGCCATTGCGGTTTGGGTTATGAGGAGGACGCCCTCATGGATGGGCGATTCTGGATGAGGAATAGACTTCGAGATCAAAGATTTGATTAGAAACTCGGGAGAATGAAAGTAGTCCCGAGAATCACGAAGGTATTAACTAAACCGGTCATTGAAAATCCGGCAGAGATTGAAGAATCACTCGATGAACCATCCATCGATGTCATCCATCTTGATTCCTTGTATGAGGCTCTGGTCTCGCCAATAGCTGAAGGGCAAGAACTGGACAACTGGACAGCAGAGGACATCCCTGTACTTAATTTCGAGTAAAGTACTTTTGGTTATCCACACTTGATCATTTTGTCCATAGTGGCAAGTGTAATATTGTAAATGGACCCTTTTCTTATGTCATAAATGTTAATGAATTAATAGCGCATTTTATATCCAATTCTCTTTTTCTTTCCTTTTGAATTCCATCCTTATAATATATTCCATTTTTGTTCATTCAGGACCATTCATTAATTAACACCTAATAATTCAATAGACTCAGAAATTCCTTTGGTTAATTTTGAAATCCCCATAACTGCCATTACTTCAAGTGATTCTGAGGTGGAACTCACAGAAGAAAGAGATGAAAGAGATGAAAGAGATGAACCTTCCCTAGTGCCTTATGGGGATGAAACGCGCACTGTAAACTTAGGCACAGAAGAAGTGAAAAGGGAACTTAAGGTTATGAAGAGTGAAGAATTAGAAGATATGATCAGTTTACTCAAGGAATTCCTAGACGTATTTTCTTGGAGCTATGATGATATGATTGGTTTGGACCCTCATATAGTGACGCACAAAATTCCCCTAATTCCGGGGACAATCCTGGTAAAGCAGAAATTAAGAAGAATGAATCCTGACACATTGCTCAAAGTTAGGGATGAGGTCAAAAAGCAGTATGATGCTGGGTTTCTGGAAGTAGTCAAATATCCCCAATGGATAGCTAACGTTGTCCCGGTAATGAAGAAGGATGGGAGAGTCAGGGTGTGCATTGATTATAGGGATCTTAATAAAGCTATCTTGAAAGATGATTTCCCTCTCCCTCACATTGATGTGTTAGTAGACAATGTTGCGGGATTGGGCAGGTGTTCGTGTATCGATGGGGCATCGGGGTACAATCAAATCCCAATGGATGAGGAAGACAAGGAGAAAACTGCTTTTATCACTCAATGGGGGGTATTTTGTTATTAGGTCATGCCTTTCGGGTTAAAGAATGCTGGCGCCACCTATCAACGCGCTATGGTCACAATATTCCATGATATGATGCATAAAGAAGTGGAGGTGTATGTGGATGATATGATCATCAAGTCCAGGGTAGAAGAGAGCCATATGCAGGTGATAAGGAAAGTATTCGAGAGACTCAGGAAATATTAGCTGAAACTGAACCCTACCAAATGCATATTCGGAGCTAGATCTGGGAAATTGTTGGGATTCATAGTGAGTGAGAAGGGAATAGAAGTTGATCCAGACAAAGTCCAAGCCATCCCCAAAAACAGAAAGGGAGGTGCGCAGTTTCCTGGGAAAGTTGAACTACATCTCGAGATTTATTTCCAACCTCACTGCGAAAGCCGAGTCTATTTTTAGACTACTCCGAAAGAACAACACCACTCAATGGGATTCAGTTTGTCAAGAGGCTTTCGAGAAAATCAAGCAATACCTGTCCAACCCACCAGTATTGGTTCCGCCGGTGGCGGGAAGGCCGCTGATTCTGTATATGGCAGTCCAACAAAGCTCAATGGGATGTGTTTTGGGGCAACATGATGATACCGGCCGAAAGGAGAGGGCTATTTATTACCTGAGCAAAAAGTTCAATGATTGTGAGTCAAGGTACTCTTTCCTAGAGAAAACTTGCTGAGCGTTAGCCTGGACAGCAAATCGCCTCAAACACTATATGTTGAATCATAAGACCCGGCTCATCTCCAGGATGGATCCTATTAAGTATGTATTCGAAAGCCCATTTGTGCCAGGAAGGATAGCCAAATGGCAGGTCATTCTCTCCCAATATGACATTGTCTATATGACCCGTAAAGCAGTCAAAGGTAGCGTGATCACCGATCTCCTAGCAGAAAACCCTATCCAGGATTATGAAGCTCTGGATTTTGAGTTCCCTGATGAGCATATTAACGAAGTAGACTGCAGAGAAGAAAAGCCAGCTGATGTATGGGAAATGTATTTTGACGGAGCTGTCAATTTGTCCAGTAGTGGAATCAGAGCTGTATTGGTATCCCCGGATGGAAAACACTTGCCGATAGCTATCAAGTTGAGATTTGACTGCACCAACAACGTCACAGAATACGAAGCTTATGTGATGGGTTTACAAGTTGCTATCGAAATGAAAGTCAAAAAGTTGGAAGTATATGGAGACTCAGCACTGATCATTTACCAAGTCAAGGGAGAATGGCAAACTAAGGATCCGAAGCTAATCCCATATCAGAAGTACTTACTGGAGCTGATTAAGAAATTCGAAGAAATCTCTTTCACTCACCTTAGTCGAGACAAGAATCAATTTGCAGATGCCTTAGCCACCCTGGCTGTTATGGCTCAAATGGAAGAAGGGCAGGTGACTCAGGTATTAAAGATTAAAGCAAGGAGTGAGCCGGCATACTGCTTCATGATCAAAGAAGAACCTGATGGTAAACCTTGGTACCATGACATCCTGCTTTACATCAGAACCAGAGAATTCCCCTAAGGGGTGAGCAAAAGTGAAAAGAGGATGATTCAGATATTAGCATTGGGATACTTCCCTAGTGGAGAAACTCTATACAAAAGGAGCTCCAACGGCGAATTGTTGAGATGTGTAGATGTAAAAGAAGCGAAGAGAATCCTTTTCGAGACTCATGAAGGAAACTGTGCAACCCATGCCAATGGGCATATGATGGCTAAACAAATCATGAGACGAGGATATTTTTGGACTACCATGGAAAAGGATTGCGTCGAGTATTTCCGAAAGTGCCATAAGTGTCAAATCTACGCGGATCCGATAAACGTTCGGCCTCACCAATTGTTCAACCTCATTTCACCGTGGCCTTTCGCAATGTGGGGCATCGATGTGATTGGGCCCATCAACCCTAAGGCATCCAATGGGCATAGATTTATCCTGGTGGCTATTGATTATTTTTCTAAATGGGTCGAAGCGACATCAAATGCTCACATTACACAGAACACATTTCTCAAGTTCCTCCGAAATAATATCATCTGCCGGCACGGCCTCCCCAATGAGATCATCACTGACAACGCCAAGAATTTGAATGGTCCAAAGATTCAGAGATTATGTGATCAATACAAAATCCGACATCTCAATTCCTCACCATACCGTCCCCAGATGAATGGAGCAGTGGAAGCTGCAAACAAAAATCTCAAAAGAATAATCCGGAAAATGACAATCATTTATAAGGATTGGCATGATATGCTTCCCTACGCCCTTCACGCATACCGGACTTCTATAAGGACATCAACTGGGGTAACCCCATACTCACTGGTTTATGGAATGGAAGCTATACTACCTATTAAGGTAGAAATTCCTTCTCTAAGAATTCTGAAAGAATCAGGGATTGATGAGTCGGAATGGATCCAGTCAAGGTTGGACCAATTAAATTTGCTAGATGAAAAGAGGCTAGCGGCGGCATGTCACGGGCAAATATACCAAAGAAGAATGGCCAGGGCATTTAACAAAGGTGTTCGCCCACGTGAATTTCAATCAGGGGACCTAGTCCTGAAGAAAGTGCTTCCGAATCAAAACGATCCCCGGGGTAAAGTGGTTAAAAAAGCATTTTTTGGTGGGGCCTTGATCTTGACCCACATGGACGGTGAAGAATTTCCAAGACCTGTGAATGCTGACACTGTCAAAAGATACTATGCATAAAATAAAAAAAAAAAAGAAAAAAAAAGGGTAGGGGTGAAAACCCGAAAGAGAGCTCCTAGCCAAATGTACGAAAAAAGGCGAAAACCCTAGAAGGGCGCTTTCTGAAAAATGAGTGAGGGACGAAAACCCGAAAGGGCACCCCTGAAAGAGTGAGCCAAAAAAAAAATTCTAGGGGTGAAAACCCGGAAGGGCATCCCAAGAACCAAAAGGGAGAAATAAGGAACGGGGCATGAAATCGAGGATGGAAAGAAACTGTCATGGCATGAGGCTTCAGAGTACTTGAAATAATGGCAGTTAAGGGACTTCGAAGCTAACTACAAGGAATGTGTGAGATCTATCCTTGTACCCCTTTTCTTTAAAATTGTACCTTTATTTCTTAAAACTATAATAAAGTCATACTTTCTTCGCGTTTGTCTCTTTGCTTTTATCTTTCCCGTATACTCACTCTTTAATATTGTCCTTCTTCAATCTCTTTATCTAAATGCGCTATTAATCAGTTAAAATTTTGCCATAATATTAGGATTTGAAAATTGATAACCTCACGTACTTTGCTATGAGATTTGCAGGAAATGGCAAAAAAAAAAAAAAAAAAACTAGAGGTGAAAACCTGAAAGGGCGCTTCTAGTCAAATGGTCAAAAGGAAAGTAAAAACCCGCAAGGGCGCTTTTCACAAAATAAGAGGAAAGTCAAGAACAGAAAAGGGGCATCCGAAGAAATAAGGTCGTAGGTCAAGTCTTGTAACTCATCCTCCATTAATCATTGGCCTTCGGGATCCTGTTAAGTACACTTCGTCATGGAGGAATTCCTCGTGTCGAGATTAGACTTGCTTTGTATGTTGATTTTAATTTTCCTGCATTTTAAATTTCCTGTCAATCAACCTCTGGTTCCTTGATCTAAGTTGATTTTAATTTTCCTGCATTTAAATTTCCTATTAATCAACCTCTGGTTCCTTGATCTAAGTTGATTTTAATTTTCCTGCATTTAAATTTCCTATTTCCTCGATCTAAGTTGATTTTAATTCTCTAGCATTTTAATTTCCTGTTACCAACCTCAGGGTGCCAACCCAAGTGGGTTTTGGTTTCCTGACTTTAATTTCAAATCTCAAATTTTAATCGTCCAAAATATGGGTTTGAATCTTTACATAATCCCTACACAGAAATTTTTTTTCCAGTAGGAATTATGTAAAGAGGGGCAGCTGTCAACACCATATTTGGCCGATCCCTGAAATCATTAAACTTTGAAACCGATCCCCAACACATAGTCTCCCTTTGCCAGCCAATCACATTTCTGATCTCTCCTCAGAAGGAATCGAATCAATACTAAGTCCCCATATCATTTAAAGCCTCACCGATCTCTCAAACCAATTGTCAAGTCCCCTGACCAGTCAATTACATTTTCGATCTCTCTTATTAAAAGAGATTGAACCAACGTTAGGCCTTCATGTCATCAGTCTTATTGCCAATCTCCCTTTTAAAAGTTCGGAATAATCAAGTTAAGGTTCCAATCCAGTTTAATGATGATTCCAATTTTAAGTATTCAAATCAAATTTCCAATTTTAATCGAGTCCCGTTTAGCATTTGTTCTCAGCCGATCTCATGCTTATAGTGTTTTCCGACCCCTTACACTTAGATTAATAATCACTTTTAGTTGTTGTGGTATGATCAGACAAGTGGTTAGGCAATTCAGATACTTTCCGATCCCATCCATTCATTGAACAAAAAGGGAATTTCATTTCATTTCATATTAAAATTTATACAAGTCATTCGGCTGGGGGTGATCTACATTTTGTTCGCTCCCTCTCTCACCTTCAGCCTCCTCCTCACTATCCTCACCTTCGTCCTGGGGAGCCAGATCCACCATCGAAGAGAAGTCCTCCTCGGGATATCGCTTCCTGAGCTCGGCTAAGAGATCCCTATGAGCGTTCACATAAGCGCTGGCCTCCCTTGTCACCGCCTCTTCTTCTTTTGCTTTGAGCTCCTCAGTGAGGTGAGCAACTTCACCGGCTCGGAGCGCCCGAACTTCTTTAAGAACATGAGCTCGCTCGGCTAGAACTTGAGCTTGCTCGGCCAGCTTATCCTCATAGAACTTCATTTGCCCTTTAATTTCAGATATGTAGTTCTGAGCAAATGAAAGTTGGGATTGGAGGGAAGCCACTTCGTGACCCATCTTCTTGACCTCCTTACCCAGACGGTGAGCCTTCTCCCGGACAATGTGTTGGTTCACCAAACTCTCCATGTTTAGGCTCATTTTTCGGGTCAGGATGTCATCAAGATTGTTCGGGGATAACATATCCCGATCCTCTTGAAGGTAGATCGAGGCCCCCAAGACCTTGGCCAAGCCCGAATTTTCTCGAATAGTCCGGTTCTTCTCCAGCGAGTGGATCAGAACTTGAGCGCCGCGGGAAAGGGTCCTCACAGGAGGTTGGGAAGGGCCCCCTTCCACACTCGAAGCGACTGGAGGAGGTGGAGGCGGCTCTTCTTGGCGAGGAGGAGACCGAACCACGTCTATGACCGGTGGTCCTGAGGGTTGAGATGAGCCTCCTTGCATCTCTCTGGGATCATGACTGGGCGTTTGAAGCAGCTCAGAATGCTTCATCTCCCACACTTTCTAGGAGACCTCCCTCTTCCGCTTTCAGCTCTCCTTGGCAGCCTCGCCGCTTGCCATACCTGCACAAAGAAGAGGTCAGTGAGATCGCTAAGGCCCAAAGATCAGAGATATAGAAAGTACCGGGGCCGAGGTCAGAGCGCTGAAGCCCGCGTTCTTGGCCGGTGATCAGTTGTATGGTCCAATGATGCAGTTCGGCAGTCACTGCATCCAAACAAGAGAACTTCTCTCTGGCCGCCTGATCTTTCAGTTCCATCACCATCAGGCCTTCTTCCCTATTCAGGGTGATGCGCTTCGGAAGTAAGGGGCTCTGGTGCAGCCAGCTGCGAGGGAAACCCTCAAAGCCGTTCAGAATTTTGCTCCTCAGAATAAAGAAGCGATTCTTTCAATTCTTCAGGGAGTAGGGCAGATCGGTAAAAAGCCCACAATGTGGTTTCGCCTAGAAGAACCAATACTCATCGTCCTTTCGACGAGTCAGCCTATGTAGTTCGGTGAATACCTTAGCTGTAGGGCTTAGTCCTTTGGCTCGGCAAAGGCCTCTGAAGGCTACTAGGATCCGCCATGAGTTCGGGTGAACTTGGGCTATGCACACTTGGTGAAATTTTAGAACTTCATTGAAGAAGTCATCGAGGGGGAACCGCAGCCTGGCCTTTAATTACTCTTCGTATACCATGATCATATCGTTCTCCTCGAAGAAGTGATCGGCTCGAAGATCACCATGACACTTAATGAGTTCGTATGAATCGGGCCGGATGTTGTACTCCTTGCTGAACGACTGCAGGTCGGTTTCTTGAAGGATTGATGGCAGCTCGTCCATGGGAAGATTTTCTCTCCCTGAAGAATGTACATGCCTTGATAGTGCTGCTTGCCCCCGAGCTGGAACAGAGGCCCTAGGAGGTTCAGGTCGCATGCTTGGTCCGACCACCTCCACTTCATCAGACGACCACAAGATCTGAACGAAAGGGGGGCTTGCCACTCTCTGACCCTTAGCGCTGCTCATTTTCAAAGCAAATAGAGAATTTAAACTAAAAGAAGGATCAAAACCCTTACCGGAGCTTGATAGGTGTCGGAAGAACTTGAAAAATCGAGAGAATTTTGGAATCGCTCGCAGGATGCTGAAAATGACATAAAAGAGCAACTAGCTGACCCATCCCCTATTTATACCAGTTTGAGCATTTAATGCTCACAGTGTTCCAGGTGATGCATCGGTTAGCAAGATTCGCCAGCTTTTTTTGACACGTCTCATGAATATTCTAGAAATTCCATAATAAAACAGATCAGCTAGTTACAGATCGGTGAATTAAGGCGGATCGGTTAAGGATTGTTCAGTTAGGAACCGGATCGGATAAACACATCAGAGATCGAAAAATAGTCAATGCAATAATAATAAAAATGATAGTTGTCAAAATAAAATTTTATTTCCGAAAAGGTTGGATTACATCATTTGGGCGATCTCTAGAGATCGGATTACATTAAAAGTCGAATTATATCATTTGGGCGATCTCTAGAGATCGGATTACATTGAAGGTCTGATTACATCATAGGGGCGATCTCTAGAGATCGCAATACATCCCATCTAATAAAGACCTATGTCAAAGACTAGTCTCGTGGCTGAATCAAAAGATGTGTTAGGCCAGCCATCGACATCGGACAGATGTACAGCTCAGATGGGGGGATTATGACTCTCATGAAGATGAGAGAGGTTGTCATCAATGTTATTGCTCGGAACCGAGCCGCTGTCGGAACACCCAATGTGGTGAGAAGCTGAATGAACTTTAAGGGGGAGTCACCAATGTTAAGGGGAATATTAGCAGTCTTCTCGCCCGAAATCAGTTTGCCGATTATATCGATCAAACGATTCGAGATCAACACGATCGAAGTCCTCGATCTAGGTCGTCAAATTAGTCTGGTCCTTTCACTATCATCAAATGAGGTTATCTTAATTTCCAGATCACCGGGATCATAAATTTTCAGTCGGGGAATAAAAAGGATAATCGGAAAAAGATCAAAAGCCACTATCATGGCCGGGACTATTGCCGAAGTAGTTAGAACATGAAATGTGAGAAGGAAGAGGAGAAAATCAAATGTAGAGGGCTTTCCCATTGAAGGTATATATATAGGGAAAATCAGAGCATTTATTACGAGCAGAAAACGAAGCAGATGCCTCGGAAATCGAAGGAATAAATGTTTTGACTGAACCGGACCCAGATGAAGGAGAAGATCAGAGTTGGAGAGGCCGGAAGAGGGGAGCCCGGCATGAGAGAGCGGAAAAGGATCGTGTTAAAAAGATCGGAAGGGAGGGGAGGTCGGAAAACAAAGGGAATAAGACAACTTCCGCTAACTATCGTCATAATCAGAGCTGAGGTAGTTAATGCATTGCAGATGAAATCTCTACCGCATGCCCCAAAATCGCTCGCATTACTGACATGTGCCAGAGTATGTCATGACAGTGCTGTACATCCCAATCTCCACCGTTGATCTTACTTGTAAGGACGAGCCCGGAGCCTTTGGATCAAAGAAAAAGACGACAAGACTGATGCCTTTTATTCCCAGCCCTCGGATCGCCCTGGACAAGAAAATTCGAGCCGTCAGATTAGAAGAGAAAAAGGACAAAAATTTCTGAAAAGGATCTCGGCCATTCATCCTGATTCTCTTTAATTCCCAAGTGTCCGATCATGTCCTTCAAAATCCAAAACTTCCATCTCCCTCAAAATGAATCCTGACCCTTCATGGGGAGCTCCCAGTCCCTATAAATACCTACATGAAAACTGTTCAAAGGGGACAAAGAAAAAAGGGTGGTGACTATAGTGGAAGAACTCTAAAACTTAATTCAGTTCGTTACTCTGCTATTTTTAAGCTTTCATAGAAAAACTTTAGAAACCAGTTTTCTGAAGTATTCTCTTGGAAGGGGTTTTGAATACTGAAACTCTCCATTTTCAGTTCGTTCATTACTCTATAACTGTGACACCCCTTACCCGTGTACAGTATACTCGAGTAAGTAATGCCACACGGTGTACCGGCACACTCTAATATTCCTCAATTAATTTATATCCTGCTTTTGCATATAATTTATGAAATACAATTTATTTAAGCCATTTATCAAAAGTATTATTCATTTAAGGTTCCGAAAATTTTAAAGAAAATCCGGCAGAGTACTGGCTAAAAATGGAAAAAACCGTTCTTCGGAACCTGTGAAAACACTTCCAAATAAACCCAACTTCAATTCATCAACAGAGTCTCAATATCAAAAACTCAACAATATTTCTCAATTTCAGTTCTCAATAGCCTTTTCATTTCTCAAACATCCATTTCTCAGGGTTCCCATATATATAAATAACAATTAAAAGCTCAAATTACTTCCATACATAACCATAAATCTTTATTATTTACATGAACCTCAAAATACATTACATAATCCCAAATACATATGAGAAAATAAAAATTTAATTACAAAATGACAAAATGACACCTAGTGCCCTACCAATGCACTGCAGGTGACGAGGTGACGAGGACACAATGCAGAACTGCAGAACAGACTCACCCAGTTTGTGGTCTACTGGGCTCACGATCAGGATCTCCAGTACCTACGCATGGCAAAAGCAACGCGCTAAGCAATAATGCTTAGTTGTGCAATAATATAATAAAAGAAAATAGCAAGAAAATAAATGTGTATAGAATGTGTAGGCTTTCTTTGTTTGGTATTGGTATATTCATTATTTCATTAACTTTGTTCACCTTTATTCATTTGGTTGCCCCAAGTAACCTACACTAGGCGGATAACGGGTAGTATCTAGTACCACACCATCGATCGCATATGCATCACCTACCAAGCTGTAAATAATCTCAGGCACAAGGCCAAGTCTCAATACAAAGTCAGAATGGCTAAAAGCCATGAAATCACATAATGGCATTTTTGCCATGTGCGATCGCTAATCGAACCCTATTGGCATGCCAAACTATCCAAACCAATCTTGTTAGGTATACTAGGGCATTTGAAACTTTTAAATTCTTCAATTTGTAAATTTCATGTTTTTGTGTTACTATTCACCTCATTGGTCAACAAAAATGTTGACTTTTGGATAGAAAATATGTTCATTGACTTTGGCACTCCCAACATACCACATTTGGTGTTTAAAACTTGTTGCCATTAAGTGTTAATACCATTCCAAAGTGTAACTCAACACAAGTAGAATTTTCAGTTTTGGTGAGTCAACTTCACTGTTCCATTGGACACTGTTACTGTAGGAATTTGAAGAAATGTAAAACATGAAAGTTGTTCCTTATTTTGTCTAGTTGAATTTACTTTTTTGAATCACTCCATTTGGAGTTTTGTAGCTCTAGATATGGTCCAAAGACCCAAGCTGGCCGAATGTGCATTCTGCAGAAAATTACCATATCTACAGTGCATAAACAGTAACTAGAGTCACTTGGTTGGATGGGTTCTGGCCATAATTTGGGGTAGGTTCCTTCATGAAAGTTGTTTGTCTATGTCTTAACTTGATGCTGTAAAAATTTCAGGTCAATTGACCAAATCTACAGTGAGTTATGGCCAAATGAACAGTTAGATACTGTTCATTTGGCCAATGGTTCCGGATTGGGGCCAAGTTTTGGTCCTCTTGCTTTGGTCCTTTGGGCATGGTTTCTTCAGCAAAAATGTGCCATTATAAACCTATTTTCATGTCCAATTGGCCAAACACCAATTGGACTAACACAGCCAAAGTTATGGCTGTGTAATTGGACTGAATTTTCAGTCACCATTCTGCACCCTCTAGGCAGCACACACTTTCCCTTTGCCATGCTTCATTCCAGTCCCAATTAAGGTCAAATTCCTTCAAATGGTCACTAATTGACCATTAGGATGTACTTTAACAATTTCATAAGCCAAGCTAATTTTTACTTCCTAAAACCCTAGCTTCACAATATAATTTCTACAAGGTGCCTTAGTTAGCATACCAATTCATCACCTATATATATATGCTCAACATCATTTTTAGTCCACTTTAAGACCAACAAAACACTTATTCCTATACCTTCAATAGGGCTGCCGAATTCTATATTGGACATACATATGAGTTTGGTTCATTTCATTCACAAATACTTATTGGTTTCAAGTCCTTAACATAAAAATTAAAAGTTTTAAGTGTATATATGCACTAACCTTGTTGTATGCCAATCCAAGCTTGAGAAAGCTTCACTTTCTTTCTTCTTCTTGGCTGCCAAAAGATTATGCAAGGTGCTAGGACAAATTTTAGTGAAAGGAAACTAGGGTTTTAGGGTGAAATGAAGGAGGGAATTGAAGGTTTGAAGTGAACATCAATGGAGGAGGGTTCTAGTGTGTTTCGGCTGATTTGTTTTGGGGAGGATGACTGCTGCAATTTTTCCAATTTGGTCTTCTCTTATCTCTTTTAATAGTTAGTCAAATAATAGTTTAATTTTGATTGGTCATTGTTTTCTTAATGACATCACCATGATGTCATAAATACCTTTTTTTCCTCATTTTCTTTTCTTTCCTCCACTACTCATTTTCAATTTAATTTCTAGTAATGTTTATTCATATTTTACGTTATATTAATTATTTACTCAACTGGACAAGTCGGCCAAAAATCACCTCGGAAGGCGAAATGACCAAAATGCCCTCCGTTTGGCTTAACGGTTCAAAATCGTCTGTACCGATTGAAAAATTTTTCTAGGTATTTTCTTGGCATTCTAATGCCATGGGAACCTCAATTACCCTTCTCTGGAGTCCCAAAAATTATTTTATAATTTTTCCCCCGGGTCTAGGGCTCCTCGTTGCGAGAACCGCAACTTCCCTCCGGTTACCCATCGATTGTGCACCTGCTCGTTTTTCTTGGTTGTAATTTATATCTAAAATGTTTACTAAGTGTTTATTATTAATATTTGAGTTAATTATGGTTCTGACTTTAGTTTAAATATTTTTCGGACGTTCCGACACAGGATGTCTGAGTGGTTACCGGGAGGGTGTTACAATAACACTCTCTCACTTTCAGTTCTGTCTTTGTTATCTTTATTTCCACTCGTTGTTCAAGCTCAACTCCATTCAAACTCGGTTATTATTTTGACCTGACTGCATTTTAGCGAAGTATCCTTCATTTCAAGGCGAACCTTAGCCCTCAGGCTATTAGCCCGCAATCCTACTACATTTGTGATTCCATAGTTAGTTCAATAGATTCGACGCCTAACAGGTGAGTGCTCATATTGCTGCTTTATCAAGTGCCTTTTTTTTATGTATTTCTGTTGTTTTTATGTTTGTAATTTTCACCAAATTTATATTGTGTTAAAAACGCGAAGAAGGTTATTCTCGAGTTCACTTTTCGTTAATCAGTCCATTCTTTTTGTTAATCTTTGTTACTTCTAAATACAAGTGTTCTAATCTCGAGTAGCGTATAAGTGGTTGGATAAAATGTAGGTAACTGTATCTTAAGAGTCTCTTTAAAATAATAAAAGGTCTGAATAATAACTCAGGAAAATAGTAAAGTCAAATCACTAGAATAACACAGAAAACGATTGGGTAAGACGTCACAAGGCGGAGTAAAACCAAACCTTAGATAAGCAAATGTGACAGATCGGGTATCGCTTGCCAAAAGGTGTCGTTAAGGCGACTACATAGGAGGTCGGTAAAATTCAGTCTGTACCCCTTGTCAAGTCATGGGGTACCAATGAGTCAAAAGAAGCCTTATTCAGGTCCCCGGCATCTTTGAATGCCAGAACCCTTAGCCTTAGGCTCTCACGATATGTAAGATTTCAAGAGGTCGGAAAAGTCCTTATCCGACTCCCATTCAAGTAAAAGAGATCGGAGGAGAGTTCTTATCCGATCTCCAATCTAAATTTTCACCTAAAAGGAGATCGGAGGAGAGTTCTTATCCGATTCTCAAATCGAATTCTAACAAATATGCGAAATAACCCCTTAAACAAAACTGATACGTAACAGTAACTCTCTAAGGATCGTCTCATTTATTTATGTATTTGGGTAACCCGAATTGGTGAAAAATCAAATATTCCCTTTTACTAAGAGGATTAACATCTCCGTTCAAACCTCCTAACTATTAATTTTAGTTTATAAAGAGCTTGAAGTTAAATCTGCTTACCCTCATTGAGGGACGAGGTGGGGTGCCTAACACGTTCCCCACCCATTTACGGACCTCGAACCTAGAATCTCTGTTTTTGAAGTGGTTTCATTTTAATTTATTTTCACAAATGGTTTTCTTTAATTTCCCTCAAAATTAAAGTGGCGACTCCTCACTTTTTCCCACTTCGGTGAGGGTTCGTCCAAGCGATCGCAAAATACCTTGCGACATCCATAATTGTAGAAATTATTTTTATTGTTCAGTTATGATTTGACAAATTGAAATTTTGATCAAGGTTATTTTAACAAGTGACTATTATTATTGGCAATGAAAATTTTGATATTTGAAAATTGGTTAAGTTTCGAGACTCCAAAATTTTTGGTGTAATTATTGTCAATGTATGTTGTATTACATTTTAAATTATAGTTGTACACCACTGAGTTCACCACTCAGCGATAGCTTTGTATGCTGTCACAGGTGAGAGTAGAGATAGAGTAGTTGAGTAAGATTCCTGCAGCTTCACCTTGAAGATTGCTTGTGACTAGCCTTGGGTATATTATAGGTATACTCTTATATATTAGATTTTGATTATGCATGTAAATATATGTGTGTAAATTATTTGAGCAGATGTATAAAACTTTTGTAATATTATTTTAGTATGTAATGAAATGCAAATTATTGTATTGTTCAAACTTATTTTTGAGTTTTGTAATGAATGTAAATTAATTTTTCTTCAGTGGAATATGAATGAAGTTATTTAATATTATTTTTGAAGACAATTGAATTGAGAATTATTTTAAATTATGGAGTTGGGAGAAATGATATTGATTTGTGTTGTGGAAGTGGTTGATTTTGATGAAATGAATTATTGGAAGTGTTTTTACAGTTGTTTAAAGAAATGTTTTTCCCAAATATAGACGGAACTCAGCCAAAAATTTTTCAAAATTTGCATAAAAATAAAAATGTACAAAAATTTTAACTAGTCTTTAAACTTCAAGTAAAAGTTTTTAATTTCTACCAAAAGTGCTCGCCACCTTCAAAAAGTAAGAAAATTGTTTTAAAATCTCTTGTAGTGTATTTAATGGGTTACCGGTAGGCGAAGTACGACAATTCATTAGATGTACTATGGGATCATGTTACATCTTACTGAGGGATAGGGTGTGACAACATCAATTAAATCTTACCCATCCATTTGAGTTCAAATGATTTAAGCCTTTTAAATCAATACTATATATTCAAAACTTTACCTTCAGCCCTTCACAAACCCTAGTTGTCCATTTGAGTTTAGTTAATCTCTTCTTCCTCCATCTTCACCAAGCACTACAACACCAAACACTAGCGTCCATTTAACTTCCTTGTCTCCATTTCATCTGTGATCTCTCTCTCTCTCTCTCTCTCTCTCTCTCTCTCTCTCTCTCTCTCTCTCTCTCTCTCTCTCTCTCTCCATTTCGTTAGTCATTTCCTTTCTTGGTAATACCCATCTCTCCATTTCCATCTCCATGTAGTTGTTGTCTTCACTTTTCATTTCAAATTTCCAGTGACTTGCATTTTATAAAAATATTACTTTTCCCTAATGGAAAAAGTTAGAAAAAAAGATGACCATTTTATTTCTCTTTTTGAGAATTTTGAAGAAGTTTGCATTGCAACTTGTAGAATAAAGCTTTCTTATATATGAGTCCAAGTAATAACAGCTTCTAATCACTAAATCTACAATTTGTTTCATATTAGTTTGTTTTTTTTTTATTAAATTTGTGGGGATTATTGATATCTTTTATTATTTTAATTTTTAATTGATGTAATTAGTTAATCTAAAAAAAAATGATGTTATTAGTTATAGATTATGTGCATATTGATCCTTTTCGATATGAGATCTGTTTGCATTGTGATTTTTCTAGAAATTTTGCAATTTGCATCTTTATTGTTATCTATTCTAAGCTTCTAATTATGGAACTGAATTGAATATGTAATGTCCTGAACTTCTGAGTTTTAAATAGTATTATTTTCAGTCCATGAATAGTACTATTCAAGGCCAGTTTGAGGAATCAAAATGAAATAAAAATAAATTAAAATAAGCAGTATAAAAATCAAAGTGACCATCGGGTTATGGACTTAATCGATATTACCGAAAAACATAAACTATAACCCGATGAAGGGCATTTTGGTCAATTTACTCCTAGAGTTGACTTTTAACCTAAATGTCAATTAAAATGTGTGAGAATAAAATATTGAAAATGAATTAAAAAAAATATGAAAGTTGTATGGAAATTTAAAGAGGGGACACAAAGGGAATTATGGAAATTGTTAAAAATTAAAATTAAAAATAATTAAAATTATGGATAATTATAAAAGGAAGAGACAAAATTAATAAATGAAAAAGATCATCTTATTCCTTAAGCTCCCTTGGCCGAAACTCAAGCTCTCTCTCCTCCTCCATTTTTTTTTTCATTTTCAAGCTTGATTTCCTTGACTTTTTTCCATTAATTCCATAAACCTACCTTAGAAAAACTTTGAATTAAGCTTTGATAAGAAGATTGGTAGCAAAAAAATTGGAAAACATTGAAGTTTGGTAAGCTAGGGAATTTCTTACTTGAGGTTAGTGCTTAATCTACTCTTTCTTCCTCTTTAATTCTTGAAATTGAGTTCAAACATGAGAAATAGATTTGAGAAATGATGAAATTGTGTATGTATGGATGAGGTGGAATTTCGGAAAACTTATATGAAAGGAGGGTTTGATGTGTTTAATTGAAATAAAACTTGGATTTTAGCTTAGGTAAGGTGATAGATATGAATTGTGTGTTGAATTGCAAGTGATTGCATGAAATTTAGATTATGTGGGAATTAGGGTTTTGGAAATTCAGGAAATTTTGTACTATAGTATGAAATTGATGTTTTTGTGGTCAAATATTGACCAATTGATGTGTATTGATTATGAAATAAAGTTGGTTGGTGAGATGAGTTAATGATTTGAAAGTGTGCTTGATGTGTAGGAATTCTGGACCCTTGAGTCTAGTAGGTTTGAATAAGCATAAGTAGAGCTACATAGCTCCAATTAGTGTGAGGCCAATTGAAGATGAAACCTAAGACATAATGCTAGAAATTTCATGAAGGAAGTCTGCCCAGAATATGATCATAAATCTCCCTAATTAAGCTTTGAATCTGGAATTGACATTCTAGACCTAGGTAGAATGACTATATGAATAGTATTTAGCAATTTAAGCATAACTCACTCTAGGAAATTCTAATTGACCTAATTCTTGAATATGGAATTTTGTGACATAGGAGAACATTTCTCATGATGATCAGGAAACCTAATTTTGACCCTAACTCAACCAAATTATTAGGCAAATATAGTCCAGTAAACCTACCCTGGACTAAACCTGAACCTGAAAATTTTGAACTTTAAGATATCCAACTAGTTGTGGCAAAAATGCCATAACTTGAGCTAAAAAACTACAAATAAAGTGATTCCAAAGCCAAAATACTCATAACACATAGAACTACAATTTTTATGTTTTGACCAGAACCCATATCCTAAAGCAACTTAGGGAAATTGTTAGAATATGTCAGGAATTTCCAACCTGGAATTCCTGCACCTGAGCCATTTCGCCAATTGACCCCAGGATAGTAATCAGACCATAACATCTACTCGAAAATTTCAATTGGAATTAATCAAAATGATATGAAAACCTAAGAATTAGGGCTACAACTTTGGTTTAGAAACCTTACTCTAATTTTGGATGCAAAACCCTTAAATATTAATTGTAAAATTGACCTGAAACCTGAAATCCTGGAGTTATAGGATTCATGAATCTAGGTTGGTTAATCAGCCATAACTTACCCTACACAACTTCAAATTTAGTGATTTTTGAACCTGTGTAACTATAAGATACAGGAGAACAACTCATATGAAGAACACCAAGCCAAATTATGACTGTAACTTATCCAATTAGGTTGATAAAATTGAGTTTCAGAATCTATCCTATTCTGGAACAGTATTGGTCACTGCACTAGTATTTGGTAAATTGACTATAACTAGAGCTACACAACTTTAAATTTACTAATTCAAAAAGAGAATTAAAGCTAAAACATAAAGGAATAACTTTCATAAGGAAAGTATGACCAAATTTTCACTGTAGCCTAGTCTAATTTAAGAGGAAATTCAAAATACAAATTCTGGAACTTATGTGATACCTATAAAATGACTTGAAATATGGTTGGTAATTAACATCAATGATTTGATGAACATAATAAACATATGAAAATGTGGTTGGGCCTTATGTTCCCAACATGATTAGAACAAAAATGTTATCAAGTATGAATACAACATATGATGAAATTATGTGACTTATGAATATTTAAGAATACTAATTACCCATGTATGCCTAAACATGTGTGTATGGGTTGGATAGATTGACATGCCAAGAAGGGTTGTGTTTAGCAGTACTGCCTATGGCTTTATGCCATTCTATTGATCATGGCTTCCAGCCATGCTGTTGCATTCTATTGTATATGGCTTTATGCCCAATTGCTATTATGGCTTTTTAGCCATTCTGTTGCATATCTAGTTGATATTATGTGTCCCATGGTATGATAGCCCGAGGCACAGATGTGTCCAGTGCTAGTGATACCCGCTTATCCAGTACAGTCAGTCTATTATAGGTTACTTGGGCATTGAAATGAGTTAAAAAATTTTGATGATAAATAATTGAACCAATGATTTCTAAAGATCACCAAAATAAGCATGACTCAAATATTTATTAAAAATGCCTCTCTTATGATTATACACACTTGAATTAATTATTTTTATTTGTTTAGTCTAATTTTATTTTATTATGACACCACTAAGCATTATGCTTAGCTGTAACACCCTCCCTGTGGCAACTCCGTACATTCTACTGTTCCAGTGACAAGTGTCGGTCCGGACAGTTAGAACGTCCAAAAAAAATATTTAAACTAAAGTGAGGGACCATAATTAACTCAAATATTAACAAGAAAAATTTAGAAAAAATTTTAGAAATAAAATACAACCAAGTTAAATGAGCCGGTGCCCTAGCGATGGGTAACCTAGTGAGAAGTTGCTGTTCTCGCAACTAGGAGCCCTAGACCCAGGGGAAAAATTATAAAATAATTATTGGGACTCCAGAGAAGGGTCATTGAGGTTATTATGGCATTAGAATGCCAAGAAAATACCTAGAAAAATTTTTCAATCGGTACAGACAATTTTGACCCGTTAAGCCAAACGGAGGGCATTTTGGTCATTTCGCCTTCAGAGGCGATTTTTGGCCGACTTGTCCAGTTAAGTAAATAATTATTATGACATAAAAATGTGAATAAATATTGCTAAAAATTGAATTGAAAATGAGTAGCAAAGAAAAGAAAAGAAAATGAATTAAAATTGCAATTTTGACCTCATGCTTATGTCACTAAGCACTCTCACCCAATCACCTTGTGACACATATCCATAAACCAATTAAAATGAGTCAAATGGGCAGAAAATTTAAGTGAAAAAAACTAAACCCTTTTCCCTCAATTCCCGTCCACCATAGCCATGGAAGCCTCCATTTCCTTTTTTCCTTCTAGCTTGAATTTCTCTCCATTCTTACCCCAAAACCCTTAGGTCCCTTCACTAAAATTTGTCACCCAACCTTGCTAGAGTGTTTGGCAGCCAAGAAAACAAAAGAAAGTGAGGAATTTACAAGGGAAAATTCTGCCCTACTAAGGTTAGTGCTTATTTATACATATTTCTCTCTTTATTCCATGTTAGGGACTTAAAATGAGTATGAAATTGTAAATTAAATGAAATAAAACTGATGTGTATGTACACCATGGAATTTGGCAGCCCTAAGAAAGGGATAATGTTGATGGTTTTGATGGATTTAAAATGGCTTAGAAATGGTGTTGATGTGTAGATATAAAGTTGAAAAGGATTAGTATGCCTAAATGACATGTGTTGTGTGAACCTTGAATTTGAGCTAGGGTTTTGGAGAGAAATTTGGACTTTGCTTATGTAATGGTGAATGAACATTTTAATGGTCAATTAGTGACCATTTGAGGTAAGTTGACCATAATTTGGAGTGAATTATAGCATTACAAACTGATTTGGTATGCTGCCTAGTGAGAGCAGCAGGTGTGGCTGTGAGTCCAGCCTGTTTGGACAGCCATAACTTGGGCTGTGTAGGTTCAATTGGTGTTTGGCCAACTGAACATGAAACTAGACACATAATGGCACAATTTTGGTGAAGAAACCATGTCCAAAAGACCAAAGCAAGTGGACCAAAAACTTTCCCCAATCGGGATGTCCTGCAACCAAATTCTGCAGAATGACCAAATGAACAGTAGGCCATAACTCATTGTAGAATGGCCTAATTGACCTGAAAGTTTTACAGCAGCAAATTAAGATATAGACCAACAACTTTCATGAAGAAACCTACTCCAAATTATGACTAGAACCTATCCAACAAGGCAGTTGCAGTCACTGTTCACTGCACTGTAGATATGGTCAGTTCTGAAATTTTTCAATCCGGCCAGTTGTGGTTTTTGGACCATAACTTGAGTTGCAAAACTCCAAATGGAGTAATTCAAAAAGAAATTCAACTAGATAAAATAAGGAACAACTTTCATATTTATCATTTTCTCAAATTCTCACTGCAACAGTAACTAATGGAACAGTAAAATTAGGGTATAAAAACTGAAAATTCTGCTCCATTAGTTTTAAGCTTAGAAATGGTATTGGTGATTAATGCCAACAAGTTTTGAATGCAAAATGTGGTATGTTGGGAGTGTTAAAACCAATGTACCTATTTTCTATGTAAAAGTCAACATTTTTGTTGACTAATGAAGTGAATAGTAACACTAAAGCTTGAAATTCAAAAATTACAAAATTCAAAAGTATCAAATGCCCTAGTATACCTAACAAGATTGGTTTGGATAGTTTGGCATGCCAATAGGGTTCAATTAGCAGTACTGCACATGGCATTATGCCATTCTGTGATTTCATGGCTTTTAGCCATTCTAACATTGTGTTGATATTTGGCCTTGTGCCTATTGTTATTACAAATTATTAGTCGCTGTTGCACACCAGAGATGCATATGTGATCGATGGTGTGACGGCTCGAGGTACTAGATACCCAAAGTGCGGTTACCCGCTTATCCATCCGATCGTCCAAAGATAGGTTACTTGGGCAACCAAAAATGAAAGTGGATAAATTTAATGAAATAATGAATATAACAAGTACAAAATAAGTAAGACTACAAATACTCATCGAAAATTTATTTGCAATAAGACACTGATACATTCACTGCATATTTACTTCCTATTATTTCTTTTTATTTTATTATTGGCATCACTAAGCATTATTGCTTAGCGCGTTGCTTTTGCCACGCGTAGGTTCTGGAGATACTGACCGAGAGCCCAATAGACCACAGGCTGGGTGAGACCTCCTGCAGTTCTGCATAGTATCTGTGTCACCTTACCATCTTCAGTGCATTGGTAGGGCACTAGGTTTCATTTTGATATTTTGTAATTAACTTTTATTTTCTTTTGTGTAATTAAAACTTATGTAATGTATTTGATGTTCATGTAAATAATGAAAATTGTGGTTATGAATAGAAAAATTTGAGTATTTATTTATTGCATATATATGAATACTATGAGAAATGAATGTTTGAGTAATGGAAAGGTTGTTGTAAAATAATTGAGACATTGTTGATGATTATTGGAGTTTTGAGAGTGATTGGATATGAATACTGGAAGTGTTTTTCACAAGTTCCGAAGAACTGTTTTCTCCATTTTTAGCTAGTACTCTGCCGGATTTTTTATAAAATTTTCGGAACCTCAAATAAATTATAATTTCAATAAATGACTTAAATAAATTATATTTCACAAGTTATATTCAAAACTATGATAAAAATTAATTAAGATAAAATAGAGTGTTCTGGGTACACCGTGTGACATAGCTTACTCGGATATACTGTAGATGGGTAAGGGGTGTCACATTTAGTGGTATCAGAGCCTGGTTTAGGCATTTCTGGGCCTAGATTGAGTCCATACCATGCATTGTATTTGTAAGAGTCGAGGTGACACTAATACAGATCTGTTTATCTTTATTATTTTGAATAGGATATGGACCCTACATCTCAGAGAGCAGTTGAGGAAGAAGTGGAGAGTCATGCTCCACCTGCAGTAGCTGAGACTGGGGGTAGGGGAGAACCTACTCCGCCAGCTCAAGCAGAGCCTGCTCAGCCTCCACAGGCCATGTTCCAGCAAATGGCCGAATTCTTCAGACAAATGGTTGGGGTAATGCCAGCACCACCACCACCACCACCTCCACAGCAGAAATACACCTGGAAAGACTAAGAAAATTTGGAGCAGTGGACTTCTTTGGCAAGAGAGAAGATGATTCTGTTGCAGCTGAAAATTGGTTAAACAGAACAGGCAGAGTTTAAAAACAACTCCACTGCACTCCAGAGCAAAATCTAGAAGTCTAGATTCTCTGCAAGATGATGCATATGAATGGTAGGATACGGTGTCTAGTGAAGTGCAACCAGAAGTAATAACTTGGGACTTCTTCCTCTCCGAATTCAAGAAGAAATATGTGGGTAGTGTATACCTGGAAGAGAGAAGAAGAGAGTTCATTAACCTGAGGCAAAGACAGCTGACAGTGGCCGAGTATGAAAAGGAATTTGTCAGATTAAGCCGCTATGGAAGGGAGATAGTCCCTAATGAGGCCGAAAGGTGTAAGAGATTTGAAGAGGGATTAAATAGCAACATAAAGATCATGATCACTGCCTTGGGAATCACCGACTTTACCAAGTTAGTGGAAGCTACAATAAAAGTTGAAAAAGTAAGAATAAGTGAGCAAACCAGAAGAGAGAGACAGCAGAAGAGGGGCCCAGGTCAGTCTAATTCATCTCCTGCATCTGGGAAGAAGTTCAAGGGTCCACCTGCATAGAGTTCAGGTCAACCACAAGGTCAGGGTCAGTCTTAGGGGCCCAGGCCACAGTTTACCCCTAGGAAAGGTCAGTCCACACCATCAGTGGGCAGCTCTCCAGGGATGGGGTTCAGGGGACTAGCCCTAGTATCTTCTGCATGTCCACATTGCCTGAATTGGCATAAGGGGGAGTGTTGGAGAGTGACTGGTGCCTGCTTAAGGTGTGGGTCGACAGAGAATCAGCTGAGGAATTGTCCACGCAGAACTACTACAGCTGCTCCAACACAAGCGCATGCACCGCCCCGCACCACAAAGGGGTGGGAAATCCGCAACTGACGCAGTTGGGATCATCATAGAGGCTCAGATCCGAGCGCCAGAGAGGCCCGAGGCGTACCACCTGCAAGAGCTTATGCCATTAGAGCTCAGGAGGAGAAAGATGCCCCGGACGTCATCAGGGGTACGTTCTCCCTCTACACTACATCTGTGCATGCATTGGTGGATCCAGGATCCACTCATTCATACATCTGCATCAACCTACCCGTAGAAAGGGGGATACTAGTAGGGGAGAGTGACCAAGATATTCTGGTCACTAATCCATTGGGCCACAGTGTGGTAGTGAACAAAGTGTACAAGGGTTGCCCGTTAAGGAGTCAGGGGTATGAATTCTTGGCAGACTTGATTGAGTTGCCTTTCCATGAGTTTGACGTGATTTTGGTAATGGACTGGTTGTCACGTCATCAGGCAATGGTTGATTGTAAATTGAAGAGAATTTCTTTGAAAACTCCTGAGGGTAATGAGATTACAATTGTGGGGGAAAGGACAGATTTCTTGTCCAATGTCATCTCAGCCACAGTTGCAAGAAGAATGATGAGAAAAGGCTGTGAAGCCTACCTAGCATATGTGGTGGATACTAGGCAGGCTAAGCCAAACTTGAGTGACATACCCACAGTAAGAGACTTCCCAGAGGTATTTCCTGAAGAGTTGCCTGGTTTGCCACCAGAAAGGGAAGTTGAATTTGCTATTGAGACACTGCTGCACAAAGACCCATTTCCATTGCTCCTTATAGGATGGCACCCACGAATTAAGGGAGTTGAAAACTTCGGTTGCAAGAGTTGCTTGATAAGGGGTTTATACGCCCCAAAGGTGTCACCATGGAGAGCTCGGTCGCTTTGTGAAAAAGAAGGATGGGACTTTGAGGTTATGCATCGATTACCGGCAGTTGAATAAAGTGACTGTGAAGAACAAATATCCGTTGCCTAGAATTGATGATTTGTTTGATCAGTTGAAGGGAGCAAGAGTATTTTTTAAGATTGATCTCAGATTAGGGTATCATCAGTTGAGGGCGAAGGATGTAGATGTGCCAAAGACTGCATTCAGGACCCGGTATAGGCATTATGAGTTTCTAGTGATGCCCTTTGGCCTAACAAATGCACCAGCGGCATTCATGGACCTTATGAACTGTATCTTCCATCCATACTTAGATCGGTTCGTAATGGTCTTTATTGATGATATTTTGGTGTATTCCAAGACTAGGGAAGAACATGATGAACATTTGAGGATTGTTCTGCAAACCCTGAGAGAAAAGAAGTTGTATGCTAAGTTGTCAAAGTGCGACTTCTGGTTGAATGAGATTGCATTCCTTGGAGACATAGTGTCAGCTGATGGGATTAGGGTGGATCCCAAGAAAATAGAAGCAGTGATGGAATGGAAGCCTCCCAGAAATACAACTGAGGTCATAAGCTTTTTGGGGCTAGCTGGGTATTACAGAAGATTTGTGAAGGGATTTTCCTTAATAGCTGCTCCAATGACCAAGTTGTTACATAAGAATGTCAGATTTGACTGGAATGACAAGTGTCAGGCTAGTTTTGAGAAGTTGAAGGCTATGTTGACAGAGGCACCAGTGTTAACACAGCCAGTGTCAGGAAAGGACTTTGTGGTCTACAGTGATGCCTCTCATAATGGGTTAGGGTGTGTATTGATGCAAGAGGGGAAGGTGGTCGCTTATGCTTCCAGGCAGCTAAGGCCACATGAACAGAATTACCCTACCCATGATCTAGAGCTTGCAGCAATTATCTTCGCACTGAAGATATGGAGGCACTACTTGTATGGTGAAAAGTGCTACATTTACACAGACCACAAAAGCCTGAAATACTTGCCAACCCAGAAGGAGCTCAACCTTAGACAGAGGCGATGGATTGAGTTCCTGAAGGACTATGATTGTGTAATTGACTACCATCCTGGGAAGGCAAATGTAGTTGCTGATGCTTTGAGCAGAAAATCCATCACAGCTTTGAGATCATTGAATGCCCGTCTATCTTTGGTTTGAGATAGAGCTATTTTGGCTGAGTTGCAAGTGAGGCCAAACCTGCTACAGCAGATTTTAGATGGGCAAAAGGTAGATGAAAAGTTAATGGCTATTATGAGCAAAATCTCAGAGGGAAAAGCAACTAACTATGAGGTGAAAGCAGATGGGTGTATATACTACAGAGGAAGAGTGTGTGTACCAAATGATGGGGAATTGAAGGCTAGTATTCTAAAAGAGGCACACACCAGTGTATATGCTATGCACCCAGGAAGTACAAAGATGTATCATGATCTGAAGCTTCAGTATTGGTGGCCTGGTATGAAGAAGGACATAGCTGACTATGTGACTAAATGCTTGACATGTCAGCAAGTCAAGGTAGAACATCAAGTTCCATCAGGTTTGCTACAGCCTATACGCATACCTGAATGGAAATGGGATCGGGTCACCATGGATTTTGTAAGTGGTCTACCTCTCACCCAGAAGAAACATGATGCAGTATGGGTGATAATGGATAGATTGACAAAGTCAGCACACTTTCTGCCAGTTAGGACTGACTACTCACTGGAGAAATTAGCAGAATTGTATATTAGTGAGATAGTTAGACTGCATGGAATTCCACTTTCCATCATATCTGATCGAGACCCAAGGTTTACATCGAGATTTTGGAAGAAGTTGCATGAGTCCTTGGGTACACAACTCCACTTCAGCACAGCTTTCCCTCCTCAGACGGATGGGTAATCAGAAAGAGTAATCCAGGTAAATAATTGAACCAATTGAATTAATACAAATATTGAACTAAAATGATAATAATAACGTGAAATATATGTCAGGTCCTTGAGGATATGCTGAGGAGTTGTGTCATTGAGTTTGAGGGAAGTTGGGATAGATACCTCCCACTGGCAGAATTTGCATACAACAATAGCTACCAAGCTAACATCCAAATGGCCCCGTATGAAGCACTGTATGGGAGGAAATGTAGAACTCCAGTGTGCTGGACTGAATTGGGCGAAGACAAACTAGTAGGGCCAGACCTGGTGAAATAGACTGAGGAGAAAGTAAAACTGATCAAAGCCAATATGAAGGTTGCCTCATATAGACAGAAATCTTATGCCGACCTGAAGAGAAAAGAAATAGAATATGAGGTTGGCGACAAAGTGTTCCTCAAGGTGTCACCGTGGAAGAAGGTACTGAGATTTGGAAGAAAAGGTAAGTTGAGCCCTAGGTTCATTGGCCCATATGAAGTCATTGAACTTGTGGTCCAGTGGCCTATAGGTTAGCTTTTCCACCAGAGCTGGACAAGATTCACAATATGTTCCACGTGTCTATGCTAAGAAGATACCGCTCAGATCCTTCACATGTCATCTCCATAGAAGAAATTGAAGTACAACCGGATTTGACATATGAAGAAGAACCTATACGGATCCTGGCTCGGGAAGTGAAAGAGTTGAGGAATAAGCAGATTCCACTGGTGAAAGTACTTTGGAGGCACCACAACACCGAAGAGGCAACTTGGGAAAGTGAAGAGACAATGAGGCAGCAGTTCCCTCAACTGTTTGCATCAGGTAAATTTCGAGGACGAAATTTAAATTAGAGGGGAAGAGTTGTAACACCCTCCCTATGGCAACTCCGTACATTCTACTGTTCCGGTGACCAGTGTCGGTCCGGACAGCTAGAACGTCCGGAAAAATATTTAAACTAAAGTGAGAGACGATAATTAACTCAAATATTAACAAGAAAAATTTAGAAAAAATTTTAGAAATAAAATACAACCAAGTTAAATGAGCCGGTGCCCTAGCGATGGGTAACCTAGTGAGAAGTTGCGGTTCTCGCAAGTAGGAGCCCTAGACCCAGGGGAAAAATTATAAAATAATTATTGGGACTCTAGAGAAGGGTCATTGAGGTTATTATGGCATTAGAATGCCAAGAAAATACCTAGAAAAATTTTTCAATCGGTACAGACAATTTTGACCCGTTAAGCCAAACGGAGGGCATTTTGGTCATTTTGCCTTCAGAGGCGATTTTTGGTCGACTTGTCTAATTAAGTAAATAATTATTATGACATAAAAATGCCAATAAATATTGCTAAAAATTGAATTGAAAATGAGTAGCAAAGAAAAGAAAAGAAAATGAATTAAAATTGCAATTTTGACCTCATGCTTATGTCACTATGCACTATCACCCAATCACCTTGTGACACATGTCCATAAACCAATTAAAATGAGTCAAATGGGCAGAAAATTGAAGTGAAAAAAACTGAACCCTTTTCCCTCAATTCCCGTCCACCATAGCCATGGAAGCCTCCATTTCCTTTTTTCCTTCTAGCTTGAATTTCTCTCCATTCTTACCCCAAAACCCTTAGGTCCCTTCACTAAAATTTGTCACCCAACCATGCTAGAGTGTTTGGCAGCCAAGAAAACAAAAGAAAGTGAGGAATTTACAAGGGAAAATTCTGCCCTACTAAGGTTAGTGCTTATTTATACATATTTCTCTTTTTATTCCATGTTAGGGACTTAAAATGAGTATGAAATTGTAAATTAAATGAAATAAAACTGATGTGTATGTACACCATGGAATTTGGCAGCCCTAAGAAAGGGATAATGTTGATGGTTTTGATGGATTTAAAATGGCTTAGAAATGGTGTTGATGTGTAGATATAAAGTTGAAAAGGATTAGTATGCCTAAATGACATGTGTTGTGTGAACCTTGAATTTGAGCTAGGGTTTTGGAGAGAAATTTGGACTTTACTTATGTAATGGTGAATGAACATTTTAATGGTCAATTAGTTACCATTTGAGGTAAGTTGACCATAATTTAGAGTGAATTATAGCATTACAAACTGATTTGGTATGCTGCCTAGTGAGAGCAGCAGGTGTGGCTATGAGTCCAGCCTGTTTGGACAGCCATAACTTGGGCTGTGTAGGTTCAATTGGTATTTGGCCAATTGGACATGAAACTAGACACATAATGGCACAATTTTGGTGAAGAAACCATGCCCAAAAGACAAAAGCAAGTGGACCAAAAACTTGCCCTAATCCGGATGTCCTGCAACCAAATTTTGCAAAATGACCAAATGAACAATAATTGTTCATTTGGCCATAACTCATTGTAGAATGGCCCAATTGACCTGAAATGTTTACAGCAACAACTTAAGATATAGACCAACAACTTTCATGAAGAAACCTACCCCAAATTATGACCAGAACCTATCCAACAAGGCAGTTGCAGTCACTGTTCACTGCACTGTAGATATGGTTAGTTCTGAAATTTTTCAATCCGGCCAGTTGTGGTTTTTGGACCATAACTTGAGCTAAAAAACTCCAAATGGAGTGATTCAAAAAAAGAAATTCAACTAGACAAAATAAGGAACAACTTTCATGTTTATCATTTTCTCAAATTCTCACTGCCACAGTAACTAATGGAACAGAAAATTTAGGATATAAAAACTGAAAATTCTGCTCCATTAGTTTTAAGCTTAGAAATGGTATTGGTGATTAATGCCAACAAGTTTTGAATGCAAAATGTGGTATGTTGGGAGTGTTAAAACCAATGTACCTATTTTCTATGTAAAAGTCAACATTTTTGTTGACTAATGAAGTGAATAGTAACACTAAAGCTTGAAATTCAAAAATTACAAAATTCAAAAGTATCAAATGCCCTAGTATACCTAACAAGATTGGTTTGGATAGTTTGGCATGCCAATAGGGTTCAGTTAGCAGTACTGCACATGGCATTATGCCATCTGTGATTTCATGGCTTTTAGCCATTCTGACATTGTGTTGATATTTGGCCTTGTGCCTATTGTTATTACAGCTTATTAGTTGTTCTGTTGCACACCAGGAGATGCATATGTGACCGATGGTGTGACGGCCTGAGGTACTAGATACCCAAAGGCGGTTACCCGCTTATCCAAATTACTGCTCAAGATAGGTTACTTGGGCAACCAAAAATGAAAGTGGATAAATTTAATGAAATAATGAATATAACAAGTACAAAATAAGTAAGACTACAAATACTCATCGAAAATTTATTTGTAATAAGACACCGATACATTCACTGCATATTTACTTCTTGTTATTTCTTTTTATTTTATTATTGGCACCACTAAGCATTATTGCTTAGCGCGTTGCTTTTGCCACGCCAGAGGTTCCGAGATACTGACCGAGAGCCCAGTAGACCATAGGCTGGGTGAGACCTCCTGCAGTTCTGCATAGTGTCCGTGTCATCTCACCATCTTCAGTGCATTGGTAGGGCACTAGGTTTCATTTTGATATTTTGTAATTAACTTTTATTTTCTTTTGTGTAATTAAAACTTATGTAATGTATTTGATGTTCATGTAAATAATGAAAATTGTTGTTATGAATAGAAAAATTTGAGTATTTATTTATTGCATATATATGAATACTATGAGAAATGAATGTTTGAGTAATGGAAAGGTTGTTGTAAAATAATTGAGACATTGTTGATGATTATTGGAGTTTTGAGAGTGATTGGATATGAATATTGGAAGTGTTTTTCACAGGTTCCGAATAACTGTTTTCTCCATTTTTAGTCGGTACTCTGCCGGATTTTCTATAAAATTTTCGGAACCTCAAATAAATTATAATTTCAATAAATGACTTAAATAAATTATATTTCACAAGTTATATTCAAAACTATGATAAAAATTAATTAAGATAAAATAGAGTGTTCTGGATACACCGTGTGACATAGCTTACTCGGATATACTGTAGACGGGTAAAGGGTGTCACATTAGCGCGTTGGTTTTTCCACGCATAGGTACTGGAGATAAAGCCCAATAGATAGTGGACTGAGAGTGGAAGTCAGATCTATAGTCGTGTCACCTCATCATCACATTTTGGTAGGGCCCACATGAGCCACACTATTATATTTTTGTACATTGTAAATATTCATTAAGTTGTAATGTAAATTATGAGATTGTAAAATTAATTTATACATTATGTAAATTAGTGAATTTGATGAATTTCATGGATGAATATGAAAATTTTATCGAAATGAACATGGATGAGAATTGATGCTATGATTTGATATTATGGAGTGATAATAATTGAAATTGAGATTGGATGTGAGAATATTTTAAATAGGTGATTGATAAAACAGGGCAAATCTTAATAAAACAGGAGAAACTCTGTCGGTTTCTCCATTTAAATCTTATGAGTTAATAAATAATGGAATTGAAATTAATAATAAATAGAATAAGATAAGATAAGGTGCTCCGACACAAAATATAGCATTTCTTGCTCCACTACACTGTAGATCAGGTAAGAGGTGTTACAGAATAACTTAACCAAACCAAATATTTTCATTTGGTTTGGTTTGGTTTGATAATAAAATCAGTTTGATTCAGTTATGAAAATTTATTAAATTTGGTTTTCTGTTTTTTCAGTTTGATTTGATTTTAAACTGAACCGATCAATTGCACACCCTACTTATAGTCAAAATTTAATTAATTGACACAATTGTAGCTAAAGGAACTAAATTGAATTTGATAAAGTAATGGTAAATTATAGTATGGTCCCTAAAATTTTATTTGATTAACAAAATAGTCAATTGATTTAAACTTTATGTTTAAATTTTTTTTATTTATAATATCAAATATATTTTACATTCATTTTAATTGAATTTTTATACTAAAAAGTTATTTTTATTGATTAAAATATTTAATATAATAAAAAATTCAAAAATTACATAATAATAAAGTAATTGCAAAATAATCACACTATGAATTTTTTCCAGTTGTCAATTACGCAAATAATCACATTGTAATAAAACAATAATTTTTTGCATTATAATAAGGTTCATTGATTTAAACTATAAAATTTTTTCTAGTTATCAATTGCGTAAATATTTTTTTCTAGTCATCAGTTTATTGTCAGGTATATTAAACCTTTTAAACTGATGAACAATTAATATGATTTTATAATATTAGCTGCTATTTTCATTTATAAAATTATGAACTTTTTTTATGATTAATTGTATGGCTTATGCTCGGTCTATAACTTTTGTGACACCCCTTACCCGTCTACAGTGTAGCTGAGTAAGATATGTCACACAGTGTGTTGGAACACCAGATTTTAACTCATTGATATTTATTATTTCAAAACTTATTTATTTATGGGTCACTAAATGAAACTTATAAAATTGATATTAGTTACATCATTTATTGAAATCTTAAATTTATTTGAGATTTCGAAGATTTTCAGAAAATCTGGCAGAATGCCTGCTAAAAATGGAGAAAACAATTCTTTGAAACCTGTGGAAAACACTTCCAAATATTTTTTCAATCATTCTCAACTCCAAATAATCAATATCATCTCAACAATTTCTCAACAATTTTCATTCATTCAATTCATATCATATAAAATTCAATTCGAACTCCAATTTATGAAGATAATACTTAATTTCATTAATTTACAGTACAAAATAATACAATTGTTTATAATTTACATGATGACATGAAGATCTAAATACAAAATACAATTTACAAAAATACAAAAGAGAATCCTAGTGCCCTCCCAAAATACATTGCAAATGAGAGGTGACACAGGACACTGGCAGATCTGACTCTTACCTAGTCTGGGGTCTACTAGGCTCACGCTCCGTGTCTCCTGTAACTACGCATGACAAAAGCAACGCACTAAGTAAAACTGCTTAGTGGTACCAATAATAAAATAAAAATAACTAGAATGAAATAAACATACAGAGTGTCCACTGACATTTTATGTAGACTAAGTTTCTGGCAATTATTTGTAGTAATCTGATACTTTTTATGTTAATTATTTGATTAAAATTTGGTAAGATTTATTTTGATTGCCCAGGTAACCTATACTAGTCGACTGAACTAGATAAACGGGTAAACTGGCACTGGGTACCAAGTACCTCGGGCCATCACACCATCGGTCACATTGTATCTTCCAGTGTGCAACAGAGCAGCTAATAAGCTGTAATAAATATTAGGCACGAGGCCAAGTATCACAATAGTGTCACAATAGCTAAAAGCCATAAAATCACGAAATGGCCACATAAGCCATAAATCACAAAATGGCATGATGCCATATGCAGTACTGCTATCAGAACCCTATTAGGATGCCAACCTATCCAAACCAATCATACTAGGTCTACTAGGGCATATTACAAAGCTCTTAATTGAATATTTGTGTTTAACATGTAAGGTTACTATTCATTTTACTATTTGAGTCAAAATATTGACTTTCTCATACATAATAGTTACATTAGTTCTAACCACATGAATTAACCACATTTTTGTTCACAAAAGTATTGGCATTGGTTGCCAATCAATACTTAAAACCAATAGGAAATAAATTAAAATTTTCAGTTTTGGGTGCTAGAGTTCACTGTTCCATTAGGCAATTCTACAATGAGAATTTTGCTAAGTGTTCTTAATAAAAGTTGTTCCTTTATGTGTTTTCTTTAATTCTCTTTTTGAATCACTCCATTTGGAGTTTTCTAGGTCAAGTTATGTTAATTTCTTTAGGACTGGCCGGATTGGCATCTACCCAGAATTTCTTGACAGAAATGGTTCTGGCAGTTTTGATACCTTGGCTTTGGTTAGCAATTCAGATGGGTTATGGTCAGAATTTGGTTTGGTATTCTCCATGAAAGTTGTTCTAAATTGTCTAAACTTTTCATTGATATAAATTTCAGGTCAATTGGAATTTTCTACACTGAGTTATGACCATTTGAACAAATACTATTCATTTAGTCATTTTCTAGGGATAGCATGTTGGTCACCCGAATTAGGGTAGTTGTTAGGTCAACTTGGGTTAGTTTTCTGGGCAGGTTTCTTAAACGAAGTTGTGCCATTATGGGTCTAGTTTCATGTCCAATTAGCCTTGCACCAATTGAACCTACACCTTTTAAGTTACAGCTGCCCCAACTTGCTAGACTCACACTCAACCCTGCAGGTCACCTAGGGCAGCATACCTAACCTCAATTCCATTATCATAAATCACTTCAATTCATCATCAAATATAGTCAAATGGTCACTAATTAACCATTACAATGTTCATATACCATTACATGAGCAAACCCTAATTTTGCTCAAGTCTCCAAGTTCTCAAAGTTTAATTTATGCATTAAACTTACAATTTCAACTTATATCATGTCCTTAAACATGAATTGAGTGAGAGAGAGAATAAATTGGGCACTAACCTTAGTTGAAGAGTTTCTCACACTTGGAAAACCTCTTTGTTTCCTTTCCTTTTTGCTGCCTCAAGTTTACAAAAGGTATAAAGATCAAATTTAGTGAAGACAAGGTAGGGTTTTATGGTGATTTAAGGTGGGAATTGAAGCTTTATTGAGATGGCAATGGTGGAACACCATGGAGCTGGTTCGGCTAGCTGAAGAAGAAATACAATTCTAGATTTTTTTTTTCTTAATTCTTATCTCTTTTATTTGTTTTAAGAAGACTTGCTAAATGGTGATTGGTGGGAGGTTTTTAAATGACATCATTATGATGTCATAATTAGGCATTTTATTCATTTTTCTTTTTCTTTTTTCTTTCATTTCTACTCACTTTAAATTAATTTTTCATCAAAATTATTCATATTTTATGTCATATAATTTATGTACTTAATTGGACAAGTTGGTCAAAAATCATCTCTGAAGACAAAATGACCAAAATGCCCTCCATTTGGCATAACGAGCAAAAATTGTGTGTACCGATTGATTAATTTTTTCTTGTGTTTTCTTAGCATTTTATTATCATTGAAACCCCAATAATCCTTCCTTGAAATCCCAAAAGTTATTTCATGGAGTTTTCCCCGAGTCTAGAGTTGCTAACGGCCTTCACCGTCACTTCTCGTTAAGGTCACTCATCGCTGGGACTACAGCTCATTTAACCTTAGTGCATTTTATTTCTAAAAATTTTCCTTAATTTTTCTTATCATTATTTGGTTTATTTATAACTTCTCACTTTAGTCTAATTATGATTCCAAAAATTCTAGCTGCTCGGACTGACATTAGTCACCGGAACAGTAGAACGTACGGATTAGCTAAAGTGAGGATGTTACAACTTTATTGGTTGTTTTATTATAATATGATTATTTTTCACAATTGACAAATGGACAAAAAAAATTTACAGTATGATTATTTTGTGATTACTTTATTATTATGTAATTTTTAAATTGTTTATTATATTAAAATATAATTTATTCAATAAAATTAATATTTTAGTATAAAATTTTAATTAAAAAATGAATATAAAATATATTTTATATAACAAATAAAAATATTTAAATATAAAGTTTAAACCAATTGACTATTTTGTTAATAAAATAAAACTTCAGGGATTATATTATAATTTACCATTACTTTCTCAAATTTAATTTAGTCCATTTAGCTGCAATTGGGACCATTAATTAAGTTTCGACTACAAGATATAAAAAAGTTTTGGCTACAATTGTGAAGACCCTAAAAGTTTTGGATTTTTTTTATCCAATAGGCCAATAAATATTAAAGTGTATGACACATACATGATATTGAAATTCTTAAGTTAAAGCATTATTTATAGCTTGTCCTCATCCATGACCATTCGCACTCCTTTTACCATGCCCACTAGCACCTCGGTTAGGATTTTGATGTGGCCTTCTTATAGACACCTATTTTTTTTTTTACCCCTTTGAATGTATGAGATATAAAGATATGGAGGAGCCCTATAATAATGAATTAAAGGATTCAAAGGCCAGGACACTTTAAGGATATTTGGAATGGTTGAAAAATGTTTAAAATTTAATAAAGTAGAAAATAGGATTAGAGTGCTTTAAAAAGGCAAAATTGACTTGAACCAAAACCTAATGTAACACCCCTATTTGCATAGCCTGGTATATTTTACTGTTCTGGCGATCGGTGTTGTTCTGGATAATTAAAGGGATTAGAACCATATCTAAGACACTTAGAGAAGCTCTGAACACAAATAATTAGTAATTGTCAATTAGTTAAGTATAAATAAGAAAAACAAAACATAAGAGGTTAAATGAGCCGAGAGTCACAGCGATGGGTGACCTTCTCGGGAAGGACTGCGAGGTCAATTTAAACTCAAATTTCGAACAGTAAAATGTGATGCCGCAATCCTTAGGACTATTGCGAACACAGTGGAAAAGAGAAAATCACGAAAAGAAATGGTTAAGCAGGTCAAATAATTAGGTCAAGGATCCTGAAGAAATATTGAATTATTTGCAAATCGGGTTGAACCGGTGAGGGGCAATTTGGTCAATTGACCCCTGGAGCTGACTCCTGACCTAACTGTCAAATAAAATCGGAGAAAAGAAAATTTCAAAATCGAGAATTAAATTAAAGAACTAATGGAAAAATAAATACAAAAGAAAAAAAAAGAAGAAAAAGTTTATGACATCACCTTCCATGACATCATGGATGACCTCATAAATAATTATTGAATTAATGAATTTATTTTGACCAAGTCAAAAATGAGGATAAAACAAAAATAATTGAAAAAGAAATTTGGTCCTCATCTTCCTTCATTGCCGTCCCTCATCTCTCTCTTCTCTCTCTAAAAAATCCTCTAATAGAGCTTGATTTCAAGCTTTTCAAACTGCCCAAAGTGGATATAAATCCCCCAAATTTCTAAAGAAAACTTGATATTACCACTAGACAAGAAGATTGATCAAGAAATTTTGAAAAAAAAGTGAAGGATTTGGGTGGTTGAATTTCAAAGAGAAAGGTTAGTAAGCTAAACTTTGTATGTCTAGTTTAATTATTGTGTTTATAGTTGAATAAACTTAGAAATTATGAAAAATGGAAAAGAAAACAATTGTTAGAGGACTATATGTGAATTTCGGCCAGCCTATATAGGGGAATGATTTGCATGAGTTTGATTGAATTAAACATGTTAGAAAGCTTGAATGAGTTGAGAAATTATGTTTATATGTTTTGATTTAGTAAAATGTAACAAAATTAGTGAGTTAGGGTTTTGGACCTAGGGTTTGGGAGACAAAATTTTGAGAAATTCTCAAATGGTGTGTTTGACCTAGTTTGACCTGAAAAATGGTCATGTATGACCAATTGTTGTATGTTGGAAATATTGGAATTAAATGGAGATTCGGATTGGATATGGTCATTATGCAGGTAGCATAACCAAGGTCCCTTTCAGGGACCAAAACTAAAAATTTACCAACCCAATTGGTATGAGGCCAATTGAGAATGAAACTAGACACAAAATGGCACATTTTTCATCCAGGAATCATGCCCAAAAAGTGACCATAGCATAGTGAACAAATTGGCCAAATCTGGAATTGAGTGTTCTGCCCTGTATAAAAATGACCAAATGAACAGTATCTGTTCATTTGGCCATAACTTGGGTTAGGTAGTTCTAAATGACCTGAAAGTTTACCAGTAGAAAGCTGAGATATAGACCTACAACTTTCATGGAGAACACAAACCCAAATTATGCCCTTAACCAAGTCATTGAGCCACCCAAAATTGGTGACCTAAAACTGCCAGAACCAAGTTGGTGCCCAGAAAATCTGGTTTAGGCCAATCCGGCCAGCCATGTTCAAATAGCTATAACTTGAGCTAAAAAACTCCAAATGGAGTGATTAAAAAAAGTAAATAAATTTAAGACAATAAGGAACAATTTTTATGAAGAAAACTTAGCCAAATTCTAACAGCAACATGACCAATGGAATAGTTCAAAATAGGTCACCAAAACTGAAATTTTGAAAGTTTGCCTAAAAGACTTTAGTTTTGAGAAAATGACCAAAACCAATAAGTTTGGTAACCAAAATGTGGTATGTGGGTATAATTGGATTTCCCATACCTATTAAGCATAAGAAATTCAATATTTTGACTTGAATAGTATCATGAATAGTAACCTCAACATGAAAATTTTCAAGAATGTAAGTTTAAGCATATTGGGATTAATTATTAGAATTATTGTGAGGCAAAGATACTGAGACACTATAAATTTTGTGTTTTAGCTGAAAAAGACTCGGAAGGTCTAAGAGACTGAGTCAAGGCCTAGAGGCGACTCACGTTAGGTTTTTGCACAATAAACTTTATTTAAGCATTGTCTCATTGGAAATTTGATTTAGTATGCATTATGAAATTTCCGCGTTAATTATGAGTTTAAGAACTTTTTTGTTGCCATTTTGTGAATGAAAATGTGACTTTGGAAATTTATTTGATTTTGCATGCAATATTTGAATAAATTATTTTAAATTGAATTTGGGTTCACACTTAGCATAACAGTGCCATATTATTCCTCCTCCATTTATGGGGTTGAGATCGATTATTTTCCTCTCTCTCTAGTTTACCAGTTGAGGTTGTAGATCGGATGAGTACTCATTAGCTAGCTAGCCACCTCCCTCATTGATTTGGATTAGTGGAGTTGTAGATCGCCTTGTCGTGGTGTACAACGCGGCATTGATCAGAAATTTTGTGCCATGGCTTAAGTTGTGTATGAATTGGCAACACTGTGTGTAACACCACTATTTGTATAGCCTGGTATATTTCACTGTTCTGGTGACCGGTGTCGGTCCGGATAATTAAGGGGATTAGAACCATACTTAAGACAGCTAGAGAAGCCATAAACACAAATAATTAGTAATGTTCAATTAGTTAACTATAAATAAGAAAAACAGAACATAAGAGGTTAAACGAGCCGAGAGTCACAGCGATGGGTGACCTCCTCGGAAACGACTGCGAAGTCATTTTAAACTCAAATTTTGAACCGTAAAATGTAACGCTGTAGTCCTTAGGACCATTATAAACACAGTGGAAAAGAGAAAATCATGAAAAAGAACTGTTAAGCCAGTCAAATAATTAGGTCAGGGAGCCGAAAGAAATATTGGATTATTTGCAAACCTGGATGAACCGGCGAGGGGAAATTTGGTCAATTGACCCCGAGAGCTGACTCCTGACCTAACTGTCAAATAAAATTGGAGAAAAGAAAATTTCGGAGTCAAGAATTAAATTAAAGAGTGAATAGAAAAAAAAAAGAGAAAAAGAAAAAGGTGTAGGGAGATGACATCATGCATGATGCCATAAGTATTTTAATTAAAATTTTATTTAATTGAAATTTATGGTCTTCCATAAGCTTAAATAGATAAAAGAAAAGAAAAGAAAAAAAAAATCTAGAGTCATCTTCCTACTCCCATTGCCGCCTCACTCTCTCCCTAATTCCTCCATGAAATTTCTCCATTTAAGCTTACACTTAAGCTTAATTTTCTTTACTCAACCTTAATAACTCCCATAAAAACCTCACTAGAGCTTATTATCTCAACTCAATAAGAAGATTGAAAGAAGAAAGAAGAACAAAAGATAGAGATTTGGAGTCCTAAGAAAGGTTAGTATGCTAATTTTTAATTTTCTACTTTAAGTGCATGTTTAGTTACTTAAATGAATTTAGAAACTAATGTAATGAAATAAAAATATGTGGGGAGGACAAAACTAAAATTTTGGCCAGCCATGGATATATGAGAGTATGATGTATTTTGAATTAATTAAATGTGTTAGTAAACTTGTATGAAAGTGGTAGTAAGGTTGAAATGCTTAAATGTGATTAAATGCAACAAATTAGTGTGGTTAGGCTTTGGAGACCTAGGGTTTTGAGGCAAAAATTTGGAGAAATGGGTAAATGATGTCTTTGACCTATTGTGAAGTGAAAAATGGTCATTTGTGACCAAATGAGTTGTGTTGGAATGGTTGGAATTAAAGCTAAATTCGGAGGGAGTGTGGTCATGCTGCTGGCAGCATGACCAAGTCAGCTTTGAAGGACCAAAAATGAAATTTTACAAATCCAATTGATATGGGACCAATTGGGGATGAAAATAGACATAAAATGACACAATTTTCATTTAGGAACCATGCCCAAAAAGTGACCAAAACCTAGTGAACAAATTGACCAAAGTTGGATAAGTGCAGGTTGCCCTGTACAAATTGACCAAATGAACAGTATTGGTTCATTTGGTCATAACTCAAGCTAGGCAGGTCCAAATGATCTGAAATTTTACCAGTAGTTAGACAAGATATAGACCTAAAACTTTCATGAAGAACAAAAACCCAAATTCTGCCAGCAACCAAGTCATTTGGCCACCCCAAGTTGGTGACCCAAAACTGCCAGCACCAAATTTGCCCAGAAAATCTGGGTTGTTTTCAATCCGGCAGCTATAGTTCAAATGGCCATAACTTGAGCTACAAAACTCCAATTAGGGTGATTAAAAAATGAGAATAAACTTAAGATATTAAGGAACATTTTCTATGAAGGAAGTTTTGCCAAATTCCAACAGTAAAATTACCAATAGAACAGTGCAACTAGGGACACCAAAACTGAAAATTTGACAATTTTACCTAAAGGACTTAAGCTTTGAGAAAATGACCAAAACCAACAAATTTAATGACCAAAATGTGGTATGTGGGTGAAGTTGGAGTTCCCATACCTATTAAGCCTTAGAAAGTCAACAATTTGACTTGAATAGTATAGTGAATAGTAACCCGAAACACAAAAACTTCAAGAACATCGAATTTAGCACGTTAGAGCTAAGTAAAAGTGAAGTTAAATTTATTTTTGGAATTTATGCTAAGTTATGGTACTGAAACACTGTGAAACTGTGTGTTTCAGCTGAAAAAGACTTGGAAACTCGAAGAGACTGAGTCTAGGCCTAAAGGCGACTCACGTCAGGTCTATGCACAGTAATTTTTGTTTAAATATATGATTCTTGAAAATTTGATTTTTTTTTTAGTTAATTATGAATTGTGTTGCCATTTATGATTGTAAATATGACTTTGACAAATTACCAGATTTCCAATAAATTATTTGAATAAATTGTTTTGAATTGACTTGGTGTTCACACTTAGCCTGACAGTATCACATTATTCCTCTTCTATTTATGGGGTTGAGATCGTTTATTTTCCTCCCTCTCTGGCTTGCCAGTTGAGGTTGAGATCGGATGAGTACTCATTAGCTAGCTAGTCACCTCCCTCATTGATTTCGATTAATGGGGTTGTAGATTGCTTTGTCGTGGTGTACAACACGGCATTGATCGGAAATTTTGTGTCATGGCTTAAGCTGTGTATGATTTTGTCAATACTGTGTTTATGAAATTATTTGACTAAATTGTGTTATTATGAGCTTTGATAATTTGAGAAATATTTAAATCGTGTTTCATCAATGAATGATTTATGTATTGCATTTCAAATTTTTATTGTGCACCACTGAGTATTTTTATACTCAGCGATAGCTTATTTTGCTGTCGCAGATAAGAGCAAGGAGAAAGCAGCAGAGTGAGCTGCTATTGACTTGAGAACAACATCGGTCTATTTGTACGGGTATTATTTTATACCCTTATAGTTAATTTTGATGTAAATATAGCAATGTTGTATGTATCAATGTAAAGTTGAGCAGTTGTAAAATAAATTGTAATAATATTATTTTTAGATTTCCTTTTGTAAATTAATGTTTGTACTTGGAAATCTCATACTTTATGCCATGTGAATGAAATTATTAAATATTTTGTGATGATAAATTTTGATTGAATTGTGGAATTATTTTGAAGTGAATTGAATTGAGTTGATTTGAGGTTTATTGGAGGTTGGGAGTTGTGAAAAATTTTTTAAAGTGTTTTTCTCAGGTATTTGAAGAACTGTTTTCTCCATTTACAAATGGAACTCTGTCAAAATTTTTATAAAATTTGCGCCAAAATTAAAATGGACAAAAATTTTTACTAGTATTTAAACTTTGAATAAATGGTTTTTAATTCCTACCAAAATGCTCACCACTTCCAAAATATAAGAAAATTGCTTTAAAATCCCTTGTAGGGTACTTAATGAGTTATCGGTAGGTGAAGTTCGGTAGTTCATTAAGTATTCTACGGGATCATGTTATGCCTTACAGAGGGGTAAGGTGTGACACTGTGTTTATTAAATTATTTGACCAAAATTGTGCTACAATGAGTTTTGATAATTTGTGAAATATTTAAATTGTGATTTATCAATGAATGTTATATGTACTACATTTCAAATTTTTATTGTGCACCACGGATTATTTTTATACTCAGCGATATCTTATTTTGCTGTCGCAGATAAGGGCAAGGAAAAAGCAGCAGGGTGAGCTGCTGAGTTAGCAAGGACTTCACTAATATTTTTGTGCGGGTATTTATCATAAATATGCACTAACGGAGGTCAACCTCCTTGTGTTTGATCTCAGGAAGTAGAAATTTTTGAGAAATGGAATGGAAGAGGGAAATCATTCTATGGAGCAATCTGTCGAGGCTGAGGTCCAAGGGGAAGCCCCAGCACTCCAGAACTTGAGTGGGTCAGCCATTCCAACTCCTACTCCAGCACCACAGTTTCCTACTTAGTTTGCACAGCAGATGGCTACGTTTTTCCAACAAAAGACGGGAAATGTGCCACCTCAAGCTCAGATGCAAGCACCTGCAGCACAACCACAGCCCTTGGCTCGGCAATATGAAAAATTAATGAAATTTGGGGCCACTGAGTTTAAGGGCACTGTGGATCCACTGGAGGCAGAACAGTGGTTAGAGAGAATGGAACGGGTTTTCAGAAAGCTACAGTGTGTAAAAGAACTGAAGTTCGAGTACTCTGTTTTTCTATTGCAAGGGGATGCATATGAATGGTGGAAGACCATCCCCCATAGCCTTGTTGAGCCACCTGTGCTAACCTGGTCAGGCTTTTTGAGGGAGTTTCGACAGAAATGGATCCCTGATGCTTATATGGATATGAAGTTATAAGAATTCCTGAGTTTGAAACAAGGGGACAGAACCATAGCAGAGTATGAGAGAGACTTCTCTTGACTGAGCCACTATGCTGAAAGTCTGGTTTCCACCCCCAGAGATAGGTGTAAGAGGTTTAAGGCTGGGTTGAGGCCTAGCTTGAGAATGCAAGTTGTGGGATTCAGACGCCAGAATTTTTCTAAGCTGATTTCACAAGCCCTGGAACTGGAAAAGATAGAATAAGAAGGGGTAGTGAAGAAGGATACACAAGAGAAAGAGAAAAATGAAAAGGCTATGGGCCAAGCTACTGAGAGTGGTTCTGGGAAGAGAAAACAGTTTGGGGGATCCAGCTCTCACAGATCTGGCAGAGGCAGATACTCTGGCCAAAGACCACCCCGTTCTGGTCAGTAGACCCAGCATACATCTCGAGGAGCTTTATCAGTCTGGCAGTGTGAGACTTGTAGTAGAACACAAGGTGGGGTGTGTTTTAACGCCACCGGTGCATGTTTTAACTGTGGAGGGAGTGGACATTTTGCTAAAGATTGTACTAGTCCATGCCGATCTGGACCTTCTGCTACATCTGAAGGATCTACCCAAGTCTCTGCACCTAGAGAGTCACAGCCAGCTGGTCGAAGTAGAGGCAGAGGTAGGGTCCTGGTAGCACTCATGGAAGTCAGAGTACTATTAACCAGCCAGAACCAAGTGGTGCACCAACTAGAGTCTATACCATGAAACAGAGAGAGGAGGCTAAAACATCAAATGTAGCAGCTGGTATTTTCTCTATCCTTGACCAAGATGCATATGTGTTATTTGATCCTGGCTCCACACATTCATATGTCAGTGCTAGAGTAATGTGTTCTACTGCTATCCAGTGTGTACAAATGGACTATGATATGCTAGTAACTAGTCCATTAGGTCAGGAGGTTAGGGTCAATAGAATTTATAGAAACTGTCCTTTGGTGATCCAAGGACATGTTTTTCTATCAGATTTGATTGAAATGCCCTTCAGAGATTATAACATTATCTTGGGCATGGATTGGTTAGCCAGGCATCATGCAATGATTGACTGTAGAATGAAGATAGTTACTTTTGGTCTCCCTCAATATGGTGATGTAGTAATACATGGGGAGAGGTAGTTATTGCCGTCAAACACCATTTCAGCTACACTAGCCAGAAAAATGATTAGGAAGGGGTGTGAGGCGTACTTGGCACATGTGATAGACACCTAAGTGGGTAGTCCAACATTGAGGGACATCCCCACAGTATGTGACTTTCCGGATGTATTCCCTGATGAGTTGCCAGGATTACCTCCGGAAAGAGAGGTGCAGTTTGAGATTGATGTTATGTCTAGTGTGGACCCAATCTCCATAACACCATATAGAATGGCACTAGCAGAACTAAAAGAATTGAAAGTGCAGTTGCAAGAGCTGCTTGACAAGGGCTTCATCTGCCCTATTGTGTCACCTTGGGGAGCCCCAGTGTTATTTGTAAAGAAGAAGGATGACACTCTCCGTTTATGTATTGACTACCGGCAGTTGAATAAGGTGACAATAAAGAATAAATATCCATTGCCCCGCATTGATGACTTGTTTGATTAGTTGAGGGGTGCAGTTGTGTTCTCCAAAATTGACATGAGATCAGGTTATTATCAGCTGAAAGTACAAGAGTAGAGTATTCCTAAAATTGCCTTCAGAACCCATTATGGCCATTATGAGTTCTTGGTCATGCCATTCGGGTTAACTAATGCTCTGGCTACTTTTATGGATCTAATGAACACTATCTTCAGACCATACCTCGATCAGTATGTAGTTGTGTTTATAGATGATATATTGGTTTCTTCGAGGAGTGCAAAAGAGCATGATTGTAACACCCCTCACCCGTCTACAGTGCAGCCGAGCAAAGTGTGTTACACGGAGTGCCGGAGCACCTGATCTTATCTGATTTCATTACAGTTCTTGATTTATTTATTCAAAAACTTTATTTAAGGTTTAGGCTATTTTACTTTTATCAAAATCTAACTAATTTAGAAATTTCAAAAATTTTAACAATAATCTGGCAGAGTGCCGGCTGTAATTTGGACTAACAGTTCTTCTGAACCTGCCAAAAACAATTTCAATATATGCTCAAATTCATAACTTAGATTATCTCAAAGCATTCTCATCAGTTTCTCAAACTCAGATTTAGTCTCAAAATTTCTCTAACTCAATCTCATTCAGAATCCTTATGATTAGATAATCAATTCAAATATCAAAATTCTTATATTTCATTAACTTATATAATTTACCAATTAAGTACATAAATTTATCAAGTACAGGATATACAAATAAAGTTACAATTACTAATTCACATTACAATAATAGTAGTAATTATAATGTGCAGATTATAAAATATGCTTAAAAGGAGCCCTATCTAAATGCATTGCTGAGGAGGTGACAACCTTGAACTCTTCTGACACTTCTGCAGATCTGGACTCCAAAAATCTCAGTCGACAGTCTACTGGTTTTACCTTCAGTACCTACGTGAGGAAGCAATTCCATCGCGCTAAGCATTTGTACAAGAAATAATAATATATACAAATAAAGAAAGAAATAAATCATAATTCGGATATCCAGGAATCAATTATTCTCACTGTATTGTATTTTAAGTCTCTATGGTTCTGCAAATTATATTTTTGTTATATTTCTACTGCTAATCTCTTTTACTCATTTCATTCAATGCTTAATTTAATTGTACTAAAATTTTCATATACTTAACTTAACTTAATTGCTTGAATTGAATAATGTTTTAATTGACTGCCCTTGTAGCCTATACACTGACCAGACTGGATAAATGGACATACTAGCACGGGTACCTAGTACCTCGGGCCGTCACACCATTGGTCACAAAGAGTCTCTCGGTGTGCAAACAATGTGGCTAAAAAGCCATATAATCAATCAGGCATTAAGTCGAGTATAATAACACAATTTGTACTGCCATAGGCTATTAAAATCATAGTATGGCATAATAAGCCATAAAACATAATATGATGTAAAGCCATTTACAGAACAGCTTTCAGAATCTTATTGGCATGCCAACCTATCCAAACTAGTCAACTAGGCAAACTAGGGTATATTACAAGAATAAATATTTATTTCTTTATTTTTAGGGTTTACTGGTCATTATACAATTCACTGGTCAATGAAAATATTGACCTTTTTAGATATCATGGATAAGTTGATTCTAGTATCAACATGTCACAATTTACAATTCAATATGCTGTCAGTATAATGCAATTTACCCATTTCACAAGTTGGCATTCATTGCCAAATTACTTCAAGCATCATTTTATGTAATTGTTAAATTCTCAATTTTTATGTGCTCGATTGGTCTAGCTTAAAGTCCTATTTCTCTTGGTTTTTAGCTTCTAGTCAAAGAAGCAAAATTGTAACTCTATGTCTTATTGCACTCTAGGCAAAATTTCAGGTCATTCTGAGTTGTATAGACCAAGATATAGTCAATTTATTAAAGCTGGACAGATTGCACCTTTAGTGCAAAATTTGATCAATTTTAGGTCACTTTTAGTTCTGGCAGTTTTGGTACTGAACTTGTGCAAGCTATTTCACTTGGTTTTAGCCATTTCTGGGCTTTGGTGTCTTCATAAGAATTGTATCTCTATGTCTTATTGCACTTTGAGCAAAATTTTAGGTCATTCTGAGTTGTATAGACCAAGATATGGTTAATTTACTAAAACTGGACAAATTGCACCTTTAGTGCAAAATTTGGTCAATTTTAGATCACTTTTAGTTGTGGCAGTTTTAGTACCCGAACTTGTGCAAGCTATTTGACTTGGTTCTGACAATTTCTGGGCTTTGGTGTCTTCATAAGAATTGTAGTTCTATGTCTTATTGCATTCTAGGCAAAATTTCAGGTCACTCTGAGTTGTGTAGACCAAGATATGGTTAATTTACTAAAGCTGGACAGATTACACATTTAGTGCAAAATTTAGTCAATTTTAGATCACTTTTAGTTCTAGCAGTTTTAGTACCCAAACTTGTGAAAGCTATTTGACTTGGTTCTGGCCATTTCTGGGCTTTGGTGTCTTCATAAGAATTGTAGCTCTATGTCTAAGCTATCCATGGTAAAAATTTCAGGTCAATTGGACCTGTTTTGAGTGAGTTATGGTCATCCTAATGACTACTATTCAAATGGTCAAAAATCTAGGTTTGCAAGGTTGCCATTCCGGATTTGGTCATTTTTAAGGTTAGTTTCTAGGTAGAATTTTGGCAACATTTCTACACGAAAGTTGGCCTATTTGGTGTCTAATTTCACCCCCAATTGGCCTCATACCAATTGGGTCCACAGTTTTACACTTATGACCTAATTTAAGTGCTGCCAACATACACAACCTGCATTTGAACATCACACTTCCAATTTTGACAATCCTCCTCCTCCCAATACTTCAATATTCAATCAATGGCACGTCAATATATATTGTACACAATTCCAGCAAACATTTTGGGCAGAACACTCAAGTGCTCAATGCACACAATACACCATTCAAGTTCAACATTTACTTCCACTAAAATTCAACATACCTCAATATCAATATTACACATACACTTCCATGGCAATTACATAAACTGTTCACCATTCAACACCATCATATTTCATTAATAAATTTCATAAACTCACACACAAAATCATGATATTTAAGGCTGCCCAACATGGCAGTTTACTAAAGCATCAAAGTCCCACCATTTAACCCTTAATTCAAGCACTAACATACACATACTTGGATATTAACTTACTACAACTTCCATTTGAGTTAATCAACCTTGATTCCCATCCATTAGAGGTAAGAAAAACTCAAACACAATAAACCTTCATGGCTACTAAAACTAAGGTTCACCAATACTCAATCATTTCCTCAATTTTTCTTAGTAATTCAACTTACCCAAAGCTCAACACAAGGATTAGTGAAGGAAAACGGGAAGATTAAGCACTAACCTTTTTTTGTGCTCTATCAAACTTCATCAAATCCTCTCCTTCTTGCTGCCTATAGCTTCACCAAGTTGAGTAGGCAAAGATTAATGAAGGAATTTGTGTGGAAAGGTGGCTAGAAATGGAGTGCATGAAGGTTGATGAAGCTTCGGCCATGGAGGAACAATGGTGGATTCACTTTGGATGGATGAAGAGAGGATGAAGATGAGATGTAATTCTATCCAAAAGGCTTTTTATAAGTCCCATAAATCATGGTTAGTGGAGCACTAAGTTTGATTAATGGTTTAAATAATCCAAAGTTCCTTAATTTGTAATTATGCCACTAATCTTCCACTATTTATATAATGTACCACATTTTTATTTTTCATGATATTTTCAACATATAATACCACTTATTTTTAATGGACATTGAGGTCAAAAGTCAACTCTAAGTGTCAATTGACCAAAATGCCCCTCTTCGGGTCAAATTCATACTTTTTCAGTGCTACCATTTACTCCTTGTGCCGCCGATTTTTTAAATTTTTGTTTTTCGTTTATACTAACTTACTAATTTTTCTTTAACATTTTCAATGTCAATTACATCTCAGTAGACCTTTAATTATGTCCTGAAAATATTTTCCCGAGTTCCCCACGGTCCTGGGCTAGTCAACGGTCCTCGCCGTAACTTCCCAGTGCGGTCACCCATCGCTACAGTTTTGGCTCGTTTAACTTAGTCACGTTTTATCTCTTTTATTTTTCCTCAATGTTTCTTGTATTTTTATTTATTTATTTAATCATTTTATGCATGTTTACTATCACCGAAGTGTAGTTCTAGACATTCCGACTTTCCGAGGCAGACATTAGCCTCCAGAACAGTGGGACATATGGACTATGTAAAGTGAGGATGTTACAACTCTTCCCCTCTATAAAGGAATTTCTTCCTCGAAATTCATCAGATTTAGAGAACTAAGAATATCGTTATCTCATAATTTTATTCACTTTCCCATCATTGTTTTCTTTTGCCTTTGTTATCTCTATTCATGAAATTCTCTTATTCATTGGTTTCTTGATTCCCCATACTAGAATCCTTACTGGTCCTTTCAATGTCTTTTACTAATTCCAACTCTGTTAAATTACCCTTTGTTTAGGTATTCCGCATTTATCTCATACAAGACCTTATACCTTGGTATCTTCATGCTTATTTAATAAATATCACTATACATAAACTCCATCATTGGAAGGTATCTTTTCTTGCTTCCAGAGGGAATAGCACTACAACTTCTAAATATATTTTCAATTAACTAAATCATTCTTTTCTGACAAAGATATCAAAATAATTATAAGACTCTGTATCAATGTCTAGATATCTTTTCCCAACTCAGTTCAATATACTGGTGTTCTGCACTTTTTTTTTTCCTTACAGTGTTTCATAGGGTACCGTTTGTATGCTAACTTGACACTTATTATTGTATACAAATTCTGTTAGTGGGAGGTATCTGTCCCATCTCCCCTCAGATTCAATGACACAAGTTCTCAGTATATTCTCGAGGGCTTATCACATATTATAGGTTATTATTATCATTTCATTTCATTGTTTATAGGAACTCAATGAGTTTCAGAATTTACCTGAATTACTCATTTCGACTGTCCATTCGTCTGAGGATGATAAGTCGTACTGATATCTCTAAGCTTATAGCAATTACTGTGGTACAGGTAGTTCACATTAATGTAACCGAGTCACTGACTCTAGCTACCTTACAAGTGTAGTTGTTTGATAGGCTAATTCTGAAGTTTAAATTTCTTATTAGAATTTTCACATTTATTTCCCGTAATAGTACTTTATTCGGGCGTAACTGTATCAAATTATAGATTACTTACAAATATTCTTAATTTATTGTACCATGAGGAAGCACGTAGCTTTATACAATAATCCCATGTCGATACTGTAATCTGCAGCTTACAATACAAACATCGAGAACATTACATAGTCACTACGTTATAACCTCATGAACTAGGTTTTCTATTTCTTTTTCTAATGCCCTCTGCGACTCTAAGTCCATATCTTAACCTTGAATAATCAAAAGTAAGCAGATCTGTATTAGTGTCACCTCGACTCTTATGAATGCAATGCATGTATGTACACTAGTTCTTTCCACTTATCTGTGACTAGGAAAGCCTAAACCGTGCTCTGATACCACTAAATGTAACACCCCTCACCCGTCTATAGTGTAGCCGAGCAAAGTGTGTTACACGGAGTGCCGGAGCACCTGATCTTATTTGATTTCATTACAGTTCTTGATTTATTTATTCAAAAACTTTATTTAAGGTTTAGGCTATTTTACTTTTATCAAAATCTAACTAATTTGGAAATTTTAAAAATTTTAACGATAATCCGGCAGAGTGCCGGCTGTAATTTGGACTAACAGTTTTTCTAAACCTGCCAAAAACAATTTCAATATATGCTCAAATTCATAACTCAGATTATCTCAAAGCATTCTCATCAGTTTCTCAAACTCAGATTCAGTATTAAAATTTCTCAAACTCAATCTCATTCAGAATCATTATGATTAGATAATCAATTCAAATATCAGAATTCTTATATTTCATTAACTTATAAAATTTGCCAATTAAGTACATAAATTTATCAAGTACAGGATATATAAATGAAATTACAATTACTAATTCACATTACAATAATAGCAGTAATTATAATGTACAGATTATAAAACATTCTTAAAATGAGCCCTATCTACATGCATTGCTGAGGAGATGATAACCTTGAACTCTTCTGACACTTCTGTAGATCTGGACTCTAAAAATCTCAGTTGACAGTCTACTGGTTTTACCATCAGTACCTGCGCGAGAAAACAATTCCATTGCGCTAAGCATTTCTGCTTAGTGGTGCAATAATATAACAAGAAATAATAATATACACAAATAAAGAAAGAAATAAATCATAATTCGAATATCCAGGAATCAATTATTCTAACTGCATTGTATTTTAAGTCTCTATGGTTCTGCAAATTGTATTTTTGTTATGTTTCTATTGCTAATCTCTTTTACTCATTTCATTCAATGCTTAATTTAATTGTACTGAAATTTCCGCATACTTAACTTTATTGCCTGAATTGAATAATGTTTTAATTGACTGCCCTTGTAGCTTATACACTAACCAGACTGGATAAATGGATATACTAGCACTAGATACCTAGTACATCAGGCCGTCACACCATCGGTCACTAAGTATCTCCCGGTGTGCAAACAGTGTGGCTAAAAAGCCATATAATCAATCGGGCATTAAGCCGAGTATAATAACACAATCTGTACAGCTATAGGCTATTAAAATCATAGTATGGCATAATAAGCCATAAAACACAATATGATGTAAAGCCATTTACAGAACAGCTATCAAAATCCTATTGGCATGCCAACCTATCCAAACTAGTCAACTAGGCAAACTAGGGCATATTACAAGATTAAATATTTATTTCTTTATTTTTAGGGTTTACTGGTCATTATACAATTCACTGGTCAATGAAAATGTTGACCTTTTTAGATATCACGGATAAGTTGATTCTAGTATCAACATGTCACAATATACAATTCAATATGCTTTCAATATAATGTAATTTACCCTTTTCACAAGTTGGCATTCAATGCCAAATTACTTCAAGCATCTTTTTATGTAATTGTTAAATTTTCAATTTTTGTGTGCTAGATTGGTCTAGCTTAAAGTCCTATTTCTCTTAGTTTTTAGCTTCTGGTCAAAGAAGCAAAATTGTAGCTCTATGTCGTATTGCACTCTAGGCAAAATTTCAGGTCATTCTGAGTTGTATAGACCAAGTAATGGTCAATTTACTAAAACTGGACAGATTGCACCTTTAGTGCAAAATTTGGTCAATTTTAGGTCACTTTTTGTTCTGGCAGTTTTGGTACCCAAACTTGTGCAAGCTATTTGACTTGGTTCTGGCCATTTTTGGGCTTTGGTGTCCTCAAAAGAATTGTAGCTCTATGTCTTATTGCATTCTGGGCAAAATTTCAAGTCATTCTAAGCTGTATAGAGCAATATATGGTCAATTTACTAAAGCTGGACAGATTGCCTCTTTAGCGCGAAATTTGGTCAATTTTAGGTCGCTTTTAGTTCTAGCAGTTTTGGTACCCAAACTTGTGCAAGCTATTTGACTTGGTTCTGGCCATTTATGGGCTTTGATGTCTTCATAAGAATTATAGCTCTATGTCTTATTGCACTCTGGGCAAAATTTCAGGTCATTCTGAGTTGTATAGACCAAGATATGGTCAAATTACTAAAGCTGGACAGATTGCACCTTTAGTGCAAAATTTGGTCAATTTTAGGTCACTTTTAGTTCTGGCAGTTTTGGTACCCGAACTTGTGCAAGCTATTTGACTTGGTTCTGGCCATTTTTGGGCTTTGGTGTCTTCATAAGAATTGTAGCTCTATGTCTTCTTACACTCTGGGCAAAAGTTCAGGTCATTCTGAGTTGTATAGGCCAAGATATGTTCAATTTACTAAAGCTGTACAGATTGCACCTTTAGTGCAAAATTTGGTCAATTTTAGGTCAATTTTAGTTCTGGCAGTCTTAGTACCCGAATTTGTGCAAGTTATTTGACTTGGTTCTGACCATTTCTGGGCTTTGGTTTCTTTATAAGAATTCTAGCTCTATGTCTTATTGCACTCTGGGTAAAATTTCAGGTCATTCTGAGTTGTATAGACCAAGATATGGTCAATTTACTAAAGCTGGACAGATTGCACCTTTAGTGCAAAATTTGGTTAATTTTAGGTCACTTTTAGTTCTGGCAATTTTAGTATCCGAAGTTATGAAAGCTATTTGACTTGGTTCTAGCCATTTCTGGGCTTTGTTGTCTGCATAAGAATTGTAGCTCTATGTCTAAGCTATCCATGGTAAAAATTTCAGGTCAATTGGACCTGTTTTGAGTGAGTTATGGTCATCCTAATGACTACTGTTCCAATGGTAAAAAATCTAGGTTTGCAAGGTTGCCATTCCGGATTTGGTCATTTTTAAGGTCAGTTTTCAGGCATAATTTTGGCAACATTTCTGCATGAAAGTTGGCCTATTTGGTGTCTAGTTTCACCCCCCCCCCCCCCCATTGGCTTCATACAAATTGGGTTCACAGTTTTGCACTTGTGGCCTAATTTAGGTGCTGCCAACATACACAACCTGTATTTGAACATCACACTTCCAATTTTGACAATCCTCCTCCTCCCAATACTTCAATATTCAATCAATGGCACTTCTATATATATTGTACACAATTCTAGCAAACATTTTGGGAAGAACACTCAAGTGCTCAATGTGCACAATACACCATTCAAGTTTAATATTTACTTCCACCAAAATTCAACATACCTCAATATCAATATTACACATATACTTCCATGGCAATTACATAAACTGTCCGCCATTCAACACCATCATATTTCATTAATAAATTTCATAAACTCACACACAAAATCATGATATTTAAGGCTGCCCAACATGGCAGTTTACTAAAGCATCTAAGTCCCACCATTAAACCCTTTAATTCAAGCACTAACATACACATACTTGGATATTAACTTACTACAACTTCCATTTTAGTTAATCAACCTTAATTCCCATCCATTAGAGGTAAGAAAAACTCAAACACAATAAACCTTCATGGCTGCCAAAACTAAGGTTCACCAATACTCAATCATTTCCTCAATTTTTCTTAGCAATTCAACTTACCCAAAGCTCAACACAAGGATTAGTGAAGGAAAATGGGAAGATTAAGTACTAACCTTTTTTTGTGCTTTATCAAACTTCATCAAATCCTCTCCTTCTTGCTGCCTATAGCTTCTCCAAGTTGAGTTGTCAAAGATTAATGAAGGAATTTGTGTGGAAAGGTGGCTAGAAATGGAGTGCATGAAGGTTGATGAAGCTTCGGCCATGGAGGAACAATGGTGGATTCACTTCGGCTGGATGAAGAGAGGATGAAGATGAGATGTAATTCTGTCCAAAAGGCTTTATATAGGTCCCATAAATCATGGTTAGTGGAGCACTAAGTTTGATTAATGGTTTAAATAATCTAAAGTTCCTTAATTTGTAATTATGCCACTAATCTTCCACTATTTATATAATGTACCATATTTTTATTTTTTATGATATTTTCAAAGTATAATACCACTTATTTTTAATGGAAATTGAGGTCAAAAGTCAACTCTAAGTGTCAATTGACCAAAATGCCCCTCTTTAGGTCAAATTCGGACTTTTTCGGTGCTACTGATTTACTTCTTGTACTGCCGATTTCTTTAATTTTTGTTTTTCATTTATACTAACTTACTAATTTTTCTTTGACATTTTTAATGTCAATTACAATTCAGTAGACCTTTAATTATGTGCTGAAAATATTTTCCTGAGTTTCCCGCGGTCCAAGGCTAGTCAACAGTCCTCACCGTAACTTCCCAGTGCGGTCACCCATCGCTATGGGTTTTGCTCAGTTAACTTAATCACGTTTTATCTCTTTTATTTTTCCTTAATGTTTCTTGTATTTTATTTTTATTTATTTCATCATTTTATGCATGTTTACTATTACTGAAGTGTAGTTCTAGACATTTCGACTTTCCGGGGTAGACATTAGCCTCCAGAATAGTGGGACATATGGACTACATAAAGTGAGGATGTTACAATGATAGACATCTGCAGATTGTACTGCAAACTTTGAGGGAGAAATAGCTATACGCCAAATTGTTAAAGTGTGAATTTTGGCTGAAGGAAATATCCTTTTTGGGGCACATAGTATCAGCAGAAGGTATTAACGTAAATCCTAGCAAGGTAGAAGTTCTTCTTAATTGGAGACCACCAGGAATATCACTGAGATTCACAATTTTCTGTGGTTAGCTAGATACTACCGTTGTTTTGTGAAAGGATTCTCCATATTGGCATCTCTATTGCTTGCTTAAGAAAGAGGTGAATTTCAGTGGATGGATAAATGCCAGCAAAGTTTTGATGAATTGAAGAGGTGTTTGACTAAGGCTCCAGTCCTGACTTTACCTACACCGGGTAAAGAATATACAGTTTGTAGTGATGCTTCTCACAATGGGTTAGGCTGTGTACTAATGCAAGATCGAAATTTAATTGCCTATGCATCACGCCAGCTGAAACCGCATGAGAGGAACTATCCGACACACGACTTGGAGTTAGCAGCTATTGTGTTCGCTCTTAAGATTTAGAGACACTATTTGTATGGGGAGAAATGTTACATCTACACAAATCATAAGAGTTTGAAATATTTGGGCACCTAGAAAGAGTTGAATTTGAGACAGAGGAGATGGTTAGAGTTGATAAATGACTATGATTGTCTGATAGATTATCAGTCAGGGAAAGCTAATGTTGTCGCTAACGCCTTAAGTCGCAAGACTATGGCAAGTCTATGAGTTACTTCTTTTTCTATGGTACATGAGTTGAGATCATTACATGCTAGCTTAGAGATTAATGAAGAGGGGTAGACAGTAGTTGCATGGCATGCACAGTCAGTATTGATTGATCAGATCAAAATGGCTGCTCAGAATGATCAAAAGTATCAGAAGCTGTTAGAAGAAGTCCGACAGGGCAAGAAACCAGAATTCTCAATAAGAGATGACAATCTACTATTTCACCAGGGCAAAATGTGCATTCCTAATGATGTTAACGCGAAACAAATCTTTTTGAAGGAAGCACATGAGTCTCCTTTTGCCATGCACCCTGGTGGTACAAAAATGTATAGAGGGCTAAAGGAGCATTACTGGTGGATGGGTATGAAAACAGATGTGGCAGAGTTTGTTTCCAAATACCTAACTTATCAGCAAGTGAAGGCAGAGCACAAAGTACCCGCTGGGTTGTTACATCCACTACTAGTACCAGAATGAAAATGGAAGAGAATAACAATGGATTTTGTGATGGGACTTCTAAGAACACAGAAAAGTCATGATGCAGTATGGGTCATTGTTGATAGACTGACCAAGTCTGATCATTTTCTGCTAGTCCGGATGGACTACAGTTTAGAAAGATTGGCCAAGTTGTACATTAATGAGATAGTAAGACTGCATGGAGTGCCAGTATCCATCGTATCTGATAGAGATCCTAGGTTTACTTCTAGATTCTAGGGTAGTCTGCAGAGAGCCCTAGGAACTAGATTGAACTTCAGTACGGCATACCACCCACATATAGATGGCCAGTCTGAGAGGGCAATTCAGATCTTGGAGGACATGCTACGGGCTTGTGTGATTGAGTTTGAGGGCAGTTGGGACATACACTTGCCTTTGATTGAGTTTGCTTACAACAACAACTACCAATCAAGCATTGGAATGCCTCCATATGAAGCTTTGTATGGTAGAAAATGCAGCACTCCCCTGTGCTGGGATGAGGTAGGTAAAAGGAAGATGATTGGGCCTGAAATTGTTTAGCAAACTAAAGAGAAGATCAGGGTGATCAGAGATCGACTTAAGTCTGCATCAGACCGTCAGAAGTCCTATATTAATATAAAGAGAAGGGATATTGAGTATGCAGTGGGTGACAAAGTATTCCTCAAGGTTTCCCCTTGGAAGAGGATTATGAGATTTGGCAGAAAGGGGAAATTGAGTCCTCATTTCATCGGGCCATATGAGGTTCTGGAGAGAGTGGGTCCTTTGGCATACCTTTTGGCACTACCTCCAGAGTTGGAAAAGATACATAACGTCTTCTATGTATCAATGTTGAGGAGGTATAAATCTGACCCATCTCATGTATTACCAGTTAAAGAAATTGAAGTGAATCCAAACCTCACATATGAGGAAGAACCCATAGAGATTCTGGCTTATGAGGTAAAGTAGCTACGGAACAAGCAGATACCGTTAGTGAAAGTGCTGTGGAATCATCATTCGGGCTAAGAGGCTACTTGGGAACGAGAGGAGGACATGAGGAGACAGTACCCACAGCTATTCAGAGATTGATGCCAGGTAAAATTTCGAGACGAAATTTATTTTAAGGGGGAGAGAATTATAACACCCCTATTTGCATAGCCTGGTATATTTCACTATTCCGATCCGGATAATTAAGGGGATTAGAACCACATCTAAGACACCTAGAGAAGCCCTGAACACAAATAATTAGTAATTATCAATTAGCTAAGTATAAATAAGAAAAACAGAACATAAGAGGTTAAATGAGCCAAGAGTCACAACGATGAGTGACCTTCTCGGGAAGGACTACGAGGTCGATTTAAACTCAAATTTTGGACCATAAAATGTGACGCCGCGGTCCTTGGGTCTATTACGAACAAAGTAGAAAAGAGAAAATCACAAAAAAGAATGGTTAAGCAGGTCAAATAATTAAGTCAGAGATCCGAAAGAAATATTGAATTATTTGCAAACCGGGTCGAACCTGCGAGGGGCAATTTGGCCAATTAACCCCTGGAGTTGACTCTTGACCTAACTGTCAAATAAAATCAAAGAAAAGAAAATTTTAGAATAGGGAATTAAATTAAAGAACTAATAGAAAAATAAATGCAAAAGAAAAAAAAAGAAGAAAAAGTTTACGACATCACCTTCCATGACATCATGGATGACCTCATAAATAATTATTGAATTAATGAATTTATTTTGATCAAGTCAAAAATGAGGATAAAAAAAAATAATTGAAAAAGAAATTTGGTCTTCATCTTCCTTCATTGTCGTCCCTCATCTCTCTCTTCTCCCTCTCAAAATCCTCCATGAGAGCTTGATTTCAAGCTTTTCAAGCTCCCTAAAGTGGACATAAATCCCCCAAATTTTTAAAGAAAACTTGCTATTACCACTAGACAAGAAGATTGATCCAGAAATTTTGAAAGAAAAGTGAAGGATTTGGGTGGTTGAATTTCAAAGAGAAAGGTTAGTAAGCTAAACTTTGTATTTCTAATTTAATTATTGTGTTTATAGTTGAATAAACTTAGAAATTATGAAAAATGAAAAAGAAAATAATTGTTGGAGGACTATATGTGAATTTTGGCCAGCCTATGTAGGGGAATGATTTGTATGAGTTTGATTGATTTAAACATGTTAGAAAGCTTGAATGAGTTGAGAAATTATGTTTATATGTTTTGATTTAGTAAAATGTAACAAAATTAGTGAGTTAGGGTTTTGGACCTAGGGTTTGGGAGACAAAATTTTAAGAATTTCTCAAATGGTGTGTTTGACCTAGTTTGAGCTGAAAAATGGTCATGTATGACCAATTGTGGTATGTTGTAAGTATTGGAATTAAATGGAGATTCGGATTGGATATGGTCATTATGCAAGTAGCATGACCAAGGTCCCTTTCAGGGACCAAAAATGAAAATTTACCAACCAAATTGGTGTAAGGACAATTGGGAATGAAACTAGACAAAAAAATGACACATTTTTTATTCAGGAATCATGCCCAAAAAGTGACCATAGCATAGTGAAAAAATTGGCCACATTCGGAATTGAGTGTTCTGCCCTGTACAAAAATGACCAAATAAATAGTATTTGTTCATTTGGCCATAACTTGGGTTAGGCAGGTCTAAATGACCTGAAATTTTACCAGTAGAAATCTGAGATATAGACCTACAACTTTGATGAAGAACACAAACCCAAATTATGCCCTTAACCAAGTCATTTAGCTACCCAAAATTGGTGACCTAAAACTGCTAGAACCAAGTTGGTGCCCATAAAATCTGGGTTAGGCCAATCCGGCCAGCCATGTTCAAATGGCTATAACTTGAGCTAAAAAAACTCCAAATGGAGTGATTCAAAAAGGGAAAGAAAGTTAAGACAATAAAGAATAATTTCTATTAAGAAAACTTAGCCAAATTCTAACAGCAACATAACCAATGGAACAGTCCAAAATAGGTCACAAAAACTGAAAATTTGAAAGTTTGCCTAAAAGACTTAAGTTTTGAGAAAATGACCAAAACCAATAAGTTTGGTAACCAAAATGTAGTATGTGGGTATAATTGGATTTCCCATACCTATTAAGCATAAGAAAGTTAATATTTTGACTTGAATAGTACCATGAATAGTAACTCCAACATGAAAATTTTTAAGAATGTAAGTTTAAGCATATTGGGATTAATTATTGGAATTATTGTGAGGCAAAGATACTGAGACACTATAAATTTTGTGTTTCAGCTGAAAAAGACCCGGAAGGTCTAAGAGACTGAGTCAAGGCCTAGAGGCGACTCACGTCAGGTTTGTGCACAATAAACCTTATTTAAGCATTTTCTCATTAGAAATTTGATTTAGTATGCATTATGAAATTTCCGTGTTAATTATGAGTTTAAGAACTTTTGTGTTGCCACTTTGTGAATGAAAATGTGACTTTGGAAATTGATTTGATTTTGCATGGAATATTTGAATAAATTATTTTAAATTAATTTCAGGTTCACACTTAGCATGACAGTGCCATATTATTCCTCCTCCATTTATGGGGTTGAGATCGATTATTTTCCTCCTTCTTTGGTTTACCAATTAAGGTTGTAGATCGGATGAGTACTCATTAGCTAGCTAGCCACCTCCCTCATTGATTTTGTTTAGTGGGGTTGTAGATCGCTTTATCGTGGTGTACAACGCGGCATTGATCGAAAATTTTATGTTATGGCTTAAGTTACGTATGAATTGGTAACACTGTATTTATTAAATTATTTGACCAAAATTGTGCTACAATGAGTTTTGATAATTTGTGAAAGATTTAAATTGTGATTTATCAATGAATGTTATATGTATTGCATTTCAAATTTTTATTGTGCACCACTGAGTATTTTTATACTCAGCGATAGCTTATTTTGCTGTCGCAGATAAGGGCAAGAAAAAAGCAGCAGGGTGAGCTGCTGAGTTGGCAAGGACTTCGCTGATATTTTTGTACGGGTATTTATTTATACCCTTGTAGTTATTTGATGTAAATATTGTAATGTCTTATGTATTAATGAAAAGTTGAGCAGTTGTACAGTAAATTGTAATAATGTTATTTTGGATTTTCTTTTATAAATTAAGATCTGTATTTGTAAATTAAGTACTATATGCAATGTGAATGAATTTATGTAGTATTTTTAGATGACAAATTTTTAGTTGAGTTGTGAAATTAAATTGAATTGTGTTGACTTGAGTTGATTTGGTTTGGGAGTTGTGGAAACAATCATTGGAAGTGCTTTTTATAGGTATTTGAAGAACTGTTTTCTCAAAATACAAGCAGCACTATGTCGAAATTTTTTCAAAATTTGATAACAAATAAAAATGGACAAAAATTTTTACTAGTTTTGAAACTTTAATTAAATATTTTTAATTCCTACTAAAATGCTTACTACTTCCAAAAAGTAAAGAAAATGGTTTTAAAATCCCTTGTAGGGTACTTAATGAGTTATCGGTAAGTGAAGTTCGGTAGTTCATTAGGTATTCTACGGGATCATGTTTTGCCTTACAGAGGGGTAAGGTGTAACACCTAAAGCCTGAGCCATTTTATCAAGTTATAGACCAAAGTCTCTAAGGTTCCTAAAGGGCTAAGGAAGTAATGGGCTAGGCTTGATTAATGACCAAGTACACTATGTCTCACCTCCAAGCCTAATTCAATAGGATAATTAAAATAGGAAATCAGTTTTGATTAAATTAGGCTTTATAATTTTCAAAATTAATTAAAAATTAATTAAAAATATAAATAAAATAATTTTTGTCAGCCATTATCTTGGCCTAATTTAAATCCAAAGATAAGTATAAGGTGAGAGTAATTTAATTTTCAAATTAAAGATGATCAACCTAATCTTATCACACTAGGCCTAGGTTTTCCTATAATACCCATCCTAAGAGACTTTAAATTAGCTCTCAATATGGTAAGTATTTTAAGGAGATTCTAAATTAATTAGAACACTCCTTACAGTCCCATTCAATCCACCATTTTGCTGCCACCCTTCACCAAAATTAGCCCTATCTAATTAATGTATTAGGTTCACTTTAGGTCCCCTTTTAGTCTCCAATTACATTTCTATTGCTCCATATCTAGTTTCCATCATTCCAAGGTGTCTTTTGGGTGTCCTAGAAGGCTTTCGATCCAAAAATTGAAACATCAAAATAAGGTCAACCGAACTGGGCGTAGAAATCACTTCATATGCATGCTTAGGATCTTTCTTTGCTTCTGTTCTATTTTACCTTTTGAAAACGAATTCTTTTGCTTCTGATATTATTTTTAATGAATTATTTACATTGTCTACATGTAATTTAATTTTTTGAAACACCTAAAAATGATTTTTCTAGAATTAGTTATAATTTTTTAAAGTTTCCACCTGAGTAGACATACTACTGCACAAACCTAATTTTGAAAAGGCTATAACCTGGTTTATATTTGGTCTTTCTAAGTAATTCTTGAGCCTAAATTGCATTTTAGAATGTCATTTTTCTTGCCATACTTTTAGATTTTTTATTGCCTTTCTAGTTTGGTATGAAAGTGCCATTTTGTATCCATAGGTTAGATTAGGTAATAAAATTGCATATGCCAATTTCATTGCTTATTGTCAACATGATTTTGCATGTTATTGCACAGTTATTTTTCTTGTAAATTTTAGTATGATATGTTAGGCATATTATCATAAAATTTCATAAATTTTCCTAAGTGTTTTGCTATTTTTAATTATCATTGCAAGTTTTCTGCCCCTGCATAGTGAATTATTGGTTTTTATGTTTAATTTTATGTTATTTGTTTAGATCTGATACTAACATTTATTTTCCTGTTTTGCATGAGTTCAATGACTTTTATTTTGGTGCAATAATAGCTGAATGGAGCAAGATGTCTAGGGTTACACCCTTGGCCAAATTTCGCCTCATTTAGGAGTCCTAATTTAAATTGTATTCTGTATTTTACTTTAATTTAAATTCTATTCTTTAATTTTATCTTATCTTTATTTCTTTAATTATGCTAATAAATTAGTTAACTATTTTAAGTTTTTTTTAATTTATTTAAATAAATAAAATGAGCCCAAGTCCATAAAAAGCACAAGGCCCACACCTAGAGCAAGTAAAAGCCCATGGATGACATAGCATATATAAATGGTGGATTAAGGCCTACTTTGGAGATTCAAAGCCTTTTGCATGATTTTAATGAGCCAAAGTCCTTGTAATAGAATAGTCTTTGATTTTATTTTATCTTGAAAAGGGCCTTTATAATTAATTTTGGGATTTTAATTCTTTTCTCTTCCCTCTTTTCTTTAAAATAGGTTTAATTATGTTTATAATTGCTTTGTGAATATTTTAATCAATCTTATGCATGGTATGTGACTTAGTAACAAGGCATATAGAGAATTTTATTAATTAAAGGACCTAAATATGCATGATTAGAAACCATAGCATCCTTAGAGTCTTTTATGTGTGAATGACAAATAGAACAACTCTATTATGCTTTGTTTTTTGAATATATATGTCTTATTTATCATTTAACATGTAAATTGACTTTGTACGAAATTAACTTAGGAATATGCTAATAAAGGAAAGAAGGTAAAAATGGTAAATCTAACTCTTAAATGTAGAAACATGGCATGTGACACCCCTCACCCGTCTACACTGCAGTCGAGCAAGGTGTAACACCCTCCCGATAGCAACTCCGTACATTCTACTGTTCCGGTGACCGGTGTCGGTCCGGACAGCTAGAACGTTCGGAAAAATATTTAAACTAAAGTGAGGAACCATAATTAACTCAAATATTAATAAGAAAAAATTTATGAAAAATTTTAAAAATAAAATACAACCAAGTTAAATGAGCCGGTGCCCAAGCGATGGGTAACCCAGAGGGAAGTTGCGGTTCTCACAATTAGGAGCCCTAGACCCGGGGAAAAATTCATAAAATAATTTTTGGGACTTCAGAGAAGGGTCATTGAGGTTCCTATGGCATTAGAATGCCAAGAAAATATTTAGAAAAATTTTTCAATCGGTACAAACAATTTTGACCCGTTAAGCCGAACGGAGGGCATTTTGGTTATTTCGCCTTCAGAGACGATTTTTGGCCGACTTGTCCAGTTGAGTAAATAATTATTATGACATAAAATGTGAATAAATATTGCTAAAAATTAAATTGAAAATAAGTAGAGAAGAAAAGAATAGAAAATGAGAAAAAGGGCTCATTTATGACATCATTATGATGTCATTTGAAGTTCCCTCCAATCACAATTAAACAACCAACTAATTAACTAATAAAAAGAGACAAATGTGACCTAAGGAATTAAAAAAATACAGCTGCCTTCTTCTTCCCCAAATGCAGCCGAAATTCATGCCCTAGACCCAACCTCCATTAAAACCTCAAGCAAGCTCCATTTCTCTCTTCTTTTCACCATAAATCTTCCTACTCTATTCACTAAAAACTTGTCTATACCTCTTGGGAAGTGTTTGGCAGCCTAGAAAAGTAAATAAAGTGAAGATTAAACTTGGAAAATTCTGCCCTACAAGAGGTTAGTGCCTATTTATATTTATACTTCTTTTATTCCATATTAAGGACTTAAAATAAGTAAGGAATTGTGAATTAAATGAATGAAATTTATGTATATGTACTCCTTGAATTTTGGCAGCCCTAAGGAAGGGATAAGAGTGATTGTTTTGATGGACTTAGAGTGGACTAAAGATGATGTTTAAGGTATATATACACATGTATAATGAATTGGTGTGCTAACTAGGGTAATTGGTGTAAACCTTGAATTTGAGCTAGGGTTTGGGAGTGAAATTGGACTTGGCTTATGAAGTTGTTAAAGTACATTCTAATGGTCAATTAGTGACCATTTGGGGTAAGTTGACCATAATTTGGAGTGAGCTATAGCATGGCAAACTGAAATGGGTAGGCTGCCTAGTGACAGCAGCAGGGAGGCTGTGAGTCCAGCCTGTTTGGACTGCCATATCTTTGGCTGTGTAGGTTCAATTGGTTTTTGGCCAATTGGAAATGAAACTAGACTTATAATGGAACAATTTTTCTGAAGAAACCATGCCCAAAAGACCAAAGCAAGTGGACCAAAAGTTGGCCCCAATCCGGATACCCTGCAAGCAAATTCTGCAGAATGACCAAATGAATAGTAACTGTTCATTTGGCCATAACTCACTGTAGAATGGTCCATTTGACCTGAAATTTTTACAGCAACAAGATGAGATATAGACAAACAACTTTCACGAAGAAATCTACCCCAAATTATGGCCATAACCTATTCAACAAGGTAGTGGCAGTCACTGTTTATTGTACTATAGATTTGGTAAATTCTACAGATTGGAAATCCAGCCAGCTGTGGTTTTTGGACCATATCTGGAGCTACAAAACTCCAAATGGAGTGATTCAAAAAACGAAATTCAACTAGACAAAATAAGGAACAACTTTCATGTTTACCATTTCCTCAAATTTCCAATGTAACAGTCTCTAATAGAACAGTAAACTTATGGTACAAAAACTGAAAATTCTGCCCCTTAGTGCTAAGCTTGGAAATGGATTTGGTGATTAATTCCAACAAGTTTTAAATGCAAAATGTGGTACATTGGGAGTGTTAAAACCAATGCACCTATTTTCTATCCAAAAGTCAACATTTTTGTTGACTAATGAAGTGAATAGTGACACCAAAACTTGAAATTCACAAATTGAAGAATTTTAAAGTATCAAATGCCCTAGTATACCTAACAAGATTGGTTTGGATAGTTTGGCATGCCAATAGGGTTCGATTAGCGATCGCACATGGCATTATGCACTTCTGTGATTTTATGGCTTTTAGCCATTTTGATATTGTGTTGAGACTTGGCCTCGTGCCTAATGTTATTCTGACTTGTTAGCTATTACATTTGCACACCAGGAGATACATATGTGACCGATGGTGTGACGGCCCGAGGTACTTGATACCCAGTGCCAGTTTACCCGTTTATCCAGTCCAGTCGTCCAGTATAGGTTACTTGGGCAACCAAATGAATGAAAATGGACAAAGTTAAAGAAATAAATGAATATAACAAATACAAAACAAATAAGACATATACATTCAATACATATTTATTTTCTGCTATTTTCTTTTATTTTATTATTGCACCACTAAGCATCATTGCTTAGCGCGTTGCTTTTGCCACGCGTAGGTTCTGGAGATACTGATCGTGAGCCCAGTAGACCGCAGACTGGGTGAGTTCATCCTGCAGCTCTGCATAGTGTCCGTGTCACCTCACCCTCCACAGTGCATTGGTAGGACACTAGATTTCATTTTGATATTTTGTAACTAATTTTTATTTTCTCATATGTAATCGAACTTATGAAATGTATTTTGATGTTCATGTAAATAATGAGAATTGTGTTTGTGAATGGAAAAGTGAATGTTTATCTGTGATTTATACATGATTATCACATGAGACGAATGATTGAGAAATGAAATCGAAAAATGTTGAGATTTTGATATTGGAGTTTGGGATTGATTGAATATGAATATTGGAAGTGTTTTTCACAGGTTCCGAAGAACTGTTTTCTCCATTTTTAGCCGGTACTTTGCCGGATTTTCTTTAAAATCTTCGGAACCTCAATAAATTATAATTTTGAAAGAAATGGCTTAAAGATATTATATTTCACAAGTTATATTCAAAAGCATGATAAAAGTTAATTAAGGTATAATAGAGTGTGCCGGTACATCATGTGACATTGCTTACTCGGGTATACTGTACACGGGTAAGGGGTGTCACATTTAGTGGTATCAGAGCACGGTTTAGGCGTTTCTGGGCCTAGATTGAGTCCATACCATGCATTGCATTTGTAAGAGTCGAGGTGACACTAATGCAGATCTGTTTGTCTTTGTTATTTTGAATAGGATATGGACCCTACGTCACAGAGAGCAGTTGAGGAGGAAGTGGAGAGTCATGCTCCACCTGCAGCAGCTGAGACTGGGGGTATGGGAGAACCTGCTCTGCCAGCTCAAGTAGAGCCTGCTCAGCCTCCACAGGCCATGTTTCATCAAATGGCCGAATTCTTTAAACAAATGGCTGGGGTAATGCCACCACCACCACCACCTCCACAATCGAAATCACACCTGGAAAGATTGAGGAAGTTTGGAGCAGTGGACTTCTTTGGCAAGAGAGAAGATGATTACATTGCCGAAAATTGGTTGAAACGAGCAGTAGAGTTCTAAAACAACTCCACTTTGCACTCCAGCAAAATCTAGAAGGCTTTGTATCTCTGCTACAAGGCACGCATATGAATGGTGGGATCTGTGTCCGATGAAATCTGACCAGAAATAGTAACTTGGGACTTCTTCCTCTCGAATTTAAGAAGAAATATGTGGGTAGTGTATACGGAAGAGAGAAGAAGAGAGTTCATTAACTGAGGCAGAGACATTGGTGAGTATGAAAAGGAATTTGTCCGATTAAGCCGCTATGGAAGGGAGATAGTCCCTAATGAAGCTGAAAGGTGCAAGAGATTTGAAGAGGGACTAAATGACAACATAAAGCTCATGATCACTGCTTTGGGAATTACCGACTTCACTAAGTTAGTGGAAGCTGCAATAAAGGTTGAAAAAGTAAGAATCAGTGAGCAGATTAGAAGGGAAAGACAGCAGAAGAGGGGCCCGGGTCAGTCTAGTTCATCTCCTGCACCTAGGAAGAGGTTCAAGGGTCTACCTGCACAGAGTTCAGGTCAACCACAAGGTCAGGGTCAGTCTCAGGGGCCCAGGCCACAGTTTACCCCTAGTAGAGGTCAGTCCACACCATCGGTGGCGCTCTCTAGGGATGGGGTTGAGGACCAGCCCCAAAGATCTTCTGCATGTCCACATTTTTTGAAATGGCATAAGGGGGAGTGTTGGAGAGTGACTGGTGCCTGCTTAAGGTGTGGGTCAACGGAGCATCAGTTGAGGAACTGTCCACGCAGAACTACAACAGCTGCTCCAACACAAGCGGCATACCGCTCTGCACCACAAAGGGGTAGGAAATGCGCAAATCGGCAGTGGGACCATCACAGAGGCCTGCATCTGAACCAGCAGAGAGGCCAGATAATAGACCACCTGCCAGAGCCTATGCCATTAGAGCTCAAGAGGAGCAAGATGCCCCGTACGTCATCAGGGGTACGTTCTCCCTCTACAATACATCCGTGCATGCATTGGTGGATCCAGGATCCACTCATTCATACATCTGCATAAACCGACCCGTAGAAAGGGGGATATTAGTAGGGGAGAGTGACCAAGACATTACGGTCACTAATCCATTGGGCCCGCAGTGGTAGTGAACAAAGTGTACAAGGGTTGCGTTAAGGATTCGGTATGAATTCTTGGTAGACTGATTGAGTTGCCCTTCCACGAGTTTGACGTGATTTTGGAAATGGGTGGTTGTCACGTCATCGAGCAATAGTTGATTGCAAATTGAAGAGAATTTCTTTGAAAACTTCAAGGTAATGAGATCACATTTGTGGGGAAAGGAATGATTTTTGTCCAATGTCATCTCAACCACGATTGCAAGAAGAATGATGAGAAAAGGTGTGAAGCCTACCTAGCACATGTGGTGGATACTAGGCGGCTAAGCCAAACCTAAGTGACATACCCACGAGAGACTTCCCAGTATTTCTGAAGAATTACCCGGTTTGCCACGAGAAAGGGAAGTTGAATTTGCTATTGAGACGCTGCAAAGACCCATTTCCATTGCTCCTTATAGGATGGCACCCATGGAATTGAGGAGTTGAAAACTTCGATTGCAAGAGTTGCTTGATAAGGGGTTCATACGCCGATGTGTCACCATGGGGAGCTCCAGGTCTTTGTTTGTAAAGAAAAAGGATGGGACTTTGAGGTTATGCATCGATTCTGGTGATTGAATAAAGTGACTGTGAATAACAAATATACGTTGCCTAGAATTGATGATCTGTTTGATCAGTTGAAGGGAGCAGGAGTATTTTCCAAGATTAATCTCAGATCAGGGTATCATCAGTTGAGGGTGAAGGATGTAGATGTGCCAAAGACCGCATTTAGGACCCGATATGGGCATTATAAGTTTCTAGTGATGCCCTTTGGCCTAACAAATGCACCAGCGGCATTCATGGACCTTATGAATCGTATCTTCCATCCACACTTAGATCAGTTCGTAGTGGTCTTTATTGATGATATTTTGGTGTATTCCAAGACCAAGGAAGAACATGATGAGCATTTGAGGATTGTTCGCAAACCACGAGAGAAAAGAAGCTGTATGCTAAGTTGTCCAAGTGTGACTTTTGGTTGAATGAGATTGCATTCCTTGGACACATAGTGTCAGCTGATGGGATTAGGGTGGATCCCAAGAAAATAGAAGCAGTGATGGAATGGAAGCCTCCTAGAATACAACCGAGGTCGAGAAGTTTCTTGGGGCTAGCTGGGTATTACAGGAGATTTGTGAAGGGATTTTCCTTAATAGCTGCTCCAATGACCAAGTTATTACACAAGAATGTCAAATTTGACTGGAATGACAATTGTCAGACCAGTTTTGAGAAGTTGAAGGCTATGTTGACAGAGGCACCAGTGTTAACACAGCCAGTGTCAGGAAAGGACTTTGTGGTCTACACTGATGCCTCTCATAACGGGTTAGGGTGTGTACTAATGCAAGAGGGGAAGGTGGTTGCTTATGCTTCTAGGCAGCTAAGGCCACATGAACAGAATTACCCTACCCATGATCTAGAGCTTGCAGTAATTATCTTCGCACTGAAGATATGGAGGCATTACTTGTATGGTGAAAAGTGCTACATTTACACAGACCACAAAAGTCTGAAATATTTGCCAACTCAGAAGGAACTCAACCTTAGACAGAGACGGTGGATTGAATTCCTGAAGGACTATGATTGTGTAATTGACTACCATCCTGGGAAGGCAAATGTAGTTGCTGATGCTTTGAGCAGAAAATCCATGCGACTTTGAGATCATTGAATGCCCGTCTATCTTTGGTTCGAGATGGAGCTATTTTGGCTGAGTTGCAAGTGAGGCCAAACTTGTTACAGCAGATTTTAGATGGGCAAAAGGCAGATGAAAAATTAATGGCTATTATGAGCAAAATCTCAAAGGGAAAAGCAACTGACTATGGGGTGAAAGCAGATGGGTGTCTGTACTACCAAGGAAGACTGTGTGCACCAGATGATGGGGAATTAAAGGCCAGTATTCTAAAAGAGGCACACACCAGTGTATATGCTATGCACCCAGGAAGTACAAAGATGTATCATGATCTGAAGCTTCAGTATGGATGGCCTGGTATGAAGAAGGACATAGCTGACTATGTGACTAAATGTTTGACATGTCAGCAAGTCAAGGCAGAACATCAAGTTCCATCGGGTTTGCTATAGCCTATACGCATACCTGAATGGAAATGGGATCAGATTACCATGGATTTTGTAAGTGGTCTACCTCTCACCTAGAAAAGACATGATGCAGTATGGGTGATAGTGGATAGATTGACAAAGTCAGCACACTTTCTGCCAGTTAGGACTGACTACTCACTGGAGAAGTTAGCAGAATTGTATATCAGTGAGATAGTTAGACTGCATGGAATTCCACTTTCCATCATATCTGATCGAGACCCAAGGTTTACATCGAGATTTTGGAAGAAGTTGCATGAGTCCTTGGGTACACAACTCCACTTGACCTGACTTTCCATCCTCGAACGGATGGGCAATCCGAAAGAGTAATCGGGTAAACAAGTGAACCAATTGAATTAATACAACTATAGAATTAAAATGATAATAATAACATGAAATATATGTCAGGTCCTTGAGGATATGCTGAGGGGTTGTGTCATTGAGTTTGAGGGAAGTTGGGATAGATACCTCCCACTGGAAGAATTTGCATACAACAATAGCTATCAAGCTAGTATCCAAATGGCCCCGTATGAAGCACTGTATGGGAGAAAATGTAGAACTCCAGTGTGCTGGACTGAATTGGGCGAAGACAAACTGGTGGGGCCAGATCTGGTGAAACAGACTGAGGAGAAAGTGAAACTAATCAAAGCCAATCTGAAGGTTACCTCAGACAGACAGAAATCTTATGCCGACCTGAAGAGAAAAGAAATAGAATATGCGGTTGGCGACAAAGTGTTCCTCAAGGTGTCACCGTGGAAGAAGGTATTGAGGTTTGGAAGAAAAGGTAAATTAAGCCCTAGGTTCATTGGTCCATATGAAGTCATTGAACGTGTGGGTCCAGTGGCCTATAGGCTAGCTTTACCACCAGAGCTGGACAAGATCCACAATGTGTTCCACGTGTCCATGCTCAGAAGATACCGCTCAGATCCTTCACATGTTATCTCCAGGGAAGAAATTGAAATACAACCAGATTTGACATATGAAGAAGAACCTCTACGGATCCTCGCTCGGGAAGTAAAAGAATTGAGGAACAAGCAGATTCCACTGGTGAAAGTGCTTTGGAGGCACCACAACATCGAGGAGGCAACTTGGGAAAGTGAAGAGACGATGAGGCAACAGTTCCCTCAACTGTTTGCATCAGGCAAATTTCGAGGACGAAATTTAAATTAGAGGGGAAGAGTTGTAACACCCTCCCGATAGCAACTCAGTACATTCTCTTATTAGGTGATCGGTGTCGGTCCGGACAGCTAGAACGTTCGGAAAAATATTTAAACTAAAGTGAGGAACCATAATTAACTCAAATATTAATAAGAAAAAATTTAGGAAAAATTTTAAAAATAAAATACAACCAAGTTAAATGAGCCGGTGCCCAAGCGATGGGTAACCCAGAGGGAAGTTGCGATTCTCACAACTAGGAGCCCTAGACCCGGGGAAAAATTCATAAAATAATTTTTGGGACTTCAGAGAAGGGTCATTGAGGTTCCTATGGCATTATAATGCCAAGAAAATATTTATAAAAATTTTTCAATCGGTACAGACAATTTTGACTCGTTAAGCCGAACGGAGGGCATTTTGGTCATTTCGCCTTCAGAGACGATTTTTGGCCGACTTGTCCAGTTGAGTAAATAATTATTATGACATAAAATGTGAATAAATATTGCTAAAAATTAAATTGAAAATAAGTAGAGAAGAAAAGAATAGAAAATGAGAAAAAGGGCTCATTTATGACATCATTATGATGTCATTTGAAGTTCCCTCCAATCACAATTAAACAACCAACTAATTAACTAATAAAAAGAGACAAATGTGACCTAAGGAATTAAAAAAAATACAGCTGCCTTCTTCTTCCCCAAATGCAGCCGAAATTCATGCGCTAGACCCAACCTCCATTAAAACCTCAAGCAAGCTCCATTTCTCTCTTCTTTTCACCATAAATCTTCCTACTCTATTCACTAAAAACTTGTCTATACCTCTTGGGAAGTGTTTGGCAGCCTAGAAAAGGAAAGAAAGTGAAGATTAAACTTGGAAAATTCTGCCCTACAAGAGGTTAGTGCCTATTTATATTTATACTTCTTTTATTCCATATTAAGGACTTAAAATAAGTAAGGAATTGTGAATTAAATGAATGAAATTTATGTATATGTACTCCTTGAATTTCGGCAGCCCTAAGGAAGGGATAAGATTGATTGTTTTGATGGACTTAGAGTAGACTAAAGATGATGTTTAAGGTATATATACACATATATAATGAATTGGCGTGCTAACTAGGGTAATTGGTGTAAACCTTGAATTTGAGCTAGGGTTTGGGAGTGAAAATTGGACTTGGCTTATGAAGTTGTTAAAGTACATTCTAATGGTCAATTAGTGACCATTTGGGGTAAGTTGACCATAATTTGGAGTGAGCTATAGCATGGCAAACTGAAATGGGTAGGCTGCCTAGTGACAGTAGCAGGGAGGCTGTGAGTCCAGCCTGTTTGGACTGCCATATCTTTGGCTGTGTAGGTTCAATTGGTGTTTGGCCAATTGGACATGAAACTAGACTTATAATGGCACAATTTTTCTGAAGAAACCATGCCCAAAAGACCAAAGCAAGTAGACCAAAAGTTTGCCCCAATCCGGATACCCTGCAAGCAAATTCTGCAGAATGACCAAATGAACAGTTCATTTGGCTATAACTCACTGTAGAATGGTCCATTTGACCTGAAATTTTTACAGCAACAAGATGAGATATAGAAAAAAAACTTTTACGAAGAAACCTACCCCAAATTATGACCAGAACCTATTCAACAAGGCAGTGGCAGTCACTGTTCATTGTACTGTAGATTTGGTAAATTCTGCAGATTGGAAATCCGGCCAGCTGTGGTTTTTGGACCATATCTAGAGCTACAAAAATCCAAATAGAGTGATTCAAAAAAAGAAATTCAACTACATAAAATAAGGAACAACTTTCATGTTTACCATTTCCTCAAATTTCCAATGTAACAGTCCCTAATGGAACAGTAAACTTATGGTACAAAAACTGAAAATTCTGCCCCTTAGTGCTAAGCTTGGAAATGGATTTGGTGATTAATTCCAACAAGTTTTAAATGCAAAATGTGGTACATTGGGAGGGTTAAAACCAATGCACCTATTTTCTATCCAAAAGTCAACATTTTTGTTGACTAATGAAGTGAATAGTGACACCAAAACTTGAAATTCACAAATTGAAGAATTTTAAAGTATCAAATGCCCTAGTATACCTAACAAGATTGGTTTGGATAGTTTGGCATGCCAATAGGGTTCGATTAGCGATCGCATATGGCATTATGCCATTCTGTGATATTAAGCCTTTTAGCCAATTAGATATTGTGTTGAGACTTTGACTCGTGAATAATATTATTCTGACTTGTTAGCTATTACATTGCATGGGAGATACATATGTGACCGATGGTGTGACGGCCCGAGGTACTTGATACCCAGTGCTAGTTTACTCGTTTATCCAGTCCAGTCGTCCAGTATAGATTACTTGGGCAAGCAAATGAATGAAAATGGACAAAGTTAAAGAAATAAATGAATATAACAAATACAAAACAAATAAGACATATACATTCAATACATATTTATTTTCTGCTATTTTCTTTTATTTTATTATTGCACCACTAAGCATCATTGCTTAGCGCGTTGCTTTGCCACACGAGGTTCCGGAGATACGATCTTGAGCCCAGTAGACCGCAGATCGGGTGAGTTCATCTGCAGCTACGCATAGTGTCCGTGTCACCTCACCCTCCACGATTGCATTGGTAGGACACTAGATTTCATTTTGATATTTTGTAACTAATTTTTATTTTCTCATATGTAATCGAACTTATGAAATGTATTTTGATGTTCATGTAAATAATGAGAATTGTGTTTGTGAATGGAAAAGTGAATGTTTATCTGTGATTTATACATGATTATCACATGAGACGAATGATTGAGAAATGAAATCGAAAAATGTTGAGATTTTGATATTGGAGTTTGGGATTGATTGAATATGAATATTGGAAGTGTTTTTCACAGGTTCCGAAGAACTGTTTTCTCCATTTTTAGCCGGTACTCTGCCAGATTTTCTTTAAAATCTTCGGAACCTCAATAAATTATAATTTTGAAAGAAATGGCTCAAAGATATTATATTTCACAAGTTATATTCAAAAGCATGATAAAAGTTAATTAAGGTATAATAGAGTGTGCCGGTACACCGTGTGACATTGCTTACTCGGGTATACTGTACACGGGTAAGGGGTGTCACACAAGGTATGCTACATTCGGTGCCGGAGTACCCTATCTTATCTTATCATGAACAATATTAATTTAATGTCCATTTATTTATAATATCCCATGTGTACATTTTTTTTATCACAATTTACTTTTATGGAGACCCGGACAGAGTCCCCTCTATTTTTGTTAGCGCATGGTGGGTTCTACTATTTACCTATTAAAATAATTTATATCCATTTCAAATTTCGTATATCATCTCATTGCTCATATCAATTTCCTGTACATCATATCATATCATTGCTTATATAATTTTCAAGAAAATAAATTTCATTTCATTCATATAAAATTAAGATAAAATAATTTACAAATTATTTACAATTACAAAATGATTTACATCGTTTACTTATATACAATAACTAAAATGCAAAATCTAAATATATATGAGCCCTACCAAAATGGACTGTTGCGGTGATATCGACACTATAGCAGATCTAATCAAAATCCTATCTAGGCTTTACTGCTACTGTTGCTACTACTAGTGATGGTCTCCTGTACCTACGCGAGGAAACAATCCATCGCGCTAAGCATTTCTGCTTAGTGATGCAATAATTTGAAATAAAAATAACTAAATAATTAAAATAATTATTCCACATATAACTTTATAAAGAAATATAGATTTCATGAATTTAAAGTCTTTTACATGTTTATAGAACTTTGGAAGCAATTAAGTTAATCAGGATCTTTTCTGTTCATTTATGCCATATTTAGTCTTATTACTCATATATGTGATCTCTTCATGTAATTATTTAAATTTTAAAACTTATTACTCATATTTATGCCCAAATAACCTATGACAGACTATAAAGACTGGATACATAGGAGTATACTAGTTAGACATCCGTATGTCTATCAAGTATACACCAGTCAAATCAGGCACAAGGCTAGCGGGCAAGCATAAAGCCAAAAATAAAATCAGGCACAATGGCCAACGGGCAGGCATAAAGCCTGTAGAATAATCATATCAGACATATATTACCTATCAATGATCATTCTTGTGAGTAGTACTATAATCTATAGTCCCTAATTGGTATACCAATTGTAACACCTCTCACCCGTCTACAGTGTAGCCGAGCAAGGCATGTCACACTGAGTGCCGAAGCACCTTATCCTATCTTATCATTTTTTTTATTATACTCATTTTCTTTATTTAAATAGCCTTTATGTAAAACTCATACCATTTATGTCCTTTATTTTAAATTTTGATAAATTTGAGTTTTCGCAAATTTTATAGAAAATCTGGCAGAGCACTGGCTGTAATTTGGAAAAACAGTTCTTCTGAACCTGTTATAAACAATTCTAATATAATACTCAAATTCTCAAACTCAGTTTATCTCAACACCATTTCAAAGTTTCTCATCAATCTCAATTACATGGAAAAATACTCAAATTTTACTAATTAATAAAAATTTACAAAATATTTACATTAACATAAAATTTCATAAGTTTACAATGTACATGATAATAGTGAAAGTCTAAGTACAAAATACAAAACAAAATCCTAATGTCCTACCAAGTGCACTACAGATGAGAGGTGACTCTGAACTCTATGCAGATCTTACTAATCACCTGGTCTGAGATCTGCTGGGCTCCTCAGCTGTGTCTCTAGTACCTACATGTGGCAAAAGCAACGTTCTAAGCAATACTGCTTAATAGTGCCAATATAAAATAAAAATAAACTAAAATAATTAAATATGCAGAATTCATGTTATGATTATGAGCAAACTGAGATTTTAAGTAATTATTAATATTATTAACAATTTGGTGCTTTTTATTAAAACTCAATTTAGTTGCCCGAGTAACCTATACAACTGACCAAACTAGATAATCGGGTAAATTGGCACTGGGTACCAAGTACCTTAGGCTATCATACCATTGGTCATAAAGTGTCTCCAGGTGTTCAACAGAACAACTAATAAGCCGTAGTAATCATTGGGTACAAGACCGAGTATATCAAGTGTATCAAAATGGGCAAAAGCCATAATATCACAAAATGGCCACAAAAACCATAAATCACAGAATGGCATAATTTCATATGCAGTACTGCTATTAAAACCGTATTGGCATGCCAACCTATCCAAACCAATCATACTAGACGTACTAGGGCATGTTACAAAGTTAATTATGTGTTTCTTTGTATTTGATATTGAGTAGTTACTATTCATTTCACTAGTCAACCAAAATATTGACTTTTTTATAAACACTAGGTATGTTAGTTCTAATAGCACCAACATACCACATTTTGAGTTCTACAAGTGTTGGCATTTGTTGCCAATACCATTTTAAAGCTTATTAAAGGCTATTTCAAATTTTCAGATTTCACGGCTTAAGTTTACTATTCCATTGGGCATTGCTACAGTAGGAATTTGGTAAAATTCTCTTCATCAAAGTTGTTCCTTATTGTGTGTTCTTTAATTCCATTTTTGAATCACTCCATTTGGAGTTCTGTAGCTCAAGTTATGTTAATTTCATTAAAGCTAGCCGGATTTATTTTTATCCAGAATTTCTGGGCAGAAATCGTTAGGGTAGTTTTGATGTCCTGATTTTGGCTAGCATTTCGGATGGGTTATGGTCAGAATTTAGTTTTTGTGTTCTTCATGAAAGTTGTTCTAAATTGTCTAAGCTTTCCATTGATATAAAATTCAGATCATTTGAACTTGTCTACAGTGAGATATTACTAAATGAAGGAATACTGTTCATTTGGCAAAATTTCTGGGTTCACTAAATAGTAATCCAGATTAGGGCAACATATTGTCACTTTCTGGACAGAATTTTGGCATGGTTTCTATACGAAAATTGGTGCATTTTAGGTCTGGTTTTATCTCTAATTGGCTTCATACCAATTGGGATCACACAACTTCACTTATAGCTCAAAATACACACTGTTTTCAATAATTACTTCACCTGTAAGAAAATTTCACTTCTAATTTTCTTTCCTCCATCTCCCAAACTACAAATTGCGTACGTTGCAGTTCTAATATCATCAATCATATCTCAACACAAGCAATTTCCAGCAATTTATCAAGTCTCCAATAATTAATTCATAACCCTAATTCAAATGGTCAAAGTCAATAATATACAAATGAAAATAATTTGCTAGTATATGAATCTTCAACTATCAACATGTAATTCACTTCCACTTATCCATCAACAACATTAATCACCATTTAAATTCATGAAATTATCAATCCCCTAAGTTCTTCAAGGCTGCCAGACTGAGGCAATTAAACAAAGTCTTCAATAATTATTCAAACTCTAATTTAAATTGTCAATCTCTAACATATAATGCAATTAATTTATAATACATATAATTACCTTAATTAACATCACAAATCATCACTTACATGTAAGAATCAATCAAACTCCTATGCTTTTCATGGCTATCGAATTCAAGGCTCCTCAAATACTCATCAATTTCCTCAATTTTCTTAGCATATCAACTCATCCCAAGCTCAAAACAAGGATTACTGAAGAAAAGTGGGAAGATTAAACACTAACCTTGATTCAAGAATTTTCCAACCTTCTAAATCTTCAAAATTTCTCCTTCCTTTTGCTACCTATATACTTGCCAAGGTATGAGGACTAATTCTTGCGAAGTGAGCTTTTGATTTCATGTTGAAAATGGTAGGATTTCAAGCTTGCATGGAAGAACTTCCATGGAGGAAAAAGGGAAGAGGAATTCAGCCATTTGAGAGCGAATGAAGAAGAAAAAGTGAAGTGAGAGGAGGATTTGTCTTTATATGCTCCTTTTATACCCCCACTAACTTTGATTTATCAATTATAATATTAAAGTTTTAATATTTGCAATTAATCCCTCATTTTTCCTTAATTACACTACACATATAAATGTCATATTTTCATGGGATTTTTGAAATTTAATATCACTTATTTTAATGGACATTTAGGTCAAAAGTCAACTCTAGGTGTCAAATAACCAAAATGCCCCTCTTCGGGTTATAGTTCCACTTTTTCGGTAATATCGATTAAATCCCTGATCCGTCGGTTCCTTAAATTTTTATTTTTCTCTTTGTCATTTTTAATGTCATTTGTATCTCAGTAGACTTTTAATGATGTCCCAAAAATTATTTCTCAGGATTCTGCAGGTATGGGATTGTCAATTGTCTACGCAGTGACTTCCCGGTGCGGTCACCCATCGCTAGAATCACAATTCATTTAACCTTAATGTATTTTATTTCTAAAATTTTTCCTTAATTTTTTTGGTTATAATTTGGGCTATTTATGACTCCTCACTTTAGTCTTAATATAGTTCCAGATATTCTAGCTGTTCGGACTGACATTAGTCACTGGAATAGTAGAATGTGTGGACTAGCTAAAGTGAGGGTGTTACAACTCCTCCCCTCTAATTAAAATTTTGTCCTTGAAATTTATTTAATGTAAATAGTTGAGGGAACTATTGTCTCAATGTCTTTTCACTTTCCTAAGTTGCCTCCTCAGTGTTGTGGTGCCTCCAAAGCTCTTTCACTAATGAGATCCGCTTATTTCTCAATTCCTTCACTTCCCGAGCCGGGATCCTTATGGGTTCCTCTTCATATGTCAAATCTGATTGTACTTTAATCTCTTCCATGGAAATGACATGTAAAGGGTCTAAGCGGTATCTTCTCAACATTGACACGTGGAACATATTGTGGATCTTACCCAGCTCTTGTGATAAAGCTTGCCGATAGGCCACTGGACTCACACGTTTAGTAACTTCATACAGGCCAATGAACTTAGGGCTTAACTTAACCTTTCTCCCAAACCTTAGTACTTTCTTTCACGGTGATACTTTGTGGAACACCTTGTCACCAACTTCATATTCAATGTCCTTTCTCTTCAAGTTGACATAAGACTTCTATCGGTCTGAGGCAACTTTCAAGTTGGCTTTTATTAGTTTCACCTTTTCCTCTGTTTGTTTTACCATGTCTGGTCCCATGGGCTTATCTTCACCCAATTCAGTCTAACATATTGGTGTTATGCACTTCCTCCCATACAGTGCTTCATAGGGAGCCATTTGAATACTAGCTTGATAGCTATTATTGTATGCGAATTTTGCTAGTGGGTGGTATTTATCCCAACTTCCCTCAAATTCAATGATACAACTCCTCAGCATATCCTCAAGGACCTATCACATATTTCATGTTATTATTATCATTTCAATTTATTATTTGCAATAACTCAATAAGTTTCAAAATTTACCTGAATTACTTGTTTCGACTGTCCATCCGTCTGAGGATGAAAAATCGTGCTAAAATGGAGTTGTGTGCCCAAGGCTTTTTACAACTTCTTCCAGAATCTAGATGTAAACCTCAGGTCTCTATCATATATGATGGAAAGTGGGATTCCATGCAGTCTAACTATCTCACTGCTATACAATTCTGTAGCTTCTCCAGTGAGTAGTCAATCTTGACTAGCAGAAAATGAGCTGACTTGGTTAACCTATCCACTATCACCCATACTGCATCATGCTTTTTCTGGGTGAGAGTTAGACCACTTATAAAATCCATAGTGACCCGGTCCCATTTCCATTCAGGTATGTTTATAGGCTGTAACAAACCATATGGAACATGATATTCTGCCTTGACTTACTAACATGTCAAGCATCTAGTTACATACTTAGCTATGTCCTTCTTCATACCAGGCCACCAGTAGTGAGACTTCAGATTATGGTGCATTTTTGTGCTTCCTGGGTGCATAGCATAAGCACTGTGGTGTGCCTCTCTCAGGATACTAGTATTCAATTCCCCATCATCTGGTACACACACTCTTCCCTGATATTACAAGCACCCATTCTCTTTTATTTCATACTCAGTCTCCTTTCCCTCAGTGATTTTGCCCATAATAGCCATTAATTTCTCATCTACCTTCTACCCATTCTATATCTATTGTAGCAGGTTTGGCTTCACTTGCAACTCAACCAAAATAGCTCCATCATGAGCTAAGGACAGTTGGGCATTTAGAGATCTTAGTGCTACAATGGATTTTCTAATTAAGGCATCAGCAACTACATTTGCATTCCCAGGATGGTAGTCAATCACACAATCATAGTCCTTCAGGAACTCAATCTATCACCTCTGTCTAAGGTTGAGGTCTTTTTGGGTTGGCAAGTATTTCAGGCTTTTGTGATCTGTGTATATGTAGCACTTTTCACTATACAAATAATGCCTCCATATCTTCAATGCAAAGATAATCGCTGCTAACTCCAAATCATGAGTAAGATAGTTCTTTTCATGTGGCCTTAACTGCCTGGAAGCATAGGTGACCACTTTCCCCTCTTGCATGAGAACACAACCTAACCCATTATGTGAGGCATCACTGTAGACCATGAAAGTCCTTTTTCGACACTGGCTATGTTAACACTAGTGCCTCTATCAACATAGCCTTCAGCCTCTCAAAACTGGCTTGACATTTGTCATTCCAGTCGAATTTTACATTCTTCTGTAGCAACTTGGTCATTGGAGCAGCTATTAGAGAAAACCCCTTCACAAATCTTCTGTAATACCCAGCTAGCCCTAAGAAACTTCATACCTCAATTGTATTTCTGGGAGGCTTCCATTCGATCACTGCTTTTATCTTCTTGGGATCTACTCTAATCCCATCAGCTGAAACTACATGTCCAAGGAACGAAATCTCACTCAACCAAAGTCACACTTGGACAACTTAACATATAGCTTCTTCTCTCTCAAAGTCTGCAGAACGATCCTCAAATGCTCATCATGTTCTGCTTTATCCTTGGAATACACTAGGATGTCATCAATGAAGACCACTATAAACTGATCTAAGTATGGATGGAAGATGTAGTTCATAAGGTCCATGAAAGTTGCTGGTGCATTTGTTAACCCAAACGACATCATTAGGAATTGATAATGCCCATACCGGGTCCTGAATGCAGTCTTAGAAACATCTGCATCCTTAACCCTCAGCCGATGATACCCTGATTTGAGATCAATTTTAGAAAATACGCCTGCTCCCTTCAACTGATCAAACAGATCGTCAATTCTGGACAACGGATACTTATTCTTCACTGTCACTTTATTCAACTGTCGGTAGTCAATACACATTCTCAGTGTCCCATCCTTCTTCTTTACAAACAACACCAGAGCTCCCCACAATGACATACTGGGGCGTATGAACCCCTTATCCAGTAACTCCTACAACTAGATTTTCAACTCCTTCAATTCAGTAGGTGCCATCCTAAAAGGAGCAATTGAAATCAGAGCTGTACCCGGCATAATTTCAATAGTAAATTCAACTTCCCTTTCTAGAGGCAAACCAAGCAATTCCTCTAGAAAGTTACTCATTGTGGATATGTCAAACAGGTCAACCTTACCCTGCCTAGTGTCAACCACGTGTGACAAATAGGCTTCACAGCCTTTTCTCATCCATTTCCTTGCAACTGTGGCTGAGATGACATTGGATAAGAAATATGTCCTTTCACCCACAACTGTTATCTCTTCATTCCCAGCAGTTTTCAGAGAGATTCTCTTCAATTTACAATCCACTATTGCCTAATGATGTGACAACCAGTCCATTCCCAAAATCACGTCAAACTCATGGAAGGGCAGTTCAATTAGGTCTGCCAAGAACTCTTTCCCTTGAATCCTCAATGGGTAACCTTTATATATCTTATTCACTACCACACTGTGGCCTAGTGGATTAGTGACCAGAATGTCTTAGTCACTCTCCTCTACTTGTATCCCCCTTTTTACAGGTAGCTTGATGCAAATATATGAATGGGTGGATCCTGGATCCACCAATGCATGCACAGATGTGTTGTAGAGGAGGACGTACCCCTGATGACATCTGGAGCATCCTGCTCCTCCTGAGCCCTCATGGCATAAGCTCTAACTATTACTCTGGCCTCTGCTCTCTCTACTAACTCTGATGCAGGCCTTTGTGAAGTACCGGCTACCTCAACCTTACCCGGCCTTCTACCCATTGGAGCTGCAGGGGCAAGTCTGTCAACTAACACCGGAGCAGATGTGGCAGTTCTCCGGGGGCAATCTCTAATCTGGTGCTCTGTAGACCCACACTGAAAGCAACCCCTAGTTACTTGCCAACATTCCCCCTTGTGCCACCTTTGGTAGTGTGGACAAGTAGCAGAGACTACTAGGGTTAGTCCCCTGAACACCATCCTTGGAGAGCTGCCCACTGAAGGTGTAAACTGGCCTCTCCTCGGTGTGAACTGAGATTTGGGCCTTGGGAACTGACCCTGACTTTGTTGCTGACTTGAGCTCTGAGCAGGTGGACCTCTGAACTTCTTATTGGGAGCAGTGGATAGACTAGACTGACCTGGACCTCTCTTCTACTGTCTATCCCTTCTGTTCTGCTCGTTTATTTTGACTTTTTCAACTTTTAATGCAGCTTCAACCAACTTTGCAAAATCAGTAATCCCCAAAGCTGTAATCATTATCTTGATGTTGTCATTCAGCCCTTCTTCAAATCTCCTACACCTTTCAACCTCGTTAGGGACTATCTCCCTTCCGTAACGGCTCAGTCTAATGAATTCCCTCTCATACTCCGCTACAGATAACTGTCTCTGTCGCAAATTTATAAATTCTCTTCTTCTTTCTTCTAAGTATACACTGCCCACATACTTCTTTTTGAACTCTATGAGGAAGAAGTCCCAGGTTATCTGCTCTGGCTGCACCTCACTGGATACTGTGTCCCACCACTAGTATGCATCATGTTAAAGCAGGGACATAACACCCTCCAGGTTCTGATCTAGGGTGCAGTGAAGTTGTTTTAGGACCCTTCCTGTTCTGTCCAACCAGTTCCCAGCTGCCACTGAATCATCTTCTCACTTACCCAGGAAATCTACAGCCCCAAACTTTTTAAGCTTCTCCAGATGAGATTTCTACTGTGGAGGTGGTGGCAGTGGCATAGCCCCTGCCATCTGTCTGAAAAATTCGGCCATTTGCTAAAACATGGCATGTGGAGGTTGTGCAGGTGCCTCTGGTGCTAATGGAGCAGGTTCCCCCCTGCCTCTAGCCTCAGTCATAGATGGAGCATGACTCTCCACCTCTTCCTCAATTGCTCTCTAAGAAGCAGGATACATATCTTAACCAAAATAAGAAAAACAAAAAGATTTTCATTAGTGTCACCTCAACTCTTACAAATGCAATGCATGATATGGACTCTATCTAGACCCAGAAATGCCTAAACCGTCTTCTGATACCACTAAATGTAACACCCCTCACCCGTCTACATTGTAGCTGAGCAAGGCATGTCACACGGAGTGTTAGAGCACCTTTTCCTATCTTATCATTTTTTTTATTATACTCATTTTATTTATTTAAATAGCCTTTATGTAAAACTCATATCATTTATGTCCTTTATTTTAAATTTTGATAAATTTGAGTTTTCGCAAATTTTATAGAAAATCCAGCAGAGTGCCAGCTGTAATTTGGAAAAAACAGTTTTTCTGAGCCTATCACAAACAATTCCAATATAATACTCAAATTCTCAAACTCAGTTTATCTCAACACAATTTCAAAGTTTCTCATTAATCTCAATTACAAGGAGAAATATTCAAATTTTACTCATTAACAAAAATTTACAAAATATTTATATTAACATAAAATTTCACAAGTTTACAATGTACATGACAATAGTGAAAGTCTAAGTATAAAATACAAAACAAAATCCTAAGTCCTACCAAGTGCATCGCAGATGAGAGGTGACTTTGGACTCTGTGCAGATCTGACTAATCACCTGGTCTGAGGTCTGCTGGCTCCCCAACTGTGTCTCTAGTATCTACGCGTGGAAAAAGCGATGCACTAAGCAATACTCCTTAGTGGTGCCAATATAAAATAAAAATAAATAAATAATTAAATATGCAAAACTCATGTTATGATTATGAGCATACTGAGATTTTAGGTAATTATTAATATTATTAACAATTTAATGCTTTATATTAAAACTCAATTTAGTTGCCCTAGTAACCTATGCAACTGACCGGACTGGATAATTGGATAAACTAGCACTGGGTACCAAGTTCCTCGGGCTATCACATCATTGGTCACAAAGTGTCTCCAGGTGTGCAACAGAACAGCTAATAAGCCATAGTAATCATCACACACAAGGCCAAGTATATCAAGTGTATCGAAATGGCCAAAAGCCATAATATCACAAAATAGCCACAAAAGCCATAAATCACGGAATGACATAATGCCATATGCAGTACTACTATCAGAACCCCATTGGCACGCCAACCTATCCAAACCATTCATACTAGGCATACTAGGGCATTTACAAAGTTAATTATGTGATTCTTTGCATTTGATATCGAATAGTTACTATTCATTTCACTAGTCAACCAAAATATTGACTTTTTCATAAACACTAGGTATGTTATTTCTAATAACACCAATATACCACATTTTGAGGTCTATAATTATTGGCATTTGTTGCCAATACCATTTCAAAGCTTATTAAAGGCTATTTCAAATTTTCAGATTTCATAGCTTAAGTTTTCTATTCCATTGGACATAGCTACAATAGGAATTTGGCAAACTTCTCTTCATCAAAGTTGTTTCTTATTGTGCTTTCTTTAATTCTCTTTTTGAATCACTCCATTTGGAGTTTTGTAGCTGAAGTTATGCTAATTTCATTAAAGCTGGCTGGATTGATTTCTACCCAGAATTTCTGGGCAGAAATCGTTAGGGCAGTCTTGATGTCTTGAAGTCGGCTAGCATTTCGGATGGGTTATGGTCAGAATTTAGGTTTGTGTTCTTCATGAAAGTTGTTCTAAATTGTATAAGCTTTCCATTGATATAAAATTCAGATCATTTAGACTTGTCTAAAGTGAGATATGACCAAATGAAGGAACACTGTTCATTTGGTAAAATTTCTAGGTTCACTAAATAGTAATCCGGATTAGGGCAACATATTGGTCACTTTATAGACAGAACTTTGGCATGGTTTCTATATGAAAATTGGTGCATTTTAGGTCTAGTTGTACCTCTAATCAGCCTCATACCAATTGGGGCTATACAATTTCACTTATAGCTCAAAATACACATTGTTTTCAACAATTACTCAACCTGCAAGAAAATTTCACTTCCATATTTCATTCCTCCATCTCCCAAACTACAAATTGCATACATGGAACTTCTAATATCATCAATTATATCTCAACACAAACAATTTCCAGCAATTTATCAAGTTTCCAATAATTAATTCATAACCCTAATTCAAATGGTCAAAGTCAACAACATACACATAAAAACAATTTGCTAGTACATGAATCTTCAACTATCAACATGTAATTCACTTTCACTTATCCATCAACACCATTAATCACTATTTAAATTCATGAAATTATCAATCCCCTAAGTTCTTCAAGGCTACCAGAATGAGGCAATTAAACAAAGTCTTCAATAATTATTCAAACCCTAATTTAAATTGTCAATCTCCAACATACAATGCAATTAATTTCTAATAAAAATAATTACCTTAATCAACATCACAAATCATCACTTACATGTAAGAATCAATCAAACTCCTATGCTTTTCATGGCTGCCGAATTCAAGGCTCTCCAATACTCATCAATTTCCTCAATTTTCTTAGCATATCAACTCATCCTAAGCTCAAAACAAGGATTAATGAAGAAAAGTGGGAAGATTAAACACTAACCTTGATTCAAGAATTTTCTAACCTTGTAAATCTTCAAAATTTCTCCTTCCTTTTGCTGCCTATATACTTCTCAAGGTGTGAGGACTAATTCTTGTGAAGTAAGTGTAACACCCCTATTTGCATAGCCTGGTATATTTCACTATTCCGATGACCGGAGTCGGTCAGGACAATTAAGGGGATTAGAACCACACTTAAGACAACTAGTTAAGCCATAAACACAAATAATTAGTAATTGTCAATTAGTTAAGTATAAATAAGAAAAACAGAGCATAAGAAGTTAAATGAGCTAAGAGTCACAGCGATGGGTGACCTTCTCAGGAAGGATTGCGAAGTCGATTTAAACTCTAATTTCGAACTGTAAAATGTGACGCCGCGGTCCTTAAGACTATTACAAACACAGTGGAAAAGAGAGAATCACGGAAAAAGGTTGTTAAGCCAGTCAAATAATTAGGTCAGGGAGTCGGAAGAAATATTGAATTATTTGTAAACCGGGTTGAACCGGCGAGGGGCAATTTGGTCAATTGACCCCAAGAGCTGACTCCTGACCTAATTGTCAAATAAAATCGGAGAAAAGAAAATTTCGGAATTGGGAATCAAATTAAAGATCTAAAAAAAAAAGAAAGAAAAGAAAAAGGTTATTACATCATGGCTGACATCAATTATGATGTCATAATTGATTTTATTTTTACCAACCAATTTTGACTAAGATGAACTCTATTAGTTAAGAAAAAATAACATTAAAAAAAAAAAAAAACTCTCATCTTCTTCCCTCACCCAACTAGCTGAACCCTCTCTCCCTCTCATCTCCATGATTGTCCACCATTAAAGAGTTATTCAAACTTGAATAACTTGATGTTCTTTCACTAAATCTAACCCTAAACCCTAAAAATCTTCTCAAGAACCCTAGACAAGAAGTATAGAAGAAAGAAGGAGGAAGAAAGATAGAAAATTGAAGTTTTGGGAATCCAAAGCAAAGGTTAGAGTTTTAACTCTCAATTTCCTAGATTTAATTCATGTGTAGGTAGTGAAATAGCTTATAAATTATGAGAAAATTGAAACAAATTAAAAGTGTGGACTATAAGTGAATTTCAGCCAACATATGTGGGAGTATGATTTGCATGGTTTGATTGAATTAGAAGGGAATATGAACATCAAGGAGTTGAATGATTATGGTTAAATGCTTTGAATTAGCTAAATGAAATGAATTGGTGAACTAGGGTTTTGGACAATAAGGGTTTAGGAGTCAAAAATGTGAGAAATTGTGAAATGATGCATTTGACCTAGTTTGAGGTGAGAAATGGTCATTTGTGACCAAATGAAGTGTGTTGGAAGTGTTGGAATTGAGTTTAAATTTAGATTGAATGTGGTCATGCTACTGGCAGCAGGACCAAGGTCCCTTTGAGGGACCAAAACTGAAAATTTACAAGTCCAATTGGTATGAAACCAATTGGGAATGAAAATAGACACAAAATGACACAATTTTCATTTAGGAATTATGCCCAAAAAGTGACCAAAACCTAGTGAACAAATTGACCAAATCCGGATTTTCTCAGTCTGACCTATACAAAAATGATCAAATGAACAGTGTTTGTTCATTTGCTTATAACTTGAGCTAGGCAGGTCTAAATGACCTAAAATTTTACCAGTGGACAGTTGAGATATAGAGCTAAAACTTTCATGAAGAACACAAACCCAAATTATACCATTAACCAAGTCATTTGGCCACCCAAAATCAGTAACCTAAAATTGCCAGAACCAGAATTTGCCCAGAAATCAGGGTTAAGTCTAATCCGGCAGTCATGATTCAAATGGCTATAACTTGAGCTACAGAACTCCAATTGGAGTGATCCAAAAAGGAGAATAAATTTAAGACAATAGGGAACATTTTCTATGAAGGAAGTTCTGCCAAATTCTAACAGAAAAATGACCAATGGAATAGTGCAACTTAAGATACCAAAACTGAAAATTTGCCTAAAAGACTTAGAATTTGAATAAACAACCAAAACCAACAAATTTAGTGACCAAAATGTGGTATGTGGGTGAAGTTGGAATTCCCATGCCTATTAAGCCTTAGAAATTCAACAAATTGACTTGAATAGTGTAGTGAATAGTAACCCCAAAACACAAAATTTAAAGAACGTCAAGTTTAGCACATTAGAGCTAGGTAAAAGTGAATTTAAATTTACTTTTGGATTTATGCTAAGTTATGATACTGAAACACTATGAAACTGTGTGTTTCAGTGGAAAAGAACATCGGGAAAGAACCCGAGGAATCGAGTCAAGGCCAAGAGGCAACTCGCTTAAGGTTTGTGCACAACATATAATTTTTGTAAATTATCTTCTGCATATTGTTTTGAATAATTTGAAATATTGAATTGTGACATTATTATGATGAAATATTTATGATGCTTTTGATTTAAATTGTTGAAAGTTATTTGTGTATATTTGAAATGGCAATGTTTAGTAAATTGTTAAGATAAGTTTTGAAATCACAGTGTCATGACCATATATTTGAACACCTCACTAGCATGACTAGTGGGGGTAATCAGTTTCGAATTTTGATTCCTTCTCTGGCTAAAGTGTTGAAGTGTGTGTCAGTAGAAGAAGAAATTGAATGGATATCCATATAATTGAGCTAGCTAGCCTTGTGATGTGACTTCTCCTTAGCCTCTGGCTATTGAGATTATATTTGTTTCGAATGGCATGATATAACTATGGGTTTTATGAAATGTGTTTTGATACTTCGAAATGAACTTGTTTGGATTAAAATCTCATAATTCATGTTTTGTATTTAATTCTCATGTTCAGTCCAATTTTTGAATAAATATGATTTAAATTCTGCATAAAGATTATTTTAGCATGTTGTGCACCACTGAGTCCTAGTACTTAGCGATGGCTGTTGTTGCTGTCGTAGATATAGAGACTAGAAGAGCAGCAAAGTGAGCTGCTGAGGACAGAGGAGCTACCTGCTTTGAAGCTATCGGGTATAATTTATACCCTTATTGTAAATATTTATTTTGATGTATGTAATGCACATAAATGTATGAACATGTAAAATTGGTCTTGAGCAGTTTGTACAAAGTTTATGTAAAGTTTGTAATAAATTTTAGTTTGGATTTTCTTAATGTAAATTTGTAGTATGATGTATATATAAATTGTTTTATCTTTAATGAAATGTAAATGGAAATATTTTATTTTAATTTGAATGAAATTAATTGATAGTATTTTGATGATTACTGAATTTTTGGAAATTGAGAAATGATGATTGTTGAATTTTGAAACTTGAGAAATTGGTTGGGATTGTTTAGGAGTTGTTGAAATTGTTGAGATAAATTATTAGAAGTGCTTTTTTTTTTTTTACAGGTATTTGAAGAACTGTTTTCTCAAAATATAGATGGCACTTTGCCGAAATTTTTATAAAATTTACGAAAAAATAAAATGGGCCAAAAATTTTAACTAGTTTTCAACTTTGAATAAATGATTTTAATACCTATTAGAAAAATGCTCACCACTTATAAAAGTAAGAAAATTGTTGTAAAATCCCTTGTAGGGTACTTAATGAGTTATCGATAGGTAAAGTTCGATAGTTCATTAGGTATTCTACGGGATCATGTTATGCCTTACAGAGGGGTAAGGTGTGACATGTTTTAGTGATATCAGAGCAAATTTTTGAAGTATGTTTTAACTTGAGAATTTGTGTCTTTCCTTGTTAAGTACAACTGCTCAATGTCCATATTTGTTACATACAGTGCATTACATCATAAATATGAACTAACGGAGGGAAGTCTCCATATGTTACTTGTTCAGGAGATACCCTAACTTCTGACTGAAATGGAAGAAGGGGATCGCTCAGTCGAGTAATCTGTTAAAATTGAGGCACAGGGGAAGCCCCAGCTTTACAGAACGTCAGTGGATCAGTAGCACCAGCCCCACAAATGTCGCAGTTTCCTACACAGTTTGCACAGCAGATGGCTGCGATGTTTCAACAAATGGCTAGGGGTATACCTGCTCAAGCTTCACCCCAGACACCTGTGGCACAACCAATGCCTCCAGCCAGACAGTATGATAAGTTATTGAAGTATGGGGCTACAGAATTTAAGGGTACAGTAGACCCGCTTGAGGCAGAGCAATGGCTTGAAAGAATGGATAGAGTGTTCAAGAAGCTGCATTGCCAAGATGAATAAAAGTTTGAATACTCTGTGTCACTACTGTAAGGGGATGCGTATGATTGGTGGAAGACCATCCCCCACAGCTTTGTTGAACCACCAGTACTGACCTGGAATGACTTCATCAGAGAATTCAGACAAAAATACGTCCCAAACGCATATGTGAATCAAAAGTTGCAAGAATTTCTGAGTTTGAAGCAAGGGAGTAAATCAGTGGCAGAATATGAGAGGGAGTTCTCCCGCTTAAGCCATTATACTGGGAGTCTCCTTTCTATCAGCAAGGAAAGGTGCAAGAGATTTGAGACTGGTTTGAAGGAGGATGCAAGTTGTGGGATTCAGACACAACAATTTTTCAGAACTCATGTCTCAAGCACTCGAGTTAGAAAGGATTGAATCAGAAGTGACCCCAACAAAAGAAAAATTAGAAAAAGTTAAAAAAATTAGAGAAAGACAAGGGAGAAAAATCAGTTGAACAAAGTTCTGGTCGTACGTCTGGGAAGAGAAAGAAATTTGTTGGACCTAGCAGAGGTCGAGGTGGAAGATTTGGAAGGGGCCGATTCTCTGGACAAAGACCCCCTAGGTCTGGTCAGCAGTCGAGCAAGGGTTCATATCCTACCCACCCCTGTGAAACTTGTGGCAAGATTCATGGGAGGGAATGCTATTGGGCCACTGGAGCCTGTTTTAACTATGGAGGCAAGGGCCATCTTGCTAAAGACTGCACTAGTGCTTCGAGATATGGTCCAGCTCCTACGACAGCAGAAGGATCTATTTAGAGTCCTGCTTCTAGAAGTTCACAACCTTTTGGCAGAGGAAGAGGCAGAGGTAGAGGCACTACTTCTGGCAGTTAGGGTACGGTTGGTCAGTCAGCACAAAGAAGTGCTTCAGTCAGAGTTTACATGATGAGACAACGAGAAGAAGCTGAGACTTCTAATGTTTTAGCCGGTATATTTTCTATCTCTGATCAAGAAGTATTTGCGTTGTTTGATCCGGGTTTAACCCACTCATATGTTAGTGCTAGCATAGTCAGTTCACTTGCTGTTCCCTGTGTCCAAATGGGTTTTGAAGTGCTAGTAACTAGTCCATTAGGACAAGAGGTCTGGGTCAACAGAATCTATAGAGACTGTCCTTTGGTGATCCAAGGACATGTTTTCCTATCAGATTTGATTGAAATGCCCTTCAGAGAGTATGATATTATATTGGGCATGGATTGGTTAGCCAGGCATCACGCTATGATTGACTGTAGACTGAAGACAGTCACTTTTGGTCTCCCTCTGTACAGTGATGTGATAATACATGGGGAGAGGCATTTACTGCCATCAAACATCATTTCGGCTGCACTAGCCAGAAGGATGATCAGAAAGGGGTGTGAAGCATACTTGGCACATATGATAGACACCCAAGTGGGGAGTCCAGCACTAAGGGACATCCCTACTGTATGTGACTTTCTGGATGTGTTTCCTGATGAATTACCAGGATTACCTCCAGAAAGAGAGGTGCATTTTAAAATTGATGTTATGTCTGGTGTGGACCCAATCTCCATAACACCATATAAAATGGCACCTGCAGAATTGAAAGAGTTGAAAGTGCAGTTGCAAGAGCTGCTTGACAAAGGCTTTATTCGCCCTAGTGTGTCACCTTGGGGAGTACTGGTGTTGTTTGTAAAGAAGAAGGATGGCACTCTCCGCTTGTGTATTGATTATTGGCAGTTGAATAAGGTGACAATAAAGAATAGATATCCATTGGCCCGCATTGATGACTTGTTTGATCAGTTGAGGGGTGCAGCTATGTTCTCCAAAATTGACCTGAGATCAGGCTATTATCAGCTGAAAGTACAAGAGCAGAGTATTCCTAAAACTGCCTTTAGAACCTGCTATGGCCATTATGAGTTCTTAGTCATGCCATTCGGGTTGACTAATGCTCCAGGTGCTTTTATAGATCTGATGAACACTATCTTCAGACCATACCTCGACCAGTTTGTTGTGGTATTCATAGATGATATATTAGTCTATTCAAGGAGTATAGAAAAGCATGATAAACATATGCGGATTGTACTACAGACTTTGAGGGAGAAACAGCTATATGCCAAATTGTCGAAGTGTGAATTTTGGCTGAAGGAAATATCTTTCTTAGGCCATATAGTATCAGTAGAACACATCAAGGTAGATCCAAGCAAGATAGAAGCTGTCCTTAATTAGAGGCCACCCAGAAATATCACAGAGATTCATAGTTTTCTGGATTTAGCTAGATACTACCATCAATTTGTGAAGGGATTCTCCATGTTGGCATCTCCATTGACCAAGCTGCTTAGAAAAGATGTGAAATTTTAGTGGATGGATAAATGCCAACAGAGTTTTGATGAATTGAAGAAATGTTTAACTGAAGCTCCAGTCCTTACTTTACCTACTCTGGGTAAAGAATACACAGTTTATGGTGATGCTTCTCACAATGAGTTAGGCTGTGTATTGATGCAAGATCAAAATATCATTGCCTATGCATCACGCCAACTAAAACTGCATGAGAGGAATTATCCGATAAATGATTTGGAGCTTGCAGCTATTGTGTTTGCTCTTAAGATCTGGAGACATTATTTGTATGGGGAGAAGTGCTACATCTACACAGATCATAAGAGTTTGAAGTATCTGGGCACTCAGAAGGAGTTGAATTTAAGACAGAGGAGATGGTTAGAGTTGATAAAAGACTATGATTGTCTGATAGACTATCAGCCAGGGAAAGCTAATGTGGTGGCTGACGCCTTAAGTCGCAAGACTATGGCAAGTCCACGGGTTACTCCTTTATCTATGGTATATGAGTTGAGATCATACATGCCAGCTTAGAGATTAATAATGAGGGGCAGACAACAGTTGCATGGCATGTACAGCCAGTATTGATTGATCATATCAGAATGGCTGCTTAGAATGATGAAAGGTATCAGAAGCTGTTGGAAGAAGTCCGACAGGGCAAGAAACCAGAATTCTCAATCAGAGATGATGGTCTACTACTACACTAGGGTAGAATGTGTGTTCCTAATGATGTCGATTTGAGGCAAATCATTTTGAAGGAAATACATGAGTCTCCTTTTGTCATGCACCCTGGTGGCATAAAAATGTATAGGGGACTAAAGGAGCATTACTGGTGGATGGGTATGAAAAGAGATGTGGTAGAGTTTGTTTCTAAATGCCGAACTTTTCAGCAAGTGAAGGCAAAACATCAAGTACCCGCTGGGTTGTTACATCCACTACCAGGACTAGAATGGAAATGGGAGAGAATAATGATGGATTTTGTGATGGGACTTCCGAGGACACATAAGAGTCATGATGCAGTATGGGTCATTGTTGATAGACTGACCAAGTCTGCTCATTTTCTGCCAGTTCGGATGGACTACAGTTTAGAAAGATTGGCCAAGTTGTACATTAATGAAATTGTGACACTACATGGAGTGCCAGTATCCATCGTATCAGATAGAGATCCTAGGTTCATTTCTAAATTCTGGGGTAGTCTTCAGAGAGCCCTAGGAACTAGATTGAACTTCAGTACGGCATTCCACCCACAGATAGATGGCCAGTCCGAGAGGGTAATTCAGATCTTGGAGCATATGCTACGGGCTTGTGTGATTGAATTTGAGGGCAGTTGGGATACACACTTGCCTTTGATTGAGTTTGCTTACAACAATAGCTACCAATCAAGCATTGGGATGCCTCCATATGAAGCTTTGTATGGCAGAAAATGTAGAACCCCATTGTGTTGGGATGACGTTAGTGAAAGAAAGATGATTGGACCTGAAATTGTTCAGCAAACTGAGGAGAAGATCAGGGTGATCAGAGATCAACTTAAGACTGCTTCAGATCGTCAGAAGTCCTACATTGATTTAAAGAGAAGAGATATAGAGTATGCAGTGGGTGAGAAAGTATTCCTCAAGGTTTCCCCTTAGAAGAGAATTATGAGATTCGGCAGAAAGGGGAAACTGAGTCCTCGTTTCATTGGGCGATATGAGGTTCTGGAAAGAGTGGGTCCTTTAGCATATCATTTGGCACTACCTTTAGAGTTGGAGAAGATACATAATGTCTTCCATGTGTCCATGTTGAGGAGGTATCGATCAGACCCATCTCATGTACTACCAATAGAGGAAATTGAAGTGAATCCAGACCTCACATATGAAGAAGAACCCATAGAGATTCTGGCTTATGAGGTGAAGTAGCTACGGAACAAGCAGATCCCGTTAGTAAAAGTGCTGTCGAACCATCATTCGGGTCAGGAGGCTACTTGGGACGAGAGGAGGACATGAGGAGACAACACCCACAGCTGTTTAGAGATTGATACCAGGTAAAATTTCGAGACGAAATTTATTTTAAGGGGGGGAGAATTGTAACACCTCTATTTGCATAGCCTGGTATATTTCACTATTTCAGTGACCGGAGTCAGTCCGAACAATTAAGGGGATTAGAACCACACTTAAGACAACTAGATAAGCCATAAACACAAATAATTAGCAATTGTCTATTAGTTAAGTATAAATAAGAAAAACAAAACATAAGAAGTTAAATGAGCCGAGAATCACAACGATGGGTGACCTTCTCGGGAAGGATTGCGAAGTCGATTTAAACTCTAATTTTGAACCGTAAAATGTGATGCCGCGATCCTTAAGACTATTACAAACATAGTGGAAAAGAGAGAATCACGGAAAAAGGTTGTTAAGCCAGTCAAATAATTAGGTCAGGGAGCCATAAGAAATATTGAATTATTTGTAAACCGGGTTGAACTGGCAAGGGGCAATTTGGTCAATTGACCTTGAGAGCTGATTCCTGACCTAACTGTCAAACAAAATCAGAGAAAAGAAAATTTCAGAATTGGGAATCAAATTAAAAAACTAAAAAAAAAAGGAAAGAAAAGAAAAAGGTTATTACATCATGGATGACATCAATTATGATGTCATAATTGATTTTATTTTTACCTACCAATTTTGACTAAGATAAACTCTATTAGTTAAGACAAAATAACATTAAAAAAAAAAAAGAAAACTCTCATCTTCTTCCCTCACCCAACTAGTCGAACCCTCTCTCCCTCTCATCTTCATGATTGTCCACCATTAAAGAGTTATTCAAACTTGAATAACTTGATGTTCTTTCACTAAATCTAACCTTAAACCCTAAAAAGCTTCTCAAGAACCCTAGACAAGAAGTATAGAAGAAAGGAGGAAGAAAGATAGAAAATTGAAGTTTTGGGAATCCAAAGCAAAGGTTAGAGTTTTAACTCTCTATTTCCTAGATTTAATTCATGTATCGGTAGTGAAATAGCTTGTAAATTATGAGAAAATTGTAACAAATTAAAAGTGTGGACTATAAGTGAATTTTGGCCAGCATGTGTGGGAGCATGATTTGCATGGTTTGATTGAATTAGAGGGGAATATGAACATCAAGGATTTGAATGATTATGGTTAAATGCTTTGAATTAGCTAAATGCTATGAATTGGTGAACTAGGGTTTTGGACACTTAGGGTTTAGGAGTAAAAAATGTGAGAAATTGTGAAATGATGTGTTTGACCTAGTTTGAGGTGAGAAATGGTCATTTGTGACCAACTGAAGTGTAACACCCTCACGGTAACTACTCCGTACATTCTACTGTTCCGGTGACCGGTGTCGGTCCGGACAGCTAGAACGTCCGGAAAAATATTTAAACTAAAGTCAGGAACCATAATTAACTCAAATATTAATAAGAAAAATTTAGGAAAAATTTTAGAAATAAAATACAACCAAGTTAAGCAGTAGGTGCCCAAGCGATGGGTAACTAGGGGAAGTTGCGGTTCATAACGAGGAGCCCTAGACCCAGGGAAAAATTCATAAAATAATTTTTGGGACTCCACAGAAGGGTCATTGAGGTTCCTATGGCATTAGAATGCCAAGAAAATACCTAGAAAAATTTTTCAATCGGTACAGACAATTTTGACCCGTTAAGCCAAACGGAGGGCATTTTGGTCATTTCGCCTTCAGAGGTGATTTTTTGGCCGACTTGTCCAGTTGAGTAAATAAATATTATTACATAAAATATGAATTAATGTTGATGAAAAATTAATTTGAAGTTAGTAGAAAAGAAAAGAAAAGAAAATACAATATAATGCAAATTATGACATCATTATGATGTCATTTAAAAGTCTCCACCAATTACATTTAAACAACCACTTAATTAACTAATAAAAAGAGATAATTGAGACAAAAGAAATCAAAATACCATATGCTCTTCCTCACCCAAAAACGTTACACTCTCTCCCAAACCCATTCCTCCATGGAAGCTTAATGGAAGCTTGAGACAACCCACCAAATCACCATAAAACCTTTAGTCTTCTTCACAAAAACTTGATTTTACCTCTTGGGAAAGTGCTTGGCTGCCAAGAAAATTAAAGAAAGTGAAGGAAATTGAAGGGAAAATTCTGCCCTCCTAAGGTTAGTGCCCAATTTATTCTCTCTCACTCAATTCATGTTTAAGAACATGATTTAAGTTGAAATTGTAAGTTTAATGTATAAATTGAACTTTGAGAACTTGGAGACTTGAACAAAAATTAGGGTTTGCTCATGAAATGGTATATGAACATTCTAATGGTCAATTAGTGACCATTTTAGGTAAGTTAATCATAATTTGAACTGAACTAAAGTGTTACAAACCCAATTGGTAGGCTGCCTAGGGACAGCAGCAAGGAGGCTGTGAATCCAGCCTGTTTGGACTGCCATATCTTTGGCTGTGTAGGTCTAATTGGTGTTTGTCTAATTGGACATGAAACTAGACTTATAATGGCACATTTTTTCTGAAGAAACCATGCCCAAAAGACCAAAGCAAGAGGACCAAAAGTTGGCCCCAATCCGGATACCCTGCAAACTGATTCTGCAGAATGACCAAATGAGCGATGGCTGTTCATTTGGCCATAACTCACTGTAGATATGGTCAATTGACCTGAAATTTTACAGCAACAAGTTAAGACATAGAAAAACAACTTTCATGAAGAAACCTACCCCAAATTATGACCAGAACCTAACCCAAATGGCAGTCCACATCACTTTGTTTATGGCTTGTAGATTTGGTAATTCTGCAGTTTTTTCCAATCCGGCCAGCTGTGGTTTTTGGACCATATCTGGAGCTAAAAAACTCCAAATGGAGTGATTCAAAAAAGGAAATTCAACTAGACAAAATAAGGAACAACTTTCATGTTTTCCATTTCTTCAAATTCCCACTGTAACAGTGCTTAATGGAACAGTAAACTTAGGCTTCGAAAACTGAAATTTCTGCCCTCTTGGTTTTAAGTTAGAAATGGTAATGGTGACCAATTCCAACAAGTTTTAAATGCAAAATGTGGTATGTTGGGAGTGCCAAAACCAATGTACCTATTTTCTATCCAAAAGTCAACATTTTTGTTGACCAATGGGGTGAATAGTGACACCAAAACTTGAAATTCACAAATTGAAGAATTTAAAAGTTTCAAATGCCCTAGTATACCTAACAAGATTGGTTTGGATAGTTTGGCATGCCAATAGGGTTCAGTTAGCAGTACTGCGCATGGCAATATACCATTCTGTGATTTTATGGCTTTTAGCCATTCTGACCTTGTATTGAGATTCGGCCTTGTGCCTGATGTTATCACAGCTTGTTAGTCATTACATTGCCTGCCGGAGATGCATATGTGATCGATGGTGTGACGGCCCGAGGTACTAGATACCCAGTGCCAGTTTACCCGTTTATCCAGTCCAGTTGTACAGTATAGGTTACTTGGGCAACCAAATGAATGAAAATGGACAAAGTTAAAGAAATAAATAAATATAACAGATACAAAACAAATAAGACATATACATTAAATACATATTTATTTTCTGCTATTTTCTTTTATTTTATTATTGCACCACTAAGCATTATTGCTTAGCGCGTTGCTTTTGCCACGCGTAGGTACTGGAGATACTGATCGTGAGCCCAAAGAGACCGCAGGTGGGTGAGTCCATCCTGCAGTTCTGCACAATGTCCGTGTCACCTAACCACCTGCAGTGCATTGGTAGGGCACTAGGTGTCATTTTGTCATTTTGTAACTAAATTTTTATTTTCTCATATGTATTTAGAATTATGTAATGTATTTTGATGTTCATGTAAATTATGAAATTTTATTTGTGAATGGAAAAGTAAATATCTAATTGTGATTTATACTTGATTATCACATGTGATGGATGATTGAGAACTGAAATTGAAGAATGTTGTTGAGATTTTGATATTGGAGTTTGAGATGATGAGACATGAATATTGGAAGTGTTTTTCACAGGTTCCGAAGAACTTTTTTCTCCATTTTTAGCCGGTACTCTGCCGGATTTTTTTAAAAATTTTCGGAACCTCAAATAAATAATAATTTTGATAAATGGCTTAAATAAATTATATTTCATAACTAAATCCAAAACTATGACAACAATTAATTAAGGTAAAAATAGAGTGTGCCGGTACACCGTGTGACATTACTTACTCGGATATACTGTACACGGGTATGGGGTGTCACATGAAGTGTGTTGGAAGTGTTGGAATTGAGTTTAAATTCGGATTGAATGTGGTCATGCTGCTGGTAGCAGGACCAAGGTCCCTTTGAGGGACCAAAACTGAAAATTTACAAGTTCAATTGGTATGAAACCAATTGGGAATGAAAATAGACACAAAATGACACATTTTTCATTTAGGAATCATGCCCAAAAAGTGACCAAAACCTAGTGAACAAAGCAGATTTTCTCAGTCTGACCTATACAAAAATGACTAAATGAACAATGTTTGTTCATTTGGCCATAACTTGAGCTACACAAGTCTAAATGACCTGAAATTTTACCAGTGGATAATTGAGATATATATACCTAAAACTTTCATGAGGAACACAAACCCAAATTATGCCATTAACCAAGTCATTTGGGCACCCAAATTTGGTAACCTAAAGCGCTGAACCAAAATTTACCACAAATCAGGTTAAGTCCAATCCGGCAGCCATGATTCAAATGGCTATAACTTGAGCTACAAAACTCCAATTGGAGTGATCCAAAAAGGAGAATAAAGTTAAGACAATAGGAAATATTTTCTATGAGGGAAGTTCTACCAAATTCTAACAGAAAAATGACCAATGGAATAATGCAACTTAAGACACAAAAACTGAAAATTTGCAAATTTGCCTAAAAGACTTAGAATTTGAGTAAACAACCAAAACCAACAAATTTAGTAACCAAAATGTGGTATGTGGGTGAAGTTGGAATTCCTATACCTATTAAGCCTTAGAATGTCAACAAATTGACTTGAATAATATAGTGAATAGTAACCCCGAAACACAAAATTTAAAGAACATCAAGTTTAGCACATTAGAGCTAGGTAAAAGTGAATTTAAATTTATTTTTAGATTTATGCTAAGTTATGATACTGAAACACTGTGAAACTATGTGTTTCAATGGAAAAGAACACCGGGAAAGAACCCGAGGAATAGAGTAAAGGCCAAGAGGCGACTCGCTTAAGGTTTTTTGCACAACGTATAATTTTTGTAAATTATCTTCTGCATATTGTTTTGAATAATTTGAAATATTGAATTGTGACATTATTATGACGAAGTATTTATGATGTTTTTGATTTAAATTGTTGAAAGTTATTTGTGTATATTTGAAATGGCAATGTTTAATAAATTGTTAAGATAAGTTGTGAAACCACAGTGTCATGACCATATATTTGAACATCTCACTAGCATGACTACTGGGGGTAATCAGTTTTGAATTTTGATTCCTTCTCTGGCTGTAGTGTTGAGGTGTGTGCCAGTAGAGGAAAAAATTGAATGGATATCCATATAATTGAGCTAGCTAGCCTTGTGATGTGACTTCTCTTTAGCCTCTGGCTATTGAGATTATATTTGTTTCGAATGGCATGATATAACTGTGGGTTTTATGAAATGTGTTTTGATACTTCGAAATGAACTTGTTTGGATTAAAATCTCATAATTCATGTTTTGTATTTAATTCTCATGTTCAGTCCAATTTTTGAATAAATGTGATTTAAATTCTGCAAAAAGATTATTTTAACATGTTGTGCACCACTGAGTCCTAGTACTCAGCGATGGCTGTTATTGCTGTCGCAGATATAGAGACTAGAAGAGCAGCAGAGTGAGCTACTGAAGATAGAGGAGCTACCTATTTTGAAGCTATCGGGTATAATTTATATCCTGATTGTAAATATTTATTTTGATGTATGTAATGCACGTAAATGTATGGACATGTAAAATTGGTCTTAAGCAGTTTGTACAAAGTTTGTATAAAGTTTGTAATAAATTTTAGTTTGGGTTTTCTTAATGTAAATTTTTAGTATGATGTATATATAAATTGTTTTATCTTTAATGAAATATAAATGGAAATATTTTATTTTAATTTGAATGAAATTGATTGATAGTATTTTGAAGATTACTGAATTTTTGGAAATTGAGAAATGATGATTATTAAATTTTGAAACTTGAGAAATTGGTTGGGATTGTTGTGTAGTTGTTGAAATTATTGAGATAAATTATTAGAAGTGCTTTTTTTTTACAGGTATTTGAAGAACTGTTTTCTCAAAATACAAACGGCACTCTGTCAAAATTTTTATAAAATTTACAAAAAAATAAAATGGGAAAAAAATTTTAACTAGTTTTCAACTTTGAATAAATGATTTTAATACCTATTAGAAAATGCTCACCACTTATAAAAGTAAGAAAATTGTTGTAAAATCCCTTGTAGGGTATTTAGTGAGTTATCGATAATTGAAGTTTGGTATTTCATTAGGTATTCTACAGGATCATGTTATGCCTTACAGAGGGGTATGGTGTGACAGTAAGCTTTTGATTTCATGTTGAAAATGGTAGGATTTCAAGCTTGCATGGAAGAACTTCCATAGAGGAAAAAGAGAAGAGGAATTCGGCCATTTGAGAGCAAATGAAGAATAAGAAGTGAAGTGAGTGGAGGATTTGTCTTTTTGTGCTCTTTTTATACCCCCACTAACTTTGATTTATCAATTATAGTATTAAAGTTTTAATATTTGCAATTAATCCCTTATTTTTCCTTAATTACACTACACATATAAATGTCGTATTTTCATGGGATTTTTAAAATTTAATATCACTTATTTTAATGGACATTTAGGTCAAAAGTCAACTCTAGGTATCAAATGACTAAAATGCCCCTCTTCGGGTTATAGTCCTACTTTTTCGGTAATACCGATTAAATCCCTTATCTGTCGGTTCCTTAAATTTTTATTTTTCTCTTTGTCATTTTTAATGTCATTTGTATCTCAGTAGACCTTTAATGATGTCCTGAAAATTATTTCTTGGGGTTCCTCACAGGTCTGGGATTGTCAACTGTCTACACAGTGACTTTCTGGTGTGGTCACCCATCGCTAGAACCGTAGCTCATTTAACCTTAATATATTTTATTTCTAAAATTTTTTCTTAATTTTTCTGGTTATTATTTGGGCTATTTATGACTCCTCACTCTAGTATAAATATAGTTTTAGATATTCTGGCTGTCCAGACCGACATTAGTCATTGGAACAGTAGAATATACGGACTAGCTAAAGTGAGGGTGTTGCACCAATTGATCCATGCTATATAAATAAGTCTAGGTATACTTTGGGCTAAATAATATTTTTAAGTACTTATAGTTTCATTATTCCATATTATGTACTAGTTATATTTCATAGCATTTTCATGTCACTTGTAATGGAAAACATAAGTCCCACATGCATATTCATGTTATTTTTATGTTTAGTAAATTATTTTCGTTCATTTCATATCATATGCCAAGTCAATTTATGAACCTTTCTCAAGGTCCAGATTTGGTATATTTAATTCACCTAGCAAATTGTTCAAGATGTGGCCATTGTTTGGCCACACTTCCTTCAAGGAAGTTGTTCCTCTATGTCTTGTCTTTGTTTTCCTTTTTGATTCATGTCATTTGGAGTTTTAGAACTCGAGTTATGGTCAAATAACCAAAACTAGTTCATTAACTCATTCAAATTCCAGAACCAGGCAGATTCTAGAGTCAAATTTTATCTAATTATTTGGATATGTTACAGCCACTTTTAGGCCTAATGTTCTACAAGGAGTTGTTACCCTATGTCTTAGGATCACTCAAATTTAAGATTTACAATTTTTTAAGTTATATAGAATAAGTTATAGTAAATTAACTGGTCTGAACTCATGTATCCTATGCCTTCAAAATTCTAGATTCAGGTCTGTGGCTTTGACTCCCATTTTAGGGTTCTTACACTCAAAATTTGAGTAGAGTTTCTAAATCAAAGTTGGAGCCCTATCTCTTAGGTTTCCAGAATAGTTTAGCCCATCCCATTTGGGATTTCCTAGTGGGAGAAATGATATAAAAACTATTATGGGGTCAAGTGACTATTTGGTTAAATTTTAGGTTTTGGTATGCTGATTTGTCCTAGTTAATTGACCTAGTTCCATTGGGTTTTGGATTTTGGTCAAAACCCCAAAATTGTAGTTTTGGGTTTTATAGAGATTTTGGATTTGGTTTTACTAAATTTTCAGTTTTGTGGATCAAGTTATGGCATTTTTTCCAAAACTGGACAGATAGATTCAAGTCCAGAATTTCTGGGCAGACTTGGTTCTGGCAATTTTGACAAGTTAAATTTGGTTAGCAATTTGATTTAGTTATGGTCAGAATTTAAGTTTTCGTTCTTCATGAAAGTTGTTCTAATATGTCTAAGATTTCCATATGTTCAAGAATCAAGTCATTCTGACCTTTCTAGAGTAAGTTATGGCTATTTGAACATTTACTGTTCATTTAGTCATTTTCCTAGGTCCAGATTAGGGTTGCTCAGATTCAAATAGTTTTTAGGTCAGGTTAGGGACAGTTTTTGAGCATAGTCTCTTCATGAAAAATGGGGAATTTTGACCATAGTTTCATCTCCAATTTGTCTCACACCAATTGGAGCAACACAACTCTACTTATAGTTCAAAAACTACACTAGACTCATAGGTCCCAAAACCTGCATGGAAATTCAGCACTCCCTAATTCAATTTCTCCCTACTCCCAAACTTCAATTGACATGCATAGCACTTCTAATAGTCAAAAAATCATCTCTACATCATTAATTTCAAGTCATATGCAAGATTCCCAAAGTTAGGTCAAAACCCTAACTTCATTGTTCACAACTCATGCAATTTCCTACAATTTGATTTTTATCATATACAAACTCATCAATAACACTAACAAGCCAATTAACTTCATAAAAAATCATCAAATCCCAACTCAGTTCATGGCTACCAAAATTTAGGGTTCCCACTTGTTAATGATTTTCTTTTGATTTCATGCAATTTTTACCTAATTTAACATGCTTACCATACTTATAAAAAAAGGGAAGTATAATTAGTGCACTAGCCTTATGTTGACCCAACTTGGACTTGCCCAAAACTCCAATTTCCTAGCTTTTCTTGACAGCCAATCACTTCTCCTAGGTGTGGGAATAATTTTTTGTGAAGGCACTTAGGGATTTTGGGGTGAGAATGGAGAGGAATTCAAGCTTAAAAGCTTGAAAATGGTGGAAGGAGTCTTCTAATGGTGGTTCGGCCAAGGTGGGTTAGGAAGGAAGAAGAAGACTTTGATAAATGTTAATTTGTCCTTAGTGTTTATATTTATCCTACGATAATTCACATAAATTTTTATAAGGTAATTTTAGTATCATGCTTAGGTTAGCATGAGATCATGCTTACATCATAAATTTATTCCTTTTTCTTTTCTTTTCTTTTCTCATTTCCATTGCATTTTTCATGATTTTCATTTGTTTTATGTGTTTTAATCTCTCTTATTTTACTTGGCATTTAGGTCAAAATTGAACCCAAACGGTGAAATGACCAAAATACCCTTTGTTGAACTTATCGAGTTATAATTGTCCCTATCGATTGGCATAATTTTCTTGGATTTTCGTTGGCATTTTTATTATCATTTAAACCTTATAAATTCTTTAATTAAATTCAAATATTTATCTTACAGGGTTTCTCCATGGGTCTGGGGTTAGCAACTATCTTCACAGTCGCTTTCCATTAGGGTTACCCATCGCCGTGACCTCTGACTCATTTAACTGAGTTGCACTTCGCTTCTTTTATTTTTTCCTTAATTTTACTTGATCTTTGTTTAACCATCTCATGACTCCTCACTCTAGTTTGAGTGTAGTTCCAGACATCCTGGCTGTCCGAGCAGACGCTAGTCATCAAAATAGTAGAATATATGAACTACTTAAATTGAAGGCGTTACATGGCATGTTAGGATTTTCAATGCATATGAAACATGGCTGATTGTCTAAATTGTTTATGTGTGTAACATAAACTTGCATTAACTGTGTGAGTAAGAAATTTAGTAAAAGAAATAATAAGACAGACTTTAAGAATCATTAGTAGAGACTGATCTTTGTTTTAAGGTAAGTCCAGGCGGAGAGGATGCCCAACATCTTTCCTCTCTTGTACCCACTATCTCAAACCTAGGCTATTGGGCTAATGGTAAAAGAAGGATAGTGGAAATCTGTAAGGGGTAAATTGCCACCCACATCCCTTTTTATAAATTTGTCCTAGTTATTATCTAGGTGGTGAATCCTTTCTCTACCTTTGTGGTGTTAATATCCAAGCATCATGGTAGTGTTATGGGAAGATGATGCTAAACCAGGTTTAAGGGTCCCATACTTCTTGTAAATGTAGACCTAAAATGACTTCCCCATGGATGTCCTTGACTGGATGCAGCAATTAGATTTCAAACAATTCTTATTTGAGTTTGTAAATCTCCATTGCTATTATTTGGAGCATCACCATTTAAGTTGTCATTAGCATCCCTAGATTGACCATCCTATTTGATAAATTCTAACTTCAAATTCTCTAGACATGCCTTCGTATGTTTAAGTCTCAAAGCACTTTCTATAGCCATATCTGTAGATTTATTAAAAATATTATCATTATATCTTTAAGGGTAATTACCTTCCATATATGAGTGCATAATATGCCTTTTGATTCAAATTTTCTGCAATTGCCTTTAAGCACAAAGCATTCTTCATTATAAAGAAAAGTATACACATGTTCCTTCACATACCGGTTATTCATTAAACTTCTTTCTAGAATTTATGTGTTCAAACCCTGGCTTGATAAATTTTTCTTCACCTACAATTGGTTGATACACATAGCAAAGCCAAATTTAATTGATTTCAAACTGAACCATTCAAACATGCCAGTAGGGTAGGCCCCTTGAAATTGTCAATTCCGTTGAAAATCCCAAATGCAATTTGCAATTGTGTTTTTGGATTTGAAATTAGCAAATAACTCTTGTTTAATCTTATCTCATAATGTAATTTCATATTGCTACTGATTAAGTTAACATGCCATTGAAAATAAGCATTCACACCCTCACTCTTTTGTGTTGATAGCATTCCAGCCCAAAAGATAATGTTGGAACTAAGGAAGTTGGTAAGGGCCATTGCCCCCCCAATTTAATTTTTTTTTTGTAGTACGCCCTATATTTTCATTCTACCCCCTTACCCTAGCCTAGCCTCAATATTTCTATTCAATATTTTAGTGGGTTTTAGTAACATCTTTTTTCTTATTCTAACATTAGGCTCAAGTAAAATAGCTTTTGATTTTGTTACATTTGAAAAATAAAGGTTTGAAAGTTCAAATAAACTATTTAAATGTTAAAGGCTTCAAGTCCACATATGCATTTGCACATTATTCCATTTAGTGTAACACCCCTATTGACATAGCATGGTATATTTTACTATTCTGGTGACTGGTGTCAGTCCGAATAATTAAGGAGATTAGAACCACATCTAAGACAACTAGATAAGTCCTGAACACTAATAATTTGTAATTATCAATTAGTTAAGTATAAATAAGAAAAACAGAACATAAGAGGTTAAATGAGCCGAGAGTCACAGCGATGGGTGACTTTCTTGGGAAGGATTACGAGGTCGATTTAAACCCAAATTTCGAACCATAAAATGTGACGCAGCGGTCCTTAAGACTATTGCAAACACAGTGGGGAAAAAGAAAATCACAAAAAAGAATTTTTAAGCCACTCAAATAATTAGGTCAGAGATCCAGAAGAAATATCAAATAACTGGCAAACCGGATCGAACCAGCGAGGGGCCATTTGGTCAATTCACCCCTAGAGCTGACTCATAACTAACTGTCTAATAAAATCAGAGAAAAGATATTTTCAGGATCAAGAATTAAATTAAAGAACTAAGGAAAAAATTAAATGAAAAAAAAAAGGAAAAAGAAAAAGTTGAAAAAAAAAAGTTCTTACATCATGCATGATGCAATAAACCTAATAATTAAATAAATTAAAAATTATAGGATAATTGTGTATTAATTAATAATTAAAAACACATAAAATAACAAAAAAAAAAAGAAATTAAATTTTGGTCTTCTTCCTCCAATATGTGCCACCTCCCTTCTCTCTTGGCTCTCTCTCAACAATCCTCCATAACCAAGCTTGCTCAAGCTTTCAAACTCCTAACCTGTAACATCCTCACTTTAGCTAGTCCATACAGTCTACTGTTCCGGTGACCAAATTCGGTCCGGATAGCTAGAACATCGGAAAAAATATTTAAACTAAAGTGAGGAACCATAATTAACTCAAATATTAATAAGAAAAATTTAGGAAAAATTTTAGAAATAAAATATAACCAAGTTAAATGAGCCGGTGTCCTAGCGATGGGTAACCTAGTGAGAAGTTGCGGTTCTTGCAACTAGGAGCCCTAGACCATGGAAAAAAATTATAAAATAATTATTAAGACTCCAGAGAAGGGTCATTGAGGTTTTTATGGCATTAGAATGCCAAGGAAATGCTTAGAAAAAAATTTTCAATCAGTGCAGACAATTTTTGCCCGTTAAGCCAAACAAAGGGCATTTTGGTCATTTCATCTTCAGAGATGATTTTTGGCCAATTTGTCCAGTTAAATAAATAATTTATATAACATAAAATATGACTAAATGTTGTTAAAAATTTAATTGAAATTAATTAGACAAGAAATGAAGAAGAAATAAAAGAAAATAGCATTATGACATCATAATGATGTCATTAAAGTTTTCTCAACCTATCCAATATGGACACATGGCATCAACTTATTTTAAAGAGGCAAAATGGGCTGAAAATGAAACAAAAAATCAGATTTCTCTTCCTCATCTCTTCCTTTCCGTGAACCTCCACCATAGTTACCCATTTGCAAGCTTTTTAAAGCTTGATTTTCCCTAGCTTCCACACCACAAAACCCTAACCTAGCAACACAAAAAATTATTCTATCATCTTGGTGAGTCTTTTGGGGGCAAAAAGAATTAAAAAGAAAGAGTTCTTACAAGCTTTGGATTAGCTCCCTAAGAGGTTAGTGACTTAAACTTATGTTTCTCTTCAAATTTATGTTGAATAAGTATAATTGAGTGCAAAGTTGCAAAGAAATTTGCTAAATATCTTGTGTATGTCCATCTCAAAATTTTGGGCAGACTTGAACCTAGTAGAGTTTTGAAGATTTCTTAGAGTTAAATTGTAATTTGGCTGCCTTTAACATTAATACAATGCTTAGGACAATGGAAGGTATATAAATGCATGACTCAAGATATTAGGGTTAGGGTTTGGACATAAATTGGAGACCTTAATCAGTTAATGGTTAAATTGGTTTTAATGGTCAATTAGTGACCATTTAGTTCTGTTTAAATAAAAAATGAAGTGTGTTGAGTGTTGGGATTTGGGTTTGGTGTGGCTGCCCTAGGTGACCTGCAGAATTAGACATGAGTCCAGCAGGTTTGGGCAGCCATAACTTGAATTGTAGAGGTTCAATTGGTGCAAGGCCAATTGGACATGAAACTAGACACATAATGGCACAACTTTGGTGAAGAAACCATACCCATAAAACCAAAGCAAGTGGACCAAAAGCTTGCCCTAATCTGGGTGACCTGCAGTCTGCCTGGGCAAAATGACTAAATGAACAGTGTTTGGTCATTTAGCCATAACTCAGTGTGGAAAGGTCCAATTGACCTGAAATTTTACCAGCAACAAGCTAAGATATAGACCAACAACTTTCATGAATAAATCTAACCCAAATTATGACCAGAACATATTTAACAAGTGAGTTGCGGTCACTGTTCATTACACTGTAGATATGGTCAGTCCAGAAATTCTGGACAAAATTTCAATCCGGCCAGTTGTGGTTTTTGGACTATAACTTAAGCTATAAAACTCCAAATGGAGTGATTCCAAAAATGAAATGCAACTAGACAAAATAAGGAACAACTTTCATGCTGATCACTTTGCCAAATGCCCACTGCAAAATTGACCAATGGAACAGTAAAAATAAAGCATAAAAACTAAAAATTCTGCCCAACTAACATTAAGCTTAGAATGGTATTGGCAACCAATACCAACAAATTTTGAATGCAAAATGTGGCATGTTGGGAGTATTAAAACCAATGTACCTATTGTCTATGCAAAAGTCAACATTTTTATTGACTAATGAAATGAATAGTAACATTCAAACTTGAAATTCAAAAATTTTGAAATTTAAAAGTTTAATATGCCCTAATATACCTAACAAGATTGGTTTGGATAGCTTGGCATGCCAATAGGGTTCTGTTAGCAGTATTGCATATGGTTTCATGCCATTCTGTGTTTCATGGCTTCCCATGCCATTTTGTGATATAATAGTCTTTGGCAATGCTATTTGAGTTGATATACTTGAGTTTTTAACCCTGACAACTATTACAGCTTATTAGTTATTTTGTTGCACAACGGGAGACACAATGTGACCGATAGTGTGATGGTCTGAGGTACTTAGTACCCAGTGCCAGTTTACCCATTTATCCAATCCAGTCAACTAGTATGGGTTACTCGGGCAATGATAATAATTTTACAAAAATTTTAATCGAATAATACTATAAATAATATCAGAAATTAAGTCTACTAAAAAATGTAAACATAAATTCTGCATACTTATTTTTATTATAATTTATTTTGTTTTATATTGTCACCACTAAGCAGAATTGCTTAGCGCGTCGCTTTTGCCACGCGCAATCATCGAGACCTAGTGGGAGCCCAGGACATCGAACGGTGAGACTTCAGAGCTGCATCCAGGGTCCAGAGTCACCTCACATCTGCACTGCATATGGTAGGACATAGGATTTTGGGAGCATTTTGTATTTTAGCATTTTGTATTAGTTTGGATTGTAACTATAAACTCTTGTAATTATGTATTAATGTAAATATATGAAATTTCATATTATTGAAATTTTCTGCATAATGTATGTTGATAAATGAAATGTTGAGAAATATTTTTGAATATGCTTCAAGTGATGAAGTGAACAGAAAAGTTTTGAAAATAGTATTGTGACTTGAGATTGAGATTTTGAGATTGACTTGAAATGTGTATAATGGAGTTTGGATTTGGAAATTTTATTGGAAGTGTTTTTAAATAGGTTCAGAAGAACTGTTTTTCCAATTTACAGCCGGCACTCTGCTGGATTTTCTATTAAATTTGTAAAAAAATTCAGATTTATCAAAATTGAAAATAAATGAATTAAAAAGGATAAATTGTAATAGAAACATAAATTAGTGCTCCGGAACACTGAGTGACATAACTTGCTCGGCTACACTGTAGACGACTAAGGGGTGTCACATAACCTCACCCTAAAATTACATAAATTATCCACTAAACACCCTTAACTAGATCTTGGTGAGAAGCTTGGAACAAGAAAGAAGGGGAGAAAGTGAAAGAAATAGAAGATTGGAAATTCAAGAAAAGGTAAGTAATCTAAACTTGAATATTTTAGTTAAATGTTTATGTTTTTAGTTCAATTAACTTAGAAATATACTTAAAGTTAAAAGAAAACTATCCTTGGGGACCAAATAGAAATTTGGCCAGTAGTAGGTTAGGGCTTGAAATGAGTGAATTTGATGCATTTGAATGGTTGTTTAGGTTGAATTATGTATGTAGACTATGGATAGCTGTTTAGAATGCATTAGATTTGAATTTTATGAAAGTTAGGGTTTTGGACCTAGGGTTTGGGAGATGAAATTTTGAGAATTGGTCAAATGATGTGTTTGACCTTGCTTGAGTTAAAAAATGGTCATATATGACCAATTGTGGTGTGTTGGAAGTGTTAGAACCAAATTAAAATTCGGATTGGATATGGTCATTTTGCAGGCAGCATGACCAAGGTCCCTTTTAGGGACCAAAACTGAAAAATTACCAACCTAATTGGTGTGAAGCCAATTGGGAATGAAACTAGACACAAAATGGCACATTTTTCATTTAGGAATCATGCTTAGAAAGTGACCATAGCATAGTGAACAAATTGGCCAAATCCGGATTAGGCAATCTGACCTGTACAAAAATGACCAAATGAATAGTGTTTATTCATTTGGCCATAACTTGGGCTAGGCAGGTTCAAATGACCTGAAATTTTACTAGTAGAAAGTTGAGATATAGTCCTACAACTTTTGTGAAGAAAAAAAGTCCAAATTATTCCCTTAACTAAGTCATTTAGCCACCCAAATTTAGTGACCAAAAACTGCCAGAACCAAGTTGGTGCCCAGAAAATCCGGGTTAGGCCAATCCGGCCAGCCATGTTCAAATGGCTATAACTTGAGCTACGAAACTCTAAATGGAGTGATTCAAAAAGGGAAATAAATTTAAGACAATAAGGAACAATTTCTATGAAGAAAACTTAGCCAAATTCTAACAGCAACATAACCAATGAAACAATGCAAAATAGGACACCAAAACTAAAAATTCGCAATTTTTCCTAAAAGACTTAAAATTTAAGAAAACAACCAAAACCAACAAATTAGATAACCAAAATGTGGTATGTGTGACACCCCTTACCCATCTACAGTATATTCGAGTAAGATATGTCACACGGTGTACCGGAACACTCTACTTCATCTCAATCATTTTTATTCTTTCTTAATTTATTTTTATTATAGTTTTGAATATAACTTGTGAAATATAACTCATTTAAGTCATTTATTGAAATTATAATTTATTTGAGGTTCCGAAAATTTTATAGAAAATCTGGCAGAATACCGGCTAAAAATGGAGAAAACAGTTCTTCGGAACCTATGAAAAACACTTCCAATAATCATATTCAATCATCTCAAACTCCAATATCGAAATCTCAACATTTTTCAATTTCATTTCTCAATCATTCATCTCATGTGATAATCATGTATAAATCACAGATAAACATTCACTTTTCCCTTCACAAACAAAATTCTCATTATTTACATGAACATCAAAATACATTTCATAAGTTCAATTACATATGAGAAAATAAAAATTAGTTACAAAATATCAAAATGAAACCTAGTGTCCTACCAATGCACTGAAGATGGTGAGGTGACACGGACACTATGCAGAGCTGCAGGATGGTCTCACCCAGTCTGCGGTCTACTGGGCTCTCGATCAGTATCTCCAGAACCTACGCGTAGCAAAAGCAATGCGCTAAGCAATAATGCTTAGTGGTGCAATAATAAAATAAAAGGAAATAGCAGAAAATAAATATGTATTGAATGTATCGATGTTTTACTGGTTTTGTACTTGTTATAATCATTTATTTTGTTAACTTTATCCACTTTCATTCTTTTGGTTGCCCAAGTAACCTATACTGGACGACTGGACTGGATAAACGGGTAAACTGGCACTGGGTATCTAGTACCTCGGGCCGTCACACCATCGGTCACGTATGCATCTCCCGGTGTGCAACAGAACAGCTAATAAGCTGTAATGACAATAGGCACAAGGCCAAATATCAACACAAGGTCAGAATGGCTAAAAGCCATAAATTCACAGAATGGCATAATGCCATGTGCAGTACTGCTAACTGAACCCTATTGGCATGCCAAACTATCCAAACCAATCTTGTTAGGTATACTAGGCCATTTGATACTTTTGAATTCTTTAATTTTTGAATTTCAAGTTTTGGTGTCATTATTCACTTCATTGGTCAACAAAAATGTTGACTTTTGGATAGAAAATAGGTGCATTGGTTTTAACACCCCCAATGTACCACATTTTGCATTCAAAACTTGTTGGAATTAATCACCAATACCATTTCTAAGCTTAGCACTAAGGGGGCAGAATTTTCAGTTTTTGTACCCCAATTTTACTGTTCCATTAGTGACTATTACAGTGGAAATTTGAGGAAATGGTAAACATGAAAGTTGTTCTTTATTTTGTGTAGTTGAATTTCTCTTTTTGAATCACTCCATTTGGAGTTTTGTAGCTCCAGATATGGTCCAAAAACCACAACTGGCCGGATTGCAAAACTGCAGAATTGACCATATCTACAGTGCAGTGAACAGTGACTGCCACTGCCTTGTTGGATAGGTTCTGGTCATAATTTGGGGTAGGTTTCTTCATAAAAGTTGTTTTTCTATATCTTATCTTGTTTCTGTAAAAATTTCAGGTCAATTGGACCATTCTACAGTGAGTTATGGCCAAATGAACAGTTACTGTTCATTTGGTCATTCTGCAGAATTTAATTGCAGGGTATCTAGATTGGGGCCAATTTTTGGTCTACTTACTTTGGTCTTTTGGGCATGGTTTCTTCATCAAAATTGTGCCATTATATGTCTAGTTTCATTTCCAATTGGCCAAACACCAATTGAGCCTACACAGCCAAAGTTATGGCTGTCTAAGTGGGCTGGAATCACAGCCATCCTGCTGCACTCACTAGGCAGCATACCCATTTCAGTTTGCCATGCAATAGTTCACTCCAAATTATGGTAAACTTACCTTAAATTGTCACTAATTGACCATTAGAATGTTCTTTAACAATTTCATAAGCAAAGTCCAAGTTTCACTCCCAAACCCTAGCTCATATTCAAGGTTTACACAAATTACCTTAGTTAACTAACTAATTCATTATCCTTATGTTATATACTTTAAACATGATTTCTAGTTCACTCCAAGTCCATCAAAAACACTCAATCTTGTTCCTTCCTTAGGGCTGCCGAATTCTAGGATATACATACACATAGATTTTATTCACTTAATTTACAAATTCTTACTTATTTTAGGTTTCTAATCATGGAAAAAAAGAGAGATTTATGCATAATAGGCACTAACCTCTTGTAGGGCAGAATTTTCCCAAGCTTGACTTCACTTCTTTTCTTTTTCTTGGCTGCCAAACACTCTAGCAAGGTTGGGTGACTAATTTTTGTGAAGGGACCTAAGGTTTTATTGAGAAAAGGCTAAGGAGTTCAAGCTTTGCAAGCATGAAAATGGATGAGGGAAGGGAGGAGTGTGGGACGTCTCCTTTGGGAAGATGAATAGCTGCAGAATTTTTCTAGAATTGTCTCTTTTTCTACCCAATTGATGTATTATAATGTCTTCCTTTAATTTGATTGGCCATCCCTTTTTAATTACCTAAGCATGACATCATAATTCCCAATTTAGCTCCTTTTTCTTTCTTTTCTTTTCTAACAAATTTCAATTTAATTTTTAGCAATATTTATTCATATTTTAGATCATAATAATTATTTAATTAACTGGACAAGTCGGCCAAAAATCACCTCTGAAGGCGAAATGACCAAAATGCCCTCCGTTTGGCTTAACGAGTCAAAATTGTCTGTACCGATTGAAAAATTTTTCTAAATATTTTCTTGGCATTCTAATGCCATAGGAACCTCAATGACCCTTCTCTGGAGTCTCAAAAATTATTTTATGAATTTTTCCCCGGGTCTAGGGCTCCTAGTTGCGAGAACCGCAACTTCCCTCTGGGTTACCCATCGCTTGGGCACCGGCTCATTTAATTTGGTTGTATTTTATTTCTAAAATTTTTTCTAAATTTTTCTTATTAATATTTGAGTTAATTATGGTTCCTTACTTTAGTTTAAATATTTTTTCGAATGTTCTAGCTGTCCGGACCGACACTGGTCACCGGAACAGTAGAATGTACGGAGTTGCTACAGGGAGGGTGTTACAACTCTTTCCCTCTAATTTAAATTTCGTCCTCGAAATTTTACCTGATGCAAACAGTTGAGGGAACTGTTGCCTCATCGTCTCTTCACTTTCCCAAGTTGCCTCTTCGGTGTTGTGGTGCCTCCAAAGCACTTTCACCAGTGGAATCTGCCTATTCCTCAACTCTTTCACTTCCCGAGTCAGGATCCGTATGGGTTCCTCTTCATATGTCAAATCCGATTGTACTTCAATTTCTTCTATGGAGATGACATGTGAAGGATCTGAGCGGTATCTTCTTAGCATAGACACGTGGAACACATTGTGGATCTTGTCCAGCTCTGGTGGTAAAGCTAGCCTGTAGGCTACTGGTCCCACACGTTCAATGACTTCATATGGGCCAATAAATCTAGGGCTCAACTTACCTTTTCTTCCAAACCTCAATACCTTCTTCCACGGTGACACCTTGAGGAACACTTTGTCGCCAACCACATATTTTATTTCCTTTCTCTTCAGGTCGGCATAAGATTTCTGTCTGTCTGAGGCAACCTTCAGATTGGCTTTGATTAGTTTCACTTTCCCCTCAGTCTGTTTCACCAGATCTGGCCCTCCCAGTTTGTCTTCGCCCAATTCATTCTAGCACACTGGAGTTCTACATTTCCTCCCATACAGTGCTTCATACGGGGCCATTTGGATACTAGCTTGGTAGCTATCGTTGTATGCAAATTCTGCCAGTGGGAGGTATCTATCCCAACTTCCCTCAAATTCAATGACACAACTTCTCAGCATATCCTCAAGGACCTGGATTACTCTTTCTGATTGCCCATCCGTCTGAGGATGGAAAGCTGTGCTGAAGTGGAGTTGTGTACCCAAGGACTCATGCAACTTCTTCCAAAATCTCGATGTAAACCTTGGGTCTCGATCAGATATGACGGAAAGTGGAATTCCATGTAGTCTAACTATCTCACTGATATACAATTCTGCTAACTTCTCCAGTGAGTAGTCAGTCCTAACTGGCAGAAAGTGTGCTGACTTTGTTAATCTATCAACTATCACCCATCCTGTATCATGTTTCTTCTGGGTGAGAGGTAAACCACTTACAAAATCCATGGTGACTCGATCCCATTTCCATTCTGGTATGTGTATAGGCTGTAGCAAACCTGATGGAACTTGATGTTCTGCCTTGACTTGCTGACATGTCAAGCATTTAGTCACATAGTCCGCTATGTCTTTCTTCATACTAGGCCACCAATACTGAAGTTTTAGATCATGATACATCTTTGTACTTCCTGGGTGCATAGCATAAACACTGGCATGTGCCTCTTTCAGAATACTGGCTTTCAATTCCCCATTATCTGGTACACATACTCTTCCTTTGTAGTAGAGACACCCTTCTGCTTTCACTTCATAATCAGTTGCTTTTCCCTCTGAGATTTTTCTCATAATAGCCATTAGCTTCGCATCTACCTTCTGCCCATCTAAAATCTGCTGTAACAGGTTTGGCCTCACTTGCAACTCAGCCAAAATAGCTCCATGTCGAACCAAAGATAAACGGGCATTCAATGACCTCAAAGCTGTGATGGATTTTCTGCTCAAGGCATCAGCAACTACATTTGCCTTCCCAGGATGGTAGTCAATTACACAATCATAATCCTTCAGGAACTCAATCCATCGTCTCTGTCTAAGGTTGAGCTCCTTCTGGGTTGGCAAATATTTCAGACTTTTGTGGTCTGTGTAAATGTAGCACTTTTCACCATACAAGTAGTGCCTCCATATCTTCAGTGCGAAGATAATTACTGCAAGCTCTAGATCATGGGTAGGGTAATTCTGTTCATGTGGCCTTAGCTGTCTGGAAGCATAAGCGACCACCTTGCCCTCTTGCATCAATACACACCCTAACCCATTATGAGAGGCATCACTATAGACCACAAAATCCTTTCCTGACACTGTGTGACACCCCTTACCCGACTACAGTGTAGCCGAGCAAGTTATGCCACTCAGTGTGCCGGAGCACTCTATTTTATCTGATTTCATTACAGTCCTTGATTTATTTATTCAAAAACTTTATTGAAGATTTAGGCTATTTTTACTTTTATCAAAATCTAACTAAATTGGAAATTTCAAAAATTTTAACGATAATCCGACAAAGTGTCATTTGTAATTTGACTAACAGCTTCTTCTGAACCTGCCAAAGACAATTTCAATATATACTCAATTTCTCAAACTTAATAGTCTCAAAAATTTTCAAACATAATGTATCTCAATACAGTATTCAGATTTCTCAGAAATCTCATTAGATGTTCAATATCTCAATATTCACAAGTATAATCTCATTATAACTCAAATTCAATTCACATACTAAAATACTTACTTTGAATAGCTTCCATAATTCATAGGTTAATTACATGAGTTTATTTTGTACAAGATATACAAATAATTTACAATGTGCTAGGAATGAACAATATACATAACATGTATAAAATGAGCCCTATCTACATGCATTGCTGAGGAGGTGACAATCTTGAACTCTTATGACACTTCTGAAGATCCGACTCCAAAAATCTCAATCGATACCATCTTGGTTTTACCTTCAGTACCTACGCGAGGAAGCAATTCCATCGCGCTAAGCATTTCTGCTTAGTGGTGCAATAATATAACCTGAAATAATATATACAAGTAAAGAAAGAAATAAATGATAATTCAGATACTCAGAGTCAATTTAATTTGGTATGGTATTTCTAGTATCAACGATCTTATATACTAGTTTGTTCCTCTTTGGAAGTGCTTAGTTTATAACTTTTCAGTAATACTAGCAGGTATATAATTTATTCTATCTGTATTGTATTTCAAGTCTGTACGGTTCTGCAATTTATATTTTTGTTATGTTTCTTTTGCTAATCTCTTTTGCCTATTCATTCAATACTTAATTTAATTGTACTGGATTTTCATTATACTTAACTTAACTTAGATGCCTGAATTGAATAATACTTTAATTGACTGCCCAAGTAACCTATACTAGACGACTGGACTGGATAACGGGTCGTTGGCACTGGACACCGCGGTGCCTCGGGCCGTCATACCATGGGACGCAAAATGTCAACCATGTATGCAGTCAGTATGGCTAAAAAGCCATGAATACGGGCATAAAGCCATGAATACAGGCATAAAGCCTTTCGCAGTACTGCTAAAACAATACCCTATTGGCATGCCAAACTATCCAAACCAATCTTGTTAGGTATACTAGGGCATTTGATATTTTAAAATGTTAATATATTGTGCTTTATGACTTCATTATTTCATGATAAATTTCAATCATAATTCATACATTCATTTGATCATTTATATGATCACAATTCACATCAATTATTCTTTTATACCATTGTACTCAAAATACTTCTCCTCTTTACAATAATGAGAACTAATGTCTCATTCATACATTTATATGGTTTATTTATCCATTCATTATGTTATTCATATTGATCACAATTCTAAACAATGGTTCACATGTACCATTGTATTCAAAACATTTTTCCTTTCTCATTTATACATTCAAGAATCTACTTATGTAATTACAAATTTTATATTTCAAGTTGAGTTACTAATATTTTATGAATTCTATTTGTGATGGGCATATATGCCCTAACTATCTATTCACATCAATTAGGTGACTTATTTTTCATGTTTCAAGTAATCCATGAATATTTCATGGATTTCAAATTTATGGCCTAAATTTCTTTTTAACAATTTTGACTAGGATGCATAGTCCATATTTGTCATACAATTCTAAATATTTAAGCTTAGAATTGGTTCTAGGTCTTCATCTTAATTCACTAATCATTTTGATTACTATTCACCATACTAGTCAACCAAAACGTTGACCTTTTTATACTTAATGGATATATTAATTCTAATTACACCAAGATCCCACATTTTGAGTTTTACATTTACTAGTATTAATTGCCAATTGCAATTTAAAGTCCCCTAGATGCATTTCTAATTTCAAATTTTGAATTTCAAGTTTTGGTGTCACTATTCACCTCATTGGTCAACAAAAATGTTGACTTTTGCATAGACAATAGGTACATTGGTTTTAACACTCCCGGTGTACCACATTTTGCATTTAAAACTTGTTGGAATCAATTACCAAATCCATTTCCAAGCTTATTTCAAGTTTTCATGTCACTATTCACTTCATTAGTCAACTAAAATGTTGACTTTTGCATAGAAAATATGTACATTGACTTTGGCACTTCAAACATACTACATTTTTCATTTAAAACTTGTTGGTTTTGGTCACTTTCTCAAAGCTTAGGTCATTTTGGCAAAATTGCCAATTTTCGCTTTGGTGCTCGAAGTTGCACTGTTTCATTGGTCGATTTACTGTTGGAATTTGACAAAACTTCCTTCATAGAAAATGTTCCTTATTTTGTCTAGTTGAATTTCTTTTTTTGAATCACTCCATTTGGAGTTTTGTAGCTCAAGTTATGGCCAAAATAAGTTTACTGTTCACGTGTACTGTTCCTGCTGAGATTTTGGGCTTTGGCAGATTTTGGTCTAACTTTGGTCAGTAATTTGACCAAGTTAAGTTCCTAATTTGGTCTAACTTTCTTCATATGAAATGTTCTACTATGCCTTAGGTTTCCATCGGTTCAAGAATCGCCTAAATCTGAGTTTTCTAGAGATAGTTATAGTCCTCCAAACGTTGCTGCTCAAATGAAAATTTTGGAAATCTCAGTACAGTAAACTTCACTTTGCTCAATGATTTGATTTGGTTCTGGTCATAATTTGGGGTAGGTTTCTTCATGAAAGTTGTTTTTCTATCTCTTAACTTATTGCTGTAAAAATTTCAGGTCAATTGACCAAATCTACAGTGAGTTATAGCCAAATGAACAGTTACTATTCATTTGGTCATTTCTGCAGGTGCCGTTGCAGGGTGTCCGGATTGGGGCCAACTTTTGGTCCTCTTGCTTTGGTCTTTTGGGCATAGTTTCTTCAGAAAAAATGTGCCATTATAAGCCTAGTTTCATGTCCAATTGGCCAAACATCAATTGGACTAACACAGCCCAAGTTATGGCAGTCCAAGTGGACTAAATTTTCACTCACTCTGCTGCACTAACAAGGCAGCCTACACATTCACTTGGCTATACTATTTTTCAGTCCAATTCATGGTCAACATACCTAAAATGGTCACTAATTGACCCTTATAATGTTCTTTCACAATTTCATAAGCTAAATCCAAATTTCACTTCTCAAAACCCTAGCTTCCAATCCATGAATCATGCAACACATCCCAATTAAGGTCATCAATCATTCATATGTCACTATCTAAGCTTGTATTTAGGTTTTAGCCCAATAAAACTCATCAATTCCTCATCCTATAAGTGCTGGCCAAAATTTTCTTCTCAATTTCACACATGATTTTCTTCAATTTCTTAATTATTTATTCATATTCAAACTAAATTTCAATAAGTAAACAAGATTAGGAAGTTAATATGCACTAACCTTATTTGATAAAATTCCCAACTTGTTAAACCTTCACTTTCTTTCCTCTTCTTGGCTGCCAAAAGCTTCCCCAAGAGGTATGGACAAGTTTTGATGAAGGCGACTTAGGGTTTAGTAGTGGAAATTCATGGGAAAAATGAAAGTGATGAAAGAAACTTCTATGGAGAAGAGAGTCACGTATTGGAGGAAGAAGAAGAAGAAGAGCAGATTTATTTTGGTCCATTTTGACTCTTTTAAGTGTTTTAAGAATGCTTATTAACTTGTGATTGGTTGGGATTAAGTGAGTGACATCATGTGATGTCATTATCTTTAATTTTCTTTATTTTCTTTTCTTTTCTTTTCTACTAGCTTCAAATTAATTTTTCATCAACATTAATTCATATTTTATGTCATAATAATTATTTACTCAACTGGACAAGTCGGCCAAAAATCGTCTCTGAAGGCGAAATGACCAAAATGCCCTCCGTTTGGCTTAACGGGTCAAAATTGTCTGTACCGATTGAAAAATTTTTCTAGGTATTTTCTTGGCATTCTAATGCCATGGGAACCTCAATAACCCTTCTCTGGAGTCCCAAAAATTATTTTATAATTTTTCCCCCGGGTCTAGGGCTCCTCGTTGCGAGAACCGCAACTTCCCTCTAGTTACCCATCGCTTGGGCACCGACTCATTTGATTTAGTTGTATTTTATTTCTAACATTTTTACTAAATTTTTCTTATTAATATTTGAGTTAATTATGGTTCCTCGCTTTAGATTAAATATTTTTTCAGACGTTCTGTCATCGACCGACACCGGTCACCTAAGAGATCGTATGAGTTGCTACCGGGAGGGTGTTACAACTTTTCCCCTCTAATTCAAATTTCGTCCTCGAAATTTACCCAATGTAAATAGCCAAGGAGCTAATACCTCTTTATTTCTTCACCTTTCCGTGTTATCCTACTTCACTTTCTCCTTAGTCTCAATCCTATCCTCAAACAGTTATGTACTCATCCTTTTTCATCTTAAATACAGTCTCCTTCTCATCTCCATTCGCTATCTCATTGTCTCTTCACTCTCTTATTCCATACCTTAACCTAAAATAAACAGGAAATACAGATTTGCAATAGTGTCACCTCGACTCTTATGAATGCAATGCATGATATGCAATCTATCTAGGTCCAGAAACGCCTAAACAGCGCTCGATACCACTAAATGTGACACTCTACCCGACTACGCAGTAGCCGAGCAAGTTATGCCACTCAAGGTGTCTGAGCACTCTATTTTATCTGATTTCATTACAGTCCTTGATTTATTTATTCAAAAACTTTATTGAAGATTTAGGCTATTTCTACTTTTATCAAAATCTAACTAAATTGGAAATTTCAAAAATTTTAACGATAATCCGACAAAGTGTCGGCTGTAATTTGGACTAACAGTTCTTCTGAACCTGCCAAAGACAATTTCAATATATACTCAATTTCTCAAACTTAATAGTCTCAAAAATTTTCAAACATAATGTATCTCAATACAGTATTCAGATTTCTCAGAAATCTCATTCGATTTTCAATATCTCAATATTCACAAGTATAATCTCATTATAACTCAAATTCAATTCACATACTAAAATACTTACTTTGAATAGCTTCCATAATTCATAGGTTAATTACATGAGTTTATTTTGTACAAGATATACAAATAATTTACAATGTGCTAGGAATGAACAATATACATAACATGTATAAAATGAGCCCTATCTACATGCATTGCTAAGGAGGTGACAATCTTGAACTCTTCTGACACTTCTGTAGATCTGGACTCCAAAAATCTCAATCGATACCATCTGGTTTTACCTTGATACTGCGCGAGGAAGCAATTCCATCGCGCTAAGCATTTCTGCTTAGTGGTGCAATAATATAATCAGAAATAATATATACAAGTAAAGAAAGAAATAAATGATAATTCAGATACTCAGAGTCAATTTAATTTGGTATGGTATTTCTAGTATCAACGATCTTATATATTAGTTTGTTCCTCTTTGGAAGTGCTTAGTTTACAACTTTTCAGTAATACTAGCAGGTATATAATTTATTCTATCTGTATTGTATTTCAAGTCCTGCATTTGCTCGCAATTTATATTTTTGTTATGTTTCTTTTGCTAATCTCTTTTGCCTATTCATTCAATACTTAATTTAATTGTCGATTTTCATTATACTTAACTTAACTTAGCTGAATTGAATAATACTTTAATTGATCGCCCAAGTAACCTATACTAGACGATCGGATCGATAACGGGTCGTTGGCACCGACACCGCGGTGCCTCGCCGTCATACCATGTGAAGCAAAACGTCAACCATGTATGCGATAAGATGGCTAAAAGCCATGATATCACATAATCGCATAAAAGCCATGAATACGGGCATAAAGCCATGAATACGCATAAAGCCATGAATACAGGCATAAAGCCTTTCGCAGTACTGCTAAAACAATACCCTATTGGCATGCCAAACTATCCAAACCAATCTTGTTAGGTATACTAGGGCATTTGATATTTTAAAATGTTAATATATTGTGCTTTATGACTTCATTATTTCATGATAAATTTCAATCATAATTCATACATTCATTTGATCATTTATATGATCACAATTCACATCAATTATTCTTTTATACCATTGAACTCAAAATACTTCTCCTCTTTACAATAATGAGAACTAATGTCTCATTCATACATTTATATGGTTTATTTATCCATTCATTATGTTATTCATATTGATCACAATTCTAAACAATGGTTCACATGTACCATTGTATTCAAAACATTTTTCCTTTCTCATTTATACATTCAAGAATCTACTTATGTAATTACAAATTTTATATTTCAAGTTGAGTTACTAATATTTTATGAATTCCATTTGTGATGGGCATATATGCCCTAACTATCTATTCACATCAATTAGGTGACTTATTTTTCATGTTTCAAGTAATCCATGAATATTTCATGGATTTCAAAATTATGGCCTAAATTTCTTTTTAACAATTTTGACTAGGATGCATAGTTCATATTTGTCATACAATTCTAAATATTTAAGCTTAGAATTGGTTCTAGGTCTTCATCTTAATTCACTAATCATTTTGATTACTATTCACTATACTAGTCAACCAAAATGTTGACCTTTTTATACTTAATGGATATATTAATTCTAATTACACTAAGATCCCACATTTTGAGTTTTACATTTACTAGTATTAATTGCCAATTGCAATTTAAAGTCCCCTAGATGCATTTCTAATTTCAAATTTTGAATTTCAAGTTTTGGTGTCACTATTCACCTCATTGGTCAACAAAAATGTTGACTTTTGCATAGACAATAGGTACATTGGTTTTAACACTCCCGGTGTACCACATTTTGCATTTAAAACTTGTTGGAATCAATTACCAAATCCATTTCCAAGCTTATTTCAAGTTTTCATGTCACTATTCACTTCATTAGTCAAATAAAATGTTGACTTTTGCATAGAAAATATGTACATTGACTTTGGCACTTCAAACATACTACATTTTTCATTTAAAACTTGTTGGTTTTGGTCACTTTCTCAAAGCTTAGGTCATTTTGGCAAAATTGCCAATTTTCGATTTTGGTGCTCCGAAGTTGCACTATTTCATTGGTCGATTTACTATTGGAATTTGACAAAACTTCCTTCATAGAAAATGTTCCTTATTTTGTCTAGTTGAATTTCTTTTTTTGAATCACTCCATTTGGAGTTTTGTAGCTCAAGTTATGGCCAAAATAAGTTTACTGTTCAGGTATATTGTTCCTGCTGAGATTTTGGGTTTTGGCAGATTTTAGTCCAACTTTGGTCAGTAATTTGACCAAGTTAAGTTCCTAATTTGGTCTAACTTTCTTCATATGAAATGTTCTACTATGCCTTAGGTTTCCATCGGTTCAAGAATCGCCTAAATCCGAGTTTTCTAGAGAGAGTTATAGTCCTCCAAACCTTGCTGCTCAAATGAAAATTCTGGAAATCTCAGTACAGTAAACTTCACTTTGCTCAATGATTTTATTTGGTTCTGGTCATAATTTGGGGTAGGTTTCTTCATGAAAGTTGTTTGTCTATGTCTTAACTTATTGCTGTAAACATTTCAGGTCAATTGACCAAATCTACAGTGAGTTATAGCCAAATGAACAGTTACTATTCATTTGGTCATTTCTGCAGTGTCATGTGGTGTCCGGATTGGGGCCAACTTTTGGTCCTCTTGCTTTGGTCTTTTGGGCATAGTTTCTTCAGAAAAAATGTGCCATTATAAGCTTAGTTTCATGTCCAATTGGCCAAACATCAATTGGACTAACACAGCCCAAGTTATGGCAGTCCAAGTGGACTGAATTTTCACTCACTCTGCTGCACTAACAAGGCAGCCTACACATTCACTTGGCTATACTATTTTTCAGTCCAATTCATGGTCAACATACCTAAAATGGTCACTAATTGACCCTTATAATGTTCTTTCACAATTTCATAAGCTAAATCCAAATTTCACTTCTCAAAACCCTAGCTTCCAATCCATGAATCATGCAACACACCCCAATTAAGGTCATCAATCATTCATATGTCACTATCTAAGCTTGTATTTAGGTTTTAGCCCAATAAAACTCATCAATTCCTCATCCTATAAGTGCTGGCCAAAATTTGCTTCTCAATTTCACACATGATTTTCTTCAATTTCTTAATTATTTATTCATATTCAAACTAAATTTCAATAAGTAAACAAGATTAGGAAGTTAATATGCACTAACCTTATTTGATAAAATTCCCAACTTGTTAAACCTTCACTTTCTTTCCTCTTCTTGGCTGCCAAAAGCTTCCCTAAGAGGTATGGACAAGTTTTGATGAAGGCGACTTAGGGTTTAGTAGTGGAAATTCATGGGAAAATGAAAGTGATGAAAGAAACTTCTATGGAGGCTATGGAGAAGAGAGTCACGTATTGGAGGAAGAAGAAGAAGAAGAGCAGATTTATTTTGGTCCATTTTGACTCTTTTAAGTGTTTTAAGAATGCTTATTAACTTGTGATTGGTTGGGATTAAGTGAGTGACATCATGTGATGTCATTATCTTTAATTTTCTTTATTTTCTTTTCTTTTCTTTTCTACTAGCTTCAAATTAATTTTTCATCAACATTAATTCATATTTTATGTCATAATAATTATTTACTTAACTGGACAAGTCGGCCAAAAATCGTCTCTGAAGGCGAAATGACCAAAATGCCCTCCGTTTGGCTTAACGGGTCAAAATTGTCTGTACCGATTGAAAAATTTTTCTAGGTATTTTCTTGGCATTCTAATGCCATGGGAACCTCAATAACCCTTCTCTGGAGTCCCAAAAATTATTTTATAATTTTTCCCGGTCTAGGGCTCCTCGCTAGAACCGCAACTTCCCTCTAGTTACCCATCGCTTGGGCACCGACTCATTTGATTTAGTTGTATTTTATTTCTAACATTTTTACTAAATTTTTCTTATTAATATTTGAGTTAATTATGGTTCCTCGCTTTAGTTTAAATATTTTTCCGGACGTTCTAGTGTCCCGACCGACACCGTCATCGAACAAGAGATCGTATGAGTTGCTACCGGAGGGTGTTACAACTCTTCCCCTCTTATTTAAATTTCGTCCTCGAAATTTACCCAATGTAAATAGCCAAGGAGCTAATACCTCTTTATTTCTTCACCTTTCCGTGTTATCCTACTTCACTTTCTCCTTAGTCTCAATCCTATCCTCAAACAGTTATGTACTCATCCTTTTTCATCTTAAATACAGTCTCCTTCTCATCTCCATTCGCTATCTCATTGTCTCTTCACTCTCTTATTCTATACCTTAACCTAAAATAAACAGGAAATACAGATTTGCAATAGTGTCACCTCGACTCTTATGAATGCAATGCATGATATGCAATTTATCTAGGTCCAGAAACGCCTAAACCGCACTCTGATACCACTAAATGTGACACCCCTTACCCGACTACAAGCCGAGCAAGTTATGCCACTCAAGGTGCTGAGCACTCTATTTTATCTGATTTCATTACAGTCCTTGATTTATTTATTCAAAAACTTTATTGAAGATTTAGGCTATTTTTACTTTTATCAAAATCTAACTAAATTGGAAATTTCAAAAATTTTAACGATAATCCGACAAAGTGTCTGCTGTAATTTGACTAACAGTTCTTCCAACTCGCCAAAGACAATTTCAATATATACTCAATTTCTCAAACTTAATAGTCTCAAAAATTTTCAAACATAATGTATCTCAATACAGTATTCAGATTTCTCAGAAATCTCATTAGATTTTCAATATCTCAATATTCACAAGTATAATCTCATTATAACTCAAATTCAATTCACATGCTAAAATACTTACTTTGAATAGCTTCCATAATTCATAGGTTAATTACATGAGTTTATTTTGTACAAGATATACAAATAATTTACAATGTGCCAGGAATGAACAATATACATAACATGTATAAAATGAGCCCTATCTACATGCATTGCTGAGGAGGTGACAATCTTGAACTCTTCGACACTTCAGAGATCCGGACTCCAAAAATCTCGATCGACAGTCTTTGGTTTTACCTTGATACTGCGAGAAAGCAATTCCATCGCGCTAAGCATTTCTCGCTTAGTGGTGCAATAATATAACCAGAAATAATATATACAAGTAAAGAAAGAAATAAATGATAATTCAGATACTCAGAGTCAATTTAATTTGGTATGGTATTTCTAGTATCAACGATCTTATATACTAGTTTGTTCCTCTTTGGAAGTGCTTAGTTTATAACTTTTCAGTAATACTAGCAGGTATATAATTTATTCTATCTGTATTGTATTTCAAGTCTGCAGATTACGCAATTTATATTTTTGTTATGTTTCTTTTGCTAATCTCTTTTGCCTATTCATTCAATACTTAATTTAATTGTACTGGATTTTCATTATACTTAACTTAGCTGCCTGAATTGAATAATACTTTAATTGACTGCCCAAGTAACCTATACTAGATGACTGGACTGGATAACGGGTCGTTGGCACTGGACACTGCGGTGCCTCGGGCCGTCATACCATAGGACGCAAAACGTCAACCATGTATGCAGTCAGTATGGCTAAAAAGCCATGATATCACATAATCGGGCATAAAAGCCATGAATACGGGCATAAAAGCCATGAATACGGGCATAAAGCCATGAATACAGGCATAAAGCCTTTCGCAGTACTGCTAAAACAATACCCTATTGGCATGCCAAACTATCCAAACCAATCTTGTTAGGTATACTAGGGCATTTGATATTTTAAAATGTTAATATATTGTGCTTTATGACTTCATTATTTCATGATAAATTTCAATCATAATTCATACATTCATTTGATCATTTATATGATCACAATTCACATCAATTATTCTTTTATACCATTGTACTCAAAATACTTCTCCTCTTTACAATAATGAGAACTAATGTCTCATTCATACATTTATATGGTTTATTTATCCATTCATTATGTTATTCATATTGATCACAATTCCAAACAATGGTTCACATGTACCATTGTATTCAAAACATTTTTCCTTTCTCATTTATACATTCAAGAATCTACTTATGTAATTACAAATTTTATATTTCAAGTTGAGTTACTAATATTTTATGAATTCCATTTGTGATGGGCATATATGCCCTAACTATCTATTCACATCAATTAGGTGACTTATTTTTCATGTTTCAAGTAATCCATGAATATTTCATGGATTTCAAATATATGGCCTAAATTTCTTTTTAACAATTTTGACTCGGATGCGTAGTCCATATTTGTCATACAATTCTAAATATTTAAGCTTAGAATTGGTTCTAGGTCTTCATCTTAATTCACTAATCATTTTGATTACTATTCACCATACTAGTCAACCAAAATGTTGACCTTTTTATACTTAATGGATATATTAATTCTAATTACACCAAGATCCCACATTTTGAGTTTTACATTTACTAGTATTAATTGCCAATTGTAATTTAAAGTCCCCTAGATGCATTTCTAATTTCAAATTTTGAATTTCAAGTTTTGGTGTCACTATTCACCTCATTGGTCAACAAAAATGTTGACTTTTGCATAGACAATAGGTACATTGGTTTTAACACTCCCGGTGTACCACATTTTGCATTTAAAACTTGTTGGAATCAATTACCAAATCCATTTCCAAGCTTATTTCAAGTTTTCATGTCACTATTCACTTCATTAGTCAACTAAAATGTTGACTTTTGCATAGAAAATATGTACATTGACTTTGGCACTTCAAACATACTACATTTTTCATTTAAAACTTGTTGGTTTTGGTCACTTTCTCAAAGCTTAGGTCATTTTGGCAAAATTGCCAATTTTCGGTTTTGGTGCTCCGAAGTTGCACTGTTTCATTGGTCGATTTACTGTTGGAATTTGACAAAACTTCCTTCATAGAAAATGTTTCTTATTTTGTCTAGTTGAATTTCTTTTTTTGAATCACTCCATTTGGAGTTTTGTAGCTCAAGTTATGGCCAAAATAAGTTTACTGTTCACGTGTACTGTTCCTGCTGAGATTTTGGGTTTTGGCAGATTTTGGTCCAATTTTGGTCAGTAATTTGACCAAGTTAAGTTCCTAATTTGGTCTAACTTTCTTCATATGAAATGTTCTACTATGCCTTAGGTTTCCATCGGTTCAAGAATCGCCTAAATCTGAGTTTTCTAGAGAGAGTTATAGTCCTCCAAACGTTGCTGCTCAAATGAAAATTCTGGAAATCTCAGTACAGTAAACTTCACTTTGCTCAATGATTTGATTTGGTTCTGGTCATAATTTGGGGTAGGTTTCTTCATGAAAGTTGTTTTTCTATCTCTTAACTTATTGCTGTAAAAATTTCAGGTCAATTGACCAAATCTACAGTGAGTTATAGCCAAATGAACAGTTACTATTCATTTGGTCATTTCTGCAGGTGCCGTTGCAGGGTGTCCGGATTGGGGCCAACTTTTGGTCCTCTTGCTTTGGTCTTTTGGGCATAGTTTCTTCAGAAAAAATGTGCCATTATAAGCCTAGTTTCATGTCCAATTGGCCAAACATCAATTGGACTAACACAGCCCAAGTTATGGCAGTCCAAGTGGACTGAATTTTCACTCACTCTGCTGCACTAACAAGGCAGCCTACACATTCACTTGGCTATACTATTTTTCAGTCCAATTCATGGTCAACATACCTAAAATGGTCACTAATTGACCCTTATAATGTTCTTTCACAATTTCATAAGCTAAATCCAAATTTCACTTCTCAAAACCCTAGCTTTCAATCCATGAATCATGCAACACATCCCAGTTAAGGTCATCAATCATTCATATGTCACTATCTAAGCTTGTATTTAGGTTTTAGCCCAATAAAACTCATCAATTCCTCATCCTATAAGTGCTGGCCAAAATTTGCTTCTCAATTTCACACATGATTTTCTTCAATTTCTTAATTATTTATTCATATTCAAACTAAATTTCAATAAGTAAACAAGATTAGGAAGTTAATATGCACTAACCTTATTTGATAAAATTCCCAACTTGTTAAACCTTCACTTTCTTTGCTCTTCTTGGCTGCCAAAAGCTTCCCCAAGAGGTATGGACAAGTTTTGATGAAGGCGACTTAGGGTTTAGTAGTGGAAATTCATGGGAAAAATGAAAGTGATGAAAGAAACTTCTATGGAGGCTATGGAGAAGAGAGTCACGTATTGGAGGAAGAAGAAGAAGAAGAGCAGATTTATTTTGGTCCATTTTGAGTCTTTTAAGTGTTTTAAGAATGCTTATTAACTTGTGATTGGTTGGGATTAAGTGAGTGACATCATGTGATGTCATTATCTTTAATTTTCTTTATTTTCTTTTCTTTTCTTTTCTACTAGCTTCAAATTAATTTTTCATCAACATTAATTCATATTTTATGTCATAATAATTATTTACTCAACTGGACAAGTCGGCCAAAAATCGTCTCTGAAGGCGAAATGACCAAAATGCCCTCCGTTTGGCTTAACGGGTCAAAATTGTCTGTACCGATTGAAAAATTTTTCTAGGTATTTTCTTGGCATTCTAATGCCATGGGAACCTCAATAACCCTTCTCTGGAGTCCCAAAAATTATTTTATAATTTTTCCCCCGGGTCTAGGGCTCCTCGTTGCGAGAACCGCAACTTCCCTCTGGTTACCCATCGCTTGGGCACCGGCTCATTTGATTTAGTTGTATTTTATTTCTAACATTTTTACTAAATTTTTCTTATTAATATTTGAGTTAATTATGGTTCCTCGCTTTAGTTTAAATATTTTTCCGGACGTTCTAGCTGTCCGGACCGACACCGGTCACCGGAACAGTAGACTGTGCGGAGTTGCTACCGGGAGGGTGTTACAACTCTTCCCCTCTAATTTAAATTTCGTCCTCGAAATTTACCCAATGTAAATAGCCAAGGAGCTAATACCTCTTTATTTCTTCACCTTTCCGTGTTATCCTACTTCACTTTCTCCTTAGTCTCAATCCTATCCTCAAACAGTTATGTACTCATCCTTTTTCATCTTAAATACAGTCTCCTTCTCATCTCCATTCGCTATCTCATTGTCTCTTCACTCTCTTATTCCATACCTTAACCTAAAATAAACAGGAAATACAGATTTGCAATAGTGTCACCTCGACTCTTATGAATGCAATGCATGATATGCAATCTATCTAGGTCCAGAAACGCCTAAACCGCGCTCTGATACCACTAAATGTGACACCCCTTACCCGACTATAGTGTAGCCGAGCATGTTATGCCACTCAGTGTGCCGGAGCACTCTATTTTATCTGATTTCATTACAGTCCTTGATTTATTTATTCAAAAACTTTATTGACGATTTAGGCTATTTTTACTTTTATCAAAATCTAACTAAATTGGAAATTTCAAAAATTTTAACGATAATCCGACAAAGTGTCGGCTGTAATTTGGACTAAAAGTTCTTCTGAACCTGCCAAAGACAATTTCAATATATACTCAATTTCTCAAATTTAATAGTCTCAAAAATTTTCAAACATAATGTATCTCAATACAGTATTCAGATTTCTCAGAAATCTCATTAGATTTTCAATATCTCAATATTCACAAGTATAATCTCATTATAACTCAAATTCAATTCACATACTAAAATACTTACTTTGAATAGCTTCCATAATTCATAGGTTAATTACATGAGTTTATTTTGTACAAGATATACAAATAATTTACAATGTGCTAGGAATGAACAATATACATAACATGTATAACATGAGCCCTATCTACATGCATTCTTTGAGGAGGTGACAATCTTGAACTCTTCGACATACGTCAGATCCGGACTCCAAAAATCTCGATCGACAGTCTCTTGGTTTTACCTTGAAGACTGCGCGAGAAAGCAATTCCATCGCGCTAAGCATTTCGCTTAGTGGTGCAATAATATAACTCAAATAATATATACAAGTAAAGAAAGAAATAAATGATAATTCGGATACTCGAGTCAATTTAATTTGGTATGGTATTTCTAGTATCAACGATCTTATATACTAGTTTGTTCCTCTTTGGAAGTGCTTAGTTTATAACTTTTCAAGAATACTAGCGGTATATAATTTATTCTATCGTATTGTATTTCAAGTCTTTACTGCTCGCAATTTATATTTTTGTTATGTTTCTTTTGCTAATCTCTTTTGCCTATTCATTCAATACTTAATTTAATTGTCTTGGATTTTCATTATACTTAACTTAACTTAGCTGAATTGAATAATACTTTAATTGATCGCCCAAGTAACCTATACTAGACGCATCGGATCGATAATGGGTCGTTGGCACTGGACACCGCGGTGCCTCGGGCCGTCATATCATGGGACGCAAAACGTCAACCATGTATGCAGTCAGTATGGCTAAAAAGCCATGATATCACATAATCGGGCATAAAAGCCATGAATACGGGCATAAAAGCCATGAATACGGGCATAAAGCCATGAATACAGGCATAAAGCCTTTCGCAGTACTGCTAAAACAATACCCTATTGGCATGCCAAACTATCCAAACCAATCTTGTTAGGTATACTAGGGCATTTGATATTTTAAAATGTTAATATATTGTGCTTTATGACTTCATTATTTCATGATAAATTTCAATCATAATTCATACATTCATTTGATCATTTATATGATCACAATTCACATCAATTATTCTTTTATACCATTGTGCTCAAAATACTTCTCCTCTTTACAATAATGAGAACTAATGTCTCATTCATACATTTATATGGTTTATTTATCCATTCATTATGTTATTCATATTGATCACAATTCTAAACAATGGTTCACATGTACCATTGTATTCAAAACATTTTTCCTTTCTCATTTATACATTCAAGAATCTACTTATGTAATTACAAATTTTATATTTCAAGTTGAGTTACTAATATTTTATGAATTCCATTTGTGATGGGCATATATGCCCTAACTATCTATTCACATCAATTAGGTGACTTATTTTTCATGTTTCAAGTAATCCATGAATATTTCATGGATTTCAAATTTATGGCCTAAATTTCTTTTTAACAATTTTGACTAGGATGCATAGTTCATATTTGTCATACAATTCTAAATATTTAAGCTTAGAATTGGTTCTAGGTCTTCATTTTAATTCACTAATCATTTTGATTACTATTCACCATACTAGTCAACCAAAATGTTGACCTTTTTATACTTAATGGATATATTAATTCTAATTACACCAAGATCCCACATTTTGAGTTTTACATTTACTAGTATTAATTGCCAATTGTAATTTAAAGTCCCCTAGATGCATTTCTAATTTCAAATTTTGAATTTCAAGTTTTGGTGTCACTATTCACCTCATTGGTCAACAAAAATGTTGACTTTTGCATAGACAATAGGTACATTGGTTTTAACACTCCCGGTGTACCACATTTTGCATTTAAAACTTGTTGGAATCAATTACCAAATCCATTTCCAAGCTTATTTCAAGTTTTCATGTCACTATTCACTTCATTAGTCAACTAAAATGTTGACTTTTGCATAGAAAATATGTACATTGACTTTGGCACTTCAAACATACTACATTTTTCATTTAAAACTTGTTGGTTTTGGTCACTTTCTCAAAGCTTAGGTCATTTTGGCAAAATTGCCAATTTTCGGTTTTGGTGCTCCGAAGTTGCACTGTTTCATTGGTCGATTTACTGTTGGAATTTGACAAAACTTCCTTCATAGAAAATGTTCCTTATTTTGTCTAGTTGAATTTCTTTTTTTGAATCACTCCATTTGGAGTTTTGTAGCTCAAGTTATGGCCAAAATAAGTTTACTGTTCACGTGTACTGTTCCTGCTGAGATTTTGGGTTTTGGCAGATTTTGGTCCAATTTTGGTCAGTAATTTGACCAAGTTAAGTTCCTAATTTGGTCTAACTTTCTTCATATGAAATGTTCTACTATGCCTTAGGTTTCCATCGGTTCAAGAATCGCCTAAATCCGAGTTTTCTAGAGAGAGTTATAGTCCTCCAAACATTGCTGCTCAAATGAAAATTCTGGAAATCTCAGTACAGTAAACTTCACTTTGCTGAATGATTTGATTTGGTTCTGGTCATAATTTGGGGTAGGTTTCTTGATGAAAGTTGTTTGTCTATGTCTTAACTTATTGCTGTAAAAATTTTAGGTCAATTGACCAAATCTACAGTGAGTTATAGCCAAATGAACAGTTACTATTCATTTGGTCATTTCTGCAGGTGCTGTTGCAGGGTGTCCGGATTGGGGCCAACTTTTGGTCCTCTTGCTTTGGTCTTTTGGGCATAGTTTCTTCAGAAAAAATGTGCCATTATAAGCCTAGTTTCATGTCCAATTGGCCAAACATCAATTGGACTAACACAGCCCAAGTTATGGCAGTCCAAGTAGACTGAATTTTCACTCACTCTGCTGCACTAACAAGGCAGCCTACACATTCACTTGGCTATACTATTTTTCAGTCCAATTCATGGTCAACATACCTAAAATGGTCACTAATTGACCCTTATAATGTTCTTTCACAATTTCATAAGCTAAATCCAAATTTCACTTCTCAAAACCCTAGCTTCCAATCCATGAATCATGCAACACATCCCAATTAAGGTCATCAATCATTCATATGTCACTATCTAAGCTTGTATTTAGGTTTTAGCCCAATAAAACTCATCAATTCCTCATCCTATAAGTGCTGGCCAAAATTTGCTTCTCAATTTCACACATGATTTTCTTCAATTTCTTAATTATTTATTCATATTCAAACTAAATTTCAATAAGTAAACAAGATTAGGAAGTTAATATGCACTAACCTTATTTGATAAAATTCCCAACTTGTTAAACCTTCACTTTCTTTCCTCTTCTTGGCTGCCAAAAGCTTCCCCAAGAGGTATGGACAAGTTTTGATGAAGGTGACTTAGGGTTTAGTAGTGGAAATTCATGGGAAAAATGAAAGTGATGAAAGAAACTTCCATGGAGGCTATGGAGAAGAGAGTCACGTATTGGAGGAAGAAGAAGAAGAAGAGCAGATTTATTTTGGTCCATTTTGAGTCTTTTAAGTGTTTTAAGAATGCTTATTAACTTGTGATTGGTTGGGATTAAGTGAGTGACATCATGTGATGTCATTATCTTTAATTTTCTTTATTTTCTTTTCTTTTCTTTTCTACTAGCTTCAAATTAATTTTTCATCAACATTAATTCATATTTTATGTCATAATAATTATTTACTCAGCTGGACAAGTCGGCCAAAAATCGTCTCTGAAGGCGAAATGACCAAAATGCCCTCCGTTTGGCTTAACGGGTCAAAATTGTCTGTACCGATTGAAAAATTTTTCTAGGTATTTTCTTGGCATTCTAATGCCATGGGAACCTCAATAACCCTTCTCTGGAGTCCCACCAGGTCTAGGGCTCCTCGTTGCGAGAACCGCAACTTCTCTCTGGTTACCCATCACTTGGGCACCGACTCATTTGATTTAGTTGTATTTTATTTCTAACATTTTTACTAAATTTTTCTTATTAATATTTGAGTTAATTATGGTTCCTCGCTTTAGTTTAAATATTTTTCCGGACGTTCTAACTGTCCGGACCGACACCGGTCACAGGAATAAGATGCGTATGAGTTGTTACGGAGGGTGTTACACACTGGCTGTGTTAACACTGGTGCCTCTGTCAATATAGCCTTCAACTTCTCAAAACTGGTCTGACACTTGTCATTCCAGTCAAATCTAACATTCTTGTGTAACAACTTGGTCATTGGAGCAGCTATTAAGGAAAATCCCTTCACAAATCTTCTGTAATACCCAGCTAGCCCCAAGAAGTTTCTGACCTCAGTTGTATTCCTGGGAGGCTTCCATTCCATCACTGCTTCTATTTTCTTGGGATCCACTCTAATCCCATCAGCTGACACTATGTGTCCAAGGAATGCAATCTCATTCAACCAAAAGTCACACTTGGACAACTTAGCATACAGCTTCTTTTCTCTCAGGGTTTGCAGAACAATCCTCAAATGTTCATCATGTTCTTCCCTGGTCTTGGAATACACCAAAATATCATCAATAAAGACCACTACGAACTGATCTAAGTGTGGATGGAAGATACGGTTCATAAGGTCCATAAATGCTGCTGGTGCATTTGTTAGGCCAAAGGGCATCACCAGAAACTCATAATGCCCATACCGGGTCCTGAATGCAGTCTTTGGCACATCTACATCCTTCACCCTCAACTGATGATACCCTGATCTGAGATCAATCTTAGAAAATACTCCTGCTCCCTTCAACTGATCAAACAGATCATCAATTCTAGGCAACGGATATTTGTTCTTCATAGTCACTTTATTCAACTGTCGGTAATCAATGCATAGCCTCAAAGTCCCATCCTTCTTTTTCACAAACAGCACTGGAGCTCCCCATGGTGACACACTGGGGCGTATAAACCCCTTATCAAGCAACTCTTGTAACTGAGCTTTCAACTCCCTCAATTCAGTGGGTGCCATCCTATAAGGAGCAATGGAAATGGGTGCTGTACCCGACAGTGTCTCAATAGCAAATTCAACTTCCCTTTCTGGTGGCAAACCAGGCAATTCTTCAGGAAATACATCTGGGAAGTCTCTTACTGTGGGTATGTCACACAGATCTAGATTACCCTGCCTAGTATCCACCACATGTGCTAGGTAGGCTTCACAGCCTTTTCTCATCATTCTCCTTGCAACTGTGGCTGAGATGACATTGGACAAGAAATCTATCATTTCCCCCACAACTGTGATCTCATTACCCTCAGAAGTTTTCAGAGAAATTCTCTTCAATTTGCAATCAACTATTGCCTGATGACGTGACAACCAGTCCATTCCCAAAATCACGTCAAACTCGTGGAAAGGCAACTCAATCAGGTCTGCCAAGAATTCATACCCCTGAATCCTTAACGGGCAACCCTTGTACACATTGTTCACCACTACACTATGGCCCAATGGATTAGTGACCAGGATGTCTTGGTTACTCTCCCCTACTAGTATCCCCCTTTCTACGGGTAGGTTGATACAGATGTATGAATGAGTGGATCCTGGATCCACTAATGCATGCACAGATGTATTGTAGAGGGAGAACGTACCCCTGATGACGTCTGGGGCATCTTGCTCCTCCTGAGCTCTAATGGCATAAGCTCTAGCAGGTGGCCTGCTCTCAGGCCTCTCTGCTGGCTCAGATGCAGGCCTCTGTGATGATCCCACTGCATCAGATTTGCCAGATTTTCTACCCCTTTATGGTGCAGGAGCAGGTCTGTCAGCTTGTGTTGGAGCAGCTGTAGTAGTTCTGCGTGGACAGTTCTTCAATTGATGCTCTGTTGACCCACACCTTAAGCAGGCACTAGTCACTCTCCAACACTCTCCCTTATGCCATTTCAAACAATGTGGACACGCAGAAGATGCTGGGGCTGGTCCCCTGAACCCCATCCCTGGAGAGCTGCCCACTGATGGTGTGGACTGACCTCTCCTAGGGGTAAACTGTGGCCTAGGCCCCTGAGACTGACCCTGACCTTGTTGCTGACCTGAACTCTGTGCAGGTGGACCCTTGAACTTCTTCCCAAATGCAGGAGATGAACTAGACTGATCTGGGCCCCTCTTCTACTATCTCTCCCTTCTAGTCTGCTTACTTATTCTTACTTTTTCAACCTTTATTGCAGCTTCCACTAACTTAGTGAAGTCGGTAGGCAGTGATCATAATCTTTATGTTGTCATTTAATCCCTCTTCAAATCTCTTACACCTTTCAGCTTCATTAGGGACTATCTCCCTTCCATAGCGGCTCAATCTAACGAATTCCTTCTCATACTCGGCCACTGACAGCTGTCACTGCCTCAGATTAATGAACTCTCTTCTTCTCTCTTCCTGGTATACACTACCCACATATTTCTTCTTAAATTCAGAGAGGAAGAAGTCCCAAGTTATAACTTCTGGCTGCACTTCACTGGATACCGTGTCCCACCATTCATATGCATCATCTTGCAATAAAGATATGGCGGCTTCTAAATTTTGCTCTGGAGTGCAGTGGAGTTGTTTTAAAACTCTGCCTATTCTGTTCAACCAATTCTCGGCTGCAACAGAATCATCTTCTCTCTTGCTAAAGAAGTCCACTGCTCCAAACTTTCTCAATTTTTCCTGGTGTGATTTTGGTTGTGGAGGTGGTGGTGGTGGTGGCATTACCCCAGCTATTTATTTGAAAAATTCGGCCATTTGCTGGAACATGGCCTGTGGAGGCCGAAAGGCTGCTCGCTTGAGTCGGGAGTTCTCCCATACCCCCAGTCTCAGCTGCTGCAGGTGGAGCATGACTCTTCACTTCCTCCTCAACTGCCCTCTGTGATGTAGGGTCCATATCCTATTCAAAATAAGAAAGACAAACAGATCTGCATTAGTGTCACCTCGACTCTTACAAATGCAATGCATGGTATGGACTCAATCTAGGCCCAGAAATGCCTAAACCGTGCTCTGATACCACTAAATGTGACACCCCTTACCCGTCTACAGTATATTCGAGTAAGATATGTCACACAGTGTACCGGAACACTCTACTTCATCTCAATCATTTTTATTCTTTCTTAATTTATTTTTATTATAGTTTTGAATATAACTTGTGAAATATAACTCATTTAAGTCATTTATTGAAATTATAATTTATTTGAGGTTCCGAAAATTTTATAGAAAATCCGGCAGAGTAACGGCTAAAAATCGAGAAAACAGTTCTTCAGAACCTGTGAAAAACACTTCCAATAATCATATTCAATCATCTCAAACTCCAATATCGTAATCTCTACATTTTTCAATTTCATTTCTCAATCATTCATCTCATGTGATAATCATGTATAAATCACAGATAAACATTCACTTTTCCCTTCACAAACAAAATTCTCATTATTTACATGAACATCAAAATACATTTCATAAGTTCAATTACATATGAGAAAATAAAAATTAGTTACAAAATATCAAAATGAAACCTAGTGTCCTACCAATGCACTGAAGATGGTGAGGTGACACGGACACTATGCAGAGCTGCAGGATGGTCTCACCCAGTCTGCGGTCTACTGGGCTCTCGATCAGTATCTCCAGAACCTACACGTAGCAAAAGCAACGCGCTAAGCAATAATGCTTAGTGGTGCAATAATAAAATAAAAGGAAATAGCAGAAAATAAATATGTATTGAATGTATCGATGTTTTACTGGTTTTGTACTTGTTATAATCATTTATTTTGTTAACTTTATCCACTTTCATTCTTTTGGTTGCCCAAGTAACCTATACTGGACGAATGGACTGGATAAACAGGTTAACTGGCACTGGGTATCTAGTACCTCGGGCCGTCACACCATCGGTCACGTATGCATCTCCCGGTGTGCAACAGAACAGCTAATAAGCTGTAATGACAATAGGCACAAGGCCAAATATCAACACAAGGTCAGAATGGCTAAAAGCCATAAAATCACAGAATGGCATAATGCCATGTGCAGTACTGCTAACTGAACCCTATTGGCATGCCAAACTATCCAAACCAATCTTGTTAGGTATACTAGGGCATTTGATACTTTTGAATTCTTCAATTTTTGAATTTCAAGTTTTGGTGTCACTATTCACTTCATTGGTCAACAAAAATGTTGAATTTTGGATAGAAAATAGGTACATTGGTTTTAACACCCCCAATGTACCACATTTTGCATTCAAAACTTGTTGGAATTAATCACCAATACCATTTCTAAGCTTAGCACTAAGGGGGTAGAATTTTCAGTTTTTGTACCCCAATTTTACTGTTCCATTAGTGACTGTTACAGTGGAAATTTGAGGAAATGGTAAATATGAAAGTTGTTCCTTATTTTGTCTAGTTGAATTTCTTTTTTTGAATCACTCCATTTGGAGTTTTGTAACTCCAGATATGGTCCAAAAACCACAGCTGGCCGGATTGCAAAACTGCAGAATTAACCATATCTACAGTGCCGTGAACAGTGACTGCCACTGCCTTGTTGGATAGGTTCTGGTCATAATTTGGGGTAGGTTTCTTCATGAAAGTTGTTTTTCTATATCTTATCTTGTTGCTGAAAAAATTTCAGGTCAATTGGACCATTCTACAGTGAGTTATGGCCAAATGAATATTACTGTTCATTTGGTCATTCTGCAGAATTTAATTGCAGGGTATCCGGATTGGGGCCAATTTTTGGTCTACTTGCTTTGGTCTTTTGGGCATGGTTTCTTCAGAAAAATTGTGCCATTATATGTCTAGTTTCATTTCCAATTGACCAAACACCAATTGAACCTACACATCCAAAGTTATGGCTGTCTAAGTGGGCTGGAATCACAGCCACCCTGCTGCACTCACTAGGCAGCATACCCATTTCAGTTTGCCATGTAATAGTTCACTCCAAATTATGGTCAACTTACCTTAAATGGTCACTAATTGACCATTAGAATGTTCTTTAACAATTTCATAAGCAAAGTCCAAGTTTCACTCCCAAACCCTAGCTCATATTCAAGGTTTACACAAATTACCTTAGTTAACTAACTAATTCATTATCCTTATGTTTATATACTTTAAACATGATTTCTAGTTCACTCCAAGTCCATCAAAAACACTCAATCTTGTTCCTTCCTTAGGGCTGCCGAATTCTAGAATATACATACACATAGATTTTATTCACTTAATTTACAAATTCTTACTTATTTTAGGTTTCTAATCATGGAAAAAAAGAGAGATTTATGCATAATAGGCACTAACCTCTTGTAGGGCAGAATTTTCCCAAGCTTGACTTCACTTCCTTTCTTTTTCTTGGCTGCCAAACACTCTAGCAAGGTTGGGTGACTAATTTTTGTGAAGGGACCTAAGGTTTTATTGAGAAAATGCTAAGGAGTTCAAGCTTTGCAAGCATGAAAATGGAGGAGGGAAGGGAGGAGTGTGGGACGTCTCCTTTGGGAAGATGAATAGCTGTAGAATTTTTCTAGAATTGTCTCTTTTCCTGCCCAATTGATGTATTATAATGTCTTCCTTTAATTTGATTGGCCATCCCTTTTTAATTACCTAAGCATGACATCATAATTCCCAATTTAGCTCCTTTTTCTTTCTTTTCTTTTCTACCAAATTTCAATTTAATTTTTAGCAATATTTATTCATATTTTAGACCATAATAATTATTTACTTAACTGGACAAGTCGGCCAAAAATCTGAAGGCGAAATGACCAAAATGCCCTCCGTTTGGCTTAACGGGTCAAAATTGTCTGTACCGATTGAAAAATTTTTCTAAATATTTTCTTGGCATTCTAATGCCATAGGAACCTCAATGACCCTTCTCTGGAGTCCCAAAAATTATTTTATGAATTTTTTCCCGTGTCTAGGGCTCCTAGTTGCGAGAACCGCAACTTCCCTCTGGGTTACCCATCGCTTGGGCACCGGCTCATTTAACTTGGTTGTATTTTATTTCTAAAATTTTTTCTAAATTTTTCTTATTAATATTTGAGTTAATTATGGTCCCTCACTTTAGTTTAAATATTTTTCCGAATGTTCTAGCTGTCCGGACCGACACTGGTCACCGGAACAGTAGAATGTATGGAGTTGCTACAGGGAGGGTGTTACAGTATGTGAGTGAAATTGGAATTTCCACATATTAAGCATTAGAAAGTCAAAAAATTGACTTGAATTGTGTCGTGAATAGTAATCCCAAAATACAAATTTTAAAGAACGTCAAGTTTAGCATATTAAAGCTAGGTATAAGTAGATTTGAATTTATTTTTAGAGTTATGATAAATTGTGATACTGAAACACTGTGAAACTGTGTGTTTCAGTGGAAAGGAATATCGGGAAAGAACCCGAGGCATCGAGTCAAGGCCAAGAGGCGACTCGTATAAGGTTTGTGCATAACATAGAATTTCTGTAAATTTTCTTCTGCAAATTATTTTTGAATGAATTGAGATATTAAATTATGACACAATTGGATTGAAATGTTTATTATGCTTTTGATTTAAATCGTTGAAAGATTAATTGTTTGTATTTGAAATGGCAATAAATGTTTAGTAAATTGTTAAGATAGTTTTGAAACCACAGTGTCATGACCATATATTTGAATACCTCACTAGCATGACTAGTGGGGGAAATCAGTTTCAAATTTTAATTCCTTCTCTGGCTGAAGTGTTGAGGTGTGTGCCAGTATAAGAAGAAAAAGAATGGGTTCCCATATATTTGAGCTAGCTAGCCTTGTGATGTGACTTCTCATAAGCCTCTGGCTATTGAGATGATTATTGTTTCGAATGGCATGATATAACTGTGTGTTTTTATGAAATTTGTTTTGAGACTTTCAAAATGAAATTGTATAGATTAAAATTTTATAAGTCATGTTTTGAATTTATATCTCATGTTCAGTTTAATTTTTGAATAAATATTTTTAAAATTCTGCATAAATATTATTTTAATATGTTGTGCACCACTGAGTCATAGTACACATCGATGGCTGTTATTGTTGTTGCAAATATAGAGACTAGAGGAGCAGTAGAGTGAGCTGCTAAGGATTGTGGAGCCACCTTCCCTGAAGTTTTATCGGGTATATTTTATATCCTGATTGTAAAAATTATGTTGATGTATGTAAATGTATGTAAATATAGAAATTGATCATGAGCAGTTGTATAAAGTTTGTAATAATATTAGTTTGGATTTTTCTAATGTAAATTTTGGATGAATGTAATTTATTTTAATTTTAATGAAGTATGAATGAAAGTATTTTGTTTTAATTTGAATGAAATTACTTAGTATTATTTTGGATGTTATTTGAATTGGAAATTACTGATTTGAATTTTTAGAATTTGAGAAATGATGTTGAAATTGGTTGTGATGGAGGTTGATTTGATGAAGTTGATGAGATAAATCATTGAAACTGCTAAAGTTTTTCTAAAATTTGCAAAAAAATAAAAAGGGACAAAAATTTTAACTAGTTTCAAACTTTAATTAAATGTTTTAATACCTATTAGAAAATGCTCACACCACTTCTAAAAAGTAAGAAAATGATTTTAAAATCCCTTGTAGGGTACTTAATGAGTTATCGGTAGGTGAAATTCGGTAGTTCATTAGGTATTCTACGAGATCATGTTATGCCTTATAGAGGGGTAAGGTGTGACATTTAGTCCCTTCAAATTTATAGCCTAATAATCCTTTCATCAATGAGCCATTTTATCAAGCATCTTGGAGATTTATAATGGGCTCCAAATAAAACATTATATGTATTTAAAACATTATATGTATTTATTTTATTTGCTCTCTTTTTTCTTTTCTATGGCCTTATCTTTCATTTTTTCTCACAACAATTCAGTTTCTCATCTTTCCAACTTTATAAACATTAAAAAAATATATCATAACTTGGGAATTAAGTAAATATAATGAAGATTGGGTTCAAATTTGCAGTATTTTGAAAGTATAAACACTATAATGGGAGTTTTCATAAAAGATATTAGCGAAATGGAGTTTTTTTAAGGGACTAGGGGAAGAAAAAGAGGAAGTAATAGAAATGTAAGAGCTAGAGTGGAAAGTTCTTTCTTTTATATATTTGAGTGCTTATAACTTAATTAACTTGATAATGACATTCAAAATACATAGAGTAAAGATGTAATTTTATATAAAAAAGAATTATAACCACTTTATTTACATAAAAGCTTCTGATTCGTATAAAATGATGATGTGTGCGTGTGTGTGTGTGTGTGTGTGAGAGAGAGAGAGAGAGAGAGAGACAGGGAAAGAGAGAGAGAGAGAGAGAGAGAAAGAGGAAGTCAAACTTAAGTCTCTTAGATTGAACATATATGTAGTATTGGTTATGCCCACCACTATGAAATGATGTTATATATATGAGTATAGAAAAGGATTTTTCTTGTAAAAACCATTAGAGATACCTTGAAATTTGTTAATGTTTTATGATCTCACATTATAATTCAAAATTCATGCCCTTTATTTCTTTATTTTGCCTTTTGTTAGGAGTTTTGGTGTGTCCATATTAATTATTTTTGTGCAATTATCAATTACATATAAAAAAAATATTTTTTGCCTCTTAGCTTAAATTTTCAGTTCCGCCACTGCCAGAAGATGTGGTTGACATAAATTGGAACTTAAAATTGTCTTTCATTATACAGCTTTAACAATCATTTATTATCTTCCAAATTTTGCTTCACAAGAAATTCATGCCAATTTCTCTCGAACATTGCAGGACTTAGGTTGTCATATACGAGTGCAATAAACTCCTTCCTTGCCTTCTTATACTCTTGAACACTCATCATGTGACGCCCCTTATCCGTCTATAGTGTAGCCGAGCAAGATGTCAACATTCGGTGCCGGAGCACCCCATCTTATCTTGTCATGTACATTGTTAATTTAAACTCTATTTATTCATATTATCCATGGTGTGAAAATTTTTTTTATTCAACTTATTTATTTTTATAGAGACCCAAACAGAGTCCCCTCTATTTTATTAACGTTTGGCGGGTTCCACTGTTCACCTATTAAAATAATTCATATTTATTCCAACCTCTTATGTGTCATATCATTCAATAATAATCATATAAATGTCAAGAAATATAAAAATTGCATTCATATCAAATCATGTACAATATTTACAATTTATTTACAATTCAAAATGATTTACATCCTGCACTTATATACAGTGAACAAAAAGATACAAAACTAAATATACATGGGCCCTACCCAAAACTGACTGCAGAGGTGACTAATAGATCCACACAAATCTCTATCAGAGCACTAATTCTATGGCTGCTGCTGCTGCTGTGGCTAATCTCCTGTACCTACGTGATGGAAAACTAATGCGCTAAGCAAATTGCTTAGTGGTGCATAAATTCAAATAAAAATAGTAGAATAATTAAAATAACTATTCTAAGTGTAATTTTCATAAATTTTGAGTTATTGATGTATTAATTGAACTTTGGAATAAGTTAAAAGTTATCGAGATCTTTTCTGTTTACTTATTCCTATTTAGTCTTGTTTAATTTATATCAGTGCCCAAGTAACCTATAACAGACTATAAAGGCTGGATACATGGGAGTATACTAGTTAGACAGCCATATGTGTAACATGCATACATCTTTCATGTCTGGCACAAGGCCAGTGGGCAGGCATAATAGCCAGAAATTAAAACAGGCACAATGGCCAACAGGCAGGCATAAAGCCTGTAAAACAACCATATCATACAGATATTGTCTATCAATGATTATTTATATGGGTAGTACTGCTATCTGAAGTTCCTAATTAGTATACCAATTGATCCAAGCCATATACATATGTCTAGGTATACATTGGGCAATTTAGTGTAGTTATGTGTTCAACAAATTATTTTGGTTAATTTCATATCATGTAAAAAGTCAATTTAAGAACCTTTCTCAAAGTCCAGATTTAGTGTCCTAATTGATTAAAATGTAGCCACTATTTGGTCACACTTCCTTCACGGAAGTTGTTCATCTATGTCTTATCTCTGTTTTCCTTTTTAAGTCATGTCATTTGGAGTTTTAGAACTCAAGTTATGCTCAAATAACCCAAACTGGTTCATTGCCTCATTCTGGTTCCAGAACCAGGCAGATTCTGGAGTCCAAATTTGTCTAATTATTTGGGCATGTTACAACAATTTTTAGGCCTAATATCCTTCATAGAAGTTGTTAACCTATGTCTAAAATTTACTCAGATTTAAGAATTTCAATTTTTCAAGCTATATGGAATGAGTTATAGTCAATTAACTGGCCTGGACTCATGTACCCTGTGTCTTCGAGAATCCAGGTTTAGGTCAGTGGCTTTAACTCCCATTTTAAGGCTACTTACACTCAAAATTTGAGGCGAGTCTCTAAATCAAAATTGGAGCTTGTTTCTCAGATTTCTAGAACAATTTGGCTCATCTCAAGTGGAGTTTCCTAGTGGGAGATATGATCTAAACACTGTTCTGAGGTCAAGTGATAGTTTGGTCCAATTCCAAGTTTTGTGTGTTGAATTGTTCTAGCAATTTGACCAAGTTCTCTTTGGTTCTAGGTTTTGGTCAAAGCACCAATATTGTATATTTATCTCTTATGGAAATTTTGGCACTAGTTTCATTGCATTTGAAAATTTTTGGACCAAGTTATGGTATTTTTGCTAAAACTGGTCGGGTAGGCCTAAGTCCAGAATTTTTGGGCAGTTTGGTTCTCGACAATTTTATTGACCTAACTTGTGCTAGCAATTTGGTTTGGTTAGAGGTAGAATTAGGCTCTATGTTCTTCATGAAAAATGTGCTCCTATGTCTAACCTGTAACATCCTCATTTTCGTAGTTCGTACGTCCTAAGGTTCCAACGGCTAATGTCTGCCCCAGAAAGTCGGAATGTCTAGAACTACACTCCAGTGATAATAAATCGGCATAAAATGATGAAATAAATAAAAAGAAAATAAAAGAAAAAATTAAGGAAAAATAAAAGAGAGAAAATGAAACTAAGTTAAACGAGCCAATGCCGCAGCGATGGGTGACCGCACGGGAAAGTTACGGTGCAGGAAATAGCCAACCGCAGGACTGCGAGGAACCCTCGGAATTAAGTTTCAAGACATAATTAAAGACTTATTGAAGTATAATTGACATTAGAAATGTCAAAGAAAAATTAATAAATTAGTACAAAGAAAAACGAAAAATCAAGAAACAAATAAAAAACGGTGTTACCGAAAAATCGGGAATACAACCCGAATAGGGGCATTTTGGTCAATTGACACCTAGAGTTGACTTTTGACCTAAATGTCCATGAAAATAAAGTAGTGTTAAAGTTTGGAAATTACATGAAAAATTGAAATTGGAATGAAGTGGGATTAAGGGAAATTATGGGGTGTAAATTGCAAATAATGGAAACTTAATTATTTAAGTAATATTTAATTGATTAAGTGGAGGTATAAAAGGCCAAGTGGACAGCATATCCCACTAACACACTCATCTTCATCTTCCTCACCTCATAGCAGAATTTCATTTCTTTCAAATTCTTTAAGGTTCCTCCATAGCCGGCCATGAAAGAAGCTTTAATCTACCCATGATCAAGTCACTTTCTCCCTAAGTGTCTTCACTAAATCTTGTCTACACACCATGGGCAACATAAAGACAGCAAAAATGAGAGGAAATTCCATGGATTTTTGAAGCACAAGTTGAGATAAGTTCTCATTTTCTTCCCTTGTTTAAGTAAAGTTTATATTTAGCTTGAGATGAGTTGATTGGTGATGAAAATTAATGGAATTATTGAGTTATTGGACTGCCCAATTTTAGGCAGCCATTGGAGCCTATATTACTTGAGCATTCTGCCCAATTTACTTTGCTGGAATTGTGTTGAATATATATAGAAGTGTCAAGAATGAATATTAAAGTATTGGGAGGAGGAGGATTGCCAAAATATAAGTGTAAATTCTCTTATGCAGGTTGTGATTGTTGGCAGTGCATAAATTAGGTTATAAGTGTAAATTTGTGTCTCCAATTGGTATGAGGCCAATTGGAGGTAAAACTAGACTCAATATAGACCAACTTTCATGCAGAGAGCTTGTCTAAATTCTACCTAGAAGTGACCTAAAAGAATGACCAAATCCGGAATTGCATGACATGAAAACTCAGAATTTTGACCATATGAACAGAAGTCAGTATTTTGGCCATTATTCACACAAAACAGGTCCAAATGACCTGAAATTTATACCATAGAAAGCTTAGACATAGAGCTAAAACTCTTATGAAGACACCAAAGCCCAGAAATGACCAGAACCAAGTCAAAATGCTTGTAGAAGTTGGGTTACAAAAACTGGCTGAATTGACTTTGACCTAAAAATGACCTAAACTTTGCAATATAAGTGCAACTTGACCAGCAATAGTAAAATGACCATAATTTGGTCCATATAACTCCAAATGCCCTGAAACCAGTGCCAAATTTTCAATAATACATAGGCCTACAATAATGGTATTTTGACCAAAATCTAGAAACTTAGGGAACTAGGTCAATTAACTTGATTAAGTTGGCATACCAAATCTGGAAATGGTTCAAATGACCATTACCTCTAGCAAAGTGTTTTAAGTATAACTCCCACTAGAAGTCTTCAAACAAAATGAGCCATACCATTTTGGAAAGCTAAGAAATAGACCTTAAACTTTGTTTTAGACCTCTCCCTCACCTTATGAATGTAAGAAGCTCAAATGTTGGGTCAAATCTACTGCCCTAGTTGAACATCCTGTCACTATAAGACCATTGAGTCCAGTCCAAAAACTTGACCATAAGTAACTCTACAAGACTTGAAAAATTACAATAAAAAATTCTTAGTGACTATAAGACATAGGGTAACATATCCTATGAGGAGTAATAGACCTAAATATGGCAGCAACCTACTCAAATAAAATTAGCAAAGTGTAATACTAAAACTGCCTAGTAAGAGAACCAAAATTCAGAATTGACCTAATTATGGTCAATTGACCATAACTTAAGTTATACAAATCCAAATGACATGATTCAAAAAGGAAATTAAAGAAGACACAATGAGAAACAATTTAATGAAGAGAAATTTGTTAAATTTACACTGTAGATTGGTCCAATAGACAATAAACATTGGCCATGAAATCTGAATAATTACAGTAAAATGCAATAAGCTTTGAAATAAAATTGGCAACATATATCAACACGCGAGGAATGAAAAATGGAACATATTAGTGACATTAAAACTAATTCACCTAATGTGCATTAAAGGTCAACATTCTAGGTTGACTAATGAAAGGAATAGTATTAATAAAATTTAATTATTGAACCTTATTATTAGAAATAATTTAAATGAGTACTGAAACACTTTAAATTATGTGTTTCAGTTAGAGAAGACACTGGGAAAGGAAAAGACCCACTGAGTCAAGGCTAAGAGGCGACTCATCAGAGGTTTATGTACAACTAGTTTATAATTGATTTTTTTCTTAATAGTTCATATGATAAAATGAAGTTATTTTCCTTATGTATTATGTTTATCAAGTATTGGATTTAATTCAATGATTATTGAAATTATTATAGTATGTATGAATTTAGCTTTGTGAAATGATATTTCAACAAGTATTAAGCATTGTTGTGGATTGAATAAATTATGTTTTGGAAAATTGTGATAGAATATGTTTTGAATTGTGATGGGCAATTTGCATGGGAAAATACAAATTTATGTTTTGAATTGTGATGAGCATAAAAATTATTGAATATTGGAATTGACATTGAATTGAATTGTGTTGTGATTTATGCTCACAAAAAGGACAAAGAGATTCATGATTTTATTTTATATCTCACTATATATGCTTGACTAGGTTATTACCCATCTCTCTCATTTGTTGAGGAGACAAAAGAGTTAGCTTTGTTTTGATTACCATGATACGTGCACAGGCTTAGATTCTCCTCTTATTAGAGGTTAGATCTAAGTTTTTATGTTATGGCCCTTTCGGAAGTTTCATTATTGTGATGTGTACTGTGCATGATGATTCGACCTCCCCGACCATAGGGAGTTAGAATCCGATTCGACCTCCCCAACCATAGGGAGTTAAAATCACCCCGAAGATGGCTCTTGCGGATTAGTCTTGCATAGTTAGTGAGATAAATAATGGTTTTTAAATAGTAAAGAATTTCGATTTCAAATGGGATTTATGTATAATTGATTTAGTTGGAATTAATCTTTATTCCATGATTGCTGGAATTACTTTAAATGTCCAGTTGTGATTTGATAAATTAAATTTCTTGCTCAAAATCATTTTAACTAATGATTTATATTATTGGCAACGAAGATTTGACTTTTGGAATTTTATTGAATTTCGAGAATTTCAAATTAATTATTATAATTTTGTCAATGTATATTGTACTATGTTTTAAATTATAGTTGTGCGCCACTGAGTTCACTACTCAGCGATAGCTTTGTATGCTGTCACAGGTGAAAAGAGCATAGAGCAGTTGAGTAAGCTTCTTCAAAGACACATTCAGATCAACTCCAGGTATATCATAGGTATACCCATATACATAGGTTTTGATGTATGCATGTAATAATATGTATGTAAATTATTTGAGTAGTTGTATAAAAACTCTTGTAAAATATTTGGTATGTAATTAAATGTAAATTATTGTAATATAAATTTGAGATTTTATTTACCTGTATAGTTTTATAATATTAATTTTTTAGTCTTGTAATCAATGAAATGTTTCTTTTATGATGAGGTTGGTTTGAAAATGAAATGATTTGAATATTGAGATTGAATTATGAGATGAAATGAAGTTTATTTGAGTTGTATTTGAGAAAACATATTGGGAGTGTTTTCCTTTTTAGGTTTGAGTTTTCTGCAAATACATCCGGTACTCTGCCGAAATTTTGAAAAATTTTTATAACACCAGATTTTAATCGATGATTTAAATTTCACGAAAATTTATTTAAAATCCCTTGTAGTATATTTAATGGGTTACCGGTAGGCGAAGTACAGTAATTCATTAGGTGTACTACGGGGTCATGTTATATCTTACGGAGGAGTAGGGTGTGACATGTTTAGTGGTATCAGAGCAATGGTTTTAAAGTAAAATTTTGAACTGTGAATTTGAAATCTTTTTGTCGGTAAATACAACTACTCAAATTTTTGATACATATAGTACATTTATATCATAAATATGAACTAATGGAGAGAAATCTCCTTGTGTTGGTTGTATAGGAAATAGAAAATCCTGTGAAAAGAGATGAAAGAGAAGGATTGAATTAGGGCATTCCTAGGTGTATTTCATTCATTCATTTTACAAGAATTGCTAAAGGAGTACAGAATCAATATCTTGATCTTGATCTACTCCCACTAGTCCCACCAATGCTCTTGACCTCCTTGTCCTTCTTGTCATCCAATTACATTGTAACCTTTGGCATACCAAGGTCAATATACAAGAATATGGACTTTAAAGTCCTTAAATAATTTAAAATACATCCTAAATTATCACAACATTTATGATGCATGCCACTAAAATAAAATTAATTATTTTACATCCCAAAGAAAAATAAAAGAAATAAATCCAATCACATTGGTCTTTTATTATCCATGATCATCCATCATCCATATTAAAATTTAAAAATTAAACAAAATATACATGTTAAAAATTTAAATTGAATATCATATATTTATTTAAAATTAAATTTGAATCTCATTCAAATAATGTTTAAATTTAGAAACTTTTTCTAAATTTAATTTTATGAAAACAATTTTCAAAAATTATTTGTGTGATTGGAAATCCCAATTAAACCATTTAATTAGGTTTAGGCTTAATTCTAGGTCCAAAATTATACAATAATTGCATAAAATACCCAAAAACAAGCCAAACACGCCCTTAAGGAGAAAACACGGCCCGTGTTTACATGGCCTGAGGGGCGCCTGAACACAGGCTAGGCTTTGTTAACGCTGCTCGACACAAGCCGAGGCACGAAAATGGACATGAGCCATGTCGTTGAATGACACGCCCCTGTGCGTGCGTTAACACGACCGTGTACAGTGAAAACATTCCCTGGGCCATGTAAATACCCAGAACATGGTCCAGGCCATGTTTCTTGCTGTAGTTTGATATTTTTAGGGTTTTCTTGATCCAAACCAAATTCAAATCAACCCAAACTTAACCCAATCACACAATTAAGCCTCAAAATCTGCACTAAAGATTTATTTGCCATCAAGAATTGAACTTTAGGAATTTAATTAATTAAACCCTAACTAAAAGAGAGGTTTTTGATTTCTAACCTCTAAGGTGAAGAATCAAACTATCTTGCTCCCTTGAGTGCTCCTAGGACTCCAATTGTAGTCCCTCTAGCTTGTCCACCACAAGCTCACCAACTTGCACCAATGGTAGCCCCTAGATGTCCTTTTAGCTCTTGCCAACTACTTGGAATTAGAGGGGTTTGCTTTTGTGAGGGTTAATGGATGTATAGGGTATTAGAAACCTTTTCTAGTAATTTTAATTCAAAGGGAATCAAGGTTTTCTTCTTGAATTATATGAGAAATGAAGAGAGGAGAGAAAGACCCAAAGTTGTCATCCAAATGGGAGAGAAGGAAGAAGATGAACATTTGTTCTTCTTTCTTCATTTATATGCATAAGACAAAATTGACTAAAGATGTGCCACATGTCACCATATAATTCAATTTTGCTTTCTTTGACTTAATCATATCAAGCCAAGTTTCAGGGCCTAATTAAATCATAAAAAGTAGTCTTCCATCATGGGAAAACAAATGGCACATTCATATAGGTGACACTTATCACCATATCATGGTGCCATGTGTCACCATGTGAAAAGATTATTTTGCCCTTGTTTGTAATTTTGAGTTCTCTACCCAAATTTGTAATTTCTCCCTTAAATTAATTTATATCATATAATTAATCTCATAATTAAATTCATATTTAAATACTTTAAATATGAATTTAATTTATACTATACATCCATTAACCTAGATTTGGTTTCAAGTCATGCTATGGACTTTGCAATCTTATTACAAACCAAACCTAATTAATTAATTAATTAATCTCTTTAATTAATCAATTAAATCATATTTTACTAGGAACAGTTTTTGGGCATGGTCTCTTCATAAAAAATGGGACATTATGACCCTAGTTTCATCTCCAATTAGCCAAATACAAATTGGAGCAATACAACTTTAGTTATGGCTCAATAATCACACTGCACTCATAAGTCCCAAAACCTGCATGAAAATGTAACACTCTCAATTTCAATTCCTCTAACTCCCAATCTTCATTTGACATACATGGCACTTCTAATGGTCAACAAATAATCTCAACAATGCCAATTTCAAGCCATGACATACAAGCCCCAAAGTTAGGTCAAAACCCTAACTCAAAATCACAATCTCATGCATAACACTTATAATTCATAATCCAACTAAACTTTACTCATCACATGTCCTCACTAACCATTTTAAAACAATTAAAATCATCAATTTCTCACAATCCTCATGGCTGCTGAAATTAGAGTTCTATATACTCATGGTGTTCTTTTTAATTTCATAAAATTTGCACTTACTTAGGCATGCTTATACTAGTTAAGAAGAAAGAAGACTTGTTTAGTGCACTAACCTCACTTGTGCCTAACTTGACCTTATTAAAAACTTCAATTTTCCTTCACTTCTTGGCTGCTAATAAGTTCCTCAAGGTGTGGGATCAATTTTTAATGAAGGCAAGTATGAGTTTTGGGTTGGAAAAGGGGAGGAAATCAAGCTTTAAAGCTTGAAAATGGTGAGAGTATTTTTGGAGCAAGGTTCGGCCATCGTGGAGGAGCAAGGAAGAAGATAGTTTTTTTATTAATTAATTTTTTTTCTCTTGCTATTATAATTATCCTATGGTGATTGTATTAAATTTTTTTTATTTTGCTTTTTTGTCATCATGCCTAAGTCATGCTTAGGTCATCATGATGAAATGCTTATGTAATTATTCATTTATATTTCTTTCTTCTTCTTTTTTTTTGTTAATTTGTCGTCTTATGCTTATATATATCCCATGGTAAATTTACATAAAATTTTAATAATGTAATATTAGCATCATGCTTAGGTTAGCATGAGGTCATGCTTACATCATAATTAAATTTCCTTTTTTCTTTTCTTTCCTTTTTTCTTTCATTTCTCATTTCCATTGCATATTTCATTATTTTAATTCATTTTGTATGTTTTAATCTTTCTCATTTTAATTGACATTTAGATAAAATTTAACACTGATGGTGAAATGACCAAAATGCCATCCGTTATGTCTATCGGGTTATACTTGTCTGTACTAATTGACTTAACTTTCTTAAATTTTCTTTGATATTTTTAATTTCATTTAATCCTCATAAAACCTTCAATTTAATCCCAAATATTTATTTCACAGGGTCCCTCGCAGGTCTGGGGTCAGCAATTGTATTCACAGTCACTTTCCATTAAGGTTACCCATAGCCGGAGTCCCGGCTCCTTTAACTTATTAACATTTAATTTCTTTTATTTTTTCTTAATTTTTTTTTTGGTCTTTATTCAGTCAATTCATGTCTCCTCACTCTAGTTTAAGTGTAGTTTTAGACATCCTAGCTGTTTGAATAGACATTAGTTCATCGGTACAGTAGCATATACAAACTACCTAAAGTGAGGGCGTTACAATTCTTCCCCTTTAAATAAAAATTTCATCCTTAAAATTTATCTGATGTGAAGAGCTAAGGAAACTGCTGCCTCATCGTCTCCTCGCTCTTCCATGTCACCTCTTCCGTGTTGTGGTGTCTCCACAGAACTTTCACTAGTGGAATCCTCTTATTTCTGAGTTCTTTGATCTCTCGTGCCAAGATTCTAGTTGGTTCTTCTTCAAATGTCAAATCAGGTTGTATAATTATCTCTTCTGTTGAGATGACATGTGAAGGATCTTATCTGTATCTTCTGAGCATCGACACATGGAATACATTGTAAATCTTATCCAGCTCAAGTGGTAAAGCTAGCTTATAGGCTACTGGACCCGCACGTTCAATGACCTCGTATGGACTAATAAACCTAGAGCTTAACTTTCCCTTCTTGCCGAACCTTAGCACTTTCTTCCAAGGTGAAATTTTAAGGAACATCTTCTCACCAACCTCATACTCTATGTTTTTTCTCCTCAAATCAGCATATGACTTCTGTCTATCTGTGGTGGCTTTTAGGTTATCTCTGATAAGCTTCACCTTTTTCTCTATTTATCTCACCAAGTCTGGGCCCATTATATCTTCCTCACCTAACTCTGTCCAGCATAAGGGAGTCCTACATCTCCTCCCATATTACGCTTCATACGGAGCCATTGTTATGCTGGCTTGGTAGCTATTATTGTTGGCAAATTCTCCCAGAGGAAGGTACTTCTCCCAACTTCCTTCAAAATCAATGATGCAACTCCAAAGCATATCCTCTAGCACCTATCATATAATTCATGTCATGTCATTACTATCATTTCTTTAACATCTATAACAAGTTATTGAGTTCTAAGGGTTACCCGAATCACCCATTCTGACTGTCCATCCGTCTGAGGATGAAAAGCCGTATTAAAGTGCAATTGAGTGCCTAACGACTCTTGAAGCTTCTTCCAAAACCTCAAAGTAAATCTCGGGTCTTGATCAGATATGATTGATACTGGCACTCCATGTAGCCGGACTATCTCAGCAATATAGATCTCTACTAACCTCTCCAGTCGGTAGTCAGCTCTAATTGGAAGGAAGCGAGCTGACTTGGTCAATCTATCAACAATCACCCATATAGTATCATGCTTCTTCTGTGTCAGTGGTAGCCCAGTGATAAAATCCATGGTGATATGGTCCCATTTCCACTCTGGTATGGATATGGGTTGTAACAACCTTGATGGAACCTGATGCTCAGCCTTAACCTACTGACATGTCAAACATCTTGCCACAAAATCACCAATCTCTTTCTTCATTCCAGGCCACCAATAATGTGCCTTCAGATTATGATACATCTTGGTACTTCCTAGGTGCATAGCATGGAAGCTACTATGTGCCTCTCTCAGAATATTCTTCTTCAGTTGTTCATCTCCTGGTACACATATTCTGCCTTTATAGTACAAACACCCATCTTCCTTCAACCATAGCCAGTCTCCTTCCCCTCTTTAACTCTGCTTATAATGGTCATCAGCTTTTCATCTAGGTTTTGTACTTCCTGTATCTGCTGTAACAAGCTTGGCTTCACTTGTAACTCAACCAAAATAATTCCATCTGGAGCTAAAGACAAATGAGCATTCAGTGCTCTCAAAGCCATTATGGCCTTTCTGCTCAGTGCATTGGCCACTACATTTGCCTTCCCATAATGATAGTTGATCGTACAGTAATAATCCTTAAGGAATTCAATCCATCTTCTCTGTCTTAGATTGAGTTCTTTCTAGGTTGGCAAATACTTCAGACTCTTGTGATCCGTATATATGTAGCACTTCTCACCATACAAGTAATGCCTCCATATCTTCAATGCAAATTTGATTGCCACCAATTCTAGGTCATGAGTTGGGTAGTTCTTTTCATGTGGCCTTAGCTGTCTGGAAGCATAAGCAACCACTTTCTCTTCTTGCATCAGAATACACCCAAGCCCATTATGAGAGGCATCACTGTATATCACATAGTCTTTCTCTGACTCTAGCTGTATCAACACTGGAGCCTCTGTAAGCATAGCCTTTAGCTTCTCAAAACTGGCTTGACATTTTCCATTCCAATCAAATTTGGCATTCTTATGCAGCAACTTGGTCAGTGGAGTTGTGACACCCCTTACCCGTCTACAGTGTAGCTGAGTAAGATATGCCACACAGTGTGCTGGAGCACCAAATCATATTTCCATTACAATTTATCCTTTTTAATTTATATATTTATAATTTTGATTAATCTGAATTTTTTGCAAATTTTATAGAAAATTCGGCAGAATGCCGGTTGTAAATTAGAAAAACAGTTCTTCTGAATCTGTTAAAAACACTTCCAATATAATCATATTATCAATTTCAGTCAACCACCAACATATTTCCACAATTTCTCAAATGACTTCAATATTTCAAAATTCAATTCATTTCATATCATACTCAACTTAATAAGAAATACTCAAATTTATTACTGAACATGATTTATAGATAATTACATCAAAACATAATTACATGAGTTTATAATATACATGACAAAATAAAGGTCTGATTACACAAGTTTACAAAATACAAAATATCAAAAGTAGCCTAATGTCCTACCAATGCACTGCAAATGTGAGGTGACTCTGGACTCTGTGTGCAGATCTGACAATTCACCTACCGAGGTCCTTTGGACTCCCGACTATGTCTCAAAGACTGCGCGTGGCAAAAGCGACGCGCTAAGCAATTCTGCTTAGTGGTGACAATATAAAATAAAATAACTAAATAAAATAAATATGCAGAATGTATGTTTACATTTTATGTAGACTTAATTTCTGGCATTTATTACAGTATTATTCGATTAAAATTTGGTAAGATTTATTTTAATTGCTCGAGTAACCTATACTTGTAACACCCTCATTGTAGCAATTACGTACATTCTACTGTTCCGGTGACCGGTGTCGGTCCGGACAGCTAGAATGTTCGGAAAAATATTTAAACTAAAGTGAGGAGTCATAAATAACTCAAATATTAATAAGAAAAATTTAGGAAAAATTTTAGAAATAAAATACAACAAAGTTAAATGAGCCGGTGCCCAAGCGATGGGTAACCAGAGGGAAGTTGCGGTTCTCGCAACGAGGAGCCCTAGACCCGGGGAAAAATTCATAAAATAATTTTTGGGACTCCAGAGAAGGGTCATTGAGGTTCCTATGGCATTAGAATGCCAAGAAAATACTTAGAAAAATTTTTCAATCGGTACAGACAATTTTGACCCGTTAAGCCAAATGGAGGGCATTTTGGTCATTTCTCCTTCAGAGACGATTTTTGGCCGACTTGTCTAGTTAAGTAAATAATTATTATGATCTAAAATATGAATAAATATTGCTAAAAATTAAATTAAAAATGAATAGAAAAGAAAGAAAAAGAAAATGACTTAAATGCTTAATTATGACATCACCATGATGTCATTTAAGTGCCCTCCACTAATCACCATTCAACAACACAACAAAGACTCTTTAAAAAGAGAAAAATGGCAAATTAAGAAACCAATTTTTTGGTTCTTCTTCTTCCTCAAAACGTGAACCTCCCCTCCATAACCCTCCATGAAAGTTTCCTTTAATTACTTCCATTTCCCATGAAATTCCACTACTAAACCCTAAGTCACCTTCATTAAAACTTGTCCACTCATCTTGGGGAAGTGTTTGGCAACCTAGAAAAGGAAGGAAAGTGAAGTTCAAGCTTGGAAAATTCTGCCCTACAAGAGGTTAGTGCACCTATCTACTTAAAACCCTTATTTTCTATGTTAGAGACTTGAAATCAATATGAATTTGTGGGTTAAATGAACCAAATTTGAGTGTATGCCTACCATGAATTTTGGTAGCCCTATTGAAGGAATAGGAATGAGTGTTTTGTTGGACTTAGAGTGGACTAGAAATGATGTTTAAGGTACATATACACAAGTATAATGAATTGGTATGCTAACTAAGGTAATTGGTGTAACCCTTGAATTTGAGCTAGGGTTTAGGAGTGAAAAATTGGACTTGGCTTATGAAATTATTAAAGAACATTCTAGTGGTCAATTAGTGACCATTTGAGGAAATTTGACCATAATTGGGACTGAAATATAGCATGGCAAAGTGAATGAGTATACTGCCTAGAGAGTGCAGCATGGTGGCTGAGATTGCAGCCCACTTAGATAGCCATAACTTTGGCTGTGTAGGTTCAATTGGTGTTTGGCTAATTGGACATGAAACTAGACTTATAATGGCACAATTTTTCTGAAGAAACCATGCCCAAAAGACCAAATCAAGTGGACCAAAAGTTGGCCCCAATCCGGATACCCTGCAACAGCACCTGCAGAAATGACCAAATGAACAGTTTCATTTGGCGATAACTCACTGTAGATATGGTCAATTGACCTGAAATTTTTACAGCAACAAGATAAACATAGACAAACAACTTTCATGAAGAAACCTACCCCAAATTATGACCAGAACCTAACCAAAATGGCAGTCACGATCCTTTGCTCATGGTACTATAGATTTGGTAAATTCTGCAGAATTGAAATCCGGCCAGCTGTGGTTTTTGGACCATATCTGGAGCTACAAAACTCCAAATGGAGTAATTCAAAAGAATAAATTCAACTAGATAAAATAAGAAACAACTTTCATGTTTACCATTTCCTCAAATTCCCACTGCAACAGGACCCAATGGAACAGTAAAGTTAGGTCACAAAAACTGAAAATTCTGCTCTTTTGGTTTTAGGTTTGGAAATGGATTTGGTGGTTAATTCCAACAAGTTTAAATGTAAAATGTGGTACATTGGGGGTGCTAAAACCAATGTACCTATTTTCTATCCAAAAGTCAACATTTTTGTTGACCAATGAGGTGAATAGTGACACCAAACTTGAAATTCAAAGTTTAAAATTTAGAAATGCATCTAGGGGACTTTAAATTGCAATTGGCAATTAATACTAGCAAATATAAAACTCAAAATATGGGATCTTGGTGTAATTAGAATTAATATATCCATTAAGTATAAAAAAAGTCAACATTTTGGTTGACTAGTAGGTGAATAGTAATCAAAATGATTAGTGAATTAAGATGAAAACCTAGAACCAATTCTAAGCTTAAATGCTTAGAATTGTATGACAAATGTAGGCTATGCATCCTAGTCAAAATTGTTAAAAAGAAATTAAGGCCATAAATTTAAAATCCATGAAATATTCATGGATTACTTGAAACATGAAAAATAAGTCACCTAATTGATGTGAATAGATAGCTAGGGCTTATATGCCCATCACAAATGGAATTCATAACATATTAATAACTCAACTTGAAATATAAAAATTGTAATTACATGAGTAGATTCTTGAATGTATAAATGAGAAAAGAAAAATGTTTTGAGTACAATGGTATAAAAGGATAATTGATGAGATAATTATGATTAGCATGGATATGATTTTATTTTGGAAATATTATTGAAATTTTCAAACAGGTAAATAGTAAAATACGTCAACTGGTAATAAAATAGGGGAAACTCCGCTGGTTTCTTCGACGAAAAATAATTAATATTAAAATATAATGAGATCAAATTATGAAAGGAATAAAGTAAGATAAGATAGGGTGCTCCGGCACCGAATGTAGCACACTTTGCTCGGCTACACTGTAGTCGGGTGAGGGGTGTTACAATACTAGTCGACTGGACTGGATAAATGGGTAAATTGGCATGGGGTACCAAGTACCTTGGACCATCACACCATCAGTAACAATGTGTCTCCCAGTGTGCAACAGAACAACTAATAAGCTGTAATAATTATTAGGGATAAAACCCAAGTATAACAACTCAATCAACATAGCCAAAGGCTATTTTATCACAGAATGGCACGGGCGGTCATAAAACACGGAATGGCATGAAGTCACATGTAGTACTGCTAACAGAACCCTATTGGCATGCCAACCTATCCAAACCAATCTTGTTAGGTGTAGTAGGGCATGTTACACTTCTTAAATTGTACAATTCTTGAAATTTAAGTTTAGGTGTTACTATTCATTTCATTAGTCAACTAAAATGTTGACTTTTGCATAGGCAATAGGTACATTGGTTCTAATAATCCCAACATACCACATTTTTCATTCTAAAGTTGTTGGTATTGGTTGCCAATACCATTTCTAAGCTTGGTGTTAGTTGTTCAAAATTTTCAAATTTCAAGTCTTGTGTTTACTGTTCCATTGATTATTTTTACAGTGGGAATTTGGCAAAGTTATCAACATGAAAGTTGTTCCTTATTGTGTCTACTTACATTTCTTTTTTTGAATCACTCCATTTGGAGTTTTGTAGCTCAAGTTATGGCCTAAAAACCATAAATGGCTGGATTGCAAACTTTCCAGATTTTCTGGACTGACTAAATCTACAGTATTTTGTACAGTGATTTCAGGTCACCTTTTGAACATGATATTGTAACAATTTGGGTTTTGTTTCTTCATGAAAGTTTTAGATCTATGTCTCAGCTATTTTTCGGTAAAATTTCAGGTCAATTGGACCTTTCTACACTCAGTTATGACCAAATGAATAAATACTATTTATTTGGTCATTTTGCCCAGGCAGAATGTAGGTCACCCGGATTAGAGCAATTTTTAAGTCAACTTAGTTTGGTTTTCTGTGCAGGGTTTCTTCACCAAAGTTGTGCCATTATGTGTCTAGTTTCATGTCCAATTGGCCTTGCACTAATTAAACCTACACAACTCTAGTTATAGGTGCCCAAACCTGCTGGACTCCCACCCAGTCCTACAGGTCACCAAGGGCAGCAACACTAACTTCAATTCCCACTAAACAAGCCACTTTATTTCTTATTCACACATAACCAAATGGTCACTAATTGAACATTAAAACTTACTTTCACTATTACATGATCAAAGTCTCAATTTTATACCCAAACCCTAACTCAACCATCTCAAATCATGCATTCACTTACCTTTCATTATCCTAACAATAGATTAGTGTTAAAGGGCAGCCACAATACTATTTTAATTGTATGAAATCCTCAAAACCCTACCAAGTTCAAGGCTACCAAAAATATTGGGGAAGGTATGCTTATGATTTTATTTAAATTTCTTTGTAAATATCCACTAATTGTACTCCTTCCACTTAAATTTAAAGAAAGAAAACAAGTTTAGTCACTAACCTCTAATGGAGTAAATTTTAATCTTGCAAGACCTCCTCCTTTCTACTTCTTTTTATTATCTTTAGCTTGCCCAAGGTGTAGTGAATTTTTTTTGTGAAGATAAATATAGCTTTTATGGTGAAAAGCTTGAAGTACTCAAGTTTGAAAGGAAAAAAAATGGTAGAGTGCTAGGAAGAGGTTTCGGCTACCATCAAAGGAAGACAAAGATGAAGTGATTTTTTGGTCTTTCTTATCCCTTATAAAATGTTTATTCAATTTTGATTGGTGGAAGAATTTTTAATGAGATCATGCTTATGTCATTATTTGTCTTTTATTTCATTTTTTTTCATTTTTTTTCTCTTACTTCTTTTACTTATTTTTAATAAATTTTTCATTAATGTTTATTCATGTTTTATGTCATATAATTCACTTAATTAAATAGACAAGTTGGTCAAAAATTATCTCTGAAGACGAAATGACCAAAATGCCCTCCATTTGGCTTAACGAGCTAAAATTGTGTGTGCCGATTGATTAAATCTTTCTTGTATTTTCTTAACATTTTATTGTCATAGGAACCCCAATAATCCTTTCCTGAGGTCCCAAAAATTATTTTATGAAGTTTTCCCCGGGTTTGGGGTTGTTAACAGCCTTCACCGTCACTTCCCTTTTGGGTTACTCATCACTAGGGTTTCAACTCATTTAACCTTAGTGTATTTCATTCCTAAAAATTTTCCTTGATTTTTATGAGCATTATTTGGTTTCTTTATAACTCCCCACTCTAGTCTAATTATAATTTCAAACATTCTAGCTGGCTGGACCGACATTGGTAGCCAAAACAGTAGACTGTACGGACTAGCTAAAGTGAGGATGTTACAGGAGTAGGTATAAGGGAGCATCCCTTCACAAATCTTCTGTAGTAACCAACTAATCCCAAGAAGTTTCTGACCTCTGTTACATTTCTGGGAGGCTTCCATTCAACTATTTCTTCAATCTTCTTTGGATCTACCCTGATCCCATCTGCTGATACAATGTGTCCAAGGAAAGATATCTCATATAACTAGAAGTCACACTTGGATAACTTGGCATATAAGTGCTTCTCCTGCAGTGTCTGTAGTAACACTCTCAGGTGTTCGTCATGCTCCTCCCAGCTCTTAGAATACACCAAAATATCATTTATGAAGACCACTACAAACCGATCTAAGTAGGGATGAAAGATACGATTCATTAGGTCCATAAAAGCTGTTAGTGCATTCGTCAACCTAAATGGCATCACTAGAAACTCATAGTGTCCATACCAGGTCCTGAAAGCAGTTTTAGGCACATCTGCCTCCTTTACCCTCAGCTGGTGATAGCCTGATCTGAGATCTATCTTGGAGAATACACCAGCTCCCTTCAGTTGATTAAACAAATGATCTATCCATGGTAAAAGATATTTATTTTTCACAGTCACCTTATTTAGATGCCGATAGTCTATACAAAGTCGAAGGGTACCATCCCTTTTTTTTACAAATAGCATTGGTGCTCCCTAGGGTGATACACCAGGGCGTATAAAACCCTTTTCCAGTAGCTCCTGTAACTAAACTTTCAAATCTCTCAGTTCAGTGGGTGCTATCCTATATGGAGCAATAGAAATAGGTGCAGTACCCGTCATAACCTCTATAGCCAACTCCACCTCTCTCTCAAGTGGCAAACCCAGTAACTCTTTCGAAAATACATCTGAAAAATCACATACAGTGGGGATGTCCTGTAAACTCAGGCTAGTCTTCCTAGTGTTAATCAAATGTGCTAAGAAAGCCTCACAGCCCTTTCTTATTAATCTCCTGGCTACTTTGGCTGATATAATGGTAGAAAGACAACCCGTTCCTTCACCCACAACTATAATCTCATCCCCACCTACTGTCTGCAATGAAATCCTTTTCAGCCGACAATCTACCATTGCCTGATGACATGATAACCAATTTATTCCCAATACCACATCAAACTCATGGAATGGTAGCTCAATCAAGTCAACCAGAAACTCATAACCCTGTATCCTCAAAGGACAACCCTTATAGACCTTCTTCACCATGACACTATGGCCTAAAGGGTTTGTGACCAATATGTCCTCTTCTAACTCCTCTATCTGTACCCCTCTACTAATCGGTGGTGTGATGCACATATAAGAGTGTGTGGAACCAGGATCTATCAAGACATAGATAGACATATCATAAAGAGAAAAAGTACCCTGAATGACATCTACTGGATCTGGCTCCTCTCGAGCTCTCATAGCATAAAAACGGGGTGTTACCCTGGCCTCTTACCTTTCAATAGTCTCTGCAGTAGGCCTCTGTGAGGTACCAGCTATATCAGGCCTTGTAGGTCTTCTACCCCTCTGTGCTGCTGGGGTAGACCTCTCTATCTGGGGTGGAGCAATGGTACTCCTCTATGGACAATCCTTCAAAAAGTGATCCGTAGATCCACATCTGAAACATCCCCCAGTCAATAATCTGCACTCTCCTCAGTGGCTCCTCCCACAGTGTGTATAGGCTGGTATCAGGGCTGATCCTCATGTAACTGCACCCAGAGAACTACCAACTGATACACCTGACTGTCCTCCTCTCCTCGGAGCAAACTGAGATCTTTACTTCTTACCTCAGCCCTGAGTCTGACCCTGAGACCCCTTGGGCTTCTTACTATCAGTGGCTGCTGAACTAGATTGGTCGGATCCAGAACCCGTCTTATGCTATCTGTCTTTCCTGGACTACTCCTCATCTCTGACTCTCTCCATATCAAGAGTTGATGCTACTAACAAGGAGAAGTCTGTGGAGTGGTGAGAAGTAACTATCAGTCTGATGTTGTCATTTAGTCTATCCTCAAACCTCCTACATCCATCAACCTTTGTGGGCATTATCTCCCATGCATATCTACTAAGTCTCATGAATTCTCACTCATATTCGGAGACTGTAAGCTGCCTCTGTCTCAATGCTAGGAATTCTATCCTTCTAGCCTCTAAGTACACATGGCTGATACATTTCTTTCTAAACTCAGCTAGAAAGAAATTCCAGGTGATCTGTGCAGGCTGTACCACTCTCGACATTGTCACCCACCATTGATACACATCCTCCTGAAGTAATGATAGAGCACACTCCAACTGCTGCTCTGGGGTGCAGTGTAGCTACTGCAATACCTTCTCTGTCCTCTTTAGCCAGAACTTTGCAGTGGCTGGGTCATCCTCCTTCTTACCCTTAAAATCAACGGCCCCATATTTTCACAATTTCTCGAGTGGGGATCTCTGCAGTGGCTGTGGCTGAGGTATAGCTCCGGTAATCTGACGGAGCATCTGAGTCATCTACTACAGGAAGGCCTACTGTGAGCCCCATAGCACCACGTGATGGATCTGCTCTACTACTTCGCTCCTAACTAGAAGCAGGTGCAGATGCATGAGACTCTACCTCCTCCTCAACCGATCTAGGAGACCTGTGCTCTAAGGGATTGGATGCCATCAATCCTATAAAATAAACAAAGAACAGATCTACATTAGTGTCACCTCGACTCCTAGTTAAGGCCCATGCATGTTATGAACACTATCTATCTAGGTCTAGGACCGCCTAAACCTTTGCTCTAATACCACTAAATGTGACGCCCCTTCCCCATCTATAGTGTAGCTGAGCAAGATGTGCCACATTCGGTGCCGGAGCACCCTATCTTATCTTGTAGTGTATATTGTTAATTTAAACTCTATTTATTCATATTATCCATGGTGTGGATTTTTTTTTAATCAACTTATTTATTTTTATGGAGACTCGAACAGAGTCCCCTCAATTTTATTAATGTTTGGCAGTTTCCACTGTTCACTTGTTAAAATATTTCACATTTATTCCATCTTCTTGTGTGTCATGTCATTCAATAATAATCATATAAATGTCAAGAAATATAAAAATTGCATTCATATCAAATCATGTACAATATTTACAATTTATTTACAATTCAAAATGATTTACATCCTGCAATTATATACAATGAACAAAAAGATACAAAACTAGATATACATGGGCCCTACCCAAAACTGACTGCAGAGGTGACTAACAAATCTACACAAATCTCTGTCAGAGCACTAATGCTATGGCTACTGCTGCTATTGTGGCTGATCTCTAGCACTTACGTGATGGAAAATCAACGCGCTAAACGAATTGCTTAGTAGTGCATAAATTCAAATAAAAATAGTAGAATAATTAAAATAACTATTCTAAGTGTAATTTTCATAAATTTTGAGTTATTGACGTATTAATTGAACTTTGAAACAATTTAAAGTTATCGGGATCTTTTCTGTTTACTTATTCCCTATTCAGTCTTATTTAATTCATATCAGTACCCAAGTCTCTAAATCAAAAATGGAGCCCTATTTCTCAGGTTTTCAAAACAATTTGGCTTATCCTAAGTGGAGTTTCCTAGTGGGAGATATGATAACTGTTTTGAGGTCAAGTGATTGTTTGGTCCAATTCCAGATTTTGGTGTGCTCATTTTTTCTAGCAATTTGACCAAGTTTCCTTTGGTTCTGGGTTTTGGTCAAAGCACCAATATTGTAGATTTATGTCTTATGGAAATTTTGGTACTAGTTTCATTGCATTTGAAATTTTGTGGACCAAGTTAGGGCATTTTTGCCAAAACTGGTCGGGTAGGCCTAAGTCCAGAATTTCTGGGCAGTTTGGTTCTGCACAGTTTTGTTGACCTAACTAGTGTTAACGATTTGGTTTGGTTAGAGGCAGAATTAGGCTCTGTGTCCTTCATGAAAAATGTAATCCTGTCTAACCTTTCCAATGGTTTAAAAATCATATCATTCTGACCTTTCTAGAGTAAGTTATGGCCATTTGAATATTTACTATTCCTTTGGTCATTTTCCTATGTCCAGATTAGGGTTATCCGGATTCAACAAGTTTTTGGGTCAAGTTAGGGATAGTTTTTGGGCATGGTCTCTTCATGAAAAATGGGACATTATAACCCTAGTTTCATCTCCAATTGGCCTCATACCAATTGGAGCAATACAACTCTAGTTATGGCTCAATAATCACACTGCACTCATAAGTCCCAAAACCTGCATGAAAATGTAACACTCCCAATTTCAATTCCTCCAACTCCCAAACTTCATTTGACATACATGGCACTTCTAATGGTCAACAAATCATCTCAACAATGCCAATTTCAAGCCATAGTAGAAAAGCCCCAAAGTTAGGTCAAAACCCTAACTCAAAATCACAATCTCATACATAACACTTATAATTCATAATCCAAATAAACTTTACTCATCACATGTCCTCGCCAACCATTTTAAAACAATTAAAATCATCAATTTCTCACAATCCTCATGGCTGCCAAAATTAGAGTTCCATATACTCATGGTGCTCTTTTTAGTTTCATAAAATTTGCACTTAGTTTGGCATGCTTATACTAGTTAAAGAAGAAAGAAGACTTGTTTAGTGCATTAACCTCACTTGTGCCTAACTTGACCTTGTTAAAAACTTCAATTTTCCTTCATTTTTTGGCTGCCAATAAGTTCCTCAAGATGTGGGATCAATTTTTAATGAAGGCAAATTTGAGTTTTGGGTTGGAAAAGAGGAGGAAATCAAGCTTTAAAGCTTGAAAATGGTGAGAGTATTTTTGGAGCAAGGTTCGACCATGGTGGAGGAGCAAGGAAGAAGATATCTTTTTTTATTAATTAATTTTTGTCTCTTCCTCTTATAATTATCCTATGATGATTGTATTAAATTTTTTTTTGTGTCATTTTGTCATCATGCATAAGTCATGCTTAGGCCATCATGATGAAATACTTATGTAATTATTCATTTATATTTCTTTCTTTTTTTTTTTGTTAATTTGTCATCTTATGCTTATATATATCCCATGGTAAATTTACTTAAAATTTTAATGATGTAATATTAGCATCATACTTAGGCTAGCATGAGGTCATGCTTACATCATAATTAAATTTCCTTTTTCTTTCCTTTCCTTTTTTTCTTTCATTTCTCATTTCCATTGCATATTTCATGATTTTAATTCATTTTATTTGTTTTAATCTTTCTCATTTTAATTGACATTTAGGTCAAAATTCAACACTGAGGGTGAAATGACCAAAATGCCCTCCGTTATGTCTATCGGGTTATACTTGTCTGTACCAATTGACTTAACTTTCTTAAATTTTCTTTGATATTTTTAATGTCATTTAATCCTGATAAAACCTTCAATTTAATCCCAAATATTTATTTCATAGGATTCTTCGCGGGTCTTAGATCGGTAACTGTATTCACAGTCACTTCCCATTAAGGTCACCCATCGCCAGAGTCTCGACTCCTTTAACTTATTAACATTTAATTTCTTTTATTTTTTCTTAATTTTTTCTTAGACTTTATTCAGTAAATTTATGTCTCCTCACCCTAGTTTAAGTGTAGTTCCAAATATCCTAGCTATAACAGACATTAGTTCATCGGTATAGTAGTATGTATGGACTACCTAAAGTGTGGGCATTACACATCAGCTTTTTAGGAACATTACATAGTATACACAAAACTTGTGGATTGTATTAGGCATAACTTCCCTTATTGTGCTTTTCACACTCTCACATTGATCTATCATGATTGCATTCAGTGCATGACCACCCATTATTGCAAGCCGCGTATTGAAAACCCATTTAAAATTATTAATGTCCTAATGAGAAATAAGTGCACTACCTAATTAGAATCGATTAGCGGTGATGATTAACTTCAATAATGATTGCAAATGGCATTCTATAACGATTGATGAGAGATTTTGTATAAACTCTTACAACATCATAAAACTCTTCACAAGCTTACAACATCATAAAACTCTTCATAAGTAGCAATGCTCTGAGGATGCACCCAAAACATATTAGTGAAAAAAATTTGTGTTTTGTTGTTACATTCTTAAAAACGTCATATTTATGTAGTCAGCATCTCCATTGCCAAGCTTCAACCTTCTTATTCTATTATCAAAATTGTGATAATTCCTTAGGAGACAACTTCTTAGGACCCCCAACTTGCATTTCTAAGAGTCTAACATTTTTTGTTGGCCTTATTCCAGCAATGTTATGTGCTTCAAGCCTTCTTTTTATAGCTGAAGGTAAACTCCCATGCACTTGCATGAACCTAGACATATTAGGTTCTAACTCATGGTTATGTTGGGTCTACAATTTTGTCACTTTCCAAAAACCATTACTTATTAAAATTGCGCTTTGGCGTGTAGGGTAATTTATTCTCTTCGATGATGATTCTGCATAAGATATTTTTCCCCTATCATAGCCGATTGTTTAGTATTTATGCACATTGCCATTACCTTTCAAAGAAAACTTCCTAGTCACACTAAAGCCTTTCTCCTTAGCATAAGAAAGGTATGCATCAAATAGAATGTTAATACTAGCATACTACATACAAACTTGGAGCTCGATCATGGATTGCTAGCTCAATTTGTTGATTCTCATGATGAATTACAAAAATATTATTGCCATTGCCATCACCAGCTTTACCTACCTAAAATGTCTCTATTACTTCATTTTCTTTAGAATCTTCTTCCATTATCTTCATTAGATCTCCATCTTCATATTGACCATAGCTTAACTCATCCCCATTTGCACCTTCATTTACACTTTTTCATTCTCCTAAAATATCGATAATAATATTTCTAACTATACTACTATTGCTTTGGCCCATTTTATCTTCAAGACTTCTATTGTTCTTCTAATGAGTTTTATCTCCATGCCTACTGTTATTGCTATGGTCGTTTTGATCAACAAATTTGCTATTATTGCTGTGGTTGATTAATTCTTCCATTTGTGGAAGATGAGAAAATGTGTAGAAGGAGAGAAGAAGATTTGCAAAGATGCATTTTTTTTTTAATGTGTAGAGAATAAGTGTAAAGATGAAGTTTGATTTTTCTTTTTTTTTTTTTTTGGTATTGAAAATGAAAACATAATTTATTATTGTTTGCTTAAAAAAAGATAATGTAGTTGGAGGGAAATTGTTGAAGGAGGGAAGAGTAAAAGATGGAGGGAAACTTTGCCTCCAAAAATATATAGGGTAAATAAGACGTTATATGTTGTTGGGAAAGTTGATCCTTCAATCATAGCCCTTAAAAATATTACTCCCTCTATCCCACAATGATAAACTTACTTCTATTTTCATATGGATTAAAGAAATATAATTAATATAGTTAAAGTAATTGTTAGAAGAAAGAATACAGTAATAAAGGAAAGGATTGTGTTTTTGTCTGTTTCTTATTTACAGAGATATTACATCTATTTATACATGAGAATATGATCTAATTTAGACAAGAATAATAATTGTTGTAATTATGCTACACAAATCTCCTATAATCATGCTAATTACTGTAATTATGCTACACAAATCTCCTATAATTATGCTAATTATTGTAATTATGCTAACACCCCCCCTAAAACTCAAGGTGGTAGCACAGGAGCCAACTTGAGTTTGCTTAAGAGATCCTAAAAGCGAGCGGGAGGAAGCGTTTTGGTGAATATATCAGCGGTTTGGCTCACAGAGGAGACAGGAATCAAACATATGGTGCCTTGAGCAACATGATGACATACAAAATGATAATCAATTTCGATGTGTTTGGTACACTCATGAAATACATTTTTATGAGAAATATGTATGGCACTTCTATTATCACAATGAAGCATTGTGGCAGAAGAATGAGTGATACCCAAATCAGTTAATAAACACCGTAACCAAAGTAATTCAGATGTAGCATCAGCAAGAGCACGATATTCAGATTCTGTGCTAGAACATGCAATAACAGTTTACTTTTTGCTACACTAAGAGATAAGAGAATTACCCAAGAAGAAACAATAACCAGTTGTAGAGCGACGATCTGTCAGATCACCAGCCCAATCAGCATCAGAGTAGCCAGATAATACTAGGGAGGAGGTAGCGAAAAAGTGCAAACCATGAAAAAGAGTGCCTTTGATATAACGAAGGATTCGAAGTACTGCAGAGAAATGAGTTGAGCGAGGAGCAAACATAAACTGGCTGATCAGATGAACAGCATATGAAATATCAGGTCGAGTAACTGTGAGATAAACAAGACTCCCGATAAGCTGTCGATATAAAGTAGGATCATCAAGAGGAGTGCCATCAAGAGGTGTAAGTTTGCAATTGAGCTCCAATGGGGTTGATACTGTTTTGCTATCAGTGATGCCTGCTCGAGAAAGTAAGTCGGATGCATACTTGGCTTGAGATAGATAATAGCCATCAGAATTTTGAGAAACTTCAAGACCCAAAAAATAGCTGAGAGAACCCAGGTCTTTCATTTCAAAATGCTGATTGAGATAATGTTATAACTCTGAAATACCAGATGAATCATCTCTTGTTATTATCATATCATCAACATAAAGCAACAGAAGAATAATATCACTGTCAGTTCGGCGAGTGAATAATGCAGAATCATGTGGACTAGAGAGAAAACCAAGTTGAGCAAGAGTGGAACTAAATTTGGCAAACCAGGCCCTGGGAGCTTGTTTTAATCCATATAAGGCTCGCCGAAGTTTGCAAACCTTATGAGGAGAATGATAACCAGGAGGAGGATGCATATAAACCTCTTCTCTTAAATCACCATGAAGAAAACCATTTTTGACATCCATCTGGAAAAGTTTCCATTTACGAACTGCAGCAATAGCTAAGAGACTGCGAATAGATGTTAATCGGGCCACTGGAGAAAAAGTTTCTTCATAATCGATACCATACTCTTGAGTGTACCCTTTGGCTACTAAGCGAGTTTTATAGAGTTCAATAGTTCCATCAGAACGGGTCTTGATTTTGTAAATCCATTTGTAACCAATAGGGGTCTTGTTTGGTGGAAGATCAACTAAATCCCAAGTATGAGTTTTCTCTAAAGCCTGAAGTTCGTCAGTCATAGCTTGCTACCAAAGAGGGTCAGTACTTGCCTCATGATAAGAACGAGGCTCATGAAGGGTTGCAATAGTAGAGTAATAGTGAAAATCAAAAAGATAATGAGGAGTTTCTTTCACACAAGTAAAATAACGAAGAGTAGTGCTAGGAGGAGATGCAGGCGTAGGTACTGGATCAACAACTGGTGCAGATTCAACAGGGGCAGGTGTAGTTGGGCTAATATTGAGTACATCACAATCACTTGGATCAGGACTTGGTAATAGCTCTTTAGAGGAGTCAGTGAAAAATAGAGAATCAGTATTGACAGAGTGATGAAATTTGGAAAGAGAAGAGAACATAGTATTGTCCCAACGATACCCTTTGTGTTCAATGCCATAACCAAGAAAACAACATAGACGAGGACGGGGTTCTAATTTGGTATGTTCATGAGGTTGTAAAAGAACAAAAGAAACACATCCAAAAGGTTTAAGGATGGAATAGTTAGGAGGTTGTCCAAACAACTTTTCAAAAGGAGATAAAATATGAAGAACCAAGGTAGGAAGTCGGTTAATAATATAAACAGCATGAAGAGCTGCTTCTCCCCAAAATTTTTCTGGACATGAGGCAGAAAGAAGAAGAGTACATACAGAATCAAGAATATGGCGATGCTTGTGTTCAGCTCACCCATTCTGTTGAGAGGTGTGAGGACAAGAACGTTGAACAACGGTGCTTTATTGACTAAGAAACTAAAGTAAAGAAGAATCCCGATATTCCATGGCATTGTCTGTTCGGAGAATTTTAATCTCACAAGAGAACTGAGTTTTAATCATTTTTGCAAATGTGATGTAAATTTGTGATAACTCAGATCGATGTTTCAAAAAATATATCCAAGTAAACCGAGAATAATCATCAATAAATATCACAAAATAACGAAAACCATTTATTGAAGAAATAGGAGAAGGACCGCAAATGTCAGAAAGAATTAAACCAAAAGGAGTGTCTGAAGTAGTATTATTATGAGAAAAAGATAATGCAGGTTGTTTTACAAGCTGACAATTTAAACAATTAAATGACTCAAACTTAATAGATCCTAATAATCCACTAGAAATTAAAGGTTGAATTTTACTGGCAGAAGCATGACCAAGACGAAGATGCCATTGGTGAATGGAGGAATTAGGGATTGTAGCTGCAGACACAAATCTCTGAGGAAGATGTAAAGATGCAAGCTCAAATAATCGACCCACTTTGCGACCCTCTCCAAGAATCTGTCCCATTTATGGATCTTGTACCTGGACACCATGGGGAGAAAAAATAACATTTAGTCCTTTTTCACACAACTGACCAACAGAAATAAAATTGAGTGCCAAATTAGGGATATAATAGGTGTCAGGGAGATGAAGATTTGAGGTAGACACATGATCAGTATGTGTGATGTTCATTTTAGTACCATTTGCAGTATGGATTGGTGGTAAGGAAGATACAGGTTTTGCAGAAGACAAGAATTTAAGATTAGTGGTCATATGATTACAACATGTAGAGTTAAAAAGCCAATAAGAATTACCCGGAGTGGCAGACATGGCAGTAGGAGAATTAGAAGAGATAACCTGTTTGAATAGTGCCTCAAGATCACTCATGGTGATGGCAGTAGAACCCTCAGTAGTAGCAACAGCAGTGACAGAGGAAGAACCAGGCTTTGAGACATTCTTGAATTTAGAATGCCCTCCTTTTGGTCTTGGAGGGCGTGTGGGACAATGTTCAAAAATATGACTGTAACCATGACAATATTTGCATTATATAGTAGGACAATATGCAAAAGCATAACCAATTTGATTACAATTCTTACAGAGTTGATTGCCAGATTTCTGATGTGAGAATCGAGTAGTTGCAAGAGCAGTTTCAAATTGAGGAGTTTTATCCAAACTGAGACGAGTCTCTTCAAAAATAATCTCTTGAGTAGCAATATCCAATGATGGGAGTGGATTTCGATGTAGCAGGGACACTTGAACGGCCTCATATTCTGATCGAAGAGCCATTAGAACTTGAATGAGATAAAGATGATCTTCACTGATTTTGGCCTGAGATATTTGATTCCAAATGGGTTGGACCTAGGCAATAAAATCATTCACAGATTGACCTGCTTCTTATTTCAGATTATAAAGAGTAGTCCACAACTGATAATAGTGGGCAAGTCCAGTGGTCTGATATCGATTAGCCAAAAAATCTCAGATTTCTTTTGCAGAGTCATAATTAGCAAATTGGATGTGGATGGATGAGACAGAGGTATTGCGAAACTAGGTGATGATCTGATGATTTTTACTATCCCAATCCTCAAGAAGACAGCAAATTTTGCATCAGTTTCATTGTTCTCTCTTGTCGGTGTAGTGATATCTCCGGTAACAATACGTCAAAGCTTGCGACCTATCAAAAAACTTTTCATTCCTTGAACTCAAAGATTATAGTTGGAACCAGTCAGAACTGTTGCAATAGGTTTTGAAATATCAGATTTCTCCATTGATAACAAGATGAGGAGAAAAAAAAAAGGTATAATAACAGGAATGAAAGAATGAATCAGAACAGATTATAGAGAGAGAAGAGAGACCCGAGAAACTAGAAATAAAAGTTTACGGCTCTAATACAATGTTAGAAAAAAGAATACAAGTAATGAAGGAAATGATTATGTATTTGTCTGTCTTATTTACAGAGATATTATATCTATTTACACAGGAGAATATGAGCTAATTTAGACAAGAATAATAATTACTGTAATTATGCTATACAAATCTCCTATAATCATGCTAATTGCTATAATTATGCTACACAAATCTCCTATAATTATGCTAATTGCTGTAATTATGCTAACAGTAATAAATTATGTTTAGCATTTTCCTAATATACCCTCCACTCATATTACTTTATTAAAAATAAAATAACTCATGTTACCAAACTATCATTGGACTAATAAATTTTACATTATCAATGCATATTACAGGGGCATATTAGGAAGTTAATAAATAAATTACTATTTCAAATAGGAAAGTGACCTATAATTTGTGACATATGAAAAAAGAAAGTAAGCCTATTTTTATTGGATGAATGGAGTCTAAATTCTTTGTGAATTAAATTGATCTACATTTATTATAAATCAATGAGAATAATTATGCAATTTTATTATAATTTTAATGCTTTTACTATATTATCCTCTAATTATTTATCATAATTAATATATGGCTAAAAACTAGGAAGGACATTGGTGTTTACATTGTTGATTCATAATAAATACATATCAACTTCATCCACACAGCGTTACTCTAAAAATATTTATCTAGACAACACTTTATATTTTAAAAGTAAATACCCCCTCCCTCCCATAAAGACAAATATATTTATATTTTCATATAGTTTAAGAAAATATAATTAAGATAGTTAAAGTAATAAATTTTGTTTAGTTTTTTTAATATACTCTTCATTCATATTACTTCATTAAAAATTTAAATAACTTATATTACTAAATTATTCTCGAAATTAAAATTTAATTGTTAATACATATTAAATAGAAATATATTAATAAACAAATAAATAAATTACTATTTTAAAATAAAAAGCACACTCAATACTGGTTCAATGCTTTTCGAGAGAAGTATGTTAATTCCCAACAATAAATAACAATAAAAATATTTGAAAAGTAATATGAATTTTACACCAATTACTTATTTACAGAATCAATAACAAATAAAACTTTAAAATACTAAAGATTTATATTTTTTTAATAGGTGTGAATATATACTCGTTAAGATTTATTTAATTCACCTTATTTGTATGAAAAATTACAATTTTAATAATAATTATATAAAAAATTGTGTTAAATAAGTGTAAATTATATTTAATAAACTGCAAATTTTAGTTTCTATATAAATAATATAATTAAATAAATCTTAACGGATATATACTTGCACATCATGATTCTAAATACTCTAATACATAAATTATTTAAAAATCCTTTAACAAGCACATCTATTTATCTATATTATAAAGTCGGCCAAGTTTTATTTATAAGTCATCATGTGACACTTTCTAAAGAGAATTTAACTTGCTAATTAATATTATTATATTAATATTTTAATTTTTTTTCTTTAATCCATATATATATATATATATTAAATTTAAATCATTTGAGATTTGCAAGTGTAATTCATTGTGATTTTCTTTTTAAATTTTAGGTTTAGCAAATTATAATAATAATCCTTAAACAAATTGCTCAATTTTATGATAATTATCACGACCCAACCTATGGGCCGGAGCGGCACTAGGACCTGTTTAAGAAACACTGTATTTATGCTCCACAGACAGAGAAATAATGAAAATAATCTTACCCAAAGTTTAACTGTGTCTCAAAAATTTCAAAAATTTATGAGAAAGCCTCTGAAAGTTGAGTCATCTCCAAAGCCCATCGGAGCCACCGCCGGAATCACCGCGCACGGTGACCGGTCGCCCGTCGCCGGTGACATTTGCCTAATCTGATCATACCATCATGTTCCTCTCCTCTCCCTCAGTCCATAGGTGGTCTTGGATCGTCAATCTAACGGTCAGATCATCAGAAATCTCGTTGGAAAGTCAAAGAAAGCTGATTTTCTCTCTCCTCACCGGCGCCAAAAATGGCCACCAAATTCGGCGAGGCTGGTCTCATCTGAAAGGGCTCGCTCTTAAGAGTCCATAGCTGCTGAAATCACTCCAATCGAACGTCGGGATCGCTGGACACGAGCAGTTTGGGACCTCCTTCTCTCTCTCTCTCTCTCTCTCTCTCTCTCTCTCTCCACTGTTGGCCGGATTCCCCACTACTGCCGCCGCTTGGGAGGTCGCCGGCCAGGTGGGGAGCCACTTGGGAGGTTGCCGGCCGGTCATCGGAGAAGAAAAGAAGAAGAAGAGAGGGGAGGAGAGGAGAGGAGAGAAATTGGGGTTGGGGGGGGGGGGTGTCCTCCTCTCGATTTTGTTTTAATTTTTTTTTTTTTTAAACTTGTAGTGACAGTGGAAATCCACTGTCACACGCCAAGTCCCATGTTGTTACATTCTTCCCCCCTTAAGAAAAATTCATCCTCAAATTTTCGAATAAACAAAGAAATAAGGAAAAGAAGATTATTAGAACAAGTACAATCATTACTACTCCAGCTATGCAGAGATTGGTAAACATTTACTTCTCAAACTCCTCGTATATTATATATGACATTCTACTGCTCTCTGATTCTACTATAGTGTTCTATTTGTCATCATCTCTTTCTAGAGGGCTTTTATCTTGTAACTATTTATTGACCATTTTTCTGACATTTCAAATATTCGCTATACCTCACTACTCATGACTTGATGTCTCATAACTTCAATAAACTTTGGCGCTTATCTCACTTTTATTACGCCCTAACGTGTCTCTTGGTGACTTCAGTCCTCATTCCTTTGTTTCAATAATCTCTGTTTCCCCAAAACATAACTTATGTTCCTTACCCTATTATGTTCTATAAGATGTTTCCTGTAGCACCTATCACAGGTATCTTATTCTAAATCTTTACTTGTCCTTTGACCTCAATGGTTAGCACCTATGCATCTTGTTCGAGATCTTCACTCTTCTTATGACGTCAGTGGTCAATACCTATAAATCTTCTCACTCCCATGATACTTCAAATTTTTAATCTTTTTTGTGTTATTACTAAGGTACTTAGACCAACCTCTGTCCATCTTATGTAACTAGTTAGGTAGAGTTCTCTCTAAGGGCTAAGTGTACCATTTATCAACATTGGAAAGCAAACTGGGTCTCTTCTCTTATGTGACAAAAGTGTTTATATTCCCTGACAACTCAATCCATGTGACTTTATCAATTCTCACTCCTCCTCTGGAATGAGAATATCTGGACTTCTTCCTAAAACTTCTTAGTATGTGGCCTACTTCTGACACATTGGCACTTAGATCAAGGCTCTACTACTCCTTTAATCTATCATCTCATAATAACTTGTTTTAAACATCTCTTAGTGTGTTCCTAGCATACCTATTCCTTCTTATCCTCATCATTATAAATAGCTTCACCGAGCTTTCTTCCTGTCCTTTGGATCTTATCCACTTCCTTTTCCTGTTTCTACTATTGTTAATATCTTTCCAACCTACTGTACTTATTCTTTAACCTTTGTTTTCTCTCATTCTTAAACCTTTTCCTTCAAGGATGTCCATTCCATCATCAACTTTAACTTTCTTTTTATTTCTTAGTCCTATCTTGATTACTAGTTCCATTACTTCGAGAATTTTAATCTTATAATTGACCCTTACCAGCACATTCTTCACATTATGTAACACTTATAACTAACCATAGAAAATTCTTTTTTGTATCTCCTTTTTTCCAACTTAACTATCAGAACATTATCATTCTCTACCAGCCTTAGTAGGAAATTGCTCATCCTGGATGGATAGGAGCCCTAGAAACTATAAGTTTCATCTGAACTAACACGGCTGTGGGAAATATGTGACATGCCTTAATTCTAAACAAAATACTTCATGTGTTCATTCTCCTTAATATAATCACATATACTGCCTATAGCTTTCCAAACTTCAGCCTCACTTTTTCCATTAGCAACAATTTCATCTATTGAAACTCATTCACAATTAGTATTCCCTCCAGCTTATAGTTTAAAACAGTTGCAAGCCTTAGTAGCTAACTCAATTTAACTCCTGTCATTACTCAAATCGTCCTTTCATACTTAACACTAGGTATGCACTTACTGTCATTCTCATATCAAAAAATTGTGTATGAATTGGTGCTTACCAAACTCTCAAATAACTAGGTCTCCTTGACTTAGTCTCTGTTCCTTATATAACCTTCTAGAACCAAAAGTACAAGCTAAACTTGAAAAGAAAGAAAAATATATCCTTTTATAATCAACTACGCCCGATTGTCCATATAATAACGTTTAACCTATGTTTCTTGGTTTTTCTCTTCAAATTTCATCATTTCCTAGCATAATTGTGCTCTATTTATAAGGTATCATCTGCATGAACCCTTTACCATACCATTATCCTTCCTGACATATACTTTATAATTTATTAACTTTACTTATAATCGACCTATGATTCATATCTATCATCGTTTATATTGTGCCTTAACTTTTGTTGAATCCTGAAAGATTTCTCTTACTAATAGATTCTTCCAACACTAATGCCACCCTTATCTATGGTCATTAATTTGATCCTTGAACTTTCTAGTGATTTATAACCACCCATACTTATCACTTTTCGTTCTACCCCTGCTATTGTTCTATCATTATTGCTTCACTGCAAAGTGATTCTGTTGATCACACTAAAACTGTTTGCCTGACATTCATACGAACCTCTAACTACCTTCTCACTATCTCAAAAGTCTAACCTAAGCCTATGTGTCATTATCCATCATTTTTTTTTTCATCATACCTATTTGATCCCTTAGATTAACTTTTATTTAACTTACTACTTACTAACTTCTTTTTCTCTGCCTAATTAGATAGTTCGTAATACCATCACACACTTTCTAGCTTTTGCTCATTATTATTGTATTCCTCACCTAATCTTCTTGATATTATTAACAAGTTAAAAGAATCTTGCCCCATTGCTATCCACTTCACTTTAGAAATAGGAAATAGATGGAGTATGATCCAATCATGAAACTCCAAGCTCTATATTTTAGCCCCTGGCACTACCTCGACTACATAATGCTATGAGTATCACCTTACTAGATTTCATACCATCATCACTATTCTCACTAATGTGGTCCCATTTTGGGTTATCCATCCTTGTCATTTACCTTGCCAAGAATAACACTTAGCCTACCTTATATCTTAACTTTGTTCCTTTTATTATACGCCCTTCAGGTTGTCCTTTCATTTATTTCCTTTGTCTTCCCCAAAGTAGAACTTGACTATTCTATCCCTGGTTCCATTCTTCTTCCTAACATGACAGCTGTACCTACTAACTATATCTTTCAGAGTCTCAACCACGTTATCACATATCTGTGCTACTCAGATTTGGTCCTTTGACCACTCTAGCTAGTACTTCCACTGGCATTTAGATTATATTGCATCTGCAACCAATTGTCCAAACCTTCATTCTGCACTTTCTCTATCCATTGGCCTTCTATAATTTATCTTCGCTAATTTATTTCTCTTAACACTATTATAATTAGATTATACTATTGTTTTGAACAATATGAAATTAGAAAGGAACTTAGGAAATTGCAATCATACCTTTATCGTATGATTTCTATTCTTATCCTTTAGCTTACGTAATACCCTTACTACCTCGAGAACTAAATCTGCAGTAATTTTATTTATTTGTTATTATTATTATTTTTTTTTCCATGTTTACTCAATTAGCCAAAACTTAAAATTCTAGAAACCCATCATCCAATTCAAAGGATTTACATCCATCGTGATCTGATTATATATGATTTATATAATGGAACTTATATCCTCTCCAGGATACCCGAGCTAACTACTCTCTACCACAATCTACAGTCCCATCTGGGGCACTATTTTGTTGGTCACCATTATTAGTAATAACCTTCGATCCCTTCTGAAAAGATAGGACTATACCCTAACTTACTGCAACAAAGGTACTACATTTACCACCTTGCCCAAACCATGTCAAATTAATGACTCTCCTATCATATCATAGCTCTGTGAATCATCAATTCATAGTTTTGACCTTCCCTAGGTAGTAGGGTTGTACTTTACACCTTGTTAATATACACAAGGTATTCTATTCTCGCTAAGCTCTAAGCAAAACATCTGTCGTTTTGCAAAAACCATCCAAAATTCCATACCGAAGACTAGATGGTCTCACTCTATAGGTGTCACCTTTACTTTGCAACTAGTCTAAAACCTCTGGTCTGATGGCAACTCTTAATGCAACTCTAGCTCATGCTAGGGTAATTGAGTCACTGACTCTAGTTACCACCCAACTGTGACCTTTCGATATTCTAGCTCTAGATCCCTAATCAGGAGTTCCCAACTCCTCTGCAGATATAAAACTCTGTTCTGGCATAACTGTACCAAAACAGAGGCCATCCGCAAACACCCTCATTATGGAGCACCACGGGGATGCATGCAGCTCTGCACAATAATCTCATGTCGATACTATAATCTGCAGCTTATAGAGTAGACATCGAGAATATTGTATAGTTACTACGATACGTCCTGATAGACTAGGTCTCCTAATCTCTTATCTCTCTTGAATCTACTATTATCATAAAATTACTCTGACTGGGTCATCCACTAACGACTACGAGCAGTGGTATCCTTATCCTTATCTAGGGCAAATGTACTTTCAAGACTCACCTTTATGTACTTGTGCCTTGCACGAAATGGGCACACTACTTAAACCCATACAGACAGAAACATAGTGTTTCTTGGAGTACGTATCCTCATGACAGACCTCAACATGTCTGCTAACTCTGTTTCACATTTCTATGTACTCCATGAAAATCAAGACACTAACTGAGGCACTTTTATATTTCTCGAGGTATAATGTAGAATCTAGAAACAAGGAATTACAGAAAAGACAAAACAGAATCTTATACTCCGCATGTAACATCCTAACAAGACTCCTTTTACACTCCCAAGTATATTATTTCCCATGAATCTAGAGCCTAAGCTCTGATACCAACTTTGTCACGACCCAACCTATAGGCCGAACCGGCACTAGGACTTGGGCCAGCTTAAAGCCCCCGAGGCCCATAGTAAGCCTAACTATTCCTCAACCCATAACCAAGCACACAATTTAGGCCCAATATGCATAGAAAAATAATTTAAATTAAAATGTTATAATTTTAGTTCGGGCCAACTTAACCTAGAAATTTTCAGAACTAAAATTAGGGGAGCCCAGCTCAACCCTGTTACCTCATTTACAAACTGTTTAAATACCATACAAATCTTCATTTATTAATCTCAAAAATTTAAATTAACACAATTTCTAACAAGGTCCACACTATTACTAACACATGCGGAGTTCTCAATTTCAAATTTAGAAAAGATTGTAAAATAATTAAATAATCGATGTTAAACCTGCAAGGAAGAAAACAGGTTGCTCTGTAAAATAACTCCTCCTGTAGCCTGGAAAAATAGGTGAACAGGAGTGAGCGTTCGACTCAGAGAGTAAAATATCAATTTTAACCATAATCTTTATAACTATCTAAAGCTAATGCACCCTGTAGAGCGAAATGCAACATCAGTAATATTTTACATCATAACAGCAAAAAAGTAATTTGGAGCACTCACACACCCAGTAATGTCAAATCATAATATATATGGGAGTTGATCCCCTGTACAGCTCTCTTTAATCCAACCTGTGCCAGCGAAGAACTCAAGCCGGACTTTCGCTTAATAAACCAAATCGGGGTCCCAGCGAAGAACTCAAGCCGTATCTAGCCCGAATGACCGAGTCCTAACGAAGATCTCAAGCCGTGTCTACCCGTCCTATCCATAGCCAACACCACATCACATGCACGCCAATGCATGCACACTGCTCCAAATTACCACAACAACATCCATGACACTTTAACAGTTGTGAATGCAATATAAAACGTGCCTAGAGTTTAACTACATAGATATATACATATAAGTGATGCATGGGCATGCTTGAACACATAATAATATCGAAATTACAATTAAAATTAATATTTTACTCACAGTACACCGATGACTATTGTGGTTGCTGGATGCAGAAAAATGGCTGATCTCGATCACCTAATAATTAAATTATAAATTTATTAGTACTCAGTTAAGATAAAACTCTAAAGAGGCAACAGACAGCCTAATTCACGCCGAAAATCCAACAGAGTTTCCCCTATACCTGGGACCTACCCAACCTGCAAAAAGGCTCAAATAACACTTCTAAATTCAACTCATATCTCATCATCATTATATGGCCCCTCCTGGGCCCTCCAGACCAAGCAATACTCAAAATCTTAAAAATTACGTTTTAGTCCCTATAATTGACATTTTGCAAAAATCCACTCAAATAAGCTCTAAAAATTCTAAAATTTCACCCCGCGGTCCTTAATAATAGTATAAGACTATTGCAAAATGAATTGTAATTTTTTAATCACCCATGAATATTTTATTCAAGAATATTACTCAATTTCCATAAGTTTTCAACAGCTAACATATTCTTAATTCAACCCAATTCAATATTCACATATTTAAACCTCCATCCTCAAGCTTCAACCAATCATATAAAATTTAAATATCATAACTTCAAATAATCTTATATGCCCATATGCTAAAAATCTAACTAAAATACATCTATATTTTTCAAAAATATTCTACAATCACTCAAAAATTCAATAAACACCACAAAGTATCTCCAAATAATTTTACTTTCATCATATATTTTTCTTAGAATTTTTCTCTAATTTTTCCTGTTTAAGAAACACTGTATTTATGCTCCACAGACAGAGAAATAATGAAAACAATCTTACCCAAAGTTTATCTGTGTCTCAAAAATTCTAAAAATTTATGAGAAAGCCTCTGAAAGTTGAGTCATCTCCAAAGCCCACCGGAGCCACTGCCGGAATCACCGCGCACGGTGGCCGGTCGCCTGTCGCCGATGACATTTGCCGAATCTGATCATACCATTATGTTCCTCTCCTCTCCCTCAGTCCATAGGTGGTCTTGGATCGTCAATCCAATGGTCAAATCGTCGGAAATCTCGTTGGAAAGTCAAAGAAAGTTGATTTTCTCTCTCCTCGCCGGCGCCGAAAAAGGCCACCAAATCCGGCAAGGCTGGTCTCATCTGAAAGGGCTCGCTCTTAGGAGTCCATAGCCACTGGAATCACTCCAATCGGACGTCGGGATCGCCGGACACGAGCATTCAAAGTTTGGGACCCCTTTTTCTCTCTCTCTCTCTCTCTCTCTCTCTCTCTCTCTCCACTGTTGGCCGGATTCCTGGCTATTGCCACCGCTTGGGAGGTCGCTGGCCAGGTGAGAAGCCACTTGGGAGGTTGCTGGCCGGTCACCGGAGAAGAAAAGAAGAAGAAGAGAGGAGAGGAGAGGAGAGGAGAGGAGAGAAATTGGGGGGGGGGGGGTGTTCCTCCTCCCGATTTTGTTTTATTTTTTTTTTTTTAACTTGCAATGACAGTGAAAATCCACTGTCACACGCCAAGTCCCATGTTGTTACAATAAGAAAAAAAATATTATAAATAAACTATTAAATTTAATTAAAAAAATTATGATGAATCAATAAATGTAAATTCATTATGAAAATTTTATATTAGTAGTTTTTGAAGCATGTGCGTTATACATGCATCAAATAATTTATATTTATAATTTTTTTATTATATTTTTATGATTATATAAATTAAATTATTATATTTTTATCATAATTATACAAATAGTCATATATATGCTAACAAAATGATATTAAAATCTCACGAGTGATAAAAATTATTTGTAATTTTATGTAAATTATAATTGACGACATATTGTCCTTATTATTATCTACAAAATTTTTATAATAATTATTTTCTTATTTATAATAAGACTAATATTCATATACATACTAAATAAATTCTCAAAAATTATAAAACCACTAGTCTTATTGCCCGCGCAATGCGTGAATAATTTTTTATTTATTTTAATAATATAATTTAATATCTATTTTTTATATTTTATATTTTTAAAATCATACTAAAATTTTGTTAAAATTAAAATTTTTATTTAATTATGTTAAATACAAATTCAATTTTATTAAAATTTGAACAATAATATTATTGGCCCGTCACTAAATAATAAGTGATATGAATGAAAATGAACATTTTCATGAAAACTTTTATTACCTTATTTTTTAGGCAAATGTGTTTTTTAATCTAATATCAATAATTATTAAAATAAAATTATTAATTCAAATATTATCTAATACTAATAATTAAATTTATAATTAAAATGATAAATTAAAATGAAATTTCAACTCAATTAGGCCTTATCTAATAATTTTTTTTTCAATAAATATTTTTTATTTTTAAATTTCAAATTTTTTTTATAAATAATAATTAAATGAAGATAAAAAGTTAGTTACAATAAAAATTTAAATATTTTATGCTATTTAAATTTTAAATATTTTTATATTTTTAAAGAAAATCAGCTTAAACATATGATATTTTTTGGCTAAGTGGCATATATGTTAACAATGTTAGTGACAACTATATTAAAAAATTGATAAATGACAAAATTTTAAGTTACATTCTTAAACACATGACATGATTTTATGAGCCTATTTTTAGTTTTAGCTTATATATATATATATATATGACAACTATATTAAAAAATTTTTTGCGATCGTAAATTTCTTGACCTATATAACATTAAATACCATATTATATTTTATAACTATAACTTTTCTTTTCCATTTCATTTGAAAATTATTTTATTTTTCATTAATTTTAGAATTTCATTTTTAATAGAATAATTATTTGTAAAATGTTAACTATAAATGATGTTAGTATTTTATTTTCTTAAAAAAAATTAACTTTCAGCATAATTTAATAAAAATAAATATAATAACTGCACAAACTAAGAGCATGAGTATCATAAGCTTTCACCTTAAGCGACACTTCTACTTTTTTTTTTTTTTTTCTTTTTCATTTCTCTTATTAAACTTTTTAAACTTTAGGTCAAGATCTTTTTCAACTCTCTGTCACAATTAGCTTTTCCTATTTATTTACTATTGAAGTTTAAGTTTAGAGGTGGAAAAAGGATTTTGGGTTATTACTTTTTATTTTTATGTTATTTTCGATAAATTATATTTTAATAATAATTTAAATGAAAACAAATGCATAAAAGCTCAAATAAAATTAAAAGACAACGGTTAATATATGTATATTAACCATAAATAGAGGGCACTAGAAGGAATTTAGCCTAATTAATAAGAAAAAGAATCATAAGAATAAACTCAAATAAAAATAAGTAAATACGTGAAATTATATATTAGCTTTTCTATTTACATTATATTTTTCTTCTTTTTCTTTTCTTTATTGATCTTGAATAGTTATAATTATTTTTTGTACAAATTATATTTAAAGTATTTCATATGTCACATACATGAAGTCTTAATTAACGTAAAAGTAAAATAAGTCAAAATGATAAATTTTATGGGAGCATCAGTTTTTAAAGTTTGAATTAAATTTAAACCAATTATAGTGCTTTAAGATTTAATTTAGTTTAAAATCATAATAATTGAATAGATTATAAGAGTTATTTCTCATATTTTATTACATTATTATTATTATTTATAAATTTCTTTTTAATATTACTTTTTTCCCTTTCACATTTGTTGAAAGTGAACACATTGAAAAATGAATAATTATATTTTATAAAACTCATTCACAAAGTCTAGTTTTTTTTTTTTTTTTTAAGTTGCTTTGTGCGTCTATAATTAATTTATATAAAACTGCTCAATAAATGAGCTTAAAAAAAAGGAAATTACGTTTAACTTTAGAATTAAGATTAATATTTAAAATAAATTACTTATTAGTTAATTATTTTTTATAAAATTTTATTTTCAATTATAATAAAAAAATTAATTAAATAGAAGCTGAATGCAAATAGGCTAAGAATTTTAATAAAATATAACTATGCAAATTAAAACTTACAAATTATATTATATTATTTCCTACCTCTTTATATTAATTATAAGATTTTATGCAAATTTTTTTATTGCCATAGTTTTAATATTCCATTCCTTTTTATTTTCTCCAAGTGAATTTATTGATATAATTTGATATGATTCTTTTATATTGGTTGGCATCTTCAAAAATAATAAAATTAAAAGAAAACAATTATAAAATATAAATTATAATCGATATCTAACAAAAGAGATTCGTATACTATAACGCCCTAACTTTATGTAGTCCATACGTTCTACTATTATAATGGCTAAAGTCTGCCCGGACTGTCAGGATGTCTGGAACTACACTTAAATGATAGTGAGGAGATATAAAATGATGGAATAAATGATAAGAAAATACAAGAAAAATTAAGAGAAAATAAAAGAGATAAAATGTAACTAGGTTAAACGAGCCAGAACCGTAGCGATAGGTGACCGCACCGGGAAGTCACTGCGTAGACAGTTGACGATTTCAGAACCACGAGGAACCCTAGGAAATATTTTCAGGACATAATTAAAGGTCTAATGAGGTATAATTGACATTAAAATTGTGAAAAAAAATTTAGTGAATCGGTACAGACGAAAACAAAAATTAAAGGAATCGGCGGATCAGGGATTTAATCGGTTGTACCGAAAAAGTTCTATTATACCCCAAAGAGGGGTATTTTGATCATTTGACACCTAGAATTGACTTTTGACCTAAATGTCCTTTAAAAATAACTGGTATTAAATTTTGAAAATGCCATGAAAATAAGAAATTTTACACATAATGTAATTAAGGAAAAATGAGGGCATTATTGCAATTATAGAAACTTTGAAATATTATAATGTTTAAATGATTTGAGTGGAGGTATATAAGCTTATAAAGTGACAAATATCACCACTAACTTCATCTTCTTCCCATCCCATTCTCTCTTGGCCGATTCAAGCTTCTCCATTTCTCCTCCATGGACGCCCCACATGCAAAGCTCCATTCTTCCATCTTCATGCCATAATCCTTATAATTTCTTTCATTAAACTTGGTCCACACCTCTTGGATAGATTATACGGAGCAAAAAGGAAGAGATTTGGTGAGGATTTGTCAAGCTCAAGTTGAGGTTAGTGCTAGTTTTCCCTTCCTCACTTAATTAAACTTTGTATTAAAGTTGAGATGAGTTAAATGGTTAAGAAATTTGAAGAATTGAATGAGTATTTGATGGGTCCCCATTTCGGCAGCCATGGAAGCTATGGGAAACTGTTTGATTTGTACATGTAATTGATGATTAGTGAGATTGATTAAGTAGTTACATGTATTAGGATTTAATGGTATGTGTAATTTTGAGGTTGACTAATTTGAATTAGGGTTTTGATTTTGACTTGGAGACTTTGGGTGTAATTGCATGAAACTGACCAATTTGAGAATTGAAGAATGATATTAGAATGCTATGAATGCAGTATTGTAATATGGGAGATGGTGAAATTCAATTAGAAGTGTAAAGGTGTATGTAAGTTGAGTAATTCTTGAGGGCAGTATGTAATTTGAGCTAAAACCTAAATTGTGTGACCCCAATTGTTATGAGGCCAATTGGAGGTAAAATTAGACATATAAAGGACCAACTTTTATGTAGAAACCTTGCTGCAATTCTGCCTAAAAAGTGACCTAAAAATTTGACCTAATGCAGAATTGGCAATTTGAAACCCATAATTTGACCATATGAACAGCAGCCACTCAATTGGCTAAAACTCATTGTCGTGTTCCTCTACATTCTTTGAGTACACCAAAATATCATCAATGAACACTACAACAAACTGGTCCAAATATGGCCTGAAGATAGTGTTCATTTGGCCCATAAAAGCAGCTGGAGCATTAGTCAACCCGAAGGGCATTACCAAGAACTCATAGTAGCCATACCAAGTCCTAAAGGCAGTTTTAGGAATACTTTACTCCTGCACCCTCAACTGGTAGTAGCCTGATCTCAAGTCAATTTTGGAGAATACAGTTGCATCCTTCAACTTATCAAACAAATCATCGATCCGTGGCAGAGGATATCTATTCTTTATGGTCATTTTATTCAACTGTCTGTAGTCTATGCATAGACGGAGAGTACCATCCTTCTTCTTCACAAATAATACTGGTGCTCCCTAAGGTGACATGCTAGGGCGGATGAAACCTTTATCTAACAATTCCTGCAATTGCACCTACAACTCTTTCAACTTAGCAGGTGTCATCCTATAAGGAGTGATGGAGATTGGCTCCACACCAAGCATAATCTCAATTTCAAATTGTACCTCTCTTTCTGGAGGCAATCCCAATAATTCTTCGGAAAAGACATCCGGAAAATCCCATACCGTAGGAATATCTTTAAGATCTAGAGTCCCCACCTGGGTGTCTATCACATGAGCTAGATAAGCTTCACATCCATTTCTAATCATCTTTCTAGCAAGTGCAGCTGAAATGATGTTGGATGGCAATAACTGCCTCTCCCCGTGTATCACTACATCTGCATACTCGGGAAGACCAAAAGTGATTGTCTTCAGTCTACAGTCGATCATTGCGTGATGCCTGGCTAACCAATCCATGCCCAAGATGATATCATAATCCCGAAAGGGCATGTCAATTAAGTCTGACAAGAATGTATGTCCTTAGATCACCAGAGGACAATCCTTATACAATTTGTTCACCCTAACCTCTTGTCCTAAAGGACTAGTCACTAGCACATCATAATCCAATTTCACATAAGGAATAGTAATAGAGCATGCAATACTAGCACTAGCATAAGAATGTGTAGAACCAGGGTCAAACAACACATATACATCTCTATGAAAAATGGAGAAAGTACTAGCCACAACATTTGATGTCTCAACTTCATCCCTCTGGCGCATGGTGCACACCCTGACTGGTGCACCACTCTGCTCTGGTTGGCTCACTGTGCCTGGCTGCCAGAAGTGTTACCTCTACCCTTGCCTCTACCTCTACTAATTGTCTATTGTTCTCTAGAAGCAAAACCTTGAACAGATCCCTCAGTGGTAGTAGGTGGCCTAGATCTGCAGGCACTAGTGCAATCTCTAGCAAAATGCCCACTTCTACCACAGTTGTAACAGGCTCCTATGGCCTTATAACATACTCCTCCATGAGTCCTGCCACAAGTCTCACAAGCACGGGTAGGAAAGGAACCCCTAGATGTCTGCTGTCTGGATCTAGGTGGCCTCTGCCCTGAGAATCTTCCCCTACTAGATCCTCTGTTACTTGGTTCCCCAAAGCTCTTCCTCTTACCCGAATTGTTACTTAGACTCTGACCTGTAGGCTTACTGCTCTTCCCTTTTTCAGTGGTTACCTTCTCAGATGCCCCTTCCAGTTCTATCCTTTCCAATTCAAGGGCCTGTGATATCAACCCAGAGAATTTGTCATGTCGAAACCCAACCACTTGCAATCTCAAACTAGGAGTCAAACCGGCCTCAAACCGTTTACATCTGTCTCTACTGGTAGTGAGTAGGCTTCCAGCATAGTGGCTAAGGCGAGAAAAGTCTCTCTCATACTCGGCTACAGTCTTGTTCCCTTGCTTCAAACTGAGAAACTCCTGTAGCTTCATATCCACATGGGTATCAGGAACATACTTTTGTCTAAACTCCCTTAGAAAGTCATCCCATGTCAAGATCAAGGCTCACCAAACTGCGGAATAGTCTTCCACCACTCATATGCATCTCCATGCAGCAAGGAAATTGAATATTCAAACTTCAACTCATATGTGTAGTGCAATTTCTTAAAGACCCTCTCCATCCGTTCTAACCATTGCTCAGCTTCCAATGGGTCCACTGTACCCTTGAACTCTGCTGCCCCATACTTCATTAACTTGTCATATTGTCTGGCTGGGGATGGTGGTTGCACTGGAGGTGCTTGCACAGGAGCTTGGACTGGTATATTGCCAGCCATTTGCTAAAATAGTGCAACCATCTACTGAGCGAACTGAGCAGGAAACGGCATAGGTGGGATGGGTGCGTGATCCATCGGCATTACGAGGAGCTGGGCTTCCTGCACTCACCTGCCATCGATTGCTCTACTGTGTGGTCCCCCTCTTCCATATTGAATCACAAGGAATTCTACTCCCTGAACAACCAACACAAGGAGATTTCCCTCCATTAGTCCATATTTATGATGTAATACACTATATGTATCAATAATGATAATTGAGTAGTTGTACTTATAAAAAATTTTCAAATATGCAATTTCAAAACTTATATAAAAACCGAAGCTCTGATACCACTAAAATATGTCACACCTTATCCCTAGTAAGGCATGACATGTTCCCGTAGCATACCTAAGGAATTACCGAACTCCACCTACGAATAACCCATTAGTTATGCTATAAAGGATTTTAAAATAAATCATAGCTTTTTATCTTATCAATTCTTTTGCGAAAAACTGCATGAGAATAGTTAAAATTACATGTGAACATTCATTGAAAATAATGATAGACTAAATATTGCAAAAGTTATATTTTCATAAGTCTCAAAGTAAAATACAAAATAGTTACAAACTTAAAATGTGATAGCAATGCAATGCTTTTAAATACAAACTGCTCAATGTCCGTACATCCATACATATAGGTACAAAATACATCAAAAGGAAATTACAGGGGTATACCTACAATATATACCCACAAACAATACTAAAATGCTGCTTCCAAGTCTCTCACTCGGCAGCCTTCTCCTTTTTCTTACCTGCGACAGCATAAAAAAACTATCGCTGAGTATATCACTCAGTGGTGCACAACTAATAACTTTAAAACTTAAGGTAAAACACAATTTGTCAAAGTATAATAAATCACATTTTTCTTAAGCATGAAAACTTCACAATAGTTCTAAGTCCATAAGAGCCATTTATTGGAATAACATTTCAAATGAGAAATCACACTTCATAAATCACAATTCCCAAAGCATTAGTGTTGCCAACATCAACACACAGTTTAGGCCATGATAAAAAATTTCACGATCAGTGTCGTGTTGTACTCCATGATAAAGCAATCTCAACCTTACTAACTGTTATTAATGAGGGAAGGGCTAACTAGCTAATGAGTACTCATGTAGTCTTACCCCACTAACCTTTATTAATGGGAGACATAATCAATATCAATTATCAACCCCAAGTAGCCGTTACTACTGGGGAGTTCGGAAAGGGACTGTCATGCTAACTGTGGTTTCAAAACAATTTCCAAAAATTTCCCACTCAATAATCACATTTATAAACCAATAAACACATTTAAATTCATCATAATATCCATAGAAAGGTGGCAACACCCAAATTTCTTAAATGTAAGAGAAAAACTATATTTCAGTCAAAGTAAACTTGTTCAAAGCAAACTCATTCAATTTAACACATTCCAAGCAATTTACAAGTTTAAAAACAAAGAAAATGTTAGTTGTGCACAAACCTTCAATGCTCTCCTTTCTCTTTACTCACTATTCCTTGTCTGTTTCAACTTCTTTTTCTACTGAAAATACACAAATAGAATACCTCAATATCAATCTCAATTGCTGCCAAAAACTCATTACATACATGTCTAATGCATCCCAAGTTAGCTTTGCAAATTTTAGAAAATTTTGGTTTTGGACAGCTTGGTGCCCCAATTTTGAATCCAATTTTTACCTAGTTTTGATCATAATTTGGCGAGGTGTTCTTCATGAAAATTGTTCATCTAGGTCTTAACTTTATTTTTTTTTTTGAATCGCCTAATTCAGAGCTGTGTAGCTCAAGTTATGCCCAAAACAAGAGTACTATTCACGTTACTGTTCATGCTGCAGATTCGGTTCTGGCAGATTTATCAATCCAAATTCATTAAGTAATTTGATCAAGTTAAGTCCATAATTTGGTCTAATATTCTTCATATTAAAAGTTCTACTATGTCTTAGGTTTCCATCGGTTCAAGAATCGCCTAAATTGGAGTTTTCTAGAGAGAGTTATGGCCATGCAAAGTTTACTGTTCATATAGTAAATCTGCAGTTCTGCAGATTCAATGATTCAACTTTGCTCAGTAATTTGATTGAGTTAAGTCCATAATTTGGCCTCAAGTTCTTCATATGAAATGTTCTGCTATGTCTTAAGTTTCCATCGGTTCAATAATCGCCTAAATCAGAGTTTTCTAGAGAGAGTTATGGCCATGCAAATTTTACTATTCATATAGTCAAATTCTGCAGATTCCAGAATTGTGTCTCTAAGTTCAAGCCAAGGTTTAGGCAATTTCTGGGCAGTTTCTGAGGTGAGTCTATTCATGAAAATTCTAGCCCTATGTCTTAAGTTTCATTTCCAATTGGTTTCACACCAATTATAGTTGTGTTGCTCAAATTATGGGCTGTCAAACACACTGAACTCAATTTGCAAATTCTGCCCTAGGTTTAAAATTTTCATTTCTTCAATTATTCCCTCTAACCAACCTCAATTCACATTTAATTCACCCAAAATTACTATAATTTAGTATTGACACATCAATGGCACTTCCTAGCACAAAACCCATAATTTTCAAACACCAAAGTTTGTAATTTTCCCTAATCCTACCATTTCGTTACTTCCATTCATCAACCCAATGTCAATTCAAACTAAAAAAATATCAAATGATCATAATTTAACACTACACACACCATTTTCACTCTCTAGCACCAAAACCCAATTTTTCCATGAACCTTAATCTCCCATAATTAAATTTATGCAATCCCATGAAATCTTATTACTTCCAATTATGCATACTACTTCATTTTAACTTAGATTTATCATCAATTTAACTAAAAATACATCAAACCCTAATTTTTCTCCCATTTGGCCAAAACCCTAGTTTAGGTTCCATACATGTTTTCTTTCATTTTCTTATGAAATTTCATCATAAATTAACTTCATTCCAACTTACCTCTTATTGATTTCGTTCCAACTTCACTTTTCTTCCAATTCTTGTTCTCCTTGCGTTTAATCTCTCAATTAAAGATCTCTTTGATGTTTTCTTTTAGTGGGCTATGGAATTTATGAAGGGAATTTAAGGGAATTAAAACTTGGGAGGGGAAATCAATGAGGAGAAGAAGTGGAAGAAGAAGAGAAAAAGAGAGAGAGAGGAAGCGAGAGGAGAGGGTGGTGGCATCTTATGAAAAAAAAGAAATGAAGAAGACATTATATATATATATATATATATATATATATATATATATATATATATATATATATATATTTATCCTCAAAATTAACTTATTAAAATTATAAATTTTAATTGTATCATAAGGATAATTAAACTTAAATTTTTATTCCTTTTTTTTTTTTTACATTTACACTTAATTTTTCCTTTTAATTAAATAATTAAATTTAACTATCAAAAGCCCATAAGTCTTTCATTTTAATTTTGTCATAATGGAAATGAAAGTTTAAGTTTTCATTTCTTAAATTTTCCCTTACATATTTTTACTTGAATTTTTCTTCAATTTTTACCCCATAATTCAATTCATTAATTTCATTTAATTTAATTGACATTTTGGTCAAAAGTCAACTCTTGAAGTGAATTGACCAAAATGCCCCTCATCAGATCATAATCCTTCTTTTTATAATACCCAATGAGTCCTTAGTTTTTTTGTTTACTAGAATTTTTATTGTGTCTATCTCAATTAATTTTCGATTTATTTTTGGTCCTTAAGGTGTCTTTGAATAGTATTAGTCACGGACCAAAAATGGTACTATTTATAACTCGGAGGCTCGAGGTGTTACAATTCTCCCCTCCTTAAAAATAAATTTCGTCCTCGAAATTTACCTGGTCTCAGTCTCTGAATAGCTGTGGGTGCTGTCTCCTCATGTCCTCCTCACGCTCCCATGTAGCCTCCTCGCCTGAATGATGGTTTCACAGCACTTTGACTAGAGGTATCTGTTTGTTCCTCAACTGCTTCACCTCATGTGCCAAGATCTTTATGGGCTCTTCATCATATGTCAGGTTTGGATTCAGCTCAATCTCCTCTATTGGCAAAATGTGAGAGGGGTCTGATCTGTACCTCCTCAACATGGAGACATGGAAGACATTGTGAATCTTTTCCAACTCCGCAGGCAATGCAAGTCTATATGCCAATGGACCCACTCTTTCCAGAACCTCATACGGCCCAATGAAGCGAGGACTTAGTTTCCCCTTTCTACCAAACCTCATTATCCTCTTCCATGGGGAAACTTTCAGGAACACCTTGTCACCCACACTATATCGAATATCTCTTCTCTTTAGGTCAATGTAGGACTTCTGTCTATCCATTGCAATTTTTGAGCCTGTCTATAATGAGCTTAACCTTTTCTTCTATCTGCTGCACTAATTCTGGACCAATCAACTTCCTCTCGCCCACTTCATCCCAACATAAGGGAGTTCTACACTTCCTACCATAAAGTGCTTCATATGGAGGCATTTCGATGCTTGACTGATAACTGTTATTGTAGGCAAATTCAATTAAAGTCAAGTGTGTATCCCAACTCCCTTCAAACTCAATCACACAAGCCCGAAGCATATCCTCCAAAATCTGAATGATCTTTTCGGATTGGCTGTCTGTCTGTGGATGAAATGCTGTACTGAAGTTCAATCTAGTTCCTAGAGCTTTTGGAGACTACCCTAGAATCTAGAAGTGAACCTTGGGTCTCTGTCCGACACAATAGACACTGGCACTCCATGTAACCTCACAACATCATCAATGTACAGTTTGGCCAATCTTTCCAGGCTGTAATCCATTCTCACTGGCAAAAAGTGTGCAGACTTGGTCAATCTATCAACAATAACCCAAACTGCATCATGATTCTTTTGTGTACGTGGAAGTCCTGTCACGAAATCCATAGTGATTCTTTCCCATTTCCACTCGGAAATTGGCAATGGCTGTAGCAACCCTGTAGGCACTTGGTGTTCTGCCTTTACTTGCTCACAAGTTAGGCATTTGGCAACATATTCTGCAATGTCTTTCTTCATTCCTCTCCACCAATAGTGCTCTTTCACACTTCTATACATTTTGGTTCCACCAGGGTGCATTGCAAAAGGTGAATCATGTGCTTCCTTTAAAATGGTCTGCCTCAGTTCAACATTATCAGGAATGCACATTCTGCCCTTATATAACAACAAGCCCTCATCATTTACTGATAATTCTGTTTTCTTGCCATCCCGAGCCTCTTCCATTAACTTCACATACTTATCATCATGCTGTGCAACTGCTTTAATTTGTTTTGCCAGCATTGGCTTCACTTGCCAAGTAGCTACCATCTGCCCATCTTCATTAATCTCCAAATTAGCATGCAATGCCCTTAATTCATGCACCATGGACAATGGAGAAACCCTCAAACCAGCCATAGTCTTGCGACTTAAAGCATCAGCTACAACATTAGCTTTTCTAGGCTGATAGTTTATCAAACAATCATAATCTTTTATCATCTCTAACCATCTCCTATGCCTCAAATTTAACTCCTTCTGTGTGCCTAACTACTTCAAACTTTTATGATCTGTGTATATATAACATCTCTTTCCATATAAGTAATGTCTCCAGATCTTCAAGGCAAAGACAATGGCTGCTAGCTCCAAGTCATGTGTAGGATAATTCCTCTCATGCGGTTTAAGCTAGCATGAAGCATAGGCAATGACATTCCTATCTTGCATCAACACATAGCCCAATCCGTCATGAGAAGCATCACTGTATATGGTATACTCCTTACCCAAAGTGGGCAAGGTTAAGACTAGAGCTTCAGTTAAACGCCTCTTTAACTCATCAAAACTTTCCTGGCACCGATCAATACATTGAAATTTTACATCCTGCGTAAGTAGCTTGATCAGTGGAGATGCTAGCATGAAGAATCCCTTCACAAACTTTCAGTAATACCCGGCAAAACCAAGGAAACTCTGAACTTTCGTGACATTTCTAGGTGGCTTCCAATTAAGAATGGCTTCTACTTTGCTAGGATCCCCCTGGATACCTTCTGCAGATACAATATGCCCCAAAAATGTAATCTCCTTTAGCCAAAACTCACATTTCAATAGTTTGGCATACATCTGCTTCTCCCTCAAAGTCTGCAATACCATCCTCAAGTGCTTGTCGTGTTCCTCTGCATTCTTTGAGTACACCAAAATATCATCAATGAACACCACATTTAACTGGTCCAAATATGGCTTGAAGATAGTGTTCATTAGGCCCATAAAAGCAGCTGGAGCATTAGTCAACCCGAATGGCATTACCAAGAACTCATAGTAGCCATACCGAGTCCTAAAGGAAGTTTTAGGAATACTTTGCTCCTGCACCCTCAACTGGTAGTAGCCTGATCTCAAGTCAATTTTGGAGAATACAGTTGCATCCTTCAACTTCTCGAACAAATCATCGATCCGTGGTAGAGGATATCTATTCTTTATGGTCACTTTATTCAACTGTCTGTAGTCTATGCATAGATGGAGAGTACCATCCTTCTTCTTCACAAAAAATACTGGTGCTCCCCAAGGAGACACGCTAGGGCGGATGAAACCCTTATCTAACAATTCCTGCAATTGCATCTTTAACTCCTTCAACTTAGCAGGTGCCATCCGATAAGGAGTGATGGAGATTGGCTCCACACCAGGCATAGTCTCAATTTCAAACTACACCTCTCTTTCTGGAGGCAATCCCAATAATTCTTCCGAAAAAACATCCGAAAAATCTCATACCGTAGGAATATCTTTAAGATCTAGAGTCCCCACCTGGGTGTCTATCACATGAGCTAGATAAGATTCATATCCCTTTCTAATCATCTTTCTAGCAAGTGTAGCTAAAATGATGTTGGATGGCAATAACTACCTCTCCCCGTGTATCACTACGTCTCCATACTCGGGAAGACCAAAAGTTACTATCTTCAGTCTACAGTCGATCATTGCGTGATGCCTGGCTAACCAATCCATGCCCAAGATGATATCATAATCTCAGAAGGGCTTGTCAATTAAGTCTGACAAGAATGTATGTCCTTAGATCACCAGAGGACAATCCTTATAAAATTTGTTCACCCTAACCTCTTGTCCTAAAGGACTAGTCACTAGCACATCATAATCCAATTTCACACAAGGAATAGCAATAGAGCATGCAATATTGGCACTAGCATAAGAATGTGTAGAACCAGGGTCAAACAACACATATACATCTCTATGAAAAATGGAGAAAGTACCAGTCACAACATTTGAAATCTCAGCTTCATCCCTCTGGCACATGGTGTACACCCTGACTGGTGCACCACTCTGCTCTGGTTGGCTCACTGTGCCCTGGCTGCCAGAAGTGTTACCTCTACCCTTGCCTCTACCTCTATTAATTTTCCGTTGTCCTCTAGAAGCAAAACCTTGAACAGATCCCTCAGTGGTAGTAGGCGGCCCAGATCTGCGGGCACTAGTGCAATCTCTAGCAAAATGCCCACTTCCACCACAGTTGTAACAGGCTCCTATGGCCTTATAACATACTCCTCCATGAGTCCTGCCACAAATCTCACAAGCACGGGTAGGAAAGGAACCCCTAGATGTCTGCTGTTCAGATCTAGGTGGCCTCTGCCTTGAGAATCTTCCCCTACTAAATCCTCTTTACTTGGTCCCCCAATGCTCTTCCTCTTACCCGAATTGTTACTTGGACTCTGACCTGTAGGCTTACTGCTCTTCTCTTTTTCAGTGGTTACCTTCTCAGATGCCCCTTCCAGTTCTATCCTTTCCAATTCAAGGGCCTGTGATATCAACCCAGAGAAGTTGTCATGTCGAAACCCAACCACTTGCAATCTTAAACTAGGCCTCAAACTGGCCTCAAACCGTTTGCATCTGTCTCTATTGCTAGTGAGTAAGTTTCCAGCATAGTGGTTAAGGCGAGAAAAGTTTCTCTCATACTCGGCTACAGTCTTGTTCCCTTGCTTCAAACTAAGAAACTCCTGTAGCTTCATATCCACATAGGTATCAGGAACATACTTTTGTCTAAACTCCCTAAGAAAGTCATCCCATGTCAGCACTGGCGGCTCAACCAAACTGTGGGGAAAGGTCTTCCACCACTCATATGCCTCTCCATGCAGCAAGGAAATTGAATATTCAAACTTCAACTCATCTGTACAGTGCAATTTCTTGAAGACCCTCTCCATCCGTTCTAACCATTGCTCAGCTTCCAATGGGTCCACTGTACCCTTGAACTCTGTTGCCCCACACTTCATTAACTTGTCATATTGTCTGGCTGGGGATGGTGGTTGCACTGGAGGTGCTTGCACAGGAGCTTGGACTAGTATATTGCCAGCCATTTGCTAAAATAGTGCAGCCATCTGCTGAGCGAACTGAGCAGGAAACTGCATGGGTGGGATGGGTGCAGCCGATCCACTGGCATTCTGAGGAGCTGGGGCTTCCCCCTGTACCTCAGCTGCTACTGATTGCTCTACTGTGTGATCCCCCTCTTCCATATTGAATCACAAGGAATTCTACTCCCTGAACAACCAACACAAGGAGATTTCCCTCCATTTGTCTATATTTATGATGTAATGCACTATATGTATCAATAATGATAATTGAGCAGTTGTACTTATCAAAAATTTTCAAACATGCAATTTCAAAACTTGTATAAAAACCAAAGCTCTGATACCACTAAAACATGTCACACCTTATCCTTGGTAAGGCATGACATGTTCCCATAGCATACCTAAGGAATTACCGAACTCCACCTACGGATAACCCATTAGTTATGCTACAAAGGATTTTAAAATAAATCATAGCTTTTTATCTTATCAATTCTTTTGCGGAAAACTGCATGAGAATAGTTAAAATTACATGTAAGCATTCATTGAAAATAATGATAGACTAAATATTGCAAAAGTTATATTTTCATAAGTCTCAAAGTAAAATACAAAATAGTTACAAACTTAAAATGTAATAGCAATGCAATGCTTTTAAATACAAACTACTCAATGTCCGTACATCCATACATATAGGTATGAAATACATCAAAATGAAATTACAGGGGTATACCTACAATATATACCCACAAACAATACTAAAATGCTGCTTCCAAGTCTCTCACTCGGCAGCCTTCTCCTTTCCCTTACCTATGACATCATAAAGAAGCTATCGCTGAGTATATCACTCAGTGGTGCACAATTAATAACTTTAAAACTTAAGGTAAACACAATTTATCAAAGAATAATAAATCACATTTTTCTTAAGCAATAAAACTTCACAATAGTTCTAAATCCATAAGAGCCATTTATTAGAATAACATTTCAAATGAGAAATCATACTTCATAATTCACAATTCACAAAGCATTAGTGTTGCCAACATCAACACACAGTTTAGGCCATGACACAAAATTTCATGATCAGTGCCGTGTTGTACACCACGACAAAGCAATCTCAACCTCACTAACCGTTATTAATGCGGGAAGGGCTAGCAAGCTAATGAGTACTCATGTAGTCTTACCCCATTAACCGTTATTAATGGGAGACATAATCAATATCAATTATCAACCCCAAGTAGCCGTTACTACTGGGGAGTTCCAAAAGGGACTGTCATACTAACTATGGTTTCAAAACAGTTTCCAAAAATTTCCCACTCAACAATCACATTTGTAAACCAATAAACACATTTAAATTCATCATAATATCCATATAAAGGTGGCAACACCCAAATTTCTTAAATGCAAGAGAAAAACTATATTTCAATCAAAGTAAACTTGTTCAAAGCAAACTCATTCAATTTAACACATTCCAAGCAATTTACAAGTTTAAAAACGAAAAAAAGGTTAGTTGTGCACCAACCTTCAATGCTCTCCTTTCTCTTTACTCACTATTCCTTGTTTGTTTCAACTTTTTTTTCTACTAAAAATACACAAATAGAATACCTCAATACCAATCTAAATTGCTACCAAAAACTCATTACATGCATATCTAATGCATCCCAAGTTAGCTTTGCAAATTTTAGAAAATTTTGGTTTTGGATAGCTTGGTGCCCTAATCTTTGAACCCAATTTTCAACTAGTTTCGATCATAATTTGGTGAGGTGTTCTTCATGAAAATTGTTCATCTAGGTCTAAAATTTATTTTCCTTTTTGAATCGCCTGATTCGGAGCTGTGTAGCTCAAGTTATGCCCAAAACAAGATTACTGTTCACGTTACTGTTCATGCTACAAATTCGGTTCTGGCAGATTTATCAATCCAATTTCGTTAAGTAATTTGATCAAGTTAAGTCCATAATTTGGTATAATGTTCTTCATACAAAATGTTCTACTATGTCTTAGGTTTCCATCGTTTCAAGAATTGCCTAAATAGGAGTTTTCTAGAGAGAGTTATGGCCATGCAAAAATTTACTGTTCATGTGGTAAATCTGCAGTTCTGCAGATTCAATTATTCAATTTTGCTCAGCAATTTGATTGGGTTAAGTCCATAATTTGGCCTCAAGTTCTTCATATGAATTGTTCTACTATGTCTTAGATTTCCAAGAATCGCCTAAATCATAGTTTTCCAAAGAGAGTTATAGCCATGCAAAATTTACTATTCATATGGTCAAATTCTGAAGGTTCCAGAATTTTGTCTCCAAGTTCAAGCCAAGGTCTAGGCAATTTCTGGGCAGTTTCTGGGGTGGGTCTCTTCATGAAAATTCTAGCCCTATGTCTTAAGTTTCATTTCCAATTGGTTTCACACCAATTGGAGTTATGTAGCTCAATTTATGGGCTGTCAAACACACTGAACTTATTGTGCAAATTCTGCCCTAGGTTTAAAATTTTCATTTCTTCAATTATTCCCTCTAACCAACCTCAATTCACATTTAATTCACCCAAAATGACTATAATTTAGCATTGACACATCAATGGCACTTCCTAGCACAAAAGCCATAATTTTCAAACATCAAAGTTTGTAATTTTCCCTAATCCTACCATTTCGTTACTTCCATTCATCAACCCAATGTCAATTCAAACTAAATAAACCTCAAATGATCATAATTTAACACTACACACACCAATTTCACTCTCTAGCACCAAAACCCAATTTTCTCATGAACCCTAATCTCCCATAATTAAATTTATGCAATCCCATGAAATCTTACTACTTCCAATCATGCATACTACTTTACTTTAACTTAGATTTATCATCAATTTTACTAAAAATACATCAAACCCTAATTTTTCTCCCATTTGGCCAAAACCCTAGTTTAGGTTCTATACATGTTTTCTTTCATTTTCTTATGAAATTTCATCATAAATTAACTTCATTCCAAGCTTATACAAGTAATCTAACATGAAAAGAAATTTGCCTCTTGGTGATTTCTTTCCAACTTCACTTTTCTTCCAATTCTTGTTCTCCTTGCTTTTAATCTCTCAATCAAAGATCTCTTTGATGTTTTCTTTTAATGGGCTATGGAATTTATGAAGGGAATTTAAGGGAATTGAAACTTGGGAGGGGAAATCAATGAGGGGAAGAAGTGGAAGAAGAAGAGAAAAAGAGAGAGAGGAAGAGAGAGGAGAGGGTGGTGGCATCTTATGAAAAAAAGAAAAGAAAAGAAGAAGATATTTGTCTTCTTATATATATATATATATATATATATACACACACACACACACACATATTTATCCCCAAAATTAGCTTATTAAAATTATAAATTTTAATTGTATCATAAGGATAATTAAACTTAAATTTTTATTCCTTTTTTTTTTTACATTTACACTTAATTTTTCGTTTTAATTAAATAATTAAATTTAACTATCAAAACCCCATAAGTCTTTCATTTTAATTTTGTCATAATGGAAATGAAAGTTTAAGTTTTCATTTCTTAAATTTTCCCTTACATATTTTTACTTGAATTTTTCTTCAATTTTACCCCATAATTCAATTCATTAATTTCATTTAATTTAATTGACATTTTGGTCAAAAGTCAACTCTTGAGGTGAATTAATCAAAATGCCCCTCATCGGGTCATAATCCTTCTTTTTATAATACCCGATGAGTCCTTAGCTTTTTTGTTCACTAGAATTTTTACTGTGTCTATCTCAATTAATTTTCTATTTATTTTTGGTCCTCAAGGTGTCTTTGAATAGTATTAGTCACGGATCAAAAATGGTATTATTCATAACTCGGAGGTTCGGGGTGTTACATCAAAGCCCAGAAATGTCATTAACAAAGTCAATTTTGCTTGCCCAAGTTGGGTTACAAAATCTATCCAGAATCAAATTGACCAAAATTTGCAATACAAAGGCAATCTGTCCAGCTTTGGCAAAATGACCATATCTTGGTCTATACAACTCCAAATGACATGAAATCAGTATCAAAATTTCAATAAAACATAGATCTAAAAAATTGGTAATTGGACCAAAAACTAGAAATCAAGGAAACTAGGTCAATTAATTAGGTCAAGCTAGCATGCCAAATCTTGAAATTGGCATAATTGACCAATGAATCCAGAATACTATTTTAAGCTTATCTACCACTAGAAAGCTTCAATGGAAATGTGTCATACCATTCTGGAAATCTAAGAAACAGAATTAAAATATTGCTTTAGACACCCTCCTCAAATCATGAATGCAAGAAGCTTGAATTATAAGTCAAAGCTACTGACCTAATTAAGGACCATGCTAATATAGGAGACTTGAGTCCAATCCAGAAATGTGGCTATAAAGAACCCTATAAGACTTGAAAAATTACAACCAAAATTTTTGATTGACCATAAGACATGGGGAAATAAATCCTATGTAGAAAGCTAAGCCTAAATGTTATTACAAGCAGTCCAAATAAATTAGTAAATTCCAGAACCAAAAATGCCTAGTAAGGAAATCAAAATTCTTATTTGACCTAGTTATGGTTAATTGACCATAACTTGAGCTATACAACTCCAAATGGAGTGATTCAAAAAGGGAATTAAAGAAGACACAATAAGAAACAATTAAATGAAGAAAATTTTGCTAAATTCCCACTATAGCTTAGTCCAATAGATAGTAAACATTGGCTATGAAATTTGAAAATTTGAAATCACATATAATGAGCCTTAAATTAAGATTGGCAATCGATGCCAACAAGTGTTAACCTCAAAATGAGGAATCATAGTACAACTAGAACAACATATCTGTTAAGTGTGGAAAAGTCAACATTTATGTTTGACTAGTAGTGTGAACAATAAACATAATGACTTAATGAAACAATGAATGTGTGAATGGGACATTAGTCCTCATCATCAGGAAAAGGAAATCTACTTTGAGTACAATGGTACTTCTGAACATCTGATGTGATCACTATGATGATACTTGTGATTTAGAAATCTGTGTTCCCATTAGGAACAGAATCAGTTGTGGTAAATTATAATTGAACTTATAATTAAATAATGATCTCTTGATACATAACAATGTTTAATGGTAATTATGTGCCCATATATTGCCTAGACACATATGTCAGATTGGATAGACTGGCATGCCAATAGGGTATCATTTGAGTAGTACTGCGTAACGCTTTATGCGTAGGGCTTTATGCCTATATTTCTGAGGCTTGTTCGCCCGATTATCTGATTATCTGTTAGCATGGCTTTTTAGCCATATTGATTGTATCTATTATCATGGCTTTAGCCATCTTGACTGTATCTGTTAGCATGCATTTTTAGCCATTCTGACTCGTTATCCAGTTTAATCAGTCTGTCATAGGTTACTTATGTAACACTCCTATTTGCATAGCCTGATAAATTTCACTGTTCTGGTGACCGATGTCGGTCTAGATAATTAAGGAGATTAGAACCATGCCTAAGACGCCTAGTTAAGCCCTGAACACAAATAATTAGTAATTGTCAATTAGTTAAGTATAAATAAGAAAAATAGAACATAAGAAGTTAAATGAGCCGAGAGTCACAGCAATGGGTGACCTTCTCGGGAACGACTGCGAAGACGATTTAAACTCAAATTTCGAATAGTAAAATGTGACGCCGCAGTCCTTAGGACCATTACAAACATAGTGGAAAAGAGAAAATTACGAAAAAGAAATTGTTAAGCTAGTCAAATAATTAGGTCAGGGAGCCGGAAGAAATATTGAATTATTTGCAAACCGGGTTGAACCGGCGAGGTGCAATTTGGTCAATTGACCCCGAGAGCTGACTCCTGACCTAACTGTCAAATAAAATTGGAGAAGAGAAAATTTCGGGATAGAAAATTAAATTAAAGAACTAATAGAAAAATAAATAAAAAAAAAAAGAAAAAAAGAAAAAGTAAAAAGCGATGACATCATGCATGACCTCATGCATGATGCAATAAATATTATAATTAAAATTTAATTAATTTAATTTATGGTCTTCCTAAAGGATAAATTCATAAAAAAAAAGACTTTATCTTCTCCCAAAAACGTGAACCATCTCTCTCTCTCTCTCTCTCTCTCTCTCTCTCTCTCCCTCACAAAACCTCCATTAAAGCTCATTTTGAGCTTAAGCAAACCCTAAATCCCACCATAGAAAGTTAAACCTCCAACATTAAATCTTGATTTAAAGCTTTGATAGAGAACTTGACAACAAAAAGAAGAAGAAAGGAAGAGTTTTGAAGGGAAAGAAAATTCTACACTAAGGTTAGTAAACTAAATTTGATTTTCTAGTTAAATTAATTGTGTTTATAGTTGAATAAACCTAGAAATTAACATAAAATGAAAAGAAAACTTATTTGAAGGACTAGATAGAAATTCTGGTAGCTAGGGTTTGTGATGGAAATGCATGTGATTTGATTGAATTAAATATGTTAGGAAGCTTACTTGAGTTGAGGAATGATATTGGTATACTTTGAATCAAGTAAATGTGACAAAAATGTGAACTAAGGTTTGGCACCTAGGGTTTTGGAAGCCAAAAATTGGAAGAATGGTCAAATGGTGTGTTTGACCTTGTTTGAGGTGAAAAATGGTCATTAGTGACCAACTGAGGTATATTGGAAGTGTTAGAATTAGGCTTAAATTTGGATTGGTTATGGGCAACCTACAGGCAGCAGGACCAATGTCCCTTTGAGGGACCAAAACTAAAAATTTACAAGTCCAATTGGTATAAGACCAATTGAGAATGAAAATAGATACAAAATGGAACATTTTTCATTTAGGAATCATGCCCAAAAAGTGACCAAAACCTAGTGAACAAATTGACCAAATCTAGATTTCTGCAGTCTGACTTGTACAAAAATGACAAAATGAACAGTGTTTGTTCATTTGGCCATAACTTGGGCTAGGTAGGTCTAAATGACCTGAAATTTTACCAGTGGACAGTTGAGATATATACCTAAAACTTTTGTGAAGAATACAGATCCAAATTATGCCATTAACTAAGTCATTTAGCTACCCAAATTTGGTGACTTAAAACTGCTAGAACCAGTTTGGTGCCCCTAAATTTGGCTTAAGTCCAATCCGACAGCCATGATTCAAATGGCTATAACTCGAGCTACAAAACTCCAAATGGAGTGATTCAAAAAGGAGAATTAAGTTAATACAATAGGGAACATTTTCTATGAAGGAAGTTCTGCCAAATTCTAACAGAAAAATAACCAATGGAATAGTGTAACTTAAGACACTAAAACTGAAAATTTGCAAATTTGCCTAAAAGACTTAGAATTTGAGTAAACAACCAAAACTAACAAATTTAGTTACCAAAATGTGGTATGTGGGTGAAGTTGGAATTCCCATACCTATTAAGCATTAGAAAGTCAACAAATTGACTTGAATAGTATAGTGAATAGTAACCCCGAAACATAAAATTTAAAGAACGTCAAGTTTAGCACATTAGAGCTAGGTAAAAGTGAATTTAAATTTATTTTTGGATTTATGTTAAGTTATGATACTGAAACACTGTGAAACTGTGTGTTTCAGTGGAAAAGAATACCGAGAAAGAACCCGAGACATCGAGTCAAGGCCAAGAGGCGACTCGTATATGGTTTGTGCACAACTAATTATTTTATTACTTTTCACTTCTAAATTGATTTGAACAAGTTTATTTTATGATTTATAATTTTATTGTGTTGAGGATTTTAATTTGTTGAATGAAATTGTATAAATTAAATGTAAATTTTCTTATGCATTTAAGGATTTATTGCATGGTTTTGAGGATTGTAAATTTTAAGTTTGATGTGTTGCCAACCTTGAGCATGAATTTATGATGATTAAATATGTTGATGATTTGTAAACACTTTGTAAATAGAAATTGTTTTGAATATGATTTGAAACCATAGTTGACATGTGGCCAAATATGTTGTGAATTCTCATTAGCTTGTCTAGTGAGATATCTCCTCCACTAGATGGGGCAAGTACCTTCCTCTCTGGCTTGCCAGTTGGGGAAGAGTTTGAATGAGTACTCATATATACTAGCTAGTCTTTGTTCCTCCCTTTTAGCTTCGATTATTGGGAGAGTGTGAAATGTCGCGGTGTACAACACGGCATCTATTTGAATTTTGGGTCATGGGTTCAACTGTGTGAATTGTTGGCAACACCCTTTAAATTATGCATAATTTGATAAATTGTGATTGAAATAAATAAATTGTCAGTGATTCAAAATATTTTTATATTGTTTTGGAATTTAAAAGAAATGTAAATAAATAGTTACCATTTGATCAAAATGTTATTCAAATGAATAATTTGCATGAATGAAAATATTGATTTCTGAAGGTCATGGATTTTGAATAATTTAGAAATTTTAAAATTCTATTTGTTATGAATTGTCAAGCATGATTTGTATTAAGTTTTAAATTATTAGTTTGTGCACTACTGAGTTCACCACTCAGCGATAGCTTTGTATGCTGTCGTAGGTGAAAGAAAATATAAAGCAGCTAAGCAAGATTACTAAAAGGCATAGTGAGGCTATCTTCGGGTATATCATTGGTATACCCTTGTACTTTAGATTTTGATGTAATTCTGTAATTGTATGTATGAAATTTCCTTTGAGCAGTTGTACCAACTCTTTTGTAATATATTTTTAGATTGTAATGAAATACAAATTATTATAAGGTTATCTTGAAATTTTATGTATTTATAAAGTTTTGCACTACTAAATTTTTTAATGCTCCCACAAATGTAAATATTAATTTTGTTACCTAAAGAGATATTTCAATGTTTAATTTAATTTAAATGCGTATTGAGTTACTTGTGTTCATAAAATTGAAATGAGATTGAATAGTGGAGTTGAGATTGAGAAATATATTGGGAGTGTCTATATTTTCAGGTTTTGAAGAACTGTTTTCTCAAAATACAGACGGTACTCTGCCGAAAATTTTGTAAAAATTACGGAGATTTTAAATATCTAAAAATTAGATTTATGTTGGACTTTAAATAAAGGTTTTTAATATTTGAGAAAAATTTTATCCACCAATTTAAAAATGAATGAAAATTGTTTTAAAATCCCTTATAGTATATTTAATGGGTTATTGGTAGACGAAGTACGGTAATTCATTAGGTGTACTACGGGAGCATATTACATCTTACGAAGAGTAGGGTGTGACAACTTAGGCAGTGTAATTTATTGAAATAAATTAAAAATATTAGCAATTAAAAACATTAGAAAGTATTGAATGAAATGAGTAAAAGATTAGCAACAGAAAGATAACTGAATTAAATATTACAAACAAAATTTTCAGAATTGTGCAAACCTAAAATGCAATACTCTTAGAATAATTTGTATATTGAATATTATTACTGTAAAGTTATAAACTCAGTATACCCAAGAGGAATAAATTAGCATATAAGATAGTTAATACTAGAAATATCATACTAAATTGAATTGATTCCTGAATAGTTAAATTGTGCTTTATTCTTTCTTTATTTGTATATATTATTTCTCTGTTATATTATTGCCCCACTAAGCAGCAATGCTTAGCGCGATGGAATTGTTTTCTCACGCAAGTACTAAAGATAAAACTCAGTAGACAGTTGACTGGGATTTTTATAGTCCAGATCTGTAGAAGTGTCAGAAGTGTATAGAGTTGTCACCTCCTCAGCAATGCATGTAAATAGGACTCATATTAAGCATATTATGTAAATTGTACATTATATTTATTGCTTATATTGTAACGTGAATTAGCAAATTGTAATTTAATGTGTATATCATAAACTTATGTAGTTAGTTGGCAAATTATGTAAGCTAATGAAATTTGTGAATTCTGACATATGAGTTGAACGACATAAAAATGTATTTAATTGAATGTGAGATTGTAGTTGAGATTATTTGATCATGATGAGTATGAATGATATTCAGTTTGAGAATAGTATTGTAACACCCTCACTTTAGCCTTACTGAACGTTCTACTGTTCCGATGACTAAGGTCTGTCCGAACAGTTAGAATGTCTGGAATTTTATTTAGACTAGAGTAAGGAGTAAAAAAAAACCCAAATAATGATAAGGAAAAATTTTAGAAATAAAATACAACCAAGTTAAATGAGCTGGTGCCCTATTGATGGGTAACCCAAAGGGAAGTTGCTGTCCTCATAGCTAGAAGCCCTAAACACAGGGAAAAATTTATGAAATAATTTTTAGGACTCCAGAGAAGAGTCATTGAGGTTTCGATGGCATTAGAATGCCAAGAAAATGTTTAAAAAAATTTTTAGATCGGTACAGATGATTTTGGCTCGATAAGCCAAACAGAGGGCATTTTGGTTATTTCGTCTTCAGAGATGATTTTTTGCCGACTTGTCCAGTTAAGTAAATAATTATTATGACATAAAATGTGAATAAATATTGCTAAAAATTTAATTGAAAATGAGTAGAAAAGAAAAGGAAAGAAAATGAAGGAAATTTAGAATTATGACGTCACATGATGTCATTAAAATGCCCCCACCCAATCATATTATGACACCTATCTATAAACTTAATTAAAAGCATAAAATGGGCAGAAAATTTGAAGAAAACAATCTGCTTCTTCTCTTTCCCATTTCCAGCCGAACCCATTTCTCTCTTTCCCTCCGCGGATGCTTATTCTTCTCACTAGATTTTCCTTGTAAATACACCATAAAACTTCTACATTCCTTCATAAAAACTTGATATTAAATCTTGAGCAAGTGTTTGGCTTCCAAGAAAAGCCAAGAAAGTAAAGGAATTTGGAGTGGAAAAATTTTGCTCGCAAGGTTAGTGACCAATCTCTCTTCCTTTCTTTTAATACATGTTTAAGGACTTGATTTGGATTAGGAATTGCAAGAAATTGAAAAAAAAAAATCATAAGTTATGTACCCTCTAATTTTGGTAGCCTTATGGTACCTTAGGGTATCAAGGATAAAATTGAATTATAGTTGTGAATGGAAGCAATTGTACATGAATTTGATGGATTAACGCATTGATTGTGTGTGTATGAAGAATTGTAGTTGTTGGAGTTAGGGTTTAATGCACAAAATTTGGATTTTTCTCATGTGTTGGTGAATAGAAGTTCTAATGGTCAATTAATGACCATTTAGTTGAGTATAATGAGGAATTAAAGTGAATTGTAGCTTTGGATTTGAGGTTGGTTGTGTTGCCTTGGGTGACCTGCAGGTCTGGATGTGAGTCCAGCAAGTTTGGGTAGCTATAACTGGAGTTGTGTAGGTTCAATTAGTACAAGGCTAGTTGGACATAAAATTACATATATAATGGCACAACTTTGATGAAGGAACCCTACCCAGAAAACCACAATAGATTGACCTAAAAATTTACCAAATCCGGGTAACACACATTCTAACTAGGTAAAATGACCAAATGAATAATATTCATTCATTTGGTCATAACTCAGTGTAGAAAAGTCCAATTAACCTGAAATTTATGTCAATGAAAAGTTTAGACAATTTAGAAAAACTTTTATGTAGAACACAAACTCAAATTCTGGACTTAACCAATTGAAATTGCTAGCCAAAATTGACCTACCAAATCTGGCAGAACCAGAATTGCCCAGAAATTCTGGGTACAGGTCAATCCAGCCAGTTATGGTAAAATAGCTATAACTTGAGCTACAAAACTCCAAATGGAGTGATTCAAAAAGGGTATTAAAGAAGACACATAAAGGAACAACTTTAATGAAGAGAAGTTAGCCAAATTATCACTGTAGCTTAGACCAATGGAATAGTAAACTTAAGGCATAAAATCTGAAAATTTCAAATAACAAACAATAAGCTTTGAAATGGTATTGGGAACCAATGCCAACAATTTTAGGATATAAAATGTGGTATATTGGTGATATTAGGACTAATATACCTATTGTCTACGAAAAAGTCAATATTTTAGTGGATTAATGGGATGAATAGTAACTACTGAACTTCAATTGCAAAGAATTTCATATTTAAAATTGTAATATGCCCTAGTAGGCCTAGTGTGATTGGTTTGGATAGGTTGGCATGCCAATAGGGTTTTGATAGCAGTACTGTGTATGGCTTCATGCCATTCTATGATATGATAGCCTATAGCTATACTGATTATGATGTTATACTTGGCTTTATGCCTTATTGCTTTTATGGCTTATTAGCCATTCTGTCTGCACACTGGGAGACACATTGTGACCAATGGTGTGACGGCCCAAGGTACCTGGTACCCAGTGCTAGTTTACCCGTTTATCTAGTCCGGTCAATTTGTACAGGTTACTTGGGCATGGAAAAGTATAAAGGTAATTGAATTGATTATTAAAGGAAGTAAGGAAATTAAATATCAAGATAAAGAACAAGAATGATTTCAATAAAAATAGGCTCAAAATCATCATGAGAATAATTAATAAAATGCTAGGAAGAGTTAATATCATAAGATGTAATTAGCCTTCGACTAAACAATAAGTTAGTAATTATTTATTTCTTATAATCACAATAACTAGGAAAATTTTGCTTTTATTTGTATATTATATTTTCTTGTATTATTGGCAACACTAAGCTTTATGCTTAGCGCATCGCTTTTGTAACGCGTAGTGTAACACCCCTATGTTCGGTAGTGCATTCTACTATTCTGGTGACCAGTGTTGTCCGAACAGCTAGAATGCCTAGAACTACACTTCGTTATGAGTAAGAAGACATAAAATAATGAAATACAAGAAAAGAGAATACAAGAAAAACAAAGGAAAAATAATAGTAAAGAAATGCAACCAAGTTAAGTGAGGCGAGAACCCTAGCGATGGGTGACCGCACCGGGAAGTCACGGCATGGACCGTTGACTAGCCCTGGACTGTGGGGAACCTTGAAAAATATTTTTAGGACTTAAATAGACCCCTATTGAAGTATAAATACCATAAGGAATATTAAATGAAAATTAAATAATTAGTACAAAGAAAAGTGAGAAATCGAAAAAAACGAACAAAACCCGGTGTTACCGAAAGATCGGGAATGCAACCCGAACAGGGGCATTGTAGTCATTTGACACCCCGAGTTGTCTTTTGACCTAAATGTCCATTAAAAATAAATAATATTACACTTGAAAAATTGAATGAAAAATGAGATTAAAGAAAAAATATGGGAATAATTAAAAGTTTAATTATAAAATTATTTATTTAAGGATAGTGGAGCACTAAGTGGACTATATAAGCCACATGAGGACCAGAAAATCTACATTCAACTTCATCTTCTTCCCATTTTAAAACCTTGCCGAATCCATTTCCTTCTCTAAAAACCACCATGGCCACACCTTGCATGCAAGCTCGACTCCTAATGATCAAGCCACAATTTCTCCAATTGTTCTTCATTAAAAGTGTTCTTCATTAAAAGTGTTCTACACATCATGGGCAGCATGTAGGAAGCAAGAAAGAGGAGTTTTGGTGAAGTTTAATTAAGCCCAAGTTGAGGTTAGTGCTTAATCTTTCCATTTTCCTTCATTAATCCTTGTGTTGAGCTTTGGGTAAGTTGAATTGCTAAGAAAATTTGAGGAAATGATTGAGTATGGGTGAACCTTATTTTTGGCAGCCATGGAAACTCTTTAAGGGCAGTTTATTCTTGCTTGTAAATGGTAGATTAAAGGGTTGATTAAATGTTTATATGTGTAGGAAATTATTTGGGTGATGTAAACTTAATATATGTGAATGTGTATTGAAATTTGAGGCTTGGAAATTAATAGAATGTAAATGCATGAATCGGCAGCCTGGTTTGGTGAACCATAAGGATGTTATTTCATGTTTGGTTTATAGAATATTAATGTTGAATTGTGTTAGCTGTTATGGCAGTTTGGGTATATGTATGATGGTGTGAAGTTGGACATATAAATGAGCATGAATAGGTGATTAAATTGTTGTAATTGAATTTGACAAATTCTGCACTTTATGGTGTATGTTGAATGTGATTGTAAGCTGCCAAAATGATCAATAATATGTGGTAAAATATGTTTAGGTAAAGTTGACATGAATGTGAAGTTTGGTAAGTGTTCAAGGTGATCTTGATGAGTATAAACAAAATGCAATAGGGCAATTTGTGTTTTGGGCTTAGAACCTTAAGTGTGTGGCTCCAATTGGTATGAGACCAATTGGAAGTGAAACTAGACACAAAATGTGCCAACTTTCATGAAGGAAGCTTGCCAAAATTCTGCTTGCAAGATAGCTTGAAAAATAACCAAATCCGGATTAAGTGCAAATAAGGCCTGAAAATTAACTATTTGGGCAGTAGTTAGTGTTTAGGCCATAAATCACTCAAAACAGGTCCAATTGACCTGAAATTTTGACCATGAATAGTTAAGACCTATATCTACAAGTCTTATGAAGACACCAAAGACCATAAATGACCATAAGCAAGTCAAACAGCTTGCACAAGTTCGGGTCCAAAAACTGGCCGAACCAAAATTGACTTAAAGTGACCTAAAGTGACCAATTTTGATGCATTTTGACCAACAATAGTAAAATGACCATAACTTGGTATACATAACTCAGAATGACATGAAATTTTGCCCCGCGTGCAATAAGACATAGATCTACAAGTTTGTAGTTTTGACCGAAACCTGAAAACCGAGGAAACTAGGTCGTCCGGCTAGGTCAAACTAGTATCTCGGAATCCAGCAAATTGCAAGAAAATGCAAGATACATGGAAATGAATTTGGTAACATGTACCAACCCTAAAAGACTATCGAATGTGACATATTAGTAACATTAAAACCTAATTTACCTAGAATGCATCGAGGGTCGACATATTAGGTTGACTAAGCAAATAATAGAATTCAGTGAATTAATTATCAAGAATTATCGTTAGAGACAGTTTAAATAAGTACTAAAACACTTCAAATTGTGTTTCTCAGTTAGCAAAGACTCAGGGAAAGGGAAGGAAACACTGAGTCAAGGCCAGGAGATAGTTATCAGAGGTTTGTGCACAATAAGTATTTCTTTTGAATTTTTCAATTGAAATAAATTACGATTATTTATATGTTATTGTTTTAAATTGTGTTTGTGCACAATAAGTATTTCTTTTGAATTTTTCAATTGAAATAAATTATGATTATTTGTATGTCATTGTTTTAAATTATGTTTGTGCACAATAATTTTGACTTCTCATTTTCTACTTAAAAATTTAATTGAACATTATAGTTATAAATTGTGTCCGTGCACAATACTTTTATATTCACTGCTTTTACTAGCAAATTTATTTGGAGAAATGAGTTATGAATAATTTTTTATTGCTTTGGTTTTGGGAATATTATTTGGAAATTATTGTGCTGCCAACTTTGCAAATGGAAATTTTGAGATAAAATGTGATTTATGGTTTGTATGAAATATTATGATTTGAAATTGTTTTGATTCACACTTGGCATGACACTGTTATTATGTTCCTCCTCCATTTATAGGGTGAGTGTGATATATTCCTCCCTCTTTGACCTATCAGTCTGGGGTGAGTGTGATTATGTTCCTTCCTCTTTGACTTCCCAGTCTGAGGTGAGTGTGGATGAGTACTCATTATTCAGCTAGCTTCCTCCCTCATTGATTTCGATTATTGGGGTGAGTGTGTCTTGTCGTGGTGTACAACACGGCATGTGTGAAAAAAATTGTGTCATGGACTAAATTGTGATATTGATTGGCAATACTGTATTCTTCAGTTATTTGATCAAATGGTGTTATTGATTGGCAAAACTGTATTATTCAATTATTTGATCAAATGGTTTTATTGATTAGAAAAACTGTATTATTCAGTTATTTGATCAAATTGTGTTATTGATTGGCAAAATTGTGTTACTCAGTTATTTGATCAAATTTGTATTATATGAACTTTGTAAATTTTGTGAACTATTTGATTTGTGAATTGTCAATAAAAGATTTATATATCGCATTTCAAATTGTTATTGTGCACCACTGAGTAAATTTTACTCAGCGATAGTTTTTCATTGATGTCGCAGGTAGACAGACTGACGGAGCAGCAGACTAGGCTGCTAGTACTACACTGAAAGATTATCGGGTATATTGAGTATATGATAGTTTGCATTTTGTATTGTAATGTATGTTCACTGTATGTATATTTTGTTCTTGGTTTTGAGCAGTTGTAAATTAAAATTGTACATTGAATTTGTAAAATAAAATATGAGTTATTTTGGCTTGTAAAATTTATACTGTATTTCTTTTATCTTAGTCTTTGAAAAATTATTGTAGATTTGAGTTGAGAAATATATTGTGTTGTTTAACTGTTGGAGATGAGCTTGAGAAAAATATTGAAGTGCTTTTTACAGGTTTTTGAAAAACTGTTTTATCCAAAATACAGATGCACTCTGCCACAATTTTTACAGAAATTACTAATAGTCCAAATGTGTTAGCTGTTTCATTGCAGTTCAAAAAATTTTTTTTAATACCTGTAAATAGTGCTCGCTACTGTAAAAAGAAGTAAGAAAAGTTTTAAAATCCCTTGTAGTGTATTTAATGGGTTATCAGTAGACGAAGTTGGTAATTCATTAGGTATACTACGGGATCATGTTATACCTTACAGAGAGGTAGGGTGTGACATGTTTTAGTGGTATCAGAGCAAAGTTTTTAAATTCTGTTTTCACATGTTATTTGAATATTCTTTCTTCATAGTACAACTGCTCAATATCATTGTTTGATACATACAGTACATTACATTATAAATATGCACTAACGGGAGGAAATCTCCTTGTGTTATTTGTTCAGGAGGTCTAAGATCCTCGAATTGACTATGAAAGAGGGTGATCGTTCAGTCAATCAATCTATAGAGGCTGAGGTGCAAGGGGATGCCCCAGCCCTACATAATGTCAGTGGTTCAGTAGCACCAGCCCCCGCAGTACCACAGTTTCCTGCTCAGTTCGCTCAGCAGATGGCTGCAATGTTCCAACAAATGGCTGGTAATGTGCCTACTCAAGTCCCAATACAGACAACAATGGTATAACCACAATCTTCTGCTAGACAGTATGACAAATTGATGAAATATGGGGCTACAGAGTTCAAGGGGACAGTAGATCCTCTAGAGGCAGAACAGTGGTTAGAGAGGATGGATAGGGTATTCAAGAAACTGCATTGCACGGAGGAGCTCAGATTTGAATACTCAGTATCTTTGCTACAGGGGGATGCTTATGACTGGTGGAAAACTATTCCCCACAGTCTGGTAGAACTTGCAGTGCTAACATGGAATGACTTTCTCAGGGAATTCAGACAAAAATATGTCCCCGATGCTTATGTTGACCAGAAGCTGCAAGAGTTCCTAAGTCTAAAACAGGGGAGTATATCAGTGACTGAATATGAAAGGGAATTTTCCCGCCTAAGCCATTATGCAGTAAGTTTCCTTTCTACCAGCAGGGAGAGATGTAAGAGCTTTGAAACCGGCTTGAAGCCTAGTATCAGATTACAAGTGGTCGGATTCAAACATACTAACTTCTCTGAACTTATTTCTCAAGCACTAGAATTAGAAAGAATTGAATTTGAAGCGGCCCCTGAGAAAAAGAAATCAGAGAAGACAGAAAAAAAGGAAAAGTCAGTAGAACAGAGTTCTAGTGGTCCTACTTGAAAGAGGAAAAACTTTGGGGGATACAACAGAGGTAGTAAGAAGTCCGGTAGAGATAGATCTTATGGACAGAAACCACCTCGATCTGATCAGCAAACTCAACAAAAACCTAGAAATGCACTATCAGATCGACTTTGTGAAACTTGTGGTAAACCACATGGTGGGGTATGTTATAAAGTCATAAGAGCATGTTTTAATTGTGGAGAGACTGGTCATTTTGCTAGGGATTGTGTAAATCCATGTCGTTCTGGATCATTTACTACACCAAAGGGATCAACCCAAGTTTCTACCCCAAAGAGTTCACCATCAGTTAGTAGAGGTAGAGGTAGAGGTAGAGGTAGGGGTAGTACACCTAGAAGTCAGAGTACTGTGAATCAGCCAGAACAAGATGATGCTTCAGATGGAGTATACGTTATACGGCAGAGAGAAGAGGCTTAGACTTTTGACATTATTGCTGGTACTTTCTCAAATAGTAACTAAGATATATATATGTATTGTTTGACCTGGGGTCTGCATACTTTTATGTTAGTGTTAGAACTATATGTTCTATTGTTATTCCTTTATAGGGGAATAAATTTAGATGCATTAGTGATTAGTCCTTTAAGATAAGGATTGTGATAATAAGTGAAATTAGTTTTGAAAAAGTTTATCGGCAAAAAGTATTTTCTAACACACCATAAATTATAAAGCTAATTGGCAAGCCTACTTAATGTAAGGCAAGAGGACGTAAAAGTAAGATGCAGTAATGGAATTGCTCTAGATGAGAGCAAGGATATTACTGTTAGTAATTGCTAATGGATATTGTAATCAGAATAAGATTCGAATATCAGTAAATTCGAAAAGGATAAAATATCAGAAAATTTGATCTATTGGGATGTATCGTAGTAACTATGCAATGTTCTTGATGTTTATACTGTAAGCTGCAGATTATAGTATTGACTTGAGATTATTGTGTAGAGCTACGTACTACTAGATAGTACACCAAGATGAGAATAGTTGCCAACGGCATATGTTTTGGTATAGTTATGCCAGAACAGAATTTAATTATTGGAAATAAGTTTGAAAATCCTACTTAGGGAGTTAAAACTCAAAAGTTAGAATATCAAAAGGTTATAGTTTAGTACAAAAGGGAAGTAAGTTATAGAATATTGACAGAGAAAAAGAGTTATGGAAGTAAAAATTCGAACAGTTGATTCAGATATAACAAAAAAATATTACGAATGTGAGGAAGACTATTGACTAGAATGGTCAGAGGACCAATGACTAGATAAATCATTCTAACCTGACCTCAAGGGTCATTCAAGAAGGAACATGAATCGAAATATTAGATAGGACAATAGTAAGAGAAGATTGGTGTTATACAAACAAATTAAACGTTGTATTAGATTGTTAAAAGTCTTATACAAATTTGAGGAAAAGAAGTTTATACGATCATATAGAAAGGAGAAAATAAACGTATGACTATTGTAAGATGGCTATTGGGTAAAATTTCATGGACGAAATTTATTTAAGGGGGGGAGAATTGTAACACCCCTATGTTCGGTAGTGCGTTTTACTGTTCCGGTGACCAATGTTGTCCGGGCAGCTAGAATGCCTAGAACTACACTTCGTTATGAGTGAGAAGACATAAAATAATGAAATACAAGAAAAGAGAATACAAGAAAAACAAAGGAAAAATAATAGTAAGGAAATGCAACCAAGTTAAGCGAGCCGAGAACCCTAGCAATGGGTGATCGCACCGGGAAGTCACGGCGTGGACCGTTGACTAGCCCTGGACCGCGGGGAACCCTGAAAAATATTTTTAGGACTTAAATAGACCCCTATTGAAGTATAAATACCATAAGAAATATTAAATGAAAATTAAATAATTAGTACAAAGAAAAGTGAGAAATCGAAAAAAATGAACAAAACCCGATGTTATAGAAAAATCGGGAATGCAACCCGAACAGGGGCATTATGGTCATTTGACACCCCGAGTTGCCTTTTGACCTAAATGTCCATTAAAAATAAATAATATTACACTTGAAAAATTGAATGAAAAATGAGATTAAAGAAAAAATATGATTAAGAGAAATTAAGTGGAAAAATATGGGAATAATTAAAAGTTTAATTATAATAATATTTATTTAAGGATAGTGGAGCACTAAGTGGACTATATAAGCCACATGAGGACCAGAAAATTTGCATTCAACTTCATCTTCTTCCCATTTTAAAACCTTGCCGAATCCATTTCCCTCCCTAAAAACCACCATGGCCACACCTTGCATGCAAGCTCCACTCCTAATGATCAAGCCACAATTTCTCCAATTGTTCTTCATTAAAAGTGTTCTACACATCATGGGCAGCATGTAGGAAGCAAGAAAGAGGAGTTTTGGTGAAGTTTAATTAAGCCCAAGTTGAGGTTAGTGCTTAATCTTTCCATTTTCCTTCATTAATCCTTGTGTTGAGCTTTGGGTAAGTTGAATTGCTAAGAAAATTTGAGGAAATGATTGAGTATGGGTGAACCTTATTTTTGGCAGCCATGGAAACTCTTTAAGGGCAGTTTATTCTTGCTTGTAAATGGTAGATTAAAGGGTTGATTAAATGTTTATATGTATAGGAAATTATTTGGGTGATGTAAACTTAATATATGTGAATGTGTATTGAAATTTGAGGCTTGGAAATTAAGGGAATGTAAATGCATGAATCGGCAGCCTGGTTTGGTGAACCATAAGGATGTTATTTCATGTTTGGTTTATGGAATATTAATGTTGAATTGTGTTAGTTGTTATGGCAGTTTGGGTATATGTATGATGGTGTGAAGTTGGACATGTAAATGAGTATGAATAGGTGATTAAATTATTGTAATAGAATTTGACAAATTCAGCACTTTATAGTGTATGTTGAATGTGATTGTAAGCTTCCAAAATGATCAACAATATGTGGTAAAATATGTTTAGGTTATGGTACAAACAAAAGTTGACATGAATGTGAAGTTTGGTAAGTGTTCAAGGTGATCTTGATGAGTATAAACAAAATGCAATAGGGCAGTTTGTGTTTTGGGCTTAGAACCTTAAGTGTGTGGCTCCAATTGGTATGAAACCCATTGGAAGTGAAACTAGGCACAAAATGTGCCAACTTTCATGAAGGAAGCTTGCCAAAATTCTGCTTGCAAGATAGCTTGAAAAATGACCAAATCCGGATTAAGTGCAAATAAGGCCTGAAAATTGACCATTTGGGCAGCAGTTAGTTTTTAGGCCATAACTCACTCAAAACAGGTCCAATTGACCTGAAATTTTGACCATGAATAGTTAAGACCCATATCTACTGTCGACACCATATTTTGGCCGATCCCCAAAATTAATAAAACTTTGGAACTGACCTCAGTACTAAGTCCCCTTTTGACAGCTAATCACGTTTCCGATCTCTCTTTGATAGACAGTCATATTTCAGATCTCTCCTCACAGAGAATTAAATCAATGCTAGGTCCTCACATCAGTCAGAGCCTTACCGGTCTATTAAATCGCTCACCGATCTCTCCGACCCGTTGTAGTATAAACAAAGTGAACTAGATCTTTTCTTACCAGTTTTATTGCCGATCTCCCTTTCAAAAGTTTAAGAGTTAAGGTTTTGGCCCGGTTTAATGAGGATTTCGATCTTAAATGTTCAAATCAAATTTCCAATTTTAATCAAGTCCCGTTCAGCATTTCTTCCTTACCGATCTCACACTCTTTGTGTTTTCCGATCTCTCACACTTAGGTTAATAATCATCTTCAGTTATTTCAACATACTCAGACAATCAAGTGTTTAATAATTTAGAAATTTTCCGATCATAACCATTCATCGAACAAAAGGGCATTCCACTTCATTTCATTTCAAAAATTTGTACAAGTCATTCGGCTGGGGGATCACCCCCAGCCTGATCTACATTTTGCTCATTCTCTCTCTCACCCTCGGCCTCCTCTTCGCTTTCCTCCTCGCCTTCAGGGCAGTCGGCCATCCAACAAGTCCTCTTAGGGTAACGCTCGAGGTTCGGCCAGGAGGTCCTTGTGAGCATTCACATAGGCACCAGCTATCCCCGTCACCATTTCCTCGTCTTTCGCCTTAAGCTCCTCGATAAGTTGGGCGACCTGAGAAGCTTCGTTGGCCCGGAGCGCCTCGACTTCCCTGAGAGCCCGATCCCTTTCAGCCAGAACATGATTCTGTTCGGCCACTCTGTCTTCATAGAACTTCGCCCGCCCCTCAACTTGAGATATGTAATCCTGAGTGGATGCAAGTTGGGATCGGAGGGAAGCCATTTCCTGATTCTTCTTCTCGATCTCCTTGCCCAGGCGATGAGCCTTTTCCCGAACTATGGTTTGGTTCACCAGGCACTCCACGTTCAGGCTCATGGCGCGAGTCAAGATATCGTCAAGGCTGTCCGGGGATAGCCTTTCCCGATCCTCCCGAAGGCAGATGGAAGACCCCAACACTTTGGCAAAACCGGGGTTCTCCCGAACAGTCCGGTTATTCTTCAGGGACTCCATCAACGTTTGAGCGCCACAAGAGGAGGATCTCATAGAAGGTTGAGAAGGACCCCTTTCTGTGCTTAGAGCAACTGGAGGGGGTAGAGCCGGCTCTTTTTGTTGAGGAGGAGATCGGACAGCCTCAGTGATCGGCGGCCCCGAAGGTCGGGACGGGCCTCCTTGCATCTCCCTTGGTTCATGGCCGGGAGTTCGAGGCATCTCCGAACGCTTCATCTCCTTTACTTTCCGGGAGATCTCTCTTTCCTTCTTCCGCTTCCTAGAACCCTCATCACCTGCCATACCTGCACAAAGGAAAGGTCAGTGAGATCGCTAAAGGTCCTGAGATCTGAGATTTAGAAAATACCAGTGCCGAGGTCAGAGAGCGGAAGTTCGCGATCTTGGCCGATGAGCAGCTGTAGGGTCCAATGGTACAGCTCGGCGGTCACTGCGTCTAAACAGGAATACTTTTGAGTGGCAGCCTGACTTTTCAGATCCATCACTATTAAGCTTTCTTCCTGGTTCAGGTTAACGTGCTTGGGAAGCAAGGGCCCCTGGTGCCACCAGGTACGAGGGAAGTCCTCAAAGCAGGTCGGATTTTTGCTCCTCAGAATGAAGAAGCGGTTCTTCCAATTTTTAAGGGAGGAGGGCAGATCAGTGAAGAGCCCGCAATGAGGTTTCACCTGAAAGAACCAGTGATCATCGTCCTTTTGGCGAGTTAGCCTGTGCAGTTCGGCGAACACCTTAGCCGTAGGTCTGATTCCCTTAGATTGGCATAGACCTCGGAAAGCTACTAAGATCCGCCACGAGTTGGGGTGAATTTGAGCAATGCATACCCGGTGAAGTTTTAGGACCTCCTTGAAGAAATCATCCAGAGGGAACCGAAGACCGGCCTTTAACTGTTCCTCGTATACCATAACCAGGTCATTCTCTTCAAAGAAGTGATCGGCTCGGTGATCGCCGTGGCACCGGATAAATTCGTACGAATCAGGGCGAATATTGTACTCCTGGCTAAACGATTGTAGATCGGACTCTTGTAAGATCGATGGCAGCTCGTCCATAGGGAGATTCTCCCTCCCTGAAGAAGGTACGTGCCTTGATGGTATGACCCGCCCCCGACCTGGAACGGAGACCCTAGGAGGTTCTGTTTGCGCGCTTGGCCCGACCACTTCTTCTTTGTCAGACGACCATGAGAACTGAATTGAGGGAGGACTTGCCGCTCTTTGACCTTCGGCACCGCTCATTTCCAAAAGAAATAAAGAACTTAAACTAAAAAGAAGATCAAAGCCCTTACCGGAGTCTGATCGGCGTCGGAAGAACTTGAGAAAACGAGAGAACTTCGAAGTTGTGAGCAGGGGACTGAAAATGGAATGAGAGAACAACTGGCTAACCCCCCACCCCTATTTATACTAGTCCGAGCATTTAATGCTCACGAGGCTCTAGGCAATGCATCGATTGGTGGAACTCGCTAGCTGTTCTAACGCTTCTCTCAAATATTCGAACATTCCAAAGAGATCGGTTAAATGGAGATCGGCATAATAAGTTGAATATCTTGAATGAAGGATTAGTTAAGAGTCGTTTTATTAGGAATCAGATCGGACAAATATATCAGAGATCGGAAAATAATCAATAATTGAAGAAACAAGATTTTTATTTCCAAAAGATCGGATTACATCATTTGGGCGATCTCTAGGGATCGGATTACAATAAAGGTCTAACTACGTCATTTGGGCGATCCCTAGAGATCCGATTACATTGAAGGATTACATCATTTGGGCGATCTCTAGAGACCGGCGGGACATCCTATCTAAAGAGTCCCAGGTTTATAACTGATCCCAAGGGTGTCGCCGATCGGAGCTTAATCCGCTGTCGGAACACCCAATGTGGGAAGAAACCGCTGTCGGAACACTCAATGTGGAGAGAAGCCGAATGAACTTGAGGAAGCAACCGCCAAGGATCAGCGGAGCATCGGACAAGGTTATGCGATCACCGGGGTCGTAAATCTTCAGTCGAGGAATAAGGAAGTCCATCGGAGAGGGATCAAAAACCACAATCATGGCCGGAACGACCGCCGGAGCATCTAGAACTGTAAAAGAAAGAAAGAAGAGGAAAAATCAGGTGAAGGAAATATCTCCGTTGTCAGGGGTATATATAGGAGGAAAATGGGCATTTATTGCTGAGCAGAAAACGAAGCGAACGCCTCGGGAATCGAGGGGAAATTAATGCTTTGACCAGACCGGACCAGAGAAAGGGAGAGATCGGAATAATAGATCGGAAGACGGGAGATTAGCATGAGAGATCGGAATAGGAGCGTGTCAAGAAGAGGGATCGGAAGACAAAAGGAATAAGACAAATCCCAAATAACCGTCGTCAGAATCAGAGCCGAGGTAGTTAAAGCGTTGCAGGCGAGATCTCCACCGCACGCCTAAGAATCGCCCGCAATGCTGACAGGTGCCAGGGTATGTCATGACAGTCTTGTACATCCCAATCCCCACCGTTGATCTCACTTGTAAGGACAAATCCGGAACCCTTGGATCAAGAGAGAAGACGACAATACCAGCGTCTTTCGCTCTTAGCCCTCAGATCGTTCCGGACGAGAAGATTTGGGACCGTCAGATTGAAAGAAGAAAAGGAAAAAAATTCTGAAGAGTGATCTCAACCATTCATTTTGATTCTCTTTAATTCCTGAACATCCGATCATGTCCTTCGAAATCTTGACCCTCCATCTCCCTCAAAATAAATCCTGACCCTTCATGGGGAGCACCCGATTCCTATAAATACCTGCATGAAAAACTGTTCAAGGGACGGGCAAAAAAGAGAGGTGGTTATTATAGCGGGAGAACTCTGAAATTTGATTCAGTTTGTTACTCTGCTACTTTGAAGTTTTGATTAGAAAGACTTTTGAAACTAGTTTTCTGAAGTGTTTTCTTGAAAAGGATTCTGAATACTGAAACTCTACATTTTCAGCTTGTTCATCATCCGGTCACACTCTCACTCTCAGCCTTTTATCATATCTGTCTTCATTCCCATTATCCAAGCTCAACTTCATTTCATTCGGTTTTTATCTCAATCTTACGGCATTTTAGCTAAGCACCCTTCAAGTCACAAAGAACATCAGCCCTCAAGCTAATCAGTCTGCTGTCTTATTACTATTTGTCACCCCGTAGTCATTTCAATAGATTTGGCTCCTTACAGGTAAGAGCTCATATTGCCATTTTGTTAAGCGTTTACGTTTACTTTCCGCATTCTCTTTGTCCTTTTTATGCATGTGATTTTCTCCAAGTTCATTTAGAGCCAAAGAACCTTAAAAATGTTACTCTCGAGTTTATTTCTTTAGTATCGTTTTATTAACCCTCGTCGTTTCTGAACGCAAATTTTCTAGTTCCTAGTAGCGTGTAAGTGGTTGGGTAAAATATAGATAACTACAACTTACGGGTCTCTTTTGAGAGAAAGAGCCTGAATAATACGTCAGGAAAATAGCCACAATATTATACTGACGTAAATGGCAATTCGGCAAGATATCATAGAGTGGGATAAAATCAAAGTAAACGAAACAGAATAGGTCGGACATTCATAGGTACTGGTAAAGTGACCTTAGGGGAGGTCAGCAAAACTCAGTCCAGCTTCTCTTATTTAATCACAAAATATCAATTAGAAGCCTTACCCCCAGCACCTTAGAACGTCAGAATCCTTAGCTTTAGGACCTTATGACATGTAGCTGAAATTAAAATTTGGGAGATCGGAGAGATCTCATTAAGGTTCCTGTTAATTTAAAAAGAGATCGGAAGAGGGTTCTTATCCGATTCTCAACTCAAAATTTTAATAAAATAGAGATCGAAAGAGAGTTCTTATCCAGTCTCAAATCAAAATTTTAATAAATACTTAATAGAGATCGGAGGAGAGTTCTTATCCGGTCTTAACTCAAAATTTTAATAAATGCTTAATAGAGATCGAAGGAGAGTTCTTATCCGGTCTCAATTCAAAATTTTAATAAATATTAAATAGAGATCGGAGGAGAGTTCTTATCCGGTCTCAATTCAAAATTTTAATAAACATTAAATAGAAATTGGAGGAGAGTTCTTATCCAATCCTCAATCCTAAATTTTAAATACCCCAAAAGAGACCGGAGGAGGATTCTTATCCGATCTCCTCCCAGAATTTAAGAGAAATCGGAGGAGAGTTCTTATCCGATTCTCACACCTAATTTTAACCTACGCGCAAAACAATCCCAAAACCAAAAATGATATGCGACGTCAATTCACTAAGGTTGTCTCATTTACTTATGTATCTGGGTGATCCGAATTTAGTGAAAAATTGAAATCTCCTTTTGACAAAAGGATTAACATGTCCATTTAAGCCCTCCTAACTAATACAAAGTTAAATCTACTTACCCTTATTAAGGGACGAGGTGGGGTGCCTAACACCTTCCCCTCCCGTTTACGGACCCCGAACCTAGAATCTCTGTCTTGAAGTGGTTTCATTTCAATTTATTTTCACAAATGGTTTTCTTTAGTTACCCTCAAAACTAAGGTGGCGACTCCTCACTCTTTCCCACTTCGGTGAGTGATCGTCCAGGCGACCGCAAAATCCCTTGCGACAGCTTGGCGACTCCACTGGGGACGTACTGACTTAACCCCGGTCTAGAGGTCCAAAAGTAGATTTAATTTTTTCCGATCAAATTATAGTGGGCTCATTCGGCAATATTTTATACGTTAATTATTGTTATTCCGCTAACTGTTTTACTTGTTTTGCTTGTTTTATTCCCTACAGCGCTTATTGTTTGAAAAAAAAAGGGAAAGAAAAAAAAAGAAAAATCCCCCTATATTGGGAAGAGGTAAAGGTGTCCCTTCATACATTGAACACTCACACGATATCCTCACACACTTTGGCCCTATACCCGGGCTTTCTCACCCTTTTAGGAAAATAGGAGGGGGTCATGTAGCGGTACCCGTGGGTTTTACCCCGTTAGTATCCGTGAAGGCTTCTGCTCAGATTGAAACTCGTTCTATTCACTGTGATACCCGTGGAATTTTCCCGATAATATCATGGGGGTAGAATGGGGCTCTACTGTTTACAGTAGGGGCAATTTGGGAACCTGTGGCTTTTAGAAAATTAGACCCTGAGCTAAACTACCACGATAGCTGAAAGCCGTAGTAAGCTACCTTGTAAGCTAGAACTACCCAAATAGGTAGCGCTCATCCGGTATCAGGAGTCTCCCTATGCTAGGACAAAAAGGGGCATACTTACTCTTTCCCTGTTCTGCTTTAATTTCCTTTTGTTCATTTTTGTGAGGGTAATCTTGAATTCTACTAAAACACCTACACATTTTCCTACTTTGATAAATGTGTACGTGTCATCCTGTCAACAGTATGATTCAAAATTACCCTAATTTATCTTGCTAACGAGTTTTCCCGCAGGCATTACCAAACCAAGAGTCTGTAAAAGGATAGGCATCATTTTTGTCATGGCATCCTCGAGTCAGTCGGCAGAAAAGGTTCAGAATGCTAAACTTTGGTCCAAATTAGCTCATAGTCCAGTACCCTCGCAAAATGATGTTTCCAAGGCACACGCTAGCATACTACCTTCATTAGATCTGAATAAAATAGAGGTCAGAATGAACAGCCTCGAGAGTCTGTCTGATGGATGGAGGTCGCTTCCTGATCAGGTCAAGGCATGATTTGAAGAGAAGTATGGGAGGATTGCAACCTTAATGCGAGCCAAGGTCCAAATCCCGGCATTAAAGGCCATGTTGTCGGTTTGGAACCCTAAGTATGGGGTATTCTCTTTCAATGATATTGATACAGTTCCCACTATGGAAGAATACCAGGCTTTACTAGGGATCCCTTATTCAACACAGAATCGGATCTACCTACACCTTGAGCATAGGCAGACCTGGAAACGATTAACACATTTGTTGGGCATCCCTTCGATGGAGGCAAAGTCAAAAGAAACTGTCAAAGGAAACACACATGGTTGGTATTGGACATATCTCCAGAAGTGGTTAGAGCAGTGCCTCCAAGAGAAACGGACATATCTCCAGAATCAAGCTTCAGTGGCACTCGCCTTGGGAATCTATGGTCTGATTTTGTTCCCGGGACCATTGGGAATCGTAACTTGCAGCGCGGTGGAAGTATTCTGGATGGTAGAAAGGCAGGAGATCAATCCGATACCGGCAATTCTTGCGGAAACCTTGTTAACCCTAACCTACTGCAGACAACAAGGGAAAGGGTCCATTAAGTGTTGTTCTCAGTTGCTATACCTCTGGATTATCAGTCACATGTGTCCTGTGGAGACAAAGGGATTAACTTGGTACCTTGACCAACCTCCCATCGAAAAGATGACCCGGTTAATGTCGGTCAGAAGAATGAACAGCAGTGGTGGGAACGGATTTTGAGTTTCAATAGCCATGATTACTGTTGGAGGAAGCTGTGGACGCCAGGCCAACCCGCTTTGATCGGTACGGGAGGTAATCAGTCGGTATCCCTAATCGGAGTAACCGGATACACAAGTTACACTCCGGCCTTGGTAATGAGGCAGTTTGGCTCAACGCAGTCCATGATCAACATTGAAGAATATCACCAAGGTCACTTCTACCACGAGCTCAAGGAAGAGGAAGGATTGAAACTGGCTCGCAAGTCTTGGGAAAACATTACTCTGATGGAGAAATCGCCTAAAGGCCCGAGTGCCTCGGGCGATTATCTTAAATGGAGAGCTGACAGGAACCGAGAACACTCAACTACAGAATTCGAGGACAACAACCCTTGCCAAAACATCCTATTAGAAGAAGCTGATAATCGTCTGCTTGATTCACTACAAAAAGCAAACACCGAGAACTCACAACTGCAAGAACAAATAAAACAGTTGGAGGACCAACAGCAGAAACTTAAAAGAAAAGTGAAGAGGCTTAAGGAAGAGACAAGGGCCGAAAGGATGGGGTTCGAAGAGCAAGAGGAACAGTGGGAAAAGGAAAAAGACTCTCTCCAAGTTGAGGTAAAAGAAGTGAAAGTGCAGAATAGTAAGCTTCAGGAAAAGATGAAATACCAAAAGGTGCTCGTTGAAGAGTATAAACAGGAAAACAAAAAGAAGAAGCTCGAATTAAAAGAACAGGCACTACTCATTAACGATATCTTAAAAGAATGTGCTAAGGAAAAGAAAGAGAAAGAAAAACAAGCTGCTCTCTATCAAGGACTGAAAGAGAATGTTGACCAGCTAGAAAGAACGATATACAGGAAAACAAGAATTATTACGAATCGAGTGCGCTCAAAGCATTCGACCCTGCCAAACAAGAAGAAAGGTTATATGAGTATCTCAGAAAATGTCATCTCATTATAAAGAACCTTCCAGAGCCTAGGCCAATGTAGAGCATACGATGTACAAATTATTCAGTTAATGAAGTGATTTCTGGACCATTGTTTAGTAAATTTGTGAATGAATAATATGACTCCCGTAGGAACTCCCTCGCTAGGGTTATGTGAAAAATTGAATGTGCTATATGGACAGGTATCATAAATGTGCATTCAATCCAGTCATTCACAGTCAGACTACCGAACGACGCCATGATAAAATTGATGCGATTATCCTTTTACAGATTTCAACCTGGCTCTCAAATGCCACTGTATCCTTCGTCCAGACCAGGACTTTTAATTCCTTTGCAAAATTCAAAGTTCATTTAAAATTTTCTTTTTTTTACTCCTTACAGGAAATCAATATTGCTTCAAACAAGGCAAGTCTGATCAAGCACACGGTTCAACCCAAGCGAGTGTACTTAACAAGATCTCGGATAAAGAAGATAATGGAAGATCAGGAACAAGTACAGAACCTACAGGGGCAAGTTTCCGAATTAAAAGATCAAGTCGCAGAACTCATGAGACTAATAAGGGAAATGTCCCAGAATAAACACACAGTAGAGCCTAGCCTACCACTACCTCCTCCACCACCTACAACAAATGATCCTCACCAAGCTTCAACTTCTTTTACCTTTCAGTCTCCCATCCCGGACCTGACAATTACTGTCAATCCGGTTACTACGAATAATGACCTACCCTACTCTCATTACCCAACCATTCAAAACACCGAACCATACCCTTCAAATGTGATCCCTCCCATTCACTTCACCCCTCATCTCCCAAATGGGGGAGTATTCCTGTGATGGGGAGAAAATAAGTCAAAAGAAAGTGAGAAACTATACGCTCTAGAGGAGAGATTGAGAGCAATTAAAGGGCTGAATATGTATGGATCGATCGATGTGGCGTCACTAAGGCGGTGCGGATGTGGTGGTGCCACCCAAATTCAAGGTTCGGATTTGACAAGTACAGGAACTCAGATCCCGCATCCATCTGGCAACCTACATTTCCAAAATGTCTGCCATAACAGAAGATGACAGACTTCTCATTCACTTCTTTCACGAGCCTCTCGGAGCGGCTCTAAGATGGTGCATACAATTGGGCGAGCAAGCTGCACTCTGGAAGGATTTAGTGATACCTTCTTGAAGCAATATAAGTTCAATTGTGATGCGGCACCCACAAGGAGGGACCTCCAGAACTTGGCACAGAAAGACCGGGAAGGTTTCAAGCAGTATGCCCAGAGATGGAGAGAAAAAGCGGCGAAAGTATACCCTCCGGTGACCGACAATGAACTATGTTCACTGTTTATCGAGACTTTGAAGGCTCCCTACTTCAACTTGATGATTGGAAACACTTCCAACAGCTTCTCTGATATCATCCAGGCGGGTGAGAGAATTGAGGCCAACTTAAGAATGGGACGACTACAGGAGTCAGCTGAGAACCCTGCGAGGAAGACTGCCAGCTTTGGCAAGAAGAAGGAGGGTGATGTGCATTCCGTCGCCCGTCAGAATAATTACTCCCCACTTCCCCAAAATAACTACCGGCCATATCATTCCTCTCATGGCCAAACAGTAGCAAACATTCCACCTCCTTTCCCTAATTATCCACCCCCGCGCCCACAATATCCCCCACCTACAAATTACCAACCAAGACCATCTCTTCCTCCCGCTCAATCAAGACCACCACTAAACAACCCAAGACCCCCAAGAAACCCTGATCCACCTCTTCCCCTCCCACTCAGTGAAATATACCGATACCTTGTCGGTATAAACCAAATTGTAGCAGTTCCCCTAGACCCGATCCAGCCACCATACCCCAGATGGTATGATGCTACTGCCCGTTGTGAATACCATGGAGGGGCACAAGGGCACTCAACAGATAACTGCGGGGCACTCAGGGGAAGGGTGCACGCTTTAATCAGAAACGGGTGGTTGAAGATTGAGGGAAATGGTTCCCTCCCCAATGTTACCTCGAACCCATTGCCTAACCATAATGCGGGCAGTGGTGTAAATATGATAGAGCCTGATGAAGGAGGATCAACGCTAGAAGTAGACAAGCTGGTTCCTTACTTTAAGGAAATTTTTGCTCTAGCAACAAGGGAAGGCTATCTCTACCCTCAGGTAGTGGGATTGGAAGAGAGTACGGGGTGTCCTTATCATGGAGGGGCAGCTGATCACGAGTTGCAGGGCTGTGAGGGATTCAGGCAAGAGGTTCGGAACTTATTGTCTCTCAAGGTTCTGAGATGCCAGTAGGTCAAAGATGTATGGAGTAAACACGACTAGATACAATCGTAATGCTTCTACCTCCAAACCAGAATCACCTTCTCTCCACCAAGAGCTTCACCACGATGAATCATTATCCGAACTCCTCCTCAGCTCCCTGTTACCAACACCCACGCCATACCTTGGAACTACAATTTCCAAGTCTTCACCCAAGGAGCATCAAGCAGTACATCAGCTCCTAATCTGGCCTCACCTCCAGCACCACCAAAACCATGCTTTACCCCGCATGAACATTTTAAAATGACTTATGCCGGACCTGCTACCAGTGCTACTCCCCAAGTAGATCCCCAACCCGTCACTGCCACAAAGCCCTCCTCCCTTGAGCAAGAGGTCGAGTTCATAACTCGAAGTGGGAGGTGTTACAGTAACGAAGAAAAAGAAAAGAGAAAAGGGAAAGTAAAGGTGGGAGAGTCATCGAAAAATGCAGAAGAGGATGTAGAGAAGACAGAGGAAGCAGAGCCTGCTGAACATAAAGCAGAGGAGGAGTTGTTGCTTCAAATAATGAAACAAAATGAGTATGATGTGGTGGAACAGTTAAGGAAGACGCCTGCACGGATTTCACTGCTGTCACTGATCCTGAGCTCAGAAGTGCACCGTCAAGCCCTGCAGAGAGTTCTGGATCAGGCCTTTGTGAGCCCCGACATCACTCCGGGGCAGTTTGGGAAGATAGTGGGACAAATCCAGGCATCCAGCTTTGTTACTTTCTCGGAGGACGAGATAGACCCTGCAGGTTTAAGGCACACTAAGGCTCTACATGTAACGGTGAAGTGTAAGGGATGTATAGTAGCCAAGGTACTTATTGATAACGGGTCAGCTCTCAATGTACTCCCTAACGCTACCTTAGCTAGGTTGCCAGTTAACCAATCGGATATACGTCAAAGTGCTATGGTGGTAAGAGCCTTTGACGGTACCAGGAGAGAAGTGTTGGGAGATATTGACTTGCCACTTCAGATTGGCGCATGCACTTTCAGCATCACATTCCAGGTGATGAATATAGAGCCGGCCTACACAATGTTGTTGGGGAGGCCTTGGATCCATTCTGCCAACGCCGTTCCCTGAACTCTGCACCAGAGAATAAAATACATCATGGATGGCAGAATCATCACGGTGAGAGGAGAAGAAGCCTTATTAGTCACCAAGCCACAATCACTTCCTTACGTGGAAGCGGCCGAGGAGTCGTTGGAAAGTTCTTTCCAGGCCCTTGAGTTACAAGAAACCAGAAATGAAGGGGCTATGGCTATGGTGGCCAAAGTAATGTCAAGGAATGGATATCAGGAGGGAAAAGGCCTAGGCACTGCCTTGCAAGGAATTGTGGAACCCATACCGGCTATTCAGAAGGTAGGCCGATGTGGTTTGGGATATGAGGAGGATGCCCTCATGGATGGGCGATTCTGGATGAGGAAAATACTTCGGGATCAGAGGTTCGATCAGAAAATGGGCAAAGGAAGGGTAGTCCCGAGAATCACGGAGATCTTCACTAAACCGGTCATTCAGCATCCGGCAAACACAGAAGAATCACCCGATGATCCATCCATAGATGTCATCCAACTGGATTCCTTGTATGAGGCCCTAGTCTCGCCAATGACTGAGGGGCAAGAGCTGAACAACTGGACAACCTAGGACGTCCCTGTACTCAATTTCGAGTAAAGTGCCTTTGGTTATCTACACTTGATCATTTTGTCCATGGTGACAAGTGTAATACTGTAAATGGACCTTTTTCTTATGGCACAAACGTTAATGAATTAATAGCGCATTTTAAATCCAATTCTCTCTTTCTTTTGAATTCCATCCTTAATATACATTTTTTTTTATTCATTCAGGACCATTCATCAATTAACACCTAATAATCCAATAGACTCAGAGATTCCTCTGGTTAATTTTGAAATCCCCATAACTGCCATTACTTCAAGTGATTCTGAGGTGGAGCTCACAGAGGAAAGCAATGAAAATGTTGAACCTTCCCTCGTGCCTTGTGGAGATGAAACACGCACCATAAACTTAGGCACGGAAGAAGTAAAAAGGGAACTTAAGGTAGTGGAGAGTGAAGAATTGGGAGATATGATCAGTCTGCTTAAAGAATTCCTCGACGTATTTTCCTGGAGCTATGATGATATGGTTGGTTTGAACCCCCAGATAGTGACGCACAAAATTCCCCTAATTAATTCGGGGACATCCGGCAGCGTGAAGTTAAGGAGAATGAATCCCGACACACTGCTCAAAGTTCGGGATGAAGTCAAGAAACAGTATGACGCTGGGTTCCTGGAAGTGGTCAAATATCCCCAATGGATAGCTAATGTGGTCCCGGTAATGAAGAAGGACGGGAGAGTTCGGGTGTGCATCGATTACAGGGATCTCAATAAAGCAAGCTTGAAAGACGATTTCCCTCTCCCTCACATTGATGTGTTAGTTGACAATGCTGCGGGATTGGGCAGGTGTTCGTGTATTGATGGGGCATCAGGGTATAATCAGATCCCGATGGACGAGGAAGATAAGGATAAAACTGCTTTCGTCACTCAATGGGGAGTATTTTGCTATCGGGTCATACCTTTTGGGTTGAAGAATGCTGGTGCTACCTACCAGCGTGCAATGGTCACATTATTCCACAATATGATGCATAAAGAGGTGGAAGTATATGTGGATGATATGATCATCAAATCCCGGGGGGAAGAAAGTCATATGCAGGTACTGAGGAAAGTATTCGAGAGACTCAGAAAATACCAGTTGAAACTGAACCCTGCCAAATGCATATTCGGAGCTAGATCGGGAAAGTTGTTGGGATTCATAGTAAGCGAGAGGGGAATAGAGGTTGATCCAGACAAGGTTCGAGCTATTCAAGAGATGCCATCCCCGAGAACAGAAAGGGAGGTGCGCAGTTTTCTGGGAAAGTTGAACTACATTTCAAGATTTATTTCCAATCTCACTGCCAAAGCTGAGCCAATTTTCAGGCTACTCCGGAAAAACAACTCTACCCAATGGGATTCAGTTTGCCAAGAGGCTTTTGAGAAGATCAAGCAATACTTGTCAAGACCACCAGTATTGGTCCCACCCGTGGCAGGAAGGCCTCTTATCCTGTATATGGCAGTCCAGCAGAACTCGATGGGATGTGTTTTGGGACAACATGATGATACCGGGCGAAAGGAGAGGGCTATTTATTACATGAGTAAGAAGTTCAATGATTGTGAGTCAAGGTACTCTTTCTTAGAAAAGACTTGCTGCGCGTTAGCCTGGACAGCAAATCGCCTCAAACACTACATGTTGAATCACAAGACATGGCTCATCTCCAGGATGGATCCTATCAAATATGTATTCGAAAGCCCATTCGTGCCAGGAAGGATAGCCAAATGGCAGGTTATACTCTCCCAATATGACATAGTCTATATGACCCGGAAAGCGGTGAAAGGTAGCGTGATTGCTGACCTCCTAGCAGAAAATCCTATCCAGGATTATGAAGCTCTGGATTTTGAGTTCCCTGATGAGCATATTAATGAAGTGGACTGCGAAGAAAAGGGACCAGCCGATGTATGGGAAATGTATTTCGACGGAGCTGTCAATTTGTCCGGGAATGGGATTGGAGCTGTATTGATATCCCTAGATGGAAAGCACTTCCCGATAGCCGTTAAGTTGAGATTTGACTGCACCAACAACGTCGCAGAATATGAAGCTTGTGTGATGGGTCTACAGGCCGCCATCGAAATGAAAATCAGGAAGCTGGAGGTATATGGAGACTCAGCCCTGATTATTTATCAAGTCAAGGGAGAATGGCAAACCAAGGATCCCAAGCTAATCCCGTATCAGAAATACCTATTGGAGCTGATCAAGAAATTCAAAGATATCTCTTTCACTCACCTTAGTAGGGACAAGAATCAATTTGCTGATGCCTTAGCTACTCTAGCTGTTATGGCTCAAATCGAAGAGGGTCGGGTGGCTCATACATTGAAGATTAAAGCAAGAAGTGAGCCAGCATATTGCCTCATGATCGAAGAAGAGCCCGATAGAAAGCCTTGGTATCATGACATCCTGGTCTACTGTAGAACCAGAGAATTCCCTTTGGGGGCGAGCAAGAATGAAAAGAAGATGATTCGAAGATTAGCATTGGGATACTTCCCCAGTGGAGAAACCCTATACAAGAGGAGCTCCAACGGCGAATTATTGAGATGTGTGGACGCAAAGGAGGCGAAGAAAATCCTTTTTGAAACTCATGAGGGAAATTGTGCAACCCATGCCAATGGGCACATGATGGCTAAGCAAATCATGCAACGTGGGTATTTTTGGACTACAATGGAAAAGGACTGCATCGAATATTTCCGAAAATGCCATAAGTGTCAAATCTATGCCGATCCAATCAATGTGCCACCTCACAAGTTGTTCAACCTCGTCTCACCATGGCCTTTCGCAATGTGGGGCATCGATGTGATTGGTCCCATAAATCCCAAGGCATCTAATGGGCACAGATTCATCCTTGTGGCCATCGACTATTTCTCCAAGTGGGTCGAAGCAACATCCTATGCGCATATCACACGGAATACATTTCTCAGATTCCTCAGAAGCAACATCATCTGTCGGCATGGCCTCCCCAATGAAATCGTCACTGACAACGCTAAGAATCTGAATGGCCCGAAGATCCAGAAATTGTGTGATCAATACAAAATCCGGCACCTCAATTCCTCCCCATACCGCCCCCAGATGAATGGAGCGGTGGAAGCTACAAATAAAAATCTCAAGAGGATAATCCGAAAAATGACGGTCACGTATAGGGATTGGCATGATATGCTTCCTTACGCTCTCCACGCATACCGGACTTCTGTAAGAACCTCAACTGGGGCAACTCCATACTCACTGGTTTTCGGGATGGAAGCAGTATTGCCTGTTGAAGTTGAAATCCCTTCCCTAAGGATTCTGAAAGAGTCAGGAATTGATGAGTCAGAATGGATCCAGTCAAGGTTGGATCAGTTAAACTTGCTTGATGAGAAAAGGTTAGCAGCAGCATGTCATGGGCAGTTATACCAGATGAGAATGGCTAGAGCATTTGACAAAAACGTTCACCCGCGCGAATTCCAACCCGGGGACTTAGTTCTGAAGAAAGTACTGCCGAATCAAAATGATCCTCGGGGCAAATGGTCACCAACCTACGAAGGGCCCTATGTAGTTAAGAAGGCATTTTCTGGAGGAGCCTTGATCTTGACCCACATGGACGGTGAAGAGTGTCCGAGACCTGTGAATGCTGACACCGTCAAGAAATACTATGCCTAAAAAAAAAAAAAAAAGAAAAAGAAAAGTAGGAGTGAAAACCCGAAAGGGCGCTCCTAGCAAAATGTGTGAAAGAAGGCGAAAACCCTGAGAGGGCGCCTTCTGCAAAATGAGTGAAGGATGAAAACCCGAAAGGGCATCCTGAAAAAGTGAGTTATTCAAAAAAAAAAAACAAAAAAATCTAGGGGTGAAAACCCGAAAGGGCATCCTAAGAACCAAAAGGGAGAAATAAGGAAAGAAGCATGAAACCAGGATGAAGAGGAAACTGTCACAGCATGATGCTTCAGAGAACTTGAAATAATGGCATTTAAGGGATTTCAAAATCATCCACAGGGAATATGTGAGATCTATCCTTGTACCCTTATTCTTTAGAACTTCTTCTTTGTTTATATTAAACCATAATAAAATCGCACTTCATTCCCTATGCTTCTATCTCTCCCTTATATTCTTTCCCCTATATTTATCTTTCTGCAATCCCGTTATTTAATGTGCTATTTAAATCAGTTAAAATTTTTGCCATAAGATTAAGGTTTGACAATTGATAACCTCACGTACTTTACTATGAGATTTGCAGGAAATGACCTAAAAAAAAAAAAAAAACTAGAGGTGAAAACCTATAAGGGCGCTTTAGTCATATAGACGAAGGGGAAGTGAAAACCCGCAAGGGAGCTTTTCGGGAGAAAGTCTCAAAAACAGAAAAAGGGGGGATTTGAAGGAACAAGGCCATAGGTCAAGTCTTACAACTCGTCCTCCATTCATCATTGGTCTTCGGGATTCTGTTAAGTACACTTCATTGGGGAAGAACTTCTTGTGTCCGGATTAGGCTTGCTTTGTGAGTGCAATTTAAATTTCCTGTTATCAACCTCTGGTTCCTTGATCTAAGTTGATTTTAATTTCCTGCAATTTAAATTTCCTGTTATCAACCTATGGTTCCTTGATCTAAGTTGATTTTAATTTCCTGCAATTTAAATTTCCTGCTATCAACCTCTGGTTCCTTGATCTAAGTTGATTTTAATTTCCTGCATTTAAATTTCCTGCTATCAACCTCTGGTTCCTTGATCTAAGTTGATTTTAATTTCCTGCATTTAAATTTCCTGTTATCAACCTCTGGTTCCTTGATCTAAGTTGATTTTAATTTCCTGCAATTTAAATTTCCTGCTATCAACCTCTGGTTCCTTGATCTAAGTTGATTTTAATTTCCTGCATTTCTGGTTCCTTGATCTAAGTTGATTTTAATTTCCTGCATTTAAATTTCCTGTTATCAACCTCTGGTTCCTTGATCTAAGTTGATTTTAATTTCCTGCAATTTAAATTTCCTGCTATCAACCTCTGGTTCCTTGATCTAAGTTGATTTTAATTTCCTACAATTTAAATTTCCTGCTATCAACCTCTGGTTCCTTGATCTAAGTTGATTTTAATTTCCTGCAATTTAAATTTCCTGCTATCAACCTCTGGTTCCTTGATCTAAGTTGATTTTAATTTCCTGCAATTTAAATTTCCTGTTATCAACCTCTGGTTCCTTGATCTAAGTTGATTTTAATTTCCTGCAATTTAAATTTCCTGCTATCAACCTCTGGTTCCTTGATCTAAGTTGATTTTAATTTTCTGCATTTTAAATTTCCTGCTATCAACCTCTGGTTCCTTGATCTAAGTTGATTTTAATTTCCTGCAATTTAAATTTCCTGCTATCAACCTCTGGTTCCTTGATCTAAGTTGATTTTAATTTCCTGCATTTAAATTTCCTGTTATCAACCTCTGGTTCCTTGATCTAAGTTGATTTTAATTTCCTGCATTTAAATTTCCTGTTATCAACCTCTGGTTCCTTGATCTAAGTTGATTTTAATTTTCTGCAATTTAAATTTCCTGCTATCAACCTCTGGTTCCTTGATCTAAGTTGATTTTAATTTCCTGCAATTTAAATTTCCTGCTATCAACCTCTGGTTCCTTGATCTAAGTTGATTTTAATTTCCTGCAATTTAAATTTCCTGCTATCAACCTCTGGTTCCTTGATCTAAGTTGATTTTAATTTCCTGCATTTAAATTTCCTGTTATCAACCTCTGGTTCCTTGATCTAAGTTGATTTTATTTTCCTGCAATTTAAATTTCCTGCTATCAACCTCTGGTTTCTTGATCTAAGTTGATTTTAATTTCCTGCATTTAAATTTCCTGTTATCAACCTCTGGTTCCTTGATCTAAGTTGATTTTAATTTCCTGTAATTTAAATTTCCTGCTATCAACCTCTGGTTCCTTGATCTAAGTTGATTTTAATTTCCTGCAATTTAAATTTCCTGTTATCAACCTCTGGTTCCTTGATCTAAGTTGATTTTAATTTCTAGCAATTTACATTCTGTTGTCAACCTCTGGTTCCTTGATCCAAGTTGATTTTAATTTTCTAAGTCCTTTTTAACTTCTGTTGCCTATCTCTAGGTCACTGGTTTAAGTGTGCTTTAGCTCTCTAACTTCGAACACCTAATCGTCCAAAATATGAGTCTGAATCTTTACATAATTCCTACACGGGAAATTTTCCCTTTAATAGAAACTATGTAAAGAGGGGCAGCTGTCGACACCATATTTTGGCTGATCCCCAAAATTAATAAAACTTTGGAACTGACCTCAGTACTAAGTCCCCTTTTGACAGCTAATCACGTTTCCGATCTCTCTTTGATAGACAGTCATATTTCCGATCTCTCCTCACAGAGAATTAAATCAATGCTAGGTCTTCACATCAGTCAGAGCCTTACTGGTCTATTAAATCGCTCACCGATCTCTCCGACCCGTTGTAGTATAAACAAAGTGAACTAGATCTTTTCTTACCAGTTTTATTGCCGATCTCCCTTTCAAAAGTTTAAGAGTTAAGGTTTTGGCCCGGTTTAATGAGGATTTCGATCTTAAGTGTTCAAATCAAATTTCCAATTTTAATCAAGTCCCGTTCAGCATTTCTTCCTTACCGATCTCACACTCTTTGTGTTTTCCGATCTCTCACACTTAGGTTAATAATCATCTTCAGTTATTTCAACATACTCAGACAATCAAGTGTTTAATAATTTAGAAATTTTCCGATCATAACCATTGATCGAACAAAAGGGCATTCCACTTTATTTCATTTCAAAAATTTGTACAAGTCATTCGGCTGGGGGATCACCCCCAGCCTGATCTATATTTTGCTAATTCTCTCTCTCACCCTCGGCCTCCTCTTCACTTTCCCCCTCGCCTTCAGGAGCCAGGTCGGCCATCCAAGAGAAGTCCTCTTCCGGGTAACGCTTCTGGAGTTCGGCCAGGAGGTCCTTGTGAGCATTCACATAAGCACCACCTATCCCCGTCACCATTTCCTCGTCTTTTGCCTTAAGCTCCTCGATAAGTTGGGCGACCTGAGAAGCTTCGTTGGCCCTGAGCGCCTCGACTTCCCTGAGAGCCCGATCCCTTTCAGCTAGAACATGATTTTGTTCGGCCACTCTGTCTTCATAGAACTTCGCCCGCCCCTCAACTTGAGATATGTAATCCTGAGTGGATGCAAGTTGGGATCGGAGGGAAGCCATTTCCTGATTCTTCTTCTCGATCTCTTTGCCTAGGCGATGAGCCTTTTCCCGAACTATGGTTTGGTTCACCAGGCACTCCACGTTCAGGCTCATGGCGCGAGTCAAGATATTGTCAAGGCTGTCCGGGAATAGCCTTTCCCGATCCTCCCGAAGGTAGATGGAGGACCCCAACACTTTGGCAAAACCGGGGTTCTCCCGAACAGTCCGGTTATTCTTCAGGGACTCCATCAACGTTTGAGCGCCACGAGAGGAGGATCTCACAGAAGGTTGAGAAGGACCCCTTTCTGTGCTTGGAGCAACTGGAGGGGGTGGAGCCGGCTCTTCTTGTTGAGGAGGAGATCGGACAGCCTCAGTGATCGGCGGCCCCGAAGGTCGGGACGGGCCTCCTTGCGTCTCCCTTGGTTCATGGCCGAGAGTTCGAGGCATCTCCGAACGCTTCATCTCCTTTACTTTCCGGGAGATCTCTCTTTCCTTCTTCCGCTTCCTAGAACCCTCATCACCCGCCATACCTGCACAAAGGAAAGGTCAGTGAGATCGCTAAGGTCCTGAGATCTGAGATTTAGAAAATACCAGTGCCGAGGTCAGAGAGCGGAAGTTTGCGATCTTGGCCGATGAGCAGCTGTAGGGTCCAATGGTGCAGCTCGGCGGTCACTGCGTCTAAACTTTTGAGTGGCAGCCTGACTTTTCAGATCCATCACTATTAAGCTTTCTTCCTGGTTCAGGTTAACGTGCTTTGGAAGCAAGGGCCCCTGGTGCCACCAGCTACGAGGGAAGTCCTCAAAGCAGGTCGGATTTTTGCTCCTCAGAATGAAGAAGCGGTTCTTCCAATTTTTAAGGGAGGAGGGTAGATCGGTGAAGAGCCCGCAATGAGGTTTCGCCTGAAAGAACCAGTGATCATCGTCCTTTCGGCGAGTTAGCCTGTGCAGTTCGGCGAACACCTTAGCCGTAGGTCTGATTCCCTTAGATCGACATAGACCTCGGAAAGCTACTAATGTAACGATCGGGAACCAGCCACTAGAGGAATTGTCCGCTTTGGCCATAAGCCTCACGGTTTTGTCCCATAGGTGGAATGGAGAACTTCCCAGGAGGTCACCCATCCTAGGATTTCTCTCAAACGAGCACGTTTAACCCTGGAGTTCTTCCAACTCTCCAGGCCATTCCACCAAAAGGCGCCTCTAGTAATTAGTTCCCCCATTTTATATATCATTACTTTTGACCCCAAGACCATCTCCGTGCTTTGCCGATGTGGGATTTGCCTAAGGGATCATCCTTTCACAGGACCTTTTTCCCCCCCCTTTCGGGACTCAGCCCTCACGAGGTTTGCCCCACATCGCCCAAGAGGACACGCGGCGCTCGATACCAATTGTAACGATCGGAACCAGCCACTAGAGGAATTGTCGCTTTGGCCATAAGCCTCACGGTTTTGTCCCATAGGTGGAATGGAGAACTTCAGAGGTCACCCATCCTAGATTTCTCTCAAGCGAGCACGTTTAACCCGGGAGTTCTTCCAACTCTCCAGGGTCAACCGTGCTCGTTTGAGAGAAATCCTAGGATGGGTGACCTCCTGGGAAGTTCTCCATTCCACCTATGGGACAAAACCGTGAGGCTTATGGCCAAAGCGGACAATTCCTCTAGTGGCTGGTTCCCGATCGTTACAACTCTCCAGGGTTAAACGTGCTCGTTTGAGAGAAATCCTAGGATGGGTGACCTCCTGGGAAGTTCTCCATTCCACCTATGGGACAAAACCGTGAGGCTTATGGCCAAAGCGGACAATTCCTCTAGTGGCTGGTTCCCGATCGTTACAACTAAGATCCGCCACGAGTTGGGGTGAATTTGAGCAATGCATACCCGGTGAAGTTTTAGGACCTCCTTGAAGAAATCATCCAGAGGGAACCGAAGACCGGCCTTTAACTGTTCCTCGTATACCATAACCAAGTCATTCTCTTCAAAGAAGTGATCGGCTCGGTGATCGCTGTGGCACCGAATAAGTTCGTACGAATCAGGGCAAATATTGTACTCCTGGCTAAATGATTGTAGATCGGACTCTTGTAAGATCGATGGCAGCTCATCCATAGGGAGATTCTCCCTCCCTGAAGAAGGTACGTGCCTTGATGGTATGACCCGCCCCTGACCTGGAACGGAGACCCTAGGAGGTTCTGTTTGCGCGCTTGGCCCGACCACTTCTTCTTCGTCAGACGACCATGAGAACTGAATCGAGGGAGGACTTGCCGCTCTTTGACCTTCGGCACCGCTCATTTCCAAAAGAAATAAAGAACTTAAACTAAAAAGAAGATCAAAGCCCTTACCGGAGTCTGATCGGCGTCGGAAGAACTTGAGAAAACGAGAGAACTTCGAAGTTGTGAGCAGGGGACTGAAAATGGAATGAGAGAACAACTGGCTAACCCCCCCACCCCTATTTATACTAGTCCGAGCATTTAATGCTCACGAGGCTCTAGGCAACGCATCGATTGGTGGAACTCGCCAGCTGTTCTGACGCTTCTCTCAAATATTCGAACATTCCAAAGAGATCGGTTAAATGGAGATCGGCATAATAAGTTGAATATCTTGAATGAAGGATTAGTTAAGAGTCGTTTTATTAGGAATCAGATCGGACAAATATCAGAGATCGGAAAATAATCAATAATTGAAGAAACAAGATTTTTATTTCCAAAAGATCGGATTACATCATTTGGGCGATCTCTAGGGATCGGATTACAATAAAGGTGTAACTACGTCATTTGGGCGATCCCTAGAGATCCGATTACATTGAAGGATTACATCATTTGGGCGATCTCTAGAGACCGGCGGGACATCCTATCTAAAGAGTCCCAGGTTTATAACTGATCCCAAGGGTGTCGCCGATCGGAGCTTAATCCGCTGTCGGAACACCCAATGTGGGAAGAAACCGCTGTCGAAACACTCAATGTGGAGAGAAGCCGAATGAACTTGAGGAAGCAACCGCCAAGGATCAGCGGAGCATCGGACAAGGTTATGCGATCACCGGGGTCGTAAATCTTCAGTCGAGGAATAAGGAAGTCCATCGGAGAGGGATCAAAAACCACAATCATGGCCGGAACGACCGCCGGAGCATCTAGAACTGTAAAAGAAAGAAAGAAGAGGAAAAATCAGGTGAAGGAAATATCTCCGTTGTCAGGGGTATATATAGGAGGAAAATGGGCATTTATTGCTGAGTAGAAAACGAAGCGAACGCCTCGGGAATCGAGGGGAAATTAATGCTTTGACCAGACCGGACCAAAGAAAGGGAGAGATCAGAATAATAGATTGAAAGACAGGAGATTAGCATGAGAGATCGAAATAGGAGCGTGTCAAGAAGAGGGATCGGAAGACAAAAGGAATAAGACAAATCCCAAATAACCGTCGTCAGAATCAGAGCCGAGGTAGTTAAAGCGTTGCAGGCGAGATCTCCACCGCATGCCTAAGAATCGCCCGCAATGCTGACAGGTGCCAGGGTATATCATGACAGTCCTGTACATCCCAATCCCCACCGTTGATCTCACTTGTAAGGACAAATCCGGAACCCTTGGATCAAGAGAGAAGACGACAATACCAGCGTCTTTCGCTCTTAGCCCTCAGATCGTTCCGGACGAGAAGATTTGGGACCGTCAGATTGAAAGAAGAAAAGGACAAAAATTCTGAAGAGTGATCTCAACCATTCATTTTGATTCTCTTTAATTCCTGAACATCCGATCATGTCCTTCGAAATCTTGACCCTCTATCTCCCTCAAAATAAATCCTGACCCTTCATGGGGAGCACCCGATTCCTATAAATACCTGCATGAAAAACTGTTCAAGGGACGGGAAAAAAAGAGAGGTGGTTATTATAGCGGGAGAACTCTGAAATTTGATTCAGTTTGTTACTCTGCTACTTTGAAGTTTTGATTAGAAAGACTTTTGAAACTAGTTTTCTGAAGTGTTTTCTTGAAAAGGATTCTGAATACTGAAACTCTACATTTTCAGCTTGTTCATCATCCGATCACACTCTCACTCTCAGCCTTTTATCATATCTGTCTTCATTCCCATTATCCAAGCTCAACTTCATTTCATTCGGTTTTTATCTCAATCTTACGGCATTTTAGCTAAGCACCCTTCAGGTCACAAAGAACATCAGCCCTCAAGCTAATCAGTCTGCTGTCTTATTACTATTTGTCACCTCGTAGTCATTTCAATAGATTTGGCTCCTTACTGGTAAGAGCTCATATTGCCATTTTGTTAAGCGTTTACGTTTACTTTCCGCATTCTCTTTGTCCTTTTTATGCATGTGATTTTCTCCAAGTTCATTTAGAGCCAAAGAACCTTAAAAATGTTACTCTCGAGTTTATTTCTTTAGTATCGTTTTATTAACCCTCGTCGTTTCTGAACGCAAATTTTCTAGTTCCTAGTAGCGTGTAAGTGGTTGGGTAAAATATAGATAACAGCAACTTACGGGTCTCTTTTGAGAGAAAGAGCCTGAATAATACGTCAGGAAAATAGCCACTATATTATACTGACGTAAATGGCAATTCGGCAAGATATCATAGAGTGGGATAAAATCAAAGTAAACGAAACAGAATAGGTCGGACATTCATAGGTACTGGTAAAGTGACCTTAGGGGAGGTCAGCAAAACTCAGTCCAGCTTCTCTTATTTAATCACAAAATATCAATTAGAAGCCTTACCCCCAGCACCTTAGAACGTCAGAATCCTTAGCTTTAGGACCTTATGACATGTAGCTGAAATTAAAATTTGGGAGATCGGAGAGATCTCATTAAGGTTCCTGTTAATTTAAAAAGAGATCGGAAGAGGGTTCTTATCCGATTCTCAACTCAAAATTTTAATAAAATAGAGATCGAAAGAGAGTTCTTATCCAGTCTCAAATCAAAATTTTAATAAATACTTAATAGAGATCGGAGGAGAGTTCTTATCCGGTCTCAACTCAAAATTTTAATAAATGCTTAATAGAGATCGGAGGAGAGTTCTTATCCGGTCTCAATTCAAAATTTTAATAAATATTAAATAGAGATCAGAGGAGAGTTCTTATCCGGTCTCAATTCAAAATTTTAATAAACATTAAATAGAAATTGGAGGAGAGTTCTTATCCGATCCTCAATCCTAAATTTTAAATACCCCAAAAGAGACCGGAGGAGGATTCTTATCCGATCTCCTCCCAGAATTTAAGAGAAATCGGAGGAGAGTTCTTATCCGATTCTCACACCTAATTTTAACCTATGCGCAAAACAATCCCAAAACCAAAAATGATATGCGACGTCAATTCACTAAGGTTGTCTCATTTACTTATGTATCTGGGTGATCCGAATTTAGTGAAAAATTAAAATCTCCTTTTGACAAAAGGATTAACATGTCCATTTAAGCCCTCCTAACTAATACAAAGTTAAATCTACTTACCCTTATTAAGGGACGAGGTGGGGTGCCTAACACCTTCCCCTCCCGTTTACGGACCCCGAACCTAGAATCTCTGTCTTGAAGTGGTTTCATTTCAATTTATTTTCACAAATGGTTTTCTTTAGTTACCCTCAAAACTAAGGTGGCGACTCCTCACTCTTTCCCACTTCGGTGAGTGATCGTCCAGGTGACCGCAAAATCCCTTGCGAAATCTACAAGTCTTATGAAGACACCAAAGCCCATAAATGACCATAAGCAAGTCAAACAGCTTGCACAAGTTCGGGTCCAAAAACTGGCCGAACCAAAATTGACCTAAAGTGACCTAAAGTGACCAATTTTGATGCATTTTGACCAGTAATAGTAAAATGACCATAACTTGGTCTACATAACTCAGAATGACCTGAAATTTTGCCCCGCATGCAATAAGACATAGATCTACAAGTTTATAGTTTTGATCAAAACACAAAAACTGAGGAAACTAGGTCGTCTGGCTAGGTCAAACTAGTATCCCAGAATCCAGCAAATTGCAAGAAAATGTAAGATACATGGAAATGAATTTGGTAACATGTACCAACCCTAAAAGACTATTGAATGTGACATATTAGTAACATTAAAACCTAATTTACCTAGAATGCATTGAGGGTCGACATATTAGGTTGACTAAGTAAATAATAGAATTCAGTGAATTAATTATCAAGCATTATCGTTAGAGACAGTTTAAATAAGTACTGAAACACTTCAAATTGTGTTTCTAAGTTAGCAAAGACTTAGGGAAAGGGAAGGAAATACTGAGTCAAGGCCAGGAGACAGTTATCAGAGGTTTGTGCACAATAAGTATTTTCTTTTGAATTTTTCAATTGAAATAAATTACGATTATTTATATGTTATTGTTTTAAATTGTGTTTGTGCACAATAAGTATTTCTTTTGAATTTTTCAATTGAAATAAATTATGATTTTTTGTATTTCATTGTTTTAAATTATGTTTGTGCACAATAATTTTGACTTCTCATTTTCTACTTAAAAATTTAATTGAACATTATAGTTTTAAATTGTGTCCGTGCACAATACTTTTATATTCACTGTTTTTACTAGCAAATTTATTTGGAGAAATGAGTTATGAATAATTTTTTATTGCTTTGGTTTTGGGAATATTATTTGGAAATTATTGTGTTGCCAACTTTGCAAATGGAAATTTTGAGATAAAATGTGATTTATGGTTTTTATGAAATATTATGATTTGAAATTGTTTTGATTCACACTTGGCATGACACTGTTACTATGTTCCTCCTTCATTTATGGGGTGAGTGTGATATATTCCTCTCTCTTTGACCTATCAGTCTGGGGTGAGTGTGATTATGTTCCTCCCTCTTTGACTTCCCAGTCTGAGGTGAGTGTGGATGAGTACTCATTATTCAGCTAGCTTCCTCCCTCATTGATTTCGATTATTGGGGTGAGTGTGTCTTATCGTGGTGTACAACACGGCATGTGCGAAAAAAATTGTGTCATGGACTAAATTGTGATATTGATTGGCAACACTGTATTCTTCAGTTATTTGATCAAATGGTGTTATTGATTGGCAAAACTGTATTATTCAGTTATTTGATCAAATTGTGTTATTGATTGGCAAAATTGTGTTACTCAGTTATTTGATCAAATTTGTATTATATGAACTTTGTAAATTTTGTGAACTATTTGATTTGTGAATTGTCAATAAAAGATTTATATATCGCATTTCAAATTGTTATTATGCACCACTGAGTAAATTTTACTCAGCGATAGCTTTTCATTGTTGTCGCAGGTAGACAGACTGACGGAGCAGTAAACTAGGCTGCTAGTACTACACTGAAAGATGATCGGGTATATTGAGTATACGATAGTTTGCATTTTGTATTGTAATGTATGTTCACTGTATGTATATTTTGTTCTTGGTTTTGAGCAGTTGTAAATTAAAATTGTATCAGAGCACGGTTTAGTGCATTTCTGGGTCTAGATAGAGTCCATACCATGCATTGCATTTATAAGAGTCGAGGTGACACTAATGCAGATCTGTTTATTTTTTCTTATTTTGATTAGGATATGGGCCCCACGTCACAGAGAGCAATAGATGAGGAAGTGGAGAGTCATGCTCCACCTGTAGCTGAGACTGGAGGTGCAACACCCTCCCTATAGCAACTTCGTACATTCTACTATTCCGTTAACCAATGTCGGTTCGGATAGCTAGAACGTCCGAAAAAATATTTAAACTAAAGTGAGGAATCATAATTAACTCAAATATTAACAAGAAAAATTTAGGAAACTAAACACATAATGGCACAACTTTGGTATCGAAACCTTGCCTAAAAAACCAAACCAAGTTGACCTAAAAATTACCCTAATCCGGGTGACCTGCAGACTGCTGGGCAAAATGACCAAATAAACAGTATTTATTCATTTGGTCATAACTCAGTGTATAAAGGTCCAATTGACCTGAAAATTTACCAGAAGAAAGCTGAGACATAGACCTACAACTTTCATGCAAAACACAAATCCAAATTCTGACCATAACCTAGTGAAATTGCCAACCAAACTTAGGTTACCAAATCTGGCAGAACCAGTTTTCCCAGAATTTTGGATTCTGTCCAATCTGGCCAGTTATGGTATTTAGGCCATAACTTGAGTTACAAAACTCCAAATGGAGTGATTCAAAAAAGAAAATGTAACTAGACAAAAAAAGGAACAACTTTCATGAAGACAATTTTACCAAATTCCTACTATACAAATAACCAATGGAACAGTAAATATGAGGCTTAAAATCTGAAAATTTTGAATAACTAACACTAATCTTAGAAATGGTATTGGCAACCAATACCAATAATTTTAGAATGCAAAATGTGGTATGTTGGGAGTATTAGAATCAATGTACCTATTGTCTATGTAAAAGTCAACATTTTAGTTGACTAATGAAATGAATAGTAACACCTAAACTTAAATTTCAAGAATTGTAAAATTTAAAAGTATAACATGCCCTAGTACACCTAGCAAGATTGGTTTGGATAGGTTGGCATGCCAATAGGGTTCAGTTAGTAGTACTGCACATGGCATTATGCCATTCTGTGATTTAATGGCTTTTAGCCATTCTGACACTATGTTGATACTTGGCCTTGTGCCTAATGTTATTACAGCTTATTAGCTGTTTAGTTGCACACCGGGAGATACATATGTGACCGATGGTGTGACGGCCCGAGGTACTTGATACCCAGTGTCAGTTTACCCGTTTATCCAGTCTAGTCGTCCAGTATAGGTTACTTGGGCAACAAAAATGAAAGTAAATAAATTTAATGAAATTATGAATATAAGAAGTACAAAATAAATAAGATTACCAATAATGATCGAAATATTGTCTGCATAAGACATCAGGACATGTATTGCATATTTATTTTTTGTTATTTCTTTTTATTTTATTATTGGCACCACTAAGCATTATTGCTTAGCGCGTTGCTTTTTACCACGCATAGGTTCTAGAGAGACCGACCGAGAGCCCAGTAGACCACAGACTAGGTGAGATCTTCTGCAGCTCTGCATAGTATTTGTGTCACCTCACCGTCATTAGTGCATTGGTAGGACACTAGGTTTTATTTTGGTATTTTGTAATTAACTTTTATTTTCTCATGTGTAATTAAGACTTATGTAATATATTTTAGTATTGATGTAAATTATGGAAATTGTGTTTATTAATGAACAAGCGAATATTTATTTATGACTTTTATATGAATTTCATATGAAATGAACGAATGAGAATGGGAGTATATATGAGAAATATTGGGATTTTGTTGATGAAATAAAGTTGGGATTGATTGAAAATTTTGGAAGTATTTTTCACAGGTTCCGAAGAATTGTTTTATCCATTTTTAGCTGGCACTCTACCGGATTTTCTATAAAATTTGCGGAACCTCAAATAAATTATAATTTCAATAAATGGCTTAAATGAATGATATTTCACGAATTATACTTCATAACTATGAAAGAAATAAATTAGAAAGAATAAAAATAGTTGAATTAAAATAAGGTGTTCCGATACACTGTGTGATATATCTTACTCGGCTATACAGTAGACGGGTAAGGGTTATCACATTTAGTGGTATCAGAGCACGGTTTAGGCATTTCTGGGCCTAGATCGAGTCCATACCATGCATTGCATTTGTAAGAGTCGAGGTGACACTAATGCAGATCTGTTTGTCTTTGTTATTTTGAATAGGATATGGACCCCACATCTCAGAGGGCAGTTGAGTAGGAAGTGGAGAGTCATGCTCCACCTGCAGCGGCTGAGACTGGGGTTAGATGAGAACCTGGTCTGCCAGCTCCAGTAGAGCCTGCTCAGCCTCCATAGGTCATGTTCCAGTAAATGGCTGAATTCTTCTGACAAATGGCTGGGGTAATGCCACCACCACCACCACCTCCATAGCAGAAATCACATTTGGAAAGGTTAAGAAAATTTGGAGTAGTGGACTTCTTTGGCAAGAGAGAAGATGATTTTGTTGCAGTCGAAAACTGGTTGAACAGAACAGGAAGGGTTTTAAAGCAACTCCACTGCACTCCAGAGCAAAACTTAGAAGCTGTTGTATCTCTGTTGCAAGACAATGCCTAACAATGGTGGGATACAGTATCTAGTGAAGTGTAGTCAAAACTAATAACTTAGGACTTCTTCCTCTCAGAATTCAAAAAGAAATATGTGTGTAGTGTATACCTAGAAGAGAGAAGAAGAGAGTTCATTAACCTGAGGCAGAGACAGCTACCAGTGGCCGAGTATGAAAAGGAATTTGTCAGACTGAGCCGCTACGGAAGGGAGATAGTCCTTAATGAGGCTGAAAGGTGTAAGAGATTTGAAGAGGGATTAAATGACAATATAAAGATCATGATCACTGCCTTGGGAATCACAGACTTCACCAAGTTAGTGGAAGCTGTAATAAAAGTTGAAAAGATTAGAATAAGAGAACAGACCAGAAGAGAGAGATAGCAGAAGAGGCGCCCGAGTCAGTCTAGTTCATCTCCTGTACCAGGAAAGAAGTTCAAAGGTCCACCTGCACAGAGTTCAGGTCAACATCAAGGTCAGGGTCAGTCTTAGGGGCCCAAGCCACAGTACACCCCTAGGAGAGGTCAGTCCATACCATCAGTGGGCAGCTCTCCAGGGACGGGGTTCAAGGGACCAACCCCAACATCTTCTGCATGTCCACATTGCCTGAAGTGGTATAAGAGGGAGTGTTAGAGAGTGACTGATGCCTGTTTAAGGTGTGGGTTGACAGAGCATCAGTTGAGGAACTGTCCACACAAAACTACTACAATTGCTCCAACACAAGCAGACAGACCTGCTCTTGCACCACAAAGGGGTAGGAAATCTGGTAAATCTGAGGCAATGGGACCATCACAGAGGCCTACATTTGAGCCAGCAGAGAGGCCTGAGGGTAGACCACCTGCCAGAGCCTATGCCATAAGAGCTCAGGAGGAGCAAGATTGTGACACCCCTTACCCGTCTACTGTGTAGTCGAGCAAGATATGCCACACAGTGTACCGGAACACCATAATTTATCTCATTAATATTTATCAGTTCTTAATTTATTTATTATAGTTATTAAGTGAAATTTATGAAATTGATCTCATTTAGATCATTTATTGAAATTATAAATTAATTTGCGACTCCAAAAATTTTATAGAAAATTCGGCAGAGTGCCGGCTAAAAATGGAGAAAACAGTTCTTCGGAACCTATGAAAAATACTTCCAATAATTTCCAATCATTCTCAAACTCCATTTGTATCACATCAATTTATAACAATTTCTTAACAATTCCTCCATTTGTCATTCATTCATTCCACATCATCATCATGCTCAAATCATAAATAAATTCTCATATGTTATTTAAAATCACAAGTTACAAATACTTACATTAATACAAAATTATATTACATTTGTTTCAAATTTACACGATAAGATAAGAGTTTAATTACAAAACCTACAAAAATTACAAAATACAAAATGGGACATAGTGTCCTACCAATGCACTATAGCCTGTGAGGTGACACGGACACTAAGCAGAACTGTGAACGGCCTTACCTAGTTTGTGGTCTACTGGGCTCTCGGTCGGTCTCTCCAGAACCTACACGTGGCAAAATGTAACGCGCTAAGCAATAATGCTTAGTGGTGCTAATAATAAAATAAAAAGAAATAATAGTAAATAAATATGCAGTGCATGTCCTGATGTCTTATGCAGACAATTTTTCGATCATTATTAGTAATCTTATTTATTTTGTACTTGTTATATTCATAATTTCATTAAATTTATCCACTTTCATTTTTGGTTGCCCAAGTAACCTATACTAGATGACTAGACTGGATAAACAGGTAAACTGGCACTAGTTACCAAGTACCTCGGGCCGTCACACTATCGGTCAGAGATGTATTTCCCGGTGTGCAACTGAACAGCTAATAAGCTGTAATAACATTAGGCACAAGGCCAAATATCAACATAATGTCAGAATGGATAAAAACCATGAAATCACTGAATGGCATAATGCCATGTGCAGTACTGCTAACTGAACCCTATTGGTATGCCAACCTATCCAAACCAATATTGCTAGGTGTACTAGGGCATGTTACACTTTTAAAATTTTTAATTCTTGAAATTTAAGTTTAGGTGTTACTATTCATTTCATTAGTCAACTAAAATGTTGACTTTTGCATAGAAAATAGGTACATTGGTTCTAATACTCTCAACATACCACATTTTGCATTCTAAAGTTGTTGGTATTGTTTACCAATACCATTTCTAAGCTTAGTGTTAATTATTCACAATTTTCAGATTTCAAGCTTTATGTATACTGTTTCATTGGTCATTTGTACAGTAGAAATTTGGCAAATTCGTCTTCATGAAAGTTGTTCCTTATTTTGTCTAGTTACATTTCATTTTTTGAATCACTCCATTTGGAGTTTTGTAGCTCAAGTTATGGCCTAAACACCATAACTGGCCGGATTGGACAGAATCCAAAATTCTGGGCAAAACTGGTTCTGCCAAATTTGGCAACCTAAGTTTGGTTGGCAATTTGACTAGGTTATGGTCAGAATTTGGATTTATGTTCTTCATCAAAGTTGTAGGTATATGTCTCAACTTTCATCTAGTAAAATTTCAGGTCAATTGGACCTTTCTACACTGAGTTATGACCAAATGAATAAACACTATTCATTTAGTCATTTTGCCCAGGCAGAATGCAAGTCACCCGGATTAGGGCAATTTTTAAGCCAACTTCGTTTGGTTTTCTAGGTAGGGTTTCTTCACCAAAGTGGTGCCATTATGTGTCTAGTTTCATGTTCAATTGGCCTTGCACCAATTTAGCCTACACATCCCAAGTTATAGCTGCCCAAATAGGCTGGACTCACATCCAGACCTGCAGGTCACTCAAGGTCAGCATACCTAACGTCAATTCCCATGGCACAAATCACTTCATTTCCTAATCAAAAATAGCCAAATAGTCACTAATTGACCATTGCAACTTTAGTTTATGTCCATTTTCATCCACCACTAAAATTAAATTTCAAAACCCTAACCCTAATTGACCAAGCCTCCAATTCATGCATCTTACCCCTAATTTGCTATATTAATCATACAATTTATACTAGGGGCAGCTAATATGTCACTTTAAATTAAAGAATTCTCCTAACCCTAACTCATGTCAAGGCTGCCAAAATTTCATAGAACATAATCATGCCTTATTAAATCAATTTTTATCAAATTCTCAACTTAACTTAGCTTAAATTCATGTTTAAAAAGATGTAAAAGCAAAGAATATGGCACTAACCTCTTTGTGTAGAATTTTTCTTTATCTAACTTCAATTTTTCCTTCACTTTTTCCTCTTCAAATTGCTGCCTCTAACTTGCCCAAGGTGTAAGATCAATTTTTCATGTAGAGGTTATGAGGTTTTATGATGTAGTTGAGTGAGAAATGGAGCTTAGGTGATGCTTTAATGGAGGAAGAGAGAGGGAGGTGTGTTTTAACGAGAAGAAAGTGATGGATAGCAGATTTTTTTTTTTCCAATTTTAACTCATTTTATCCCTTTTTAATGAGTTTGCTTAATTGTGATTGGTGGAGAGTTAATTAATGACATCATGTGATATCATAATTTGAGTTTTATTTTATTTTTTTTTCTTTTCTTTTCTACTCATTTTCAATTCAATTTTTAGCAATATTTATTCATATTTTATGTCATAATAATTATTTACTTAACTGGACAAGTCGGCCAAAAATCATCTCTGAAGACGAAATGACAAAAATGCCTTCCGTTTGGCTTGATAGACTAAAATTGTCTGTACCGATTGAAAATTTTTTCTAAACCTTTTCTTGGCATTCTAATGCCATAGAACCCTCAATGACTCTTCTTGGGATCCCAAAAATTATTTTATGAATATTTCCCCTGGTCTAGGGCTCCTAATTGCGAGAACCGCAACTTCCTACTAGGTTACTCATTGCTTGGGCACCGGCTCATTTAACTTGGTTGTATTTTATTTCTAAAATTTTTCCTAAATTTTTATTATTAATATTTGAGTTAATTATGGTTCCTCACTTTATTTTAAATATTTTTCCAGACGTTCTAGCTGTCCAGACCGACACCGGTCACCGGAACAGTAGAATGTACGGAATTGCTATAGTGAGGGTGTTACAACTCTTCCTCTCTAATTTAAATTTCATCCTCGAAATTTACCTGTCTTAAGTAATCATGGAGTTGCTACCTCCTTGTTTCTTCACTTCCTTGTATCGCCTCATCAGTGTTTAGGTTTGGTGTAACACCCCCATTTGTATAGCCTGGTATATTTTACTATTCCAGTGACCGGTGTCGGTCCGGACAATTAAGGGGATTAGAACCACACTTAAGATAACTAGAGAAGCTATAAACACAAATAATTAGTAATTGCCAATTAGTTAAGTATAAATAAGAAAAATAGAACATAAGAAGTTAAACGAGCTGAGAGTCACAGCGATGGGTGATCTTCTCGGGAACGACTACGAAGTCAATCTAAACTCAAATTTCGAACCATAAAATGTGACACTGCGGTCCTTAGGACCCTTATGAACACAGTGGAAAGGAGAAAATCACGAAAAAGAACTGTTAAGCCAGTCAAATAATTAGGTCAGGGAGCCGAAAGAAATATGAAATTAATTGCAAACCAGGATGAACCGGCGAGGGGCAATTTGGTCAATTGACCCCGAGAGCTGACTCCTGACCTAACTGTCAAATAAAATTGGAAAAAAGAAAATCTTAGAATCGAGAATTAAATTAAAGAACTAATAGAAAAAAAAAGAAGAGAAAATGAAAAAGTTAAAAAGGTGTAGGAAGATGACATCATGCATGATATCATGCATGATGCCAAAAGTCATAATTAATATAATTAATTAAATTGGAATTTATGGTCTTCCTAAAGATAAAATACTTAAAAGAAAATAAAAAGAAAAAAAAATTAATTACTTCTCCTCCATTCTCGTCACCCCTTTCTCTCTCATTTCTCTCATTTTCTTTCCACCATTAACACCCATCTCAAGCTTTCAAAAGCTTGATTTTAATTTATAAACTCCCTAACTCCTTTAAGTAAATCTTGTTCTTGGACTTTGACAAGCATCTTGACAACAAAAAGAAGAGGAAAGAAAGAAGATTTAAAGAGGGAGAAATTCAACAAAAGAGGTTAGTGGTTAGTTTTTAATATAATGTTTAAATTCATAATTAAGTAGTTGAATTACACTAGAAATTGTAGAAAAATGAAATGAAATAAATTGTTGAAGGACCAAACCTAAATTTTAGTCAACTAGGGTTTGAGGATGTGTATGCATGAACTTAGTGAATTTAAAGGTGTATGTGAGCTTATTGGTGTTGAATGATCATGATTAAATGTTTTGAATTAGTTAAATGCAACAAGTTAGTAAGTTAGGGTTTTGGGACACTTAGGGTTAGAGACCAAAAATGTGAAAAACTTGTAAATGGTATCTTTGACCTAATGTGAAGTGAAAAATGGTCATTTGTGACCAAATGAGGTGTGTTAGAAGTGTTGGAATTAAAAGCCAATTCGGATTGGATAAGGTCATGTGCTGGCAGCATGACCAAAATTCCCTTTGAGGGACCAAAAATGAAATTTTACAAATCCAATGGATATGGGACCAATTGGGGATGAAAATAGGCACTAAATGACACAATTTTCATTTAGGAAGCCTGCCCAAAAAGTGACTAAAACCTAGTGAACAAAGTGACCGAAGTTGAGAAATCACAGGCTGCCACTGCACAAAGTGACCAAATGAACAGTGTTTGTTCATTTGGTCATAACTCGAGCTAGAAAGGTCTAAATGATCTGAAATTTTACCAGTGGTTAGATGAGATATAGACCTAAAACTTTCATGAAGAATACCAACCCAAATTATGCCATTAACCCAATCAAATTACTGAGCAAAGTTGGTGACCTGAATCTGCAGAACTGTAGGTTGCCATATGAATAGTAAAGTTTCAATGGCTATAACTCTCTCTAGAAAACTCCAATTTAGGTGATTCTTGAACCGATGGAAACCTAAAACATAGTAGAACATTTCATATGAAGAAAATTAGACCAAATTATGGACCTAACTGTTAGTAGTATGCCCTAGAGCATATCATTTAGTATGTATCTTGTACATATTTTAATAATAAAAGGCATTTCCACTTTTCCGTTTACATAATATATTTATGTGTAATAGAAAAGGTCCATTGATATTTTGTTAGAAATATTATTCTTAAGTTGTTAAGAATATGAGTGACAATATTTCTAGCACAAAGTATCATAAATAGGTTCACAATCAAGGATACTTCATAATAAGGACATGACTTATCCAGAAAGATTGTATTCATGTTTGTTCCCAAGTTATTTATATGAGATATAAATAAGATGGAATGGTGAGTCTCATGCCATATAACAAACTTGATAGGCACTTATAAATGATAAGTAGGCCGAACCAGTGACACTTATTACAAGCACATGGAGTTTACTCTTGTCAATGTTTTGTCATAAATCATATCAGTGCATATAATCTTTAGACCTGAGATAGCACAGTTATCTTGTATATAGGTAGTTTGAGTTTGATACTGCTTTCATACTTGTACTATGTATGGGTATATGGGCATGTGTTGGCTCCTGCTAGTTATATATGGAGGTAGGTGTTGATCAAGATGGAATCTGTTCCTCTAAGTAAATAGAGATAAAATCCTATGTTCATTTAATTGTTCTTGATGTTTCAAGTTCTGGCAGACAGATAGATTTATTGAGAAAGAGTTTACGATGAGAAAATCTTTTAATCAAGAACTGGAATTAAAAGAGAACATAATATTCATAGCAAATGGAGTTTGACATAAACCATGACTCGGCTTGAGTTGGGATTTTATGTGAGAGAGATTCTAGTGCATGGTAACATATGATTATAGGTTCATTTAAGGTAAATCTTATTACTAATTGGGTGGCCATGGCATGCTATGCTAGGTGTTAACCATGGTCTATGAGGTTCATAAAATGATTTAGAGAAATCATTTATGGTAAGAAAGAGTTCGGATGATATTAAGAGTTGATATCATGTCTCATTGCCAATTAGTGATGAGCCTAGTAAGTCACACACATACACAAGTTATCACCTATTTAAATATGATTTAATTAATTAATTAAAGAGTTTAATTGATTAATTAAATAGATTTGGTTTGCAATAAAATTGCAAAGTCCTAGCATGACTTGAAACCAAATCTAGATTATTGGATGTGTAGTATAAATTAAATTTATATTTAAAGTGTTTAAATATGAATTTAATTGATGAGAAATTAATTAATAGAGATTAATTAATTAATTTATATTTGATATAAATTAATTAGAAGAAGAAAATAATTATTTTGGGTTAAGAACTCAAAATTAAGACACGAGGCATATTGGTCATTTTGCAGTGTGACACGTGGCACCATGAGATGGTGACACATGGCATAACACATAAGCTTGCCAAATAATTTTAATCATGTAAGATGATTAAAATCAAGATTAAATATAGGTTTGACACTTGGCACAATGTGATTGGGTCACTTAAACCTAGAGCTAATCAAAAGGTGACATGTGGCTAGGGTTTAATGTGTTAACCTAGCTATTTAAGTGTGGTTATGAAAAGAAAAAATAACCAGCAGCCTCTCCTCTCCTTTTCACGCCACTTTGAGCCTCTCCAGCTATTTCTCTTCATCTCTCATCAATTCAAAGAGATTAGCCATCAATCTCTTGAATTAAGAACACTAGAAATTGTTTCTAGTGTCTGTTTACATCTCTAATCTCTTAAAAGGCAGAACTTGAATTTCTAATTAATAGAAAAGGCTTTAGAAGCTGTTCAAGGGCTGCCATAGGTGTTCTTGGTGTGGACAAGCTAGAGGGACAACATCGGTGTCACGAAGACGAATCTCAAAGCGCGAACACGCTGCAGCACATCAAGAGGTTAGTGTAATCGTTCTTGATTTAATCTAGGGTTCTAAAATTAATCTGATTAATTTTAAAATCTTAAATGGCAAATACAGATCCAAAAACATATTAAAAGAGTTTTAATATGTTGTTTATCATTGAAATCAAATAGATAAAAATAAATCTTGCATGGTGCATGTGACCCTAGGTGAAAATTTTTGAATTCAATGGTATAATCTTGTGTTTTCACGCTTCCGTTCCTTCAATTGGTATCGAGCCACTATATTTGCCATTTAGATTGTTGATTATATAATTTAATTGTGTGTTTGATCATGAGATCAAGAGATTCATTGCTGGTTGGATCATGAGATGTGGCGTCACACATGGTGAAGCCACCATTGGTGGCGACAACAATGGTTCCATGGGTGGTTCAAGGTTTGGCTTTTAATTCTGCAATTGTTGTATGATCTAAGGCCTATTCTTTGACTAATTAAAGTGTTTAATTAGTTGTTTTAATCACACAATTAAATTATGATTCAAATCAGAATTTTAAAAATTGTTTGAATGTGATTCAAATCTGAATTTTAAAAGTTGTTTGAATGTGATTCAAATCTGAATTTTTAAAGTTGTTTGAATCATATTTAAATCTGATTTTTTAAAATTGATTCAATAAAATTCAGATCTGATTTTTTAAAATATTTGAATGTGATTCAAATCTGATTTTTTAAAAAATGTTTGAATGTGATTCAAATCTGAATTTTTGAAGTTGTTTGAATGTGATTCAAATATGAATTTTTAAATTTGTTTGAATGAGATTCAAATCTGAATTTTAAATTTATTTGAATCATATTCAAATCTGGATTTTTAAGTTGAATATGAGATATTCAATTTAATTTAAGTATGTATGTTTTATTTAATTGTTAAATAGTGATATGCATGATGGATGATCATGGACTATAAAAGACCAATGTGATTGGATTTATTTCTTTTATGTTTCTTTGGGATTGTAAATTAATTAATTTATTTTAATTTATTTTGGGCATGTATTATTAAGTTTGTAATATTTTTGGGTTGTAATTTCATTTATTTAAGTTCTTGTAAATTCGCCTTGGTATGCCAAGGATTACTATGTAATATTGGATTGCAAGAAGTTCAAGGAGGTCAAGAGCATTGGTGGGACCAGTGGGAGGAATTCAATATCAAGTGTTGATTATGTACTCCTTCAGCAACTCTTGTAAAATAAATGAATGAAATGCACCTAGGAATGCCCTGATTCAATTCTTGGTGGCTCAGAATTGAATCCCTTAGAAAGTCCATGATCATACCATATTTACTGCTTATCCATGAATGCATGAGATGTATGGGAATGTATGCAATTATATGATATATGCATGCTAAATGGATAATGTGCAAAGTGAGACCTTAATAGTAATTAGGATGGCTATAAAATCTTCCAAACAAATGATTAAGTTGGAAATGGTATAATTAAAGTAATTATAACATAGGCCCTCCATTGGGCAATTATTTTAAGAAATTTTAAATAGTTGCATGAGATGCAATTAATTTAAGAGATTTTCTTAAGAATAATTGTTAAGCATGAGATGTTGTAAATATGTAAATGGTTTGGTGGCCAATATTGGATGTACCTGAGGACATTAAAATTATTTGCATAATTACTGGCTCAATGGGATCAACTTAACTAATGCAAGATAAGTCAATAATGGATGTACCTGAGATTTTGAGCATTAGGGGCTAGGTAAAGGATTGAACCTCACATGAGATGTGATGGGCAAAGAGTTGCTCACTTATAGTTTATTGTAATTCCAATAATGGATGTACCTGAGGATGATCAATAGAATTATAAGAATTCAATCACCCACTAGAAATCCATCCAACTAGGATTTCCGTTTTCTACTTTGGAAGTGTAGGGTTCGCTAAGTTAGTGGGAGGACCAATTTGATTAAAAGACCATAATCATTTTGGTTAATTACATGATACATTTACTAATTAATCTGGTTATTTTCTGCAATTAATTTTACGATAATAATGAGCACAAAACAACCACCACCATCCAATATCCTTGCAAGCATACTTGATCACAACAGTTGAGGACCTAATCATGCGATTGGCTAAGAAATTTGTAACTTGTCTGAACCTTGAACATATAGGATATGTTCTAGATTCAAATGTTCTGGTCCCTTACCTCCGGAGGCCACACAAGAGGAACATGAAACTTTGGACAAGTGGAAGGAGCATGATATGAGAGCTAAGTGTTACATGCTTGCTTCCATGAGTAATGAGTTCTGAAGCAACATGAGAACATGCAGTGCGAGTGAGATCCTCCTTCACCTACAAGAGTTGTATGGTGAGCATAGCAGAATGCTAGGTATGAGATATCTAGACAGCTATTCCAGTATTAGGATGACTGAGGGACAGACTGTTTGGGATCATGTCCACAAGATGATACGGCTGATTGAGCATTTTTAACATCTTGACTTAATCATTGATTTCCAACTACAAGCAGATTTGATCCTTGATCCTTCACGAGTCTTTTGGAAATTTTGTGACAAATTTCTATATGACTAAACAGAATGCACCTTAGCTGGTTTACTCAACATCTGGTTATTGCCCAAAAGAATATGCCGGGCAATAAAGGAAAAGAGGTAGCTTTGATTGCATTTTCTTCTCTTGGAAAGTCCAACAAGAAGAAGCGCAATAAGAAAAAGAAATCTCAGATTCCTGGTCCTTCCAAGAAAATAGCTAAACAGAAAAGGAAGATTAAAGCTGATAAAGGCAAAGGAAAGTGTCTCCACTGCCAACAGGAAAGTGTTTCCATTGCCAATAGGAAAGTGTTTCCATTGCCAGTAAGAAAGTGTTTCCACTGGCCAGAGTATAGTAATCTAAATGAATGCAATGCCATGGTGAAAACCAACTCAAGTTCAAAATATATTTGGCACTTAAGGTTATGTCATGTTGCAGAAGATAGGATTGCAAAATTGGAGAAAATGGGGATTCTATCCTCATTGGGCTCTGAGCCTACTCCAACTTGTGAATCTTGCCTTCAAGGCAAAATGACTAGAACACCCTTTGTTGGACAAGGGCTAAGAGCTGAAAATATTTTGGAACTAATACATAGTGATGTATGTGGTCCGTTTAAAGAAATGGTTAGAGGGGGCTTTCATTATTTTATTACCTTTACTGATGATAAATCAAGGTTTGGGTATTTGTATTTGATGAAATACAAACATGAATCCTTTGAAAAGTTTAAGGAATTTAAATCTGAAGTAGAAAATCAAACAGGAAAAAGTATTAAAGCTCTTCGATCAGATCGTGGAGGTGAATATTTGAGTACTGAATTTGATGAATACTTGAGAGAGCATGGCATTGTTTCTCAGCTGACTCCTCCAGGAACGCAACAGCTGAATGGTGTATCTGAAAGGAGAAATCGTACCTTATTGGATATGGTACGTAGTATGATGAGCTATACTGATATGCCAATCTCCTTTTGGGGATTTGCATTAGAATCAGCTTTATATATTCTGAATAGGATTCCATCAAAATCAGTTTCTTCCACACCTTATGAGATATGGCATGGAAGAAAACCAAGGCTTAAGCATGTTAAGATTTGGGGTTGTCCAGCTTATATCAAAAAGCTGAACACTAATAAATTGGAGACCAGATCAGAAAGAGGTCGATTTGTTGGATATCCAAAAGATAGTTTTTGATATTATTTTTATTTGCCTACTTCACAACAGGTTGTGATAAGTAGAGATGCCACATTTCTTGAACAACAGTTTGTTCAAGAAGGAGGCAAAGGAAGGCAAATAGAGTTAGAATTGGAGAATTCTGACCAACCAACAGATCAGATGGATATAGATCCATCTAGTCAACCTATACCCATTGATGAAACATCTACAGTTGTTCCTCGTAGAACAACCAGGGTATCTCACCCACCAGTGAGATATGGTTTTCTTCATGAAGAAGAACAAGAGTTGTCTACTCATGAAGAAGTAGATCATGGAGATGATCCACTTACCTATGAAGAAGCTATATCAGATATAGACTCTTCAAAATGGATTGATGCTATGAAATTCGAGATTGATTCCATGTATAAGAATCAAGTTTGGGATCTTGTTGACCCACCTGAAGGTATTGTACCTATAGGGAACAAATGGGTTTTCAAGAAGAAAATTGGTTCTGATGGAAAGGTAGAGACCTATAAGGCAAGGCTAGTAGCGACAGGGTTTCGCCAAAGGCAAGGAATAGACTTTGAGGAGACTTTCTGCTTTGTTGCCATGCTTAAATCAATTAGGATTTTATTAGCAATAGCTGCATACTATGATTATGAGATTTGGCAGATGGATGTCAAAACAACTTTTCTCAATGGATACATTGAAGAAAACATTTTCATGGAACAACCTAAGGGATTTGAATCCCAAGATGGTTCCAAGGTATGCAAGCTAAAGCGATCCATTTATGGGTTGAAACAAGCTTCGAGGAGTTGGAACATCCGTTTTGATGAAGCCATTAAATCTTTTGGTTTTATCAAAAATGAGGAAGAGCCATGTGTATATAAGAAGGTTAGTGAAGTGCTATCACTTTCCTTGTCTTATATGTGGATGACATATCGTTGATGGGTAATGATACGGTATGTTGGCGACTATAAAGGTATGTTTTTCAAATACATTCTCCATGAAAGACTTAGGGGAGGCAACCTATATTCTTGGGATTCGCATCTATAGAGATAGAGCGAAAAGGATAATTGGTTTATCACAAAGTCTATACTTGGAAAAGGTGTTAAAGAGGTTTAACATGCTTGATTCTAAGAGAGGATTGTTACCAGTGAGACATGGTATCCACCTTTCTAAAGAGATGTCTCCAAAGGCACCTGAAGAAAGAGATAAGATGGCCAGGATTCCATATGCTTCGGCTATTGGAAGTTTAATGTATGCAATGTTGTGTACTAGGCCGGATATCGCATATGCTGTTAGTTTGACTAGCAGGTATCAATCCAATCCAGGTTTGGAACACTGGATAGCTGTCAAGAATATTCTTAAGTTCTTAAGAAGAACTAAGGATTTATTCTTGATTTATGGAGGTGGAGACTTGCAATTGGATGGTTATCACGATTACGATTTCCAATCGGATATCGATGATAGAAAGTCTACCTCTGGATATGTGTTCATTTGTAATGGAGGTGTAGTCGGTTGGAAGAGTTCCAAGCGAGCACATTGCAGATTCCACTCACGAGGTGAGTATATTCTTTGCATCGAATCTTGCAAAAGAAGTCATTTGGATGAAGAAGTTCGTGTGAGAACTTAGAGTAGTTCCTTCCATTGAGTCGGTGGTTCCATTACCTTTGTGACAACAATGGAGCGATCATCTGAGCTAAGGAACCAAGGTCTCACCCAAAATCCAAACACATAGAAAGGCACTACCACATTATCAGAGATATAGTTGGGCAAGGCGATATAGCCATGCAGAAAAATAACATCAGCTAAAAAATTCAGCTGATCCATTCACTAAGCTTTTGTCACAAGTTCAGTTAGACCGACATCTTGAGAAGATAGGTCTAAGGTATTGTAATGAATGGCTCTAGTGCTAGTGGGAGATTGTTAGTAGTATGCCTTAGAGCATATCATTTAGTATGTATCTTGTACATATTTTAATAATAAAAGGCATTTCCACTTTTCCGTTTACATAATATATTTATGTGTAATAGAAAAGGTCCATTGATATTTTGTTAGAAATATTATTCTTAAGTTGTTAAGAATATGAGTGACAATATTTCTAGCACAAAGTATCATAAATAGGTTCACAATCGAGGATACTTCATAATAAGGACATGACTTATCCAGAAAGATTGTATTCATGTTTGTTCCCAAGTTATTTATATGAGATATAAATAAGATGGAATGGTGAGTCTCATGCCATATAACAAACTTGATAGGCACTTATAAATGATAAGTAGGCTGAACCGGTGACACTTATGACAAGCACATGGAGTTTACTCTTGTCAATGTTTTGTCATAAATCATATCGATGCATATAATCTTTAGACTGAGATAGCACTGATTATCTTGTATATAGGTAGTTTGAGTTTGATACTGCTTTCATACTTGTACTATGTATGGGTATATGGGCATGTGTTGGCTCCTGCTAGTTATATATGGAGGTAGGTGTTGATCAAGAAGGAATCTGTTCCTCTAAGTGAATAGAGATAAAATCCTATGTTCATTTAATTGTTCTTGATGTTTCAAGTTCTGGCGGAGACAGATAGATTTATTGAAAGAGTTTACGATGAGAAAATCTTTTTAATCAAGAACTGGAATTAAAAGAGAACATAATATTCATAGCAAATGGAGTTTGACATAAACCATGACTCGGCTTGAGTTGGGATTTTGTATGCAGAGAGATTCTAGTGCATGGTAACATATGATTATAGGTTCATTTAAGGTAAATCTTATTACTAATTGGGTGGCCATGGCATGCTATGCTAGGTGTTAACCATGGTCTATGAGGTTCATAAAATGATTTAGAGAAATCATTTATGGTAAGAAAGAGTTCTGATGATATTAAGAGTTGATATCATGTCTCATTGCCAATTAGTGATGAGCCTAGTAAGTCACACACATACACAAGTTATCACCTATTTAAATATGATTTAATTAATTAATTAAAGAGTTTAATTGATTAATTAAATAGATTTGGTTTGCAATAAAATTGCAAAGTCCCTAGCATGACTTGAAACCAAATCTAGATTATTGGATGTGTAGTATAAATTAAATTTATATTTAAAGTGTTTAAATATGAATTTAATTGATGAGAAATTAATTAATAGAGATTAATTAATTAATTTATATTTGATATAAATTAATTAGAAGAAGAAAATAATTATTTTGGGTTAAGAACTCAAAATTAAGACACGAGGGCATTTTGGTCATTTTGCGGTGTGACACGTGGCACCATGAGATGGTGACACATGGCATAACACATAAGCTTGCCAAATAATTTTAATCATGTAAGATGATTAAAATCAAGATTAAATATAGGTTTGACACTTGGCACAATGTGATTGGGTCACTTAAACCTAGAGCTAATCAAAAGGTGACATGTGGCTAGGGTTTAATGTGTTAACCTAGCTATTTAAGTGTGGTTATGAAAAGAAAACATAACCAGCAGCCTCTCCTCTCATTTTCACGCCACTTTGAGCCTCTCCAGCTATTTCTCTTCATCTCTCATCAATTCAAAGAGATTAGCCATCAATCTCTTGAATTAAGAACACTAGAAATTGTTTCTAGTGTCCAGTTTATCTCTAATCTCTTAAAAGCGAACTTGAATTTCTAATTAATAGAAAAGGCTTTAGAAGCTGTTCAAGGGCTGCCATAGGTGTTCTTGGTGTGGACAAGCTAGAGGGACAACATCTGGTGTCCTGAAGACGAATCTCAAAGGCGCAGACACGCTGCAGCACATCAAGAGGTTAGTGTAATCGTTCTTGATTTAATCTAGGGTTCTAAAATTAATCTGATTAATTTTAAAATCTTAAATGGCAAATACAGATCCAAAAACATATTAAAAGAGTTTTAATATGTTGTTTATCATTGAAATCAAATAGATAAAAATAAATCTTGCATGGTGCATGTGACCCTAGGTGAAAATTTTTGAATTCAATGGTATAATCTTGTGTTTTTCACGCTTCCGTTCCTTCACTAACTTGATCAAATTACTGAATAAAGTTGGATCAACAAATCTGCAGAACCAAAATTCTGCAGCATGAACAGTAAACGTAATTTGCTTATAACTTGAGCTACAAAACTCCAATTGGAGTGATTCAAAAAGAAGAATAAACTTAAGACAATAAGGAACATTTTCTATGAACAAAGTTTTGCGAAATTCCAACAGTAAACTGACCAATGAAACAGTACAATTAGGGACACCAAAATTAAAAATTTGGCAATTTTGCCTAAAAGACCTAAGTTTTGAGAAAGTGACCGAAACCAACAAGTTTGGTGATCAAAATGTGGTATGTGAGTGAAGTTGGAGTTCCCATACCTATTAAGCCTTAGAAAGTCAATAATTTGACTTGAATAGTGTAGTGAATAGTAACTCAAAACACAAAATTTCAAGAACGTCGAATTTAGCACGTTAGAGCTAGGTAAAAGTGAAGTTAAATTTATTATTGGATTTATGATAAGTTATGGTACTAAAAGACTGTAAAATTGTGTGTTTCAGTGGAAAAGAATACCGGGACAGAACCCGAGGAGTCGAGTCAAGGGCAACAGGCGACTCGTTTGAGGTTTGTGCATAACGTATACTTTTTATAATTATCTTCTGCATACTGTTTTGAATAATGTGAAATATTGAATTATGGCATTCTTATGATGTTTGATTTAAATTGTGAAAGTTATTATGTATATTTGAAAAAGATAAGTTTTGAAACCATAGTGTCAAGATAAGCTTTGAAACCACAGTGTCATGACCATACATTTGAACACCTCACTAGCACGACTAGTGGGGGTAATTAGTTCCGAATTTTGATTCCTTCTCTGGAAAAGTGTTGAGGTGTGCCAGTAGAAGAGGATGTGAATGGATATCCATATATTTGAGCTAGCTAGCCTTGTGATGTGATTTCTCTTTAGCCTCTGGCTATTGAGATTCTATTTGTTTCGAATGGCAGGATCTAACTGTGGGTTTTATGAAATGTGATTTGATACTTCAAAATGAAATTGTTTGGGATTAAAACCTCACAAATTATGTTTTGTGTTTAACTCGCATGCTCAGTTCAAATTTTGAATAAATGTGATTTAAGTTTTGCATAAAGATTATTTTAGTATGTTGTGCACCACTGAGTCCTAGTACTCGTGATAGCTTTATTCTTTGTCGCAGTCTGAGAGACTAGAAGAGTAGCAGACTGAGCTGCTAAGGATTAAAGATCATTCTGCTTGAAGTTATCGGGTATAATTTATACCCTAATTGTAAATATTTCTTTTGATGTATATATTGCACATAAATGTATGGACATGTAAAAATGGGTCTTGAGCAGTTTGTATAAAATTTGTATAAAGTTGTAATATATATTGTAGTTTGAAATTCTCTTAATGTAAATTTTGTAATAATGTATCTAAATTGTTTTGTTTCTAATGAATTATGAATGAAACTATTTTATTTAATTTGAATGAAATGGATTGCTAGTATTTTGATGATCATTGGATAGTGGATTTGAAATTTGAAAGTTAATAAATGTGTTGAGAAATTGATTGAGATTGAGTATGAAATTGAAGCAGTTGTTGAGGAAAATTTTTAGAAGTGCTTTTTATAGGTATTTGAATAATTGTTTTCTCAAAATACAGAGGGAACTCTATCAAAATTTTTATAAAATTTGCGTAAAAATAAAATGAGCCAAAAATATTAACCAGTTTTAATTTTAACTAAATGTTTTAAGTACTTATTAGAAAATGCTCACCACTTATCAAAAGTAAGAAAATTGTTTTAAAATCCCTTGTAGGGTACTTAATGAATTATCGGTAGGTGAAGTTCGGTAATTCATTAGGTATTCTACGGGGTCATGTTATGCCTTACAGAGGGGTAAGGTGTGACATGTTTTAGTGGTATCAGAGCAAATTTTTTTGAAGTATGTTTTAACTTAAGAATTTGTGTCTTTTTTTTGTTAAGTACAACTGCTCAATGTCCATAATTGTTACATATAGTGCATTATATCATGAATATGAACTAACGGGGGGAAATCTCCATGTGTTACTTTTTCAGGAGATACCCTAACTTCAGATTGAAATGGAAGAAGGGGATTGCTCAGTTGAGCGATGCTGTTGCCGAGGCACAAGGGGAAGCCCGGCTTTAGAATGTCGATGGATCCATAGCACCGGCCCATAAATGCTGCAATTTTCTACGGTTTGCACAGATGGCGGCAATGTTTCAACAAATGGTGAGGGTATGCTGTTCAAGCTCCACCCCAACCACACGGACACAACCACGCCTCGGCCAGACAGTATGACAAGTTATTGAAGTATGGGGCTCACGAATTTAAAGTGCAGTGGACCCTTTAGAGGCAGAGTAATGGCTTGAAAGAATGGACAAAGTATTTAAGAAGCTGCACTGCCAAGATGAACTAAAGTTTGAGTATTCTGTGTCGCTACTGCAAGGGGATGCATATGATTGGTAGAAGACCATCCCCACGGCTTAAATTTGAACCACTAGTCTTGACACAGGATGACTTCATCAGAGAGTTCAGACAGAAATACATCCCAGATGCATATGTTGATCAGAAGTTACAAGAGTTTCTGAGTCTAAAATAAGGGAACCGATCAGTGGCAGAGTATGAGAGGGAGTTCTCCCGCCTAAGTGAAAGAAAAATCAGAAAAAGCTAAGAAATCAGAAAAAGAAAAGGGGGAAAAGTCAGTAGAGCAGAGTTCTGGTGGTACCTCTGGAAAGAAAAAGAAGTTTAGTGGACCCAGCAGGGGTCGAGGTGGAAGAATTGGTAGGGGCCGATTTTCCGGACAGAGACCCCCTAGGTCTGATCAGCAGTCGAGCAGGGCTTCACATTTTGCCCGGCCCCGTGAGACTTGCGGCAAGATTCATGGGGGGGGGGAATGCTATTGGGCCACTGGAGCCTGTTTTAACTGCGGAGACAAGGGTCATTTAGCAAAAGACTGCACTAGTGCTCTGTCTTCGAGATATGGTCCAGCTCCTACTACTGCCGAGGGATCTATTCAGAGTCCTACTCCCAGAGGTTCACAGTCTGTTGGCAGAGGAAGAGGCAAAGGTAGAGCCTTTGCTTGAGCGATCGAGCCTGATTGGTCGATCGGGACAAGGAAGTGCTTCAACCAGAATCTACATAATGAGACAACGAGAAAAGGCTGAGACATCTGATGTGGTAGCTGGTACATTCTCTATCTCTGATCAAGATGTATTTGTGTTGTTTGATCCGGGTTCAACCCATTCATATATTAGTGCTAGCATAGTCAGTTCACTTGCTGTTCCATGTGTGCAAATGGGTTTTGAAGTGCTAGTAACTAGTCCATTAGGATAAGAGGTCCAGGTCAACAGAATCTATAGAGACTGTCCTTTGGTGATCCAAGGACATGTTTTCCTGTCAGACTTGATTGAAATGCCCTTCAGAGAGTATGATATTATCTTGGGCATGGATTGGTTAGCCAGGCATCACGCCATGATTGGTATGGCGAAGGCGGTCACTTTTGGTCTCCTGCATGCGGTGATATGGTAATACACGGGGAGAGGTATTTACTGCCATCAAACATCATTTCGGCTACACTAGCCAGAAGAATGATCAGAAAGGGGTGTGAAGCATACTTGGCACATGTGATAGACACCCAAGTGGGGAGCCCAGCACTAAGGGACATCCCTACTGTATGTGACTTTCCGAATGTATTTCCTGAAGAATTTCCAGGATTGCCTCCAGAAAGAGAGGTGCAGTTTGAGATTGATGTTATGCCTAGTGTGGACCCAATCTCCATAACGCCATATAGAATGGCACCTGCAGAATTGAAAGAGTTGAAAGTGCAGTTGCAAGATTTGCTTGACAAGGGCTTTATCCACCCTAGTGTGTCACCTTGGGGAGCACCAGTGTTGTTTGTTAAGAAGAAGGATGGCACTCTCCACTTGTGTATTGATTATCGGCAGTTGAATAAGGTGACAATAAAGAATAGATATCCATTGCCCTGCATTGATGACTTATTTGATCAGTTGAGGGGTGCAGCTGTGTTCTCCAAAATTGACCTGAGATCAGGTTATTATCAGCTGAAAGTATAAGAGCAGAGTATTCCTAAAACTGCCTTTAGAACCCGCTATGGCCATTATAAGTTTTTGGTTATGCCATTCGGGTTAACTAATGCTCCGGCTACTTTTATGGATCTGATGAACACTATCTTCAGACCATACCTCGACTAGTTTGTTGTGGTATTCATTGATGATATATTGGTCTATTCGAGGAATGCAGAAGAGCATGATAGACATCTGCGGATTGTACTGCAGACTTTGAGGGAGAAACAACTATATGCCAAATTGTCGAAGTGTGAATTTTGGCTGAAGGAGATATCTTTCTTGGGGCATGTAGTATCAGAAGAGGGCATTAAGGTAGATCCAAGTAAGATTGAAGCTGTCCTTAATTGGAGGCCACCCAGAAAAGTCACAGAAATTTGCAATTTTCTGGGTTTAGCTGGATACTACCGTAGATTTGTGAAGGGATTCTCCATGTTGGCATCTCCATTGACCAAGCTACTTAGAAAAGATGTGAAATTTCAGTGGACGGATAAATGCCAACAGAGTTTTGATGAATTGAAGAAATGTTTGACTGAAGCTCCAGTCCTGACTTTACCTACACCGGGTAAAGAATACACCATTTACAGTGATGCTTCTCACAATGGGTTAGGCTGTGTATTGATGCAAGGTCAAAATGTCATTGCCTATGCATCACGCCAGTTGAAACCGCATGAGAGGAATTATCCAACGCATGACTTGGAGCTTACAGTTATAGTGTTTGCTCTTAAGATCTGGAGACACTATTTGTATAGGGAAAAGTGTTATATCTACACAGATCATAAGAGTTTAAAGTGTTTGGGTACCCAGAAAGAGTTGAATTTGAGACAGAGGAGATGGTTAGAGTTGATAAGAGACTATGATTGTCTGATAGACTATCAGCCAAGGAAAGCTAATGTGGTGGCTGATGCCTTAAGTCGCAAGACTATGGCAAGTCTACGAGTTACTCCTTTGTCTTTGGTACATGAGTTAAAAACATTGCATGCCAGCTTAGAGATTAATGATGAGAGGCAGACAGCAGTTGCATGGCATGTACAGCCAGTGTTGATTGATCAGATCAGAATGGCTGCTCAGAATGATGAAAGGTATCAGAAGCTATTAGAAGAAGTCTGGCAGGGCAAGAAACTAGAATTCTCAATAAGAGATGATGGTCTATTGCTATACCAGGGTAGAATGTGTATTCCTAATGATGTTGAATTGAGGAAGATCATTTTGAAGGAAGCACATGAGTCTCCTTTTTCCATGCACCCTGGTGGCACAAAAATGTATAGGGGGCTAAAGGAGCATTACTGGTGGATGGGTATGAAAAGAGATGTGGCAGAGTTTGTATCCAAATGCCTAACTTGTCAACAAGTAAAGGCAGAGCATCAAGTACCCGCTGGGTTGTTACATCCACTACCAGTACCAGAATGGAAATGGGAGAGAATAACGATGGATTTTGTAATGGGACTTCCGAGGACACAGAAGAGTCATGATGCAGTTTGGGTCATTGTTGACAGACTGACTAAATCTGCTCATTTTCTGCCAGTTCGGATGGACTACAGTTTAGAAAGATTGGCCAAATTGTACATTGATGAGATTGTGAGACTTCATGGAGTGCCAGTATCCATTGTATCAGACAGAGATCCTAGGTTCACATCTAGAATCTGGGGTAGTCTTCAGAGAGCTCTAGGAACTAGATTGAACTTTAGTACTGCATTCCACCCACAGATAGATTGCCAGTCCAAGAGGGTAATTCAGACCTTGGAGGACATGCTACGTGCTTGTGTGATTGAATTTGAGGGCAGTTGGGATACACACTTGCCTTTGATTGAATTTGTTTACAACAACAGCTACCAATCAAGCATTGGGATGCCTCCATATGAAGCTTTGTATGGCAGAAAATGTAGACCCCCGTTATGTTGGGATGACGTGGGTGAAAGAAAGATGATTGGACCCGAAATTGTTCGGCAAACTGAGGAGAAAATCAGGGTGATCCGAGATCGACTTAAGCCTGCATTAGACCGTCAGAAGTCCTACATTGATTTGAAGAGAAGAGATATTGAGTATGCAGTGGGTGAGAAAGTTTTCCTCAAGGTTTCTCCTTAGAAGAGAATTATGAGATTCGGCAGAAAGGGAAAACTGAGTCCTCGCTTCATTGGGCCTTATGAGGTTTTGGAAAGAGTGGGTCCTTTGGCATATCAGTTGGCACTACCTCCAGAGTTGGAGAAGATACATAATGTTTTCCATGTGTCTATGTTGAGGAGGTATCAATCAGACCCATCTCATGTACTACCAGTAGAGGAAATTAAAGTGAATCCAGACCTCACATATGAAGAAGAACCCATACAAATTCTGACTTATGAGGTGAAGCAGCTACGGAACAAGCAGATACCATTGGTAAAAGTGTTGTGGAACCATCATTCAGGCTAAGAGGCTACTTGGGAACGAGAGGTGGACATGAGGAGACAACACCCACAGCTGTTCAGAGATTGATACCAGGTAAAATTTCGAGACGAAATTTATTTAAGGTGGGAGAGAATTGTAACACCCCCATTTGTATAGCCTGGTATATTTTACTATTCCGGTGACCGGTGTCAGTCCGGACAATTAAGGGGATTAGAACCACACTTAAGACAACTAGAGAAGCTATAAACAAAAATAATTAGTAATTGCCAATTAGTTAAGTATAAATAAGAAAAACAGAACATAAGAAGTGTAACACCCCTAAGTTCGGTAGTGCGTTCTACTGTTCTGGTGACCAGTGTTGTCCGGACAGCTAGGATGCCTAGAACTACACTTCGTTATGATTGAGGAGACATAAACTAATGAAATACAAGAAAAGAAAATACAAGAAAAACAAAGGAAAAATAATAGCAAAGAAATGTAACAAAGTTAAGCGAGCCAAGAACCCTAGCGATGGGTGACCGCACCGGGAAGTCACGGCGTGGACCGTTGACTAGCCCTGGACCGTGGGGAACCCTAAAAAATATTTTTAGGACTTAAAGAGACATCAATTGAAGTATAAATATCATTAGAAATATCAAAGAAAAATTAATTAATTAGTACAAAGAAAAGTGAGAAATCGAAAAAGCAGACAAAACCCGATTGTTAGAAAAATCGGGAATGCAACCCGAACAGGGGCATTGTGGTCATTTGACACCCTGAGTTGTCTTTTGACCTAAATGTCCATTAAAAATAAATAATATTACACTTGGAAAATATAATGAAAAATTAAATTAGTGGTAGCTAATATAAATAGCAAAAATGGGGAGTTAAATGTGGGAAAATGAAATTTATGAATAAACTAATATTAAAGGCCCTTAGTGCTCCACTCACCCACCAAAGTGGACCACTTATTCATCAATTTGGACCAGCAGATTGTCATCTTCCTCATTTCTCAAAATTTCAGCCGTGAACCTCCATTGAAGATACTCCATGGCCAAAGCTTAACCAAGCAATGCAACCATGATTTAGCCACATTTTTCACTAGCTTCCTTCACAAAAACTGTTCTACACCACTTGGGCAGTAGATAGGCAGCAAGAAGACCAAGTTTTGGAGAGGTTTTGAAGAGTTTCCAAAGTGGTAAGTTTGTGTTTTTGGTTAGTGCTTCATTAAAGTTAGTAAGAATGTTATGGGTACTTGAATTATGGAGAGATTTTTGAGGTTTGATGTTTAAAGGGGGATGTGTACTTTTAGCAGCCATGGAAACACTTTGAAGGCAGTTTATTTTTGCTTGTAAATGGTGAATTAAATGATTGATTAAATGTATATTGTGTATGAAATTGTTTGGGTGATGTATACTTAGTATATGTAAATGTGAATTGAAATTTGAGGCTTGGAAATTAATGGAATGTAAAGGTACCATTGCGGCAGTTTGTTAACTCTTGAGGAATGCTGAAATTCATGCTTGGTTTATGGAATAATGGTGTTGAATTGTGATAGTGGTTATGGCAGTTTGAGGGTATGTATGATGGTGTGAAGTTGAACATGTAAAAGTGTTATGGTTAGGTACTTGAGTTGTTGTAATTGAGTTGAAAAATTCTGCACTTTATGGTGTATGTTGAATGTAATTGTAAGCTACCAAAATGACCTATAATATGTTGTAAATTATGTTTAGGTTATGGTACAACTAGAATTGACGTGAATGTTGAGTTTGGTAAGTGTTAGGAGTGATCCTTGATGTGTATGAAAGAAATGCAATAAGGCAGTTTGAGTTTTAGGCCTAGAACTTTGAGTGTGTGGCTCCAATTAGTATGAGACCAATTGGAGGTGAAACTAGACAAAAAATGTGCCAACTTTCATGAAGAAAACTTGCCAAAATTCTACTTGCAAGGTAACTTGAAAAAAGACCAAATCCGGATTAAGTGCAAATAAGGCCTGAAAATTGACCATTTGGGCAGCAGTTAGTTTTTAGGCTATAACTCACTCAAAACAGGTCCAATTGACCTGAAATTTTGACCATGAATAGATAAGACCCATATCTACAAGTCTTATGAAGACACCAAAGCCCAGAAATGACCATAAGAAAGTCAAACAGCTTGCACAAATTCGAGTCCAAAAACTGGCCGAACCAAAATTGACCTAAAATGACCTAAAGTGACCAATTTTGATGCACTTTGACCAGCAATAGTAAAATGACCATAACTTGGTCTACATAACTCAGAATGACCTGAAATTTTGCCCCGCGTGCAATAAGACATAGATCTACAAGTTTTTAGTTTTGACCAAAACCCGAAAACCGAGGGAACTAGGTCGTCCGGCTAGGTCAAACTAGTATCCCGGAATCCAGCAAATTGCAAGAAAATGCAAGATACATGGAAATGAATTTGGTAACATGTACCAACCCTAAAAGACTATCGAATGTGACATATTGGTAACCTTAAAACCTAATTTACCTAGAACGCATCGAGGGTCGATATATTAGGTTGATTAAGCAAATAATAGCATTCAGTGAATTACTTATCAAGCATTATCGTTAGAGACAGTTTAATTAAGTACTGAAACACTTCAAATTGTGTTTCTCAGTTAGCAAAGACTCAGGGAAAGGGAAGGAAACACTGAGTCAAGACCAGGAGATAGTTATCAAAGGTTTGTGCACAACAGTTATTTCTTTTGAATTTTTCAATTGAAATAAATTATGACTATTTGTATATTATTGTTTTCAATTATGGAAATGTGTTTGAATGGATACTAATTGCTTGAAAAGAATTGTAAATAGTTTGAAACTGTGGAAAAATTGATTTAGTGTGATTTGTGAAAATTTGAAGTTAATTATGAATTGTGTTGCCATTTTGTGAATGAATTTATGACTTTAGAAATTTATTGGATTCTCACGAATCATTTGAATAAAATGTTTGGAATTGATTTTGTGTTCACACTTAGCATGACAGTATCATAGCATTCCTTCTCCATTTATGGGGTTGTGATCGTTTATTTTCCTTCTCCATTTATGGAGTCGTGAACGGTTATTTTTATAACTCTATTGTTAAAAAGTTGACGTGATCGGATGAGTACTCATTATATAGCTAGCTCCCTTCCTCATTGATTTCAATTAGTGGGGTTGTGATTGCTTTGTCGTGGTGTACAACGCGGCATTGATCGGAAATTTTGTGTCATGGCTTAAGTTGTGTATAAATTGGCAACACTGTGTTCTTAAATTATTCGACTAAATTGTGTTATTATGAGCTTTGATAATTTGTCAAATGGAGTTTAAATTCTTATTGACATTCACTGTCTTTTGAATTTAACTACGTTTTGATTATTGAGATTTATTGTGATATTGTGTTAAATTCCTTATGACATTCATTGTCTTGAATTTAACTATAGTTTTACGTATCTATCATTTATATGATTTCTGAATTGTGATTTAAAGTTGTATTTGGTTAATGTTGTGCACCACTGAGACATTGTCTCAGCGATAGCTTTCATTCTTTGTCGCAGTAGACAAGCGGACGAGCGTGAGACTAGGCTGCTAGTACATTCAGCGAGAGATCATCGGGTATATTGAGTATACCACATTTTGCATTTTGTACTGTAATGTATGTTCACTGTATGTATATATTATTCTTGGTTTTGAGCAGTTATAAATTAAAATTGTACATTGAAGTTGTAAAATAAATTATGAGTTATTTTGGCTTGTAAAAAAATTATACTGTATTTCTTTTATCTCAGTCTTTGAAAAAAAAAATTATGGATTTGAGTTGAGAAATATATTTTATTGTTTAACTGTTGAAGTTGAGATTGAGAAAAATATTGAAGTGCTTTTTACAGGTTTTTGAAGAACTATTTTATCCTAAATACAGATGGCACTCTGTCAAAATTTGTACAGGAATTACTAATAGTCCAAATGTGTTAGCTCTTTCACTTAAGGTCCAAAAAAAAAATTTTTTTTAACACCTGTAAATAGTGCTCACCACTGTAAAAGAAGTAAGAAAAGTTTTAAAATCCCTTATAGTGTATTTAATGGATTATCAGTAGACAAAGTTGGTAATTCTTTAGGTATACTATGGGATCATGTTATGCCTTACAGAGGGGTAGGGTGTGACATGTTTTAGTGGTATCAGAGCTAGTTTTTAAATTCTGTTTTCACCTGTAATTTGAATATTCTTTCTTCATAGTACAACTGCTCAATATCATTGTTTGATACATACAGTACATTACATTATAAATATCCACTAACGGGAGAAAATCTCCTTGTGTTATTTGTTCAGAAGATCTAAGATCCTCGCATTGACTATGGAAGAGGGTGATCGTTCAGTCGATCAATCTATTGAGGCTGAGGTGCAAGAGGATGCTGACCCTACATAATGTCGTGGTTCAAGAGCACCACCCGCATGATCGCGATTTCTGCTCGATTCGCTCGTGAGATGGTCAGTAATGTTCCAACAAATGGCTGGTAATGTGCCTACTCAAGTCCCAATACAGACACCAGTGGTACAACCACAGTCTTCTGCAAGACAGTATGACAAATTGATGAAATATGGGGCTACAGAGTTCAAGGGGACAGTAGATCCTCTTGAGGCTGAACAATGGTTAGAAAGGATGGATAGGGTATTCAAGAAACTACATTGCACAGAGGAGCTCAGATTTGAATACTCAGTATCTACGCTCTGAGGATGCTTATGATTGGTGGAAAACAATTCCCCACAGTCTGGTAGAACCTACAGTGCTAACATGGAATGACTTTCTCAGGGAATTCAGACAAAAGTATGTCCCCGATGCTTATGTAGACCAGAAACTACAAGAGTTCCTAAATCTGAAACAGGGAAGCAGATCAGTGGCTGAGTATGAAAGAGAATTTTCCCGCCTTAGCAATTATGCAGTAAATCTACTTTCTACCAGCAAGGAGAGATGCAAGAGGTTTGAAACCGGCTTGAAACCCTGTAACACCCCTATGTTCGGTAGTGCGTTCTACTGTTCCGGTGACCAGTGTTGTCCGGACAGGTAGAATGCCTAGAACTATACTTCAAGATGAGTGAGGAGACATAAAATAATGAAATACAAGAAAAAAAAATACAAGAAAAACAAAGGAAAAATAATAGCAAAGAAATGTAACCAAGTTAAGCGAGCCGAGAACCCTAGCGATGGGTGACCGCACCGGGAAGTCACGGCGTGGACCGTTGACTAGCCCTGGACTGCAGGGAACCCTGGAAAATATTTTTAGGACTTAAAGAGACATCAATTGAATTATAAATATCATTAGAAATGTCAAAGAAAAATTAAATAATTAGTACAAAGAAAAGTGAGAAATCGAAAAACAGACAAAACCCGATGTTACCGAAAAATCGAGAATGTAACCCGAACAGGGGCATTATGGTCATTTGACATCCCGAAGTGTCTTTTGACCTAAATTTCCATTAAAAATAAATAATATTACACTTGGAAAATACAATGAAAAATTAAATTGGTGGCACCTAAATAAATAGCAAAAATGAAGGGTTTAATGTGGAAAAAATGGGAGTTAAGCTTATTATATGATTAATTTGAGTAAGTGGACAACTAAGAATTATAATATGGATTAAATATAATCATAAGTGGGCATATTACTCCCACTCAAACATCATCTTCTCCATTTCCCTCAACCTTGCCGAAATGAAGAAAGATAAATCCTCCATTGCCGTTTTTCATGGAGCTTCATCCTCTCCTTCATTTCACTTCTAATCACCTAAGTGGCTTCATTAAGTTTTATCTCCACATCATAAGGAAGAGTTAGATACCAAAATCAAGAAGTTTAGTGAAGGTTTAACAAGTCCCAACCATAGGTAAGTTTGTATTTTTGAATATTGCTTTGTTAAACTTTGTATACATGTTATGGGTGTTTGATTTGTGAAGAAAATTTTCAAGTTTGAGGAGTTCTTGATATGTCCAATTTTGGACAGCCATGGAGTTCTATATTTGATGAAGTATTCTTACATATATTTGATGTGGATTCATGTTGAGTAGGGTGATTTAATGTCCTAGTAAGTTATTTCCATATGTAGTGGTAATGGTGCATTTGAAATTGAAGTTGAGGAAATTATGTGAAACTTTGGCAAGGTGGAGCATTTTTGCAGCCTTGAGACTCCATGATGAATGTATGAATTCATGAAGATATTGGCAGAATTATGACATTGAGGATTGATGGATATGTATATAAATTAGTTCTGGAAATTGTATGAAATAATGAGTAGTGTTTATGTGTAATTGTGGTTGTATTTGGACTTTATGAATTAGAGTTTTATTGGGTGTGTTAAGGATGTTTGTAATCAGCCCAAAGTGACTTTAAAGTGAAGTGGTATATGGTTTTGGTAATGTACCAAAACAGAATTGGGTTGAGGAGTGGATTTATGGTAAGGTAAATGTATAATTGCTACATATTTAAGCAAGGTAATTAAGGACAGTGTGCATTTTGGCCTATAACTCTAAATGTGTAACTCCAATTGGTATGAGACCAATTGGAGGTGAAACTAGGCACAAAATGTGCCAACTTTCATTGAGAAAGCATACCAAAATTCTGCTTGCAAGGTAGCATGAAAAATGACCAATTCAGATTAAGTGCAAATGAGGCCTGAAAATTGATCAATTGGGCAGCAGTTAGTGTTTAGGCCATAACTCACTCAAAACAGGTCCAATTGACCTGAAATTTTAACCATGAATAGTTAAGACCCATACCTACAAGTCATATGAAGACACCAAAGCCAGAAATGACCATAAGCAAGTCAAACAACTTGCACAAGTTTGGGTCCAAAAACTGGCCGAACCAAAGTTGACCTAAAATGACCAAATTTGATGTCATTTGACCAGCAATAGTAAAATGACCATAACTTGGTCTATATAACTCAGAATGACCTAAAATTTTGCCCCGCATTCCATAAGACATAGATCTACAAGTTTTTAGTTTTGACCGAAACCCGAAAACTGATGGAACTAGGTCGTCCGGCTAGGTCAAACTAGTATACCGGAATCCAGCAAGTTGCAATAAAATGCACTAAACAAGGAAATGAAATTGGTAACGTGTACCAACCCTAAAACACTATCGAATGTGACATATTAGTGACACTAAAACCTAATTTACCTAGAACACATCGAGGGTCGGTATATTAGGTGATTAAGCAAATAATAGCTTTCAGTGAATTACTTATCAAGCATTATCGATAGAGACAATTTAATTTAGTACTAAAACACTTTAAATTGTGTTTCTCAGTTAGTAAAGACTCAGGGAAAGGGAAGGAAACACTGAGTCTAGACCAAGAGACAGTTATCAGAGGTTTGTGCACAGCAACTATTTCTTTTGAATTTTTCAATTGAAATGAATTATGACTAACTGTACATTATTGTTTTAAATTGGGGAAATGTGTTTGAATGGATATTTATTGCTTGAAAAGCATTGTAAATGATTTGAAACTGTGAGAAATTATTTGAATGATATTGATGGATTCTTATTGATTGAAAAGTATTGGAAATGGTTTGAAACCACAGCTATCATGTATATTAATTGTATTCCTCGCTAGCTTGTCTAGTGGGACGAATTGAATTCCCTCTCTGGCTGAAGTGTTGAGGTGTGTGCCTGTTGAGGACGAATTGGATGAGTACTCATATTTTTCTAGCTAGCTATGTTATTCCTCATTAGTCATCGACTTTTGGGATGAATTGAACTTTTGAACATGATTAAGCTGTGTGTGATTTATTGATATGTATTGTGAGATTGTGAAATGAATTTAAACTCTTATTGATATATACTGTCTTTTGAATTCAACCATGATCGGACTTATTGAAATTTATTGTGATATTGAGAAATGGAGTTTAAATTCTTGTGGACAATTACTGTCTTGAAATTTACTATAGTTTTAAGTATCCACTATTTATATGATTTATGAATTGTGATTTAAATTGTATTTGGTTAATGTTGTGCACCACTAAGACATTGTCTCAGCGATAGCTTTTTATTCTTTGTCGCAGTAGAGAAATGACAGAGCAGGCCGCTAGTACACCTAGTGAGAGATTTTTCGGGTATAACGAGTATACCATATTTTGCATTTTGTACTGTAATGTATGACCACTGTATGTACATATTATTTTTGGTTTTGAGCAGTTGTAAATTAAAATTGTACATTGAAGTTGTAAAATAATTATGAGTTATTTTGGCTTGTAAAAATTGTATTATATTTCTTGTATCTCAGTCTTTGAAAAATCACTGTGGATTTAAGTTGAGAAATATGTTGTGTTGAGAAAAATATTGGAGTTGAGATTTGGAAATATATTGAAGTGCTTTTTATAGGTTTTTCTGAAGAACTGTTTATCTAAAATACAGATGGCACTCTGCCAAAATTTTTACAGAAATTCCAAATAATTCAAATGTGTTAGTTCTATCACTTCAGTTCAAAATGGTTTTTAACACCTGTAAATAGTGCTCACCACTGTAAAAGAAGTAAGAAAAGTTTTTAAAATCTCTTGTAGTGTATTTAATGGGTTATCGATGAAGCGGAGTTGGTAATTCATTAGGTATACTACGGGATCATGTTATGCCTTACAGAGGGGTAGGGTGTGACATGTTTTAGTGGTATCAGAGCAAAGTTTTTAAATTCTGTTTTCACCTGTTATTTGAATATTCTTTCTTCATAGTACAACTGCTCAATATCATTGTTTGATACATACAGTACATTACATTATAAATATGCACTAACGGGCGGAAATCTCCTTGTGTTAATTGTTCAGGAGGTCTGAAATCCTCGCATTGACTATGGAAGAGGGTGATCGTTCAGTCGATCATTCTATTGAGGTGAGGTGCAAGGGGATGCCCCAGGCCTACATAATGTCAGTGGTTCAGCAACACCAGCCCCTGATCTGCGATTTCTGCTCGATTCGCTCGTGAGATGGCTACAATGTTCCAACAAATGGTGGTAATGTGCCTACTCAAGTCCCAATCTGACCTTGATGGTACAACCACAATCTCCTACTAGGCAGTATGATAAATTGATGAAGTATGGGGCTACAGGTTCAAGGGGACAGTAGATCCTCTAGAGGCTGAACAGTGGTTAGAGAGGATGGATAGGGTATTCAAGAAATTACATTGCACGGAGGAGCTCAGATTCAAATACTCTGTATCTTTGCTACAGGGGGATGCTTATGACTAGTGGAAAACCATTCCCCACAGTCTGGTAGAACCTGCAGTGCTAACATGGAATGACTTTCTCAGGGAATTCAGACAAAAATATGTCCCTGATGCTTATGTAGACTAGAAGTTACAAGAATTCCTAAGTCTGAAATAGGGGAACAGATCAGTGGCTGAGTATGAAAGAGAATTTTCTCGTCTGAGCCATTATGCAGTGAGTTTACTTTCTACCAGCAGGGAGAGATGCAAGAGGTTTGAAACTGGCTTGAAGCCCAGTATCAGATTACAAGTAGTCGGCTTCAAACACACTAACTTCTCTAAACTTATTTGTCAAGCTCTAGAGTTAGAAAGAATTGAGTCTGAAGCTGCTCCTGAGAAAAAGAAATCAGAGAAGACAGAGAAAGAGGGAAAATCAGTAGAACGGAGTTCCAGTGGTCCTACTGGAAAGAGGAAGAACTATGGGGGACATGGCAGAGGTGGTAAGAAATCTGGTAGGGGAAGATATTCGGATGAAGCCTCCCTATCAGTCGCAGAGTACCAGAGGTTCCTACCCTCCCCACCAAAGTGAGACATGTGGAAGAAATCATTGTGGGATATGCTACAAGGCTATTGTAGCATGATATAACAGTGGAGTCACAGGACACTTTGCCAAGGAGGCGCACGATGAGTCGCAGGTTGGACCACCTCCTACTACTGCAGAAGGGTCAGTTCAAAGCCCTGTCACCAGAAGTTCACAACCACCCAGCAGAGGTAGAGGCAGGGGTAGAGGTAGGCCAGCAGGCAGCCAAGGAACAGTGAAACAATCAGAGCAAGACAGTGCTCCAATCAGAATGTATGCAATGAGACAGAGGGAAAAGGCAGAGACATGTGATGTTGTGGTTGGTACCTTCTCAACTTTTAACCAAGATGTGTTTGTGTTATTTGATCCGGGTTCTACCCATTCTTATGTGAGTGCTAGCATCATTGATTGCATTGCTGTTCCATGTACAAAAATGGACTTTGAGGTGCTAGTAACAAGTCTGTTAGGACAGGAAGTCAGGGTTAATAGAATGTATAGAGATTGTCCTTTGGTGATCCAAGGACACACTTTCCTGTCTGATTTCATTGAAATGCTCTTCAGAGATTATGATATCATCTTGGGCATGGATTGGTTAGCTAGGCATCATGCCATGATTGACTGTAGGCTGAAGACAGTCACTTTTGGCCTTCCTCGATGCTGATGATGTGGTAATACATGGGAAAGGCGATTATTACCATCAAACATCATTTAATTTGCACTAACGGAAAAATGATCAGAAAGGGGTGTGAAGCCTACTTGGCACATGTGGTAGACACCCAAGTGCGGAGTCCAGCATTGAAGGACATCCCTACAGTATATGACTTTCCAGATGTGTTTCCTGATGAATTGCCAGGATTACTTCTGGAAAGAGAAGTGCAGTTTGAAATTAAAGTTATGCCTGGTGTGGAACCAATCTCCATAACGCCATACAGAATGGCACCAGCAGAGTTGAAGGAGTTGAAGATACAATTACAAGAATTACTTGAAAAGGGCTTCATCCGCCCTAGTGTGTCACCTTGGGGAGCACCAGTGTTGTTTGTTAAGAAGAAGGATGGTACTCTCCGCTTATGCATTGACTACCGGCAGTTGAATAAGGTGACAATAAAGAACAGATATCCATTGCCTCGCATTAATGATCTGTTTGACCAATTGAAGGGTGCAGCGGTATTCTCCAAAATTGATTTGCGATCTGGTTATTATCAGTTGAAGGTGCAAGAGCAGAGTATTCCAAAAACTGCTTTCAAAACTCGGTATGGCCACTATGAGTTTCTAGTGATGCCATTCGGGTTAACAAATGCTCCAGCTGCTTTTATGGATCTGATGAACACTATCTTCAGACCATATCTTGATCAATTTGTGGTGGTGTTTATTGATGACATTTTGATATATTCAAGGAATGCGAGAAGAGCATAGCGGACATCTGCGGATTATCTGCAGACTTTAAGGAGAAACAACTATACGCCAAATTGTCGAAATGTGAATTTTGGTGAAAGAAATCTCCTTTTGGGACATGTTGTGTCGGTGAAGGGATCAAGGTAGATTCGGCAAGGTAGAAGCTATCCTTAATTGGAAGCGCCAGAACATCACGAGAAGTCGCGATTTTAGGTTTAGCTGGATATTACCGTCGGTTTGTGAAGGGGTTTTCTATGTTATCTTCTCCACTTGACCAAAGCGCCGGAAAGATGTAAAATTTGGTGGGTGATAAATGCCAGCAAAGTTTTGATGAGTTGAAGAGGTGTTTGGTGAAGCTCAGTCCTCACTTTACCTACTCGGGTAAAGAATACACAGTTTATAGTGATGCTTCTCACAATGGGCTAGGCTGTGTACTGATGCAAGATCGGAATGTCATTGCTTATGCATCACGCCAGCTGAAACCGCATGAGAGTAGCTATCCAACACATGATCTGGAGCTAGCAGCTATTGTTTTTGCTCTGAAGATCTGGAGACACTATTTGTATGGGGAGAAATGCTACATTTACACAGATCACAAGAGCTTGAAGTACTTAGGCACCCAGAAGGAATTAAATTTGAGGCAGAAGAGATGGTTAGAACTCATCAAAGATTATGATTGCTTAATAGACTATCAGCCAGGGAAAGCAAATGTGGTGGCTGATGCCTTAAGTCGCAAGACTATGGCAAGTCTCAGAGTTTCTCCTTTGTCCATGGTATATGAATTGAAAGCACAGCATGCCAGTTTAGAGATTGATGATGAGGGACAGACAATAGTTGCATTGCATGTACAGCCAGTGTTGATTGATCAGATCAGAATGGCTGCTCAGAGTGATGAAAAATATCAGAAGCTACTGAAAGAAGTCCAGCAAGGCAAGAAACCTGAATTCTCTGTGAGAGATGATGGTTTATTGCTACATCAGGGTAGAATGTGCGTTCCTAATGATGTTGAATTGAGACAGATCATTATGAAGGAAGCACATGGGTCTCCATTTGCTATGCACCCTGGTGGAACTAAAATGTACAGAGGGCTGAAAGAGCATTACTGGTGGATGGGTATGAAGAGAGATATAGCTGAATTTGTTTCCAAATGCCTAACTTGTCAGCAAGTAAAGGCGGAACATCAAGTTCCAGCTGGTTTGTTACATCCTTTGTCGATGCAGTGGAAATGGGAGCGAATAACTATGGATTTTGTTACAGGACTTCCAAGGACCGCAGTAGTCATGATGCGGTATGGGTTATAGTTGATGATTGACCAAGTCCGCTCACTTTTTGCGATTCGGATGGACTATAGCCTGGAAAGATTGGCCAGATTATACATATATGAGATTGTAAAATTGCATGGAGTGCCAGTATCAATTGTATCTGACAGAGATCCTAGGTTCACTTCTAGATTCTGGGGTAGTCTTCAGAGAGCCATAGGAACTAGATTGAACTTCAGCATAGCATTCCACCCACAGACAGATGGCCAGTCTGAGAGGGCTATTCAGATATTGGAGGATATGCTACGGGCTTGTGTGATTGAATTTGAAGGTAGTTGGGATACACACTTGCCTTTGATTGAGTTTGCTTATAACAACAGCTACCAATCAAGCATTGGGATGCCTCCATATGAAGCTTTGTATGGCAGAAAGTGCAGAAGTCCCTTATGTTGGGATGAAGTAGGTGAAAGGAAGATGATTGGGCCAGAAATTGTTCAGCAGACAGAGGAAAAGATCAGATTAATTAGAGATAGACTCAAGGCTGCATCAGACCGTCAGAAGTCCTATGTTGATTTGAAAAGAAGAGATATTGAATATGCAGTGGGTGATAAGGTATTCCTCAAAGTTTCTCCTTGAAGAGGATTATGAGATTTGGCAGAAAGGGGAAACTAAGTCCTCGTTTCATCGGACCATATGAGGTTCTGGAAAGAGTGGGTCCTTTGGCATATCGATTGGCATTACCTCCAGAGCTAGCAAGGATACACAGTGTCTTCCATGTGTCCATGTTAAGGAGGTACAGATCTGACCCATCTCATGTACTATCAGTTGAAGAGATTGAGGTAAATCCAGACCTCTCATATGAGGAAGAACCCATAAAAATTCTGGCTTATGAGGTGAAGTAGCTGAGGAATAAACAGATACACCTGGTTAAAGTGCTGTGGAACCATCATTCAGGTCAAGAAGCTACTTGGGAACGTGAAGAGGATATGAGGAGACAACACCCACAGCTATTCAGAGACTAATGCCAGGTAAAATTTCGAGACGAAATTTATTTAAAGGGGGGAGAATTGTAACACCCCTATGTTCGGTAGTGCGTTCTACTGTTCCGGTGACCAGTGTTGTCCGGACAGCTAGAATGCCTAGAACTACATTTCGAGATGAGTGAGGAGACATAAAATAATGAAACACAAGAAAAGAAAATACAAGAAAAACAAAAGAAAAATAATAGCAAAGAAATGTAACCAAGTTAAGCGAGCCGAGAACCCTAGCAATGGGTGACCGCACCGGGAAGTCACGGCGTGGACCGTTGACTAGCCCTGGACTGCGGGGAACCCTGGAAAATATTTTTAGGATTTAAAGAGACATCAATTGAAGTATAAATATCATTAGAAATGTCAAATAAAAATTAAATAATTAGTACAAAGAAAAGTGAGAAATCGAAAAACAGATAAAACTCGGTGTTACCGAAAAATCGAGAATGTAACCCGAACAGGGGCATTATGGTCATTTGACATCCCGAAGTATCTTTTGACCTAAATTTCCATTAAAAATAAATAATATTACACTTGGAAAATATAATAAAAAATTAAATTGGTGACACCTAAAGTAAATAGCAAAAATGAAGGGTTTAATGTGGAATAAATGGGAGTTAAGCTTATTATATGATTAATTTGAGTAAGTGGACCACTAAGAATTATAATATGGATTAAATATAATCATAAGTGGGCAGATTACTCCCACTCAAACATCATCTTCTCCATTTCCCTCAACCTTGCCGAAATGAAGAAAGATAAATCCTCCATTGCCGTTTTGCATGGAGCTTCATCCTCTCCCTCATTTCACTTCTAATCACCTAAGTGGCTTCATTAAGTTTTATCTCCACATCATAAGGAAGAGTTAGATACAAAAATCAAGAAGTTTAGTGAAGGTTTAACAAGTCCCAACCATAGGTAAGTTTGTATTTTTGAATATTGCTTTGTTAAACTTTATATACATGTTATGGGTGTTTGATTTGTGAAGAAAATTTTCAAGTTTGAGGAGTTCTTGATATGTCCAATTTTGGACAGCCATGGAGTTCTATATTTGATGAAGTATTCTTACATATATTTGATGTGGATTCATGTTGAGTAGGGTGATTTAATGTCCTAGTAAGTTATTTCCATATGTAATGGTAATGGTGCATTTGAAATTGAAGTTGAGGAAATTATGTGAAACTTTGGCAAGGTGGAGCATTTCGGCAGCCTTGAGACTCCATGATGAATGTATGAATTCATGAAGATATTGGCAGAATTATGACATTGAGGATTGATGGATATGTATATAAATTAGTTGTGAAAATTGTATGAAATAATGAGTAGTGTTTATGTGTAATTGTGGTTGTATTTGGACTTTATGAATTAAAGTTTTATTTGGTGTGTTAAGGATGTTTGTAATCTGCCCAAAGTGACTTTAAAGTGAAGTGGTATATGGTTTTGGTAATGTACCAAAACAGAATTGGGTTGAGGAGTGGATTTATGGTAAGGTAAATGTGTAATTGCTACATGTTTAAGCAAGGTAATTAAGGACAGTGTGCATTTTGGCCTATAACTCTAAATGTGTAACTCCAATTGGTATGAGACCAATTGGAGGTGAAACTAGGCACAAAATGTGCCAACTTTCATTGAGAAAGCACACTAAAATTCTGCTTGCAAGGTAGCATGAAAAATGACCAATTCGGATTAAGTGCAAATGAGGCCTGAAAATTGACCAATTGGGCAGCAGTTAGTGTTTAGGCCATAACTCACTCAAACAGGTCCAATTGACCTGAAATTTTAACCATGAATAGTTAAGACCCATACCTACAAGTCTTATGAAGACACCAAAGCCATAAATGACCATAAGCATGTCAAACAACTTGCACAAGTTCGGGTCCAAAAACTGGCCGAACCAAAGTTGACCTAAAATGACCTAATTTGATGCCATTTGACTAGCAATAGTAAAATGACCATAACTTGGTCTATATAACTCAGAATGACCTAAACTTTTGCCTCGCGTTCCATAAGACATAGATCTACAAGTTTTTAGTTTTGACCGAAACCCGAAAACCGAGGGAACTAGGTCGTCCGGCTAGGTCAAACTAGTATACCAGAATCCAGCAAGTTGCAATAAAATGCACTAAACAAGGAAATGAAATTGGTAACGTGTACCAACCCTAAAACACTATCGAATGTGACATATTAGTGACACTAAAACCTAATTTACCAAGAACGCATCGAGGGTTGGTATATTTGGTGATTAAGCAAATAATAGCTTTCAGTGAATTACTTATCAAGCATTATTGATAGAGACAATTTAATTTAGTACTGAAACACTTCAAATTGTGTTTCTCAGTTAGTAAAGACTCAGGGAAAGGGAAGGAAACACTGAGTCCAGACCAAGAGACAGTTATCAGAGGTTTGTGCACAACAACTATTTCTTTTGAATTTTTCAATTGAAATGAATTATGACTAATTGTACATTATTGTTTTAAATTGTGGAAATGTGTTTGAATGGATATTTATTGCTTGAAAAGCATTGTAAATGATTTGAAACTGTGAGAAATTATTTGAATGATATTGATGGATACTTATTGATTAAAAAGTATTGGAAATGGTTTGAAACCACAGCTATCATGTATATTGATTGTATTCCTTGCTAGCTTGTCTAGTGGGACGAATTGAATTCCCTCTCTGGCTGAAGTGTTGAGGTGTGTGCCTGTTGAGGATGAATTGGATGAGTACTCATATTTTTGCTAGCTAGCTATGTTATTCCTCATTAGTCATCGACTTTTGGGACGAATTGAATACCTCATTAGCCATCGGCTTTTGGGACGAATTGAACTTTTGAACATGATTAAGCTGTGTGTGATTTATTGATATGTATTGTGAGATTGTGAAATGAATTTAAACTCTTATTGACATATACTGTCTTTTGAATTCAACCATGATCCGACTTATTGAAATTTATTATGATATTGAGAAATGGAGTTTAAATTCTTGTGGACAATTACTGTCTTGAAATTTACTATGGTTTTAAGTATCCACTATTTATATGATTTATGAATTGTGATTTAAATTGTATTTGGTTAATGTTGTGCACCACTGAGACATTGTCTCAGCAATTGCTTTTTATTGCTGTCGCAGGTAGACAGACAGACAGGGCAGCAGACTAGGCTGCTAGTACACCCAGTGAGAGATTTTTCGGGTATAACGAGTATACCATATTTTGCATTTTGTACTGTAATGTATGACCACTGTATGTATATATTGTTTTTGGTTTTGAGCAGTTGTAAATTAAAATTGTACATTGAAGTTGTAAAATAATTATGAGTTATTTTGGCTTGTAAAAATTGTATTATATTTCTTGTATCTCAGTCATTGAAAAATCACTGTGGATTTAAGTTGAGAAATATGTTGTGTTGAGAAAAATATTGGAGTTGAGATTTGGAAATATATTGAAGTGCTTTTTACAGGTTTTTCTGAAGAACTGTTTATCCAAAATACAGATGGCACTCTGTCAAAATTTTTACAGAAATTCCAAATAATTCAAATGTGTTAGTTCTATCACTTCAGTTCAAAAGGGTTTTTAACACTTGTAAATAGTGCTCACCACTGTAAAAGAAGTAAGAAAAGTTTTTAAAATCCCTTGTAGTGTATTTAATGGGTTATCAATAGACGGAGTTGGTAATTCATTAGGTATACTACGGGATCATGTTATGCCTTACAGAGGTGTAGGGTGTGACAAACCCAGTATCAGATTACAAGTGGTCGGATTCAAACACACTAACTTCTCTGAACTTGTTTCTCAAGCCCTAGAGTTGGAAAGAATTGAGTCTGAAGCTGCTCCTGAGAAAAAGAAATCAGAGAAGACAAAGAAAGAGGGAAAATTAGTAGAACAGAGTTCCAGTGGTCCTACTGGAAAGAGGAAGAACTATGGGGGACACAGCGGAGGTGGCAAGAAGTCTGGTAAGGGAAGACATTCAGGACAGAAACCTCCTCTATCTAGTCAGCAGAGTACCAGAGGTTCCTACCATTCCCGCCAATGTGAAAATTGTGGAAGATATCATGGTGGGATATGCTATAAGGTTATTGGAGCCTGTTATAACTGTGGAGGCACAGGACACTTTGCCAAGGACTGCACCAATAGTCGCAGAGTTGGACCACCTTCTACTACTGCAGAAGGGTCAGTTCAGAGCCCTGTCACCAGAAGTTCACAACCACCCAGCAGAGGTAGAGGCAGGGGTAGAGGTAGCCCAGCAGGCAGCCAAAGCACAGTGAAACATTCAGAGCAAGATAGTGCTCCAGTCAGAATCTATGCAATGAGACAGAGAGAAGAGGCCGAGACATCTAATGTTGTGGCTGGTACCTTCTCAACTTTTAATCAGGTTGTGTTTGTGTTATTTGATCCGGGTTTTACCCATTCTTATGTGTGTGCTAGCATCATTGATTGCATTGTTGTTCCATGTACAAAAATGGACCTTGAGGTGCTAGTAACAAGTCCGCTAGGATAGGAGGTCAGGGTTAATAAAATGTATAGTGATTGTCCTTTGGTGATCCAAGGACACACTTTTCTATCTGATTTCATTGAAATGCCCTTTAGAGATTATGATATTATCTTGGGCATGGATTGGTTAGCCAGGCATCATGCCATGATTGACTGTAGGCTGAAGATAGTCACTTTTGGTCTCCCTCAGTATAGTGATGTGTTAATACATGGGAAGAGGCAGCTATTGCCATCAAACGTCATTTCGGCTGCACTAGCCAGAAAAAATGATTAGAAAGGGGTGTGAAGCATACTTGGCACATGTGGTAGACACCCAAGTGGGGAGTCCAGCATTGAGGGACATCTCTACAGTATATGACTTTTCAGACGTGTTTCCTGATGAATTGCCAAGATTACCTCCGGAAAGAGAGGTGCAGTTTGAAATTAATGTTATGTCTAGTGTGGATCCAATCTCCATAACACCATATAGAATGGCACGAGCAGAGTTGAAGGAGTTGAAAGTGCAATTGCAAGAACTACTTGAAAAAGGCTTCATCCGCCCTAGTGTGTCACCATGGGGAGCGCCAGTATTGTTTGTTAAAAAGAAGAATGGCACTCTTCGTTTATGTATTGTTTGACCTGGAGTCTGAATACTTTTATGTTAGTGTTAGAACTATATGTTCTGTTATTATTCCTTTACAGGGGAATAAATATTGATGCATTAGTGATTAGTCCTTTAAGATAAGGATTGTGATAATAAGTGAAATTAGTTTTGAAAGAGTTTATCGGCGAAAAGTATTTTCTGACACACCATAAATTATAAAGCTAATTGGCGAGCCTAGTTAATGTAAAGCAAGAGGACGTAAAAGTAAGATGCAGTAATGGAATTGCTCTAGATGAAGGCAAGGATGTTACTATTAGTAATTGCTAATGGATATTGTAATTAGAATAAGTTTGGATATCAGTGAATTCGAAAAGGATAAAAGATAGGAAAGTCTGATCTATTGGAATGTATCGTAGTAACTATGCAATATTCTTGATGTTTATACCGTAGTCGCAGACAAAGATTAACTTGAGATTATTGTGTAGAGCTACGTACTACCCGATAGTACACCTAGATGAGAATAGTTGCCAACGGCATCTGTTTTGGTATAGTTATGCCAGGACATAATTTAATTGTTAGAAATAAGTTTGAAAATCCTACTTAGGGATCTAAAACTCAAAAGTTAGATTATCGAAAGGTTATAGTTCAGTACAAAAGGAAGTAAGTTATAGAATATTGAAAGATAAAAAGAGTTATGGACGTAAAAATTCGAACAGTTGGTTCAGATATAACAAAGAAATGTTACGAATGTGAGGAAGACTATGACTAGAATGGTTAGAGGACCAATGACTAGATAAATGATTCTAACATGACCTCAAGGGTCATTCAAGAAGGAACATGAACCGAAATATTAGACAGCACAATAGTAAGAGAAGATTGGTGTTATACAAACAAAAAAAAATGTTGTACTAGATTATTGAAAATCTTATACAAATTTGAGGAGACGAAGATTATACGATCGTATAGAAAGGAGAAAATAAATGTATGACTATTGTAAGATGGCTATTGGGTAAAATTTCGCGGACGAAATTTATTTTAAGGGGGAGAGAATTGTAACACCCCTAAGTTCGGCAGTGCGTTCTACTGTTCCGGTGACCAGTGTTGTCCGGACAGCTAGGATGCCTAGAACTACACTTCGTTATGATTGAGGAGACATAAAATAATGAAATACAAGAAAATAAAATACAAGAAAAACAAAGAAAAAATAATAGCAAAGAAATGTAACCAAGTTAAGCGAGCCGAGAACCCTAGCGATGGGTGACAGCACCGGGAAGTCACGGCGTGGACCGTTGACTAGCCCTGGACCGCGAGGAACCCTGAAAAATATTTTTAGGACTTAAAGAGACATCAATTGAAGTATAAATAACATTAGAAATATCAAAGAAAAATTAATTAATTAGTACAAAGAAAAGTGAGAAATCGAAAAACGGACATTGTTGTGCACCACTGAGACATTGTCTCAGCGATAGCTTTTCATTGCTGTCGCAGGTAGACAGACGGATAGGGCAGCAGACTAGGCTGCTAGTACATTCAGCGAGAGATCATCAGGTATATTGAGTATACCATATTTTGCATTTTATACTGTAATGTATGTTCACTGTATGTATAAATTATTCTTGGTTTTGAGCAGTTGTAAATTAAAATTGTACATTTAAATTATGAGTTATTTTGGCTTGTAAAAAAATTGTACTGTATTTCTTTTATCTCAGTCTTTGAAAAAAAAAATTATAGATTTGAGTTGAGAAATATATTTTGTTGTTTAACTGTTGAAGTTGAGATTGAGAAAAATATTGAAGTGTTTTTTACAGGTTTTTGAAGAACTGTTTCATCCAAAATACAGATGGCACTCTGCCAAAATTTTTACATGAATTACTAATAGTCCAAATGTGTTAGCTCTTTCACTTAAGGTCAAAAAAAAAAAAATTAACACCTGTAAATAGTACTCACCACTGTAAAAGAAGTAAGAAAAGTTTTAAAATCTCTTGTAGTGTATGTCACACCCTACTCCCCTGTAAGATGTAACATGATCTCGTAGTATACCTAATGAACTACCGTACTTCTCCTACCGATAATCCATTAAATATACTACAAGGGATTTTAAAACAATTTTCGGGAAATTTACGTCATAGATTAAAATTTGGTGTTATAAAATTTTTTTCAAAATTTCGGCAAAGTGCCGGCTGTATTTTGAGAAAACAGTTCTTTAATCCTGCAAAAGAAAATGTTCCCCATATGTTTTCCCAAATACAACTTCAATAACTTCATTTCAATTCACAATAAACAATCAATTCATTTTCAAACTATTCTCATCATAAAGAAACATTTCATTGATTACAAGACTCAAAATTTATAATACAAAACTATTCAAGTAAACGAAATCTCAAATTTACATTTACAATAAATTACATTTACAATAATTTACATTTAATTACATACCAAAATATTTTACAAGAGTTTTTATACAACTGCTCAAATAATTTACATACATATTATTACATACATACATCAAAACCTGTGTACATGGGTATATCTATGATATACCTGGAGTTGATCTGAATGTACCTTCAAAGAAATTTACTCACTGCTCTATGCTCTTCTTACCTGCGACAGCATATAAAGCTATCGCTGAGTGGTGAACTCAGTGGTGCACAACTATAATTTAAAACATAGTACAATATACATTGACAAAAGTTACAGTAAATAATTTGGAAATCTGAATACTCATCAAATTCCACAACTCAAAATATTCATTGTCAATAATGTAAATCATTTGTATAAATGACTTTGATCACAAGATTCAATTTATCAAATCATGACTATCCATTTAAATAATTCTAACGAAATCAATTATACATAAACCATAATTGAAATCAAAATTCCTTACCATTCAAAAGCCATTCTGTATCTCAAAAATCATTATGTATTTCAAAAATCATACTGTATCTCAAAAATCATACTGTATCTCAAAAATCATACTGTATCTCAAAACTCATTCTTTATCTCAAAAATCATTCTTTATCTCACTAACTATGCAAGACTAATCCGAAAGGGCCATATTCGATGTGATTCTAACTCCCTATGGTCGGGGAGGTCGAATCAGATTCTAACTCCCTGTGGTCGGGGAGGTCGAATCATCGTGCACAGTACCATCACAATAATGAATCTTCCGCAAGGGCCATAATGATAAAATAAACTTAGATCTAACCTCACATCAGAGGAAAATCTAAGCCTGTTTACGTACCATGGAAATCAAAACACAACTAACTCCATTGTCTTCTCAACAAATGAGAGAGACGGGTAATAACCTAGTCAAGCATCTATAGTGAGATATAAAACAATGTCACAATCCTTTTAGTGAGCATAAATCACAATATAATTCGATTCAAAGTCAATTCCAATGTCCAATAATTTTTATGCTCAACACAATTCAAATAATAAATTTGCATGAAAATTACCATCACAATTCAAAACATGTTTTAGCACAATTTTCCAAAACATAATTTATTCAATCCATAACAATACTTAATACTTGTGAAAATACCATTTCACAAAGCTCATTTCATACATACTATAACAATTTCAATAATCATTGAATTAAATCCAATACTTGATAAACATAATTCATAAGGAAAATAAGTCATTTAATCATATAAAATATTCAGAAAAAAATCAATTAAAAACTAGTTGTGCACAAACCTCTGATAACTGTCTCCTGGTCTGGACTTAGTGTTTCCTTCCCTTTTCCTGAGTCCTTGCTAACTGAGAAACACAATTTGAAGTGTTTCAGTACAAAATTAAATTGTCTCTAACGATAATGTTCGATAAGTAATTCACTGAATACCTTTATTTGCTTAATCAACCCATATATCGACCCTCGATGCGTTCTAGGTATATTAGGTATTAACGTTCTTAGTATGTCACATTCGATAGTATTTTAGAGTTGGTTTGTGTTACCAACTCATTTCCTTGTTTAGTGCATTTTATTGCAACTTGCTGGATTCCGGGATACTAGTTTGACCTAGCCGGACGACCTAGTTCCTTCAGTTTTTGGGTTTCGGTCAAAACTACAAACTTGTAGATCTATGTCTTATTGCACGCGGGGCAAAATTTCAGGTCAATCCGAGTTAAGTAGACCAAGTTATGGTAATTATACTATTGCTGGTCAAATGGCATCAAATTAGGTCAATTTTAGGTCAATTTGGTCAACTTTGGTTCGGCCAGTTTTTGGACCCGAACTTGTGCAAGCTTTTTGACTTGCTTCTGGTCATTTCTGGGTTTTTGTGTCTTCATAAGACTTGTAGGTATGGGTCTTAACTATTCATGGTTAAAATTTCAGGTCAATTGGACCTGTTTTGAGTGAGTTATGGCCTAAACACTCACTGCTGCCCAATTGGTCAGTTTTCAGGTTTCAATTGCACTTAATCCGAATTGGTCATTTTTTTATGTCACCTTGCAAGCAGAATTTTGGTATGCTTTCTCAATGAAAGTTGTCACATTTTGTGCCTAGTTTCACCTCCAATTGGTCTCATACCAATTGAGGTTACACATTTAAAGGTATAGGCTAAAATGCATACTGCCCTCTATATGCCTTTCAAACTCCAATTCAAACACACATTTAACTTGCTCTACTTTAAATCCCCATACCTAATTCTGATTTTATACCATTCCATATTCATTTATCACTTCTTACTATGGTCAATTTGGACAGAATACAAATATTCTCAATACATCAAATACAACCCTAAACCACAAAGTCCAAATTTAGCAATATATGCACATAAATACACCTAATCATTACATATAATTTCCACTACTAATTTACATACACATTCATCAATCCTTGGTACCATAATTCATCCAATAATTTCATCAAATTAAGTACTCTTCATTGAACTTCAAGGCTGCCAAAGATTTCCATTAGCTACGGTCTTCAATATCTCTTACCAAGTTCCAAATTCAAATGCACTAATTTCACACATACACATGAATTAGCTTGACTACTCATATAATACCTTTAATTTCTTTAATTAACTTCAATCCCCATCATATATATGTGAAAACAATTCAAAGTTCTTTAATCACCATGGCTGCCAAAAATAGTACATAATAATAACCCATCAAAACCACAAAATTTCTTCATCAATTCACTTATCTCAAGCTTCCTACAAACTTTACTTAAGAAGGAAAGGAATTTGAACACTTACCTATTGTTGGAGCTTGATCAAACCTCAATTAATCTCCTTCAAATTACCATCAATCTCTTCCTTGTGATGTGGGGAGCAAAGTTAATAAAGCAAGCTTTGGGTTTGAGTTGAAAATGGTGGACTTTAGGAAGCTTTCAAAATTCGGCCATGGAGGAAGCTTTAAGAAAAACAATTCGGCTAAGGGGTTGATGAAGGTTGAAGATGGGTCTTAGTGGATATACACATGTCCCAAACAGCTTTTATACCTCCACTAATTAATATTAAATTATTTTAATACTTAAACTTTCCAATATTCTAAATTACACCCCTTTATTTCATCCAATTCCAATATTTTATTCCAATTTCATTTTTTTTTTATGAATTTTCAAAATTTAATACTATTTATTTTTAATGGAAAATTAGATCAAAATTCAACTTTAGGGGTCAAATGATCAAAATGCCCATATTCGGGTTATATTCTCGATTTTTCAGTAACACCGAGTTTTACCGTTTTCTCGATTTTTCACTTTTCTTTGTACTAATTATTTAATTTTTATTTGATATTTCTAATGATATTTATACTTCAATTGTTGTCTCTTTAGGTCCTAAAAATATTTTTCAGGGTTCCCCACAGTCCAAGGCTAGTCAACGGTCCACGCCGCAACTTCCCGTTGCGGTCACCCATCGCTAGGGTTCTCGGCTCGCTTAACTTGGTTACATTTCTTTGCTATTATTTTTCCTTTGTTTTTATTGTATTTTCTTTTCTTTTATTTCATTATTTTATGTCTCCTCACTCATATTGAAGTGTAATTCTAGGCATCCTAGCTGTCCGGACAACACTGGTCACCGGAGCAATAGAACGCACTACCGAACTTAGGGGTGTTACAATTCTCCCCCCCCCCCCCCCCATTAAATAAATTTCGTCTCGAAATTTTATCTGGCATTAGTCTCTGAACAGCTGTGGGTGCTGTCTCCTCATATCCTCTTCACGTTCCCAAGTAGCTTCCTGGCCTGAATGATGGTTCCACAGCACTTTAACCAGGTGTATCTGTTTGTTCCTCAGCTGCTTCACCTCATATGCCAGAATTTTTACGGGTTCTTCCTCATATGAAAGGTCTGGATTTACTTCAATCTCTTCAACTGATAGTACATGAGATGGGTCAGATCTGTACTTCCTTAACATGGACACATGGAAGACACTGTGTATCTTTGCTAGCTCTGGAGGTAATGCCAACCGATATGCCAGAGGACCCACTCTTTCCAGAACTTCATATGGTCCGATGAAACGAGGACTCAGTTTCCCCTTTCTGCCAAATCTCATAATTCTCTTCCAAGGAGAAACTTTGAGGAATACTTTATCACCCACTGCATATTCAATATCTCTTCTCTTTAGATCAACATAGGACTTCTGACGGTCTGATGCAGTCTTGAGTCTATCTCTAATCAATCTGATCTTTTCCTCTATCTGCTGAACAATTTCTGGCCCAATCATCTTCCTTTCACCTACCTCATCCCAACATAGGGGAGTTCTGCACTTTCTACCATACAAAGCTTCATATGGAGGCATCCCAATGCTTGATTGGTACCTGTTGTTATAAGCAAACTCAATCAAAGGCAAGTGTATCCCAACTACCTTCAAATTCAATCACACAAGCCCGTAGCATATCCTCCAATATCTGAATTACCCTTTGGTGGCCATGCATGCGTGGGTGGAATGATGTGCTGAAGTTCAATCTAGTTCCTAGGGCTCTCTGAAGACTACCCAAGAATCTACAAGTGAACCTAGGATCTCTATCAGATACAATCGATACTGGCATTCCATGCAATTTTACAATTTCATATATGTACAATCTGGCCAATCTTTCTAGGCTATAGTCCATCCGGACTGGCAAAAAGTGAGCAGACTTGGTTAGTCTGTCAATTATGACCTATACTGCATCTTGACTATTCTGTGTCCTCGGGAGTCTCATCACAAAATCCATAGTTATCTGTTCCCTTACAATGTTTCATATGGTGCCACTTGTATGCTAGCTTGACACTTATTAATGTATACAAATTCTGTTAGTGGGATGTATCTGTCCCATCTCCTCTCGGATTCAATGACACAAGTTCTCGATATATTCTTGAGGGCTTGTCACATTTTACCGATTATTATTATCATTTCATTTCATTATTTATAGGAACTCAATGAGTTACCGAATTTACCTGAATTACTTGTTTCGATTGTCCATCCATTTGAGGATGATAAGTCGTACTGATATCTTTAAGCTTATAGCAATTACTGCGGTACAGGTAATTCACATTAATATTAAATTATTTTAATACTTAAACTTTCCAATATTCTAAATTACACCCCTTTATTTCATCCAATTCCAATATTTTATTCCAATTTCATTTTTTTTATGAATTTTCAAAATTTAATACTATTTATTTTTAATGGAAAATTTGATCAAAATTCAACTCTAGGGGTCAAATGATCAAAATGCCCATATTCGGGTTATATTCTCGATTTTTCGGTAACACCGAGTTTTACCGTTTTCTCGATTTTTCACTTTTCTTTGTACTAATTATTTAATTTTTATTTGATATTTCTAATGATATTTATACTTCAATTGTTGTCTCTTTAGGTCCTAAAAATATTTTCCAGGGTTCCCCACAGTCCAGGGCTAGTCAACGGTCCACGCCGCAACTTCCCGTTGCGGTCACCCATCGCTAGGGTTCTCGGCTCGCTTAACTTGGTTACATTTTTTTGCTATTATTTTTCCTTTGTTTTTATTGTATTTTCTTTTCTTGTATTTCATTATTTTATGTCTCCTCACTCATATTGAAGTGTAATTCTAGGCATCCTAGCTGTCCGGACAACACTGGTCACCGGAGCAATAGAACGCACTACCGAACTTAGGGGTGTTACAGTGTATTTAATGGATTATCAGTAGATGAAGTTGGTAATTCTTTAGGTATACTACGGGATCATGTTATGCCTTACAGAGGGGTAGGGTGTGACAAGAAGTTAAACGAGCCGAGAGTCACAGCGATGGGTGACCTTCTCGGGAACGACTGCGAAGTCGATTTAAACTCAAATTTCGAACCGTAAAATGTGACGCTGCGGTCCTTAGGACCCTTATGAACACAGTGGAAAAGAGAAAATCACAAAAAAGAACTATTAAGCCAGTCAAATAATTAGGTCAGGGAGCCGAAAGAAATATGAAATTAATTGCAAACCGGGATGAATCGCCGAGGGGCAATTTGGTCAATTGACCCTGAGAACTGACTCCTGACCTAACTGTCAAATAAAATCGGAAAAAAGAAAATCTTGGAATCGAGAATTAAATTAAAGAACTAATAGAAAAAAAAAGAAGAGAAAATGAAAAAGTTAAAAAAGTGTAGGAAGATGACATCATGCATGATATCATGCATGATGCCAAAAGTCATAATTAATATAATTAATTAAATTGGAATTTATGGTCTTCCTGAAGACAAAATACTTAAAAGAAAAGAAAAAGAAAAAAAAAATTTAATTACTTCTCCTCCATTCCCGTCACCCCTTTCTCTCTCATTTCTCTCATTTTCTTTCCACCATTAACACCCATCTCAAGCTTTCAAAAGCTTGATTTTAATTTATAAACTCCCTAACTCCTTTAAGTAAATCTTGTTCTTGGACTTTGACAAGCATCTTGACAACAAAAAGAAGAGGAAAGAAAGAAGATTTGAAGAGGGAGAAATTCAAAAAAAGAGGTTAGTGGTTAGTTTTTAATATAATGTTTAAATTCATAATTAAGTAGTTGAATTACACTAGAAATTGTGGAAAAATGAAATAAAATAAATTGCTGAAGGACCAAACCTAAATTTTAGTCAACTAGGGTTTGAGGATGTGTATGCATGAACTTAGTGAATTTAAAGGTGTATGTGAGCTTATTGGTGTTGAATGATCATGATTAAATGTTTTGAATTAGTTAAATGCAACAAGTTAGTAAGTTAGGCTTTTGGGACACTTAGGGTTAGAGACCAAAAATGTGAAAAACTTGTAAATGGTATCTTTGACCTAATGTGAAGTGAAAAATGGTCATTTGTGACCAAATGAGGTGTGTTAGAAGTGTTAGAATTAAAAGCCAATTCGGATTGGATAAGGTCATGTGCTAGCAGCATGACCAAAATTCCCTTTGAGGGATCAAAAATGAAATTTTACAAATCCAATGGATATGGGACCAATTGGGGATGAAAATAGGCACTAAATGACACAATTTTCATTTAGGAAGCCTGCCCAAAAAGTGATTAAAACCTAGTGAACAAAGTGACCGAAGTTGAGAAATCGCAGGCTGCCACTGCACAAACTGACCAAATGAACAGTGTTTATTCATTTGGTCATAACTCGAGCTAGGAAGGTCTAAATAACCTGAAATTTTACCAGTGGTTAGATGAGATATAGACCTAAAACTTTCATGAAGAACACCAACTCAAATTATGCCATTAACCCAATCAAATCACTGAGCAAATTTGGTGACCTGAATCTGCAGAACTGCAGATTGCCATATGAACAATAAAGTTTCAATGGCTATAACTCTCTCTAGAAAACTCCGATTTATGTGATTCTTGAACCGTTGGAAACCTAAGATATAGTAGAACATTTCATATGAAGAAAATTAGACCAAATTATGGACCTAACTTGATCAAATTACTGAATGAAGTTGGATCAACAAATCTGCAGAACCAAAATTCTGCAGCATGAACAGTAAACGTAATTTGCTTATAACTTGAGCTACAAAACTCCAATTGGAGTGATTCAAACAGGAGAATAAACTTAAGACAATAAGGAACATTTTCTATGAAGAAAGTTTTACCAAATTCTAACAATAAACTGACCAATGAAATAGTACAATTAGAGACACCAAAATTAAAAATTTGGCAATTTTGCCTAAAAAACCTAAGTTTTGAGAAAGTGACCAAAACCAACAAGTTTGGTGACCAAAATGTGGTATGTGAGTGAAGTTGGAGTTCCCATACCTATTAAGCCTTAGAAAGTCAATAATTTGACTTGAATAGTACAGTGAATAGTAACCCAAAACACAAAATTTCAAGAACGTCGAATTTAGCACGTTAGAGCTAGGTAAAAGTGAAGTTAAATTTATTATTGGATTTATGCTAAGTTATGGTACTGAAACACTGTGAAATTGTGTGTTTCAGTGGAAAAGAATACCAGGACAGAACCCGAGGAGTCGAGTCAAGGCCAACAGGCGACTCGTTTGAGGTTTGTGCACAACGTATACTTTTTATAATCATCTTCTGCATACTGTTTTGAATAATGTGAAATATTGAATTATGGCATTCTTATGATGTTTGATTTAAATTGTGAAATTTATTGTGTATATTTGAAATGACAATGTTTAGCAAATTGTTAAGATAAGTTTTGAAACCACAGTGTCATGACCATACATTTGAACACCTCACTAGCACGACTAGTGGGGGTAATTAGTTTCGAATTTTGATTCCTTCTCTGGAGAAGTGTTGAGGTGTGCTAGTAGAAGGGGATGTGAATGGATATCCATATATTTGAGCTAGCTAGCCTTGTGATGTGATTTCTCTTTAGCCTCTGGCTATTGAGATTCTATTTCTTTCGAATGGCATGATCTAACTGTGGGTTTTATAAAATGTGATTTGATACTTCAAAATGAAATTGTTTGGGATTAAAACCTCATAAATTATGTTTTGTGTTTAACTCGCATGCTCAGTTCAAATTTTCAATAAATGTGATTTAAGTTTTGCATAAAGATTATTTTAGTATGTTGTGCACCACTGAGTCCTAGTACTCAGCGATAGCTTTATTCTTTATCACGAATCTGAGAGACTAGAAGGGCAGCAGACTGAGCTGCTAAGGATTAAAGATCATTATGCTTGAAGTTATCGATTATAATTTATACCCTAATTGTAAATATTTCTTTTGATGTATATATTGCACATAAATGTATGGACATGTAAAAATGGGTCTTGAGCAGTTTGTATAAAATTTGTATAAAGTTGTAATATATATTGTAGTTTGAAATTCTCTTAATGTAAATTTTGTGATGATGTATCTAAATTGTTTTGTTTCTAATGAATTATGAATGGAACTATTTTATTTAATTTGAATGAAATGGATTGCTAGTATTTTGATGATCATTGGATAGTGGATTTGAAATTTGAAAGTTAATAAATGTGTTAAGAAATTGATTGAGATTGAGTATAAAATTGAAGCAGTTGTTGAGGAAAATTTTTAGAAGTGCTTTTTACAGGTATTTGAAGAACTGTTTTCTCAAAATACAGAGGGAACTTTATCAAAATTTTTATAAAATTTGCATAAAAATAAAATGGGCCAAAAATATTAACTAGTCTTAATTTTAACTAAATGTTTTAAGTACTTATTAGAAAATGCTCACCACTTATCAAAAGTAAGAAAATTGTTTTAAAATCCCTTGTAGGGTACTTAATGAATTATCGGTAGGTGAAGTTCGGTAGTTCATTAGGTATTCTACGGGATCATGTTATGCCTTACAGAGGAGTAAGGTGTGACATTTGGCTCCTCCTGAGCCTCCATAGCATATACTTGTGGTGCCACCCTGACTTCGGGCCTTTCAACTATCTCAGAAACAATCTTCTGTTGAATGTCAATCGTTTCTGCTCTACCCGATCTTTTACCCCTTCGAACTGTAGGGGCAGGTCTATCAACTTGTACTGGAGCTATTGAACCACTCCTCTGAGGGCAATCTCTTATGAAATGATCCGTAGCCCCACACTTGAAACACTATCCAGTTAACAGTCGACACTCCCCTTTGTGTCTCCTACCACAGTGTATACATTCAGGCACTGAAGCTGATCCCCTTGTTATTGTGCCCGGGGAGCTAGCTATAGATATTCCAATATGGCCTCTCTGGCCCTGTGTTTGATCTTGTGAACCAGAACCTTTAAACTTCTTACTATCAGTCGGTATACTTGACTGCCCTGGTCCAAATTTCCTCTTACGCTGCCTATCTTTCCTATTCTGTTCACTTACTCTGACCCTTTCTACTTTTAGTGTGGCTTCAACTAATTTCGTGAATTTCGTAATCCCCAAGGCGGTGATCATTATTTTAATGTTGTCATTTAGCCCCTCTTCAAACCTTCTGCACCTCTCTGCTTCTGTGGGGACTATATCTCTTCCGTAGTGGCTTAGTCAGACAAACTCCTTCTCATACTCTGCTACTGATAACTGCCTTTGCCTCAGACTAATAAACTCTCTTCTCTTGTCTTCCAGATACACACTTCCCACATACTGCTTCTTAAATTCAGCGAGGAAGAAATCCCAAGTTATCAACTCTAGCCGGACCTCACTAGATATAGTGTCCTACCACTGATAGGCATCATCTTGAAGTAGGGACACAATACCCTCCAAGTTCTGTTCTGGGGTGCAATGCAGTTGCTTCAATACCCTTATGGAACGATTTAGCCAATTCTCAGCCGCCACCGAGTCATCTTCTTTTTTACCAATGAAGTCCATAGCCCCAAATTTTCTCAATTTTTCCAGATGGGATTTCTGCTGTGGAGGTGGTGATGGTGGCATAACCCTAGCCATCTTTCTGAAGAATTTAGCCATTTGCTGAAACATAGCTGGTGGAGGCTGTGCAAGCACTGCTGGTGCTGGTGGAGCAGGTTCTCCCTGGCCCCCAGTCTCAGCTGCAGGTGGAGCACGACTCTCCACTTCCTCATCTAGTGCTCTCTGTGACATGGGGTCTATATCCTAATCAAAATAACAAAGATAAACAGATCTGCATTAGTGTCACCTCGACTCTTACAAATGCAATGCATGGTATGGACTCTATCTAGACCCAGAAATGCCTAAACCGTGTTCTGATACCACTAAATGTGACACCCCTTACCCGTTTACTGTGTAGTCGAGCAAGATATGTCACACAGTGTACCGAAACACCATAATTTATCTCATTGATATTTATCAGTTCTTAATTTTTTTGTTGTAGTTATTAAGTGCAATTTATGAAATTGATCTCATTTAGATCATTTATTGAAATTATAAATTAATTTGCGGCTCCGAAAATTTTATAGAAAATCCGACAGAGTGCCGGCTAAAAATGGAGAAAACAGTTCTTCGGAACCTGTGAAAATACTTCCAATAATTTCCAATCATTCTCAAACTTCATTTGTATCACATCAATTTACAACAATTTCTTAACAATTCCTCCATTTGTCATTCATTTCTTCCACATCATCATCATGCTCAAATCATAAATAAATTCTCATATGTTATTTACAATCACAAGTGACAAATACTTACATTAATACAAAATTATATTACATTTGTTTCAAATTTACACAATAAGATAAGAGTTTAATTACAAAACTTACAAAAATTACAAAATACAAAATGGGACCTAGTGTCCTACCAATGCACTGTAGCCTGTAAAGTGACACGGACACTAAGTAGAACTGTGAACGGCCTTACCCAGTCTGTGGTCTACTGGGCTCTCGGTCGGTCTCTCCGGAACCTACGCATGGCAAAAAGCAACGCGCTAAGCAATAATGCTTAGTGGTGCCAATAATAAAATAAAAAGAAATAACAGTAAATAAATATGCAGTGCATGTCCTGATGTCTTATGCAGACAATTTTTCGATCATTATTGGTAATCTTATTTATTTTGTACTTGTTATATTCATAATTTCATTAAATTTATCCACTTTCATATTTGGTTGCCCAAGTAACCTATCTTTGGACAATCGATGGATAAGCAGTAACCGACCTTTGGGTATCAAGTACTTGGCCGTCACACCATCGGTCACGGATGTATCTCGATTGTGCAATGAGCGACTAATAAGTCAGTAATAACATTAGGCACAAGGCCAAGTATTAACATAATGTCAGAATGGCTAAAAGCCATGAAATCACTGAATGGAATAATGCCATGTGCAGTACTGCTAACTAAACCCTATTGGCACACCAACTTATCCAAACCAATCTTGCTAGATGTACTAGGGCATGTTACACTTTTAAAATTTTTGAATTCTTGAAATTTAAGTTTAGGTGTTACTATTCATTTTATTAGTCAACTAAAATATTGAATTTTTCATAGAAAATAGGTACATTGGTTCTAATACTCTCAACATACCACATTTTGTATTCTAAAGTTGTTGGTATTGTTTGCCAATACTATTTCTAAGCTTAGTGTTAATTATTCACAATTTTCAGATTTCAAGCCTTATGTTTACTGTTACATTGGTCATTTGTACAGTAGAAATTTGGCAAAGTTGTATTCATGAAAGTTGTTGATTATTTTGTCTAGTTACATTTCCTTTTTTGAATCACTCCATTTGGAGTTTTGTAGATCAAGTTATGGCCTAAACACCATAACTGGCCGGATTGGACAGAATCCAAAATTCTGGGCAAAACTGGTTCTACCAGATTTGGTAACCTAAGTTTGGTTGGCAATTTGACTAGGTTATGGTAAGAATTTGGATTTGTGTTTTTCATCAAAGTTGTAGGTATTTGTCTCAGATTTCTGCTAATAAAATTTCAGATCAATTGGACCTTTCTACACTGAGTTATGACCAAATGAATAAATACTGTTCATTTGGTCATTTTGCCCAAGCAGAATGCAAGTCACCCGGATTTGGGCAATTTTTAGGCCAACTTCGTTTGGTTTTCTGGACAAGGTTTCTTCACCAAAGTGGTGCCATTATGTGTCTAGTTTCATATCCAATTGTCCTTACACCAAGTCAACTTACACAACCTAAGTTATAGCTGCCCAAACAGGCTAGACTCACATCCAGACCTGCAGGTCACTCAAGGGCAGCATACCTAACTTCAATTCCCATGGCACAAATCACTTCATTTCCTAATCAAACATAGCCAAATGGTCACTAATTGACCATTACAACTTTAGTTTATGTCCATTTTCATCCACCACTAAAATTAAATTTCAAAACCCTAACCCTAATTGAACAAGCCTCCAATTCATGCATCTTACCCCTAATTTGCTATACTAATCATATAATTTATACTAGGGGCAGCTAATATGTCACTTTAAATCAAAGAATTCTCCTAACCCTAACTCATGTCAAGGCTGCCAAAATTTCATGGAACATAATCATGCCTCATTAATTCAATTTTTATCAAATTCTCAACTTAACTTAGCTTAAATTCATGTTTAGAAAGATGTAAAAGCAAAGAATATGGCACTAACCTCTTTGAGCAGAATTTTTCTTTAGCTAACTTCAATTTTTCCTTCACTTTTTCCTCTTCAAATTGCTGCCTCTAACTTGACCAAGGTGTAAGATCAATTTTTCATGAAGAGGTTATGAGGTTTTATGGTGTAGTTGAGTGAGAAATGGAGCTTAGGTGATGCTTTAATGGAGGAAGAGAGAGGGAGGTGTGTTTTAACGGGAAGAAGGTGATGGATAGCAGATTGTGTTTTCAATTTTAACTCATTTTATCTTTTTTTAATGAGTTTGCTTAATTGTGATTGGTGGAGAGTTAACTAATGACATCATGTGATGTCATAATTTGAGTTTTTTTTCATTTTTTTTTCTTTTCTTTTCTACTCATTTTCAATTCAATTTTTAGCAATATTTATTCATATTTTATTTCATAATAATTATTTACTTAACTGGACAAGTCAACCAAAAATCATCTCTAAAGACGAAATGACCAAACTGCCTTCCGTTTGGCTTAATAGACTAAAATTGTCTATACCAATTGAAAAAAAATTTTAAACCTTTTCTTGGCATTCTAATGCCATAGAACCCTCAATGACTCTTCTCGGGAGTCCCAAAAATTATTTTATGAAATTTCCCCCCGGTCTAGGGCTTCTAATTGTGAGAACCGTAACTTCCTACTGGATTACCCATCGCTTAGGCACCGGCTCATTTAACTTGGTTGTATTTTATTTATAAAATTCTTTTCTAAATTTTTATTATTAATATTTGAGTTAATTATGGTTCCTCACTTTAGTTTAAATATTTTTTTAGACGTTCTAGCTATCCGGACTGGCAACGGTCACCGGAACAGTAGAATGTACGGAATTGCTACAGTGAGGGTGTTGCAAAGATGCCCTGGACATCATCAGGGGTACGTTCTCCCTCTACAATACATCTGTGCATGCATTAGTGGATCCAAGATCCACTCATTCATACATCTGCGTCAACCCACCCGTAGAAAGGGGGATACTAGTAGGGGAGAGTGACCAAGACATTCTGGTCACTAATCCATTGGGCCACAGTGTAGTGGTGAACAAAGTATACAAAGGTTGCCCGTTAAGGATTCAGGGGTATGAATTCTTGGTAGACCTGATTGAGTTGCCTTTCCATGAGTTTGACATGATTTTGGGAATGGACTGGTTGTCACGTCATCAGGCAATGGTTGATTGTAAGTTGAAGAGAATCTAATTGAAAACCCCTGAGGGTAATGAGATTACAGTTGTGGGGGAAAGGACAGGTTTCTTGTCCAATGTCATCTCGCCACAGTTGCAAGAAAACTGATGAGAAAAGGCTGTGAAGCCTACCTAGCACATGTGGTGGATACTAGGCAGGCTAAGCCAGATCTATGTGACATACCCATAGTAAGAGACTTCCCAGAGGTGTTCCCTAAAGAATTGCCTGGCTTGCCACTAGAAAGGGAAGTTGAATATGCTATTGAGATACTGCCGGGTACAGCACCAATCTCTATTACTCCTTATAGGATGGCACCCACATAATTGAAAGAACTGAAAATCCAGTTACAGGAGTTACTAGATAAGGGGTTCATATGCCTCAATGTGTCACCATGGGGAGCTTCAGTACTATTTGTAAAGAAGAAGGATGGGACCTTGAGGTTATGCATCGATTACTGGCAGTTGAATAAAGTAATTGTGAAGAATAGATATATGTTGCCTAGAATTGATGATTTGTTTGATCAGTTGAAGGGAGCAGGAGTATTTTCTAAAATTGATCTCAGATCAGGATATCATCAGTTGAGGGTGAAGGATGCAGATGTGCCAAAGACTGCATTCATGACCCAGTATGGGCATTATGAGTTTCTGGTAATGCCCTTTGGCCTAACAAATGCACCAGCAATATTCATGGACCTTATGAACCGTATCTTCCATCCATACCTAGATCAGTTCGTAGTGGTCTATATTGATGATATTTTGGTGTATTCCAAACCCAAGGAAGAACATGATGAACATTTGAGGATTGTTCTGCAAACCTTGAGAGAAAAGAAGCTATATGCTAAGTTGTCAAAATGTGACTTCTGATTAAATGAAATTGCATTCCTTAGACACATATTGTCAGCTGATGGGATTAGAGTGGATCCCAAGAAAATAGAAGCAGTGATGGAATGGAAGCCTCCCAGAAATACAACTGAGGTTAGAAGTTTCTTGGGGCTAGCTGGGTATTACAGAAGATTTGTGAAGGGATTTTCCTTAATAGCTGCTCCAATGACCAAGTTGTTACACAAGAATGTCAGATTTGACTGGAATGATAAGTGTCAGACCAGTTTTGAGAAGTTGAAGGCTATGTTGACAGAGGCACCAGTGTTAACATAGCTAGTGTAAGGAAAGGACTTTGTAGTCTAAGTGATGCCTCTCATAATGGGTTAGGGTGTGTATTGATGCAAGAGGGGAAGGTGGTCGCTTATGCTTCTAGGCAGCTAAGGCCACATGAACATAATTACCCTACCCATGATCTAGAACTTGCAGCAATTATCTTCGCACTGAAGATATGGAGGCACTACTTGTATGGTGAAAAGTGCTACATTTACACAGACCACAAAAGTCTGAAATACTTGCCAACCCAGAAGGAGCTCAACCTTAGACAGAGGCGATGGATTGAGTTCCTGAAGGACTATGATTGTGTAATTGACTACCATCCTAGGAAGGCAAATGTAGTTGTAGATGCTTTGAGTAGAAAATCCATCACAGCTTTGAGATCATTGAATGCCCGTCTATCCTTGGCTCGAGATGGAGCTATTTTGGCTGAGTTACAAGTGAGGCCAAACCTGCTACAGCAGATTTTAGATGGGCAAAAGGTAGATGAGAAATTAATGACTATTGTGAGTAAAATCTCAGAAGGGAAAGCAACTGACTATGAGGTAAAAGCAGATGGGTGTCTGTACTACAAAGGAAGACTGTGTGTACCAGATGATGGAGAATTGAGAGCCAGTATTCTAAAAGAGGCACACCCCAGTGTTTATGCTATGTACCCAGAAAGTACAAAAATGTATCATGATTTGAAGCTTCAGTATTGGTGGCCTAGTATGAAGAAGGACATAGTTGACTATGTGACTAAATGCTTGACATGTCAGCAAGTCAAGGCAGAACATCAAGTTCCATCGGGTTTGCTACAGCCTATATGCATACCTGAATGGAAATGGGATCGAGTCACTATGGATTTTGTAAGTGGTCTACCTCTCACCCAGAAGAAGCATGATGCAGTATGGGTAATAGTAGATAGATTGATGAAGTCAACACACTTTCTGCCTGTTAGGACTGACTACTCACTGGAGAAGTTAGCAGAATTGTATATCAGTGAGATAGTTAGACAGCATGCAATTCTACTTTCCATCATATCTGATCGAGACCCAAGGTTTACATTGAGATTTTGGAAGAAGTTGCATGAATCCTTGGGTACACAACTCCACTTCAGCACAGCTTTCCATCCTCAGACGGATGAGCAATCAGAAAGAGTAATCCAGGTAAGCAATTGAAACCAATTGAACTAACATAAATATTGAACTAAAATGATAATAATAACATGAAATATATGTCAGGTCCTTGAGGGTATACTGAGGAGTTGTGTCATTGAGTTTGAGGGAAGTTGGGATAGATACCTCCCATTGGCAGAATTTGCATACAACAATAGCTATCAAGCTAGCATCCAAATGGCCCCTATGAAGCACTGTATGGGAGGAAATGTAGAACTCCAGTATGCTGGACTGAATTGGGTGAAGATAAACTGGTAGGGCCAGACCTGGTGAAACAAACTGAGGAGAAGGTAAAGCTAATCAAAGCCAATCTGGAGGTTGCCTCAGACAGACAAAAATCTTATACCGACCTGAAGAGAAAAGAAATAAAATATGCAGTGGGTGACAAAGTGTTCCTCAAGGTGTCACCATGGAAGAAGGTACTAAGGTTTGGAAGAAAAGGTAAATTAAGCCCTAGGTTCATTGGCCCATATAAAGTCATTGAACGTGTGGGTTCAGTGGCCTACAGGCTAGCTTTACCACCAGAGTTAGACAAGATCCATAATGTGTTCCATGTGTCTATGCTAAGAAGATATCGCTCAGATCCTTCACATGTCATCTCCATGGAAGAAATTGAAGTACAATGAGATTTGAGATATGAAGAAGAACCCATATGAATCCTGGCTCAGGAAGTGAAAGAGTTGAGGAACAAGCAGATTCCACTGGTGAAAGTGCTTTGGAGGCACCACAACACCGAGGAGGCAACTTGGGAAAGTGAAGAGACTATGAGGCAACAGTTCCCTCAACTGTTTGCATCAGGTAAATTTCGAGGACGAAATTTAAATTAGAGGGGAAGAGTTGTAACACCCTCCCTGCACCCTCCCTGTAGCAACTCCGTACATTCTACTATTCCGGTGACCAGTGTCGGCCTAGACAGCTAGAACGTCCGGAAAAATATTTAAACTGAAGTGAGGAGTCATAATTAACTCAAATATTAATAAAAAAAATTTAGGAAAAATTTTAGAAATAAAATACAACCAAGTTAAATGAGCCGGTGCCCTAGCGATGGGTAACCTGCAAGTGTGACCTGCAAGTCTGGATGTGAGTCCAGCCTGTTTGGGCAGCTATAACTTGGGTTGTGTAGGTTCAATTGGTACAAGGCCAATTGGACATGAAAGTAGACACATAATGGCACAACTTTATAGAAACCTTTCCCAGAAAACCAAATCAAGTCGACCTAAAAATTGCCCTAATCCGGGTGACCTGCAGACTGCCTGGGCAAAATGACCAAATGAACAGTGTTTATTCATTTGGCCATAACTCAGTGTAGAAAGGTCCAATTGGCCTAAAATTTTACCAGCAGAAAGTTGAGAAATAGACCTACAACTTTCATGAAGAACACAAATCCAAATTCTAACCATAACCTAGTCAAATTGCCAACCAAACTTAGGTTACTAAATCTAGCATAACCAATTTTGCCTAGAATTTTGGATTCTGTCCAATCTGGCCAGTTATGGTGTTTAGGCCATAACTTGAGCTACAAAACTCCAAATGGAGTGATTCAAAAAAGGAAATGTAACTAGACAAAATAAAGAACAACTTTCATGAAGACAATTTTGCCAAATTCCAACTGTACAAATAACCAATGGAACAGTAAATATGAGGCTTAAAATCTGAAAATTTTGAATAACTAACACTAAGCTTAGAAATGGTATTGGCAACCAATACCAACAATTTTAGAATGCAAAATGTGGTATGTTGGGAGTATTAGAACCAATGTACCTATTGTCTATGTAAAAGTCAACATTTTTGTTGACTAATTAAATGAATAGTAACACCTAAACTTAAATTTCAAGAATTGTAAAATTTAAAAGTATAACATGCCCTAGTACACCTCGCAAGATTGGTTTGGATAGGTTGGCATGCCAATAGGGTTCAGTTAACAGTACTGCAAATGGCATTATGCCATTCTGTGATTTCATGGCTTTTAGCCATTCTGACACTATGTTGATACTTGGCCTTGTGCCTAATATTATTACAGCTTATTAGCTGTTCAATTGCACACCGGGAGATACATATGTGACCGATGGTGTGACAACCTGAGGTACTTGATACCCAGTGCTAGTTTGCCCATTTATCCAGTCCAGTCATCCAGTATAGGTTACTTGGGCAACCAAAAATGAAAGTAAATAAATTTAATGAAATTATGAGTATAACAAGTACAAAATAAATAAGATTACCAATAATGATCGAAAAATTGCTTGCATAAGACATCAGGACATGCACTGCATATTTATTTTCTGTTATTTCTTTTTATTTTATTATTGGCACCACTAAGCATTATTGCTTAGCGCGTTGCTTTTTACCACGCAAAGGTTCTGGAGAGACAGACCGAGAGCCCAGTAGACCACAGACTGGGTGAGATCTTCTACAGCTCTGCATAGTATCCGTATCACCTCACCGTCATCAGTGCATTGGTAGGACACTAGGTTTTATTTTGGTATTTTGTAATTAACTTTTATTTTCTCATGTGTAATTAAGACTTATGTAATGTATTTTAGTATTGATGTAAATTATGAAAATTGTGTTTATTAATGAACAAGCGAATATTTATTTATGACTTTTATATAAATTTCATATGAAATGAATGAATGAGAATGGGAGTATATATGAGAAATATTGGGATTTTATTGATGGAATGGAGTTGGGATTTATTGAAAATTTTGGAAGTGTTTTTCATAGGTTCCGAAGAACTGTTTTATCCATTTTTAGCTGGCACTCTATCGGATTTTCTATAAAATTTGCGAAACGTCAAATAACTTATAATTTCAATAAATGGCTTAAATGAATGATATTTCACGAATTATACTTCATAACTATGAAAGAAATAAATTAGGAAGAATAAAAATAGTTGAATTAAAATAAGGTGTTTCGGTACACTGTGTGACATATCTTACTCGGCTATATAGTAGACGGGTAAGGGGTGTCATATTTAGTGGTATCAGAGCACGGTTTAGGTATTTCTGGGCCTAGATCGAGTCCATACCATGCATTGCATTTGTAAGAGTCGAGGTGACACTAATGCAGATCTGTTTGTCTTTGTTTTTTTGAATAGAACATGGACCCCACATCTCAGAGGGCTGTTTAGGAGGAAGTGGAGAGTCATGCTCCACCTGCAGCAGCTGAGACTGGGGGTAGGGGAGAACCTGGTCCGCCAACTCCAGCAGAGCCTGCTCAGCCTCCACAGGTCATGTTCCAACAAATGGCTGAATTCTTCAGACAAATGGCTGGGGTAATGCCACCACCTCCACAGCAGAAATCACATTTGGAAAGGTTAAGAAAATTTAGAGCAGTGGACTTCTTTGGCAAGAGAGAAGATGATTCTGTTGCAGCCGAAAACTGATTGAACAAAACAGCAAGGGTTTTAAATTAACTCCACTGCACTCCAGAGCAAAACTTAGAAGCTGTTGTATCTCTGTTGCAAGACGATGCCTAGCAATGGTGGGATACAGTATATAGTGAAGTGCAGCCAGAACTAATAACTTGGGACTTCTTCCTCTTAGAATTCAAAAAGAAATATGTGGGTAGTGTATACCTGGAAGAGAGAAGAAAAGAGTTCATTAACCTGAGGCAGAGACAGCTAACAGTGGCCGAATATGAAAAGGAATTTGTCAGACTGAGCCGCTATGGAAGGGAGATAGTCCCTAATGAGGCCAAAAGGGGTAAGAGATTTAAAAAGGGATTAAATGACAATATAAAGATCATGATCACTGCATTGGGAATCACAGACTTCACCAAGTTAGTGGAAGCTGTAATAAAAGTTGAAAAGGTTAGAATAAGTGAACAGACCAGAAGAGAGAGACAGTAGAAGAGGGGCCCGGGTCAGTCTAGCTCATCTCCTGCACCAGGAAAGAAGTTCAAAGGTCCACCTGTACAGAGTTCAGGTTAACCTCAAGGTTAGGGTCAGTCTCAGGGGCCCAGGCCACAGTTTACCCCCAGGAGAGGTGTAACACCCTCCCTGTAGCAACTCCGTACATTCTACTATTTTGGTGACCAGTGTCGGTTCGGACAGCTAGAACACCCGGAAAAAAAAAATTTAAACTAAAGTGAGAAACCATAATTAGCTCAAATATTAATAAGAAAAATTTAGGAAAAATTTTAGAAAAAAAATACAACCAAGTTAAATAAGCTGGTGCCCTAGCGATGGGTAACCTAGTGGGAAGTTGCGGTTCTCGCAACTAGGAGCCCTAGACCCAGGGGAAAATTCATAAAATAATTTTTGAGACTCCAGATAAGGGTCATTGAGGTTTCTATGGCATTAGAATTCCAAGAAAATGCTTAGAAAAAATTTTCAATCGGTACAGACAATTTTGGTCTGTTAAGCCAAACGGAGGGCATTTTGGTTATTTCATCTTCAGAGATAATTTTTGGCTGACTTGTCCAATTAAGTAAATAATTATCATGAAAAAAAATGTGAATAAATATTGCTAAAAATTTAATTGAAAATGAATAGAAAGAAAAGAAAAAAAATGAAGAAAAATGGGACTTTTGACATCATGCTTATGCAATTAAAATCCTTCCACCCAATCACATTGTGACACATGGCAATAACTCATTTAAAATGACTACATGGGTAGAAAATGAAAGAAAACAAATCAGTTTCTTTCATCTTCTTCAGCTACAACGAGCTAGCTCCAAGCAATCCACCATTGCCATCCCAACCAAGCTTCCTTTCCCACCATTTTACACCATAAAATCCCTTGCTCCTTTCATTAAAAATTTTCCTTACACCTAGAGCAAGTCTTGGGCAGCAAAAAGAAGGAGGAAAAGAGAAGTTCTCAAGCTTTGGAAAGTGCCTAAGTCAAGGTTAGTGCCAATTTCTTTTAAAATTTTTGTGTATGGCTGCCATTGAACATGATTTTGGTGTTGTAAACCATGGATTGTATGTGTATGAAAATTTTAGTTGTTGGGGTTAGGGTTCGGACACAAACTTAAGACTTTGTTCATGTAAGGATGAAAATAAGTTTTAATGGTCAATTAGTGACCATTTGAATGTGTATGATGAGGAAATGAAGTGAGTTGAGACTTGGCATTTGTGTATGGGTGAGCTACCTTGGTTGACCTGCAAGACTGAGCATGAGTCCAGCAAATTTGGGCAGCTATAAATGGAGTTGTAGAGGTTCAATTGGTGCAAGACTAATTGGACATGAAACTAGACACATAATGGCACAACTTTGGTGAAGAAAACCTGCTCAGAAAACAAAACTAAGTTGGCCTAAAAATTGCCCTAATCCGGGTGACCCGCATTCTGCCTGAGCAAAATGACCAAATGAATATTGTTTATTCATTTGTTCATAACTCAGCGTAGAAAGGTACAATTGACCTGAAATTTTACCAGCAGAAAGCTGAGACATAGACCGACAACTTTCATGAAGAAAATAAATCCAAATTCTAACCATAACCTAGTCAAATTGCCAACCAAACTTAGGTTACCAAATCTGGCAGAACCAGTTTTGCCCAGAATTTTGGATTCTGTCTAATCCGGCCAGTTATGGTGTTTAGGCCATAACTTGAGCTACAAAACTCCAAATGGAGTGATTCAAAAAAGGAAATGTAACTAGACAAAATAAGGAACAACTTTCATGAAGACAATTTTTCCAAATTCCTACTGTAAAAATGACCAATGGAACAGTAAACACAAGGCTTGAAATCTGAAAATTTTGAACAACTAGCACTAAGCTTAGAAATGGTATTGGCAACTAATACCAACAATTTTAGAATGCAAAATGTGGTATGTTGGGAGTATTAGAACCAATGTACCTATTGTCTATGCAAAAATCAACATTTTAGTTAACTAATGAAATGAATAGTAATACCTAAACTTAAATTTCAAGAACTGTAAAATTTAAAAGTATAACATGCCCTAGTACACCTAGCAAGATTGGTTTGGATAGGTTGGCATGCCAATAGGATTCAGTTAGCAGTACTGCACATGGCATTATACCATTTATGTGATTTCATGGCTTTTAGCAATTCTGACATTGTGTTGATGCTTAGCCTTGTGCCTAATGTTATTACAACTTATTAGCTGTTCTGTTGAACACCGGGAGATGCATATGTGACCGATCGTATGACGGCCCGCGGTACTAGATACCCAGTGCCAGTTTATTTGTTTATCTAGTCCAGTCATCCAGTATAGGTTACTTTGGCAACCAAAAACGAAAGTAAATAAATTTAATGAAATTATGAATATAACAAGTACAAAATAAATAAGATTACCAATAATGATTGAAAAATTATTTGCATAAGACATCAGAACATGCACTGCATATTTATTTTCTATTATTTCTTTTTATTTTATTATTAGCACCACTAAGCATTATTGCTTAGGGCGTCGCTTTTTACCATGCGTAGGTTCTGGAGAGACAGACAGAGAGACCAGCAGACCACAGACTGGGTGAGGTCACAAATCTGCCTAGAGTCAGAGTCACCTGTCATCTACAGTGCATCAGTGGTAGGACCTTTAGGTCCCTTTTGAAATTATGTTTTTGCATTTTGTAATAGGTAGTAGTTTGTGATTTGTAAATTATGAACTCATGTAAATAGTATATTTATGTAATCATATGTTGATGTACATATTTTGAAGAATTTTTTTAATTAATATAATTTGAGCATATCTTCAAGGAATTTTAGTTGATTTTGAATTTGAATGAAATTGTGGATTAATGTTGAGAACTTGAAATGATTGCTAATGTTGAGACCATGTAGATGGTTATTGGAGTTTGAGAATGATTGGAAATGATTATTGGAAGTGTTTTTCACAGGTTCCGAAGAACTGTTTTCTCCATTTTTAGCCGGTACTCTGCCGGATTTTTTATAAAATTTGCGGAACCTCAAATAAATTTATGATTTCAATAAATGACTGAAATGAATTACATTTCACAAATTATACTTCATAACTATGAAAAATATAAATTAGGAAGAATAAAAATAATTAAATTAAAATAAGGTATTCCGGTACACTGCTTGGCATAACTTGCTCGGCTACACTATAGACGGGTAAGAGGTGTCACATTTAGTGGTATCAGAGCACGGTTTAGGCATTTCTGGGCCTAGATCGAGTCCATACCATGCATTGTATTTGTAAGAGTCGAGGTGACACTAATGCAGATCTGTTTGTCTTTGTTATTTTGAATAGGATATGGACCCTATATCTCAGAGGGCAATTAAGGAGGAAGTGGAGAGTCATGCTCCACCTGCAGTAGTTGAGACTGGGGGTAGGGGAGAACCTGGTCTGCTAGCTTCAGCAACGCCTGCTCAGCCTCCACAGGCCATGTTCCAGCAAATGGCCGAATTCTTCAAACAAATGGCTGGGGTAATGCCACCACCACCACCACCTCCACAGCAGAAATCACATCTGGAAAGATTGAGAAAATTCAGAGCAGTGGATTTCTTTGGCAAGAGAGAAGATGATTCTGTTGTAGCCAAAATTTGGTTGAACAGACAGGCAGAGTTTTAAAACAACTCCACTGCACTCCAGAACAAAATCTAGAAGCTGCTATATCTCTGTTGCAAGATGATGCATATGAATGGTGGGATACAGTGTCAAGTGAAGTACAGTTAGAAGTAATAACTTGGGACTTCTTCCTCTCATAATTCAAGAATAAATATATGGGTAGTGTATACCTGGAAGAGAGAAGAAGAGAGTTCATTAACCTGAGGCAAAGACAGCTGACAGTGGCTGAGTATGAAAAGAAATTTGTCAGATTGAGTCGTTATGGAAGGGAGATAGTCCCTAATGAAGCTGAGAGATGTAAGAGATTTAAAGAGGGATTAAATAGCAATATAAAAATCATAATCACTGCATTGGGAATCACAGACTTCACCAAGTTAGTGGAAGCTGCAATAAAAGTTGAAAAGGTTAGAATAAGTGAGCAGACTAGAAGGGAGAGACAGCAGAAGAGGGGCCCGAGTCAGTCTAGCTCATCTCCTACACCAGGAAAGAAGTTCAAAGGTCCACCTGCACAAAGTTTAGGTCAACCTCAAGGTCAAGGTCAGTCTCAGGGGCCCAAGCCATAGTTCACCCCTAGGAGAGGTCAGTCCACACCATCAGTGGGTAGCTCTCCAGGGACGAGGTTCAGGGGACCAGCCCCAGCATCTTCTGCATGTCTGCATTGCCTAAAATGGCATAAGGGGGAGTGTTGGAGAGTGACTTGTGCCTACTTAAGGTGTGGGTCGACAGAGCATTAGTTGAGGTACTGTCCACGCAGAACTGCTACAACTGCTCCAACACAAGCAAATAGACCTGCTCCTGCACCACAAAGGGGTAGGAAATCTAGCAAATCTGAGGCAGTGGGACTATCACAGAGACCTGCATCTGAGCCAGCAGAGAGGCCTGAGGGCAGACCACCTACCAGAGCCTATGCCATGAGAGCTCAGGAGGAGCAAGATGCCCTACATATCATCAGGGGTACGTTCTCCCTCTACAATACATATGTGCATGCATTGGTGGATCCAGGATCCACTCATTCATACATCTGCATCAACCTACCCGTAGAAAGGGGGATACTAATAGGGGAGAGTGAACAAGACATTCTGATCACTAATCCATTGGGCCATAGTGTAGTGGTGAACAAAGTGTACAAAGGTTGCCCATTAAGGATTCAGGGGTATGAATTCTTAGCAGACTTGATTGAGTGCCTTTCCATGAGTTTGATGTGATTTTGGGAATGGACTGGTTGTCACGTCATCAAGCAATGGTTGATTGTAAACTAAAGAGGATTTCTTTGAAAACTCCTGAGGGTAATGAGATTACAGTTGTGGGGGAAAGGACAGATTTCTTGTCCAATGTCATCTCAGCCACAGTGGCAAGAAAACTGATGAGAAAAGGCTGTGAAGCCTACCTAGCACATGTGGTGAATACTAGGCAGGCTAAGCCAGATCTATGTGACATACCCACAATAAGAGACTTCCCAGATGTGTTCTCTGAAGAATTGCCTGGCTTGCCACCAAAAAGGGAAGTCGAATTTTCTATTGAGATACTGCCAGGTATAGCACCAATCTCTATTGCTCCTTATAGGATGGCACCTACAGAATTGAAGGAACTGAAAATCCAGTTATAGGAGTTACTGGATAAGGGGTTCATACACCCCAGTGTGTCACCATGGGGAGCTCCAGTGCTGTTTGTAAAGAAAAAGGATGAGACTTTAAGGTTGTGCATCGATTACTGGCAGTTGAATAAAGTGACTATGAAGAATAAATATCTTTTGCCTAGAATTGATGATCTGTTTGATCAGTTGAAGGGAGCAGGAGTATTTTCCAAAACTGATCTCAGATCAGGGTGTCGTCAGTTGAGGGTGAAGGATGCAGATGTGCCAAAAACTGCATTCAGGACCCGGCATAGGCATTATGAGTTTCTAGTGATGCCCTTTGGCCTAACAAATGCACCAGCGGCATTCATGGACCTTATGAACCGTATCTTCCATCCATACCTAGATCAGTTCATAGTTGTCTTTATTCATGATATTTTGGTGTATTCCAAGACCAGGGAAGAACATGATGAACATTTGAGGATTGTTCTGCAAACCCTGAGAAAAAAGAAGTTGTATGCTAAGTTGTCCATGTGTGACTTCTGGTTAAATGAGATTGCATTCCTTAGACACATAGTGTCAGCTGATGGGATTAGAGTGGATCCCAAGAAGATAGAAGCAGTGATGGAATGGAAGCCTCCCAGAAATACAATTGAGGTCAGAAGTTTCTTAGGGCTAGCTGGGTATTATAGAAGATTTGTGAAGGGATTTTCTTTAATAGTTGCTCCAATGACTAAGTTGTTACACAAGAATGTCAGATTTGACTGGAATGACAAGTGTCAAACCAGTTTTGAGAAGTTGAAGGCTATGTTGACAAAAGTACCAGTGTTAACACAGCCAGTGTCGAGAAAGGACTTTGTGGTCTATAGTGATGCCTCTCATAATGGGTTAGGATGTGTATTGATGCAAGAGGGGAAGGTGGTGGCTTATGCTTCCAGGCAGCTAAGGCCACAAAAACAGAATTACCCTACCCATGATCTAGAGCTTGCAGCAATTATCTTCGCACTGAAGATATGGAGGCATTGCTTGTATGGTGAAAAGTGCTACATTTACACAGACCACAAAAGTCTGAAATACTTTCCAACCCAGAACGAGCTTAACCTCAGACAGAGGCGATGGATTGAGTTCCTGAAGGACTATGATTGTGTGATTGACTATCATCCTGGGAAGGTAAATGTAGTTGCTGATGCTTTGAGCAAAAAATCCATCACAGCTTTGAGATCATTGAATGCCTCTCTATCCTTGGCTTGAGATGGAGCTATTTTGGCTGAGTTGCAAGTGAAGCCAAAGCTGCTACAGCAGATTTTAGATGGCCAAAAGGTAGATGAGAAATTAATGACTATTGTGAGTAAAATCTTAGAGGGGAAAGCAACTGACAATGAGGTGAAAGCAGATGAGTGTCTGTACTACAAAGGAAGAGTATGTGTATTAGATGATGGGGAATTGAAAGCCAGTATTCTGAAAGAGGCACACACCAGTGTTTATGTTATGCACCCAGAAAGTACAAAAGTGTACCATGATCTGAAGCTTCATTATTGGTGGCCTGGTATGAAGAAGGACATAGCTGACTATGTGACTAAATGCTTGACATGTCAGCAAGTCAAGGCAGAACATCAAGTTCCATCGGGTTTGCTACAGCCTATACGCATACCTGAATGGAAATGGGATCGGGTCACCATGGATTTTGTAAGTGGTCTACCTCTCACCCAGAAGAAGCATGATGTAGTATGGGTGATAGTAGATAGATTGACGAAATCAGCACACTTTCTGCCAGTTAGGACTGACTACTCACTGGAGAAGTTAGCAGAATTGTATATCAATGAGATAGTTAGACTGCATGAAATTCCACTTTCCATCATATCTGATCGAGTCCCAAGGTTTACATCAAGATTTTAGAAGAAGTTGCATGAATCCTTGGGTACACAACTCCACTTCAGCATAGCTTTCCATCCTCAGACGGATGGGCAATCAGAAAGAGTAATCCAGGTAAACAATTGAAACCAATCTCGGCTACACTATAGATGGGTAAGGAGCATCACAAAAGGTCAGTCCACACCATCAGTGGGCAGCTCTCTAGGGACGGGGTTCAGGGGACCAACCCCAACATCTTCTGCATGTCCACATTGCCTGAAGTGGCATAAGGGGGAGTGTTGGAGAGTGACTGGTGCCTGTTTAAGGTGTGGGTCGACAGAGCATCAGCTAAGGAACTGTCCACGCATAACTACTATAACTGCTCCAACACAAGCAGACAGACCTGCTCCTGCACCACAAAGGGGTAGGAAATCTGGTAAATCTGAGGCAATGGGACCATCACAGAGGCCTACATCTGAGCCAGTAGAGAGGCTTGAGGGCAGACCACCTACCAGAGCCTATGCCATAAGAGCTCAGGAGGAGCAAGATTGTGACACCCCTTACCCATCTACTGTGTAGTCGAGCAAGATATGCCACACAGTGTACCGAAACACCATAATTTATCTCATTAATATTTATCAGTTCTTAATTTATTTATTATAGTTATTAAGTTAAATTTATGAAATTGATCTCATTTAGATCATTTATTGAAATTATAAATTAATTTGCAGCTCCGAAAATTTTATAAAAAATCCGGCAGAGTGCCGGCTAAAAATGGAGAAAATATTTCTTTGGAACCTGTGAAAAATACTTCCAATAATTTCCAATCATTCTCAAACTCCATTTGTATCACATCAATTTACAACAATTTCTTAACAATTCCTCCATTTGTCATTCATTCATTCCACATCATCATCATGCTCAAATTATAAATAAATTCTCATATGTTATTTATAATCACAAGTTACAAATACTTACATTAATACAAAATTATATTACATTTGTTTCAAATTTACACGATAAGATAAGAGTTTAATTACAAAACTTACAAAAATTACAAAATACAAAATGGGACCTAGTGTCCTATCAATGCATTGTAGCCTGTGAGGTGACACAGACACTAAGCAGAACTGTGAACGACCTTACCCAGTCTATGGTCTATTAGGCTCTCGGTCGGTCTCTCCAGAACCTACGCATGGCAAAAAACAACGCGCTAAGCAATAATGCTTAGTGGTGCCAATAATAAAATAAAAAGAAATAACAGTAAATAAATATGCAGTGCATGTCCTGATGTCTTATGTAGACAATTTTTCGATCATTATTAGTAATCTTATTTATTTTGTACTTGTTATATTCATAATTTCATTAAATTTATCCACTTTCATTTTTGGTTGCCCAAGTAACCTATACTTGACGACTGGACTGGATAAACAGGTAAACTAGCACTGGGTATCAAGTACCTCGGGCCGTCACACCATTGGTCATAGATGTATCTCCCAGTGTGTAACTGAACAGCTGATAAGCTGTAATAACATTAGGCACAAGGCCAAGTATCAACATAATGTCAGAATGGCTAAAAGCCATGAAATCACTGAATAGCATAATGCCATGTGCAGTACTTCTAACTGAACCCTATTGGCATGCCAACCTATCCAAACCAATCTTGCTAGGTGTACTAGGGCATGTTACACTTTTAAAATTTTCAATTCTTGAAATTTAAGTTTAGGTGTTACTATTCATTTCATTAGTCAACTAAAATGTTGACTTTTGCATAGAAAATAGGTACATTGGTTCTAATACTCTCAACATACCACATTTTGCATTCTAAAGTTGTTGGTATTGTTTGCTAATACCATTTCTAAGCTTAGTGTTAATTATTCACAATTTTCAGATTTCAAGCCTTATGTTTACTATTCCATTGGTCATTTGTACAGTAGAAATTTGGCAAAGTTGTCTTCATGAAAGTTGTTCCTTATTTTGTCTAGTTACATTTCTTTTTTTGAATCACTCTATTTAGAGTTTTGTAACTCAAGTTATGGCCTAAGCACCATAACTGGCCGGATTGGACAGAATCCAAAATTCTGGGCAAAACTGGTTCTGCCAGATTTGGTAACCTAAGTTTGGTTGGCAATTTGACTAGGTTATGGTCAGAATTTGGATTTATTTCTTCATCAAAGTTGTAGGTATATGTCTCAGCTTTCTGGTGGTAAAATTTCAAGTCAATTGGACCTTTCTACACTGAGTTATGACCAAATGAATAAATACTATTTATTTGGTTATTTTGCCCAGGTAGAATGCAAGTCACCCGGATTAGGGCAATTTTTAGGCCAAATTCATTTGGTTTTCTGGGCAGGGTTTCTTCACCAAAGTGGTGCCATTATGTGTCTAGTTTCATGTCCAATTAGCCTTGCACTAATTGAACCTACACAACCCAAGTTATAGCTACCCAAACAGGCTAGACTCACATCCAGACCTGCAGGTCACTCAAGGGCAGGATACCTAACTTCAATTCCCATGGCACAAATCACTTCATTTCCTAATCAAACATAGCCAAATGGTCACTAATTGACCATTACAACTTTATTTTATGTCCATTTTCATCCACCACTAAAATTAAATTTCAAAACCCTAACCCTAATTGAACAAGCCTCCAATTCATGCATCTTACCCCTAATTTGCTATACTAATCATATAATTTATACTAGGGGCAGCTAATATGTCACTTTAAATCAAAGAATTCTCCTAACCCTAACTCATGTCAAGGCTGCCAAAATTTAATGGAACATAATCATGCCTCATTAATTAAATTTTTATCAAATTCTCAACTTAGCTTAAATTCATGTTTAGAAAGATGTAAAAGCAAAGAATATGGCACTAACCTCTTTGAGCAAAATTTTTCTTTAGCTAACTTCAATTTTTCCTTCACTTTTTCCTCTTCAAATTGCTACCTCTAACTTGCCCAAGGTGTAAGATCAATTTTTCATGAAGAGGTTATGAGGTTTTATGGTGTAGTTGAGTGAGAAATGGAGCTTAGGTGATGCTTAAATCGAGGAAGAGAGAGGGAGGTGTGTTTTAACGAGAAGAAGGTGATGGATAGCAGATTGTATTTTCAATTTTAACTCATTTTATCCCTTTTTAATGAGTTTGCTTAATTGTGATTGGTGGAGAGTTAACTAATGACATCATGTGATGTTATAATTTGAGTTTTATTTCATTTTTTTTTCTTTTCTTTTCTACTCATTTTCAATTCAATTTTTAGCAATATTTATTCATATTTTATTTCATAATAATTATTTACTTAACTGGACAAGTCGGCCAAAAATCATCTCTGAAGACGAAATGACCAAAATGCCCTTCGTTTGGCTTAATAGACTAAAATTGTCTGTACCGATTGAAAAATTTTTCTAAACCTTTTCTTGGCATTCTAATGCCATAGAACCCTCAATGACTCTTCTTGGGAGTCCTAAAAATTATTTTATGAATTTTCTCCCTAGTCTAGGGCTCCTAATTGCGAGAACCGCAACTTCCTACTGGGTTACCCATCGCTTGGGCACCGGCTCATTTAACTTGGTTGTATTTTATTTCTAAAAGTTTTCCTAAATTTTTATTATTAATATTTGAGTTAATTATGGTTCCTCACTTTAGTTTAATTATTTTTCTAGACATTCTAGCTGTCCGGACTGACATCGATCACCGGAACAATAGAATGTACGGAATTGCTACAGTGATGTTGTTACAACTCTTCCCCTCTAATTTAAATTTTGTCCTTGAAATTTACCTGACTTAAGTAATCGTGGAGTTGCTACCTCCTTGTTTCTTCACTTCCTTGTATCGCCTCATCAATGTCTAGGTTTTGCTCCTCCTGAGCCTCCATAACATATACCTATGGGTCCACCCTGACTTCAGGCTTTTCAACTATCTCAAAAACAATCTTCTGTTAAATGTCAATCGTTTCTGTCTCTAAAAATTTAGGGCTGTGGACTTCATGGGTAAGAAAGAAGATGGCTCGATGGTAGCTGAGAATTGGCTAGACCGCACCGTAAGGGTATTGCTGCATTGCACCCCATACCAGAACTTAGTGGGCGCTGCGTCCCTACTCCAAGACAATGCCTATCAATGGTGGGACACCGTATCTAGTGAGGTTCGGCCAGAGTTGATAACTTGGGATTTCTTCCTTGCTGAGTTTAAGAAGAAGTATATGGGAAGTGTGTACCAGGAAGACAGAAGAAAAGAGTTTATTAGTCTGAGGCAGAGGCAGCAATCAGTAGCGGAGTATGAGAAGGAGTTTGTCAGACTAAGCCGTTACGGAAGAGAGATAGTCCCAACAGAAGCAGAGAGGTGCAGAAGGTTTGAAGAGGGGCTAAATGACAACATCAAAATAATGATCACTGCCTTGGGGATTACGACTTCACAAAATTAGTTGAAGCCACACTGAAAGTGAAAAGGGTTAGAGTAAGTGAACAGAATAGGAAAGATAGGCAGTGTAAGAGGGAATTTGGACTAGGGCAGTCAAGTATACCGACTAATAGTAAGAAGCATAAGGGTTCTGGTTCACAAGATCAGACACAGGGCCAGAGAGGCCAGATTGGGATATCTATAGCTAGCTTCCCGAGCACATTAACGAAGGGATCAGCCCTAGTGCCAGAATGTATGCACAGTGGAAAGAGACACAGAGGGTAGTATCGACTGTTGACTAGAGAGTGTTTCAAGTGTGGGGCTACGGATCACTTCATAAAAGATTACCCTCAGAGGAGTGATTTAAAAGTTCCAACACGAGTTGATAGACCTGCCCCGACAATGCAAAGGGGTGGAAGACCTAGTAAAGCTAAGACGGCTGATATTTCACAAAAGATTGTTTCTGAGACAGTTGAAAAACCCGAAATCAGGGTGGCACCACGGGTATATGCCATGGAGGCTAGAGAGGAGCCAAACCCAGACATTGATGATGCAATACAAGGAAGTGAAGAAGCAAGGAGGTAGCAGCTCCTCGATTACTTAAGTCAGGTAAATTTCAAGGACAAAATTTAAATTAGAGGGGAAGAGTTGTAACACCCTCACTTTAGCCTTACCGTACGTTTTACTGTTCTGATGACCAAGGTCTGTCCAGACAGTTAGAATGTCTAGAATTATATTTAAACTAGAGTAAGGAGTCAAAAATAACCCAAATAATAGTAAGGAAAAATTTTAGAAATAAAATGCAATCAAGTTAAATGAGCTAGTGCCCTATTGATGGGTAACCCGAAAGGAAGTTGCTGTCTTCACAGCTATAAGCCCTAAACCCAGGGAAAAATTTATAAAATAATTTTTGGGACTCCAGAGAAGATTCATTGAGGTTTCGATGGCATTAGAATGCCAAGAAAATGTTTAGAAAAATTTTTAGATCAGTACAGATGATTTTGGCTCGATAAGCCAAACGGAGGGCATTTTAGTCATTTCGTCTTCAGAGATGATTTTTGGCCTACTTGTCTAGTTAAGTAAATAATTATTATGACATAAAATGTGAATAAATATTTCTAAAAATTTAATTGAAAATGAGTAGAAAAAAAAGGGAAAAAAATGAAGGAAATTTAGAATTATGGCATCACATTATGTCATTAAAATACCCCCACCCAATCATATTATGACACCTATCTATAAACTTAATTAAAAGCATAAAATGGGCAAAAAAATTGAAGAAAACAATTTGCTTCTTCTCTTTCCCATTTCCACCCGAACCCATTTCTTTCTTTCCCTCCATGGATGCTTATTCTTCTCACTAGATTTTCCTTGTAAATACACCATAAAACTTCTACCTTCCTTCATAAAAACTTGATGTTACATCTTGAGCAAGTATTTGGCTACCAAGAAAAGCCAAGAAAGTGAAGGAATTTGGAGTGAAAAAATTCTGCTCACAAGGTTAGTGACCAATCTCTCTTCCTTTCTTTTAATACATGTTTAAGGACTTGATTTGGATTAGGAATTGCAAGAAATTGAAAAAAAAAAAATCATAAGTTATGTACCCCTCTAATTTCAGTAGCCTTATGGTACCTTAGGGTATTAAGGATAAAATTGAATTATAGTTGTGAATGGAAGCAATTGAACATAAATTTGATGGATTAATGCATTAATTATGTGTGCATGAAGAATTGTAGTTGTTGGAGTTAGGGTTTGGGGCATAAAATTTGGATTTTTCTTATGTGTTGATGAATGGAAGTTCTAATGGTCAATTAGTGACCATTTGGTTGAGTATAATGAGGAATTGAAGTAAATTGTAGCTTTGGATTTGAGGTTGGGTGTGCTGCCTTGGGTGACCTGCAGGTCTGGATGTGAGTCCATCAAGTTTGGGCAGCTATAACTAGAGATGTGTAGGTTCAATTGGTGCAAGGCCAATTGAACATGAAATTAGATACATAATGGCACAACTTTGATGTAGGAACCCTGCCCAGAAAACCACAATAGACTGACCTAAAAATTTACCAAATCCGAGTAACACTTATTCTGCCTGAGCAAAATGACAAAATGAACAGTATTCATTCATTTAGTCATAACTCAGTGTAGAAAAGTCCAATTGACCTGAAATTTATATCAATGAAAATTTTATACAATTTAGAACAACTTTTATGTAGAACACAAACTCAAATTCTGGACTTAACCAAATAAAATTACTAGCCAAAGTTGACCTACCGAATCTAGCAGAACCAGAATTGCCCAGAAATTATGGGTACAGGTCCATCCATCCAGTTATGATAAAATGGCCATAACTTGAGCTACAAAACTCCAAATGGAGTGATTCAAAAAGGAAATTAAAGAAGACACATAAAGGAACAACTTTGATGAAGATAAGTTAGCTAAATTATCACTGTAGCTTAGACCAATGGAACAGTAAACTTAAGGCATAAAATCTGAAAATTTCAAATAACAAACAATAAGCTTTGAAATGGTATTGGGAACCAATGCCAACAATTTTAGGATATAAAATGTGGTATATTGGTGATATTAGGACTAATATACTTATTGTCTATGAAAAAGTTAATATTTTAGTGGACTAATGGGATGAATAATAACTATTGAACTTCAATTGCAAAGAATTTCATATTTAAAATTGTAATATGCCCTAGTAGGCCTAGTGTGATTGGTTTGGATAGGTTGGCATGCCAATAGGGTTCTGATATTAGTACTGCATATGGCTTCATGCCATTCTGTGATATGATAGCCTATAGCTATACTGATTATGATGTTATACTTGGCTTTATGCCTTATTGCTTTTATGGCTTATTAGCCATTCTATCTATACATCGGGAGACACATTATGACAGATGGTGTGATGGCCCGAGGTACCTGGTACCCAGTGCTAGTTTACCCGTTTATCCAGTCCGGTCAATTTATATAGGTTACTTGGGCATGGAAAAGTATAAAGATAATTGAATTGATTATTAAAGGAAGTAAGGAAATTAAATATCAAGATAAAGAACAAGAATGATTTTAATAAAAAGAGGCTCAAAATCATCATGAGAATGATTAATAAAATGCTAGGAAGAGTTAATATCATAAGATGTAATTAGTCTTCGACTAAACAATAAGTTAGTAATTATTTATTTCTTATAAGCACAATAACTAGGAAATTTTTTCTTTTATTTGCATATTATATTTTCTTGTATTATTGGCACCACTAAGCTTTATGCTTAGCGCGTCACTTTTGCAACACGTAAGTACTGAAGATTTGGCCAGAGAACCTAGTAGACTATAGACTGGGAGATTAGAAGTTTTGATCTGCATTTGAGTCCTGAGTGTCACCTCCTCAGCAGTGCATATTTTGATAGTGTCTCCGCTAGCTTGTATTTTATTTTTGATCATTATAATTAAATTTTGGATATGTAATGTAAATTATTTATTTTTGTACATTAAATGTGCACATGATGTAAATTAATACAGTTTCAAATTTTAAATTTGAATTGTGTATGTATGAAAATGATTTGAATTTCTTATGTATTCATATGAGTGAAACTTATTGATGTTTTGAATGAGAAAACGAATTTGAGAATATATATAAAGATAATTGTAATTGTTTCACACAAGTGGGAAATCGTCAAATTATTAAGAAATGAGGGGAAACTCCGTCAGTTTCTCCATAGAAATTTAATGAAAATTGAATGTAATAATTAAGAAGTAATAAATTGAAATAAGATAAGATACGGTGCTCCGGCACCGAGTGTGACATGCCTTGCTTGGCTGCACTGTAGACGGGTGAGGGGTGTCACAAGTATGAATATAAGAAATTGAGTTTTGACACTTTGAGAAGTGTATTGAGACTATTAGGTTTGAGTTGTTGAATATATTGAAATTGTTTTTGACAGGTGTAGAAGAACTGTTTGTCCAAATTACAGCTGGCACTCTGCCAGATTTTTGTTAAAAATTTTTGGCATACCACATTAATCAGATTTTAATAAATGGTGCAATTGACCTAAACCTTAGATAAAGATTTGTGAATAAATGAATCAAGAACTGAAATGATATAAGATAAGATAAGGTGCTCCGACACTCCATGTGACACACCTTGCTTGGCTACACTGTAAACGGGTGAGGGGTGTTATAATTAGTGGTATCAAAGCACAGTTTAGGCGTTCCTAAATATCGATAGATAGAATAAGATTGTGTGCATAACATGCATTGTATTCATAAGAGTCGATGTGACACTAATCCAGATCTATTTTCTCTGGTTATTTTAGGTTAAGGTGCGGATCTCGGTCCATAGAAAGTCATAGATTCGAAAAGGATAAGTATAGGAAAAATCTAATCTATTGGGATATACCGTGGTAACTACACAATGTTCTCGATGTTTGTGCTATAAGCTGCAGATTATAGTACCGACTTGGGACTATTCTGTAGAGCTACGTATTTCTAATAGTAAATCGAAAGGAGGATAAGATTATAAAGCTAGGACTAGTAAAATAGACTAAAGAGAAAGTGAAGTATTATAACATGAAAAAGTGAAAAGACAAGGAGATAGCGGTCCCTAGATTATTTACACTTTCGAGGATGAAATTCCTTTTTAAAGGGAAAGAATTATAACACCCTCACTTTGCATAGTCCATACATTCTACTGTTTCGATGGCTAAGGTCTGCCCGGACCATCAAGAAGTCTAGAACTACACTTAAATGATAGTGAGGAGATATAAAATGATGGAATAAATGATAAGAAAATATAAGAAAAATTAAGAGAAAATAAAAGAGATGAAATGTAACTAAGTTAAACAAGCCGGAACCGTAGCGATGGGGCATTTTGATCATTTGACACCTAGAGTTGACTTTTGACTTAAATGTCTTTTAAAAATAAGTGTTATTAAATTTTGAAAATGCCATGAAAATAAGAAATTTTACACATAATGTAATTAAGGAAAAATGAGGGCATTATTGCAATTATAGAAACTTTGAAATATTATAATGTTTAAATGATTTGGGTGGAGGTATATAAGCTTATAAAGTGACAAATATCACCACCAACTTCATCTTCTTCCCATCCCATTCTCTCTTGGCCGATTCAAGCTTCTCCATTTCTCCTCCATGGATGCCCCACATGCAAAGCTCCATTCTTCCATCCTCATGCCATAATCCTTATAATTTCTTTCATTAAACTTGGTCCACACCTCCTGGGCAGATTATAGGGAGCAAAAAGAAAGAGATTTGGTGAGGATTTGTCAAGCTCAAGTTGAGGTTAGTGCTAGTTTTACCTTTCTCACTTAATTAAACTTTGTATTAATGTTGAGATGAGTTGAATGGTTAAGAAATTTGAAGAATTGGATGAGTATTTGATGGGTCCCCATTTCGACAGCCGTGGAAGCTATGGGAAAGTGTTTAATTTGTACATGTAATTGATTATTAGTGAGGTTGATTAAGTAGTTACATGTATTAAGATTTAATGGTATGTGTAATTTTGAGGTTGACAAATTTGAATTAGGGTTTTGATTTTGATTTGGAGACTTTGGTTGTAATTGCTTAAAACTGACCAATTTGAGAATTGAAGAATGATATTAGAATGCTATGAATGCGGTATTGTAATATGGGAGATGGTGAAATTCAATTAGAAGTGTAAAGGTGTATGTAAGTTGAGTAATTCTTGAGGGCAGTATGTAATTTAAGTTATAACCTAAATTATGTGATCCCAATTGGTATGAGGCCAATTGGAGGTAAAATTAGACATATAAAGGACTAACTTTCATGTAGAAACCTTGCCATAATTCTGCCTAAAAATTTGAACTAATCCGGAATTGGCAATTTGAAACCTAGAATTTGACCATATGAACAGTAGCTACTCAATTGGCCATAACTCTCTGTAGACAGGTCCAAATGAACTAAAGTCTATACCATTGGAAAGCTTAGACATAGGGCTACAACTCTTATGAAGATACCAAATCCCAGAAATGTCATTAACCAAGTCAATTTGCTTTCCCAAGTTGGGTTACAAAATTTGTCCAGAATCGAATTGACCAAAATTTGCAATACAAAGGCAATCTATCCAGCTTTGGTAAAATGACCATATCTTGGTCTATACAACTCCAAATGACATGTAATCAGTGCCAAAATTTCAATAAAACATAAACCTATAAAATTGGTGATTGGACCAAAAACTATAAATCAAGGGAACTAGGTCAATTAATTAGGTCAAGCCAGCATACCAAATCTAGATATTGGCATAATTGACCAATAAATTCAGAATACTATTTTAAGCTTATCTACCACTAGAAAGATTCAATTGAAATGTGCCATACCATTCTAGAAAGCTAAGAAATAGAACTAAAATATTGCTTTAAACACTCTCCTCAAATTATGAATGCAATAAGCTTGAACTATAGGTCAAAGCTACTGACCTAATTGAGGACCATGCTAATGTAGGATACTTGAGTCTAATCTAGAAATGTGGCTATAATTAACCCTACAAGACTTGAAAAATTGCAACCAAAATTTTTGATTGACCATAAGACATAGGGCAACAAATCCTATGAAGAAGGCTAGGTCTAAATGTTACTACAAGCAGTCCAAATAAATTAGTAAAATCCAAAACCAAAAATGCCTAGTAAGGAAACCAAAATTCAGATTTGACCTAGTTATGGTTAATTGACCATAACTTGAGCTTTATAACTCCAAATAGAGTGATTCGAAAAGAGAATTAAAGAAGACACAATAAGAAACAATTAGATGAAGAAAATTTTGCTAAATTCCCACTATAGCTTAGTCCAATGAACAATAAACATTAGCCATGAAATCTGAAAATTTGAAATCACATATAATGAGCCTTAAATGAAGATTGGCAATCGATGCCAACAAGTGTTAACCTCAAAATGAGGAATCATAGTACAGCTAGAAAAACATATATGTTAAGTATGGAAAAATCAACATTTATGTTTAACTAGTAGTGTGAACAATAAACATAATGACTTAGTGAAACATATGAATGTGTGAATGGGACATTAGTCCTCATCATCAGGAAAAGGAAATCTGCTTTGAGTATAATGGTACTTCTGAACATCTAATGTGATCATTATGATGATACTTGTGATTCAGAAATCTGTGTTCCCATTAGGAACAGAATCAGTTGTGGTAAATTATAATTGAACTTATAATTAAATAATGATCTTTTGATACATAATAATGTTTAATGGTAATTATGTGCCCATGTATTGCCTAGACACATGTATCAGATTGGATAGATTGGCATACCAATAGGGTATCATTTGAGCAGTACTGCGTAACGCTTTATGTGTAGGCTTTATGCGTAGGGCTTTATGCCTGTATTTCTGGGGCTTGTACGCCCGATTATCTTATTATCTGTTAGCATGGCTTTTTAGCCATGTTGATTGTATCTGTTGTCATGGCTTTAGCCATCTTGATTGTATCTGTTAGCATGGCTTTTTAGCCATTCTGACCCGTTATCTAGTTTAGTCAATCTGTCATAGGTTACTTGGGCAGTGTAATTTATTGAAATAAATTAAGACTATTAGCAATTAAAAACATTAGAAAGTATTGAATGAAATGAGTAAAAGATTAGCATAGAAAGATAACTGAATTAAATATTACAAATGAAATTTCCAAAACCGAACAAACCTAAAATGCAATACTCTTAGAATAATTTGTATATTGAATATTATTACTGTAAAGTTATAAAATCTGTACACCCAAGAGGGACAAATTAGCATATGAGATAGTTAATACTAGAAATATCATACTAAATTGAATTGATTCCTAAATAGTTAAATTGTGCTTCATTCTTTCTTTATTTGTATATATTATTTCTCTGTTATATTATTGCACCACTAAGTAGCAATGCTGAGCGCGATGGAATTGTTTCCTCGCACAGGTACTGAAGATAAAACCCAGTAGACAGTTGACTGGGATTTTTGGAGTCCAGATCTGCAGAAGTGTCAGAAGTGTATAGAGTTGTCACCTCCTCAGCAATGCATGTAAATAGGGCTCATATTAAGCATATTATGTAAATTATACATTATATTTATTGCTTATATTGTAATGTGAATTAGCAAATTGTAATTTAATTTGTATATCATAAACTTATGTAATTAGTTGGCAAATTAAGTAAGTTAATGAAATTTGTGAATTCTAACATATGAGTTAAACAACATAAAAATGTATTTAATTGAATGTGAGATGGAAGTTGAGATTATTTGATCATGATGAGTATAAATGATATTCAGTTTGAGAATAGTATGAATATAAGAAATTGAGTTCTGACACTTTGAGAAGTGTATTGAGACTATTGGGTTTGAGTTGTTGAATATATTGAAATTGTTTTTGATAGGTGTAGAAGAACTGTTTGTTTAAATTACAGCCATCACTCTATCAGATTTTCGTTAAAAATTTTTAGAATACCATATTAATCAGATTTTAATAAATAGTGAAATTGACCTAAACCTTAGATAAAGATTTGTGAATAAATGAATCAAGAACTGAAATGATAGAAGATAAGATAAGGTGCTCCGACACTCTGTGTGACACGCCTTGCTTGACTACACTATAGACGGATGAGGGGTGTTACATATACCTTAAACAATAAAAAATAGAACCACAATCCAATCGGATTTTGAACTAAATCCATAAAATGCAAGAGATTATAATAAATTATTGATTACATAAGAACAATAATGAAAATAATGAAAAAAAAAATACACCATTTTTGTAATATAGACACATTAGTTAAAATCAAATCAAGATATTATTAAACATAAATTAAATTTAAATTGAATTAAAATTTACTTAATTAAATATTATTTTAATAAACATATTAGCTTAAAATCAATTTAAATATATTTAAAATTTGTTGTACTTGTTTCCATGCATACAATCTTATTATGGGTTGAAGTAAAAAGGAATTGTATTTATTATTAAAAATTGTAATTAAAATTTATTTTTTATAATATAAGATAAATAATAAACAATTAAACATGAGATTAGTATGTAAGCTAAGTAGAAATAATAATAAATTCGAATTAAAATAGAATATATTTAATTAAATATATTTTTATAAACACAATTGTTTAATTTCAATTCAAAATAAGAATTTGCTTTCCACCATATAATACAATCCAAGTAAATAATTTATGTTTATTGCAAATATTTATAATTAAAATTTAATTTTATAGTATAAAATAAATAATTAAAATTTTAAATAGTTAAACACGAGATTAGTAAACCAAATAGAAGTAGTAATATAAATAAAATTCAAATGGAAGTAAAATATATATTTAATTAAATATCATTTTTATAAACATTAATTTAATTCCAATTCAAGTGGAATTAGAATTTTGCTTTCCACCAAATAATAAAATTCAAGTAAATAGAATTTAGGTTTAATTAAAATACTAAAAATAATAATAAAAAAACAATTAAGTAGTAATTTAGTAATTACATTATGAGTATTTTTTATCGTTAAAAGTTCGCCCCCTCTTTCCTAAATTCATATAGATTATAAAATTATAGATAGATAGATTATAAATAATTTGAGATATATATATATATGTGTGTGTGTGTGCATATGCATTTCTCTGTTGATTACACCCTTTCGTTCCTAGGGTTGGTTGGTATCAGAGCTAGGGGGTGTACTTATATTGTTAATATGATTTGTTTTCTGAAAATTGCTTTGTCAATGGTGGAATTTTTCCAAGAATTTTGAGCTGGAATTAGATATGGCGGTACATCCCTAAGTGAGGCAGTAAAGTTTATAGTTCCCCTAGCTATTGTAAGAAAAATTTTATCTAAAAACAATAAAATTTTCAAAATGGATTCCATTTTCTGTAAAATTGCATCTCTTTCAAACTCTTCTACCTCCTCTTTAAAAACGAAAAGGATAATCAATAATGAAGAAATCACTATTAAAGATTTTGAAAAATCCATTGATAATTGGGAAATTCTAAAAATACAACAAAATCTTATTTACAAAACCTCCAAGTATAATTTTTTCAAAACAAATTTCACTATCAAAACCGAAAAAAAAGATATTCAACTTTCAAAACCTTTTGAAATTGTTCATCCTCTTTCTCAAAGCTCTTTACAAAAACACAGAGATAAACAGTACAAATATATTCACATAAGTTTAGTCTAAGTAGGAACTAAGCCCAAGAAGGTCTAAATACCTCTATTCTAGCAGTTCTTAGAGACTCTAGGTTTACGAACTTTCAAGATTCATTGCTAAGTTCGATTGAATCAAGTTTGTATAGTGAACCTATCTCTTTTGACTCTTTCCAAATTTTACTATTTCTTTAAGTGATAGAAACATTTTAAAATCTTTTGTTTTACAAATCAAAACTCACAATTATAAAATGACTGAAGGATCAATCCCTTTTGTTTTGATTTTCAAAGCCCATTACAAAGCTATGGTTTCTGCTTTTGCTACAAAACACCATTTCTGAAGCAAAAAAAGAGAAACTTTGCTCTTATAAACAGATCTTACAAAATCCAACACAGTCATTCTTAGACCCATTTTATGGAAAGACATAACCTTACCAAATGAGTGGATCTTAGAAGGTGCAGTTAAACTTAAACCTCCAGAGTCTTCAAAACCCAATACAAGTATAATGCAAATTACACAGTATATAGACGGTAGAGTCAAACTTAGTTTTGATCGAAAATCTACTAGTTCCAAGTATATAGATGATTCTTCAATATCTAGTACCATAGATTTAGGAAGAATTTCGCAATGATCCTCTGTTATTAACATACCTTTTATAAAACAATCTAAAGAACGATCAGACCAGAGTCTAGACCTTCCCTCGCCTAAAGAATTACCTTACAAATACAATCTAGGTTTTCTACATCAGATATTCCTAGCACCTCTTTACAAAACGTAACTTATACTACAAATATTCTCCACTCAGTTTATACAAATTTACAAACAAAAACCATGGAGCAATAGGTTTACCTCCAACCTTCCCTACCTTCTCTGCAGTTACAGAAAATGTTGCTAATGAGCTAAATCTTTTACAAAATTTGCTATAGATAAAAAAAACTCTTTGCAAATGATTTTTATTCAAAAGAAAATGAACAAAAGAGACTGTGATTTTTCAAATATTTTCTACAAAAAAGACATGATATACAAAAATAGTTTTATGAATTTGTTGAAACCCATGAAGTTTATATTTTATTCTTTGATTGGATTGAGATATATGCCTCTGAGAATTCTATCTCATACCCATTTACAAAAACTTTAAACCTTGTTACAGTTAAAAGTAAAAAACCAGAATGAAAAATCTCTGATGGTAGGAAGATAAAGTTAGATCATCCTCCTCTTAGACAAATGAAAGTAACCCATTTTGACCAGACTATAAAGGAAACCCCCTACAAAAAGGTAAATGAGAGTGATTCTGTGAATATTAGAAATATTATTCAACAGAATAATTTTACAAATGCCCATCTTTGTACCATAGGAAATCAACTTTGTAGAATAGAACAAGCTAAAAAAGTAGTAATTTCCTCTACTGAAACTCCAAAATCCAGTGATAAAAAACTAAAAAATTCTATTTTCAAACCCTTTCAAGTTTCCAAAACTAGCCAACAAGACATACAAAGCAGTAAAACGGTGTTCATGCCAGCCATTAAGAATCAACTCTACATATTAGAAGCGCCCACTTCTACTTCTGCAGCACCTGACACTCCCTAAACATCCCAGAGAAGTGTAAACATCCTAAAATAGGACTCATACCAATAAAACCCTAAAATAAATAGACTTTATTGGTAGAAAATAGAATCTCTTCCAGTGATAGCTCCAGACATAGATATAGAAAATAGACCAAATATTCTAACTCAGTTAAAATTTAATGCCTCCACTGTTTATGAATGGAACACAGATGGCATGTCTGAATACAATATCCTTGTTTGCTCTAAAAAATGACCATGGCAGTAAACGCTTATAAAACTCAAACAGGAACCTCAGATAAAGCCATTGTTGAGCTCCTAATAGTAGGATTCTTAAGACAACTCAAAGGATGATGGGATTATCAACTTACTCCCCAACAAAAAATGGAGATCTTAGGTTCAATCAAAACTGAGGAAGATGGAACACCCATACTTGATGAATTAGGACAAACAATTCAGGATGTAGTAGCTACCCTAATTGTTACAATCTCTTTACATTTTGTAGGTGACCCTTCTCATCTTAAAGACAAAAATGCTGAGCTCCTTTCAAATCTTAGATGCAAAAATCTCAGTGACTTCTAATACTATAAAAACACCTTTCTCACTAAAATAATGCTTAGAAAAGATTTAAACCAGCCTTTCTGGAAAGAAAAATTCATAGCAGGACTTCCAACACTCTTAGGAGAAAAGGTTAGAATAAAATAAAAAAAGCCTTTAGAAGCTCAATTCCTTATAATCTGTTAACCTATGGAGAACTAGGCAGTTTCACCTAGAAGGAAGGTTTAAAGATTTATCAGGATTTAAAACTACAAGAATACTTAGAATGGGAAATGAAGAAAACTCGCTAAGAACTAGGATCTTTTTGCAAACAGTTTGATATAGGAATAAAAAAACCCAGCTCTAGATTGTGGAGGAGGCTATAGCAAAAAATCTTATGAAAAATCATGCCACAAAAAATCTTTAAAAGATATTTAAGAAAGAACTTACAAAACAAACTTACAAAAAATGTCACCTATTACAAATGTAGTAAAAAAGGCCATATCTCCAAACATTGCAAAATAAACAGAAAACTCCAAGAACTTCAACTAGAAGAAGAAGTTATTAGCAAAATAACATCTCTTTTGGTTGAAATAACTGAGAACGAAACTAGTTCTTTAGAACTCACTAAAGACAATGAACCCTTATAAGTAGATGAGTTAGCAACTTCCTCTTCCAGTTTTAACTCCAATACAGAATCTGGACCAAATACAAAACAAGTCAACATGATTTCAAAAAACCAAGAATTCATCTTAGAAGTCTTAAAACATATTGAAAATCCCCAAAATACAAAAACGATTTTTGGACAAACTCCTCAAATCTTTTGAAGAAAAATTAGTTCAGACAACTTCACTTCTCCCTTCTATAAGCACAAACACATATGATCTCACCTATATACTTAGAAGGAAGAAAATTTCAAAATAACTAGTGACCATCTAAAATTTCAAAGAAGAAATAAAAACAATAAAATTTGAACTCAAAATTTTGAAAGAAAAACAAATAAAAGACTAAAAAATTCTCCAAAATTTACTTTTAAAACAAACCCAAGAAGAATTTGAAGGTGAAGAATGTAACACCCCCATACTAAGTGGTTTATACATTCTACTGTTTCGGTGACTAGTGTCTGTCCGGACAGTCAGGATGTCTAGAACTACATTTGTGTCATCTAAAAAAGCCATAACTAAAAATTAATAGAAGGCACATGAAGGTGAAATGGAAATAAGAAAAACAAAGCATAATCAGTTAAACGAGCCGAGGTCCCAGCGATGGGTGACCGAATCGGGAAGTGACTGCAAGCTCAGTTGCTACCCTAAATTCGTGTGGGACCCTATGACACCCTAGGCCTAGGGATAATTACAAAACTAATGGTAATGTGAAAACTACAGAAAATAATAGAGGGCAAGTTCAAATAATCGAATCAGAGTTCAGGAAGTAACCTAGTGCAAATGGAAAAATTGATCAGACCTGATAAGGGGCATTTTAGTTAATTCACTCTTAGAGGTAACTTTTGACCTAAATGTCCATTAAAATGTAGAAAATTAAAATATTGAAAACTAGATTAAAAATGAAGAGGTATGGTGGAAGAAGAGAAAAAAGAAAATGGAAATTTCATTTTTTTTTTTGGGAATTATGACATCATGATGATTATAGCATGACATAATAAAAAAATTATAATTATAATTATTTAAATTGTAGATAATTACCTATATTAAAAAAGGTTAAAAATAAAAAAAGAAAATTGTTGTCTTCTTCCCCAAATATTGCCATCTCTCTCTCTCTCACTAATTCTCTCAAAATTCCACCATTTTTGAGCTAGTAAAGCTTGACGAACCCACCTTTTCTCCCATCATTTCTTAGTCTATCACTTAAAACCTCCAAATTAAGCTTTAAGATGAAGATTGGGAGTTAAAGATTAGAAGAAAACCCAGAGATTTGAAGAATTGAAAGAGCTTCAATTAAGGTAAGAGTCCTATGAGTTAAACTTCATATATATGTGTTGAATTGCACTTGAGTATGGGGAAAATCAACTTAAGAATTGAAAAATTATGCATAGAACTCAAGCCATAAAATTCGGCCAACTTGATGGGAATTAGGGTTTGATGAATTTGAGTGAAACTAAACATTTAATTGAACTTAGGTGATGAGCTATATTAGTTTGTATGGTGAGAATGACATGAATTGTGAAATTGGAAAATTAGAGTTTTGGTGAAAAATTAGGGTTTTGAGTGTTGTTGACTATTTGGTGTGTATAATTTTCAATTTTGATCATTTAGTGTGCTTTGAATTGGGAATTGAGGAATGGGATTGAAAGAATTAAGGATTGTGGAATTGTTGAATTCTGGACCAATGAGTCCAGCAAGGTTAAATGGCCATAAGTAGAGTTGTGTTGCTCCAATTGGTGTGAGGCCAATTGGAGATGAAACTAAGGTCATAATGCCACATTTTTCATGAAGAAACCAAAAAACTGACCATAAGTTGGTCTAAAGTTTGCTTGAATTCGGAATTGGTGTTCTGATTCTAAATAGAATTGACCAAATGAACAGTAAATATTCAAATGGCCATAACTTTGTGTAGAGAGGTCCAAATGACCTGATTCTTGAACCCATGGAAAGCTTAGACAAAGTAGAACAAATTTCATGGAGAATAAAAACCTAAATTCTAACCATAACCTAATCAAATTACTAGTCAAAGTTAGCTCATTAAAACTGCTAGAACCAAAATTTGTCCAGAAATTCTGGACATGGACCAATCTAGCCAGTTATGGTAAAAATGCTATAACTTGAGCTACAAAATTCCAAATTGAGTGATTCAAAAAGGTAATTAAAGTAGATACATTAAGGAACAACTTTGATGAAGAAGGTTTAGTCAAATTTCTACTGTAGATTGGTCCAATAGAATAGTAAATATTAGTGACAAAAACTGAAATTTTAAAATTACTCCTAGAAAGACTTGAATTGTAATTGACAACTAATGTCAACAAGTTTACAACCCAAAATGTGGTATTAGCATGAAATTAGAATTTATATACCTATTCTTTATGAAGTACTCAAAAAAATTTACATGAATAGTAATATGAATAGTAACCACACAAACATCAAATGCAAAGAACTCAAACCTTATGAGACTTTACAAGTAAATTAAGTATGCAAAATTCAATTATTGGATTAATTATTAGAAATGATTTGGATGGGTATTGAAACACTTTAATTATGTGTTTTAGTTGGAAAGGCGCCCTCCAAGGAAGGAGGAAGAGTATATTAACTCAAGGCAAGCAAAGGAGGTTTGTACACAATAAATTTTAAATTCTTTGTTTCTACTAGAAAAGCTATTTGAATAAGTGTTATGAATAATTTTTTATTGTTATGACTTTGAGAATTTTATTTGAGAAATAATGTGTTGCCTACTTTGTAAATGAGAATTTGGAATGAAATATGATTTGTGAATTATATAAAATATTGAATGATATGGTTTTGAATTGGACTTTGAAATCACACTTGGCATGACAATTCTATTGTGTTCCTCCTCCATCTATGGAGTTGAGATTGATTATGTTCCTTCCTCTCTGGCTTACCATTTTGAGGTTGAGCTCAGATGAGTACTCATATAGCTAGCTAGTCACCTCTCTCATTAATTTCGATAGTGAGGTTGTAGATTGCTTTGTCGTAGTGTGCAATACGGTATTGATCGTGAAATTTTGTGTCATGACCTAAGTTGTGTTAATTATTGGCAATACTATTATTTATAATTTATTTTGATAAATTGTTATTAAAAATATTAGCATCAGCTTTGTGAACTATGATTATGAAAATTTTTAAATTTTTTATTACCAATGGGTGTTTGTATTTTTAGTGACTTTTAAAAATTATTGGTATGCATCACTGAGTAAATTACTCGGCGATGGCTTATTCTTGCTGTTGCAGATAGAGAGAAAGATAAAGCAGTAGAGTGAGCTACTTTTAGTTATAGTTAAAGAAATCTTTGGATCTTATACGGGTATAATGTTTATACCCTTGTAATTTCTTTTTGATTTAAATTATCTGTTCATATGTATCTATAGAACCAAATGAACAGTTGTATAATAAAATTTGTAATAAAATTATTTTGCTTTCTTTTCCTTGAATTGGGAATTTTATATATGAATTGCACTGAATTAAATGATATTGAGATTGCTAGAAATTGTGTTGGTTGAGATTAAATTGTGTTGAGTTTAAATGGAGTTGTTGGGAGTGTTTTTAATAGGTTTTGAAGAACTATTTTCTCGATTTCTAGCTGGCACTCTGTCGAAATTTCTATAAAATTTTTCCAATACTTAATTAAACAAAATTTTAGCTCATGACATAAACTTAAATTAAAGACTTTTTAATAATTATTCAACATTACCTTTCACTTTAAAAAGAATTGAATTGGTTTAAAATTCCTTGTAGTATATTTAATGGTTATCGGTAGGTGAAGTTTGGTAATTCATTAGATATACAACGGGATCATGTTATGCCTTACAGAGGGGTAAGGTGTGACAAAGAAGAAACTCAAAATGTAGAAAATCTAGAAAATATTCCAGAAGATTTTCTCTTTGCCTTAAAATAGATTACTTCTAGGAAATATTTGGTACAAATTATAATCACTTTCTTCAGAGATTTCAAAATCAACATAATTGCCCTTTTTTATTTGGGAGCAGATTTAAATTGTATCAAAGAATGAATTGTTCCAAAATAATTTCATAAAAGAACAAATGAAAAACTTTCAGCTAAAAACAATTCAAAAATGTTCATTAGTTATAAGATTGATGCCTCTATAGCTAATAGTAATTTTCTTATCAAAACTTCTTTTGTTTTAGTAAATGATATCCATCATAGTGTAATCTTAAAGATTCCCTTCATCCATCTAATTACTCCCTATAAAGTTAACTATGATAGTATTTCGTTCAAAACAAAAGGAAAAAAATCTTGTTTTCTCTTTTATAGAAAAACCAAAAACTAGAAATCTCAATCTTACAAAAGCTTGCTCCATTTATGAGAAGGAGATTAGTATTTTAATGGAAGGAAAATAAAAATATTTATAGTTTTTGAAATAAGATGCTTCTCTTCAAAAAGTCGAACATCAGTTACAAAATGAGTTAGTGAAACAAAAAATTTTAGATTTCAAAACCCAAATTGAAAAATAAATTTGTTTTGATTTTCCAAATGCTTTTTGGAGCAAAAAATAATATATGGTTGATTTACCATATGTAACATGCCCATACTAAGTAGTCTATATATTCTACTATTTCGGTGACGAGTGTCTGTCCGGACAATTAATATGTTTAGAACCATATCTAAGCCATCTAGAAAAGCCATAAATAAAAATTAATAGAAATCACATGAAGGTGAAATGGAAATAAGAAAAACAAAGCCTAATCGGTTAAATGAGCCAAGGTCCCAGAGATGGGTGACCGACCCGGAAAGCGACTGTGAGCTTAGTTGCTACCCTAAATTTGTGTGGGACCCCATAACACCCTAGGTCAAGGGATAATTGCAAAAATATTGGAAACTAGAAAACCATATAAATAAAAAGAAAACAAGCTCGAATAAATGAATCAGAACTCAAAGAGTTACCCAGCACTATTAGAAAGATGGATTGAACCGACGAGGGGTATGTTGGTCAATTCACTTCTAGAGGTGACTTTCGACCTAAATGTCCATTAAAAGGTAGGAAATTAAAATATTGAAAAAGGGATTAAAGATGGAGAGGTGTAGAGGAAGAAAAGAAAAAGAAAAGGAAATTCTAAATTTTAATGTATTTATGACATAAGCATGAGGTAAGCATGACCTAATTAAAATTATAATTTTAAATTATATAAATTTGGGGAAAATTATATATAAATGAAAACAAAAATTAAAAAGCAAAGTCCATCTTCTTCCTTCGTTAGTTAGGCCGGCCATCTCTCTCTTCTCTCTCCTCATTTTGTTGCATCTCTCAACCTCTTGAAACTCCAATTCTCTCCATAATTTCTCTACAAAAATAACAGAAAACCTCTAATCTAAATCAAAGAGAAGGTTTGGAGGAAGAAATTCAAGAAAAAAATTGAAGATTAAGAAGTTTGGGAAGAACACCATTAGAGGTAAGTGAACCATCTAGCTTCCTTTTCACTTCTTTTCTTGAAATTAAGTTTAATTTTGAAGATTTGAGTTAAGAAATTGAAGATAACATACATGTATGGAGGGATTAAAAATTTGGCCAACCATGGGAGGGAGTATGGTTTGAGGTGATTTGATGGAATTGAACATGTAATCTTGCTTAAATTATGGTGCGAGCATGATTTGAGTGGTGATTTGCATGAGAATTGCATGTGTGTATGAAATTAGGAAGATGGAAGATTAGGGTTTTGCTAAGAATTATAGTTTTGAGAAATGTTGACCAATTGATGTTTATAATGATTAATTATGGTCATTTAGTGTGTTTTGAATTGAGAATTGATGAATAGAATTGAGAAAGTGATGGTTGTTGGATTGCTGGAAATTCTGGACCTTAAGTCCAGTACATAAATATGGCCATAAATAGAGCTATGTTGCTCCAATTGGTGTGAGGCCAATTGAAGATGAAACTTAGGACATAAAGTCACATTTTTCATGTCGATACCCTACCCAAAATTGAACCTAACATGACCTAAAAATTTCTTGAATCTGGGTGACCATATACTGGACATGGAAAAATGACCATATGAATAGTAAATGGTCAAATGGCCATCACTCACTTTAGGAAGGTTAGAATGATCAGATTCTTAAACCATTAGAAAGGTTAGACATAGTAGAACATTTCTTATGAAGATCATGAGCCCAAATTTTGACTCTAACCCAACCAATTTGCTAGAACAAACTAGGTCAACAATTCTGACCAGAACCAAAACTAACCTGAAATTCTGGACTTAGACCTATCTAACCAGTTTTGGAAAAAATGCCATAACTTGATCCACATAATTACAAATATAGTCAAATCAAAGCCAAATTTTCTATAAGACCTAGAACTACAATTTTGGTGTTTTGACTAAAATCCAGAACCTAATGGAACTTGGATAATTTGCTAGGACAAGTCAGCAATTCAAATCCTAAAATTGAACTAAATAGCCATTTGACCTAAATCATATCTCCCACTAGGAAACTCCAATTGGGATGACCCAAACTGTTCTAAAAACCTAAGAAATAGGGCTACAACTTTGATTTAGAAACCTTACCCAAATTCTGAGGATAAGGACCTCAAATGTGAAATGCAAGAACACTAACCTAAACCTGAAATCCTGATATACTGGGTTTATGAGTCCAGGTCAGTTAAATTGCCATAACTCACCATACATAACTTCAAAAATTATGATTTTGAACCTGTGTGATCAGGACACATAAGGGGAAAACTCATATGAAGAACTATTTTCTTAAATTTTAGCTGTTACTCTGTCAAAATTTCTATAAAATTTTAGAAATACCGAATTAATTAAAATTACAATTTATGATAGAAACCCCATTTAAAAGCTCTTTAATAATTATTTACCATTACTTCAAACTTTAAAATGAATTGAATTCATTTAAAATTCCTTATAATATATTTAATAGATTATCGGTAGGCAAAGTTTGGTAATTCATTAGATATATTACAGGAACATGTCATGCCTTATGTAAGGAAAAGGTGTGACACCATATGAAAAAGATTTTGATGAAAAACAAATCCCTGTAAAAACCAGACAATTCCAAATAAATTTCTATCTTGAACAACATTACCGAATGAAAATTCAAGATTTAAAATCAAAAGGATTAATTACAAAATCTAGATCACCCTGGAGTTTTGCAGCTTTCTATGTAAATAGAAATTCAGAAATAGAAAGAGAAACTCCAAGGTAAGTGATAAATTACAAACCTCTAAACAAAGCTCTTAAGTGGATAAGATACCTCATATCAAATAAAAAAGACCTTTTACAAAAATTACACTCTGCATTTATATTTTCAAAAATTGACATGAAATCAGGATTTTGACAAATACAAATTCATCCAGAAGATAGATACAAAACTGCATTCACAATACCCTTTAGAAAATATGAATGGACAGTCATGATGTTTGGTTTGAAAAATGCTCCATCAGAATTTCAAAGGATTATGAATGAAATCTTCAATCCATATTCCAAATTTTGCATTGTCTATGTAGATGATGCTCTCATCTTTTCCAATTCTATTGAGCAACACTTCAAACATCTCAAAAAAAAATTTCATGTTACCAAAAAGAATGGATTAGTTGTATCCAAATCAAATATTTCTCTTTTGCAAACCAAAATTAGGTTCTTAGGTCATTATATTACCCAAGGAACTATAACACCTATTGAGAGATTTTTGGAGCTTACAAATAAATTCCTAGATAAAATCTTAGACAAAACTCAGTTGCAAAGAATTTTAGGAAGTCTCAACTATATTTTAGATTTTTGTCTAAATATAAGCCGTCTAGCAAAACCTTTGCATTATAGGTTAAAGAAAAACTATACTCCTTAGATAGAACAACACACTCAAGTTGTTAGCCAGATCAAATGACATGTCTAAAACATTCCTTGTTTACATTTAAAATATCCTTTAGCTCATAAGATAGTTGAAATAGATACCTCAGAGTTAGGATATAGTGGTATTTTAAAACAAGTTCAAAATGAGAGGGAATGCATCGTGCAATTCTATTCTGCACATTGGAATGATTGTCAAAAGAATTACTCAACCATTAAAAAAGAGATTCTTTCAATTGTCATGTGCATTACAAAATTTCAATGTGATTTACTCAATCAAAGTTTTTACTTCGCGCTGATTTTAAATGTAATGGTCAGGCTCCAACCACTAGAGGAATTGTTCACTTTGGCCGTAAGCCTCACAGTTTTGTCCTATAAGTGGAATGGAGAACTTCCCAGGAGGTCACCCATTCTAGGATTTCTCTCAAGAGAGCATGCTTAACCCTGGAGTTCTTCCAACTCTTTAGACCATTCCACCAAAAGGCGCCTCTAGTGATTAGTTTTCCAATTTTATATATCATTATTTTCCACTCCCATTTTGAAGTGGGACGTGTTTCCTATATTTCAGAGAGCTTTTCACTGCGTTTAACGGAATCATTGGGGCACTACCTTAGGGCCTTGTGGCCCACCAGCTTCCGCCACAAGTGTCCTCACTTGTCGCACGGTACTGAGGGAGCTTTCAGCTCTGATACCAATTGTAACACCCCTCACCCGTCTACAGTGTAACTGAGCAAGACATATCACATTCGGTGTTGGAGCACCCTATCTTATCTTACTTTATCTCTTTAAAAATTTTGAACTAGTTATATTTTAAAATAAATTAAATTCATAGGAAAAACTGACGGAGTTTCCCCTAATTATTACCGTTTGGAGTGTCTCGCTATTTACCTGTTTAAAAATCTCATATAAATTTTCAATAAAATAATACATGATCTCATCATCATCAACTTACATTCAATTCTTGCAACTAACATTCATGCGTATCCATTCATGCAAAATTCATATATCAAAATTCTCAAATTTTATTAATTTACATGATTTACAAACTAATTACATAAATTCATAATTTACGACATATGCATATGAAAGAGTTATTAATTTACATCACATACATATTAAATATATTTTCATAACTTACATTACATTACAATGTGATAACTATTTATAAAATACAAAATATATTAGTATGACCTATATTGGCCGTATCTACATGCATTGCTGAGGAGGTGACACCCTTGATCACTTTACAGATCCTGTGTCACACCCTGCCCCTCCGTAAGGCATAACATGATCCCGTAGTACACTTAATGAATTACCAACTTTGTCTACTGATAATTCATTAAATACACTATAAGGGATTTTAAATATTTTCTTACTTTTTTTACAGTGGTGAGCACTATTTATAGGTGTTAAAAAAAATTTTACTGAAGTGAAACCAGATAACACATTTGAAGTATTAATAATTTCTGTAAAAATTTTGGTAAAGTGCCATCTGTATTTTGAATAAAACAGTTCTTCAAAAACCTGTAAAAAGCACTTCCAATATTTTTCTCAATCTCAAACTCCAATAACAGTTCAACACAATAATTTCCTCAACAATTGTCAACACAATTCAACAATCAATTTTCCAGTGTTTCCAAAAGATGAGATAAAAGAAACATGTCACAATATTTTTACAAGCCAAAATAATTTACAATTTTAGTTTACAATTGCTCAAGACCAAGTACAATATATACATACAGTGCAAATACATTACAACAAAAACTACAAAATATGGTATACTCAATATACCCGGTGAATTCTCAAAATGTAGCATAAGCAGCCTACTCTGCTGCTCTGTCCATCTGTCTACCTGCGACAGCAATGAAAAAGCTATCGCTGAGTAAAATTTACTCAGTGGTGCACAATAACAATTTAAAATGCGGTATATAAAACTTTTATTGACAATTTACAATTCAAATAATTCACAATTTCATGTCACGATTTTCAAAGCTCATATAACACAAATTTGATCAAACAATTGAATAACACTGTGTTGCCAATCAGTAACACAAGTTAGGTCATGACACAAACTTTTCCGAACATGCCATGTGTACATCACGATAAGGCACGCTCACCCCACTAATCGAAATCAATGAGAGAGGAAGCTAGCTAGATAATGAGTACTCATCCACACTCACCTCAGACTAGCAAGTCAAAGAGGGAAGAATATAATCACACTCACCCCATAAATGGAGGAGGAACATAGTAATATTGTCATGCCAAGTGTGAATCAAAACAATTCCAAATCACAATATTTAAATACTTCATACAAACCACAAGTCATATTTTATCTCAAAACTTCCATTTGCAAAGTAGGCAACACAATAATTTCCAAATAATATTCCCAAAGCTAAAACAATAAAAAATTATTCATAACTCATTTCTCCAAATAAATTTTCTAGTAAAAGCAGTGAATATAAAAAGTATTGTGCACAGACCTCTGATATATGCCTCTTGGCCCTGACTCAGTGTTCCTTATGCTTCTCAATATCCTTTTCAACTGAAACACACAATTTAAAGTGTTTCAGTACTCAATGAATTTGTTTCTAGCAATAAAATCCAATATTTAAATTTTTTTTGTACTATTTCCTTCAATTCATTTTGTGAGTCAACCTATAATGTTGACCCTTGATGCACTCTAAGTGAGTCAATTCTAATGTTAGCAATATGTCACATTTTATAGCCCTTTAGTGTTGGTATATGTTACCAATTTCATTTCCAAGTGTATTGCATTTTATTGCAATTTACCGGATTTCGGTGTACTATTTTGACCTAGCCGGACGACCTAGTTCCCTCGATTTTCGGGTTTCGGTCCAAACTACAAACTTGTAGGTCTATGTCTTTGTCGACACCATATTTTGGCCGATCCTCCGAAATTAATAAACTTTGAAGCTGATCCCCAACACAGTACCCTTTACCAACCGACTACACTTTCGATCTCCCCACAAAAAGAATTTAATTAATACCAAGTCTCCAGGTCATTTAAAGCCTCACCGATGCCTCAAACCAATTCTCAAGTCCCCCGATCATTTAATTATATTTTCGATCTTTCTTGTCAAATAAAATTGAACCAACATAAGGCCTTCGTAACACCAGTCTTGTTGCCGGTCTCTCATTTAAAATTTGAGAATGATAAGGGTTTCGACTCGGTTTAAAGATGATCCTGATCTTAAGTGTTCAAAGCCAAATTTCTAATTTTAATTAAGTCCCGTTTCGTAACTGATCTCATGCATATTGTGTTTTCCGATCTCCTATACTTAGATTAATGATCACTTTTAGTTGTCATTCTAATATGTTCAAATAATCGAGTGCTTACGCAATTTAGAAATTTTTCGATCACAATCAATCATTGAATAAAAGGGGAACTTTCATTGCATTTCATTTCAAAATTTATACAAGTCATTCGGCTGGGGGATCTCCCCCAGCCAGAACTACATGTTCATTTTCTCTCTCACCTTCAGCCTCCCCTTCGCTATCCTCACCTTCGTCCTCGGGAGCCAGGTTGGCCATCCAGGAGAAGTCCTCCTCAGGATAACGTTTCTTGAGCTCAGCCAGGAGATCTTTATGAGAATTCACATAAGCGCCGGCCACTCTAGTCACCATTTCTTCTTCTTTCGCCTTGAGCTCCTCAGCAAGATGAGCGAGTTGAGCAGCTTCATCAGCTCAGAGCGCCTGAACTTCCCCGAGAACACGATCTCGCTCGGCCAGAACATGAGCTTGCTCGGCCAGCTTGTCCTCATAGAACTTCATCCGTCCCTCAATTTGAGATATGCAGTCCTGAGCGGACGAAAGTTGGGATCAGAGAGAAGACACTTCATAACCCATTTTCTCGACCTCTATAGCCAGGCGATGAGCCTTCTCCCGGACAATGTGCTGGTTCACCAAGCACTCCACGTTCAAGCTCATAGATCGGGTCAGGATGTCATCAAGGTTGTCTGAGGACAGCCTGTCCCGATCTTCCCGAAGACAGATGGAAGCCCCCAAGACCTTCGCCAAGCCCGAATTTTCCCGAACACTCCAATTCTTCTCCAGGGAATGGATTAGAACTTGAGCGCCGCGGGAAAGAGGCCTCATAGTAGTTTGGGAAGGGCCCCCTTCTGCACTTGGAGCGGCCGGCGGAGGTGGAGGTGGCTCTTCTTGGTGAGGTGGAGTTCAGACCACCTCTGTGATCAGTGGTCCGAAAGGTTGAGATGAGCCTTCCTGTATTTCCCCGGGCTCATGACCAGGTGTTTTAAGCAGCTCGGAGCGCTTCATCTTCCGTACCTTCCGAGAGATCTCTCTCTTCAGCTTCCGGCTCTCCTTAGAAGCTTCGCCACTTGCCATACCTGCACAAAGAAGAGGTCAGTGAGATCGCTAAGGTCCAAAGATCTGAGATATAGAAAATACAGCTGAAGCCCGCGATCTTGACCGGTGACCAGCTGCATAGTCCAATGGTGTAGCTCGGCCGTCACGGCATCCAAACAAGAGAACTTCTCTCTGGACGCCTGTTCCTTCAACTCCATCACCATTGCACCCTCTTCCCTATTTAGGGCGATGTGCTTCATAAGCAAAGGACTCGATGCGCCAACATGGGGAAGCCCTCAAAGCTGTTCGGAATTTTGCTCCTCAGGATAAAGAAGCGGTTCTTCCAATTCTTCAGGGAGGAAGGTAGATCGGTAAAAAGCCCACAATGGGGTTTCACCTGGAAGAACCAATACTTGTCGTCCTTGCGATGAGTTAAACGGTGCAGTTCAGCGAACACCTTAGCCGTGGGTTGGAGCTCCTTAGCTCGGCATAGGCCTCGGAAGGCTACTAAGATCCGCTACGAGTTCGGGTGAACTTGGGCGATGCACACTTGGTGATATTTTAAAACCTCTTTAAAGAAGTCGTCAAGAGGGAACCGTAGCCCGGCTTTTAACTGTTTTTCATACACCATGATCATGTCGTCCCTCTCAAAGAAGTGATCTGCTCGAAGGTCGCCATGACACCGGATAAGTTCGTACGAATCAGGCCGGATGTTGTACTCCTGGCTGAACGATTACAGGTCAGTTTCTTGCAAGATTGATGGCAACTTGTCCATGGGAAGATTTTCCCTCCCCGAAGAAAGCACATGCCTCGAGGGTGCTGGTTATCCCCGAGCTGGAACGGAGACCCTAGGAAGTTCAGGCTGCGCGCTTAGTCCGACCACCTCTACATCATCAGACGATCACGAGAACTGAATGGAAGGGGGGCTTGCTGCTCTCTGACCCTCGGCACCGCTCATTTTCAAAACAGAAAATTTAAACTAAAAGAAAGATCAAAACCCTTACCGGAGCTTGATCGGTGTCGGAGGAACTTGAGAAAATGAGAGAATTTGGAGGTTGTTTGCGAGAGACTGAAAATGACATGAAGGAGCAACTGGCTAACCCCATCCCTATTTATACTCATCCGAGCATTTAATGCTCACGATGTTCCAGGTAGTGCATCGGATAGCGGGACTCGCCAGCTGTTCTGACACGTCTCATGAATATTCCGGAGATTCCATAATAAGGTCAGTTAACTATGGAGCGGCAGATTAAAGTGTTTTGAATTACGGATCAGATAAGTGTCATTCAAACTAAGAGTTGGATCGGATAAATACTTCAGGGATTGGAAAATAATCAATGCAATAATAATAAAGCAACAGTTGTCAAAATAAATTTTATTTCCAAAAAGATTTGATTACATCATTTGGGCGATCTCAGGAGATCGGATTACATTAAAAGTCTAATCACATCATTTGGGCGATCTCTAGAGATCGGACTACATTAAAGGTCTGATTGCATCATAAGAGCGATCTTTAAAGATCAGAAGAGAGCGTGTCAGGAAGTAAGATGAATAGTAATCAAAATGATTAGTAAATTAAGATGAAGACCTAGAACCAATTCTAAGCTTAAATGCTTAGAATTGTATGACAAATATGGACTATGCATCCTAGTCAAAATTGTTAAAAAGAAATTTAGGCCATAAATTTGAAATCCATGAAATATTCATGGATTACTTGAAACATAAAAAATAAGTCACCTAATTGATGTGAATAGATAGTTAGGGCATACATGCCCATCACAAATGGAATTCATAAAATATTAGAAACTCAAATTGAAATATAAAATTTGTAATTATATAAGTAGATTCTTGAATGTATAAATGAGAAAGGAAAAATGTTTTGAATACAATGGTACATGTGAACAATTGTTTAGAATTGCGATCAATATGAATAACATAATGAATGGATAAATAAACCATATTAATGTATGAATGAGACATTAGTTCTCATTATTGTAAAGAGGAGAAGTATTTTGAGTACAATGGTATAAAAGAATAATGGATGTGAATTGTGATCATATAAATGATCAAATGAATGTATGAATTATGATTGAAATTTATCATAAAAAAAAATGAAGTCATAAAGCACAATATATTAACATTTTAAAATATCAAATGCCCTAGTATACCTAACAAGATTGGTTTGGATAGTTTGGCATGCCAATAGCGTATTGTGTTAGCAGTACTGCGAAAGGCTTTATGCCTGTATTCATGGCTTTATGCCCGTATTCATGGCTTTTATGCCCGTATTCATGGCTTTTATGCCCGATTATGTGTTATCATGGCTTTTTAGCCATACCGATCGCATACATGGTTGACGCTCGCGTCCCATGGTATGACGGCCCGAGGCAATCGCGGTCCAAAGCCAACGACCGTTATCGATCCACTGCCTAGTATAGGTTACTTGGGCGATCAATTAAAGTATTATTCAAATCAGCACTAAGTTAAGTTAAGTATAATGAAAATCGAAGACAATTAAATTAAGTATTGAATGAATAAGCAAAAGAGATTAGCAAAAGAAACATAACAAAAATATAAATTGCGTAATCGCATGCACTTGAAATACAATACAAATAGAATAAATTATATACCGCCAAGATATCTGAAAAGTTATAAACTAAGCACTTCCAAAGAGGAACAAACTAGTATATAAGATCGTTGATACTAGAAATACCATACCAAATTAAATTGATTCTTGAGTATCTGAATTATCATTTATTTCTTTCTTTACTTGTATAAATTATAACTGGATAAATTATTGCACCACTAAGCAGAAATGCTTAGCGCGATCGAATTGCTTCCTAGCGCAGCTACTCAAGGTAAAACCAGAAGACAGTCGACTGAGATATATGGAGTCCATATCTGTATGTCGTAAGAGTTCAAGATTGTCACCTCCTCAGCAATGCATGTAGATAGGGCTCATTTTATACATGTTATGTATATTGTTCATTCCTAGCACATTGTAAATTATTTGTATATCTTGTACAAAATAAACTCATGTAATTACCTATGAATTATGGAAGCTATTCAAAGTAAGTATTTTAGTATGTGAATTGAATTTGAGTTATAATGAAATTATACTTGTGAATATTGAGATATTGAAAATCTAATGAGATTTCTGAGAAATCTGAATACTATATTGAGATACATTATGTTTGAAAATTTTTGAGACTATTAAGTTTGAGAAATTGAGTATATATTGAAATTGTCTTTGGCAGGTTCAGAAGAACTGTTGGTCCAAATTACAGCCGACACTTTGTCGGATTATCGTTAAAATTTTTGAAATTTCCAATTTAGTTAGATTTTGATAAAAGTAAAAATAGCCTAAATCTTCAATAATGTTTTTGAATAAATAAATCAAGGACTGTAATGAAATCAGATAAAATAGAGTGCTCCGGCACACTGAGTGGCATAACTTGCTCGGCTACACTGTAGTCGGGTAAGGGGTGTCACAGCAGTGCATCAAGAGATTAGTGTAATCGTTCTTGATGTAATCTAGGGTTTTAAAATTAATCTGATTAATTTTAAAAACTTAAATGGCAAATACAGATCCAAAAACATATTAAAAGAGTTTTAATATGTTGTTTATCATTGAAATCAAATAGATAAAAATAAATCTTGCATGATGCATGTGACCCTAGGTGAAAATTTTTGAATTCAATGGTATAAACTTGTGTTTTTCACGCTTTCGTTTCTTTAGTTGTCTCCAACTGACTCCTCTAGGAACACGACAACTGAATGGTTTATCTAAAAGGAGAAATCATACCTTATTAGATAAAGTATGCAGTATGATGAGCTATACTGATATGCCAATCTCCTTTTGAGGATTTGCATTAGAATCAGCTTTGCATATTCTGAATAAGATTCCATCTAAATCGGTTTCTTCCACACCTTATGAGATATGGCATGGAAGAAAACCGAGTCTTACGCATGTTAAGATTTGGGGTTGTCCAGCTTACATTAAAAAGCTGAACAATGATAAATTGAAAAACAAATCAGAAAAAGGTCGAAGACGCATCTCAAAGGCGCAAATACACTGCAGTGCATCAAGAGGTTAATGTGTTTGTTCTTGATTTAATCTAGGGTTCTAAAATTAATCTGAGTAATTTTAAAATCTTAAAAGGCAAATACAGATCCAAAAACATATTAAAAGAGTTTTAATATGTTGTTTATTATTGAAATCAAATAGATAAAAATAAATCTTGCATGATGCATGTGACCCTAGGTGAAAATTTTTGAATTCAATGGTATAAACTTGTGTTTTTCACGCTTCCGTTCCTTCAATTGGTATCAGAGCCACTATATTTGCCATTTAGATTGATGTTTATATGATTTAATTGTGTGTTTGATCATGAGATCAAAAGTTCATTGCTGGTTGCAAAGCCAAGGTGACGGCACAAATGATGAACATCATGGTGCGCATGGTTGATGCATCACAATGGTGTGCAAAGGTAAATGGATGGTGAATGCACAATTGTTGTATGATCTAAGATCCATTTTATGTCTAATTAAATTGTTTAATTAGAATTTTTATCACACAATTAAATTATGATTCAAATCAGAATTTTAAAAATTGTTTGAATGTGATTCAAATCTGAATTTTAAAAGTTGTTTGAATGTGATTCAAATCTGAATTTTTTAAGTTGTTTGAATCATATTTAAATATGATTTTTTTAAATTGATTGAATAAAATTCAGATCTGATTTTTTAAAAAATGTTTGAATGCGATTCAAATCTGATTTTTAAAAAATGTATGAATGTGATTCCAATCTGATTTTTTAAAAAATGTTTGAATGTGATTCAAATCTGAATTTTTAAAGTTGTTTGAATGTGATTCAAATCTGAATTTTTAAATTTGTTTGAATGAGATTCAAATCTGAATTTTTAAATTTATTTGAATCATATTCAAATCTAGATTTTTAAGTTGAATATGAGATATTCAATTTAATTTAAGTATGTATGTTTTATTTAATTGTTAAATAGTAATATGCATGATGGATGATCATGGACTATAAAAGACCAATGTGATTGGATTTATTTCTTTTATGTTTCTTTGGGATTGTAAATTAATTAATTTATTTTAATTTATTTTGGGCATGTATTATTAAGTTTGTAATAATTTTTGGGTTGTAATTTCATTTATTTAAGTTTTTGTAAATTCGCTTTGGTATGCCAAGGATTACTATGTAATATTGGATTGCAAGAAGTTCAAGGAGGTCAAGAGCATTGGTGGGACCAGTGGGAGGAATTCAAGATCAAGTGTTGATTATGTACTCCTTCAGCAACTATTGTAAAATGAATGAATGAAATGCACCTAGGAATGCCCTGATTCAATTCTTGGTGGCTCAGAATTGAATCCCTTAGAAAGTCCATGATCATACCATATTTACTGCTTATCCATGAATGCATGAGATGTATGGGGATGTATGCAATTATATGATATATGCATGCTAAATGGATAATGTGCAAAGTGAGACCTAAATAGTAATTAGGATGACCATAAAATCTTCCAAACAAATGATTAAGTTGGAAATGCTATAATTAAAGTAATTATAATATATGCCCTCCATTGGGGCAGTTATTTTAAGAAATTTTAAATGGTTGCATAAGATGCAATTAATTTAAGAGATTTTCTTAAGAATAATTGTTAAGCATGAGATGTTGTAAATATGTAAATGGTTTGGTGGCCAATATTGGATGTACATGAGGACATTAAAATTATTTGCATAGTTACTGGCTCAATGGGATCAACTTAACTAATGCAAGATAAGTCAATAATGGATGTACCTGAGATTTTGAGCATTAGGGGCTAGGTAAAGGATTGAACCTCATATGAGATGTGATGGGCAAGGAGTTGCTCACTTATAGTTTATTGTAATTCCAATAACGGATGTATCTAAGGATGATCAATAGAATTATAAGAATTCAATCACCCACTAGAAATCCATCCAACTAGGATTTCCGTTTTCTACTTTGGAAGTGTAGGATTTGCTAAGTTAGAGGGAGGACCAATTTGATTAAAAGACCATAATCATTTTGGTTAATTACATGATACATTTACTAATTAATCTGGTTATTTTCTACAGTTAATTTTCTGATAAAAATGAGCACAGAACAACCACCACCATCTAATATCCTTGCAAGTATACTTGATTGCAATAGGTTGACAGGACCTAATCTGTCTGATTGGCTAAGAAATTTGAAACTTGTCCTGAACCTTGAACATATAGGATATGTTCTAGATTCAAATGTTCCTGGTCCCTTACCTCCAGAGGCCACACAAGAGGAACATAAAGCTTTGGATAAGTGGAAGGAGCATGATATGAGAGCTAAGTGTTACATGCTTACTTCCATGAGTAATGAGTTACAAAAGCAGCATGAGAACATGTTGAGTGCGAGTGAGATCCTCCTTCACCTACAAGAGTTGTATGGTGAGCACAGCAGGAATGCTAGGCATGAGATATCTAGACAGCTATTCCGTATGAGCATGTCTAAGGGACATAATGTTGGGGATCATGTCCACAAGATGATTCGGTTGATTGAGCAGTTGGAACATCTTGACTTCAACATGGATTTCCAACTACAGACGGATTTGATCCTTCAGTCCCTTCCTGAATCTTTTGGGAATTTTGTGACAAATTTCCATATGACTCAATAGGAATGCACCTTAGCTGGTTTACTCAACATGCTGGTTATTGCCCAAAAGAATATGCCGGGCAATAAAGGAAAAGAGCTAGCTTTGATTGCATCTTCTTCTGCTGGAAAGTCCAACAAGAAGAAGGGCAATAAGAAAAAGAAACCTCAGATTTCTGGTCCTTCCAAGAAAATAACTAAACAGAAAAGGAAGACTAAAGTTGATGGAGGCAAAGGAAAGTGTTTCCACTGCCAAAAAAGATGGGCACTGGAAAAGGAACTGCCTAGAGTATCTTGCTTTTCTGAAGGACAAGAAGGATACACCTTCGAAAGGTATATCCATATCTTGTTATTTAGATTCTGATGATACTCATAGTTCATCTACAGCTTGGGTTTTAGATACTGGTGCCAGTTCTCACATTTCTAATGATATGCAAGAACTAGCAAATAGTAGCAGCTTGCGTTTTCAAGATATTAGAGTCCGGATTGGCAATGGCTCAACTGTTGATGCTTTAGCCATAGGATTCAAATCTTTTTACATGTTTAGACATGTTTTGTGTTTGGATAATATTTTACATGTACCTGATGTTTTTAAGAACATCATTTCTATATCTAGTTTGACTAGAAATGGCTATGAATTTCAGTTCACAAATGATGTTTGCAATATTTATTTTGGAAATAAATATGTTGGTTCTGGTTATATGAATGATGGTCTTTATTATTTGGATAATAGTAACAAACACAAATTGAATGGAAGTGATCTAAAAGAATGCAATTCCATGGTGAAAACCAACTCAAGTTCAAAATATATTTGGCACTTAAGGTTATGTCATATTGCAAAAGATAGGATTGCAAAACTGGAGAAAATGGGGATTCTATCCTCATTGGGCTCTGAGCCTACTCCAACTTTTGAATCTTGCCTTCAGGGAAAAATGACTAGATCACCCTTTATTGGACAAGGGCTAAGAGCTGAAAATATTTTGGAACTAATACATAGTGATGTATGTGGTCCATTTAAAGAAATGGCTAGAGGGGGCTTTCATTATTTTATTACCTTTACTGATGATAAATCAAGATTTGGGTATTTGTATTTGATGAAATACAAACATGAATCCTTTGAAAAGTTTAAAGAATTTAAATCTGAAGTAGAAAATCAAACAGGAAAGAGTATTAAAGCTCTTCGATCAGATCGTGGAGATGAATATTTGAGTACTGAATTTGATGAATACTTGAGAGAGCATGGCATTGTTTCTCAGCTGACTCCTCCAGGAATGCCACAGCTGAATGGTGTATCTGAAAGGAGAAATCGTGCCCTATAGGATATGGTACGTAGTATGATGAGCTATACTGATATGCCAATCTTCTTTTGGGGATTTGCATTAGAATCAGCTTTGTATATTCTGAATAGGATTCCATCAAAATCAGTTTCTTCCACACCTTATGAGATATGGCATGGAAGAAAACTAAGTCTTAAGCATGTTAAGATTTGGGGTTGTCCAGCTTATATCAAAAAGCTGAACAGTGATAAATTAGAGACCAGATCAGAAAAAGGTCGATTTTTTGGATATCCAAAAGATAGTTTTGGATATTATTTTTATTTGCCTACTTCACAAAAGGTTATGATAAGTAGAGATGCCACATTTCTTAAACAACAGTTTTTTCAAGAAGGAGTCAAAGGAAGGCAAATAGAGTTAGAATTGGAGAATTCTGACCAACCAACAGTTCAGATGGATATAGATCCATCTATTCAACCTATACCCGTTGATGAAACATCTACAGCTGTTCCTTGTAAAACAACCAGGGTATCTCACCCACCAGTGAGATATGGTTTTCTTTATGAAGAAGAACAAGAGTTGTCTATTCATGAAGAAGTAGATTATGGAGATGATCCACTTACCTATGAAGAAGCTATATCAGATATAGACTCTTCAAAATGGATTGATGCTATGAAATCCGAGATTGATTCCATGTATAAGAATCAAGTTTGGGATCTTGTTGACCCGCCTGAAGGTATTGTACCTATAGGGAACAAATGGGTTTTCAAGAAGAAAATTGGTTCTGATGGAAAGGTAGAGACCTATAAGGCAAGGAGTCGACTATGAGGAGACTTTCTCGCCTATTGCCATGCTTAAATCAATTAGGATTTTATTAGCAATAGCTGCATACTATGATTATGAGATTTGGCAGATGGATGTCAAAATAGCTTTTCTCAATGGATACATTGAAGAAAACATTTTCATGGAACAACCTAGGGGTTTTGAATCCCAAGATGGTTCCAAGGTATACAAGCTAAAGCGATCCATTTATGGGTTGAAACAAGCTTTGAGGAGTTGGAACATCCGTTTTGATGAAGCCATTGAATCCTTTGGTTTTATCAAAAATGAGGATGAGCCATGTGTATATAAGAAGGTTCGTGACAGTGCTATCACTTTCCTTGTCTTATAAGTGGATGACATACTGTTGATGGGTAATGACACAGGTATGTTGACAACTATAAAGGTATGGTTGTCAAATACATTCTCCGTGAAAGACTTATGGGAGGCAACCTATATTATTGGGATTCGCATCTATAGAGATAAAGCGAAAAGGAATAATTGGTTTATCCCAAAGTTTATACTTGGAAAATGTGTTAAAGAGGTTTAACATTCTTGATTCCAAGAGAGGATTGTTACCAGTGAGACATGGTATCCACCTTTCTAAAGAGATGTCTCCAAAGACACTTGAAGAAAGAGATAAGATGGCTAGGATTCCATATGCTTCGGCTATTGGAAGTTTAATGTATGCAATGTTGTGTACTAAATTTGGATATCGCATATCTTTATTAGTTTGACTAGCAGGTATCAATCCAATCCAGGTTTGGAACACTGGATAGCTGTCAAGAATATCCTTAAGTACTTTAGAAGAACTAAGGATTTATTCTTGATTTATGGAGGTGGAGACTTGCAATTGGATGGTTATACTGATTCTGATTTCCAATAAGATATTGATGATGGAAAGTCTACCTCTGGATATGTGTTCATTTGTAATGGATGTGCAGTCAGTTGGAAGAGTTCCAAACAAAGCACGACTGCAGATTCCACTATAGAGGCTGAGTATATTACTGCATCAGATGCTGCAAAGGAAGCTGTTTGGATAAAGAAGTTTGTGACAGAACTTACAGCAGTTCCTTCTATTGAGTCAGCAGTTCCACTACAATGTGACAATAATGGAGCAGTCATACAGGCTAAGGAACCAAGGTCTCACCAGAAATCCAAACACATAGAAAGGCGCTACCGCATTATCAGAGAAATAGTTCAGCGAGGCGATGTAGCCATGCAGAAAATAGCATCAGCTGAAAATCCAGCTGATCCATTCACTAAGCCAATGTCACAGACTCAGTTAGACCGACATCTTGAGAAGATAGGTTTAAGATAGGTTTAGTATATATCTTGTACATATTTTCATTAATAAAAGGCATTTCCACTTTTCCATTTACATAATATATTTATGTGTAATAGAAAAGGTCCATTGATATTTTGTTAGAAATATTATTCTTAAGTTGTTAAGAATATGAGTAACAATATTTCTAGCACAAAGTATCATAAATAGGTTCACAATCGAGGATACTTCATAATAAGGACATGACTTATCCAGAAAGATTGTATTCATATTTGTTCCCAAGTTATTTATATGAGATATAAATAAGATGGAATGGTGAGTCTCATGCCATATAACAAACATGATAGGCACTTATAAATGATAAGTAGGCCGAACCAGTGACACTTATGACAAGCACAAAGAGTTTACTCTTGTCAATATTTTGTCATAAAGTATATCAGTGCATATAATCTTTAGACCTAAGATAGCACAGTTATCTTGTATATAGGTAGTTTGAGTTTGATACTGCTTTCATACTTGTAATATGTATGGGTATATGGGCATCTGTTGGCTCCTACTAGTTATATATGGAGGTAGGTGTTGATCAAGATGGAATCTGTTCCTCTAAATAAATAGAGATAAAATCCTATGTTCATTTAATTGTTCTTAATGTTTCAAGTTCCTAGCCAGGACATATAGATTTATTCAGAAAAGAGTTTCTGATGATAAAATCTTTTTAATCAAGAACTGGAATTAAAAGAGAACATAATATTCATAGCAAATGGAGTTTGACATAAACCATGACTCCAGCTTGAGTTGGGATTTTGTAACAGAGAGATTCTAGTGCATGGTAACATATGATTATAGGTTCATTAAAGGTAAACCTTATTACTAATTGAGTGGCCATGGCATGCTATGCTAGGTGTTAACCATGGTCTATGAGGTTCATAAAATGATTTAGAGAAATCATTTATGGTAAGAAAGAGTTCTGATGATATTAACAGTTGATATCATGTCTCATTGCCAATTAGTGATGAGCCTAGTAAGTCACACACATACACAAGTTATCACCTATTTAAATATGATTTAATTAATTAATTAAAGAGTTTAATTGATTAATTAAATAGGTTTGGTTTGTAATTAAATTGCAAAGTCCCTAGCATGACTTGAAACCAAATCTAGATTATTGGATGTATAGTATAAGTTAAATTTATATTTAAAGTATTTAAATATGAATTTAATTAATGAGAAATTAATTTATAGAGATTAATTAATTAATTTATATTTGATATAAATTAGAAGAAGAAAAATAATTATTTTGGGTTAAGAACTCAAAATTAAGACATAGGGCATTTTGGTCATTTCACAGTGTGACATGTGGCACCATGAGATGGTGACACATGGGATTACACATAAGCTTGCCAAATGTTTTTTAATCATATAAGATGATTAAAATCAAGATTAAATATAGGTTTGACACTTGGCACAATGTGATTGGGTCACTTAAACTTAGAGCTAATCCAAGGGTGATATGTGGCAAGGGTTTAATGTGTTAACCTAGCTATATAAGTGTTGTTATGAAATAGAAAAACAATCAGCAGCCACTCCTCTCCTTTGTCACGCCATTTTGAGGCTCTCCATCTATTCTTCTTCATCTCTCATCAATTCAAAGAGATTAGCCATCAATCTCTTGAATTAAGAACACTAGAAATTGTTTCTAGTGTCTTGTTTACATCTCTAATCTCTTAAAAGGCAGAACTTGAATTTCTAATTAATAGAGAAAGCTTTAGAAGCTGTTCAAGGGCTGCCATAGGTGTTCTTGGTGTGGACAAGCTAGAGGGACAACATTTGGTGTCTTGAAGACAAATCTCAAAGGCGCATACACGCTGCAGTGCATCAAGAGGTTAGTGTAATCGTTCTTGATTTAATCTAGGGTTCTAAAATTAATCTGATTAATTTTAAAATCTTAAATGGCAAATACAGATCCAAAAACTTATTAAAAGAGTTTTAATATGTTGTTTATCATTGAAATCAAATAGATAAAAATAAATCTTGCATGATGCATGTGACCTTAGGTGAAAATTTTTGAATTCAATGGTATAAACTTGTGTTTTTCACGCTTCCGTTCCTTCAGTTGTCTCCCATCTGACTCCTCTAGGAACACCACAACTGAATGGTTTATCTAAAAGGAGAAATCGTACCCTATTAGATAAAGTACGCAGTATGATGAGCTATACTGATATGCCAATCTCCTTTTGACTATTTGCATTAGAATCAGCTTTGCATATTCTGAATAAGATTCCATCTAAATCGGTTTCTTCCACACCTTATGAGATATGGCATGGAAGAAAAACGAGTCTTACGCATGTTAAGATTTGGGGTTGTCCAGCTTACATTAAAAAGCTGAACACTGATAAATTGAAAAATAAATCAGAAAAAGGTCGATTTGTTAGATATCCAAAAGAAAGTTTTAGATATTATTTTTATTTGCCTACATTACAAAAAGTTGTAGAAAGCAGAGAGGCCATATTTCTTGAACAACAGTTTATTCAAAAAGGAGGCAAAAGAAGGCAAATAGATTTAGAATTAGAGAATTCTGACCAACCAACAGATCAAATAGATATAGATCCATCTAGTCAACCTACACCTATTGATGAAACATCTATAGTAATTCCTCGCAGATCAACCAGGATATCTCACACACCAATGAGATATGGTTTTCTTCATGAAGATGAACAAGAGTTGTTTACTCATGAAGAAGTAGATAATGGAGATGATCCTCTTACTTATAAAGAAGCTATATCAGATATAGATTCTTTAAAATGGATTAAAGCTATGAAATCTGAAATTGATTCCATGTATAAAAACCAAGTTTGGGACCTTGTTAACCCACCTGAAGCTATTGTACCTATAGGGAATAAATGGGTTTTTTTAAGAAGAAAATTAGTTTTAATGGAAAGGTAGAGACTTATAAACCAAGACTAGTAGCGAAAGGGTTTCGCCAAAGGCAAGGAATCGACTATGAGGAGACTTTTTCACCTGTTTCCATGCTTAAATCAATTAGGATTCTATTAGCAATAGCTGCATACTATGATTATGAGATTTGACAAATGGATGTGAAAATAGCTTTTCTCAATGGATACATTGATGAAAACATTTTCATGGAACAACCTAGGGGTTTTGAATCCCAAGATAGTTCCAAGGTGTGCAAGCTAAAGCGATCCATTTAGGGTTAAAACAAGCTTCGGAGAGTTGGAACATCCATTTTGATGAAGCTGTTAAGTCATTTGGTTTTATGAAAAATGTGGATGAACCATGTGTATATAAGAAGGTTAGTGATAGTGCTGTCACTTTCCTTGTCTTATATATGGATGACATTCTGTTGATAGGTAATGACATAGTTATGTTGACAACTATCAAGGTATGCTTATCAAATACATTCTCCATGAAAGACCTAAGGGAGGCAACCTATATTCTTGGAATTCGCATCTATAGAGAAGAGCGAAAAGAATAATTAGTTTATCCTGAAGTCTAAACTTGCTAAAGAGGTTTAAGATGCTTGATTCCAAGAGAGGATTATTACCAGTAAGCCATGGTTTCCACCTTTCTAAAGAGATGTCTCCAAAGACATCAGAAGAAAGAGATAAAATGGCCAGGATTCCATATGCTTCGGCTATTGGAAGTTTGATGTATGCAATGATGTGTACTAGGCCGGATATCGCATATGTTGTTAGTTTGACTAGCAGGTTTCAATCCAATCCAAGTTTGGAACACTGTATAGCTGTCAAGAATATGCTTAAGTACTTGAGAAGAACTAAGGATTTATTCTTGATTTATGGAAGTGGTGACTTACAATTGGATGATTATACTGATTGTAACACCCCTATGTTCGGTACCGCGTTCTACTATTTCGGTGACCAGTGTTGTCCGGACAGCTAGGATGCCTAGAACTACACTTAGATATGGGTGAGGAGACATAAAATAATGAAATACAATAAAAGAAAATACAAGAAAAACAAAGGAAAAATAATAGCAATGAAATGTAACTAAGTTAAACGAGCCGAGAACCATAGCTATGAGTGACCGCACTGAGAAGTTGCGGCGTGAACCGTTGACCAGCCCTGGACTGCAGGCAACCCTATAAAGTATTTTTAAGACTTAAATAAACATCTATTGAAGTATAAATGTCATTAGAAATATCAAAGAAAAATTAATTAATTAGTACAAAGAAAAACGAGAAATCGAGAAAACAAAAAATCAGAAATGCAACCCGAATAGGGGCATTGTGGTCATTTGACACCCCGAGTTGTCTTTTGACCTAAATTTCCATTAAAAATAAATGATGTTACACTTGGAAAATGTTATGAAAAATTAAAATAGCGGTACATAATCTAAATAGCAAAAGATAAGAGAAAAATGTGGAAAATTGGAAAGTTTAACATTAAAATACCCTTTTATTCAATTAGTGCTCCACTAACACCACTTAAGTGGACCACTAATCAACCCTTGGATAGAAAAATTTTGTCATCTTCAATCTTGGGAAGAACCAGCCGAAACCTTGGTGAGAGAAACCTCCATGGCCAAATTGCATCCAAGCTCTCATTTCACCACTTTCAAGCCATAAATTCATGTAAGTCCCTTCCTTAAAAGTGATCCTCACACCATGGGTAGTAGATAGGCAGCAAGAAAGTTAAGTTTTGGTGAGGTTTTGAAGAACTTCAAAAGTGGTAAGTGAGTGTTTTCAATTCTTATTTCATTAAAAGTGTAACCAAGGTTGTGGGTAGTTGATTTGTGGAAGAAGTTTTGAAGTTTGATGTTTTAATGGAGATGTACCTTTTAGCAGCCATGGAAATTCACTATGAACAGCTTGTTCTTGCATGTAAATAGTGGTTTGAATGATGATTTAAATGTTTGATTGTATTGTAGTTGAATTCCATGAGTAAGGTTTGATTTGTAAGCTTGAAAATTTCAAATGGAGGTTGATGGGTATGTGTAAACTTGTGGCAGCCCCATGAAGAAGATTGAAGTGCTTAAGTTTCATGGAATAGTTTGTTGAATTATGTTACTTATGGTGGCAGCATGTGTGTGTGTTTAATTGTTAGGGTTTAAACATGAAATTGAGGTATGTTCATGTGGATTAATTATTGTAATTGGACTTGGAAAAATTCTGAGTTATAATGTGTATGTTGAGAGTGGTTACAAGCTGCCAAAATGACCAAAAATGTGTTGCTAAATCTGATAATGTTATGGTACAAACCAGAATTGTCATGGAAGAGTGAACTTGGTAAGCATAGGATGTGTAATTGGTAAAGGAAGAACAATGTGTAATAGGGCAGTGTATGTTTTGGCTTAGAACCTTAAGTGTGTGACTCCTATTGGTATGAGACAAAAAATTGAAGGTGAAACTGGGCACAAAATGTGCCAACTTTCATGAAGGAAGCTTACCTAAATTCTACCTAGAAGGTGACTTTAAAAATGACAAAATCCGGATTAGTGAATTGAAAGCCTGAAAATTGACCATTTGGGCAGCAGTTAGTTTTTTGGCCATAACTCACTCAAAATAGGTACAAATGACTTGAAATTTTTACCATGAATAGTTTAGACATATATCTACAATTCTTATGCAGACACCAAAGCCCAGAAATGGCTAGAACTAAGCCACATAGCTTGCACAAGTTCGGGTATAAAAACTGGCCGAACCAAAAGTGACCTAAAAATGACCTAAGCCTACCATTTTAGTGTATTCTGTCCAGCATTGGTAAATTGACCATAACTTGGTCTACACAACTCAGAATGATCTGAAATTTTGATTCGCGTGCAATAAGACATAGACCTACAAGTTTGTAGTTTGGACCGAAACCCAAAAACCGAGGAAACTAGGTCGTCCAGCTAGGTCAAAATAGTACACCGAAATCCTGCAAATTGCAATAAAATGCAATATACTTGAAAATGAATTTGGTAACATGTACCAATACAAAAAGGCTATAAAATGTGACATATTGGTAACATTAAACCTAATCCACTTAGAGTGCATCGAGGGTCAACATTTTAAGTCGACTAAGGAAAATAATAGAATTCAATAAATTAATTATTAAGCCTTATTGTTAGGGACAACTTAAATGAGTATTGAAACACTTCAAATTGTGTATTTCAGTTAGCAAAGACTCAGGGAAGGAGAAGGAAACACTGAGTCAGAGCCAAGAGGCATTTATCAGAGGTTTGTGCACAACTAGTTTTTAACTGATTTTGTTCTGAATATTTCATATGATTAAATGAAGCTATTTTTCTTATGTATAATGTTTATCAAGTATTGGATTTAATTCCATGACTATTGAAATTATTATAGTGTGTATGAATTTAGCTTTGTGAAATGGTATTTCCACAAGTATTAAGCATTGTTGTGAATTGAATAAATTATGTTTTGAAAAATTGTGATAGAACATGTTTTGAATTGTGATGGGCAATTTGCATGGAAAAATGCAAATTTGTGATTTGTATTGTTATGAGCATAAAAATTATTGGATATTGAAATTGACTTTGAATCGAATTGTATTGTGATTTATACTCACTAAAAGGATTGTGATATTGTTTTATATCTCACTATAGATGCTTGACTAAGTTATTACCCGTCTCTCTCATTTGTTGAGAAGACAATGGAGTTAGTTGTGTTTTGATTACTATGGTACGTGCACAGGCTTAGATTCTCCTGTTATTAGAGGTTAGATCTAAGTTTTTTTATGTTATAGCCCTTGCGGAAGATTCACTATTGTGATGTGTACTGTGCACAATGATTCGATCTCCTCGACCATAGGGAGTTAGAATCACCCCGAAAATGGCCCTTTCGGATTAGTCTTGCATAGTTAATGAGATAAAGAATAGTTAGTGAGATAAAGAATGGCTTTTGAGATAAAGAATGATTTTTGAGATAAAGAATGGCTTTTAAGATAAAGAATGGTTTTGAATAGTAAAGAATTGTGATTTCAATTATGATTTATGTATAATTGATTTTGTTGGAATTACCTTAAATGTTTGGTTGTGATTTGATAAATTGAATTTTGTTATCAAAGTCATTTTAAACAAATGATTTATATTATTGGTTATGAATATTTTGAGTTTTGGAATTTGATGAGTATCCAGATTTTTAAATTAATTGCTGTAATTTTTGTTAAGGTATATTGTACTATGTTTTAAATTATAGTTGTGCACCACTGAGTTCACCACTCAACGATAGCTTTGAATGCTGTCGCAGGTGAAAAGAGCATAGAGCAATTGAGTAATCTTCTTTGAAGACACATTCAGATCAGCTCTAGGTATATCATAGGTATACCCATGTACATAGGTTTTGATGTATGCATGTAATAATATGTATGTAAATTATTTGAGCAGTTGTATAAAAACTCTTGTAAAAGATTTTGGTATGTAATTAATTGTAAATTATTGTAAATGTAAATTTGAGATTTCATTTATTTGAATAGTTTTGTAATATAAATTTTGAGTATTGTAATCAATAAAATTTTTCTTTATGATGAGATTGGTTTAAAAATAAATTGATTGTTTATTGAGATTTGAATTGTGAGTTGAAATGAAGTTATTGGAGTTGTATTTGAGAAAACATATTGGGAGTATTTTCTTTTGCAAGATTGAAGAACCGTTTTCTCAAAATACAGCCGACACTTTGCCGAAATTTTGAAAAAAATTTTATAACACCAGATTTTAATTGATAATTTAAATTTCACGAAAATTATTTTAAAATCCTTTGTAGTATATCTAATGGGTTATCGATAGGCGAAGTACGGTAATTCATTAGGTGTACTATGGGATCATGTTACATCTTATGGGGGAGTAGGGTGTGATATGTTTTGTGGTATCAAAGCAATGGTTTTAAAGTAAACTTTGAACTGTGAATTTGAAATCTTTTTGTCGACAACTACAACTGCTCAAATGTTTGATACATATAGTACATTTACATCATAAATATGAACTAATAGAGAGAAATCTCCTTGTGTTGGTTGTATAAGAAATAGAAAATCCTGTGAAAAGATATGGAAGAGAAGAATAAGACAATAGAATAGTCTGTTACAGCGAGAGTACAAGGTGAGGCCCCAGTCCCTCAGAGAGTCAGAAGTCCGACTTTATCAGCCCCACCTGTACAAGTTACTGCACAAATGACCCAGCAAATGGCCACTTTCTTTCAAAAAATGGCTGATAATCTATCAGCCCAAGCCCAAGTACAAACCCAACCCCACTGTAACACCCCTAAGTTCGGTAGTACATTCTACTGTTCCAGTGACCAGTGTTGTCCGGAAAGCTAGGATGCCTAGAACTACACTTCAATATGAGTGAGGAGACATAAAATAATGAAATACAAGAAAAGAAAATACAAGAAAAACAAAGGAAAAATAATAGCAAAGAAATGTAACCAAGTTAAGCGAGCTGAGAACCCTAGCGATGGGTGACCGTGTTAGTAGTATGCCCTAGAGCATATCATTTAGTATGTATCTTGTCACACCCTACCCCTCTGTAAGGCATAACATGATCCCGTAGTATACCTAATGAATTACCAACTCCGTCTACTGATAACCCATTAAATACACTACAAGGGATTTTCAAAACTTTTCTTACTTCTTTTACAGTGGTGAGCACTATTTACAGGTGTTAAAACCTTTTTGAACTGAAGTGATAGAATTGACACATTTGAATTATTTGGAATTTCTGTAAAAATTTTGGCAGAGTGCCCTCTGTATTTTGGATAAAACAGTTCTTTATAAAACCTATAAAAAGCACTTCAATATGTATTTGCAAATCTCAACTCCAACATATTTCTCAACACAACATTTTTCTCAACTCAAATCCGCAGTGATTTTTCAAAGACTGAGATACAAGAAATATAATACAAAACTATTCAAGTAAATGAAATCTCAAATTTACATTTACAATAATTTACATTTAATTACATACCAAAATATTTTACAAGAGTTTCTATGTAACACCCCCGTTTGCATAGCCTGGTATATTTCACTGTTCCGGTGACCGGTGTCAGTCCGGACAATTATTGGGATTAGGGCCACACTTAAGACAACTTGAGAAGCCATAAACACAAATAATTAGTAATGTTTAATTAGTTGACTATAAATAAGAAAAACAGAACATAAGAGGTTTAACGAGCCGAGAGTCACAGCGATGAGTGACCTCCTCGGGAACGACTGCGAAGTCATTTTAAACTCAAATTTCGAACCGTAAAAAGTGACGCTGCGGTCCTTAGGACCCTTATGAACACAGTGGAAAAGAGAAAATCACGAAAAAGAACTGTTAAGTCAGTCAAATAATTAGGTCAGGGAGCCGGAAGAAATATGGGATTATTTGCAAACCGGGATGAACCGGCAAGGGGTAATTTGGTCAATTAACCCCGAGAGCTGACTCCTGACCTAACTGTCAAATAAAATCGGAGAAAGGAAAATTTCAGAATCGACAATAGAATTAAAGAACTAAAAGAAAAATAAATAGAAAAAAAAAAGAAAAGGAAAGAGGTTGGAAAAGTCAAAGTTGATGACATCACTAATGTTGTCATAAACAAATTTGTTAAATATTTATTAAAATTGATATTTATGGTCTTCCAAAGCAAAAACGTGTAAAGGAAAAACAAAAGAAAACAAAATAGAAAATCTCTTATTCTTTCATCTTCCTTGCCGCCCCATTTTCCTCCCAAGTTCCTCCATGAGTGGTCTTCCATGTAAGCTTACTTTTAAGCTTAATTTTCTTCACTTAATTCAAATAACTCCCTTAAAAACCTCCCTAGAGCTTATTGTTACAACTTGAGAAGAGGATTACAAGAAGAAAGAAGAGTTAAAGATAGGGTTTTGAAGCTTTAACAAAAGGTTAGTATGTTAAATTGTTACTTTTCCATTCAAATGCATGTTTAGGTAATTAAGTGAGCTAATAACTTAATTTAAATGAAACAAATATGGGGAAAGAATTAAATTGAAATTTTGGGCAGCTTGATAGGAGTATGATTTACATGAAATTGATGCATTAGAATGAGTTTAAAAGCTTTGATTAGTTGAATGGTTAAGGTTAAGTGCATTAGTTATGGTTAAATGCAAGAGTTAGTGAGTTTAGGGTTTCAATGCAAGGGTTTATGAACCAAAAATTGGAGAAATGCATAAAAGACATATTTGACCTATTGTGAAATGAAATAATGATCAATTAGGACCAAATAAATTGTATGGGAATGGTGGAAAATTTAGCTAAATTCGTAGGTCAATGGTCATGCTGCTGGCAGCATGACCAAACCCACTTTGAAGGACCAAAACTCAAATTTTACAAGTCCAATTGATATGCCACCAATTGGAGATGAAAATAGACATAAAAGAGCACAATTTTCATTAAGGAACCATGGCCAAAAACTGACCAAAACTTGGTGAAACAATTGACCAAAGTGAATTGATAGCAGGCTGCCCTGCACCAAAACTGACCAAATGAACAGTAACTGTTCATTTGGTCATAACTCGAGTTAGACAGGTCAAATTGACCTGAAATTTGGTCAGCGGTTAGAGGGCATATAGATCTAAAACTTTCATGAAGAACATCACCCCAAATTATGCCATTAACCCATTCAAATAATTGAGCAAAGTTAGGGTACCAAACCTGCACCTCTGCAGAAATTTCATTGAGCAGCAATGTTTGGATGGCTATAACTCTCTCTAGGAAACTCGGATTTAGGCGATTCTTGAACCGATGGAAACCTAAGACATAGTAGAACATTTCATATGAAGAAAGTTAGACCAAATTATGAACTTAACTTAATCAAATTACTGACCAAAGTTGAACCAAAATCTGCCAGAACCCAAAAGTGCAGTATGAACAGTGCACGTAAACAGTAAACTTATTTTGGCCATAACTTGAGCTACAAAACTCCGATTGAGGTGATCCAAAAATGAGAATACACTTAAGACAATAAGGAACATTTTCTATGAAGAAAGTTTTGTCAAATTTCAACAGTAGATCGACCAATGGAATAGTGCAACTTCGGAGCACAAAACCGAAAATTGGCAATTTTGCCAAAATGACCTATGCTTTGAAAAAGTGACCAAAACCAACAAGTTTAATGAACAAAATGTGGTATGTGGGTGAAGTTGGAGTTCCCATACCTATTAATCCTTAGAAAGTCAATTATTTGACTTAAATAGTGTAGTGAATAGTAACCCGAAACACAAAATTTCGAGAACGTCGAATTTAACACGTTAGAAATAGGTAAATGCGAAGTTAAAATTTATTTTGGGATTTATGTTAAGTTCTAGTACTGAAACATTGTAAAATTTTGTGTTTCAGTTGAAAAGAATATCGGGAAGGAACCCGAGGAAACGAGTCGAGGCTAAGGGACGACTCGCTTGAGGTTTGTGCACAATAAACCCTATTTAAGCATTTTATCCTTGAAAAATTGATTTATTACGCATTATGAATTTATGAACTTTTGTGTTGCCACCTTGTGATCAAATTGTAACTTTGGAAATGGATTTGATTTTTGTATGCAATATTTGAATGAAATGTTTGAAACGAATTTTTGATTCACACTTAGCATGACATTACTTATTATTCCTCCTCCATTTATGGGGTTGAGATCGTTTATTTTCCTCCCTCTCTGGCTTGCCAGTTGAGGTTGTAGATCGGATGAGTACTCATTAGCTAGCTAGCCACCTCCCTCATTGGTTTCGATTAATGGGGTTGAGATTGCTTTGTCGTGGTGTACAACACGGCATTGATCGAAAATTTTGTGTCATGGCTTAAGTTGTGTACGACTTTGGCAACACTGTGTTTATGCAATTGTTTGACTAAACTGTTGTTTAATATATTATTTGACAAAATGAGTTGTTATGAGCTTTGATATTTGTGAAATGTGATTGTGAAGTATTCAAATTATGTTTCATCAATAAATGATTTATGTATCGCATTTTAAATCTTTATTGTGCACCACTGAGTATGTTTATACTCGTGATAGTTTAATTTCTGTCATGAGATAAAAGCAAGGAGAAAGCAGCAGAGTGAGCTGCGGGATTGACAAAATCTTTTTGATCCCTTTTTGTACGGGTATTGTTTTATACCCTTATGGTTATTTTGATGTAAATACTGTAATGTCATAAGTATCAATGTAAATTGAGCAGTTGCAAATAAACTATAATAATATTATTTTAGATTTTCTTCTGTAAATTTGATATTTGTACATATGGATTTTCGGCCTTATGTTTTGTGAATGGAATTATTGAACATACTGAGTTGACAAATTTGACTTGGATTGCGAAACTGTTTTGAAATGGATTGACTTGAGTTGAATTGTGAATTATTGGAGGTTGGGAGTTGTAAAATAGTTTTGGAAGTGCTTTTTACAGGTATTTGAAGAACTGGTTTCTCAAAATACAGAGGGAACTCTGTCAAAATTTTTATAAAATTTGAGACAAAATTTGAATGGACAAAAATTTTTACTAGTATTTAAACTTTGAATAAATGGTTTTTAATTCTTATCAAAATGCTCACCACTTCCAAAATGTAAGAAAATTGTTTTAAAATCCCTTGTAGGGTACTTAATGAGTTATCGGTAGGTGAAGTTCGGTAGTTCATTAAGTATTCTACGGGAGCATGTTATGCCTTACTGAGGGGTAAGGTGTGACATTCTATACAACTGCTCAAATAATTTACATATATATTATTACATGCATACATCAAAACCTATGTACATGGGTATACCTATGATATACCTGGAGCTGATCTGAATATATCTTCAAGGAAACTTACTTACTGCTCTATGCTCTTCTTACCTGCGACAGCATACAAAGCTATCGCTGAGTGGTGAACTCAGTGGTGCACAACTATAATTTAAAACATAGTACAATATACATTGACAAGATTTACAGTAAATAATTTGGAAATCTGAATACTCATCAAATTCCACAACTCAAAATATTCATTGCCAATAATGTAAATCATTTGTATAAATGACTTTGATCTCAAAATTCAATTTATCAAATCATGACTATCCATTTAAATAATTCTAACGAAATCAATTATACATAAACCATAATTGAAATCAAAATTCCTTACCATTCAAAAGCCATTTTGTATCTCAAAAATCATTATGTATTTCAAAAATCATATCAGATTCAAAAATCATATCAGATCTCAAAACTCATTCTTTATCTCAAAAATCATTCTTTATCTCAAAATCATTCTTTATCTCAAAAATCATTCTTTATCTCAAAAATCATTCTTTATCTCACTAACCATGCAAGACTAATCTGAAAGGGCCATATTCGATGTGATTCTAACTCCCTATGGTCGGGGAGGTCGAATCAGATTCTAACTCCCTATGGTCGGGGAGGTCGAATCATCGTGCACAGTACCATCACAATAATGAATCTTCCGCAAGGGCCATAATGATAAAATAAACTTAGATCTAACCTCAAATCAGAGGAAAATCTAAGCCTGTGCACGTACCATGGTAATCAAAACACAACTAACTCCATTGTCTTCTCAACAAATGAGAGAGACGGGTAATAACCTAGTCAAGCATCTATAGTGAGATATAAAACAATATCACAATCCATTTAGTGAGCACAAATCACAATACAATTCGATTCAAAGTCAATTTCAATATCCAATAAAGTTTTATGCTCATCACAATTCAAATCATACAATTGCATTTTTCCATGAAAATTGCCATCACAATTCAAAACATGTTCTATCACAATTTTCTAAAACATAATTTATTCAATCCATAACAATGCTTAATACTTGTGGAAATACCATTTCACAAAGCTAAATTCATACCTACTATAACAATTTCAATAATCATTGAATTAAATCCAATGCTTGTTAAACATAATACATAAGAAAAATATGTCATTTAATCATATGAAATATTCAAAACAAAATCAGTTAAAAACTAGTTGTGCACAAACCTCTGATAACTGTCTCTTGGTCTTGACTCAGTGTTTCCTTCTCTTTTCCTGAGTATTTGCTAACTGAGAAACACAATTTGAAGTGTTTCAGTACTAAATTAAACTGTCTCTATCGATAATGTTTGACAAATAATTCACTGAAAGCTATTATTTTCTTAATCACCTAATATACCGACTCTCGATGCGTTCTAGGTAATTTAGGTTTTAGTGTCACTAATATGTCACATTCGATAGGATTTTAGGGTTGGTACGTGTTACCAAACTCAATTCTATGTATATTGCGTTTTCTTGCAATTTGCTGGATTCCGGGATACTAGTTTGACCTAGCCGGAAAACCTAGTTCCCTCGGTTTTTGGGTTTCGGTCAAAACTACAAACTTGTAGATCTATGTCTTATTGCACGCGGAGCAAAATTTCAGGTCAATCCGAGTTAATTAGACCAAGTTATGGTCATTATACTATTGCTGGTCAAATGGCATCAAATTAGGTCAATTTTAGGTCAATTTGGTCAACTTTGGTTCGGCCAGTTTTTGGACCCGAACTTGTGCAAGCTTTTTGACTTGCTTCTGGTCGTTTCTGGGTTTTGGTGTCTTCATAAGACTTGTAGGTATATGTCTTAACTATTCATGGTTAAAATTTCAGGTCAATTGGACCTGTTTTGAGTGAGTTATTACCTAAACACTCACTGCTGCCCAATTGGTCATTTTTCAGGTCCTAATTGCACCTAATCCGAATTGGTCATTTTCTTAGGTCACCTTGCAAGCAGAATTTTGGTATGTTTTCTGAATGAAAGTTGGCACATTTTGTGCCTAGTTTCACCTCCAATTGGTTTCATACCAATTGAGGTTACACATTTAAACTTATTGGCTAAAATGTACACTGCCCTCTATATGCCTTTCAAACCCCAATTCAAACACACATTTATCTTGCTCTACTTTAAATCCCCTTACCTAATTCAGATTTTATACCATTCCATATTCATTTATCACTTCTTACTATGGTCAATTTGGACAGAATACAAATATTCTCAATACATCAAATACAACCCTAAACCACAAAGTCCAAATTTAGCAATATATGTACATAAATACACCTAATCATTACATATAAATTTCCACTACTAATTTACATACACATTCATCAATTCTTCTATGTCAACATTCTGCCAACACTTCCATCAATACATACAATTATTCAAGGGTTCCCAAGCTGCCTAAAACCTTCTTCAACACCACATTGCCCTACAATTCATCAATTCTCATCCAAGTGCCAAAATCACCATATAAACATGAAGTAATTTACTAGGTTATTAAATCATCATAATCAACACCATTTCTCATCAATTATATGCACAAATATCTCATCAAAAACATGACTCCATGGCTGTCCAAAATGAAAACAACAATAACTCTTCAAACTCAAAATTTTCCTTCACAAAACCAACACCCATAACATGCACACAAAACTTAACAAAGCTATCTTCAAAATTATGAACTTACCTTATGCTTGGAGCTTGTTAAACCTTGCTTAAACTTCTCAAATTTAGTATCAAACTCTTCCTTGTGATGAGTAGACAAACTTTCATGAAGCCACTTAAGGGATTGGAGTTGAAAATGGGGAGGTTAAGTGAGCTTGCATGAAACGCCCATGGAGTTTTCTCTCACCTTCATTCACGGCAACTTTGGTACAATGGAGAAGATGAAATTCTCTGATGGTGTAATGGAAGTACACCTGCCCCACTATGTGTTTAATTAATCCTTTAATGGTCTACTAACTCCAAATAATCATATAATAAGCCAATTGTGCATTTATTCCACATTAACCCATGATTTTAGCTATTTGTATTAGGTACCACTAAACTAATTTTTCATTTTATTTTTGTAAGTGTAATATTATTTACTTTTAATGGACATTTAGGTCAAAAGACACTTCAGGATGTCAAATGACCATAATGCCCCTGTTCGGGTGGCATTCCCAATTTTTCGGTAACACCGGGTTTTGTCCGTTTTTCGATTTCTCACTTTTCTTTGTACTAATTATTTAGTTTTTCTTTGATCTTTCTAATGATATTTATTCTTCAATAAGGGTCTATTTAAGTCCTAAAAATGTTTTCCAGGGTTCCCCGCAGTCCAGGGCTAGTCAACGGTCCACGCCGTGACTTCCTGCATGATCACCCATCGCTAGGTTTCCTACGCTTAACTTGATCACATTTCTTTGCTATTATTTTTCCTTTGTTTTTCTTGTATTTTCTTTTCTTGTATTTCATTATTTTATGTCTCCTCCCTCATGTCAAAGTGTAGTTCTAGGCATCCTAGCTGTCCAGACAACACTGGTCACCGGGACAGTAGAACGCACTACCGAACTTTGGGGTGTTACATATCTTGTACATAATTTTATTAATAAAAGGCATTTCCACTTTTTCGTTTACATAATATATTTATGTGTAATAGAAAAGGTCCATTGATATTTTGTTAAAAATATTATTCTTAAGTTGTTAAGAATATGAGTGACAATATTTCTAGCACAAAGTATCATAAATAGGTTCACAATCGAGGATACTTCATAATAAGGACATGACTTATCCAGAAAGATTGTATTCATGTTTGTTCCCAGGTTATTTATATGAGATATAAATAAGATGGAATGGTGAGTCTCATGCCATATAACAAACATGATAGGCACTTATAAATGATAAGTAGGCCGAACCAGTGACACTTATGACAAGCACATGGAGTTTACTCTTGTCAATGTTTTGTCATAAATCATATCAGTGCATATAATCTTTAAACCTGAGATAGCACAGTTATCTTGTATATAGGTAGTTTGAGTTTGATACTGCTTTCATACTTGTACTATGTATGGGTATATGAGCATGTGTTGGCTCCTACTAGTTATATATGGAGATAGGTGTTGATCAAGATGGAATCTGTTCCTCTAAGTAAATAGAGATAAAATCCTATGTTCATTTAATTGTTCTTGATGTTTCAAGTTCCTGGCCAGGACAGATAGATTTATTCTGAAAAGAGTTTCTGATGAGAAAAATCTTTTGAGCAAGAGCGGGACTTACAAGAGCACATACTATTCATAGCAAATGGAGTTTGACATAAACCATGACTCCAGCTTGAGTTGGGATTTTGTAACAGAGAGATTCTAGTGCATGGTAACATATGATTATAGGTTCATTTAAGATAAATCTTATTACTAATTGGGTGGCCATGGCATGCTATGCTAGGTGTTAACCATGGTCTATGAGGTTCATAAAATGATTTAGAGAAATCATTTATGGTAAGAAAGAGTTCTGATGATATTAAGAGTTGATATCATGTCTCATTGCCAATTAGTGATGAGCCTAGTAAGTCACACACATACACAAGTTATCACCTATTTAAATATGATTTAATTAATTAATTAAAGAGTTTAATTGATTAATTAAATAGATTTGGTTTGCAATTAAATTGCAAAGTCCCTAGCATGACTTGAAACCAAATCTAGATTATTGGATGTGTAGTATAAATTAAATTTATATTTAAAGTGTTTAAATATGAATTTAATTGATGAGAAATTAATTAATAGAGATTAATTAATTAATTTATATTTGATATAAATTAATTAGAAGAAGAAAATAATTATTTTGGGTTAAGAACTCAAAATTAAGACACAGGGGCATTTTGGTCATTTCACAGTGTGACACGTAGCACCATGAGATGGTGACACATGGGATTACACATAAGCTTGCCAAGTGTTTTTTTAATCATGTAAGATGATTAAAATTAAGATTAAATATAGGTTTGACACTTGGCACAATGTGATTGGGTCACTTAAACCTAGAGCTAATCAAAAGGTGACATGTGGCTAGGGTTTATGAAAAGAAAAAATAACCAGCAGCCTCTCCTCTCATTTGTCACGCCACTTTGAGCCTCTCCAGCTATTTCTCTTCATCTCTCATCAATTCAAAGAGATTAGCCATCAATCTCAAGAATACTAGAAATTGTTTCTAGTGTCCTGTTTACATCTCTAATCTCTTAAAAGGCAGAACTTGAATTTCTAATTAATAGAAAAAGCTTTAGAGGCTATTCAAGGGCTGCCATAGGTGTTCTTGGTGTGGACAAGCTAGAGGGACAACATTTTGTGTCCTGAAGACGAATCTCAAAGGCGCAGACACGCTGTAGTGCATCAAGAGGTTAGTGTAATCGTTCTTGATTTAATCTAGGGTTCTAAAATTAATCTGATTAATTTTAAAATCTTAAATGGCAAATACAGATCCAAAAACATATTAAAAGAGTTTTAATATGTTGTTTATCATTGAAATCAAATAGATAAAAATAAATCTTGCATGATGCATGTGACCCTAGGTGAAAATTTTTGAATTCAATGGTATAAACTTGTGTTTTTCACGCTTCCGTTCCTTCAATTGGTATCAGAGCCACTGTATTTGCTATTTAGATTGTTGATTATATGATTTAATTGTGTGATTTGATCATGAGATGATTGATTCGTTGCTGGTTGGATCAAGAGGTGTGGCGGCACACATGGTGAAGCCACCATTGGTGGCGGCAACATTGGTTCCATGGGTGGTTCAAGGTTTGGCTTTTAATTCTGCAATTGTTGTATGATCTAAGGCCTATTCTTTGACTAATTAAAGTGTTTAATTAGTTGTTTTAATCACACAATTAAATTATGATTCAAATCTGAATTTTAAAAGTTGTTTGAATGTGATTCAAATCTGAATTTTTAAAGTTGTTTGAATCATATTTAAATCTGATTTTTTAAAATTGATTCAACAAAATTCAGATCTGATTTTTTAAAAAATATTTGAATGTGATTCAAATCTGATTTTTTTAAAAATGTTTGAATGTAATTCAAATCTGAATTTTTGAAGTTGTTTGAATGTGATTCAAATCTGAATTTTTAAATTTATTTGAATGAGATTCAAATCTGAATTTTTAAATTTATTTGAATCATATTCAAATCTGGATTTTTAAGTTGAATATGAGATATTCAATTTAATATAAGTATGTATGTTTTATTTAATTGTTAAATGGTGATATGCATGATGGATGATCATGGACTATAAAAGACCAATGTGATTGGATTTATTTCTTTTATGTTTCTTTGGGATTGTAAATTAATTAATTTATTTTAATTTATTTTGGGCATGTATTATTAAGTTTGTAATATTTTTGGGTTGTAATTTCATTTATTTAAGTTCTTGTAAATTCGCCTTGGTATGCCAAGGATTACTATGTAATATTGGATTCCAAGAAGTTCAAGGAGGTCAAGAGCATTGGTGGGACCAGTGGGAGGAATTCAATATCAAGTGTTGATTATGTACTCCTTCAGCAACTCTTGTAAAATGAATGAATGAAATGCACCTAGGAATGCCCTGATTCAATTCTTGGTGGCTCAAAATTGAATCCCTTAGAAAGTCCATGATCATACCATATTTACTGCTTATCCATGAATGCATGAGATGTATGGGAATGTATGCAATTATATGATATATGCATGCTAAATGGATAATGTGCAAAGTGAGACCTTAATAGTAATAAGGATGGCTATAAAATCTTCCAAACAAATGATTAAGTTGGAAATGCTATAATTAAAGTAATTATAACATAAGCCCTCCATTGGGGCAATTATTTTAAGAAATTTTAAATAGTTGCATGAGATGCAATTAATTTAAGAGATTTTCTTAAGAATAATTGTTAAGCATGAGATGTTGTAAATATGTAAATGGTTTGGTGGCCAATATTGGATGTACCTGAGGACATTAAAATTATTTGCATAATTACTGACTCAATGGGATCAACTTAACTAATGCAAGATAAGTCAATAATGGATGTACCTGAGATTTTGAGCATTAGGGGCTAGGTAAAGGATTGAACCTCACATGAGATGTGATGGGCAAGGAGTTGCTCACTTATAGTTTATTATAATTTCAATAATGGATGTACCTGAGGATGATCAATAGAATTATAAGAATTCAATCACCCACTAGAAATCCAACCAACTAGGATTTCCGTTTTCTACTTTAGAAGTGTAGGATTCGCTAAGTTAGTGGGAGGACCAATTTGATTAAAAGACCATAATCATTTTGGTTAATTACATGATACATTTACTAATTAATCTGGTTATTTTCTGCAGTTATTCTTCTGATAAAAATGAGCACAAAACAACCACCACCATCCAATATCCTTGCAAGCATACTTGATCACAACAGGTTGACAGGACCTAATCTGTCTGATTGGCTAAGAAATTTGAAACTTGTCCTGAACCTTGAACATATAGGATATGTTCTAGATTCAAATGTTCCTGGTCCCTTACCTCCAGAGGCCACACAAGAGGAACATGAAATTTTGGACAAGTTGAAGGAGCATGATATGAGAGCTAAGTGTTACATGCTTGCTTCCATGAGTAATGAGTTACAGAAGCAACATGAGAACATGCAGAGTGCGAGTGAGATCCTCCTTCACCTACAAGAGTTGTATGGTGAGCACAAAGAGAATGCTAGGTATGAGATATCTAGACAGCTATTCCGTATGAGGATGTCTGAGGGACAGAATGTTGGGGATCATGTCCATAAGATGATTTGGCTGATTGAGCAGTTGGAACATCTTGACTTCAACATGGATTTCCAACTACAAACGGATTTGATCCTTCAGTCCCTTCCTGAGTCTTTTGGGAATTTTGTGACAAATTTCCATATGACTCAACAGGAATGCACCTTAGCTGGTTTACTTAACATGCTGGTTATTGCCCAAAAGAATATGCCAGGCAATAAAGGAAAAGAGGTAGCTTTGGTTGCATCTTCTTCTACTGGAAAGTCCAACAAGAAGAAGGGCAATAAGAAAAAGAAACTTTAGATTCCTGGTCCTTCCAAGAAAATAGCTAAACAGAAAGGGAAGACCAAAGCTGACAAAGGAATTGGAAAGTGTTTCCATTGCCAATAGGAAAGTGTTTCCATTGCCAGTAAGAAAGTGTTTCCACTGGCCAGAGTATAGCAATCTAAAAGAATACAATGCCATGGTGAAAACCAACTCAAGTTCAAAATATATTTGGCACTTAAGGTTATGTCATGTTGCAGAAGATAGGATTGCAAAATTGGAGAAAATGGGGATTCTATCCTCATTGGGCTCTGAGCCTACTCCAACTTGTGAATCTTGCCTTCAGGGCAAAATGACTAGATCACCCTTTGTTGGACAAGGGCTAAGAGCTGAAAATATTTTGGAGCTAATACATAGTGATGTATGTGGTCCATTTAAAGAAATGGCTAGAGGGGGTTTTCATTATTTTATTACCTTTACTGATGATAAATCAAGGTTTGGGTATTTGTATTTGATGAAATACAAACATGAATCCTTTGAAATGTTTAAGGAATTTAAATCTGAAGTAGAAAATCAAACAGGAAAAAGTATTAAAGCTCTTCGATAAGATCGTGGAGGTGAATATTTGAGTACTGAATTCGATGAATACCTGAGAGAGCATGGCATTGTTTCTCAGCTGACTCCTCCAGGAACGCCACAACTGAATGGTGTATCTAAAAGGAGAAATCGTACCCTATTGGATATGGTACGTAGTATGATGAGCTATACTGATATGCCAATCTTCTTTTGGGGATTTGCATTAGAATCAGCTTTGTATATTCTGAATAGGATTCCATCAAAATTAGTTTCTTCCACACCTTATGAGATATGGCATGGAAGAAAACCAAGTCTTAAGCATGTTAAGATTTGGGGTTGTCCAGCTTATATCAAAAGTCGAACAACGATAAATTGGAGACCAGATCAGAAAAAGGTCGATTTGTTGGATATCCAAAAGATAGTTTTGGATATTATTTTTATTTGCCTACTTCACAAAAGGTTGTGATAAGTAGAGATGCCACATTTCTTGAACAACAGTTTGTTCAAGAAGGAGGCAAAGGAAGGCAAATAGAATTAGAATTGGAGAATTCTGACCAACCAATAGATCAGATGGATATAAATCCATCTAGTCAACCTATACCCATTGATGAAACATCTACAGCTGTTCCTCGTAGAACAACCAGGGTATCTCACCCACCAGTGAGATATGGTTTTCTTCATGAAGAAGAACAAGAGTTGTCTACTCATGAAGAAGTAGATCATGGAGATGATCCACTTACCTATGAAGAAGCTATATCAGATATAGACTCTTCAAAATGGATTGAAGCTATGAAATCCGAGATTGATTCCATGTATAAGAATCAAGTTTGGGATCTTGTTTACCCACCTGAAGGTATTGTATCTATAGGGAACAAATGGGTTTTCAAGAAGAAAATTGGTTCTGATGGAAAGGTAGAGACCTATAAGGCAAGGCTAGTAGCGAAAGGGTTTCGCCAAAGGCAAGGAATCGACTATGAGGAGACTTTCTCGCCTGTTGCCATGCTTAAATCAATTAGGATTTTATTAGCAATAGCTGCATACTATGATTATGAAATTTGGCAGATGGATGTCAAAACAGCTTTTCTCAATGGATACATTGAAGAAAACATTTTCATGGAACAACTTAAGAGATTTGAATCCCAAGATGGTTCCAAGTTATGCAAGCTAAAGCGATCCATTTATGGGTTGAAACAAGCTTCGAAGAGTTGGAACATCCGTTTTGATGAAGCCATTAAATCCTTTGGTTTTATCAAAAATGAGGATGAGCCATGTCACACCCCTTACCCGACTACAGTGTAGCCGAGCAAGTTATGCCACTCAGTGTGCCGGAGCACTCTATTTTATCTAATTTCATTATAGTCCTTGATTTATTTATTCAAAAACTTTATTGAAGATTTAGGCTATTTTTACTTTTATCAAAATCTAACTAAGTTGAAAATTTCAAAAATTTTAACGATAATCCGACAAAGTGTCGGCTGTAATTTGGACTAACAGTTCTTCTGAACCTGCCAAAGACAATTTCAATATATACTCAATTTCTCAAACTTAATAGTCTCAAAATTTTTCAAACATAATGTATCTCAATGCAGTATCCAGATTTCTCAGAAATCTCATTAGATTTTCAATATCTCAATATTCACAAGTATAATCTCATTATAATTCAAATTCAATTCACATACTAAAATACTTACTTTGAATAGCTTCCATAATTCATAGGTTAATTACATGAGTTTATTTTGTACAAGATATACAAATAATTTACAATGTGCTAGGAATGAACAATATACATAACATGTATAAAATGAGCCCTATCTACATGCATTGCTGAGGAGGTGACAATCTTGAACTCTTCTGACACTTCTGCAGATCTGGACTCCAAAAATCTCAGTCGACAATCTACTGGTTTTACCTTTAGTACCTGCGCGAGGAAGCAATTCCATCGCGCTAAGCATTTCTGCATAGTGGTTCAATAATATAACCAGAAATAATATATACAAGTAAAGAAAGAAATAAATGATAATTTAGATGCTCAAGAATCAATTTAATTTGGTATGGTATTTCTAGTATCAACGATCTTATATACTAGTTTGTTCCTCTTTGGAAGTGCTTAGTTTATAACTTTTCAGTAATACTAGCAGGTATATAATTTATTCTATCTGTATTGTATTTCAAGTCTGTACGGTTCTGCAATTTATATTTTTGTTATGTTTCTTTTGCTAATCTCTTTTGCTTATTCATTCAATACTTAATTTAATTGTACTGGATTTTCATTATACTTAACTTAACTTAGCTGCCTGAATTGAATAATACTTTAATTGACTGCCCAAGTAACCTATACTAGACGACTGGACTGGATAACGGGTCGTTGGCACTGGACACCGCGGGGCCTCGGGCCGTCATACCATGGGACGCAGAACGTCAACCACGTATGCAGTCAGTATGGCTAAAAAGCCATGATATCACATAATCGGCATAAAAGCCATGAATACGGGCATAAAAGCCATGGATACGGGCATAAAGCCATGAATACAGGCATAAAGCCTTTCCTTTCGCAGTACTGCTAAAACAATACCCTATTGGCATGCCAAACTATCCAAACCAATCTTGTTAGGTATACTAGGGCATTTGATACTTTAAAATATTAATATATTGTGCTTTATGACTTCATTATTTCATGATAAATTTCAATCATAATTCATACATTCATTTGATCATTTATATGATCACAATTCACATCAATTATTCTTTTATACCATTGTACTCAAAATACTTCTCCTCTTTACAATAATGAGAACTAATGTCTCATTCATACATTAATATGGTTCATTTATTCATTCATTATTTTATTCATATTGATCACAATTCTAAACAATGGTTCACATGTACCATTGTATTCAAAACATTTTTCCTTTTCTCATTTATACATTCAAGAATCTATTTATGTAATTACAAATTTTATATTTCAAGTTGAGTTATTAATATTTTATGAATTCCATTTGTGATGGGCATATATGCCCTAACTATATATTCTCATCAATTAGGTGACTTATTTTTCATGTTTCAAGTAATCCATGAATATTTCATGGATTTCAAATTTATAGCCTAATTTCTTTTTAACAATTTTGACTAGGATGCATAGTCCATATTTGTCATACAATTCTAAGCATTTAAGCTTAGAATTGGTTTTAGGTCTTCATCTTAATTCACTAATCATTTTGATTACTATTCACCATACTAGTCAACCAAAATGTTGACCTTTTTATACTTAATGGATATATTAATTCTAATTACACCAAGATCCCACATTTTGAGTTTTACATTTACTAGTATTAATTGCCAATTGCAATTTAAAGTCCCCTAGATGCATTTCTAATTTCAAATTTTGAATTTCAAGTTTTGGTGTCACTATTCACCTCATTGGTCAACAAAAATGTTGAATTTTGCATAGACAATAGGTACATTGGTTTTAACACTCCCGATGTACCACATTTTGCATTTAAAACTTGTTGGAATCAATTACCAAATCCATTTCCAAGCTTACTTCAAGTTTTCATGTCACTATTCACTTCATTAGTCAACTAAAATGTTGACTTTTGCATAGAAAATATGTACATTGACTTTGGCACTTCCAACATACTACATTTTTCATTTAAAACTTGTTGGTTTTGGTCACTTTCTCAAAGCTTAGGTCATTTTGGCAAAATTGCCAATTTTCGGTTTTGGTGCTCTGAAGTTTCACTGTTTCATTGGTAGATTTACTGTTGGAATTTGACAAAACTTCCTTCATAAAAAATGTTCCTTATTTTGTCTAGTTGAATTTCTTTTTTTGAATCACTCCATTTGGAGTTTTGTAGCTCAAGTTATGGCCAAAATAAGTTTACTGTTCACGTGCAATCGTTCATCTTTGAGATTTTGGAGTGCAGATTTTTGGTCCAACTTTGGTCAGTAATTTGATCAAGTTAAGTTCATAATTTGGTCTAACTTTCTTCTTATGAAATGTTCTACCATACCTTAGGTTTCCATCGGTTCAAGAATCGCCTAAATCCGAGTTTTCTAGAGAGAGTTATAGTCCTCCAAACATTGCTGCTCAAATGAAAATCTGCAGAGTTGCGAGTTTGAGCGATGAATCGTGACTGCCATTTGGGTTAGGTTCTGGTCATAATTTGGGATAGGTTTCTTCATGAAAGTTGTTTGTCTATGTCTTAACTTGTTGCTGTAAAATTTCAGGTCAATTGACCAAATCTACAGTGAGTTTTCATTTGGTCATTTCTGCAGGTGTTGTTGCAGGGGATCTGGATTGGGGCCAAGTTTTAGTCCTCTTGCTTTGGTCTTTTGGGCATGGTTTCTTCAGAAAAAATGTGTCATTATAAGCCTAGTTTCATGTCCAATTGGCCAAACACCAATTGGACCAACACAGCCCAAGTTATGGCTGTGTAATTGGATGGAATTTTCAGTCCCTCTGCTGCTGTCCTAGGGCAGCCTACATCTTCACTTTGCAATCCTATTTTTCAATCCAATTCATGGTCAACATACCAAAAATTGTCACTAATTGACCCTTATAATGTTCTTTCACAATTTCATAAGCTAAATCCAAGTTTCACTTCTCAAAACCCTAATGTCCAATTTAAATTACCCATAAACCTCAATTAGCACACTAATTCAACATCCATGCATATTCATACCTTAAACATCATTTCTATCCATTCTAAATTCATTAAAACAATCAACCACATCCTTCCTTAGGGCTGCCAAAAATTGAAGATGCCCTAACACATATAATTTACTTCAAATTCTTACAATTTCTTAACTTAAAATGATGCTCTAACAAGGATTAAAGGAGTGTGAGTGAAAGGATAGCACTAACCTCACTTTAACCTCTTGTAGGGCAGATTTCTTCAAGCTAAAACTTCACTTTCCTTCTTCTTCTTGGCTGCCAAAAGCTTCCCCAAGTGATATGGTCAAGGTTTAATGAAAGGGGTTAGGGTTTAGTAGTGGAAACAAGAGAGAAATGAAGCTTAAAGGAGCTTTAATGGTGGAACCTCTTCTCTCTCTCTCTCTCTCTCAACGTTTTTTTAGGCTGCCCAAGGTTGAAGATGCAGATTGGTTTTTCATATTTTTGGTCTCTTTTATCTCTTTTAATAAGTTTAACAAATTGTGATTGGTGGAGGAAATTTAAATGACATCATATGATGTCATAATTAGCATTTTCTTTTATTTTCTTTTCTTCTCTTCTCTACTCATTTTCAATTCAATTTCTAGTAATGTTTATTCATATTTTATGTCATATTAATTATTTACTCAACTGGACAAGTCGGCCAAAAATCACCTCTGAAGGTGAAATGACCAAAATGCCCTCCGTTTGGCTTAACGGGTCTAAATCGTCTGTACCAATTGAAAAATTTTTCTAGGTATTTTCTTGGCATTCTAATGCCTTAGGAACCTCAATGACCCTTCTCTGGAGTCCCAAAAATTATTTTATAATTTTTCCCTCGGGTCTAGGACTCCTCGTTGCGAGAACCGCAACTTCCCTCTGGTTACCCATCGCTTGGGCACCGGCTCATTTAACTTGGTTGTATTTTATTTCTAAAATTTTTACTATATTTTTCTTATTAATATTTGAGTTAATTATGATTCCTCACTTTATTTAAATATTTTTTTTTTCAGAAGTTCTAGGTAATGGGACCGAGTCACTTGGTCAAGACGATGGTATCTTGGAATTGCTCTGGGAAGGATGTTACAAGCCATGTGTATATAAGAAGGTTAGTGACAGAGCTATCACTTTCCTTGTCTTATATGTGGATGACATACTGTTGATAGGTAATGACACAGGTATGTTGACAATTATAAAGGTATGGTTGTCAAATACATTCTCCATGAAAGACTTAGGGGAGGCAACCTATATTCTTGGAATTCGCATCTATAGAGATAGAGCGAAAAGAATAATTGGTTTATCCCAAAGTCTATACTTGGAAAAGGTGTTAAAGAGGTTTAACATGCTTGATTCCAAGAGAGGATTGTTACCAGTGAGACATGGTATCCATCTTTCTAAAGAGATGTCTCCAAAGATACCTGAAGAAAGAGATAAGATGGCCAGGATTCCATATGCTTCGGCTATTGGAAGTTTAATGTATGCAATGTTGTGTACTAGGCCGGATATGCTGTTAGTTTGACTAGCAGGTATCAATCCAATCCAGGTTTGGAACACTGGATAGCTGTCAAGAATATTCTTAAGTACTTGAGAAGAACTAAGGATTTATTCTTGATTTATGGAGGTGGAGACTTGCAATTGGATGGTTATACTGATTCTGATTTCCAATCAGATATCAATGATAGAAAGTCTACCTCTAGATATGTGTTCATTTTTAATTGAGGTGCGATCGGTTGGAAGAGTTCCAAGCGAGCACTGTAGATTCCACTACTGAGGTGAGTCTATTCTTTGCATCGGATCTGCAAGCGAAGGCTGTTTGGATAAAGAAGTTCGTGACAGAACTTACAGTAGTTCCTTCCATTGAGTCAATAGTTGACAACAATGGAGCAGTCATACAGGCTAAGGAATTAAGGTCTCACCCAAAATCCAAACACATAGAAAGGCACTACCACATTATCAGACATATAGTTGGGCAAAGGCGATATAGCCATGCAGAAAAATAACATCAGCTGAAAAATTCAGCTGATCCATTCACTAAGCCTTTGCCACAAGCTCAGTTAGACTGACATCTTGAGAAGATGGGTCTAAGATATTGTAATGAATGGCTCTAGTGCTAGTGGGAGATTGTTAGTAGTATGCCCTAGAGCATATCATTTAGTATGTATCTTGTACATAATTTTATTAATAAAAGGCATTTCCACTTTTCCGTTTACATAATATATTTATGTGTAATAGAAAAGGTCCATTGATATTTTGTTAGAAATATTATTCTTAAGTTGTTAAGAATATGAGTGACAATATTTCTAGCACAAAGTATCATAAATAGGTTCACAATCGAGGATACTTCATAATAAGGACATGACTTATCCAGAAAGATTGTATTCATGTTTGTTCCCAGGTTATTTATATGAGATATAAATAAGAAGGAATGGTGAGTCTCATGCCATATAACAAACATGATAGGCACTTATAAATGATAAGTAGGCCGAACCAGTGACACTTATGACAACCACATGGAGTTTCCTCTTGTCAATGTTTTGTCATAAATCATATCAGTGCATATAATCTTTAGACATGAGATAGCACAGTTATCTTGTATATAGGTAGTTTGAGTTTGATACTGCTTTCATACTTGTACTAAGTATGGGTATATGGGCATGTGTTGGCTCCTACTAGTTATATATGGAGATAGGTGTTGATCAAGATGGAATCCGTTCCTCTAAGTAAATAGAGATAAAATCCTATGTTCATTTAATTGTTCTTGATGTTTCAAGTTCCTGGCCAGGACAGATAGATTTATTCAGAAAAGAGTTTCTGATGAGAAAAATCTTTTTAATCAAGAACTGGAATTAAAAGAGAACATAATATTCATAGCAAATGGAGTTTGACATAAACCATGACTCCAGCTTGAGTTGGGATTTTGTAACAGAGAGATTCTAGTGCATGGTAACATATGGTTATAGGTTCATTTAAGATAAATCTTATTACTAATTGGGTGGCCATGGCATGCTATGCTAGGTGTTAATTATGGTCTATGAGGTTCATAAAATGATTTAGAGAAATCATTTATGGTAAGAAAGAGTTCTGATGATATTAAGAGTTGATATCATGTCTCATTGCCAATTAGTGATGAGCCTAGTAAGTCACACACATACACAAGTTATCACCTATTTAAATGTGATTTAATTAATTAATTAAAGAGTTTAATTGATTAATTAAATAGATTTGATTTGCAATTAAATTTCAAAGTCCCTAGCATGACTTGAAACCAAATCTAGATTATTGGATGTGTAGTATAAATTAAATTTATATTTAAAGTGTTTAAATATGAATTTAATTGATGAGAAATTAATTAATAAAGATTAATTAATTAATTTATATTTGATATAAATTAATTAGAAGAAGAAAATAATTATTTTGGGTTAAGAACTCAAAATTAAGACACAGGGGCATTTTGGTCATTTCACAGTGTGACACGTGGGACCATGAGATGGTGACACACGGGATTACACATAAGCTTGCCAAATGTTTTTTTAATCATGTAAGATGATTAAAATCAAGATTAAATATAGGTTTGACACTTGGCACAATGTGATTGGGTCACTTAAACCTAGAGCTAATCAAAAGGTGACATGTGGCTAGGGTTTAATGTGTTAACCTAGCTATTTAAGTGTGGTTATGAAATGAAAAAATAACCAGCAGCCTCTCCTCTCATTTGTCATGCCACTTTGAGCCTCTCCAGCTATTTCTCTTCATCTCTCATCAATTCAAATAGATTAGCCATCAATCTCTTGAATTAAGAACACTAGAAATTGTTTTTAGTGTCCTGTTTACATCTCTAATCTCTTAAAAGGCAGAACTTGAATTTATAATTAATAGAAAAAGCTTTAGAGGCTATTCAAGGGCTACCATAGGTGTTCTTGGTGTGGACAAGCTAGAGGGACAACATTTGGTGTCCTGAAGACGAATCTCAAAGCGCGAACACTGCGATTGCATCAAGAGGTTAGTGTAATCGTTCTTGATTTAATATAGGGTTCTAAAATTAATCTGATTAATTTTAAAATCTTAAATGGCAAATACAGATCCAAAAACATATTAAAAGAGTTTTAATATGTTGTTTATCATTGAAATCAAATAGATAAAAATAAATCTTGCATGATGCATGTGAAGGAACGGAAGCGTGAAAAACACAAGATTATACCATTGAATTCAAAAATTTTCGCCTAGGGTCACATGCGCCATGCAAGATTTATTTTTATCTATTTGATTTCAATGATAAACAACATATTAAAACTCTTTTAATATGTTTTTGAATCTGTATTTTCCATTTAAGATTTTAAAATTAATTAGATTAATTTTAGAACCCTAGATTAAATCAAGAATGATTACACTAACGTCTTGATGTGCTGCAGCGTGTCTGCGCCTTTGAGATTCGTCTTTAGGACACCAGATGTTGTCCCTCTAGCTTGTCCACACCAAAAACACCTATGGCAGCCCTTGAACAGCTTCTAAAGCCTTTTCTATTAATTAGAAATTCAAGTTCTGCCTTTTAAGAGATTAGAGATGTAAACAGGACACTAGAAACAATTTCTAGTGTTCTTAATTCAAGAGATTGATGACTAATCTCTTTGAATTGATGAGAGATGAAGAGAAATAGCTGGAGAGGCTCAAAGTGGCGTAACAATTGAGAGGAGAGGCTGCTGGTTATTTTTTCTTTTCATAACCACACTTAAATAGCTAGGTTAACACATTAAACCCTTGCCACATGTCACCCTTTGATTAGCTCTAGGTTTAAGTGACCCAATCAAATTGTGCCAAGTGTCAAACCTATATTTAATCTTGATTTTAATCATCTTGCATGATTAAAAAACATTTGGCAAGCTTATGTGTAATCCCATGTGTCACCATCTCATGGTGCCACGTGTCTGTAATGAAATGACCAAAATGCCCCTGTGTCTTAATTTTGAGTTCTCAACCCAAAATAATTATTTTCTTCTTCTAATTAATTTATATCAAATATAAATTAATTAATTAATCTCTATTAATTAATTTCTCATTAATTAAATTCATATTTAAACACTTTAAATATAAATTTAACTTATATTATACATCCAATAATCTAGATTTGGTTTCAAGTCATGCTAGGGACTTTGCAATCTAATTGCAAACCAAACATATTTAATTAATCAATTAAACTCTTTAATTAATTAATTAAATCATATTTAATTAGGTGATAACTTGTGTATGTGTGTGACTTACTAGGCTCATCACTAATTGGCAATGAGAAATGATATCAACTCTTAATATCATCAGAACTCTTTCTTACCATAAATGATTTCTCTAAATCATTTTATGAACCTCATAGACCATGGTTAACACCTAGCATAGCATGCCATGGCCACCCAATTAGTAATAAGGTTTACCTTAAATGAACCTATAATCATATGTTACCATGCACTAGAATCTCTGTTACAAAATCCCAACTCAAGCTGGAGTCATGGTTTATGTCAAACTCCATTTGCTATGAATATTATGTTCTCTTTTAATTCTGGTTCTTGATTAAAAAGATTTTCTCATCGAAACTCTTTTACGAATAAATCTATACGTCTGGCCAGAACTTGAAACATCAAGAACAATTAAATGAACATAGGATTTTAACTCTATTTACTTAGAGAACAGATTCCATCTTGATCAACACCTACCTCCATATATAACTAGCAGGAGCCAACACATGCCCATATACCCATACATAGTACAAGTATGAAAGCGATATCAAACTCAAACTACCTATATACAAGATAAGCTGTGCTATCTCAGTCTAAAGATTATATGCATCGATATGATTTATGACAAAACATTGACAAGTAAACTCCATGTGCTTGTCATAAGTGTCACGGTTCGGCCTACTTATCATTTATAAGTGCCTATCAAGTTTGTTATATGGCATGAGACTCACCATTCCATCTTATTTATATCTCATATAAATAACTTGGGAACAAACATGAATACAATCTTTACGGATAAGTCATGTCCTTATTATGAAGTATCCTCGATTGTGAACCTATTTATGATACTTTGTGCTAGAAATATTGTCACTCATATTCTTAACAACTTAAGAATAATATTTCTAACAAAATATCAATGGACCTTTTCTATTACACATAAATATATTATGTAAGCGGAAAAGTGGAAATGCCTTTATTATTAAAAATATGTACAAGATACATACTAAATGATATGCTCTAGGGCATACTACTAACAATCTCCCACTAGCACTAGAGCCATTCATTACAATATCTTAGACCTATCTTCTCAAGATGTCGGTCTAGCGATGCGTGACATAGGCTTAGTGAATGGATCATTTGGATTTTGGTGATGCTATTTTCTGCATGGCTACATCGCCTCGCCCAACTATTTCTCTAATGATGTGGTAGCGCCTTTCTATGTGTTTGGATTTCTGGTGAGTCCTTGGTTCCTTAGCCTGTAAGACTGCTCCATTGTTGTCACAGTGTAATGGAGCTGGCGACTCAATGGAAGGAACTACGTAAGTTACATCACGAACTTCTTTATCAAGCGACTTCTTTTGCGACATCGATGCGACAATACTCGACCTGCGTAGTGGAATCTGCGATCGTGCTCTGTTGGAACTCTTCCAACCGATCGCACCTCCATTACAAATGAACACATATCAGGTAGACTTTCTATCATAGATAACTGATTTGAAATAAGAATAAGTATAAAAATAAAATTGAAAGTATCCACATACATAAATCAAGAAAAAAACCTTAGTTCTTCTCAAGTACTTAAGGATATTCTTGGCGACTATCGATGTTCCAAACCTGGATTGGATTGATACCTGCTAGTTAAACTAACAGCATATGCGATATCCGGCCTAGTACACAACATTGCATACATTAAACTTCCAATAGCCGAAGCATATGGAATCCTAGCCATCTTATCTCTTTCTTCAGGTGTCTTTGGAGACATCTCTTTAGAAAGGTGGATACCATGTCTCACTGGTAACAATCCTCTCTTGGAATCAAGCATGTTAAACCTCTTTAACACCTTTTCCAAGTATAGACTTTGGGATAAACCAATTATTCTTTTCGCTCTATCTCTATAGATGCGAATCCCAAGAATATAGGTTGCCTCCCCTAAGTCTTTCATGGAGAATGTATTTGACAACCATACCTTTATAGTCGTCAACATACCTGTATCATTACCCATCAACAGTATGTCATCCACATATAAGACAAGGAAAGTGATAGCATTGTCACTAACCTTCTTATATACACATGGCTCATCCTCATTTTTGATAAAACCAAAAGATTTAATGGCTTCATCAAAACGGATGTTCCAACTCCTCGAAGCTTGTTTCAACCCATAAATGGATCGCTTTAGCTTGCATACCTTGGAACCATCTTGGGATTCAAATCCCCTAGGTTGTTCCATGAAAATGTTTTCTTCAATGTATCCATTGAGAAAGGCTGTTTTGACATCCATCTGCCAAATCTCATAATCATTGTATGCAGCTATTGCTAATAAAATCCTAATTGATTTAAGCATGGCGAGAAAGTCTCCTCATAGTCTATTCCTTGCCTTTGGCGAAACCCTTTCGCTACTAGCCTTGCCTTATAGGTCTCTACCTTTCCATCAGAACCAATTTTCTTCTTGAAAACCCATTTGTTCCCTATAGGTACAATACCTTCAGGTGGGTCAACAAGATCCCAAACTTGATTCTTATGCATGGAATCAATCTCGGATTTCATAGCATCAATCCATTTTGAAGATTCTATATCTGATATAGCTTCTTCATAGGTAAGTGGATCATCTCCATGATCTACTTCTTCATGAGTAGACAACTCTTGTTCTTCTTCATGAAGAAAACCATATCTCACTGGTGGGTGAGATACCCTGGTTGTTCTACGAGGAACAGCTGTAGATGTTTCATCAATGGGTATAGGTTGACTAGATGGATCTATATCCATCGATGCATTAGTTGGTCAGAATTCTCCAATTCTAACTCTATTTGCCTTCCTTTGCCTCCTTCTTGAACAAACTGTTGTTCAAGAAATGTGGCATCTCTACTTATCACAACCTTTTGTGTAGGCAAATAAAAATAATATCCAAAACTATCTTTTGGATATCCAACAAATCGACCTCTTTCTGATCTGGTCTCCAATTTATCAGTGTTGACTTTTGATATAAGCTGGACAACCCCAAATCTTAACATGCTTAAGACTTGGTTTTCTTCCATGCCATATCTCATAAGGTGTGGAAGAAACTGATTTTGATGGAATCCTATTCAGAATATATAAAGCTGATTCTAATGCAAATCCCCAAAAGGAGATTGGCATATCAGTATAGCTCATCATACTACGTACCATATCCAATAGGGTACGATTTCTCCTTTCAGATACACCATTCAGCTGTGGCGTTCCTGGAGGAGTCAGCTGAGAAACAATGCCATGCTCTCTCAAGTATTCATCAAATTCAGTACTCAAATATTCACATCCACGATCTGATCGAAGAGCTTTAATACTTTTTCCTGTTTGATTTTCTACTTCAGATTTAAATTTTTTGAACTTTTCAAAGGATTCATGTTTGTATTTCATCAAATACAAATACCCAAACCTTGATTTATCATCAGTAAAGGTAATAAAATAATGAAAACCCCCTCTAGCCATTTCTTTAAATGGACCACATACATCACTATGTATTAGCTCCAAAATATTTTCAGCTCTTAGCCCTTGTCCAACAAAGGGTGATCTAGTCATTTTACCCTGAAGGCAAGATTCACAAGTTGGAGTAGGCTCAGAGCCCAATGAGGATAAAATCCTCATTTTCTCCAATTTTGTAATCCTATCTTCTGCAACATGACATAACCTTAAGTGCCAAATATATTTTGAACTTGAGTTGGTTTTCACCATGGCATTGCATTCATTTATATTGCTATACTCTGGCCAGTGGAAACATTTTCTTACTAGCAATGGAAACACTTTCCTGTTTTCAATGGAAACACTTTCCTGTTGGCAGTGGAAACACTTTCCTTTGCCTTTGTCTGCTTTGGTCTTCCTTTTCTGTTTAGCTATTTTCTTGGAAGGACTAGGAATCTGAAGTTTCTTTTTCTTATTGCCCTTCTTCTTGTTGGACTTTCCAGCAGAAGAAGATGCAACCAAAGCTACCTCTTTTCCTTTATTGCCTGGCATATTCTTTTGGGCAATAACCAGTATGTTGAGTAAACCAGCTAAGGTGCATTGCTGTTTAGTCATATGGAAATTTGTCACAAAATTCCCAAAAGACTCAGGAAGGGACTGAAGGATCAAATCCGTTTGTAGTTGGAAATCCATGTTGAAGTCAAGATGTTCCAACTGCTCAATCAGCCGAATCATCTTGTGGACATGATCCCCAACATTCTGTCCCTTAGACATCCTCATACGGAATAGCTGTCTAGATATCTCATACCTAGCATTCTCTTTGTGCTCACCATACAACTCTTGTAGGTGAAGGAGGATCTCACTAGCACTCTGCATGTTCTCATGTTGCTTCTGTAACTCATTACTCATGGAAGCAAGCATGTAACACTTAGCTCTCATATCATGCTCCTTCCACTTGTCCAAAGTTTCATGTTCCTCTTGTGTGGCCTCTGGAGGTAAGGGACCAGGAACATTTGAATCTAGAACATATCCTATATGTTCAAGGTTCAAGACAAGTTTCAAATTTCTTAGCCAATCAGCACGATTAGGTCCTGTCAACCTGGTGTGATCAAGTATGCTTGCAAGGATATTGGATGGTGGTGGTTGTTTTGTGCTCATTTTTATCGAGAAAATTAGCTGTAGAAAATAACCAGATTAATTAGTAAATGTATCATGTATTTAACCAAAATGATTATGGTCTTTTAATCAAATTGGTCCTCCCACTAACTTAGCGAATCCTACACTTCCAAAGTAGAAAACGGAAATCCTAGTTGGATGGATTTCTAGTGGGTGATTGAATTCTTATAATTCTATTGATCATCCTCAGGTACATCCATTATTGGAATTACAATAAACTATAAGTGAGCAACTCCTTGCCCATCACATCTCATGTGAGGTTCAATCCTTTACATAGCCCCTAATGCTCAAAATCTCAGTACATCCATTATTGACTTATCTTGCATTAGTTAAGTTGATCCCATTGAGCGATAATTATGCAAATAATTTTAATGTCCTCAGGTACATCCAATATTGGCCACCAAACCATTTACATATTTACAACATCTCATGCTTAACAATTATTCTTAAGAAAATCTCTTAAATTAATTGCATCTCATGCAACTATTTAAAATTTCTTAAAATAATTGCCCCAATGGAGGGCTTATGTTATAATTACTTTAATTATACCATTTCCAACTTAATCATTTGTTTGGAAGATTTTATAGCCATCCTAATTACTATTAAGGTCTCACTTTGCACATTATCCATTTAGCATGCATATATCATATAATTGCATACATTCCCATACATCTCATGCATTCATGGATAAGCAGTAAATATGGTATGATCATGGACTTTCTAAGGGATTCAATTCTGAGCCACCAAGAATTGAATCAGGGCATTCCTAGGTGCATTTCATTCATTCATTTTACAAGAGTTGCTGAAGGAGTACATAATCAACACTTGATATTGAATTCCTCCCACTGGTCCCACCAATGCTCTTGACCTCCTTGAACTTCTTGCAATCCAATATTACATAGTAATCCTTGGCATACCAAGGCGAATTTACAAGAACTTAAATAAATGAAATTACAACCCAAAAAATATTACAAACTTAATAATACATGCCCAAAATAAATTAAAATAAATTAATTAATTTACAATCCCAAAGAAACATAAAAGAAATAAATCCAATCACATTGGTCTTTTATAGTCCATGATCATCCATCATGCATATCACTATTTAACAATTAAATAAAACATACATACTTAAATTAAATTGAATATATCATATTCAACTTAAAAATCTAGATTTGAACATGATTCAAATAAATTTAAAAATTCAGATTTGAATCTCATTCAAACAAATTTAAAAATTCAGATTTGAATCACATTCAAACAACTTCAAAAATTCAGATTTGAATCACATTCAAACATTTTTAAAAAATCAGATTTGAATCACATTCAAATATTTCTTAAAAAATCAGATCTGAATTTTATTGAATCAATTTTAAAAAATCAGATTTAAATATGATTCAAACAACTTTAAAAATTCAGATTTGAATCACATTCAAACAACTTTTAAAATTCAGATTTGAATCACATTCAAACAATTTTTAAAATTCTGATTTGAATCATAATTTAATTGTGTGATTAAAACAACTAATTAAACACTTTAATTAGTCAAAGAATAGGCCTTAGATCATACAACAATTGCAGAATTAAAAGCCAAACCTTGAACCACCCAAGGAACCATTGTTGCCGCCACCAATGGTGGCTTCACCATGTGTGCCGCCACACCTCATGATCCAACCAGCAATGAATCTCTTGATCTCATGATCAAACACACAATTAAATTATATAATCAACAATCTAAATGGCAAATATAGTGGCTCGATACCAATTGAAGGCAGGCGTGAAAAACACAAGATTATACCATTGAATTCAAAAATTTTTGCCTAGGGTCACATGCACCATGCAAGATTTATTTTTATCTATTTGATTTCAATGATAAACAACATATTAAAACTCTTTTAATATGTTTTTTGGATCTGTATTTGCCATTTAAGATTTTTAAAATTAATCAGATTAATTTTAGAACCCTAGATTAAATCAAGAACGATTACACTAACCTCTTGATGTCTTTGCGTGTCTGCGCCTTTGAGATTCGTCTTGAGGACACGGATGTTGTCCTCTAGCTTGTCCACACCAAGAACACCTATGGCAGCCCTTGAACAGCTTCTAAAGCCTTTTCTACTAATTAGAAATTCAAGTTCTGCCTTTTAAGAGATTAGAGATGTAAACAGGACACTAGAAACAATTTCTAGTGTTCGTAATTCAAGAGATTGATGACTAATCTCTTTGAATTGATGAGAGATGAAGAGAAATAGCTGGAGAGGCTCAAAGTGGCGTGACAATTGAGAGGAGAGGCTGCTGGTTATTTTTTCTTTTCATAACCACACTTAAATAGCTAGGTTAACACATTAAACCCTTGCCACATGTCACCCTTTGATTAGCTCTAGGTTTAAGTGACCCAATCAAATTGTGCCAAGTGTCAAACCTATATTTAATCTTGATTTTAATCATCTTACATGATTAAAAAACATTTGGCAAGCTTATGTGTAATCCCATGTGTCACCATCTCATGGTGCCACGTGTCACACTGTGAAATGACCAAAATGAGCCTCTGTCTTAATTTTGAGTTCTGAACCCAAAATAATTATTTTCTTCTTCTAATTAATTTATATCAAATATAAATTAATTAATTAATCTCTATTAATTAATTTCTCATTAATTAAATTCATATTTAAACACTTTAAATATAAATTTAACTTATATTATACATCCAATAATCTAGATTTGGTTTCAAGTCATGCTAGGGACTTTGCAATCTAATTGCAAACCAAACATATTTAATTAATCAATTAAACTCTTTAATTAATTAATTAAATCATATTTAATTAGGTGATAACTTGTGTATGTGTGTGACTTACTAGGCTCATCACTAATTGGCAATGAGAAATAATATCAACTCTTAATATCATCAGAACTCTTTCTTACCATAAATGATTTCTCTAAATCATTTTATGAACCTCATAGACCATGGTTAACACCTAGCATAGCATGCCATGGCCACCCAATTAGTAATAAGGTTTACCTTAAATGAACCTATAATCATATGTTACCATGCACTAGAATCTCTCTGTTACAAAATCCCAACTCAAGCTGGAGTCATGGTTTATGTCAAACTCCATTTGCTATGAATATTATGTTCTCTTTTAATTCCAGTTCTTGATTAAAAGATTTTCTCATCAGAAACTCTTTTCTGAATAAATCTATCTGTCCTGGCCAGGAACTTGAAACATCAAGAACAATTAAATGAACATAGGATTTTAACTCTATTTACTTAGAGGAACAGATTCCATCTTGATCAACTCTTACCTCCATATATAACTAGCAGGAGCCAACACATGCCCATATACCCATACATAGTACAAGTATGAAAGCAGTATCAAACTCAAACTACCTATATACAAGATAACTGTGCTATCTCAGGTCTAAAGATTATATGCACTGATATGATTTATGACAAAACATTGACAAGAGTAAACTCCATGTGCTTGTCATAAGTGTCACCGGTTGACCTACTTATCATTTATAAGTGCCTATCAAGTTTGTTATATGGCATGAGACTCACCATTCCATCTTATTTATATCTCATATAAATAACTTGGGAACAAACATGAATACAATCTTTCTGGATAAGTCATGTCCTTATTATGAAGTATCCTCGATTGTGAACCTATTTATGATACTTTGTGCTAGAAATATTGTCACTCATATTCTTAACAACTTAAGAATAATATTTCTAACAAAATATCAATGGACCTTTTCTATTACACATAAATATATTATGTAAACGGAAAAGTGGAAATGCCTTTTATTATTAAAAATATGTACAAGATACATACTAAATGATATGCTCTAGGGCATACTACTAACAGCATGTGACCCTAGGTGAAAATTTTTGAATTCAATGGTATAAACTTGTGTTTTTCACGCTTCCGTTCCTTCAGACCGCACCGAGAAGTCACGGCATGGACCGTTGACTAGCCCTGGATCGTGGGGAACCCTGAAAAATATTTTTAGGACTTAGATAAATGTCTATTGAAGTATAAATGCCATTAGAAATATGAAAGAAAAATGAATTAATTAGTACAAAGAAAAGTGAGAAATCGAAAAACGGACAAAATCTGGTGTTACCGAAAAATCGGGATTGCAACCCGAACAGAGGCATTGCGGTCATTTGACACCCTGAGTTGTCTTTTGACCTAAATGTCCATTAAAAATATATGATTTTACACTTGGAAAATGTCATAAAAATTAAAATTGTGGTATATGATAATAATAGTGCAAGAAATGGGGTATAATTTGAGTAATTAAAACTTTAACATATAATATAATTAAATTATGATGAGTGGAGCACTATGGAGTTAAATAAATCATAAGTGGATAGAAATATCCTCTAACAAATCTACAATTCATCTTCTTCTCTTGAAAAGTCCCATTAGCCACATGAAAGCTCTCAAACCTCTCCCATGGCCGCCCACCTTCAAGCCATTACAACTCCATGATCAAGCCATCTTTTCCCACACTTTTCTTCATTAAAGTTTATCCTCATCTTGCAAGGAAGAGTTTGATAGTAATTTTAAGAAGTTTTGGTGAGGTTTTGAAGAATTTTCAAACTGGTAGGTTTGTGTTTTGAATTATTGTTTCATTAAAGTTTGTAAGGATGTTATGGGTACTTAAATTATAGAGAGATTTTTGAGGTTTGATGTTTAAAGGGGGATGTGTACTTTTGGCAGCCATGGAAACTCCTTGAGGATAGTTTATTCTTGCTTGTAAATGGTAGATTAAAAGGTTGATTATGTGTTTATATGTGTAGGAATAAATTGGATAATGTGTACTAAGTATATTGTGAATGTATACTTGAATTTGGAAGCTTGGACATTAATGGAAAGAGGTGTATGATTTGGCAGCTTGAATGGTGAACCATAAAAATGTTATTTCATGTTTGGTTTAGGGTGATTGAATTGTTAAAAATATTAATGTTAAATTGTGGTACTTGTTATGACAGCTTGTGTATATGTATGATGGTGTGAGGTTAGACATGTAAATGAGCTAAGTTAGGTGATTGAATTGTTATAATTTGAGCTTGAAAAATTTGGTACTAGATGGTGCATATTGAGGGTGATTGTACGCTACCAAAATGACCAACAATATGTTTTGAAATGTGTTTAGGTTATGGTACAAACCAGAATTGGCATGAATGTGTAGTTTGGTAAGTGTTAAAAGTGTCCTTGATGAGTAATGAATAAAATGCAATAGGGCAGTTTATGTTATGGACCTAGAACCTTATGTGTGTGGCTCCAATTGGTATGAAACCAATTGGAGGTGAAACTAGGCATAAAGTGTGCCAACTTTCATGAAGGAAGCTTACCAAAATTCTGCTTGTAAGGTAACTTGAAAAATGACCAAATTCGGATTAGTGCAATTAAGGCCTGAAAATTTACCATTTGGGCAGCAGTTAGTGTTTTGGCCATAACTTACTCAAAACAGGTCCAATTGACCTGAAATTTTGACCATGAATATTATGACCTATATCTACAAGTCTTATGAAGACACCAAAGCCCAGAAATGACCATAAGCAAGTCAAACAGCTTGCACACGTTCGGGTCCAAAAACTGGTTGTACCTAAAATGACCTAAAATGACCTAAAGTGACCAATTGTGATGCATTTTGACCAACAATAGTAAAATGACCATAACTTGGTCTACATAACTCAGAATGACCTGAAACTTTGCTCCGCATGCAATAAGACATAGATCTACAAGTTTGTAGTTTTGACCAAAAATCAAAAATTGAGGGAACTAGGTCGTCTGGCTAAGTCAAACTAGTATCCTGGAATCCAGCAAATTGCAAGAAAACGCAATATACATGGAAATGAATTGGGTAACATGTATCAACCCTAAAAGACTATTGAATGTGACATATTGGTAACATTAAAACCTAATTCACCTAGAATGCATCGAGGGTTGACATCTTAGGTTGACTAAGGAAATAATAGAATTCAGTGAATTAATTATCAAGCATTATCGTTAGAGATAGTTTAAATGAGTACTGAAACACTTCAAATTGTGTGTTTCAGTTAGCAAAGACTCAGGGAAGGGGAAGGAAACACTGAGTCAGAGCCAAGAGACAGTTATCAAAGGTTTGTGCACAACTAGTTTTTAACTGATTTTGTTTTGAATATTTCATATGATTAAATGACATATTTTTCTTATGTATTATATTTAACAAGCATTGGATTTAATTCAATGATTATTGAAATTGTTATAGTATGTATGAATTTAGCTTTGTGAAATGGTATTTCCACAAGTATTAAGCATTGTTATGGATTGAATAAATTATGTTTTGGAAAATTGTGATAGAACATGTTTTGAATTGTGATGGTAATTTTCATGGAAAAATGCAAATTTATGATTTGAATTGTGATGAGCATAAAAATTATTGGATATTGGAATTGAATTTGAATCAAATTATATTGTGATTTATACTCACTAAAAGGATTGTGATATTGTTTTATATCTCACTATAGATGCTTGACTAGGTTATTACCTGTCTCTCTCATTTGTTGGGAAGACAATGGAGTTAGTTGTGTTTTGATTACCATGGTACGTGCACAGGATTATATTTTCCTCTGATTTGAGGTTAGATCTATGTTTTTTATCGTTATATCCCTTGCGGAAGATTCATTATTGTGATGTGTACTGTGCACAATGATTCGACCTCCTCGATCATAGGGAGTTAGAATCTGATTCGACCTCCCCGACCATAGGGAGTTAGAATCACTTCGAATATGGCCCTTTCGGATTAGTCTTGCATAGTTAGTGAGATAAAGAAAGATTTTTGAGATAAAGAATGATTTTTGAGATACAACATAATTTTTGAGAAACATAATGGTTTTTGAGATACAGAATGTTTTTTGAATAGTAAAGAATTGTGATTTCAATTATGATTTATGTATAATTGATTTTGTTGGAATTACCTTAAATGGTTAGTTATAATTTAATAAATTGAATTTCGTGATCAAAGTCATTTTATACAAAAGATTTACATTATTGGCAATGAATATTTTGAGTTTTAGAATTTGATGAGTATTCAGATTTCCAAATTATTTGCTGTAAATTTTGTCAATTTATATTGTACTATGTTTTAAATTATAGTTGTCCACCACTGAGTTCACCACTCAGCGATAGCTTTGTATGCTGTCGCAGGTAAGAAGAGCATAAAGCAGTGAGTAAGTTTCTTTGAAGACACATTCAGATCAGCTCCAGGTATATCATAGGTATACCCATGTACATAGGTTTTGATGTATGCATGTAATAATATGTATGTAAATTATTTGAGCAGTTGTATAAAAACTCTTATAAAATATTTTGGTTTGTAATTAAATGTAAATTATTGTAAAGGTAAATTTGGGGTTTCATTTATCTGAATAGTTTTGTAATATTAATTTTGAGTCATGTAATCAATGAAATGTTTCTTTTATGAGGAGATTGATTTGATTATTGAGATTTGAATTATGGGTTCAAATGAAGTTATTGAAGTTGTATTTGAGAAAACATATTGGGAGTGTGTTCTTTGCAGGTTTTGAAGAACTATTTTCTCAAAATACATTCGGCACTTTTCTGAAATTTAGAAAAAAATTTTATAACACCAGATTTTAATCGATGATTTAAATTTCATGAAAATTATTTTAAAATCCCTTGTAGTATATTTAATGGATTATCGGTAGGCGAAGTACAGTAATTCATTAGGTGTACTACGGGATCATGTTACATCTTACAGGGGAGTAGGGTGTGACACTCACAAGGGCAACGTGAAATAGAGAAGAGGGAGAAACCTATGGGTCAGAGCTCGAATTGTCATCTGGAAAATAAAAGCAAGACATAAAAGAACAATTTCCTTTTTGGAAATGGGGCCAAACAGTGGCCACAAACTGTCCAAAGTAATATGCAAAGTTAAAATCTCGAAATTGAACCTAAAGAAAGGTTCTTGAAAAACATTATCGGCTTATCCCTACTAAGTCACTATAAACTAAATTACTTAAAACAGGTATGTGGGACCCACTTTCCCACTGTACATTGACATGGAAATTTCGTTATCACTACATGCTAAATCACATGAAATAGTGATGTGGGACCCACCTTTTCTACAATACATGGATATGAAGATTTTGTTAGACAATTGATAATGCTTAATTGCTCAAAGTAAACCTAGGCTTATGTATATTGTATGGATCGATTGGTATACCAATTAGGAATTACAGATAGCAGTACTGCCTACATGGAAAGTCATGGATTGACAATATATGGTTGACATGATTTTAAAAGACAATGAATATCGGTATTAGGGGGCTTGCAGGGATGGCGATACGTAACGTCTGCAAAGTGCTCTGATAGGTACCACCCAAGGGCTTGTAGGGACGGCAATACGTAACGCCTGCAGGTGCTTTGATAGGTACCCTTAATTGCCACCAAAGACAGAGAAGGGGCTTGCGGGGACGACGATACGTAACGTCTGCAAGTCCTTTGATAGATTACTTGAGCATAAATATAAGTAATGAGTTTTAAATTTAAATAATTACATAAAGAGACCACTTATATGACTTTAAAATACAGAGAAGGAAATAAGTGTGCAGATAAGATATTAGAAAACCTAGTCCATGAGGTTATAACGTAGTGACTATGTAATGTTCTCGATGTCTGTATTGTAAGCTGCAGATTATAGTACCAACATGGGATTATTGTGTAGAGCTACATGCTTCCTCGTGGTACAACAAAATTAGAATATTTATAAGTAATCTATAAATTGATACAATTACGCCCGAATAGAGTGCTATTACAGGAAATAAATGTGAAAATTTTAGTCAGAAATTTAAAACTTCAGAACTAGCCTGTCGAAAGGCTACACTTGTAAGGTAGCTGGAGTCAGTAACTCGGTTATAATAATGTGAACTACCTGTACCACAGTAATTGCTATAAGTTTAGAGATATCAGTATGACTTATCATCCTCAGACGGATGGATAGTCGAAACAAGTAATTCAGGTAAATTCTGAAACTCATTGAGTTTCTGTAAATAATGAAATGAAATGATAATAATAACCTATAAAATGTAATAAGAACTTGAGAATATATTGAGAACTTGTGTCCTTGAATCCGAGGGGAGATGGGACAGATACCTCCCACTAATAGAATTTGTATACAATAATAAGTGTCAAGCTAGCATACAAACGGCACCCTATGAAACATTGTAAGGGAACGGATAACTATGGATTTTGTGATAAGACTTCCGAGGACACAGAATAGTCATGATGCAGTATGGGTCATAGTTGATAGACTAACCAAGTCTGCTCACTTTTTGCCAGTCCGGATTGACTATAGTTTGAGAGATTGGCCAGATTGTACATAAATGAGATTGTAAAACTGCATGGAGTGCCAGTATCGATTGTATCAGATAGAGATCCTAGGTTCACTTCTAGATTATGAGGTAGTTTTCAGAGAGCCCTAGGAACTAGATTGAACTTTAGCACGGCATTCCACCCAGGGACAGATGGCCAATCTGAGAGGGTAATTCAGATATTGGAGGATATGCTACAGGCTTGTGTGATTGAGTTTAAAGGTAGTTGGGATACACACTTGCCTTTGATTGAGTTTGCTTATAACAATAGCTACCAATCAAGCATTGGGATACCTCCATATGAAGCTTTATATGGCAAAAAGTGTAGAATTCCCCTATGTTGGGATGAAGTAGTTGAAAGGAAGATAATTGGGCTAGAAATTGTTCAGCAGACAGAGGAAAAGATCAGATTGATCGGAGATCGACTCAAGGCTGCATCAGACCGTCAGAAGTCCTATGTTGATATGAAGAGAAGAGAAATTGAATATGCAATGGGTAATAAGGTATTCCTTAAAGTTTCTCCTTGGAAGAGGACATGAGGAGACAGTACCCACATCTGTTCAGAAACTGATGCCAGTTAAAATTTCGAGACGAAATTTATTTTAAGGGGGGGAGAATTGTAACACCCATATGTTCGGTAGTGCGTTCTATTGTTTCGGTGACCAGTGTTGTCCGGACAGCTAGGATGCCTAGAACTACACTTAGATATGGGTGAGGAGACATAAAATAATGAAATACAAGAAAAGAAAATACAAAAAAACAAATGAAAAATAATAGCAATGAAATGTAACCAAGTTAAACGAGCCGAGAACCATAGTGATGGGTAACCGCACTGGGAAGTTATGGCGTGGACCATTGACTAGCCATGGACCTTGGGGAACCCTGAAAAATATTTTTAAAACTTAAATATGAAGGAACGGAAGCGTAAAAAACACAAGTTTATACCATTGAATTAAAAAATTTTCACCTAGGGTCACATGCATCATGCAAGATTTATTTTTATCTATTTGATTTCAATAATAAAAAACATATTAACAACATATTAAAACTCTTTTAATATGTTTTTGGATCTGTATTTTCCATTTAAGATTTTAAAATTAATCAGATTAATTTTAGAACCCTAGATTAAATCAAGAACGATTACACTAACCCCTTGATGCACTGCAGCGTGTCTGCGCCTTTGAGATTCGTCTTCAGGACACCAGATGTTGTCCCTCTAGCTTGTCCACACCAAGAACACCTATGGCAGCCTTTGAACAGCTTCTAAAGCTTTTTCTATTAATTACAAATTCAAGTTTTACCTTTTAAGAGATTAGAGATGTAAATAGGACATTAGAAACAATTTCTAGTGTTCTTAATTTAAGAGATTGATGGCTAATCTCTTTGAATTGATGAGAGATGAAGAAGAATAGAAGAAAAGCCTCAAAGTGGCATGACAAAGGAGAGGAGTGGCTGCTGGTTGCTTTTCTTTTCATAACAACACTTAAATAGCTAGGTTAACACATTAAACACTTGCCACATGTCACCCTTTGATTAGCTCTAGGTTTAAGTGACCCAATCACATTGTGCCAAGTGTCAAACCTATATTTAATCTTAATTTTAATCATCTTACATGATTAAAAAAAATATTTGGCAAGCTTATGTGTAATCCCATGTGTCACCATCTCATGGTGCCACGTGTCACACTGTGAAGTGACCAAAATGCCCCTGTGTCTTAATTTTGAGTTCTTAACCCAAAATAATTATTTTTCTTCTTCTAATCAATTTATATCAAATACAAATTAATTAATTAATCTCTATTAATTAATTTCTCATTAATTAAATTCATATTTAAACACTTTAAATATAAATTTAACTTATACTATACATCCAATAATCTAGATTTGGTTTCAAGTCATGCTAGGGACTTTGCAATTTAATTGCAAACCAAACCTATTTAATTAATCAATTAAACTATTTAATTAATTAATTAAATCATATTTAAATAGGTGATAACTTGTGTATGTGTGTGACTTACTAGGCTCATCAGTAATTGGCAATGAGACATGATATCAACTCTTAATATCATCAAAACTCTTTCTCACCAAAAATGATTTGTCTAAATCATTTTATGAACCTCATAGACCATGGTTAACACCTAGCATAGCATGCCATGGCCACCCAATTAGTAATAAGGTTTACCTTAAGTGAACCTATAATCATATGTTACCATGCACTAGAATCTCTCCGTTACAAAATCCCAACTCAAGCTGGAGTCATGGTTTATGTCAAACTCCATTTGCTATGAATATTATGTTCTCTTTTAATTACAGTTCTTGATTAAAAGGATTTTCTCATCAGAAACTCTTTTCTGAATAAATCTATCTGTCCTGGCCAGGAACTTGAAACATCAAGAACAATTAAATGAACATAGGATTTTATCTCTATTTACTTAGAGGAACATATTCCATCTTGATCAACACCTACCTCCATATATAACTAGTAGGAGCCAACACATGCCCATATACCCATACTTAGTGTAAGTATGAAAGCAGTATCAAACTCAAACTACCTATATACAAGATAACTGTGCTATCTCAGGTCTAAAGATTATATGCACTGATATGATTTCTGACAAAACATTAACAAGAGTAAACTCCATGTGCTTGTCATAAGTGTCACTGGTTCGGCCTACTTATCATTTATAAGTGCCTATCATGTTTGTTATATGGCATGAGACTCACTATTCCATCTTATTTATATCTCATATAAATAACTTGGGAACAAACATGAATACAATCTTTCTGGATAAGTCATGTCCTTATTATGAAGTATCCTCGATTGTGAACCTATTTATGATACTTTGTGCTAGAAATATTGTCACTCATATTCTTAACAACTTAAGAATAATATTTCTAACAAAATATCAATGGACCTTTTCTATTAAACATAAATATATTATGTAAACGGAAAATTTGAAATGCCTTTTCTTAATAAAAATATGTACAAGATACATACTATGTAACACCCCTATGTTCGGTAGTGCGTACTACTGTTCCGGTGACCAGTATTGTCCGGACAGCTAGGATGCCTAGAATTACACTTCGATATGAGTGAGGAGACATAAAATAATGAAATACAAGAAAAGAAAATACAAGTAAAACAAAGGAAAAATAATATCAAAGAAATGTAACCAAGTTAAGCGAGCCGAGAACCCTAGCGATGGGTGACCGTACCGGGAAGTCACGGCGTGGACCGTTGGCTAGCCCTGGACCGCGGGGAACCCTGAAAAATATTTTTAGGACTTAAATAGACCCCTATTGAAGTATAAATATCATTAGAAATATTAAATAAAAATTAAATAATTAGTACAAAGAAAAGTGGGAAATCGAAAAACGGACAAAACCCGGTGTTACCGAAAAATCGGGAATGCAACCCGAACAGGGGCATTGTGGTCATTTGACATCCCAAATTGTCTTTTGACCTAAATGTCCATTAAAAATAAATAATATTATACTCGGAAAATATAATGAAAAATTAATTTAGGGGTACCTAATGTAAAAAGTAAAAATGGAGGGTAAATTGACTAATTATCACATTTAAACATAAAATATAATTGATTTTGTGTAAGTGGACCACTATGGAGTAAATTGAACACAAAAAGGGCAGGTGTAAACCCACTACACAATCTGCAATTCATCTTCTTCAATTGAGAAATCCCATTGCCGCATGAAAGCTCAAACTCCTCCCATGGCCGCCCACCTTTAAGCCTTTACAAATCCATGATCAAGCCATCTTTTCCCACACTTATCTTCATCAAAGTTTATCCCCACTTCACAAAGAAGAAGTAGATACCAATATTAAGAAGTTTTAGTGAAGATTTAGCAAGTCCCAACAATAGGTAAGTTGGAGTTTTTGATTATTGCTTTGTTAAAGTTTGTAAGGATATTATGGGTGTTTGATTTATGGAGAAATTTTTGAGTTTTGATGTTGAATGGGAAAGTGCACTTTTGGCAGCCATGGAAGCACCTTGAAGGCAGTTTATTTGTGCTTGTAAATGGTGAATTAAATGATTGATTAAATGTATATTGTGTAGGAAATTGTTTGGGTGATGTATACTTAGTATATGTAAATGTAAATGAAATTTAAAGCTTGGAAAGTAATGGAATGTAAGTGTACCATTGTGGCAGTTTTCTAACTCTTGAGGAATGCTGGAATTTATGCTTGGTTTATGGAATTATGATATTAAAATGTGTTGGTTGTTATGGTAGTTTGAGTGTAACACCCCTCACCCGACTACAGTGTAGCCGAGCAAAGTGTGCTACATTCGGTGCCGGAGCACCCTATCTTATCTTACTTTATTCCTTTCATATTTTGATCTCGATATATTTTAATATTAATAAATTTTTCGATGGAGAAACCAGCGGAGTTTCCCCTATTTTATTACCAGTTGACGTATTTTACTATTTACCTGTTTGAAAGTTTTAATAATATTTTACAAATAAAATCTCATCAATTATTTTCATAACCATCTCATAATTCACATCTCATTCATATATCTCAATTTCATATTCATTTCCATGCATTATCTATATATTTCAAATCTGTCTTCGAATCCATACAATCTCATTCATGCTCAAATCACATAAGTAAAATTTTCAAATTTCTTTAATTTACATAATTTCATAATTTACATGATATATAAATTAATTACATATGAAAAAGCTAATTTATTAAATTACATTACATTTCTATTAATTACCTGCTCATAATCTACATTATAATACAATATCTAGCATTTTATACTAAATACAAAATATGATCTATATGGGCCCTATCTACATGCATTGCTGAGGAGGTGACAACCTTGAATACTCCAGCTACTTCTGCAGATCTGGACTCCAAAAATCTTAGTTAAAGTACCTGCGCGAGGAAACAAACCCATCGCGCTAAGCATTGCTGTTTAGTGGTGCAATAATAGAACAAGAAAATAAAATATACAAATAAAGAAAGAACGAAGCATAATTTGAATATTTAAGAATCTGTTTAATTTAATACAATGTGTCTAATATTAATTATCTTTTGTTCTCATTTGTTTCGCTTTGGAAGAGTTTAATTCTGAAATTCACAGTGATAATGTACAACATACAGAATTAATAAAAATACTCAGTTTATATTTATATGGAAATAGAAGGCACATTTAAAATATTTAGTTAAGTTTTACCTATTTTTGCAACTCTTTTATCATTTTACTTAACAATTTTTTTTTTTTTATGTGGTTTGGATCATTTCATAATTCTAACTAATTCTTTTGAAGTCTTATTAACTCATTTATTTGATTTCTAATATTTTTAATTACTAATAGTCTTAATTTATTTCAATAAATTACACTGCCCAAGTAACCTACGACAGGCTGACTAAACTGGATAACGGGTCGTTGGCACTGGACACCGCGGTGCCTCGGGCCATCATACCATGGGACGCAAAACGTCAACCACGTATGCAGTCAGTATGGCTAAAAAGCCATGTTATCACATAATCGGGCATAAAAGCCATGAATGTTGGCATAAAGCCATGAATGTGGGCACAAAGCCATGAATACGAGCATAAAGCCATGAATACAGGCATAAAGCCTTTTGCAGTACTGCTAAAACAATACCCTATTGGCATGCCAAACTATCCAATCTGACACACATGTCTAGGTAATACAAGGGCACATAATATCATTAAATATTAATATATTGTGTTTTATGACTTTATTATTTCATGATAAATTTCAATTATAATTCATACATTCATTTGATCATTTATATGATCACAATTCACATCAATTATCCTTTTATACCATTTTACTCAAAATACTCCTCCTCTCTATAATAATGAGAACTAATGTCTCATTTATACATTAATATGGTTTATTTATTTATTCATTATGTTATTCATATTGATCACAATTCTAAACAATGGTTCACATGTACCATTGTATTCAAAACATTTTTCCTTTCTCATTTATACATTCAAGAATCTACTTATGTAATTACAAATTTTATATTTCAAGTTGAGTTACTAATATTTTATGAATTCCATTTGTGATGGGCATATAAGCCCTAGCTATCTATTCACATCAATTAGGTGACTTATTTTTCATGTTTCAAGTAATCCATGAATATTTCATGGATTTTAAATTTATGGCTTTAATTTCTTTTTAACAATTTTGACTAGGATGCATAGCCTACATTTGTCATACAATTCTAAGCATTTAAGCTTAGAATTGGTTCTAGGTCTTCATCTTAATTTACTAATCATTTTGATTACAATTCACCTACTAGTCAACCAAAATGTTGACTTTTTTATACTTAATGGATATATTAATTCTAATTAAACCAAGATCCCACTTTTTTAGTTTTACATTTGCTAGTATTAATTGCCAATTGCAATTTAAAGTCCCCTAGATGCATTTCTAATTTCAAATTTTGAATTTTCAAGTTTTGGTGTCACTATTCACCTTATTGGTCAATAAAAATGTTGACTTTTGGATAGAAAATAGGTACATTGGTTTTAACACACCCAACATACCACATTTTGCATTGAAAACTTGTTGGCATTAAGCATTAATACCATTTCTAAACTTAAACCAAGGGAAGCAGAATTTTCAATTTTTGAAGCCTAACTTTACTGTTCCATTAAGCACTGTTGCAATGGGAATTTGAGGAAATGGTAAACATGAAAGTTGTTCGTTATTTTGTCTAGTTGAATTTCTTTTTTTAAATCACTCCATTTGGAGTTTGTAGCTCCAATTATGGTCCAAAAACCACAGCTGGCCGGATTGAAAAAACTGCAGAATTACCAAATCTACAGTACCATGAACAGTGACTGCCACTGTCTTGTTGGATAGGTTCTGGTCATAATTTGGGATAGGTTTCTTCCTTAAAGTTGTTTTTCCATGTCTTAACTTGTTTCTGTAAAAATTTCAGGTCAATTGACCATATCTATAGTGAGTTATGGCCAAATGAACAGTTACTGTTCATTTGGTCATTCTGCAGAATTGGCTTGCAGGGTACCCGGATTGGGGCCAACTTTTGGTCCTCTTGCTTTGGTCTTTTGGGCATGGTTTCTTCAGCAAAAATGTGCCATTATAAGTGTAGTTTCATGTACAATTGGCCAAACACCAATTGGACCAATACAGCCAAAGATATGGCAGTCCAAACAGGCTAGACTCACAGCCTCCCTGCTGCTGTCACTAGGCAGCCTACCATTTCACTTTGCCATGCTATATTTCAGTCCAATTTATGGTCAACTCACCTCAAATGGTCACTAATTGACCATTAGAATGTTCTTTAACAATTTCATAAGCCAAGTCAAATTTGCACCCCCAAACCCTAGCCCAAATTCAAGGTTCACCCATATTACCTTGGTTTAACTCACTAATTCATTATCCACATGTATATATTCCTTAATCATGATCTTTAGTCCACTTTAAGTCCATCAAAACAATCAATCTTATCCCTTCCTTAGGGCTGCCAAAATTCAGGCCATGCATACACATAAATTTCATTCATTTGGCTTTCAAATTCTTACTCCCTTTTAAGTCTTTAACATGAAAATAAAGAGTTCTAAGTATATATGTGTACTAACCTTTAAGTGGCACTTCTTGGACTTGTATTCTCCTTAGAATTTCTCCTCTATGTGGCTGCCTAGAGCTTCCTTAGGGTGTGTGGATAAGTTTTAGTGAAGGTGACTTAGGGTTTTGGGGTGAGGAAAGCATGGAAATTGAAGCTTTAGAAAGTTTGTTAATGGAGGAGTGAGGGAGGAGGTGTAAAACGTTTTGAAGAAGGAAAAGGGCTGCTGTTCTTTTCACTTCAATTTTCTGCCCATTTGACTCATTTTAATTTGTTTATGGACATGTGTCACAAGGTGATTTGGTGAGAGTGCTTAGTGACATAAGCATGAGGTTAAAATTGCAATTTTAATTCATTTTCTTTTCTTTTCTTTGCTACTCATTTTCAATTCAATTTTTAGCAATATTTATTCATATTTTATGTCATAATAATTATTTACTCAACTGGACGAGTTGGCCAAAAATCGTCTCTGAAGGCGAAATGACCAAAATGCCCTCCGTTTGGCTTAACGGGTCAAAATTGTCTGTACCGATTGAAAAATTTTTCTAAATATTTTCTTGGCATTCTAATGCCATAGGAACCTCAATGACCCTTTTCTGGAGTCCCAAAAATTATTTTATGAATTTTTCCCCGGGTCTAGGGCTCCTCGTTGCGAGAACCGCAACTTCCCTCTGGTTACCCATCGCTTGGGCACCGGCTCGTTTAACTTGGTTGTATTTTATTTCTAAAATTTTTCCTAAATTTTTGTTATTAATATTTGAGTTAATTATGGTTCCTAACTTTAGTTTAAATATTTTTTCGGACGTTCTAGCTGTCCGGACCGACACCGGTCACCGGAACAGTAGAATGTACGGAGTTGCTACGGTGAGGGTGTTACATTGAGTGCATGTATGATGGTGTGAAGTTGGATATATAAATGAGCATAAATTGGTGATTGGATTGTTGTAAATTGAGTTGGACAAATTCTGCACTTATTGGTGCACATTGAATGTAATTGTAAGCTGCCAAAATGACCTATAAAATGTTGTAAATTATGTTTAGGTTGTGGTACAACCATAATTGGTTTGAATGTTAAGTTTGGTGAGTATTAAAAGTGATGCTTGATGTGTATGCAAGAATTGTAATAAGGCAGTTTGAGTTTTAGGCCTATAACTTTAAGTGTGTGGCTCCAATTGGTATGAGACCAATTGGACGTGAAACTAGGCACAAAATGTGCCAACTTTCATGAAGGAAGCTTGCCAAAATTCTGCTTGCAAGGTAGCTTGAAAAATGACCAAATCCGGATTAAGTGCAATTGAGGCCTGAAAACTTACCATTTGGGTAGCAGTTAGTGTTTAGGCCATAACTCACTCAAAACAGGTCCAATTGACCTGAAATTTTAACCATGAATATTAAGACCCATATCTACAAGTCTTATGAAGACACCAAAGCCCAGAAATGACCATAAGCAAGTCAAACAGCTTGCACAAGTTCGGGTTCAAAAACTGGCCGAACCTAAAATGACCTAAAGTGACCTAAAATGACCAATTTTGGTGCAATTTGACCAGCAATAGTAAAATGACCATAACTTGGTCTACATAACTCAGAATCACCTGAAATTTTGCCTCGCGTTCCATAAGACATAGATCTACAAGTTTGTAGTTTTGACCAAAACCCGAAAACCGAGGAAACTAGGTCGTCCGGCTAGGTCAATCTAGTATCCCAGAATCCAGCAAATTGCAAGAAAATGCAGTATACACGAAACTGAAATTGGTAACATGTACCAACCCTAAAAGACTATTGAATGTGACATATTAGTAACACTAAAACCTAATTTACCTAGAACGCATTTAGGGTCAACATATTAGGTTGACTAAGTAAATAATAGAATTCAGTGAATTAATTATCGAGCATTATCGTTAGAGACAGTTTAAATGAGTACTGAAACACTTCAAATTGTGTTTCTCAGTTAGCAAAGACTCAGGAAAAGGGAAGGAAACACTGAGTCCAGACCAGGAGACAGTTATCAGAGGTTTGTGCACAACAACTATTTCTTTTGAATTTTTCAATTGAAATGAATTATGACTATTTGTACATTATTGTTTTAAATTGTGGAAATGTGTTTGAATGGATATTTATCGCTTAAAAAGCACTGTAAATGGTTTGAAATTGTGAGAAATTGTTTGAATGATATTGATGGATACTTCTTGATTGAAAAGCCTTGGAAATGGTTTGAAACCGCAGCTATCATGTATATTGATTGTATTCCTCGCTAGCTTGTCTAGTGGGACGAATTGAATTCCCTCTCTGGCTGAAGTGTTGAGGTGTGTGCCTATTGAGGACGAATTGGATGAGTACTCATATTTTTGCTAGCTAGCTATGTTATTCCTCATTAGTCATCGACTTTTGGGACGAATTGAATACCTCATTAGCCATCGGCTTTTGGGACGAATTGAACTTTGGGACATGATTAAGCTGTGTGTGATTTATTAATATGTATTATGAGATTGTGAAATGGAGTTAAATTCTTATTGACATTCACTGTCTTTTGAGTTTAATCATGATTTGATTTACTGAAATTATTGTGATATTGAGGAATAGAGTTTTAAATTCTTGTTGACATTTATTGTGCTGAATTTAACTATGATTTTACGTATCAATCATTTAAATGATTTACGAATTGTGATTTAAAGTTGTATTTGGTTAATGTTGTGCACCACTGAGACATTGTCTCAGCGATAACTTTCTTTTTATTGCTGTCGCAGGTAGACAGACAGACAGGGCAGCAGATTAGGCTGCTAGTACATCCAGCGAGAGATTATCGGGTATAACGAGTATACCATATTTTGCATTTTGTACTGTAATGTATAACCACTATATGTATATATTGTTTTTGGTTTTGAGCAGTTGCAAATTAAAATAGTACATTGAAGCTATAAAGTAAATTATGAGTTATTTTGACTTGTAAAAATTGTATTATATTTCTTTCATCTCAGTCTTTGAAAAGTCACTGTGGATTTGAGTTGAGAAATATGTTGTATTGAGAGATATGTTGGAGTTGAGATTTGGAAATATATTGAAGTGCTTTTTTACAGGTTTTCTGAAGAACTGTTTTATCCAAAATACAGATGGCACTCTGCCAAAATTTTTACAGAAATTCCAAATAATTCAAATGTGTTAGTTCTATCACTTCAGTTCAAAAAGGTTTTTAACACCTGTAAATAGTGCTCACCATTGTAAAAGAAGTAAGAAAAGTTTTTAAAATCCCTTGTAGTGTATTTAATGGATTATCAGTAGATGGAGTTGGTAATTCATTAGGTATACTACGGGATCATGTTATGCCTTACAGAGGGGTAGGGTGTGACATACTAAATGATATGCTCTAGGGCATACTACTAACAAAATAAACATCAATTGAAGTATAAATGTCATTAGAAATATCAAAGAAATATTAATTAATTAGTACAAAGAAAAATGAGAAATCGAGAAAATGATAAAACTCAGTGTTACCGAAAAATCGGGAATGCAACCCGAACAGGGGCATTGTGGTCATTTGACACACCGAGTTGTCTTTTGACCTAAATGTCCATTAAAAATAAATGATATGACACTTGGAAAATGTCATGAAAAATTAAAATAGTGGTATATAATCTAAGTAGCAAAAGATAAGAGAAAAATATGGAAAATTGGAAAGTTTAACATTAAAATACCCTTTTATTCAATTAGTGCTCCACTAATACCACTTAAGTGGACCACTAATCAACCCTTGGATAGAAAAATTCTGTCATCTTCAACCTTGGGAAGAACCAGCCGAAACCTTGGTGAGAGAAACCTCCATGGCCAAATTGCATGCAAGCTCTCATTTCATCACTTTTAAGCCATAAATTCATGCAAGTCCCTTCCTTAAAAGTGATCCTCACACCATGGACAGTAGATAGGCAGCAAGAAAGTTAAGTTTGGGTGAGGTTTTGAAGAACTTCAAAAGTGGTAAGTGAGTGTTTTCAATTCTTGTTTCATTAAAAGTGTAACCAAGGTTGTGTGTAGTTGATTTGTAGAAGAAGTTTTAAAGTTTGATATTTTAATGGAGATGTACCTTTTGGCAGCCATGGAACTTCACTATGAACAGCTTGTTCTTGCATGTAAATAGTGGTTTGAATGTCACACCCTACTCCCCTATAAGATGTAACATGATCCCGTAGTACACCTAACGAATTACCATACTTCGCCTACCGATAACCCATTAGATATACTACAAGGGATTTTGAAACAATTTTCGTGAAATTTAAATCATCAATTAAAATTTGGTGTTATAAAATTTTTTTCAAAATTTCAGCAAAGTGCTGGCTGTATTTTGAGAAAACAGTTCTTCAATCCTACAAAAGAAAATTCTCCCAATATGTTTTCTCAAATACAACTCCAGTAACTTCATTTCAATTCACAATTCAAATTTCAATAAACAATCCATTCATTTTCAAACTAATCTCATCATAAAGAAACATTTCATTGATTACAAGACTCAAAATTTATATTACAAGACTATTAAAGTAAATGAAATCTGAAATTTACATTTACAATAATTTACATTTAATTACATGCCAAAATACTTTACAAGAGTTTTTAAGGAGGAAAGGAAGAGCTCCATTTCGGCCATGTGAGAGAATTGGAGAAGATGAAGTGAGTTAGTGGATTGTTCCTTGTCATCTTATGTATTTTATATGCCCACTAACTTACATTTATTATTATTATAATTCAAAGTTTCAATATTTGCAAATTAATCCCCCACTCTTCCTTTAATTGCATTTCATATTTAATTTCATTTTTCATGGGATTTTCAAAATTTAATACTACTTATTTTTAATGAAAATTTAGGTCAAAAGTCCACTCTAGGTGTCAAATGACCAAAATGCCTTTATTCGGGTCAAATTCAGACTTTTTCAGTATCACCGATTTTTGTGAGTTTCTCGATTTTTTTGTTTTTCTTTGTACTAATTATTTAATTTTTCTTTGATATTTCTAATACCATTTATTTTTCAATAGATGTTTATTTAAGTCCCATAAATATTTTTTAGGGTTCCCCGTAGTCCAAGGCTAGTCCACGGCCCACGCCGCAACTTCCTAATACGATCACTCATCGGTACGGTTTTGTCCGTTTAGCTTAGTTCCATTTTCTCTCTTTTATTTTTCTTGTATTTTCCTCTATTGTATTTCAATACCTTATATCTCCACACTAATATTTAAATATAATTCCAAGCATCCTAGCTGTTCGGACAGACACTATCACCGGAATAGTAGAACGCACTACCGAACATAGGGGTGTTACACTTCAGCTCTTCCGCACATTGTAGCTTCCTAAACACTTGTTCCATCCTTTCTAACCACTGTTCTACTTCCAATGGATCCACTGATCCCTTGAATTCTGTAGCCCCAAACTTTGTCAATTTCTCATACTGTCTTTCTAAAGGCTGTGGTTGTGCTACTGGTGCTTGAGTTTGGGCTGGTGTTGGCAAATTCCCAGCCATTTGCTGAAATAACGCAGCCATCTGCTGTGCAAACTGAGCAGGAAACTACCGTACTTGAGGAGCTAGAGTGGCTGACCACTCATATTCTGAAGTGCTGGGGCTTCCCCTTGTGCCTCAGCCTCAACAGACTGTTCAACGGAATGATCTCCTTCTTCCATTCTGATTCCAATAAGTTTCTACTCCTTGATAACAAACACAAGGAGATTGACCTTTGTGTATATTTAGTGCATATTCATGATGTAAATATGTCATATATATATAAGACACTTGAGCAGTTGTACTTATTAAAAGAAATAATCAAATTCACAATTAAAACATAGTTCAAAATCGTGCTCTGATACCACTAAAACATGTTACACCTTACCCCTCCGTAAGGCATAACATGATCCCGTAGTATATTTAATGAATTACCATACTTTGCCTATCGATAACCTATTAAATACACTACAAGGGATTTTAAAACAATACTATTTCTTTTTGAAAGTGGTGAGTACCTTTAACAGAAAATAAAAACTTTTATTTGAAGTTTAAATGTTAGGTAGAATTTTTGAAAATTTCTATTTTTCCACAATTTTGTAAAAATTTTGGCATAGTGCCATTTGTATTTTGAGAAAACAGTTCTTCAAACACCTATAAAAAGGCACTTCCAATAATTATTTTCACAACTCCCAACCTCCAAATATAACTCAGTTCAACACAATTCAATTCAAAGTCCACAATTCAAATCAAATTTTTCATCTCAAAATATTTCATAAATTCATCCACATTGCATTTTATATTTAATTTACATATACAGATATTAATTTACAGAAAGAAAATCCAAAATAATATTATTACAATTTACTGTACAGCTGCTCAACTTTACATTAGTACATATGACACTACAATATTTAAATCAAAATAACTACAAAGTATAAGTAAATACCCGTATAAAAAAGGTCAATGCAGTCATCTGTCTCAATAGCAGCTTATTATGCTGCTTTCTCCTTACCTTTATCTACGACAGTAAAATAAGTTATCGCTGAGTAAAATTTACTCAGTGGTGCACAATAAAAATTTAAAATATTGAATATAAAACATTCAATGTTAAATTATAAGTCAAACAAATCACAGTCCCATTTCACAGTTTTCAAATCTGTAACACCCATATGTTCAGTAATGCGTTATACTGTTTCGGTGACTAGTGTCTGTTCGGATAGCTAGGATGGCCAGAACTAAATTTAAATATTAGTGAGAAGACATAAAATAATGAAATACAAGAAAGGAAAATACAAGAAAAACAAAGGAAAAATAATAGCAATGAAATGTAACCGAGTTAAACGAGCCGAAAACCTTAGCGATGGGTGACTGCACAGGGAAGTTACGGCGCAGGTAATAGCAGACCCCAGGACTGCAGGGAACCCTCAAAATTTAGTTTCGAGACATAATTAAAGACTTATTAAAGTATAAATTTCATTAGAAATATCAAAGAAAAATTAATTAAATAGTATAAAGAAAAACGAGAAATCGAGATAACGACAAAACTTGGTATTGCCGAAAAATCGGGAATGCAACCTGAATAGGGGCATTGTGGTCAATTGACACCTCGAGTTGCCTTTTGACCTAAACATCCATTAAAAATAAATGGTAATAAAGTTGGAAAATGCCATGAAAAAAATGAAATATTATGTGTTGTATAAATAAGAAAAATTATGGGTATAATGTGGAATAAATGGAAGTTTAACATTAACTTAAATTCTTTAATCACTTAGTGGACCACTATGGAATAACTAAAGCATTAAAAAACCAGAATTTGTCCCACTAACATTCTGCATCACTCTTTCTTCCTCAAGTCCTCACCTTGCCAAAATCAAAATCCCTTCCAAACCACCATTGCCGGCCATGGAAGGACCTCCATGCAAACTTGATCAAGTCACCTTTTCCACTAGGTTCCTTCACTAAACCTTGTTTACACACCTTGGGCAGCAATAAAGGGGCAAGAAAGATAAGTTTTGGTGAGGTTTTGAAGAAGTCCAAAAGAGGTAAGTGGTTATTTTTAATCCTTATTTCATTAAAAGTATAACTAAGGTTGTGGGTAGTTGAATTATGGAAGAAGTTTGAGGTTTGATGAATTATTGGAGTTGAGCCATTTTGGCAGCCATGGAACCTTACCATGTACAGCTTATTTTTATATGTAAATGGTAGTTTGGGATGTTGATTTAAATGTTTAATTGTATTGAAGTTGAATTCCATGTGTGAAGTTTGAATGTTAAACTTGAAAAGTGAAAATGGAAGTGAATGTGTATGTATAAATTTTTGGCAGCCTAATGATGAAGATTGAAGTTTTTAATTTCATGAAATATTGTTGAAATATTGTACAAAAAAATGGCAGCATATATGTGTGTGGATAATAGTGATAAGGTAGGCAAAATGTTAATGGAAGTATGTGTGATAATTAGAAGTATTTATGTATATCCATTGTTGGGATTGAACTTTGTGAATTGAGACTACATTTGGTGTATTTTGAAGTGGTTATATTCTGTCCATGTTGTCCTATAATGTAGAGAATTGAATGGTTTTGGTTAGTGCCAAATGCAGAATGGTACGAGAAGTGAAAATGTAATTGGTAAACATGTGTTTGGTTTGGTGTTTGAAAAGCATGTAGAGGGCAGTGTGCAAATGGACCTATAACCCTAAGTGTGTGACTCCAATTGGTATGAGGCCAATTGTAAGTCAAACTAGGCACAAAATGTGCCAACTTTCATGAAGAAAGCCTAGCTAAATTCTGTCAAGAAAGTAACTTGAAAAATGACCAAATTCGGATTAGTGACTTGAAAGCCTGAAAATTGACCATTTGGGCAGCAGTTAGTGTTTTGGCCATAATTCACTCAAAACAGATCCAAATGAACTGAAATTTTTACTATGAATAGATTAGACCTAGAGCTACAATTCTTAAGAAGACACCAAAACCCAGAAATGACCATAGGCAAGTCAAATAGCTTGCACAAGTTCGGGTATAAAAACTGCTAGAACCAGAAATGACCTAAAAATGACCTAAAGTTGCCATTTTAGTGCAATTTGTCCAGTTTAAGTAAATTGATCATATCTTGGTCTATACTACTTAGAATGACCTGAAATTTTGACTTGAGTGCAATAAGACATAGAGCTACAATTTTGCTTCTTTGACCAGAGGCTAAAAGCCAAGAGAAATAGGACTTTAAACTAGACCAATGTAGCACACAAAAATTGAGAACTTGACATTTACATACAATGATGCTTGAAATAATTTGGCAATGAATGCCAACTTGTAAAAATAGTAAGTTGCACTATATTGGTAGCATATTGAAATGCAAAATGTGACATATTGGTAACATTAAACCTAATTCACCTAGAGTGCATCGAGGGTCAACATTTTAGGTTGACTAAGGAAAATAATAGAATTAAATAAATTAATTATTAAATCTTATTACTAGAGACAGTTTAAATGAGTACTGAAACACTTCAAATTGTGTGTTTCAGTTAGCAAAAACTCAGGGAAGGGGAAGGAAACACTGAGTCAGGGCTAAGAGGTTACACTTCAGAGGTTTGTGCACAGCAGTTATTTCTTTTGAAATTTTCAATTGAAATAAATTATAACTATTTGTCTGTTATTGTTTTAAATTGTGGAAATTTATTTGAATGATATTTGATGGATACTTATTACTTGAAAAATATTGTAAATGATTTGAAACCACAACTATCATGTATATTGATTAAATTCCTCGCTAGCTTGTATAGTGGGACGAATTGACTTTGAATTCCCTCTCTGGCTGAAATGTAGAGGTGTGTGCCTGTTGAGGACGAATAGAATGAGTACTCATATTATTGCTAGCTAGCTATGTTATTCCTCACTAGCCATCGGCTTTTGGGATGAATTGGACCATGGAATCACGATTAAGCTGTGTGTGTGATTTATTGATAATTATTGTGATATTGTGAAATGGAGTTTAAATTCTTTATGACATTCTTTGTCTTTTGAATTTAACTATGATTTTAAGTATCCACTGTTTATATGATTTATGACTTATGGTTTAAAATTGTATTTTCTTAATGTTGTGCACCACTGAGACATTGGCTAAGCGATAGCCTTTTCATTACTGTCGCAGGTAGACAGACGGACAGAGCAGCAGAGTAGGCTGCTTGTACCACATTTTGAGATTTCGCCGGGTATATCGAGTGTACCATATTATGTAGTTTTTGTTGTAATGTATGTGCACTGTATGTATATATTGTACTTGGTCTTGAGCAGTTGTAAACTAAAATTATAAATTATTTTGGCTTGTAAAAATATTGTGACATATTTCTTTTGTCTCCACTTTTGGAAACACTGGAAAATTGATTGTTGAACTGAGTTGATAATGTTGAGAAATTTATTGTGTTGAACAAATTTACTGGAGTTTGGGATTGTAGAAATATATGGAAAGTGCTTTTTACAGGTTTTTAAGGAACTGTTTTATTCAAAATACAGATGGCACTCTGCCAAAATTTTTACAGAAATTATTAATACTTCCAATGTGTTATTTGGTTTCACTTCAGTTAAAAAAAAAATTAACACCTATCAATAGTGTTCACCACTGTAAAAACAAGTAAGAAAAGTTTTAAAATACCTTGTAGTATATTTAATTGGTTATCAGTAGATGAAGTTGGTAATTCATTAGGTATACTACGGGATCATGTTATGCCTTACGGAGGGGTAGGGCGTGACAAAATAAAATTTATAATACAATTTTTTCAAATAATATTAAAAACACAGTGTTGCCAATCCATTCACATCTTAGGTCATGACATAAAATTTTCGATTAATGCCGTGTTGTACACCACGACAAAGCAATCTACAACCTCACTAATCGAAATCAATGAGGGAGGTGGCTAGCTAGCTAATGAGTACTCATCCAATCTACAACCTCAACTGGTAAGTCAGAGAGGGAGGAAAATAATCGATCTCAACCCTATAAATGGAGGAGGAATAATATGGTACTGTCATGCTAAGTGTGAATCCAAAATTAATTCAAAACAATTTATTCAAGTATTTCATGAAAAATCCAATCAATTTCCAAAGTCATATTTTCATTTACAAAGTGGCAACACAATTCATAATTAACATAGAGATTTCATAAAGCATACCAAATCAAAATTTCAATAAGAAATACTTAAATAGGTTTATTCTGCACAAACCTGATTTGAGTCATCTATAGGCCTTGACTCAATGTTCCTTATACTTTTCAATATCCTTTTTAACTAAAACAAACAATTTAAAATGTTTCAGTACTCAGTTAAATTATTTCTAATAATAAAATCCAATAACTAAATTTTCTTGGTACTATTCACTTCAATTCATTTCATTAGTCAACCTATAATGTTGACCTTTAATACTGACTAGGTGAATTAATTTTAATGTTACCAATATGTCACATCATTTGGGGTTTTCTGAACCAAGTTATGGTCATTTTACTATTGCTGATCAAATTGCCTTTTTATTGTGAACTTAGGTCATTTTTAGGTCATTTCTAATTCTAGCAGGTTTTATACCCAAATTTGTGCAAGCATTTTGACTTGATTATGGTCATTTCTGGGTTTGGTGGTCTTAACTAAAATTGTAGCCCTATGTCTAAGCTTTCCAAAGATGTAAATTTCAAATCATTTGGACCTGTGTACAAGGAGTTATGGTCATTTTTGTAAATACTATTCAATTGGTCAAATTTCAGGGTTGCAATGTTACCAATCTGGATTAGGTCATTTTTCATGTCACTTTTTGGACAGAATTTATTCTTCTTTCTTCATGAAAGTTGGCCTATTTTATGTCTAGTTTTGCCTCCAATTGGCCTCATACCAATTGGGGTCACAATTTTTCACTTATAGCCCAATTTGCATACTACCCTTACTAACCTAAATCTGTATTTGAGAATTTACACTTCTAATGTTTACCATTCACATTTCAATTTGGTCAAATGACCAACAACAACTCAATTTGGTAATTTGTCCAGCAACAACTCAGTTTAATGAAATAAAATGTCCAACAATAATTCAATACAACTAATATCCAGCCACAATTTAATTAATCAAGTATCTAGCAATTTAATCCATGTCCAAGTACAATTCAACTCTCCAAACCTAATTCAACTAATCAAAATCCATAAAATACAATCCATTACTCTTAAATTAACATTAATTATACATGAATTTAAGGCCCTCCTAAGCACATCAAGGCTGCCCAAATTGCTCATATACATCAAGCTTCCCAATTTTAATATGTGATCTCACTTTACATTCACAATTCACACATATAAATAAAAATCAAACTCTTAAACATTTAAGCATTCTAATTAACTTCATTACCCATCCAATTCAAGTGAAAACAACTCAAACTTCTTCAATATCCATGGCTGCCAAAAATGGAGCACCTCCATAACTCATCAAAACCTTAAAATTTCTTCATCAATTTACTTATCTCAAGCTTCACACAAACTTTACTTAAGAAAGGAAGTAGTTTGGACACTTACCTATTGCTGAAGCTTGTTAAATCTTCACCAAAATCTCTTGAAATTACTATCAACTTCTTCCTAGCAAGGTGGGGAGAAACTCTAATGAAGACAAGTTGGGGAAATGGTGGCTTGATTATGGAGTTTTCATGCATGAAAGGTGGGCGGCCATGGGAGGACTTCCTTCAAGCTTTGGTTCAGCCAAGATGGTGTTTAAGGAAGAAGAAGATGGTAGAAGATAGTGGAGAAATTCTGATTTTCTTAAGCCTTATATAGTCCATAGCGGTCCACTAAGGTTAAGATAATATTAGTTTAAGTAAACTTTTAATTACTCAAAATCTTACCCCACAATTTTTCTTATTTATACATTTCATTTTCAATTTCATTTTTCATGGGATTTTCAAACTTTAATATCACTTATTTTTAATGGACATTGAGGTCAAAAGCCAACTCTAGTTGTCAATTGACCAAAATACCCCTTTTTCGATTACATTTTCGATTTTTCGGTAACACTGATTTTTTTCGATTTCTCGATTTTTTGTTTCTCTTTGTACTAATTAGTTAAATTTTCTTTGATATTTTCTGTCACACCCTACCCCTCCGTAAGGCATAACATGATCCCGTAGTATACCTAATGAATTACCAACTTCTTCTACTGATAACCCATTAAATACACTACAAGGGATTTTAAAACTTTTCTTACTTCTTTTTACAGTAGTGAGCACTAGTGACAGGTGTTAAAAATGATCATTTACTGAAGTGAAACCAAGTAACACATTTAAAGTATTAATAATTTCTATAAAAATTTTAGCAGAGTGCCATCTGTATTTTGAATAAAACAGTTCTTCAAAAACCTGTAAAAAGCACTTCAAATATATAATTCCTCAATCCCAAACTCCAATAATTTGTTCAACACAATAAATTTCTCAACATTATCAACTCAGTTCAACAATCAATTTTCCAGTGTTTCCAAAAAAAAAAAAAAAAACTGAGATAAGATAAATTTATCACAATGCTTTTACAGGCCAAATAGTTTACAATTTTAGTTTACAACTGCTCAAGACCAAGTACAATATATACATACAGTGCACATACATTACAATAAAAACTACAAAATATAGTATACTCAATATACCCGACGAATCTCAAAATGTGGTATAAGCAACCTAGTCTACTGCTCCGTCCATCTGTTTACCTGCGACAGCAATGAAAAAGCTATCGCTGAGTAAAATTTACTCAGTGGTGCACAATAACAATTTAAAATGCAATATGTAAAACTTTTATTGACAATTTACAATCCAAACAATTCGCAAATTTTCAAAGTTCATATAACACAAATTTGATCAATAATTGAATAACACAGTGTTGCCAATCAATAACAAAATTTGATCAAATAACTGAATAACACAGTGTTGCCAATCATTAACACAATTTAGGCCATGACACAAATTTTTCTGAACATGCCATGTGTACATCATGACAAGGCATACTCGCCCCACTAATCGAAATCAATGAGGGAGGTAGCTAGCTAGATAATGAGAACTCATCCACACTCACCTCAGACTGGCAAGTCAAAGAGGGAGGAATATAATCACACTTACCCCATAAATGGAGGAGGAACATAGTAGCATTGTCATGCCCAGTGTGAATCAAAATAATTCCAAATCACAATATTTCATACAAACCACAAATCACATTTTGTCTGAAAACTTCCATTTGCAAAGTAGGCAACATAATAATTTCCAAATAATATTCCCCAAGCTAAAACAATCAAAATTATTCATAACTCATTTCTCCAAATAAATTTTCTGGTAAAAGTATTGTGCACAGACCTCTGATACATGCCTCTTGGCCCTGACTCAGTGTTTTTTATGCTTCTCAATATCCTTTTCAACAGAAACACACAATTTAAAGTGTTTCAGTACTCAATGAATTTGTTTCTAACAATAAAAGCTAATATTTAAATTTTCTTGGTACTATTCCCCTCAATTCATTTCATTAGTCAACCTATTATGTTGACCCTTGATGTATTCTAAGTGAATTAGGTTTAATTTAACCAATATGTCACATTTTATAGCCTTTTAGTGTTGGTACATGTTACCAAATTTATTTTCAAGTATATTGAATTTTATTGCAATTTGCTGGATTTCGGTATACTAATTTGACCAAGCCGGATGAACTAGTTCCCTTGGTTTTTGGGTTTCAGTCCAAAGTACAAACTTGTAGGTCTATGTCTTGTTGCACGCTGGGCAAAATTTTAGGTCATTATGAGCTGTGTAGACCAAGATATGGTCAATTTACCAATGCTGGACAGAATGCATCAAAATGGTAGGCTTAGGTCATTTTCACATCGACCAGTTTTGGTATCTGAAATTGTGCAAGCTATTTAGCTTGGTTCTGGCAATTTTTGGGCTTTGGTGTCCTCATAAAATTGTACATCTATGTCTAAACTATTCATGGTAAAAATTTCAGGTCATTTGGACCTATTTTGCATAAGTTATGGTCAAAACACTAACTACTGCCCAAATGATCAATTTTTCAGGCTTTCAAGTCACTAATCCGGATTTGGCCATTTTTCAAGTTACCTTCTAGGCAGAATTTAGGTAAGATTCCATCATGAATGTTGGCAATTTTTATGCCTAGTTTCACCTCCAATTGGTCTCATACCAATTGGAGTCACACACTTAAGGTTCTAAGCTAAAACACACACTGTCCTGCTACACATTCTTCAACACTTACCAATTACACATTCAATACTTACCTATTACACATTTAATACTTACCAAGTTTACCTTTCTTGCCAATTCTGATTTGGTACCATAACAATAACACACTTTACATCACATTTTGGTTATTTTGGGTAGCTTGTAACCACTCTCAACATACACATTATAACTCAAAATTTTTAAAGTCTAATTACAACAATTTAACCACATGAACATACCTCATTTACATGTCCAAATCCAAAAAATTATTCACATACACATGCTGCCACCATAAGCAACATAATTCAATAATATTTCATGAACTTAAACACTTCAATCTTTTTCATGAGGCTGCCACAAGTTTACACATATTCATCAACTTCCATTTTCACTTTTCAAGCTTACAAACCAAACCTTACATAAGGAATTTAACTTCAATACAATTAAACATTTAAATCATCATCGAAAAAACCATTTACATGCAAGGACAAGCTGTTCATGGTGAGGTTTCATGGCTGCCTAAATGGCTCAACTCCAATAATTCATCAACAACAAAAATTCTTCCATAAATCAACTACCCACAACCTTGGTTACACTTTTAATGAAACAAGGATTGAAAACACCCATTTACCTCTTTTGGACTTCTTCAAAACCTCACCAAAACTTATCTTTCTTGCTCCAAGCATGCTGCCCAAGGTGTGTGGATAAGGTTTAGTGAAGGAACCTAGTGGAAAAAGTGACTTAACTAAGGTTGCATGGAGCTTGGAAGATTTTGGCTATGGAGTTTTTCTCCCAAGGGTTTTCGGCTGGTTTGCTAAATGAAGAAGATGAAGGTATATTCTGCCACAAATCTGCTTAATGGTCCACTTTGAAGATGTTAATGGAGCACTAAAATCAATTATAATGTTTGTTTAACCAAATTTTCCATAATTCCCACATTTAACCTCTTTTCTTTCACTATTTACATAATGTATCTCATTTTAATTTTTCATGACATTTTCAAAGTGTAATATCATTTATTTTTAATGGACATTTAGGTCAAAAGGCAACTCGGGATGTCAATTGACCACAATGCCCCAATTCGAATTGCTTTTCAGCTTTTTCGGTAACACCGAGTTTTTATCGGTTTCTCGATTTTTTCTTTTTTCTTTATACTAATTATTTAATTTTTCTTTGACATTTCTAATACCATTTATTTTTCAATAGATGTTTATTTATGTCCCAAAAATATTTTCTAGGGTTCCCCACAGTCCAAGGCTAGTCAACGGCCCACGCCGCAACTTCCCGGTGCGGTCACCCATCGCTACGGTTTTTAGTTCGTTTAACTTGGTTACATTTCATTGCTATTATTTTTCTTTTTTTTTTCTTGTATTTTCCTTTCTTGTATTTCATTATTTTATGTCTTCTCACTAACATTTAAATATAATTCCAAGCATCCTAGCAGTTCGGACAAACACTGTCACTGGAACAGTAGAATGCTGTCGCACCTTACCCCTCTGTAAGGCATAACATGATCCCGTAGAATACTTAATGAACTACCGAACTTCACCTACCGATAACTCATTAAGTACCCTACAAGGGATTTTAAAACAATTTTCTTACATTTTGGAAGTGGTGAGCATTTTGGTAGTAATTAAAAATCATTTATACAAAGTTTAAATACTAGTAAAATTTTTTGTCAATTTTAATTTTACCGCAAATTTTATAAAAATTTTGGTAGAGTTCCGTTTGTATTTGGATAAAACAGTTCTTCAAATACCTGAAAAAAAGAACACTTTCAATAATTTTCTCAACTCCCAACCTTTAATTAATCTCAAATCAACTCAATTCAATTCACTTCAAAATAATTCCACAATCCAGATCAAAATTTATCATCTCAAAATATTTAATAACTTCACTCACAAGGCATAAAGTATGAAATTCACAAGTACAAATATAAATTTACAGAAGGAAATCCAAAAATAATATTATTACAATTTATTTTATAACTGCTCAACTTTACATTGATACATAAAGCGTTATAATATTTACATCAAAATTAACTACAAGGGTATAAAATAATACCCGTACAAAAGATCAGTGTGGTCCTCAATTCAATAGCAGCTCACTCTGCTGCTTTTTCCTTGCTCTTATCTGCGACAGCAAAATAAGCTATCGCTGAGTATAAAAATACTTAGTGGTGCACAATAAAAATTTAAAATACAATACATAAATCATTCATTGATGAAACATAATTTAAATATTTCTCAATCACATTTCACAAATTATCAAAGCTCATAATAACACAATTTAGTCAAGTATTTTAAAAAACACAGTGTTGCCAAAATCATACACAACTTAAGCCATGACACAAAATTTTTGATCAATGCCGTGTTGTACACCTTGACAAAGTAATCTACAACCCCATTAATCGAAATCAATGAGGGAGGTGGCTAGCTAGCTAATGAGTACTCATTCGATCTCAACCTCACTGGCAAGCCAGAGAGGGTGAAAAATAAATGATCTCAACCCCATAAATGGAGGAGGAATAATGTGATACTGTCATGCTAAGTGTGAACACAAAATCAATTCAAAACAATTTATTTAAATAATTTATGAGAAATCTAATCAATTTCCAAAGTCATATTTGCAATTATAAAATGGCAACATAGTACATAATTAATCACATAAGTGAAATTTTTTAGAATAAAATATTTAAACAAGAATTATTGTGCACAGACCTGATGTGAGTCACCTCTAGGCCTTGACTCAGTCTCTCAGAGCTTTCAAGTCTTTTTCAGCTGAAACACACAGTTTCACAGTGTTTCAGTACCATAACTTTGCATAAATCCAAATATAAATTTAACTTCACTTTTACGTAGCTCTAACGTGCTAAATTCAACGTTCTTGAAATTTTTGTGTTTTGGGTTACTATTCACTACACTATTTAAGTCAAATTGTTGACTTTTTAAGGCTTAATAGCAACCTTACCCACATACCACATTTTGGTCATTAAATTTGTTGGTTTTGGTCATTTTCTCAAAGCTTAAGTCCTTTAGGCAAAATTGTCAAATTTTCAGTTTTGGTGTTCCTAGTTGCACTGTTCCATTGGTCATTCTACTGTTAGAATTTGGCAAACCTTTCTTCATAGAAAATGTTCCCTATTGTCTTAAGTTTATTCTCCCTTTTGAATCACTCCAATTGGAGTTTTGTAGCTCAAGTTATGGCCATTTGAACCATGGCTGCCGGATTGGACACAACCCAGATTTTCTGGGCAATTTTGGGGCTAGCAGTTTTAGCTCACCAACTTGAGGTGGCCAAAGGACTTGGTTGCTGGCAGAATTTGGGCTTGTGTTCTTCATGAAAGTTCTAGTTCCATATCTCGTCTAACCTCTGGTAAAATTTCCGATTATTTTGAGCTGCCTAGATCGACTTATGACCAAATGAACAAACACTGTTCATTTGGTCAGTTTGTACAGGGACAGACTGAGATTTTCCGAATTGAGTCAATTTGTTCACTAGGTTTTGGTCACTTTTTGGGCATGCTTCCTAAATGAAAATTGTGTCATTTAGTGTCTATTTTCATCCCCAATTGGTCTCATACCAATTGGACTAGTAAAACTTCATTTTTGGTTCTTCAAAGTTGACTTGGTCATGCTGCCAGCAGCATGACCACACTCCCTCCGAATTTGACTTTAATTCCAACCATTCCAACACAACTCATTTGGTCACAAATGACCATTTTTCACTTCAAAATAGGTCAAACATATCATTTACCTATTTCTCCAAAATTTTGCCTCAAGACCCTAGGTCTCAAACCCTAACCACACTAATTCATTGCATTGAATCACATTTAAGCATTTCAATGTTACTACCACTTTCATACATGCTTACTAACAAATTTAATTCATTCAAAACACATCATATTCTCATACATCCATGGCTGGCTGAAATTCCCTTTGGTCCTCTACAAATGTTTTCTTTTGATTTTAATTAAATTTCTAGGTTACTCAAACCACAAACATAACCAATAAACTAAAATTTTCAATTTAGATTGCTTACCTCAACTTTGATATCCAATCTTCAAGTTTTCTCCTCTTTTCTTCTTTCTTTCTGAAGGGAATAAGGTTTTATGGAGTGATTATGGAAAAAGTTGGGATTTGGTAAGGGTTTCAAAGCTTGAAGACAAGCTTTAATGGAGGTTTAACTATGGCGAGGGAGAGAGAGATGGGCGGCGGCAACAAAGAAAAATAAGATGACCAAAATGATTTTTTTTTTCTTTTTATTTCTTTTATGGAATTTTTCTTATGGAAGACCAAAAAAAATCTAATTAATTAAATATATTAATTATTACTTTTATGGCATCATGCATGATGTATGCATGATGTCATCTCCCTACACTTTTTCATTTTCTTTTTTTTTATTAGTTTTTTAATTTAATTCTCGATTCCGAAATTTTCTTTTCTTTGATTTTATTTGATAGATAGGTTAGGAGTCAGCTCTCGGGGTCAATTGACCAAATTGTCCCTCGCCGGTTCATCCCGATTTGCAAATAATTTAATATTTCTTCCGACTCCCTGACCTAATTATTTGACTGACTTAACAGTTCTTTTTCGTGATTTTCTCTTTTCCACTGTGTTCATAACGGTCCTAAGGACCGCAGCGTCACATTTTACAGTTTGAAATTTGAGTCTAAAATGACTTCGCAATCCTTCTCGATAAGGTCACCCATCGCTATGACTCTCGGCTCGTTTAACTTCTTATATTCTGTTTTTCTTATTTATACTTAACTAATTGGCAATTACTAATTATTTGTATTTATGGCTTCTCTAGTTGTCTTAAGTGTAGTTCTAATCCCCTTAATTGTCCAGACCAACACCGGTCACCGGAACAGTGAAATATACCAGGCTATACAAATAGGGGTGTTACAATTCTCCCCCCCTTAAATAAATTTTGTCTCGAAATTTTACCTGGTATCAATCTCTGAACAGTTGTGGGTGTTGTTTCCTCATGTCCTCCTCTCGTTCCCAAGTAGCATCCTGGCCCGAATGATGGTTCCACAGTACTTTTACCAACGGTATCTGCTTGTTCCGTAGCTGCTTCACCTCATAAGCCAGAATCTTTATGGGTTCTTCTTCATATGTGAGGTTTGGATTCACTTCAACTTCTTCTACTGGTAGTACATGAGATAGGTCTGATCGATACCTCCTAACATAGACACATGGAAGACATTATGTATCTTCTCCAACTCTGGAGGTAGTGCCAAACGATATGACAAAGGACCCACTCTTTCCAGGCCTGATAAAACGAGGACTTAGTTTTCCCTTTCTACTAAATCTCATAATCCTATTCCAAGGAGAAACCTTGAGGAAAACTTTCTCACCCACTGCATACTCAATATCCCTTCTTTTCAAATCAATATAGGACTTCTGACGGTCTAATGTAGTTTTAAGTCGATCTCTGATCACCCTGATTTTCTCTTCAGTCTGTTGAACAATTTTGGGTCCAATCATTTTTCTTTCACCCACGTCATCCCAACACAATGGGGTTCTACATTTTCTGCCATACAAAGCTTCATATAGAGGCATCCCAATGCTTGATTGGTAGCTGTTGTTATAAGCAAACTCAATCAAAGGCAAGTGTGTATCCCAACTACCCTCAAACTCAATCACACAAGCCTGTAGCATGTCCTCCAAGATCTGAATTACCTCTCAGACTGGCCATCTGTCTGTGGGTGGAATGCAGTACTGAAGTTCAATATAGTTCCTAGGGCTCTGTGAAGACAACCCTAGAATCTAGAAGTGAACCTAGGATCTCTGTCTGATACAATGGATACTGGCACTCCATGAAGCCTCACAATCTCATCGATGTACAACCTGGCCAATCTGTCGAAACTGTAGTCCATTCGGACTGGCAGAAAATGAGCAGACTTAATCAGTCTGTTGATAATGACCCATACTGCATCATGACTCTTCTGTGTCTTTGGAAGTCCCATTACAAAATCCATCATTATTCTTTCCCATTTCCATTCTGATATTGGTCGTGGATGTAACAACCCAGTGGGTACTTGATGCTCTGCCTTTATTTGCTGACAAGTTAGGCATTTGGATACAAACTCTGCCACATCTCTTTTCATACCCATCCACCAGTAATGCTCCTTTAGCCCTCTCTACATTTTTGTACCACTAGGGTGCATGGCAATAGGAGACTCATGTGCTTCCTTCAAAATGATCTGCCTCAAATCAACATCATTAGGAACACACATTCTGCCCTGGTGTAGTAGTAAACTATCATCTCTGATTGAGAATTCTAGTTTCTTGCCCTGCCGGACTTCTTCCAACAGCTTCTGATACCTTTCATCATTCTGAGCAGCCATTCTGATCTGATCAATCAACACTGGCTGTACATGCCATGCAACTGCTGTCTGCCCCTCATCATTAATCTCTAAACTGGCATGTAATGATCTAAATTCATGTACCAAAGACAAAGGAGTAACCCATAAACTTGCCATAGTCTTGCGACTTAGGGCGTCAGCTACAACATTAGCTTTCCCTGGTTGATAGTCTATCAGACAATCATAGTCTTTTATCAAAACTAACCATCTCCTCTATCTCAAATTCAACTCTTTCTGGGTGCCCAAATACTTCAAACTCTTATGATCTGTGTAGATGTAACACTTCTCCCTATATAAATAATGTCTCTATATCTTAAGAGCAAACACAATAGCTGCAAGCTCTAAATCATGTGTTGGATAATTCCTCTCATGCGGTTTTAGCTGGCGTGATGCATAGGCAATAACATTTCGATCTTGCATCAACACACAACCTAACCCATTATGAGAAGCATCACTGTAAATTGTATATTCTTTACCCGGTGTAGGTAAAGTCAGGACTGGAGCCTCAGTCAAACATCTTTTCAATTCATCAAAACATTGCTGGCATTTGTCCATCCACTGAAATTTCACATCCTTTCTAAGCAGCTTGGTCAATGGAGATGCCAACATGGGGAATCCCTTCACAAATCGACGGTAGTATCCAGCTAACCCCAGAAAACTGCGAATCTCTATGACATTTCTGGGTGGCTTCCAATTAAGGACAGCTTCAATCTTGCTAGGATCTACCTTAATACCCTCTGCTGATACTATGTGCCCCAAAAAGGATATCTCCTTCAGCCAAAATTCACATTTCGATAATTTAGCGTATAGCTATTTCTCCCTCAAAGTCTGCAGTACAATCCGCAGATGTCTATCATGCTCTTTTGCATTCCTCGAATAGACCAATATATCATCGATAAATACCACAACAAACTGGTCGAGGTATGGTCTGAAGATAGTATTCATCAGATCCATAAAAGCAGCCGAAGCATTAATTAACCCGAATGGCATGACCAAGAACTCATAATGGCCATAGCGAGTTCTGAAGGCAGTTTTAGGAATACTCTGCTCTTGTAATTTCAGCTAATAATAACCTGATCTCAGGTCAGTTTTGGAGAACACAGTTGCACCTCTCAACTGATCAAATAAATCATAAATGCGGGGCAATGGGTATCTGTTCTTTATTGTCACTTTATTCAACTGCCGATAGTCAATGCATAACTGGAGAGTGTCATCCTTCTTCTTTACAAACAATACTGGCGCTCCCCAAGGTGACATACTAGGGTGGATAAAGCCCTTATCAAGCAGCTCTTGCAACTGTACTTTCAATTCTTTTAGTTCTGCTGGTGCCATTCTATATGGCGTTATGGAGATTGGGTGCACACCAAGCATAACATCAATTTCAAACTGCACTTCTCTTTCTGGAGGTAATCCTAGCAATTCATCAGGAAACACATCCGAAAAGTCACATACAATAGGAATGTCCCTCAGTGCTGGACTCCCCACTTGGGTGTCTATCACATGTGCCAAGTACGCCTCACACCCTTTCCTAATCATTTTTCTGGCCAGTGCAGCTGAAATGATGTTTGAAGGCAATAACTACCTCTCTCCATGTATTACTACATCACCATACTGAGGGAGACCAAAAGTGACTGTCTTCAGTCTACAGTGAATCATGGCGTGATGCCTGGCTAACCAATCCATACCCAAGATAATGTCATAATCTCTGAAAGGCATTTCAATTAAATCAGATAGAAAAGTGTGTTCTTGGATCACCAAAGGACAGTCCCTATATAGCCTATTTACCCTGACCTCCTGGCCTAATGGACTAGTTACTAGCACATCATAGTCCATTGGTACACACTGAATAGCAGTAGAACACATCACACTAGCACTAACATACGAATGTGTGGAGCCAGGATCAAATAACATATGTACATCTTGGTCAAGGATGGAAAAATTACCAGCTACAACATCAGATGTTTCAGCCTCCTCCCTCTGACGCATGTTATACACTCTGACTGGTGAGCCACTGAGTACTGGCTGGTTAACAGTGCTTTGACTTCCAGGAGTGTTACCAGGACCCCTACCTCTAGCAGTTGACTGTGACCCTCTAGGTGCAGAGACTTGGGCTGATCCTTCAGATGCAGTAGAAGGTCCAGACCGGCACGGACTAGTACAATCTTTAGCAAAATGTCCGCTCCCTCCACAATTAAAACATGCAGCGGTGGCCTTGAAACAAACCTCACTGTGAGTTCTACCACGAGTTTCACACTGTCGTACTGATAGAGCACCTCGGGGTGCCTGTTGGGTCTGCTGACCAGACCAAGGTGGTCTTTGGCCAAAAAATCTGCCTCTGCCAGATCTACGGGAGCTGGATCCCCTAAACTGTTTCCTCTTTCTAGAACCACTCTCAGATGCTTCTCCCGTAGTCTTTTCAGTCCTCTCTTTCTATTGTGTACCCTTCTTCACTGCCCCTTCTGATTCTATCCTTTCCAGTTCCAGGGCCTGTGAGATCAACTCAGCGAAATTCTGATGTCGGAAACCCACGACTTGCATCCTCAGATTTGGCCTTAACCCGGACTTTAACCTCTTACATCTATCTCTGGGGGTAGAGACTAAGCTTCCAGCATAGTGGCTTAGCCTTGAAAGTTCTCTCTCATACTCAGCTATGGTTCTGTCTCCTTGTTTCAAACTCAAGAAATCTTGTAATTTCATATCTACATACGCATCAGGAACCCATTTTTGCTTGAATTCCCTCAGGAATTTTGTCCATGTCAGAACAGGTGGCTCAACCAGGCTATGGGGGATGGTCTTCCACCATTCATATGCATCCCTTTGGAGAAGAGATACTGAATACTCAAATTTTAATTCTTTAGTACACTGCAGCTTTCTGAAAACCCGTTCCATTCTTTCCAACCACTGTTCTGCCTCCAGTGGATCCACAATGCCTTTAAACTCAGTGGCCCCAAATTTCATCAATTTTTCATATTGCCAAGCTGAGGGCTGTGGTTGTGCTATAGGTGCTTGCATTTGAGCTTGGGGTGGCACATTACCCGCCATTTGCTAGAAAAACGCAGCCATCTGCTGTATAAACTGAGCAGGGAACTACGATGCTGGAGTAGGAGCTGGAGTGGCTGACCCACTCATGTTCTAGAGTGCTGGGGCTTCCCCTCGAACCTCAGCCTCAACAGATTCTTCTACGAAATGATCTCTTTCTTCCATTCCATTATCCCAAAATTTCTACTTCCTGAGATCAAACACAAGGAGGTTGACCTCCGTTGGTGCATATTCATGATGTAAATACGTCATATGTATCAATTAAAGACACTTGAGCAGTTGTACTTATCAATAAAATATTCATACACATAGTCAAAATTTATTGAAAAAACATGCTCTGATACCATTAAAACATATCACACCTTACCCCTCTGTAAGGCATAGCATGATCCCGTAGAATACTTAATGAACTACCGAACTTCACCTACCGATAACTCATTAAGTACCCTACAAGGGATTTTAAAACAATTTTCTTACATTTTAGAAGTGGTGAGCATTTTGGTAGGAATTAAAAACCATTTATTCAAAGTTTAAATACTAGTAAAAATTTTTGTCCATTTTAATTTTGTCGCAAATTTTATAAAAATTTTGACAGAGTTCCATGTGTATTTGGAGAAAATAGTTCTTCAAATACCTTAAAAAAAAAAACACTTCCAATAATTTTCTCAACTCCCAACCTTCAATTAATCTCAAATCAACTCAATTCAATTCACTTCAAAAAAATTCCACAATCCCAATCAAAATTTATCATCTCAAAATATTAATAACTTCACTCACAAGGCATAAAGTATGAAATTCACAAGTACAAATATAAATTTACAGAAGAAAATCCAAAAATAATATTATTACAATTTATTTTACAACTGCTCAACTTTACATTGATACATAAAGCGTTTTAATATTTACATCAAAATTAACTACAAGGGTATAAAATAATACCCGTACAAAAGATCAGTGTGGTCCTCAATTCAATAGCAGCTCACTCTGTTGCTTTTTCCTTTCTCTTATCTGCGATAGCAAAATAAGCTATCGCTGAGTATAAAAATACTCAGTGGTACACAATAAAAATTTAAAATACAATACATAAATCATTCATTGATGAAACACAATTTAAATATTTCTCAATCACATTTCACAATTTATCAAAGCTCATAATAACACAATTTAGTCAAGTAATTTAATAAACACAGTGTTGCCAAAATCATACACAACTTAAGCCATGACACAAATTTCCGATCAATGTCGTGTTGTACACCTTGACAAAGCAATCTACAATCCCATTAATCGAAATCAATGAGGGAGGTGGCTAGCTAGCTAATGAGTACTCATCCGATCTCAACCTCAACTGGCAAGCCAGAGAGGAAGGAAAATAAACGATCTCAACCCCATAAATGGAGGAGGAATAATGTGATACTGTCATGCTAAGTGTGAACACAAAATCAATTCAAAACAATTTATTTAAATAATTTATGAGAAATCTAATCAATTTCCAATGTCATATTTGCGATTATAAAATAGCAACACAGTACATAATTAATCACAGAAGTCAAATTTTTGAGAATGAAATATTTGAACAAGAATTATTGTGCACAGACCTGACGTGAGTCGCCTCTAGGCCTTGAATCAGTCTCTCAGAGCTTTCAAGTCCTTTTCAGCTAAAACACACAGTTTCATAGTGTTTCAGTACCATAACTTAGCATAAATCCAAAAATAAATTTAAGTTCACTTTTACCTAGCTCTAACGTGCTAAATTTGACGTTCTTGAAATTTTTGTGTTTTGGGTTACTATTCACTACACTATTGAAGTCAAATTGTTCACTTTTTAAGGCTTAATAGGTATGGGAACTCCAACTTCACTCACATACCACATTTTGGTCATTAAATTTGTTGGTTTTGGTCATTTTCTCAAAGCTTAAGTCCTTTAGGCAAAATTGTCAAATTTTCAGTTTTGGTGTTCCTAGTTGAACTGTTCCATTGGTCATTCTACTGTTAGAATTTGGAAAACCTTTCTTCATAGAAAATGTTTCCTATTGTCTTAAGTTTATTCTCCTTTTTGAATCACTCCAATTAGAGTTTTGTAGCTCAAGTTATAGCCATTTGAACCATGGCTGCCGGATTGGACACAACCCAGATTTTCTGGGCAATTTTGGTGCTGGCAGTTTTGGGTTACCAACTTAGGGTGATCAAATGACTTTGTTTCTGGCAGAATTTGGGCTTGTGTTCTTCATGAAAGTTTTAGGTCTATATCTCATCTAACCTCTGGTAAAAGTTCAGGTAATTTTGACCTACCTAGCTCGAGTTATGACCAAATGAATAAATACTGTTCATTTAGTCATTTTGTACAGGGACAGACTGAGATTTTCCGAATTGAGTCAATTTGTTCACTAGGTTTTCGTCACTTTTTGGGCATGCTTCCAAAATGAAAATTGTGTCATTTAGTGTCTATTTTCATCCCCAATTGGTCCCATACCAATTGGACCTATAAAATTTCAGTTTTGGTCCTTGAAAGTTGACTTGGTCATGCTACCAGCAGCATGACCACACTCCCTCCGAATTTGACTTTAATTCCAACCATTCCAACACAACTCATTTGGTCACAAATGACCATTTTTCACTTCACAATAAGTCAAACATATCATTTACCCATTTCTCCAAATTTTTGCCTCAAAACCCTAGGTCTCAAACCCTAACCACACTAAATCACTGCATTTAATCACATTTAAGCATTTCAATCTTACTACCACTTTCATACAAGCTTACTAACAAATTTAATTCATTCAAAACACATCATATTCTCATACATCCATGGCTGGCTGAAATTCCCTTTGGTCCTCTAAAAATGTTTTCTTTTGATTTTAATTAAATTTCTAGGTTACTCAAACCACAAACATAACCAATAAACTAAAATTTTCAATTTAGATTGCTTACCTCAACTTTGATATCCAATCTTCAATTTTTCTCCTCTTTTCTTCTTTCTTTCTTGTTAAATTTCTTTCTCAAGGGAAGGGAATAAGGTTTTATAGAGTGATTATGGAAAAAGTTGGGATTTGGTAAGGGTTTCAAAGCTTGAAGACAAGCTTTAATGGAGGTTTAACTATGGTGAGGGAGAGAGAGATAGGAGGCGGCAACATGGAAAAAAAGGATGACCAAAATGATTTTTTTTTCTTTTTATTTCTTTTATGTAATTTGTCTTATGGAAGGCTAAAAAAAATCTAATTAATTAAATATATTAATTATTACTTTTATGGCATCATGCATGATGTCATGCATGATGTCATCTACCTACACTTTTTCATTTTCTTTTTTTTTTCTATTAGTTCTTTAATTTAATTATCGATTCCAAAATTTTCTTTTTTCCGATTTTATTTAACAGTTAGGTCAGGAGTCAGCTCTCGGGGTCAATTGACCAAATTGGCCCTCGCTGGTTCATCCCGGTTTGCAAATAATTCAATATTTCTTCCGGCTCCCTGACCTAATTATTTGACTGACTTAACAGTTCTTTTTCGTGATTTTATCTTTTCCACTGTGTTCATAAGGGTCCTAAGGACCGCAGAGTCACATTTTACAGTTCGAAATTTGAGTTTAAAATGACTTCGCAGTTCTTCCCGAGAAGGTCACCCATCACTGTGACTCTCGGCTCGTTTAACTTCTTATATTCTGTTTTTCTTATTTATACTTAACTAATTGGCAATTACTAATTATTTGTATTTATGGCTTCTTTAGTTGTCTTAAGTGTGGTTCTAATCCCCTTAATTGTCCAGACCGACACTGGTCACCGGAACAGTGAAATATACCAGGCTATACAAATAAGGGTGTTACAAATGCACTACCAAAACATAGGGGTGTTACGATTCGCCCCCCCCCCCCCCCCCCCTTAAAATAAATTTTGTCCTCGAAATTTTACCCAATAGCCATCTTATAATAGTCATACGCTTATTTTCTCCTTTCTATGTGATCGTACAATCTTCTTTTCTTTGAATTTGTATAAGACTTTTAACAATCTAATACAACATTTAATTTGTTTGTATAACTCCAATCTTCTCTTACTATTGTTCCATCTAATATTTCGGTTCATGTTTCCTTATTGAATGACCCTTGAGGTCATGTTGGAATTATTTATCTAGTTATTGGTCCTCTGACCATTCTAGTCAACAATCTTACTCACATTCGTAATATTTCTTTGTTATATCTGAGCCAACTGTTCAAATTTTTACTTCCACAATTTCTTTTTATCTATTAATATTCTATAACTTACTTTCTTCTGTACTAAACTATAACCTTTTGATATTCCAAATTTTGAGTTTTAAATCCCTAAGTAGGATTTCCAAACTCATTTCCAACAATAAAATTTGTTTTGTCATAACTATACCAAAATAGATGTTGTTGGCAATTATTCTCATCTTGGTGTACTATCGAGTAGTACGTAGCTCTATACAATAATCTCAAGTTAGTACTGTAATATGTAGCTTACAGTACAAACATCAAGAACATTGCATAGTTACTACGATACATTCCAATAGATCAAACTTTCCTATCTTTTATGTTTTTCGAATTCACTAATATCCGAAACTTATTCTGATTACAATATCCATTAACAATTACTAATTGTAACATCTTTGCCCTTATCCAGAGAAATTCCATTACTATAACTTACTTTTAGGTGACTAACAAATTTTTTTATTTGAGGGACAGCAGGAAGGCAAACAATACTAGCACAAACATAAAAGTACGCAGACCCCAGGTCAAATAATACATATATATATTAGTTACTAATTTAGAGAGTACCAGCAACGATGTCAAAAGTCTCAGCCTCTTCCCTTTGTTGTATAGTGTATAATCTAGCTGAAGCATCACCCTATTCTGGCTGATTCATAGTACTCTGACTTCTAGGTGTACTACCCCTACCTCTATCTCTGCCACTACTAACTGATGGTGAACTCTTTGGGGTAGAAACTTGGGTTGATCCCTCTAGTATAGCAAATGATCCAAAACTGCGTGGATTTATATAATCCTTAGCAAAATGACCAGTCTCTCTTATGGCTCTATAATATATTCCACTATGTGGTTTACCACAAGTTTCACAAAGTCGATCTGATAGTGCATTTCTGGGCTTCTGCTAAGTTTGCTGATTCGATCAAGGTGGTTTGTGTCCAGAAGATCTATCTCTACCCGATTCGCGTGAGCTAGATCCTCCAAAGTATTTCCTCTTTCCTGACCCACTATCAGGAACTTGATCAGTAGTCTTTCTAATTTTCTCTTTTTCTTCTGTACCCTTTTTAACTGTTTCTTCATTCTCAATTCTTTCCAGTTCCAGGGCTTGCGATATTAGCTCTGAGAAATTCTAGTGTCAGAACCCCACAAATTGTATTCTAAGACTAGGCCTTAACCCAGTCTCAAAACGTTTTACATCTGTCTTTAGGAGTGGTAAGGCTTCCTGCATAATGACTCAATCGAGAGAAGTTCCTCTCATATTCTGCCACTGTTTTGTTCCTTTGCTTCAGGCTTAAGAACTCCTGTAGCTTCTAGTCCACATAGGCATCTGGGACATATTTTTGTCTAAACTCTCTGAGAAAGTCATCCCATGTCAACACTGGGGGTTCCACCAAACTGTGGGGAATGGTTTTCCACCAGTCTTATGCATCCCCCTGTGGAAGTGAGACTGAGTATTCAAACTTTAGCTCATTGGTGCAGTGTAACTTCCTAAAAACTCTTTCCATCCTTTCTAACCATTGTTCTGCCTCTAGTGGATCCACTGTCCCCTTGAACTCAGTAGCCCCATACTTAATCAGCTTGTCGCATCGCCTAGTCAAGGTCGTGGGTTGTACCATCGTGTCTACAGTGGGGCTTGAGTGGGCATGTTACCAGCCATCTGTTGGAACATCGCACCCATCTGCTAAGCAATTTGAGTAGGGAACTGTGGTATTGAGGGAATTGGTGCAGCTGATCCACTCACATTTTGAAGGGCTAGGGCTTCTCCTTGTACCTCAGCCTCTATTGATTGATCGACTGAACGATTCCCTTCTTCCATAGTCGATTTGAGGATCTTAGACCTCCTGAACAATAACACAAGGAGATTTCCTCCTGTTAATGCATATTTATAATGTAATGTACTGCATGTATCAAACAATGACATTGAGTAGTTGTACTATGAAGGAAAAATATTCAAATTACAGGTCAAAACATAATTTAAAAACCTTGCTCTGATACCACTAAAACATGTCACTCCCTACCTCTCCGTAAGGCATAACATGATCCCGTAATATACCTAATGAATTACCAAGTTCATCTACTGATAACCCATTAAATACATTACAAGGGATTTTAAAACTTTTCTTACTTATTTTTACAGTGGTGAGCACTATTGACAGGTGTTAAAAATTTTCGTTTACTAAAGTGAAACCAAATAACACGTTTGAAGTATTAATAATTTCTGTAAAATTTTTGGCAGAGTGCCATCTGTATTTTGAATAAAATAGTTCTTCAAAAACCTATAAAAAGCACTTCAAATATATAATTCCAAACTCCAATAATTTGTTCAACACAATAAATTTCTCAACATTATCAACTCAGTTCAACAATCAATTTTCCAGTATTTCCAAAAAAAAAAGCCTGAGATAAGATAAATTTAGCACAATACTTTTACAAACCAAATAGTTTACAATTTTAGTTTACAACTGCTCAAGACCAAGTACAATATATACATACAGTGCACATACATTGCAACAAAAACTACAAAATATGGTATACTCAATATACCCGACAAATCTCAAAATGTGGTATAAGCAGCCTAGTCTGCTGCTCTGTCCATCTGTCTACCTGCGACAACAATGAAAAAGCTATCGCTGAAATTTACTCAGTGGTGCACAATAACAATTTAAAATGCGGTATGTAAAACTTTTTTTGAAAATTTACAATCCAAACAATTCATAATTTTTCAAAGCTTATATAACACAAATTTCATCAACAATTGAATAACACAATGTTGCCAATCAATAACACAATTTGATCAAATAACTGAATAACACAGTGCTGCCAATCAATAACACAATTTAGGCCATGACATAAATTTTTCTGAACATGCCATGTGTACATCACGACAAGGCACACTCACCCCAATAATCGAAATCAATGAGGGAGGTAGTTAGCTAGATAATGAGAACTCATCCACACTCACCTCAGACTGGCAAGTCAAAGAGGGAGGAATATAATCACACTCACCTCATAAATGAAGGAGGAACATAGCAGTATTGTCATGCCAAGTGTGAATCAAAACAATTCCAAATCACAATATTTCATACAAACCACATATCACATTTTATCTCAAAACTTCCATTTGCAAAGTAGGTAACACAATAATTTCCAAATAATATTCCCCAAGCTAAAACAATAAAAATTATTCATAACTCATTTCTCCAAATAAATTTTCTGGTAAAAGCAGTGAATATAAAAAGTATTGTGCACAGACCTCTGATACATGCCTCTTGGCCCTAACTCATTGTTCCTTATGCTTCTCAATATCCTTTTCAACTGAAACACACAATTTAAAGTGTTTCAGTACTCAATGAATTTATTTCTAACAATAAAATCCAATATTTAAATTTTATGGGTATTATTCTCTTCAATTCATTTCATTAGTCAACCTATAATGTTGACCCTTGATGCATTCTAAGTGAATTAGGCTTAATGTTACCAATATGTCACATTTTATATCCTTTTAGTGTTGGTACATGTTACCAAATTCATTTTCAAGTATATTGTATTTTATTGCAATTTGCCGGATTTCGGTATACTAATTTAACCTAGCCGGATGACCTAGTTCCCTCGGTTTTCGGGTTTTGGTCCAAACTACAAACTTGTAGGTCTACGTCTTATTGCACGCGGGGCAAAATTTCAGGTCATTCTGAGTTTTGTAGACCAAGATATGGTCATTTTACCAATGCTGGACAGAATGCACCAAAATGGTAGGCTTAGGTCACTTTTAGGTCATTTTCACTTCGGCCAGTTTTGATACCTGAACTTGTGCAAGCTATTTGGCTTGGTTCTGGCCATTTTTGAGCCTTGGTGTCTTCATAAGAATTGTATATCTATGTCTAATCTATTCATGGTAAAAATTTCAGGTCATTTGGACCTGTTTTGAGTCAGTTATGGTAAAAACACTAACTATTGCCCAAATGGTCAATTTTCAGGCTTTCAAGTCACTAATCCGGATTTGATCATTTTTCAAGTTACCTTCTAGGCAGAATTTAGGTAAGCTTCCTTCATTATAGTTGGCACATTTTGTGCCTAGTTTCACCTCCAATTGGTCTCATACCAATTGGAGTCACACACTTAAGGTTCTAAGCTAAAACACACACTGCCCTGCTACACATTCTTCAATACTTACCAATTACACATCAATACTTACAAATTACAAATTCAATACTTACCGAGTTTACCTTTCATGCCAATTCTGATTTGGTACCATAACATTAACACACTTTACATCACATTTTGGTTATTTTGGGCAGCTTGTAATGACTCTCAACATACACATTATAACTCAGAATTTTCAAAGTCCAATTACAACAATTTAACCATATGAACATACCTCATTTACATGTCCAAATCCAAACAATTATTCACATACACATGCTGCCACCATAAGCAACATAATTCAACAATATGTCATGAACTTAAACACTTCAATCTTCTTCATGAGGCTGCCACAAGTTTACACATATCCATCAACTTCCATTTTCACTTTTCAAGCTTACAAACCAAACCTTACACATGGAATTCAACTTCAATACAATTAAACTTTTAAATCATCATCTAAACAACCATTTACATGCAAGGACAAAGCTGTTCATGGTGAGGTTTCATGGCTGCCTAAATGGCTCAACTCCAATAATTCATCAACAACAAAAATTCTTCCATAAATCAACTACCCACAACCTTAGTTACACTTTTAATGAAACAAGGATTGAAAACACCCACTTACCTCTTTTGGACTTCTTCAAAACCTCACCAAAACTTATCTTTCTTGCTCCAAGTATGCTGCCCAAGGTGTGTGGACAAGGTTTAGTGAAGGAACCTAGAGGAAAAAGTGACTTAACCAAGGTTGCATGGAGCTTGGAAGATTTTGGCTATGGAGTTTTTCTCCTAAGAGTTTTCGGCTGGTTTGCTAAATGAAGAAGATGAAGGTATATTCTGGCACAAATTTGCTTAATGATACACTTTGAAGATGTTAGCTGAGCACTAAAATCAATTATAATGTTTGTTTAATCAAATTTTCCATAATTCCCACATTTAACCTCCTTTCTTTCACTATTTACACAATGTATCTCATTTTAATTTTTCATGACATTTTCAAAGTGTAATATTATTTATTTTTAATGGAAATTTAGGTCAAAAGGCAACTCGGGATGTCAATTGACCACAATGCCACTATTCGGGTTGCTTTTTGGCTTTTTTGGTAACACCGAGTTTTTATCGGTTTCTCGATTTTTTTATTTTTCTTTATACCAATTATTTAATTTTTCTTTGAAATTTCTAATACCATTTATTTTTCAATAGATGTTTATTTAAGTCTCAAAAATGTTTTCTAGGCTTCCCCGGGGTCCAAGGCTAGTCAACGATCCACGCCGTAACTTTCCTTTGCGTTCATCTATCGCTACGGTTTTTGGCTCGTTTAACTTGGTTATATTTTATTTCTATTATTTTTTTCTTTATTTTTCTTGTATTTCACTATTTTATGCCTCCTCACTAACATTTAAATATAATTCCAAGCATCCTAGCTGTCCGGACAGACACTGTCACCGGAACAGTAGAACGCACTACCGAACATAGGGGTGTTACATTTTCTAAGTCAATTATATCTCAATGGATGTTTATTTAAGTCTTAAAAATATTTTTCTAGGTTCCCTACGGTCTAGGGCTAGTCAACGATCATCGCCGCAACTTCCCAGTACGATCACCCATCGCTAGGGTTTTTGGCTCGTTTATTCTCATTACATTTTATTGCTCTTATTTTTTCTTTATTTTCTTATATTTTCCTCTGTTGTATTTCATTATCTTATTTCTCTTCACTAACATTTAATTATAATTCTAGGCATTTTAGATGTCCGAATAGACACCGGTCATCGAAACAGTAGAACGCATTACCGAATATAGGGGTGTTACATATTAAAAGTGTTTTAATATGCAATTGAGCATTGAAATTAATTAGGCACATAATGGATGTGGCATGATGCATAAAACCCTAGAAGAAATTTTTGAAATTCAATGCTCTAATCTAACAATTTACATGCTTCCACTCCTTCAATTGGTATCAGGGCCACTATATTTTTCCATTTAGATTGTTTAATATGAGATTTAATTGTGTGATTTGATTAAATTTGATTGATTCACTGCTGTTTGGTTCATCAATAGTGGCGGCATACATGATGGAGCCACCATAGGTGGCGGCACCAAGAAAGTGTAAAGTTCCTCTATGGTGCGCAAGGTAAATGGGCATCAATATACAATTGTTGTATATTTTTAAGGCCCATGCTTAATTAAATTGTTTAATTAGGAATATTAGTCACACAATTAAATTTTGATTCAATTGTTTGAATGAGATTCAAATATGAATTTTTAAATTTGTTTGAATGAGATTCAAATCTGAATTTTTAAATTTGTTTGATTGAGATTCAAATATGAATTTTTTAGTTGAATATGAGATATTTAATTTAATTTAAATATGTATTTTTATTTAATTGTTAAATTTAAATATGCATGATGGATCATCATGGACAATAAAAGACCAATGTGATTGGATTTATTTCTTTTATTTTTCTTTGGGTTGTAAAATAATTAATTTTATTTTTGGTGGCATGTATTATAAGTGTTGTAATAATATGGGTTGTAATTTCATTTATTTAAGGAATTTAAAGTCCCTATTCTTGTAAATTTGCCTTAGTATGCCAAGGATTACAATTTAATTAGATTACAAGAAGATCAAGGAGGTCAAGAGCATTGGTGGGACCAATGGGAGGAATTCAAGATCAAGTGTTGATTATGTACTCCTTCAGCAACTCTTGTAAAATGAATGAATGGAATGCACCTAGGAATGCCCTGATTCAATTCTTGGTGGCTCAGAATTGAATATCTTAGAAAGTCCATGATCATACCATATTTATTGTTTATCCATGTATGCATGAGATGTATGGGAATGTATGCAAGTATATGATATATGCATGCTAATTGCATTATGTGCAAAGTAAGACCATAAAAGTAATTAAGCCGACCACTAAATCTTCTAAACAAATGATTAAGTTGGAAATGGTATAAGTAAGGTAATTATATCATAGGTCCTCCATTGAAGTAATTATTTTAAGAAATTTTAAATACTTGCATGTGATGCAATTAATTTAAGAGATTTTCTTAAGAATAATTGTTAAGCATGAGATGTTGTAAATATGTAAATGGTTTGGTGGCCAATAATGGATGAGCCTGAGGACATTAAAATTATTTGCATACTGGCTCAATGGGATCAACTTAACTAATGTAAGATAAGTCAATAATGGATGTGCCTGAGATTTTGAGCATTAGGGGCTAGGTAAATGATTAAACCTCACATGAGATGTGATGGGCAAGGAGTTGCTCACTTATAGTTTATTGTAATTCCAATAATGGATGTGCCTAAGGATGATCAATAAGACTATAGGAATTCAATCACCCACTAGAAATCCATCCAACTAGGATTTCCATTTCCTACTTTGGAAGTGTAGGATTTGCTTAATTAGTGGGAGGACCAATTTGATTAAAAGACCATAATCATTTTGGTTAATTACATGATACATTTACTAATTAATCAAGTTGTTTTCTGCAGTTAATTTTCTGATAATAATGAGCACACAAAAACCACCACCATCCAATATCCTTGCGAGCATACTTGATCACAGTAGGTTGACAGGACCTAATCTTTCTAATTGGCTAAGAAATTTAAAACTTGTCCTGAACCTAGAACGTATTGGATATGTTTTAGACTCAAATGTTCCTCGTCCCTTAACTCCAAAAGCCACTCAAGAGGAACATGACACTTTGGACAAGTGGAAGGAGCATGATATGAGAGCCAAGTGTTATATGCTTGCTTCTATGAGTAATGAGTTACAGAAGCAGTATGAGAACATTCAAAGTGCAAGTGAGATCCTCCTTTATCTATAAGAGTTGTATCTATAAGAGTTGTATGGTGAGCATAGCAGGAATGCTAGGTATGAGATATCTAGGCAACTATTCCGCATGAGGATGTCTGCCACATGAGATCATTTCCACAAGATGATTTGGCTTATTGAGCAGCTGGAACATCTTGACTGTAACATGGATTTCTAACTGTAGACGGATTTGATCCTTTAGTCCCTACCTGAGTCATTTGGGAATTTTGTGACAAATTTCCATATGACTAAGCAGGAATACACCTTAACTGGTTTACTTAACTTGCTTGTTATTGCCCAAAAGAATATGCCAAGTAATAAAGGAAAAGAGGTAGCTTTGATTGCATCTTCTTCTGCTGGAAAGTCCAATAAGAATAAGGGCAATAAGAAAAAGAAACCTCAAGTTCTAGGACCTTCCAAGAAGATAGCCAAACAGAAAGGGAAGACTAAAGCTGATGGAGGCAAAGGAAAGTGTTTCCACTGCTAGAAGTATGGGTACTGGAAGAGGAACTGCCCAGAGTATAGCAATCTAAATGAATGTAATACCATGATGAAAATCAACTCAAGTTCAAAAATATATTTGGCACTTAAGATTAGGTCATAATGCTGAAGATAGGATTGCAAAGCTGGAGAAAATGGAGATTTTATCCTCATTGGGTTCTAGACCAAACTTGTGAATCCTGTCTTCAAGGCAAAATGACTAGATCACCCTTTATTAGACAAGGACTAAGAGCTGAAAATATTTTGGAGCTAATACATGGTGATATATGTCGTCCATTTAAGGAAATGGCTAGAGGCTGTTTTCATTACTTTATTACCTTTACTGATGATAAATCAAGGTTTGGCTATTCGTATTTGATGAAATACAAACATGAATCCTTTGAAAGATTCAAAGAATTTAAATCTGAAGTAGAAAATCAAACAGGAAAAAGTATTAAAACTCTTCGATCAGATTGTGGATGTGAATACTTAAGTACTGAATTTGATGAATACTTGAAATAACATGGCATTGTTTCCTAGCTGACTCCTCCAGGAATGCCACAGCTGAATGGTGTATCTGAAAGGAGAAATCGTACCCCATTAAATATGGTACTCAGTATGATGAGCTACGCTGATATGCTAGTCTCTTTTTGGGGATTTACATTAGAATCAGCTTTGCATATTCTAAATAGAATTCCATCAAAATCAGTTTCTTTCACACCTTATGAGATATGGCATGAAAGAAAACCAATTCTTAAGCATGTTAAGATTTAGGGTCGTCCAGCTTATATAAAAAAGCTAAACACTGATAAATTGGAAACCAGATCAGAAAAAAGGTCGATTTGTTAGATATCCAAAAGAGAGTTTTGGATATTATTTTTATTTGCCTACATCATAAAAGGTTGTGGCAAGTAGAGATGCCACATTTTTTGAACAACAGTTTATTCAAGAAGGAGCCAAAGGAAGGTAAATAGAGTTAGAATTGGAAAATTTTGACCAACCAACAGATCAAATGGATATAGATCCATCTAGTTAACCTACACTTATTTATGAAACATCTATAATAATTTCTCATAGATCAACCAAGATATCTCACACACCAGTGAGATATGGTTTACTTCATGAAGATGAACAAGAGTTGTTTACTCATGAAGAAGTAGATCATGGAGATGATCCACTTACCTATGAAGAAGCTATATCAGATATAGACTCTTCAAAATGAATTGAAGCTATAAAATCCAAAATTGATTCCATGTATAAGAATCAAGTTTGGAATCTTGTTGACCCACCTGAAGGTATTGTACCTATAGGGAATAAATGGGTTTTCAAGAAGAAAATTAGTTGTGATGTATGTCAAAACAACTTTTCTCAATGAATACATTGAAGAAAATATTTTCATGGAACAACCTAGGGGTTTTGAATCCAAAGATGGTTCCAAAGTATGCAAGCTAAAGCAATCCATTTATGGGTTAAAACAAGCTTGAAGGAGTTGGAACATCCATTTTGATGAAGCCATTAAGTCATTTGGTTTTATCAAAAATGAGGATGAACCATGTGTATATAAGAAGGTTAGTGATAGTATTATCACTTTTCTTGTCTTATATGTGGATGACATTTTGTTAATGGAAAATGACATTGGTATGTTGATAACTGTAAAGGTATGGTTGTCAAATACATTCTCCATGAAAGACTTAGGGGAGACAACCTAAATTCTTGGAATTCGTATCTATAGAGATAGAGCAAAAAGAATAATTGGCTTATCCCAAAGTCTATACTTGGAAAAGGTGTTAAAGAGGTTTAACATACTTGATTCTAAGAGAGGATTATTGTGATACCCCTTACCCGTCTACAGTATATCCGAGTAAGATATGTCACACGGTGTACCAGAACACTCTATTCTATCTCAATCATTTTTATTCTTCCTTAATTTATTTTTATCATAGTTTTGAATATAATTTATGAAATATAATTCATTTAAGTCATTTATTGAAATTATAATTTATTTGAGGTTCCGAAAATTTTATAGAAAATCCGTGAGTACAGCTAAAAATGGAGAAAACAGTTCTTCGGAACCTGTGAAAAACACTTCCAATAATCATTTCCAATCAATCCCAACTCCATTTCATCAATAAAGTCTCAATATGTTTTTCAACAACATTTCCATTTCTCAATCATTCATCTCATATTATAATCATGTAAAAGTCATAAATAAATATTCACTTTTTCATTCACAAACACAATATCTACTATTTACATTAATGCCAAAATACATTACATAAGTTTCAATTACATATGAGGAAGTAAAATTTAATTATAAAATATCAAAATAAAACCTAGTGTCCTACTAATGCACTGATGACGGTGAGGTGACACGGACACTATGCAGAGCTGCAGGAGGTCTCACCCACCGTGGGTTTCTTCGGGCTCTCACAAGATATCTCGGAACCTACGCATGGCAAAAGCAACGCGCTAAGCAATAATGCTTAGTGGAGCCAATAATAAAATACAAAGAAATAACAAAAAAATAAACATGCAGTGAATGTATCGATGACTTATTGTAAATAAATTTTCAATGAGTATTTGTAGTCTTACTTATTGTATACTTGTTATATTCATTATTTCGTTAAATTTATCCACTTTTATGTTTGGTTTCCCAAGTAACCTATACTGGACGACTGGACTGGACAAACGGGTAAACTGGCACTGGGTATCAATTACCTCGGGCCGTCACACCATCGGTCACATATGTATCTCCCGGTGTGCAACAGAACAACTAATAAGCTGTAATAACATCAGGCACAAGGCCAAATCTCAATACAAGGTCAGAATGGCTAAAAGCCATGAGATCACAGAATGGCATAATGCCATGTGCAGTACTGCTAACTGAACCCTATTGGCATGCCAAACTATCCAAACCAATCTGTTAGGTATACTAGGGCATTTGTCACTTTGGAATCTTTCAATTTTTGAATTTCAAGTTTTGGTGTTACTATTCCCTTCATTAGTCAACAAAAATGTTGAATTTTGTATAGAAAATAGGTACATTGGTTTTAACACTCCCAACATACCACATTTTGCATTCAAAATTTGTTGGCATTGATTACCAATACCATTTCTAAGTTTAAAATTAAAGGAGCAGAATTTTCAGTTTTTATACCCTATATTTACTATTCCTTTAGTTACTGTTTCAGTGGGAATTTGAGAAAATGATAAACATGAAAGTTGTTCCTTATTTTGTCTAGTTGAATTTCTTTTCTTTAATCACTCCATTTGGAGTTTTGTAACTCAAGTTATGGTCCAAAAACTACAACTGGCCGGATTGAAAAATTTCAGAACTAACCATATCTACAGTGCAGTGAACAGTGACTGAAACTGCCTTGTCGGATAAGTTCTGGTCATAATTTGGGGTAGGTTTCTTCATGAAAATTGTTGGTCTATATCTTAACTTGTTGCTGTAAAAATTTCATGTCAATTGGGCCATTCTACAATGAGTTATGGCCAAATGAACAATCACTGTTCATTTGGTCATTCTGCAGAATCTGGTTGTAGGACATCCGGATTGGGGCAAGTTTTTGGTGCACTTGCTTTGGTCTTTTGGGCATAGTTTCTTCACCAAAATTGTGCCATTATGTGTCTAGTTTCATGTCCAATTAGCCAAACACCAATTGAACCTACACAGCCCAAGTTATGACTGTCCAAACAGGCTGGACTCACAGCCACCCTACTAGTTTCACTAGGCAGCATACCAAATCAGTTTGTCATGCTATAATTCACTCCAACTTATGGTCAACTTATCTCAAATGGTCACTAATTGACCATTAGAATGTTCATTCACCATTACATAAGCAAAGTCCAAGTTTCTCTCCAAAACCCTAATTCCCCATTTCAAATTCACACAAAATACCTTAGTTAAACTCACTAATTCATTATCCATATATATATATACTTTAAACATCATCTCTAATCCACTTTAAACCCAAAAAAACAACCAGAATCACTACCCCCCAATAGGCTGCTGAAATTTACATTTACCCTAGAAGCATAATTCTCTTCAATTTCCACAAATTTCTAGCCTAACTTAGTGTCTTAAAATGGATATTCAAAGAAAGTAAGAGAAAGATGGCACTAACCTCACTTGTGACCTAGCTTGGACTTGCCCAACTTCAAAATTTCCTCAAATTTCTGCTGCCTTATGCTTCCTCGAGGTTTAGGGATAATTATTTGTGAAGGAAGTTTAGGGTTTTGAGGTGGAGAGCTTAGGGAAAATCAAGCTTGAACAAGAGCTTCCATGGAGTTTTTTTCTTCTCTCTCTCTCTCTAAACGTTTCTGCAACCCAAAGAGTGAAGATGGCTGTCCACTTTTTCAATTTTTATCTCATTTTATTCATGTTTAAGTAGTTTATAATGATGTGTCAAAATTTGGTTGGGTGAAAATATTTTAATTGCATCATGCTCATGTCATAAATATGACTTTTATTTCATTTTCTTTTCTTTTTCTACTCATTTTCAATTAAATTTTTAGCAATATTTATTCATATTTTAAATCATAATAACTATTTACTTAACTGGACAAGTCGGCCAAAAATCATCTCTGTCACACCCTACCCCTCTGTAAGGCATAACATGATCCCGTAGTATACCTAATGAATTACCAACTCCGTCTACTGATAACCCATTAAATACACTACAAGGGATTTTAAAAACTTTTCTTACTTCTTTTACAGTGGTGAGCACTATTTACAGGTTTTAAAAACTTTGGTGAATTGAGTGAAATAACTAACTCATTTGGTTTATTTGGAATTTCTGTAGAAATTTTGGCAGAGTGCCATCTGTATTTTGGACAAAACAGTTCTTCAGAAAACCTGTAAAAAGCACTTCAATAATTTTCCCAAATCTCAACTCCAATGCATTTCTCAACACAACAATTTATCAACTCAATTCCATAGAAATTTTTCAAAGTCTGAGATAAGGAAATATAATATAGCTTTTACAATCCAGAACAACTCATAATCATTTTACAACCTTAAGTTACAATTTGAATGTACAACTGCTCAAAACCAAAAACAAAATATACATACAGTGTCATACATTACAGTACAAATGCCAAAAAGTGGTATACTCGTTATACCCGAAATTCTCTCGCTGGAGGTATATGCAGCCTAGTCTGCTGCCTGCATCTCTCTACTGCGGCGACAATAAAAAGCTATCGCTGAGACAATGTCTCAGTGGTGCACAACATTAACCAAATACAATTTAAATCACAATTCATAAGTCATGTAAATAGTGGATACTTAAAACCATAGTCAAATTTAAGACAATAAAGGTCAATAAGAATTTAAACTCCATTTCTCAATATCACAATAATTTTCCATAAGTTAGATCAGGTTTGAATTCAAAAGACAGTATATGTCAATGAGAGTTTAAAATCCATTTCACAATCTCACAATACACATCAGTAAATCACACACAGCTTAATCATGATCCATAATTCAATTCATCCCAAAAGCCGATGGCTAATGAGGTATTCAATTCATCCCAAAAGTCGATGACTAATGAGGAATAACATGGCTAGCTGGCAAAAATATGAGTACTCATTCTATTCGTCCTCAACAGGCACACACCTCAACACTTCAGCCAGAGAGGGAATTCAATTCATCCCACTAGACAAGCTAGAGAGGAAACAATCAATATACATGATAGCTGTGGTTTCAAACCATTTCTAATGCTTTTTAATCAATAAGTATCCATTAATGTCATTCAAACCATTTTTCACAGTTTCAAACTATTTACAATATTTTTCAATCAATAAATATTCCTCAAACACATTTCCACAATTTAAAATAATGATATACAAATAATCAATATTTATTTCCATTGAAAATAATTCAAAAGAAACAGTTGTTGTGCACAAACCTCTGATATTTGTCTCCTGGTCTTGACTCGATATTTCTTTCCCTTTTCTTTGAGTCCTTGTTAATCGAGAAACACAATTTGAAGTGTTTGATTACCAAATTAAATCTCTATCGATGGTTTTTTGTAAATAATGCACTGAACTCAATTATTCGCTTAATCACCTAATATACCGACCCTCGATGCGTTTTAGGTAAATTAGGTTTTAGTGTCGTTAATATGTCACACTCGATAGGGTTTTAGGTTTGGTATGTTTTACCAAAGTCATTTCCTCGCTTAGTGCATTTTAATGCAAATTGCTGGATTCCGGAACACTGGTTTGACCTAACCGGACGATCTAGTTCCCTCGGTTTTCGGGTCTCGGTCGAAACTACAAACTTGTAGATCTAGGTCTTATTGCACGCGGTGCAAAATTTCAGGTCAATCCGAGTTAAGTAGACCAAGTTATGGTCATTACACTATTGCTGGTCAAGTGGTACCATTTTAGGTCAATTTTAGGTCAAATTGGTCAATTCTGGTTCGGCCAGTTTTTGGACCCGAACTTGTGCAAGTTGTTTGACTTCCTTATGGTCATTTCTGGGCTTTGGTGTCTTCATAAGACTTGTAGGTATGGGTCTTATCTATTCATGGTTAAAATTTCAGGTCAATTGGACCTGGTTTGAGTGAGTTATAGCCTAAATACTCACTGCTGCCCAATTGGTCATTTTTCAGGTCCTAATTGCACCTAATCCGAATTGGTCAAATTTTTAGGTCACCTTGCAAGCAGAATTTTGGCATGGTTTCTCAATGAAAGTTGGCACATTTTGTGCCTAGTTTCACCCCAAATTGGTCTCATACCAATTGAGGTTACACATTCAAGGTTATAGGCTAAAATATACACTGCCCTCAATATGCATTTCACACCCCAACTTCAAACACATACTCACCTTGCAAGGTTTACTTCCATACCCTACCAAACTGTTTTGGCACATTACCAAAAACATTTTCTACATTACATTAGCATTATTTTGGGCAGATTCCAATCACCCTCAACACACCAAATATCATTCACAATTACAATTTCTAAATACCATTACAACCACACCTAAACATTACAAACTTTACATACACTTTACAACATTCATTCACATACATATCATCAATCCTTCTAGGTCAATATTCTACCCACTCTTCCTTCAATATACACCATTTCCCAAGTGTCCACAAGCTGCCACAAATCATTCATCAACATCACATTGCCGTACCATATGCCAATTCCCATCAAATTGCATAATTCACCATATAAACATGCAATAACTCACTAAGTTACTAAATCACCATTATTAACATTCTTTCCCATCAATTATATGCACAAATACCTCATCATAAACGTGACCCATGGCTGTCCAAAATGAAAATAACAATAACCTTTCAAACTCAAAATTTTCCTTCACCAAACTAATACCCATAACATGCACAAAAACTTTAACAAAGGCTTTCTCAAAAATGCAAACTTACCTTTATTTGTAACTTGCTAAACCTTCACCAAACTTCCCAAAATTGGTATCAATATCTTCCTTCTGATGTGTAGACAAATTTTAGTGAAGAACACTAAGTGATTTGAGTTGGAATGAAGGGAGTTAAGAGAGCTTAAGTGAAACGGCCATGGATGTTTTCTCTCACCATCAATTCGGCATATTTGATGGAATGGAGAAGATGAACTATCTGGTGGGTTTAGTGGACTTACACCTGCCATACTTAATGTTTAATTAATCCTATAGTGGTCCACTAAGAAGAATTAAATCATATATTAAGTTAACTTTCCCATAATCCACATTTAACCCATGATTTTTGCTATTTAATTTAGGTACCACTAAACTAATTTTTTATTTTATTTTCTAAGTGTAATACTATTTATTTTTAATGGACATTTAGGTCAAAAGACACTTCGGGATGTCAAATGACCATAATGCCCCTGTTCGGGTGGCTTTCCCGATTTTTCGGTATTACCGGGTTTTGTCTGTTTTTTGATTTCTCACTTTTCTTTGTACTAATTATTTAATTTTTCTTTGATCTTTCTAATGATATTTACTCTTCATCAAGGGTCTATTTAAGTCCTAAAAATGTTTTCCAGGTTTCCCCGCAGTCCAGGGCTAGTCAACGGTCCACGCCGTGACTTCCCGATGCGGTCACCCATCGCTAGGTTTCCCGGCTCACTTACTCGGTTACATTTCTTTACTATGATTTTTCCTTTGTTTTTCTTTTCTTGTATTTCATTATTTTATGTCTCCTCACTCATATTGAGGTACGGTTCTAGGCATCCTAGCTGTCCGCACAACACTGGTCACCGGAGCAGCAGAACGCACTACCGAACTTTGGGGTGTTACAATCTCTGAAGACGAAATGACCAAAATGCCCGTTTGGCTTAACGGGTCAAAATTGTCTGTACCGATTGAAAAATTTTTCTAAATATTTTCTTGGCATTTTAATGCCATAGGAACCTCAATGACCCTTCTCTAGAGTCCCAAAAATTATTTTATGAATTTTTCCCCAGGTCTAGGGCTCCTAGTTGCGAGAACTGCAACTTCTCACTAGGTTACCCATCGCTAGGGCACTGGCTCATTTAACTTGGTTGTATTTTATTTCTAAAATTTTTTCTAAGTTTTTCTTATTAATATTTGAGTTAATTTTAGTTTCTCACTTTAGTTTAAATATTTTTCCGGACGTTCTAACTGTCCGAACCGACACTGGTCACCGGAACAGTAGAATGTACGGAGTTGTTACAAGGAGGGTGTTACAACTCTTCCCCTCTAATTTAAATTTCGTCCTCGAAATTTACCTGATGCAAACAGTTGAGGGAACTGTTGCCTCATCGTTTCTTCACTTTCCCAAGTTGCCTCCTCGGTGTTGTGGTGCCTCCAAAGCACTTTCACCAGTGGAATCTGCTTATTTCTCAACTCTTTCACTTCCCGAGCCAGGATCCGTAGAGGTTCTTCTTCATATGTCAAATCCGGTTGTATTTCAATTTCTTCCCTGGAGATGACATGTGAAGGATCTGAGCGGTATCTTCTGAGCATGGACACGTGGAACACATTGTGAATCTTGTCCAGCTCTGGTGCTAAAGCTAGCCTATAGGCCACTGGACCAACACGTTCAATGACTTCATATGGGCCAATGAACCTAGGGCTTAACTTACCTTTTCTTCCAAACCTCAATACTTTCTTCCACGGTGACACCTTGAGGAACACTTTGTCGCCAACCGTATATTCTATTTCTTTTCTCTTTAGGTTGGCATAAGATTTCTGTCTATCTGAGGCAACCTTCAGATTAGCTTTGATTAGTTTCACTTTCTCTTCAGTCTGTTTCACCAAGTCTGGGCCTACCAGTTTGTCTTCGCCCAATTCAGTCCAGCACACTGGAGTTCTACATTTTCTCCCATACAGTGCTTCATATGGGGCCATTTGGATGCTAGCTTGGTAGCTATTGTTGTATGCAAATTCTGCCAGTGGGAGGTATTTATCCCAACTTCCCTCAAATTCAATGACACAACTCCTCAGCATATCCTCAAGGACCTGACATATATTTCATGTTATTATTATCATTTTAGTTCAATATTTGTATTAATTCAATTGGTTTCAATTATTTACCTGGATTACTCTTTCTGATTGCCCATCCGTCTGAGGATGGAAAGCTGTGCTGAAGTGGAGTTGTGTACCCAAGGACTCGTGCAACTTCTTCCAAAATCTCGATGTAAACCTTGGGTCTCGATCAGATATGATGGAAAGTGGAATTCCATGCAGTCTAACTATCTCACTGATATACAATTCTGCTAACCTCTCTAGTGAGTAGTCAGTCCTAACTGGCAGAAAGTGTGCTGACTTCATCAATCTATCCACTATCACCCATACTGCATCATGTTTCTTCTGGGTGAGAGGTAGATCACTTACAAAATCCATGGTGACCCGATCCCATTTCCATTCAGGTATGCATATAGGCTGTAGCAATCCTGATGGAACTTGATGTTCTGCCTTGACTTGCTGACATGTCAAGCATTTAGTCACATAGTCAGCTATGTTCTTCTTCATACTAGGCCACCAATACTGAAGCTTCAGATCATGATACATCTTTGTACTTCCTGGGTGCATAGCATATACACTGGTGTGTGCCTCTTTTAGAATACTGGCCTTCAATTTCCCATCATCTGGTACACACAGTCTTCCTTTATGTCTGAGACACCCATCTGCTTTCACCTCATAGTCAGTTGCTTTTCCCCCTGGGATTTTGCTCATAATAGCCATTAGCTTCTCATCTACTCTCTGCCCATCTAAAATCTGCTGTAACAGGTTTGGCCTCACTTGTAACTCAGCCAAAATAGCTCCATCTCGAACCAAAGATAGACGGGCATTCAATGATCTCAAAGCTGTGATGGACTTTCTGCTCAAAGCATCAGCAACTACATTCGCCTTCCCAGGATGGTAGTCAATTACACAATTATAGTCCTTCAGGAACTCAATCCATCGCCTCTGTCTAAGGTTGAGCTCCTTCTGGGTTGGCAAGTATTTCAGGCTTTTTTGGTCCGTGTAAATGTAGCACTTTTCACCATATAAGTAATGCCTCCATATCTTCAGTGCGAAGATAATTGCTGCAAGCTCTAGATCATGGATAGGGTAATTCTGTTCATGTGGCCTTATTGCTGGAAGCATAGCGACCACCTTCCCCTCTTGCATTAATACACACCTAACCCATTATGAGAGGCATCACTGTAGACCACAAAGTCCTTTCACGACCTTTGTGTGTTAACACTGGTGCCTCTATCAACATAGCCTTTAACTTCTCAAAACTGGTCTGACACTTGTCATTCCAGTCAAATCTGACGTTCTTGTGTAACAACTTGGTCATTGGAGCAGCTATTAAGGAAAATCCTTTCACAAATCTTCTGTAATACCCAGCTAGCCCCAAGAAGCTTCTGACCTCAGTTGTATTTTTGGGAGGCTTCCATTCCATCAACGCTTCTATTTTCTTGGGATCCACCCTAATCCCATCAGCTGACACTATGTGTCCAAGGAATGCAATCTCATTCAACCAGAAGTCACACTTGGACAACTTAGCATACAGCTTCTTTTCTCTCAGGGTTTGCAAAATAATCCTCAAATGCTCATCATGTTCTTCCCTGGTCTTGGAATACACCAGAATATCATCAATAAAGACCACTACGAACCGATCTAGGTATGGATGGAAGATACGGTTCATAAGGTCCATAAATGCCGCTGGTGCATTTGTTAGGCCAAAGGGCATCATCAGAAACTCATAATGCCCATCTGGGTCTGAATGCGATCTTGGGCACATCTACATCCTTCACCCTCAACTGATGATACTCTGATATGAGATCAATCTTAGAAAATACTCCTGCTCCCTTCAACTGATCAAACAGATCATCAATTCTAGGCAACGGATATTTGTTCTTCACAGTCACTTTATTCAACTGCCGGTAATCGATGCATAGCCTCAAAGTCCCATCCTTTTTCTTTACAAGCGACCTTTGGAGCTCCCCATGGTGACACACTGGGGCGTACAAACCCCTTATCAAGTAACTCTTGCAACTGAGTTTTCAACTCCCTCAATTCAGTGGGTGCCATCCTATAAGGAGCAATGGAAATGGGTGTTGTACCCGGCAGTGTCTCAATAGCAAATTCAACTTCCCTTTCTGGTGGTAAACTAGGCAACTCTTCAGGAAATGCATCTGGGAAGTCTCTTACTGTGGGTATGTCACCTGGATCGGCTTCTTTGCCTAGTATCCACCACATGTGCTAGGTAGGCTTCACAGCCTTTTCTCATCATTCTTCTTGTAACTGTGGCTGAGATTACATTGGACAAGAAATCTGTCCTTTCCCCTACAACTGTGATCTCATTACCCTCAGAAGTTTTCAAGGAAATCCTCTTCAGTTTACAATCAACTATTGCCTGATGACGTGACAACCAATCCATTCCCAAAATCACGTCAAACTCGTGGAAGGGCAACTCAATCAGGTCTGCCAAAAATTCATACCCACAATCCTTCAGGGCAACCCTTGTATACTTTGTTCACCACTACACTGTGGCCCAATGGATTAGTGACCAGAATGTCTTGGTCACTCTCCCCTACTAGTATCCCCCTTTCTACGGGTAGGTTGATGCAGATGTATGAATGAGTGGATCCTGGATCCACTAATGCATGCACAGATGTATTGTAGAGGGGGAACGTACCCCTGATGATGTCCGAGGCATCTTGCTCCTCCTGAGCTCTAATGGCATAGGCTCTGGCAGGTGGTGCATTATCGAGCCTCTCTGGGCTCGAATCTGAGCCTCTGTGATGGTCCCACTGCGTCAGATTTGCCAGATTTCCTACCCCTTTGTGGTGCAGGAGCAGGTCTATCTGCTTGTGTTGGAGCAGCTGTAGTAGTTCTGCGTGGACAGTTCTTCAACTGATGCTCTGTTGACCCACACCTTAGCGAGCACAGTCACTCTCTAACACTCTCCCTTATGACATTTCAAACAATGTGGACATGCAGAAGATGCTGGGGCTGGTCCACTGAACCCCATCCCTGGAGAGATGCCCACTGATGGTGTGGACTGACCTCTCCTAGGGGTAAGCGTGGCTGGGCCCCGAGACCGACCACGACCTTGTGGTTGACCTGAACTCTGTGCAGGTGGACCCTTGAACTTCTTCCCAAATGCAGGAGATGAACTAGACTGACCTGGGCCCCTCTTCTGCTATCTCTCTCTTCTGGTCTGCTCACTTATTCTAACCTTTTCAACCTTTAATACAGTTTCCACTAACTTGGTGAAGTCTGTGATTCCCAAGGCAGTGATCATGATCTTTATATTATCATTTAATCCCTCTTAAAATCTCTTACACCTTTCGGCCTCATTACAGACTATCTCTCTTCCATAGTGGCTTAATCTGACAAATTCCTTTTTTATACTCGGCCACTGTCAGCTGTCTCTGCCTCAGGTTAATGAACTCTCTTCTTCTCTCTTCCAGGTATACACTACCCACATATTTCTTCTTGAATTCGGAGAGGAAGAAGTCCCAAGTTATTACTTCTGGCTGCACTTCACTGGACACAGTATCCCACCATTCATATGGATCATCATGCAACAGAGATACAGCAGCTTCTAAATTTTGTTCAGGAGTGCAATGGAGTTGTTTTAAAACTCTGCCTGTTCTGTTCAACCAATTTTCGGCTGCAACAGAATCATCTTCTCTCTTGCCATAGAAGTCCACTGCTCCAAATTTTCTTAGTCTTTCCAAGTGTGATTTCTGCTGTGGAGGTGGTGGTGGTGGTGGTGCTGGCATTACCCCAGCCATTTGTCTGAAGAATTCGGCCATTTGCTGGAACATGGCCTGTGGAGGCTGAGCAGGCTCTGCTTGAGCTGGCGGAGTAGGTTCTCCCTACCCCAGTCTCGGTGCAGGTGGAGCATGACTCTCCACTTCCTCCTCAACTGCTCTCTGTGATGTAGGGTCCATATCCTATTCAAAATAACAAAGACAAACAGATCTGCATTAGTGTCACCTCAACTCTTACAAATGCAATGCATGGTATGGACTCAATCTAGGCCCAGAAACGCCTAAACCGTGCTCTGATACCACTAAATGTGACACCCCTTACATGTCTACAGTATATCCGAGTAAGATATGTCACACGGTGTACCGGAACACTCTATTCTATCTCCATCATTTTTATTCTTCCTTAATTTATTTTTATCATAGTTTTGAATATAATTTATGAAATATAATTCATTTAAGTCATTTATTGAAATTATAATTTATTTGAGGTTCCGAAAATTTTATAGAAAATCCGGTAGAGTACTGGCTAAAAATAGAGAAAACAGTTCTTCGGAACCTGTGAAAAACACTTCCAATAATCATTTCCAATCAATCCCAACTCCATTTCATCAACAAAGTCTCAATATGTTTTTCAACAACATTTCCATTTCTCAATCATTCATCTCATATTATAATCATGTAAAAGTCATAAATAAATATTCACTTTTTTATTCACAAACACAATATCTACTATTTACATTAATGCCAAAATAAATTACATAAGTTTCAATTACATATGAGCAAGTAAAAGTTAATTACAAAATCTCAAAATAAAACCTAGTGTCCTACCAATGCACTGATGACGGTGAGGTGACACGGACACTATGCAGAGCTGCAAGAGGTCTCACCCAGTCTGTGGTCTACTGGGCTCTCGGTCAGTATCTCCAGAACCTACGCGTGGCAAAAGCAACGCGCTAAGCAATAATGCTTAGTGGAGCCAATAATAAAACACAAAGAAATAACAAAAAAATAAACATGTAGTGAATGTATCGATGTCTTATTGCAAATAAATTTTCAATGAGTATTTGTAGTCTTACTTATTGTATACTTGTTATATTCATTATTTCGTTAAATTTATCCACTTTTATGTTTGGTTGCCCAAGTAACCTATACTGGACGACTGGACTGGATAAATGGGTAAACTGGCACTGGGTATCAAGTACCTCGGGCCGTCACACCATCGGTCACATATGTATCTCCCGGTGTGCAACAGAACAGCTAATAAGCTGTAATAACATCAGGCACAAGGCCAAATCTCAATACAAGGTCAGAATGGCTAAAAGCCATGAGATCACAGAATGGCATAATGCCATGTGCAGTACTGCTAACTAAACCCTATTGGCATGCCAAACTATCCAAACCAATCTATTAGGTATACTAGGGCATTTGTCACTTTGGAATCTTTCAATTTTTGAATTTTAAGTTTTGGTGTTACTATTCCTTTCATTAGTCAACAAAAATGTTGACTTTTGTATAGAAAATAGGAACATTAGTTTTAACACTCCCAACATACCACATTTTACATTCAAAATTTGTTGGCATTGATTACCTATACCATTTCTAAGTTTAAAATTAAAGGAGCAGAATTTTCAGTTTTTATACCCTATCTTTACTATTCCATTAGTTACTGTTTCAGTGGGAATTTGAGAAAATGATAAACATGAAAGTTGTTCCTTATTTTGTCTAGTTGAATTTATTTTTTTGAATCACTCCATTTGGAGTTTTGTAGCTCAATTTGTGGTCCAAAAACCACAACTGGCCAGATTGAAAAATTTCAGAACTGACCATATCTACAGTACAGTGAATAGTGACTGCAACTGCCTTGTTGGATAAGTTCTGGTCATAATTTGGGGTAGGTTTCTTCATGAAAGTTGTTGGTATATATCTTAACTTATTTTTGTAAAAATTTCAGGTCCATTGGGCCATTCTACAATGAATTATGGCCAAATGAACAATCACTGTTCATTTGGTCATTCTGCAGAATCTGGTTGCAGGACATCCGGATTGGGGCAAGTTTGTGGTCCACTTGCTTTGGTATTTTGGGCATGGTTTCTTCACCAAAATTGTGCCATTATGTGTCTAGTTTCATGTACAATTGGCCAAACACCAATTGAACCTACACAGCCCAAGTTATGGCTGTCCAAACAGGCTGGACTCATAGCCACCCTACTGGTTTCACTAGGCAGCATACCAAATCAGTTTGTCATGCTATAATTCACTCCAAATTATGGTTAACTTATCTCAAATGGTCACTAATTGACCATTAGAATGTTCATTCACCATTACATAAGCAAATTCCAAGTTTCTCTCCAAAACCCTAATTCCACATTTCAAATTCACACAAAATACCTTAGTTAAACTCACTAATTCATTATCCATATATATATATACTTTAAACATTATCTCTAATCCACTTTAAACCCAACAAAACAACCAGAATCACTACCCCCCAATAGGCTGCTGAAATTTACATTTACCCTAGAAGCATAATTCTCTTCAATTCCCACAAATGTCTAGCCTAACTTAGTGTCTTAACATGGATATTCAAAGAAAGTAAGAGAAAGATGGCACTAACCTCACTTGTGACCTAGCTTGGACTTGCCCAACTTCAAAATTTCCTCAAATTTCTGCTGCCTTATGCTTCCTCAAGGTTTAGGGATAATTATTTGTGAAGGAAGTTTAGGGTTTTGAGGTGGAGAGCTTAGGGAAAATCAAGCTTGAACAAGAGCTTCCATGGAGTTTTTTTCTTCTCTCTCTCTCTCTAAACGTTTCTGCAGCCCAAAGAGTGAAGATGGCTGTCCACTTTTTCAATTTTTATCTCCTTTTATTCATGTTTAAGTAGTTTATAATGATGTGTCAAAATTTGGTTGGGTGAAAATATTTTAATTGCATCATGCTCATGTCATAAATATGACTTTTATTTCATTTTCTTTTCTTTTCTTTTCTACTCATTTTCAATTAAATTTTTAGCAATATTTATTCATATTTTAGATCATACTAATTATTTACTTAACTGGACAAGTCGGCCAAAAATCATCTCTGAAGACGAAATGACCAAAATGCCCTCTGTTTGGCTTAACGGGTCAAAATTGTCTGTACCGATTGAAAAATTTTTCTAAATATTTTCTTGGCATTTTAATGCCATAGGAACCTCAATGACCCTTCTCTGGAGTCCCAAAAATTATTTTATGAATTTTTCCCCAGGTCTAGGGCTCCTAGTTGCGAGAACTGCAACTTCTCACTAGGTTACCCATCGCTAGGGCACCGGCTCATTTAACTTGGTTGTATTTTATTTCTAAAATTTTTTCTAAGTTTTTCTTATTAATATTTGAGTTAATTTTAGTTTCTCACTTTAGTTTAAATATTTTTCCGGATGTTCTAGCTGTCCAGACCGACACTGGTCACCGGAACAGTAGAATGTACAGAGTTTTTACAGGGAGGGTATTACAATTGTTACCGGTAAGACATGGTATCCACCTTTTTAAAGAGATGTCTCCAAAGACACCAGAAGAAAGAGATAAAATGGCCAGGATTCTATATGCTTCGGTTATTGGAAGTTTGATCTATGCAATGATGTGTACTGGGCCGGATATCGCACATACTATTAGTTTGACTAGTAAGTTTCAGTCCAATCTAAGATTGGAACACTGGATAACTGTCAAGAATATCCTTAAGTACTTGAGAAGAACTAAGGATTTATTCTTGATTTATGGAGGTCGTGACTTGCAATTGGATGGTTATACTAATTCTGATTTCCAATCAGATATCGATAATAGAAAGTCTACCTCTGGGTTTGTGTTCATTTGTAATGGAGGTGTAGTCAGTTGGAAGAGTTCCAAACAAAGCACGACTGCTGATTCCACTATGGAGGCTGAGTATATTGCTGCATCAGATGCTGCAAATGAGGCTGTTTGGATATAAAGAACCCCAGTCTCACTAGAAATCTAAACACATAGAAAGGCGCAACCACATTATCAGAGAAATAGTTAAGTGAGGTGATGTGGCCATACAGAAAATAGCATCAGCTGAAAATCTAGCTGATGTATTCACGAAGCCTATGGCACAGGCTCAGTTAGACCGACATCTTGACAAGATGGGTCTAAGATATTGTAATGAATGGCTCTAGTGCTATTGGGAGATTGCTGGTAGTATGCCTAAGAGCATATCATTTAGTATGTATCTTGTATATATTTTATTAATAAAAAGCAATTTCACTTTTCCGTTTACATAATATATTTATGTGCAATAGAAAAGGTCCATTGATATTTTCTTAGAATTAAATGAACATAGAATTTTTAACAAAATATCAATGGTCCTTTTCTATTACACATAAATATATTATGTAAACAGAAAAGTGAAATTGCCTTTTTTTAATAAAATATGTACAAGATACATACTAAATGATATGTTCTAGGGTATACTACCAACAATCTCTCAATAACACTAGAGCCATTCATTACAATATCTTAGACCCATCTTGTCAAGATGTCGGTCTAACTGAGCTTGTGACATAGGCTTCGTGAATAGATCAGCTGGATTTTCAATTGATGCTATTTTCTGTATGACTACATCACTCGCCCAACTATTTCTCTGATAATATGGTAGTGCCTTTCTATGTGTTTGGATTTCTGATGAGGCCGGGGTTCCTTATATCCAAACAGCCTCATTTGCAGCATCTGATGCAGCAATATACTCAGTCATGCCTCCCCTAAGTCTTTCATGGAGAATGTATTTGACAACCATACCTTTACAGCTGTCAACATACCTGTGCCATTACCCATCAACAAAATGTCATCCACATATAAGATAAGAAAAGTGACAGCACTTTCACTAACCTTCTTATATACACATGGTTCATCATCATTTTTTATAAAACCAAATGACTTAATAGATTCATCAAAATGGATGTTCCAACTCCTCAAAGCTTGTTTCAACCCATAAATGGATCGCTTCAGCTTGCATACTTTGGAACCATCTAGGGATTGAAAACCCCTAGGTTAATCCATGAAAATGTTTTCTTTAATGTATCCATTGAAAAAAGCTATTTTGACATCCATTTGCCAAATCTCATAATCATAGTATGCAGCTATTGCTAATAGAATCATAATTGATTTAAGCATGGCAATAGGCTATAAAGTCTCCTCATAGTCGATTCCTTGCCTTTGGCGAAACCCGTTCGTGACTAGCCTTGCTTTATAGGTCTCTACCTTTCCATCAGAACCAAATTTCTTCTTGAAAACCCATTTATTCCCTATAGGTACAATATCTTCAGGTGGGTCAACAAGATCCCAAACTTGATTCTTATACATGGAATCAATTTTAGATTTCATAGCTTTAATCCATTTTGAAGAGTCTATATATGATATAGCTTCTTCATATGTAAGTGGATCATCTCCATGATCTACTTCTTCATGAGTAAACAACTCTTGTTCATCTTCATGAAGGAAACCATATCTCACTGGTTGGTGACATATCCTGGTTGATCTGCGAGGAATAACTGTAGATGTTTCATTAATAGGTGTAGGTTGACTAGATGGATTTATATCCATCTGATCTATTGGCTGGTCAGAATTCCCCAATTATAATTTTATTTGCCTTCTTTTGCCTCCCCTTTACCTCCTTCTTGAATAAACTATTGTTCAAGAAAAGTGGCATCTCTGTTTACTACAACCTTTTGTGATATAGGCAAATAAAAATAATATCCAAAACTCTCTTTTGGATATCCAACAAATCGACCCTTTTCTGATCTGCTTGCCAATTTATCAGTGTTCCGCTTTTTGATATGTGTTGGACAACCCCAAATCTTAACATGCTTAAGACTTGGTTTTCTTCCATGCCATATCTCATAAGGTGTGGAAGAAACTGATTTTGATGGAATCCTATTCAGAATATGCAAAGCTGATTCTAATGCAAATCCCCAAAAGGAGATTGGCATATCAGTATAGCTCATCATACTACGTACCATATCTAATAGTGTACGATTTCTCCTTTCAGATACACCATTCAGCTATGGCGTTCTTGGAGGAGTTAGCTGGGAAACAATGCCATGCTCTTTCAAGTATTTATCAAATTCAGTACTCAAGTATTCACCTCCACGATCTGATCGAAGAGCTTTAATTCTTTTTCCTGTTTGATTTTCTACTTCAGATTTAAATTCTTTGAACTTTTTAAAGGATTCATGTTTGTATTTCATCAAATACAAATACCCAAACCTTGATTTATCATTAGTAAAGGTAATAAAGTAATGAAAACCACCTCTAGTCATTTCTTTAAATGGACTATATACATTACTACGTATTAGCTTCAAAATATTTTCAGCTCTTAGTCCTTGTCCAACAAAGGGTGATCTAGTCATTTTGCCTTGAAGGCAGGACTCACAAGTTGGAGTAGTTTCAGAACCCAATGAGGATAAAATCCCCATTTTCTCCAGCTTTGCAATTATGTCTTCTGCAACATGACCTAATCTTAAGTGCCAAATATATTTTGAACTTGAGTTGATTTTCACCATGGCATTGCATTCTTTTAGATTGCTTGCATTCATTTTGTGTTTATCATTATTATCAAAACAATAAAGACCATCATGCATATAACCCGAGCCAACATATTTATTTCCAAAATAAATATTGCAAACATCATCTGTGAACTGAAATTCATAAGCATTTCTAGTTAAACTAGATATAGAAATGATTTTCTTAAAAGCATCAGGCATATACAAAATATTATTCAGACACAAAACATGTCCACACATGTAAAAAGATTTAGATCCTATGGCTAAAGCTTCAACAGTTGAGCCATCGCCAATCCGAAGTCTAACATCTCGAGAATGCAAGTTACTACTGTTTGCTAGTTCCTGCATATCATAAGAAATATGAGACCTAGCACCAATATCTAAAACCCAAGCTATAGATGAACTATGAGCATCATCAGCATCTAAATAACAAGATATAGATATACCTTCTGAAGGTGTATCCTTCTTGTCCTTCAGAGAAAGAAGACACTCTGGGCAGTTTCTTTTCCATTGCCCATTCGTCTGACAATGGAAACACTTTCCTTTGCCTCCATCAGCTTTAGACTTCCCTTTCTATTTAGTTATCTTCTTGGAAGGACCAGGAATTTAAGGTTTCTTTTTTTTATTGCCCTTCTTCTTATTGGACTTTCCAGTAGAAGAAGATGCAATCAAAGCTACCTCTTTTCCTTAATTGCCCGGCATATTCTTTTGGGCAATAACTAGCAAGTTAAGTAAACTAGCCAAGGTGTATTCCTGCTTAGTCACATGGAAATTAGTTACAAAATTCCCAAATGACTCAAGTAGGGACTGAAGGATCAAATCCGTCTGCAGTTGAAAATCCATGTGAAAGTCAAGATGTTCCAGCTGCTCAATAAGCCAAATCATCTTGTGGACATGATCCCTAACATTCTGTCCTTTAGACATCCTCATGCGAAATAGCTGTCTAGATATCTCATACCTAGCATTCCTGCTATGCTCACCATACAACTCTTATAGGTGAAGGAGGATCTCACTTGCATATTGCATATTTTCATGTTGCTTCTGTAACTCATTACACATAGAAGCAAGCATGTGACACTTGGCTCTCATATCATGCTCCTTCCACTTGTCCAAAGTTTAATGTTCCTCTTGAGTGGCCTCTGGAGGTAAAGGACCAGGAACCTTTTGGTCTAGAACATATCCTATATGTTTAAGGTTCATGACAAGTTTCAAATTTCTGAGCCAATCAGAAAGATTAGGCCTTGTCAACCTATTGTGATCAAGTATGCTCGCAAGGATATTGGATGGTGGTGGTTGTTGTGTGCTCATTATTATCAGAAGAATAACTGCAGAAAATAACCAGATTAATTAGTAAATATATTATGTAATTAACCAAAATGATTATGGTCTTTTAATCAAATTGGTCCTCCCACTAACTTAGTGAATCCTACACTTCCAAAGTAGGAAATGGAAATCCTAGTTGAATGGATTTCTAGTGGGTGATTGAATTCTTATAGTCTTATTAATCATCATCAGGCACATCCATTATTGGAATTGCAATAAACTGTAAATGAGCAACTCCTTTCCCATCACATCTCATGTGAGGTTCAATCCTTTTACCTAACCCCTAATGTTCAAAATCTCAAGCACATCCATTATTTACTTATTTTGCATTAGTTAAGTTGATCCCATTAAGCCAGTAAACATGAAAATAATTTTAATGTCCTTAGGCACATCCATTATTGGCCACAAAACCATTTACATATTTACAACATCTCAAGCTTAACAATTATTCTTAAGAAAATCTCTTAAATTAATTGCATCATATGCAAGTATTTAAAATTTCTTAAAATAATTGCCTCAATGGAGGGCCCATGATATAATTACCTTAATTATACCATTTCCAACTTAATTATTTATTTGAAAGATTTAGTGGTCAGCTTAATTACTATTATGGTCTCACTTTGCACATTATCCAATTAGCATGCATTTATCATATACTTGCATACATTTCAATACATCTCATGCATACATGGATAAACATATAATATGGTATGATTATGGACTTTCTAAAGGATTCAATTCTGAGCCACCAAGAATTGAATTAGGGCATTCCTAGGCGCATTTCATCTATTCATATTATAAGAGTTGCTGAAGGAGCACATAATCAACACTTGATCTTAAATTCCTCCCACTGGTCCCACCAATGTTCTTAACCTCCTTGATCTTCTTGCAATCCAATTACATAGTAATCCTTGGCATACCAAGGCAAAATTATAAGAACATGGACTTTAAAATCCTCAAATAAATGAAATTACAATCCAAAAATATTATAACAATTATAATACAATGCCACCAAAATAAAATTAATTATTTTACAACCAGAAGAAAAATAAATGAAATAAATCAAATCACATTGGTCTTTTATCGTCCATGATCATCCATCATGCATATATTACCATTTAATAATTAAATAAAACATACATTCTAAAATTAAATTGAATATCTCATATTCAACTAAAAAATTCAGATTTGAATCTCATTCAACCAAATTTAAAAATTCAGATTTGACTCTTATTCAAAACAAATTTAAAAATTTAGATTTGAATCTCATTCAACCAAATTTAAAAATTCCGATTTGAATCTTATTCAAAATAAATTTAAAAATTCAGATTTGAATCTCATTCAACCAAATTTAAAAATTCATATTTAAATCTTATTCAAAAAAAATTTAAAAATTCAGATTTGAATCTCATTCAACCAAATTTAAAAATTCAGATTTGAATCTTATTCAAAATAAATTTAAAAATCCATATTCGAATATCATTCAACCAAATTTAAAAATTCAGATTTGAATCTTATTCAAAACAAATTTAAAAATTCAAACTTCAATCTCATTCAAACAATTGAATCAAAATTTAATTTTGTGATTAAAACTCCTAATTAAACATTTTAATTAGTCATGGGCTTAATTATGGGCCTTGAAACCAAGCCCACACTCAAGCCCAAAAAGCATGCGCATGGTTGAATGAACCAAACCATGTGCACCAATGGTGCTTTACACTTTGCTGCCACATTGTTGGTCCAACCAACAATGAGTCAATCAACTTTTGATCAAATCACACAATTAAATCAGATATTAGACAATCTAAATGGAAAATATAGTGGCTCTGATACCAATTGAAGGAGCGGAAGCATGGAAATTATTAGATTAGAACATTGAATTCAAAAATTTCTTCTAGGGTTTCATGCATTATGCCATATCCATTTTTTACCTAATTGATTTCAATGTTCAATTACATATTAAAACTCTTTTAATACGTATTAGGATCTACATTTTCTATTTAAGATTTTTGAATTAACAAATTAATTCATTAGAATTCTAGATTAATACAAGAGTATGTGCACTAACTTTTTTATGCACTGTAGATGCGATTGGTACCTTTGGGAAGCACCTAGGACCCCAAATGTTGTCCCTCTAGCTCGTACACACCAATATTACCAATGGCAGCCCCTAAACCAGCTTCCCAAGCCTTGCCAACCAATTAGAAATTAGGGATTTGCCTTTAGAGAGGTTATAGATGTATATAGGACACTAGAAACAATTTCTAGCAATTTTAATTCAAGAGAATATAGGCAATTCTATTTGAATTGATGGAAGAAGAAGAAGAAGAAGAAGAGAGGAAGAAAGCATAGAGGTGGCGGCACCTTTGAGAGAAAAATCAGAATGTGTGTTTTATTCTTTCATTCTTTCCCTTTTATAATTAAGTCATCACTTAAAACCCTTGCCACATGTCATCACCTGATTGCATCTTAATTTTAATTGACCTAATCACATTAAGCCAAGTGTCAAAGCTAAACTTAATCTTGACTTTGATCATCTTGTATGATAGGAAGACAAATGGCAAGCTTATATGGTGCCATGTGTCACTATCTCACAGTGCCACATGTCATCCAGTGAAATGACCAAATTACCCTTGTATTTTATTTTTGAGTTCTTAATCCAAAATAATTATTTTTCCTCTTCTAATCAATTTATATCAAACATAAATTAATTAATTAATCTCTATTAATTAATTACTCATAATTAAATTCATATTTAAACACTTTAATTTAAATTATACTATACATCCAATAATCTAGATTTGGTTTCAAGCCATGCTAGGGACTTTGCAATCTTATTACAAACCAAGCCTATTTAATTAATCAATTAAACTCTTTAATTAATCATGTAACATCCTCCCGGTAGCAATTCCGCACAGTCTACTGTTCCGGTGACCAGTGTCGGTCCGGACAGCTAGACCTTCTGGAAAAATATTTAAACTAAAGTCAGGAATCATAATTAACTCAAATATTAATAAGAAAAATTTAGTAAAAATTTTAGAAATAAAATACAACCAAGTCAAACGAGCCGGTGCCCTAGCGAGGGGTAACTCAGAGGGAAGTTGCGGTTCTCGCAACGAGGAGCCCTAGACACGGGAAAAAATTCATAAAATAATTTTTGGGACTCCAGAGAAGGGTCATTGAGGTTCCTATGGCATTAGAATGCCAAGAAAATATTTAGAAAAATTTTTCAATCGGTACAGCCAATTTTGACCCGTTAAGCCAAACGGAGGGCATTTCGGTCATTTCGCCTTCAGAGGTGATTTTTGGCCGACTTGTCCAGTTAAGTAAATAATTATTATGACTCAAAATATGAATAAATATTTCTAAAAATTAAATTGAAATGTGGTAGAAAAGAAAAGAAAAGAAAAATAAAAAATTAAGCAAATTATGACATATTATGATGTCACTCACTTACTTCCAACCAATCACAATTAAACAACCTATTAATTAACAAATAAAAAGAGATAAATATGGCCAAAAACAAAAGCAAACAGCAGCCCTTCTTCTCCTTAGAAAAACGTTTTACACCCCCTCCCCTCTTCCTCCATTGAATCTCAACCAAAGCTCCATTTTCATCCTTATTTCACCACAAACTCTCCTAAGTCCTTTCACAAAAAACTTGTCTATACCTCTTGGGAAGTGTTTGGCAGCCAAGAAGAAGAAAGAAAGTGAAGATTGGGACTTGGAAAAATATGCCTACAAGAGGTTAAAGTGAGGTTAGTGCACATATGTATTTAAACTCCTTAATTCCATGTTAGAGATGTGTAATAGGTAAGAAATTGTGAAGTAAATGAACTAAACTCATGTGTATGAAGCCCATGGATTTCGGCTGCCCCTAAGGAAGGAACAAGATTGAGTGTTTTGATGGACTTGGAGTGCACTAGAGATTAGGTTTAAAGTGTATGAACATAAGGATAATGAAGTAGTTGGTTAATTAAGGTAAATTGTGTAAATTTTGAATTTAAGCTAGGGTTTTGGGAGTGAAAATTTGATTTGACTTATGGAATGATTAGTGGACATTTTAATGGTCAATTAGTGACCATTTAAGGAAAGTAAATCATAATTTGAAGTGAGCTAATGCATGGTAAACTGAAATGGGAAGGCTGCCAAGAGACAGCGAAAATGAGGCTGTGAGTCCAGCATGTTTGGACTGCCATATTCTTGGCTGTGTAGGTCCAATTGGTGTTTTTCTAATTGGACATGAAACTAGGCTTATAATGGCACATTTTTGCTGAAGAAACCATGCCCAAAAGACCAAAGCAAGTGGACCAAAAGTTGGCCCCAATCCGGATACCCTGCAAACAGCCCCTGCAGAATGACCAAATGAACAATAACTGTTCATTTGGCCATAACTCACTGTAGAATGGTCAAATTGACCTGAAATTTTTACAGCAACAAGATATGATATAAACAAACAACTTTCATGAATAACATCACCCCAAATTATGCCATTAACCCATTCAAATTATTGAGCAAAGTTAAGTTATCAAACCTGCAACTCTGCAAATTTTCATTTGAGCAGTAATGTTTGGATGACTATAACTCCCTCTAGAAAACTCGGATTTAGGCGATTCTTGAACCGATAGAAACCTAAGGCATGGTGTAACATTTCATAAGAAGAAAGTTAGACCAAATTATGAAGTTAACTTGATCAAATTACTGACCAAATTTGAACAAAAATCTGCCAGACCCAAAACCTCAGCATGAACAGTGCACGTGAACAGTAAACTTATTTTAGCCATAACTTGAGCTACAAAACTCCAAATGGAGTGATTCAAAAAAAGAAATTCAACTAGACAGAATAAGGAACAACTTTCATGTTTACCATTTCCTCAAATTCCCACTGTAAAAATAACAAATGGAACAGTAAAGATGAAGCACGAAATCTGAAAATTTTGTTCAATTAGCATTAAGCTTAGAAATGGTATTAGCAACCAATACCAACAAGTTTTAAACACAAAATGTGGTATGTTTGGGGTGTTAAAACCAATACACCTATTTTCTATCCAAAAGTCAACATTTTTGTTGACCAATGAGGTGAATAGTGACACCAAAAACAAAAATTGGCAATTTTGCCAAAATGACCTAAGTTTTGAGAAAGTGACTAAAACCAACAAGTTTTGAATGCAAAATGTGGTATGTTGGGAGTGTCAAAACCAATGTACCTATTGTTTATGCAAAAGTCAACATTTTAGTTGACTAATGAAATGAATAGTGACATGAAAACTTGAAATTCAAAAAATGTGAAACTTAAAAATGCAAAATGCCCTAGTAGGCCTAATGAGATTGGTTTGGATAGTCTGGCATGCCAATAGGGTATTGTTTTAGCAATACTTCGAAAGGCTTTATGCCGTATTCATGGCTTTATGCCCGTATTCGTGGCTTTATGCCAGTATTCATGGCTTTTATGCCCGTATGCATGGCTTTTATGCCTGATTATGTGATATCATGGCTTTTTAGCCATACTGACTGCATACATGGTTGACGTTCTGCGTCCCATGGTAAGACGGCCCGAGGCACCGCGCTGTCCAGTGCCAACGACCCGTTATCCAGTCCAGTCATTCAGTATAGGTTACTTGGGCAACCAAATGATTGGAAAAGTATAACTGTGAACTGATTATTAAAGAAAATACGAAAATTAAGTATCAGGAATGATTACAGAAATACAAGGAAGCTCAAGATCATGAAAAAAAAAAATTAACGAAATGCATGAAGAAGTTAATATCATAAAACATGATTAGCCCTCGACTAAACAATAAGTTAGTAATTACTCATTTCTTATGAACACAATAGCAAGGAAATTATTATTTTTATTTGCATATTATATTTTCTTGTATTATTGGCACCACTAAGCTTTATGCTTAGCGCGTCGCTTTTGCAATGCGTAGGTACTGAAGATTTGGACAGAAGGCCCAGTTGACCACAGATTCGGTAAGGTAGTTCACAGTTCTGCATAGTGTCCGTGCCACCTCACCATCCACAGTGCATTGGTAGGACACTAGGTCCCATTTTGTATTTTGAGGTTTTTGTAAATTTTGTAATTAAACTCTTATTTTATCATATGTATTTGAACAAATGTAATATAATTTTGTATTAATGTAAGTACTTGTAATTTGTGATTATAAATCACATGTGAGAATTTATTTATGATTTGAGTCTAACGATGATGTGAAATGACAAATAGAGGAATCGTTAAGAAATTGTTGTAAATTGATGTGATACAAAATGTGAATTGTATATGGGTACCATGAGATGAATGATTGAGAAATAAATGAAATTGATGAAATTATTCTGAAACTTTGTTGATAATTGGAGTTGGGATTGATTGAATATGATCATAGGAAGTGTTTTTCACATGTTCCGAAGAACTGTTTTCTCTATTTTTAACCGGTACTCTACCGGATTTTTTATAAAATTCTCGGAACCTCAAATAAATTATAATTTCGATAAATGGCTTAAATAAATTATATTTTACAAGTTATATTCAAAAGGAAGAATAAAAAAATGAATTAAGATAAAATAGAGTGCTCGGCACACTGAGTGGCATAACTTGCTCGGCTACACTGTAGTCGGGTAAGGGGTGTCACATTTAGTGGTATCAGAGCGCGGTTTAGGCGTTTCTAGACCTAGATAAACTGCATATCATGCATTGCATTCATAAGAGTCGAGGTGACACTATTGCAGATCTGTATTTCCTGTTTATTTTAGGTTAAGGTATGGAATAAGAGAGTGAAGAGACAATGAGATAGTGAATGGAGATGAGAAGGAGACTGTATTTAAGATGAAAAAGGATGAGTACATAACTGTTTGAGGATAGGATTGAGACCAAGGAGAAAGTGAAGTAGGATAACATGGAAAGGTGAAGAAATAAAGAGGTATTCCTTGACTATTTACATTGGGTAAATTTCGAGGACGAAATTTAAATAAGAGGGGAAGAGTTGTAACATCCTCCGGTAGCAGTGCACTTGATCTCTGTTCGGTGACGATGTCGGTCCGGACAGCTAGACCTTCTGGAAAAATATTTAAACTAAAGTCAGGAATCATAATTAACTCAAATATTAATAAGAAAAATTTAGTAAAAATTTTAGAAATAAAATACAACCAAGTCAAACGAGTCGGTGCCCTAGCGAGGGGTAACTTAGAGGGAAGTTGCGGTTCTATAGCGAGAGCCCTGACAGGGAAAAAATTCATAAAATAATTTTTGGGACTCCAGAGAAGGGTCATTGAGGTTCCTATGGCATTAGAATGCCAAGAAAATATATAGAAAAATTTTTCAATCGGTACAGCCAATTTTGACCCGTTAAGCCAAACGTAGGGCATTTCGGTCATTTCGCCTTCAGAGGTGATTTTTGGCCGACTTGTCCAGTTAAGTAAATAATTATTATGACTCAAAATATGAATAAATATTTCTAAAAATTAAATTGAAATGTGGTAGAAAAGAAAAGAAAAGAAAAATAAAAAATTAAGCAAATTATGACATATTATGATGTCACTCACTTACTTCCAACCAATCACAATTAAACAACCTATTAATTAACAAATAAAAAGAGATAAATATGGCCAAAAACAAAAGCAAACAGCAGCCCTTCTTCTCCTTAGAAAAACGTTTTACACCCCCTCCCCTCTTCCTCCATTGAATCTCAATCAAAGCTCCATTTTCATCCTTATTTCACCACAAACTCTCCTAAGTCCTTTCACAAAAAACTTGTCTATACCTCTTGGGAAGTGTTTGGCAGCCAAGAAGAAGAAAGAAAGTGAAGATTGGGACTTGGAAAAATCTGCCTACAAGAGGTTAAAGTGAGGTTAGTGCACATATGTATTTAAAACTCCTTAATTCCATGTTAGAGATGTGTAATAGGTAAGAAATTGTGAAATAAATGAACTAAACTCATGTGTATGAAGCCCATGGATTTTGGCTGCCCCTAAGGAAGGAACAAGATTGAGTGTTTTGATGGACTTGGAGTGCACTAGAGATTAGGTTTAAAGTGTATGAACATAAGGATAATGAAGTAGTTGGTTAATTAAGGTAAATTGTGTAAATTTTGAATTTAAGCTAGGGTTTTGGGAGTGAAAATTTGATTTGGCTTATGGAATGATTATTGGACATTTTAATGGTCAATTAGTGACCATTTAAGGCAAGTAAATCATAATTTGAAGTGAGCTAATGCATGGTAAACTGAAATGGGAAGGCTGCCAAGAGACAGCAGAAATGAGGCTGTGAGTCCAGCATGTTTGGACTGCCATATTCTTGGCTGTGTAGGTCCAATTGGTGTTTGTCCAATTGGACATGAAACTAGGCTTATAATGGCACATTTTTTCTGAAGAAACCATGCCCAAAAGACCAAAGCAAGTGGACCAAAAGTTGGCCCCAATCCGGATACCCTGCAAACAGCCCCTACAGAATGACCAAATGAACAGTAACTGTTCATTTGGCCATAACTCACTGTAGAATGGTCAAATTGACTTGAAATTTTTACAAAAACAAGATATGATATAGAAAAATAACTTTCATGAAGAACATCACCCCAAATTATGCCATTAACCCATTCAAATTGTTGAGCAAAGTTAAGTTATCAAACCTGCAACTCTGCAAATTTTCATTTGAGCAGTAATGTTTGGATGACTATAACTCCCTCTAGAAAACTCGGATTTAGGCGATTCTTGAACCGATAGAAACCTAAGGCATGGTAGAACATTTCATAAGAAGAAAGTTAGACCAAATTATGAAGTTAACTTGATCAAATTACTGACCAAAGTTGGACCAAAAATCTGCCAGACCCAAAACCTCAGCATGAACAGTGCACGTGAACAGTAAACTTATTTTAGCCATAACTTGAGCTACAAAACTCCAAATGGAGTGATTCAAAAAAAGAAATTCAACTAGACAGAATAAGGAACAACTTTCATGTTTACCATTTCCTCAAATTCCCACTGTAAAAATAACAAATGGAACAGTAAAGATGAAGCACGAAATCTGAAAATTTTGTTCAATTAGCATTAAGCTTAGAAATGGTATTAGCAACCAATACCAACAAGTTTTAAATACAAAATGTGGTATGTTTGGGGTGTTAAAACCAATACACCTATTTTCTATCCAAAAGTCAACATTTTTGTTGACCAATGAGGTGAATAGTGACACCAAAACCAAAAATTGGCAATTTTGCCAAAATGACCTAAGTTTTGAGAAAGTGACTAAAACCAACAAGTTTTGAATGCAAAATGTGGTATGTTGGGAGTGTCAAAACCAATGTACCTATTGTTTATGCAAAATTCAACATTTTAGTTGACTAATGAAATGAATAGTGACATGAAAACTTGAAATTCAAAAAATGTGAAACTTAAAAATGCAAAATGCCCTAGTAGGCCTAATGAGATTGGTTTGGATAGTCTGGCATGCCAATAGGGTATTGTTTTAGCAGTACTTCGAAAGGCTTTATGCCGTATTCATGGCTTTATGCCCGTATTCATGGCTTTATGCCCGTATTCATGGCTTTTATGCCCGTATGCATGGCTTTTATGCCTGATTATGTGATATCATGGCTTTTTAGCCATACTGACTGCATACATGGTTGACGTTCTGCGTCCCATGGTAAGACGGCCCGAGGCACCGCGGTGTCCAGTACCAACGACCCGTTATCGATCAGTCATCCAGTTTAGGTTACTTGGGCAACCAAATGAATGGAAAAGTATAACTGTGAACTGATTATTAAAGAAAATACGAAAATTAAGTATCAGGAATGATTACAGAAATACAAGGAAGCTCAAGATCATGAAAAAAAAAATTAACGAAATGCATGAAGAAGTTAATATCATAAAACATGATTAGCCCTGGACTAAACAATAAGTTAGTAATTACTCATTTCTTATGAACACAATAGCAAGGAAATTATTATTTTTATTTGCATATTATATTTTCTTGTATTATTGGCACCACTAAGCTTTATGCTTAGCGCGTCGCTTTTGCAATGCATAGGTACTGAAGATTTGGACAGAGGGCCCAGTAGACCACAGATTTGGTAAGGCAGTTCACAGTTCTGCATAGTGTCCGTGTCACCTCACCATCCACAGTGCATTGGTAGGACACTAGGTCCCATTTTGTATTTTGAGGTTTTTGTAAATTTTGTAATTAAACTCTTATTTTATCATATGTATTTGAACAAATGTAATATAATTTTGTATTAATGTAAGTACTTGTAATTTGTGATTATAAATCACATGTGAGAATTTATTTATGATTTGAGTCTAACGATGATGTGAAATGACAAATAGAGGAATCGTTAAGAAATTGCTGTAAATTGATGTGATACAAAATGTGAATTGTATATGGGTACCATGAGATGAATGATTGAGAAATAAATGAAATTGATGAAATTATTCTGAGACTTTGTTGATAATTGGAGTTGGGATTGATTGAATATGATCATAGGAAGTGTTTTTCACAGGTTCCGAAGAACTGTTTTCTCTATTTTTAGCCGGTACTCTGCCGGATTTTCTATAAAATTCTCGGAACCTCAAATAAATTATAATTTCGATAAATGGCTTAAATAAATTATATTTCACAAGTTATATTCAAAAGGAAGAATAAAAAAATGAATTAAGATAAAATAGAGTGCTCGGCACCTTTGGAGTGGCATAACTTGCTCGGCTGCTTGTAGTCGGGTAAGAGTGTCACATTTAGTGTATCGAGCGCGGTTTAGGCGTTTCTAGACCTAGATAAACTGCATATCATGCATTGCATTCATAAGAGTCGAGGTGACACTATTGCAGATCTGTATTTCCTGTTTATTTTAGGTTAAGGTATGGAATAAGAGAGTGAAGAGACAATGAGATAGTGAATGGAGATGAGAAGGAGACTGTATTTAAGATGAAAAAGGATGAGTACATAACTGTTTGAGGATAGGATTGAGACCAAGGAGAAAGTGAAGTAGGATAACATGGAAAGGTGAAGAAATAAAGAGGTATTCCTTGACTATTTACATTGGGTAAATTTCGAGGACGAAATTTAAATAAGAGGGGAAGAGTTGTAACATCCTCCCGGTAGCAGTGCCACTGATCTCTTGTTCGGTGACGATGTCGGTCCGGACAGCTAGACCTTCTGGAAAAATATTTAAACTAAAGTCAGGAATCATAATTAACTCAAATATTAATAAGAAAAATTTAGTAAAAATTTTAGAAATAAAATACAACCAAGTCAAACGAGTCGGTGCCCTAGCGAGGGGTAACTTAGAGGGAAGTTGCGGTTCTCGCAACGAGGAGCCCTTGACCCGGGAAAAAATTCATAAAATAATTTTTGGGACTCCAGAGAAGGGTCATTGAGGTTCCTATGGCATTAGAATGCCAAGAAAATATATAGAAAAATTTTTCAATCGGTACAGCCAATTTTGACCCGTTAAGCCAAACGTAGGGCATTTCGGTCATTTCGCCTTCAGAGGTGATTTTTGGCCGACTTGTCCAGTTAAGTAAATAATTATTATGACTCAAAATATGAATAAATATTTCTAAAAATTAAATTGAAATGTGGTAGAAAAGAAAAGAAAAGAAAAATAAAAAATTAAGCAAATTATGACATATTATGATGTCACTCACTTACTTCCAACCAATCACAATTAAACAACCTATTAATTAACAAATAAAAAGAGATAAATATGGCCAAAAACAAAAGCAAACAGCAGCCCTTCTTCTCCTTAGAAAAACGTTTTACACCCCCTCCCCTCTTCCTCCATTGAATCTCAATCAAAGCTCCATTTTCATCCTTATTTCACCACAAACTCTCCTAAGTCCTTTCACAAAAAACTTGTCTATACCTCTTGGGAAGTGTTTGGCAGCCAAGAAGAAGAAAGAAAGTGAAGATTGGGACTTGGAAAAATCTGCCTACAAGAGGTTAAAGTGAGGTTAGTGCACATATGTATTTAAAACTCCTTAATTCCATGTTAGAGATGTGTAATAGGTAAGAAATTGTGAAATAAATGAACTAAACTCATGTGTATGAAGCCCATGGATTTTGGCTGCCCCTAAGGAAGGAACAAGATTGAGTGTTTTGATGGACTTGGAGTGCAATAGAGATTAGGTTTAAAGTGTATGAACATAAGGATAATGAAGTAGTTGGTTAATTAAGGTAAATTGTGTAAATTTTGAATTTAAGCTAGGGTTTTGGGAGTGAAAATTTGATTTGGCTTATGGAATGATTATTGGACATTTTAATGGTCAATTAGTGACCATTTAAGGCAAGTAAATCATAATTTGAAGTGAGCTAATGCATGGTAAACTGATATGGGAAGTTGCCAGAGGCAGAGAAATGAGGTGTGAGTCCGGCATGTTTGGACTGCCATATTCTTGGCTGTGTAGGTCCAATTGGTGTTTGTCCAATTGGACATGAAACTAGGCTTATAATGGCACATTTTTTCTGAAGAAACCATGCCCAAAAGACCAAAGCAAGTGGACCAAAAGTTGGCCCCAATCCGGATACCACGCAAGCAGCCCCTCTGAGAATGACCAAATGAGCGATGGCTGTTCATTTGGCCATAACTCACTGTAGAATGGTCAAATTGACTTGAAATTTTTACAAAAACAAGATATGATATAGAAAAATAACTTTCATGAAGAACATCACCCCAAATTATGCCATTAACCCATTCAAATTGTTGAGCAAAGTTAAGTTATCAAACCTGCAACTCTGCAAATTTTCATTTGAGCGATAATGTTTGGATGACTATAACTCCCTCTAGAAAACTTCAGTTTAGGCGATTCTTGAACCGATAGAAACCTAAGGCATGGTAGAACATTTCATAAGAAGAAAGTTAGACCAAATTATGAAGATAACTTGATCAAATTACTGACAAAAGTAGGACCAAAAAAATGCCAGACCCAAAACCTCAGCATGAGCGATTGCACGTGAACAGTAAACTTATTTTAGCCATAACTTGAGCTACAAAACTCCAAATGGAGTGATTCAAAAAAAGAAATTCAACTAGACAGAATAAGGAACAACTTTCATGTTTACCATTTCCTCAAATTCCCACTGTAAAAATAACAAATGGAACAGTAAAGATGAAGCACGAAATCTGAAAATTTTGTTCAATTAGCATTAAGCTTAGAAATGGTATTAGCAACCAATACCAACAAGTTTTAAATACAAAATGTGGTATGTTTGGGGTGTTAAAACCAATACACCTATTTTCTATCCAAAAGTCAACATTTTTGTTGACCAATGAGGTGAATAGTGACACCAAAACCAAAAATTGGCAATTTTGCCAAAATGACCTAAGTTTTGAGAAAGTGACTAAAACCAACAAGTTTTGAATGCAAAATGTGGTATGTTGGGAGTGTCAAAACTAATGTACCTATTGTTTATGCAAAATTCAACATTTTAGTTGACTAATGAAATGAATAGTGACATGAAAACTTGAAATTCAAAAAATGTGAAACTTAAAAATGCAAAATGCCCTAGTAGGCCTAATGAGATTGGTTTGGATAGTCTGGCATGCCAATAGGGTATTGTTTTAGCAGTACTCCGAAAGGCTTTATGCCGTATTCATGGCTTTATGCCCGTATTCATGGCTTTATGCCCGTATTCATGGCTTTTATGCCCGTATGCATGGCTTTTATGCCTGATTATGTGATATCATGGCTTTTTAGCCATACTGACTGCATACATGGTTGACGTTCTGCGTCCCATGGTAAGACGGCCCGAGGCACCGCGGTGTCCAGTACCAACGACCCGTTATCCAGTCCAGTCATCCAGTATAGGTTACTTGGGCAACCAAATGAATGGAAAAGTATAACTGTGAACTGATTATTAAAGAAAATACGAAAATTAAGTATCAGGAATGATTACAGAAATACAAGGAAGCTCAAGATCATGAAAAAAAAAATTAACGAAATGCATGAAGAAGTTAATATCATAAAACATGATTAGCCCTGGACTAAACAATAAGTTAGTAATTACTCATTTCTTATGAACACAATAGCAAGGAAATTATTATTTTTATTTGCATATTATATTTTCTTGTATTATTGGCACCACTAAGCTTTATGCTTAGCGCGTCGCTTTTGCAATGCATAGGTACTGAAGATTTGGACAGAGGGCCCAGTAGACCACAGATTTGGTAAGGCAGTTCACAGTTCTGCATAGTGTCCGTGTCACCTCACCATCCACAGTGCATTGGTAGGACACTAGGTCCCATTTTGTATTTTGAGGTTTTTGTAAATTTTGTAATTAAACTCTTATTTTATCATATGTATTTGAACAAATGTAATATAATTTTGTATTAATGTAAGTACTTGTAATTTGTGATTATAAATCACATGTGAGAATTTATTTATGATTTGAGTCTAACGATGATGTGAAATGACAAATAGAGGAATCGTTAAGAAATTGATGTAAATTGATGTGATACAAAATGTGAATTGTATATAGGTACCATGAGATGAATGATTGAGAAATAAATGAAATTGATGAAATTATTCTGAAACTTTGTTGATAATTGGAGTTGGGATTGATTGAATATGATCATAGGAAGTGTTTTTCACAGGTTCCGAAGAACTGTTTTCTCTATTTTTAACCGGTACTCTACCGGATTTTCTATAAAATTCTCGGAACCTCAAATAAATTATAATTTCGATAAATGGCTTAAATAAATTATATTTTACAAGTTATATTCAAAAGGAAGAATAAAAAAATGAATTAAGATAAAATAGAGTGCTCGGCACACTGAGTGGCATAACTTGCTCGGCTACACTGTAGTCGGGTAAGGGGTGTCACGAATCAATTCAATCACATTTAAGTTGGTGATTATCTTGTGTATGTGTGTGACTTACTAGGCTAATCACTAATTGGCAATGAGATATGATATTAACTCTTAATATCATTAGAACTCATTCTTACCATAAATGATTTCTCTAAATCATTTTACGCATCTCATAGACCATGGTTGACACCTAGCATAGCATGCCATGGCCACCCAATCAGTAATAAGGAATACCTTTAAATGAACCTATAACCATATGTTACCATGCACTAGAATCTCTCTGTTATAAAATCCCAATTTGAGCTGGAGTCATGTTTATGTCAAACCCCATTTGCTATGAATATTATGTTCTCTTTTTATTCCAATTCTTGATTAAAAAGATTTTCTCATCAGAAACTCTTTTCTAATTAAATCTGTCTGTCCTGGCCAAGAACTTGAAACATCAAGAACAATTAAATGAACATAGGATTTTTTCCCCATTTACTTAGGGTAACCGATTCCATCTTGATCAACACCTATCTCCATATATAACTGGTAGGAGCCAACACATGCCTGTATACCCATACACAGTACAAGTATGAAAGTAGTATCAAACTCAAACCACTTATATACAAGATAACTATGTTATCTTAGGTCTAAAGATTATATGCACTGATATGATTTATGACAATGCAATGACAAGAGTAAACTCTACGTGCTAGTCATAAGTGTCATTGGTTCGGCCTACTTATCATGCATAAGTGCCTATTATGTTTGTTTTATGGCATGAGACTCATAATTCCATCTTATTTGCTTCTCATATAAATAACTTAGGAATAAATATGATTACAATCTTTCTGGATAAGTCATGTCCTTATTGTGAAGTATCCTCGATTGTGAACTAATTTATGATACTTTATGCTAAAAATACTGTCACTCGTATTCTTAACAACTTAAGAATAGAATTTCTAACAAAATATAAATGGACCTTTTCTATTACACATAAATATGTTATGTAAATAGAAAAGTGAAAATGCCTTTTTATTAATAAAACATGTACAAGATACATACTGAATGATATGCCCTAGGGCATACTACTAATGTGACACCCCTCACCCGTCTACAGTGCAGCCGAGCAAGGCATGTCACACTCGGTGCTAGAGCACCCTATCTTATCTTATCTCAATTTATTACTTTTTAATTATCACATTTAATTTTTATTAAATTTCTGTGGAGAAACTGAAGGAGTTTCCCCTAATTTCTTAATAATTTGATGATTTTCCACCTGTGTGAAACAATTACAATTATCTTTATATATATTCTCAAATTCGTTTTCTCATTCAGAACATCAATAAGTTTCACTCTTATAAATATATAAGAAATTTAAATCATTTTCATACATACACGATTCAAATTTGAAATTTGAAATTGTATTAATTTATATCATGTGCACATTAAATGTACAAAAATACATAATTTACATTACATATCTAAAATTTAATTATAATGATCAAAAATAAAATACAAGCTAGTGGACACTACTAAAATATGCACTGTTGAGGAGGTGACACTCGAGACTCAAATGCATATCAAAACTTCTAATCTCCTAGTCTATGGTCTACTAGGTTCTCGCCAAATCTTCAGTACCTACGTGTTGCAAAAGCGACATGCTAAGCATAAAGCTTAGTGCTGCCAATAATACAAGAAAATATAATATGCAAATAAAAGTAAAAATTTCTTAGTTATTGTGCTTATAAGAAATAAATAATTACTAACTTATTGTTTAGTCGAAGGCTAATTACATCTTATGATACTAAGTCTTCCTAGCATTTTATTAATCGTTCTCATGATGATTTTGAGCCTCTTTTTATTGAAATCATTCTTGTTCTTTATCTTGATATTTAATTTCCTTACTTCCTTTAATAAGCAATTCAATTACCTTTATACTTTTCTGTGCCCAAGTAACCTATACAAATTGACCAGACTGGATAAATGGGTAAACTAGCACTGGGTACCAGGTACCTCGGGTCGTCACACCATCGGTCACTATGTGTCTCCCGGTGTGCAGACAAAATGGCTAATAAGCCATAAAAGCAATAAGGCATAAAGCCATGTATAACATCATAATCAGTATAGCCATAGGCTATCATATCACAAAATGGCATGAAGCCACGCGCAGTACTGCTATCAAAACCCTATTGGCTTGCCAACCTATCCAAACCAATCACACTAGGCCTACTAGGGCATATTACAATTTTAAATATGAAATTCTTTGCAATTGAAGTTTAATAGTTACTATTCATCCCATTAGTCCACTAAAATGTTGAATTTTTCATAGACAATAGGTATATTAGTCCTAATATCACCAATATACCACATTTTATATCCTAAATTTGTTGGCATTGGTTCCCAATACCATTTCAAAGCTTATTGTTTGTTATTTGAAATTTTCAGATTTTATGCCTTAAGTTTACTATTCCATTGGTCTAAGCTATAGTGATAATTTAGCTAACTTGTCTTCATCAAAGTTGTTCCTTTATGTGTCTCATTTATTTTTTTTTTTTGAATCACTCTATTTGAAATTTTGTACCTCAAGTTACGGCCATTTTACCATAACTGGCCGGATTGACCTGTACCCAGAATTTCTGGGCAATTCTTGTTCTACCAAACTTGGTAGGTCAAATTTAGCTAGCAATTTTATTTGGTTAAGTCCAAAATTTGAGTTTGTGTTCTATATAAAAGTTGTTCTAAATTATCTAAACTTTTCATTGATATAAATTTCAGGTCAATTGGACTTTTCTACCTGAGTTATGACCAAATGAATGAATACTGTTCATTTGGTCATTTTACCAAGGCATAATGTGTGTTACCCAGATTTCGTAAATTTTTAGGTCAATCTATTGTGGTTTTCTAGGCATGGTTCCTTCACCAAAGTTGTGCCATTATGTATCTAATTTCATGTTCAATTGGCCTTGCACCAATTGAACCTAAACAACTCCAATTATAGCTACCCAAATCTACTAGACTCACACCCAGTCCTGCAGGTCACACTAGGCAGCATACCTAACTTCAATTCCCATGGCACAAATCACTTCACTTCCTAATTACACATAGCCAAATGGTCACTAATTGACCATTAGATCTTCCTTTCACCAATACATGAGCAAATCTCAAATTTTTGTCCCAAACCCTAACTCCAACCATTTCAATTCTTTAAACATATACAATCAATGGATCAATTCATACTTCCAATGATGCATACACAAAGTTTAAAGGATTAATTAACACTAACCTTGACTTAGCCAATCTCTAAGACTTGAAAACTCCACTCTTTCTCTTTCTAATGGCTACTTAGAGGTACTTTAAGGTGTGGGGTGAAATTTTAATGAAGAGAGGTTAGGGTTTTGCGGTGAAATAAGATGGGAATCAAGCTTGTAAAATGAGTTTCAATGGAGATTGAGAAAGAAAAGAGAGGCTGCCGATTCTTTTGGAGAAGAAGAACAGAATTTTTTTGATTTTTAACTCATTTTTCTTCCTTTTTAATCGATTTAAGGGTGGTTGTTGAAAGGTGATTGGAGGAGCTCTTTTTAATGACATCATAATGATGTCATAATTCATGTTTTCCTTCATTTTCCTTTCTTTTCTTTTCACCCAATTCAATTTTTAGCAATATTTATTCATATTTTATATCATATAAATTATTTATTTAACTGGACAAGTTGGGCAAAAATCATCTTTGAAGATAAAATGACCAAAATGCCCTTCGTTTGGCTTACTGAGCCAAAATCGTCTATATCGAGCTAAAAATTTTTCTAAGAATTTTCTTGGCATTCTAATGCCATCGACACCTCAATGATTCTTCTATGGAGTCTCAAAAATTATTTCATAAATTTTCTCCCGGGTTTAGGGCTCCTAGCTGCAAGGACCGCAACTTTCCACATACTTCTTTTTAAATTCAATGAGGAAGAAATCCCAAGTTATCAACTCTGGCTAGACCTCACTAGATACAGTGTCCCACCACTGATAGGCATCATCTTGGAGTAGTGATACAACACCCTCTAAGTTCTGCTCTGGGGTGCAATGCAGTTGCTTCAATACCCTTCTGGTGCGGTCTAGCCATTTCTCAGCTGCCATCGAGCCATCTTCTTTCTTACTCGGGAAGTCCACAGCCCCAAAATTTCTAGGCTCTTCTAAATGTTTAAACCAATTGGATTGGTAAATTTTTAGTTTTGATCCTTGAAAGGGACCTTGGTCCTGCTGCCTGCATAATAACCATATCAAATCTGAATTTAAACTCAATTCCAACACTTCCTACACACCACAATTGGTCACATATGACCATTTTTCAACTCGAACAAGGTCAAACACATCATTTGACCATTTCTCCAAATTTTTTATCCCAAACCCTAGGTCAAAACCCTAATTTCCATGTTTAATTCATTTGTTGAATTCTAAATGCATATTTGATATTTATACACTCATTCACACTTAACTAATTCATAATGTGCATCAAAATCTTCCATCCTCAAACCTAAACCCTAGCTGGCCAAATTTCTATTTGGTCCACCATGCTTAATTTTATTCACTTATTTGCTAATTCCAAGTGTAACTTAGCTATTTAAACATAAATTTGAAGAGAGAATGAAGAAAGAACACTAACCTTAAGTGAGCAAATTTTTTGACTATTCAAAACTTCTTCCTTTCTTTTTCTTTTTGTTGTCAAGCTACTTATCAAGGTCTAAATACAAGTTTTAGTGATGGAAAGTAGAATTTCTATGGTGGGATTTAGGGTTTATGAAGCTTGGATGTGGTGCTCCATTGGAGTTTTGGGAGAGAGCTTGGGAGAGAGAGATGGGGCGGCAAGTTTGGGAAGAATAAGACCAAAATTATATTGTTATTTTTATTTTCATTTTATGTCTATTTATCCAAATTTTGACTTAGTCAAATTATTTAATTAATTAATAATCATTTGTAAGGTCATGCTTATGTCACCCTATGATGTCATAACTTTCCATCTCTTTTCTTTTTTCTTTTTCATTTAGTTTTCTTTAGTTCTCTAATTTAATTCTCGATTCCGTAATTTTCTTTTCTCCGATTTTATTTGACAGTCAGTCAGGAGTCAGCTCTAGGGGTCAATTGACCAAATTGCCCGTCACTGGTTCGATCCGGTTTGTAAATAATTCAATATTTCTTCTGGATTACTAACCTAATTATTTAACCGACTTAACAATTCTTTTTCATGATTTTCTCTTTTCCACTGTGTTCGCAATAGTCCTAGGGACCGCGACGTCACATTTTACGGTTCGAAATTTGAGTTTAAATCGACCTCGTAGTCCTTGCCGAGAAGGTCACCCATCGCTGTGACTCTCGGCTCATTTACCTTCTTATGTTCTATTTTTCTTATTTATAATTAACTAATTGACAATTACTAATTATTTGCGTTTAGGGCTTATCTAGTTGTCTTAGATGTGTTTCTAATCCCCTTAATTATCCGGACCGACACTGGTCACCGGAATAGTGAAATTTACCAAGCTATGCAAATAGAGGTGTTACATTGATGATTTTGCTTATTAGCAAAATGGTCATGAGCAACTTTTGGTAGTGGATGAGTGATTGAACATAGTTAAGTAAGTGACATGTAAGAATTGTGCATGTATGAACATGAAAAATTAGACACTTGAACAACTTTAGGGTTTGCTCATGTAATGGTATGTTAACCTTGAAATGGTCAATTAGTGACCATTTGAATGTGTGTGAGAAGGAATTGAAGTGAGTAAGGGTGTTGGAGTTGAAATGGGGTGTGTTGCCTTGGTGACCTGCAGGACTAGGTGTGAGTCCAGCAGTTTTGGGCAGCTATAAATGGAGTTGTAGAGGTTCAATTGGTGCAAGGCCAATTAGACATGAAACTAGACACATAATGGCACAACTTTAGTGAAAAAACCCTACCCAGAAAACCAAACCAAGTTGACCAAAAAAATTGCCCTAATCTGGGTGACTTGCATTCTGCCTGGGCAAAATGACCAAATGAACAATATTCATTTGGTCATAACCTAGTGTAGAAAGGTCTAATTGACCTAAAATTTTACCAACAGAAATTTGAGACATAGACCTACAACTTTCATGAGGAAACGAAACCCAAATTTTGATCATAACATGTTGAAAAATTGACTTGCAGTCAATGTACAAAACACTATAGATTTGGTTCTGTCCAGAAAATTCTGGAAGTCTACAATCCGGCCAGTTATGGTGTTTAGGCCATAACTTGAGCTACAAAACTCCAAATTGAGTGATTCAAAAAAATAAATGTAATTAGACACAATAAGGAACAACTTTGATGAAGACAACTTTGCCAAATTCCTACTATATAAATTACCAATGGAACAGTAAACATAATGCTTAGAAACTGAAAATTTTGAATAACTAACACCAAGCTTAGAAAGGGTACTGGCAACCAATAACAACAACTTTAGAATGCAAAATGTGGTATGTTGGGAGTATTATAACCAATGTATCTATTGTCTATGCAAAAGTCAACATTTTAGTTGACTAATAAAATAAATAGTAACACCTAAACTTAAATTTCAAGATTTGTAAAATTTAAAAGTGTAACATGCCCTAGTACACCTAGCACGATTGGTTTGGATTGGTTGGCATGCCAATAGGGTTCTGATAGTAGTATTGCGTATGATGTATGGCTTCATGCCATTCTATGATGTGATAGCCTATGGCTATACTGATTATGATGTTAACTTGGCTTTATGCCCTATTGCTTTTATGGCTTATTAGCCATTCTGTTTGCACACTGGGAGACACATTGTGACCGATGGTGTGACGGCCCGAGGTACTTGGCACCCTATGCTAGCTTACCCATTTATCCAGTCTGGTCAATTTGTATAGGGTAGTTAGGCAATGAAAAGTATAATTATAATTGAACTGATTATTAAAGAAAATAAGGAAATTAAATATCAAGATAAAGATCAAGAATGATTAAAATAAAATAAAGAAGCTCAAAATCATCAAGAAAACAATTAACAAAATGCATGAAGAAGTTAATATCATAAAATATAATTATCCTTTGACTAAACAATAAGTTAGTAATTATTCATTTTTTATGAACACAATAACTAGGAAATTATTATTTTTATTCGCATATTATATTTTCTTGTATTATTGGCACCACTAAGCTTTATGCTTAGCGCGTCGCTTTTGCAACGCGTAGGTACTGAGGATTTGGACACAGAGCCTTATAGACCACAGACTCGGTAAGGCCATTCACAGTTCTACATAGTGTCCGTGTCACCTCACAGGCTACAGTGCATTGGTAGGACACTAGGTCCCATTTTGTATTTTGTGATTTTTGTATGTTTTGGAATTAAACTCTTATTTTATCATTGATATTTGAAACAAATGTAATATAATTTTGTGTTAATGTAAGTATTTGTAACTTGTGATTATAAATAACATATGAGAATTTATTTATGATTTGAGCATGATGATGATGTGAAATGAATGAATAACAAATGGAGGAATTATTAAGAAATTGTTGTAAATTGATGTGAGAATTGGAGTTGTCATTTGAACAATTATTGGAAGTGTTTTTCACAAGTTCCGAAGAACTGTTTTCTCCATTTTTAACCGGTACTCTGCCAGATTTTCTATAAAATTTTCGAAACCTTAAATGAATTTATAATTTCAATAAATGACTTAAACAAGTCAAATTTTACAAATTGCATTTTTTCACCATGAAGAAATAAATTAAGGAAGAATGAAAACGATTGAAATAAAATATGATATTCCAGTACAGTGTGTGGCATATCTTGCTCAGCTACACTATAGACGGGTAAGGAGTGTCACATTTAATGGTATCAGAGCACGGTTTAGGCATTTCTGGGTCTAGATAGAGTCCATACCATGCATTACATTTGTAAGAGTCCAGATGACACTAATGCAGATCTGTTTGTCTTTGTTATTTTGATTAAGATATGGACCCCAAGTCTCAAAGAGCAATACATGAGGAGGTGGAAAGTCCTGCTCTACCTGCAGCTAAGACTGGGGGCTAGGGAGAACCTACTCCACCAGCACTAGCAGTGCTTGCACAGCCTCCGCCGGCTATGTTTCCGCAAATGGCTGAATTCTTCAGACAGATGGCTGGGGTTATGCCACCACCACCACCTCCACAACAGAAATCCCATCTGGAAAAATTGAAAAAATTTAGGGCTATGGACTTCATTGGTAAGAAAGAAGATGACTTGGTGGTAGCTGAGAATTGGCTAGATCGCACTATAAGGGTATTAAAGCAACTGCATTGCACCCCAGAGCAGAACTTGGAGGGTACTGTGTCCCTACTTCAAGATGATGCCTATCAGTGGTGGGACACTGTATCTAGTAAGGTCTGGCCAGAGTTGATAACTTGGGATTTCTTCCTCGCTAAATTTAAGAAGAAGTATGTGAGAAGTGTATACCTGGAAGACGAGAAGAGATTTTATTAGTCTAAGGCAGAGGCAGTTATCAGTAACAGAGTATGAGAAGGAGTTTGTCAGACTAAGCCCCTACGGAAGAGAGATAGTCCCCACAGAAGTAGAGAGGTGTAGAACGTTTAAAGAGGGGCTAAATGACAACATTAAAATAATGATCACTGCCTTAGGGATTACGAACTTCACGAAATTAGTTGAAGCCGCACTGAAAGTGGAAAGTGTCAGAGTAAGTGAATAAAATAGGAAAGATAGGCAGCATAGGAGGGAATTTGGACCAGGGCAGTCAAGTATACCTACTGATAGTAAGAAGTTTAAGGGTTCTGGTTCACAAGATCCGACACAAGGCCAGAGAGGCTAGATTGGAATATCTATAGCTGGCTCCCCGGGCACAATAACAAGGGGATCAGCCCCAGTGCCTGAATGTATGCACTGTGATAGGAGACACAGAGGGGAGTGTCAAGTGTTAACTGGAGAGTGTTTCAAGTATGGGGCTACAGATCATTTCATAAGATTTCCCTTAGAGGAGTGGTTCAATAGCTCCAGTACAAGTTGATAGACCTGCCCCTACAGTTCAAAGGGGTAAAAGATCGAGCAGAGCAGAGACGGTTGACATTTCACAGAAAACTATTTCAGAGATAGTCAAAAGGCCCAAAGTCAGGGTGGCACCATAGGTATATGCTATGGAAGCTCAGGAGGAGCCAAACCCAGACATTGATGAAGCAATACAAGGAAGTGAAGAAGCAAGAAGGTAGCAACTCCATGATTACTTAAGTCAGGTAAATTACAAGGATGAAATTTAAATTAGAGGGGAAGAGTTGTAACACCCTCACTATAGCAATTCCGTACATTCTACTATTCCGGTGACCGGTATCAGTTCGGACAACTAGAACATTTGGAAAAATATTTAAACTAAAGTGAGGAACCCTAATTAACTTAAATATTAATAAGAAAAATTTAGGAGAATTTTTTGAAATAAAATACAACCAAGTTAAATCAGCTGGTGCTCTAGCGATGGGTAACCCAGTGGGAAGTTGCGGTGCTCACAACTATGAGCCCTAGACCTGGGAGAAAATTCATAAAATAATTTTTAGGAGTCTAGAGAAGAGTCATTGAGGGTTCTATGGCATTAGAATGCCAAGAAAATGCTTAGAAAAACTTTTCAATCGGTATAGACGATTTTGGCTAAATAATCCAAATGGAGGGCATTTTGGTCATTTCGCCTTCAGAGGTGATTTTTGGCCGACTTGTCCAGTTAAGTAAATAATTATTATAATCTAAAATATGAATAAATATTGCTAAAAATTTAATTAAAAATGAGTAAAAAAGAAAAGAAAAAAAAAGAAAGAAATATGGAATTATGACATCATATGATGTCATTAAAAGTGCTCCCACCAATCACCACTTACCAAGCCTTTATAAAACACTTAAAAAGGGATAAAATAACAAAAGAATAATCAGATTTCCCTCTTTTCTTCTTTACCCGGAAACCCTCTCCCAACCCAAACCTCCATGGAAGCTTAATGAAAGCTTCATAACTCACCAAATCTCACCTTGAAACCCTTACCTAGCTTCACAAAAAATTAATCTTGCAACTTGAACATCCTCTAGGCAACCAAAAGAGGAAGAAAAAAAGAAGTTTGGTTGGCTTAAAATTCAGCTCCAACAAGGTTAGTGTCCAAACTTTTACTATTTTGATTTAATTCATGTTTAATGGCATGAATTATATATGAATTATAAGAAAATAAAACAAACATATGTGTGAGTGTACACTTTACCAAATTTGGCAGCTAGGGCTATTTAGGGTTTGATGATTTTGCTTGATAGCAAAATGGTTATGAGAAGCCTTTGGTAGTGGATGAGTGATTGAACATAGTTAAGTAAGTGAAATGCAAGAATTGTGCATGTACGAACATGAAAAAATTGGACACTTGAACAACTTTAGGGTTTTCTCATGTAATGGTATGTTAACCTTGTAATTGTCAATTGGTGACCATTTGAATGTGTGTAAGAAGGAATCAAAGTGAGTAAGGGTGTTTGAGTTGAAATGGGGTGTGCTGCCCTTGGTGACCTACAGGACTGGGTGTGAGTCCAGCAGGTTTGGGTAGCTATAAATGCTGTTATAGAGGTTCAATTGGTGCAAGGCCAATGGAACATGAAACTAGGCACATAATGGCACAACTTTGGTGCAGAAAACCTGCCCAGAAAACCAAACCAAGTTGACTAAAAAATTGCCCTAATCTGGGTGACTTGCATTCTGCCTAGGCAAAATGGCCAAATGAATAGTGTCTATTCATTTGATCATAACTCAATGTAGAAAGGTTCAATTAACCTAAAATTTTACCAGCTGAAAGCTGAGACATAGACCTATAACTTCAAGAAACCAAACCCAAATTTTGATCATAACATGTTCAAAAATTGACTTACTGTAAGTGTACAAAATACTATAGATTTGGTTCTGACTAAAAAATTCTAGAAGTTTTCAATTCGGCCAATTATGGTTTTTAGCCCATAACTTGAGTTACAAAACTCCAAATGGAATGATTCAAAAAAAGAAATGTAACTAGACACAATAGGGAATAATTTTCATGAAGACAACATTGCCAAATTCCTACTATATAAATGACCAATGGAATAGTAAACATAATGCTTGAAATCTGAAAATTTTGAATAACAAACACCAAGCTTAGAAAGGGTATTGGCAACCAATACCAACAACTTTAGTATGCAAAATGTGGTATGTTAGGAGTATTAGAACCAATGTACCTATTGTCTATGCAAAAGTCAATATTTTAGTTGACTAATAAAATAAATAGTAACGCCTAAACTTAAATTTCAAGAATTGTAAAATTTAAAAGTGTAAATGCCCTAGTACACCTAGCAAGATTGGTTTGAATAGGTTGGCATGCCAATAGGGTTCTGGTAGCAGTATTGCGCATGATGTAACCACCCTATGTTTGGTAGTGCGTTCTACTGTTCCAGTGACCAGTGTTGTCCGGACAGCTAGGATGCCTAGAACTACACTTCGATATGAGTGAGGAGACATAAAATAATGAAATATAAGAAAAGAAAATACAAGAAAAAAAAAGGAAAAATAATAGCAAAGAAATGTAACCAAGTTAAGCGAGCTGAGAACCCTAGCGATTGGTGATCGCACCGTGAAGTCGCGGCGTGGACCGTTGACTAGCCCTAGACCGCGGGGAACCCTGGAAAATATTTTTAGGACTTAAATAGACACCTATTGAAGTATAAATACCATTAGAAATATCAAAGAAAAATTAATTAATTAGTACAAAGAAAAGTGAGAATCGAGAAAACGGACAAAACCCGGTGTTACCGAAAAATCGGGAATGCAACCCGAACAAGGGCATTGTGGTCATTTGACATACCGAGTTGTCTTTTCACCTAAATGTCCATTAAAAATACATGATATTACACTTGGAAAATATAATGAAAAATTAAATTAGTGGTACATAATGTAAATAGCAAAAATGGGGAGTTAATTATGGGGATAAGGAAAGTTAAGGTTAAACTAATATTAAATAATGGTTAGTGCTCCACTAACTTAGAATTGTGGGACACTTAAGAGCTAAAATGGGAAGAAATGAGTTCATCTTCAACCTCCTCTCAAACCAGCCAAATTTATCCTCCATGGGACTCCATGGCCACACCTTGAAGTCCTCCATGCATTCATGATCCAAGCTTCTAATGGTTATGGTTTCTTCATTAAAATTGATCACCATACCTTGGGCAGTAGATAGGCAGCAAGAAGACCAAGTTTTGGAGAGGTTTTGAAGAATTTCCAAAGTGGTAAGTTTGTATTTTTGGGTTATTGCTTCATTAAAGTTAGTAGGAATGTTATGGGTACTTGAATTATGGAGAAATTTTTGAGGTTTGATGTTGAACGGGGATGTGTACTTTTGGCAGCCATGGAAACACCTTGAAGACAGTTTATTTTTGCTTGTAAATGGTGGATTAAAGCATTGATTAAATGTTTATGTGTGTAAGAAATCATTTGGGTGATGTATACTTAGTATATGTGAATGTGTATTGAAATTTGAATGCTTGGAAATTATGGGAATGTAATGCATGAAATGGCAGCCTGTGTAACACCCCTATGTTCGGTAGTGCGTACTACTGTTCCGGTGACCAGTGTTGTCCGGACAGCTAGAATGCCTAGAACTACACTTTGATATGAGTGAGGAAACACAAAATAATGAAATACAAGAAAAAAAAATACAAGAAAAATAAAGGAAAAATAATAGCAAAGAAATGTAACCAAGTTAAGCGAGCCGAGAACCCTAGCGATGGGTGACCACACCGGGAAGTCACGGCGTGGACCGTTGACTAGCCCTGGATTGCGGGGAACCCTGGAAAACATTTTTAAGACTTATAGAGACATCAATTGAAGTATAAATGCCATTATAAACATCAAAGAAAAATTAATTAATTAGTACAAAGAAAAGTGAGAAATCTAAAAACGGACAAAACCCGGTTGTACCGAAAAATCGGGAATGCAATCCGAACAGGGGCATTGTGGTCATTTGACACCCCGAGTTGTCTTTTGACTTAAATGTCCATTAAAAATACATGATATTACACTTAGAAAATGTCATGAAAAATTAAATTGGTGGTACATAAATTAAATAGCAAAAATTAGGAGTTAAATGTGGAAATTGAAAACTTAGGATTATTTTAATGTTAATTTAGTTTAATGGAGCACTAAGTGGAGTATAAAATGGTGCTAATGGACAAGAAAGTGCCACTTCCACTTCTTCTTCCTCATTTCCATCTTCAAACCGAATTCATTCTCAAGCAAAAACCTCCATTGCCGTCAATAAGGGAACCTCCATGCATCCATGATCCAAGCTCCCAATGGTTAAGGTTTCTTTATTAAACTTGACCACCACACCATGGGCAGTAGATAAGCAGCAAGAAGACCAAGTTTTGGGGAGGTTTTGAAGAGTTTCCAAAGTGGTAAGTTTGTATTTTTGGGTTATTGCTTCATTAAAGTTGGTATGAATGTTATGGGTACTTGAATTGTGGAAAGAATTTTGAGGTTTGATGTTTAAAGGGAGAGCTGTATTTTTGGCATCCATGGAAACACTTTCAAGGCAGTTTATTTTTGCTTGTAAATGGTGAATTAAATGATTGATTAAATGTATATTGTGTAGGAAATTGTTTGGGTGATGTATACTTAGTATATGTAAATGTGAAATGAAATTTAAAGCTTGGAAATTAATGGAATGTAAATGTACCATTGTGGTAGTTTGTTAGCTCTTGAAGAATGCTGGAATTCATGCTTAGTTTATGGAATAATGATGTTAATTTGTGATAGGGGTTATGGCAGTTTAAGTGCATGTATGATGGTGTGAAGTTGGACATGTAAATGAGCATGAATTGGTGATTGAATTATTGTAAATTGAGTTGGACAAATTCTGCACTTGTTGGTGCACATTGAATGTAATTGTAAGCTGCCAAAATGAGCTATAATATGTTGTAAATTATGTTTAGGTTGTGGTACAACCAGAATTGGTTTGAATGTTGAGTTGGTAAGTGTTAAAAGAGATCCTTGATGTGTATGCAAAAATTGCAATAAGGCAGTTGTGTTTTAGGCCTATAACCTTAAGTGTGTGGCTCCAATTGGTATGAGACCAATTGGAGGTGAAACTAGGCACAAAATGTGCCAACTTTCATGAAGAAAGCTTGCCAAAATTCTGCTTGCAAGGTAGCTTGAAAAATGACCAAATCCGCATTAAGTACAAATAAGGCCTGAAAATTGATTATTTGGGCAGTAGTCAGTGTTTAGGCCATAACTCACTCAAAACAGGTCCAATTGACCTGAAATTTTAACCATCAATAGTTAAGACCCATATCTACAAGTCTTATGCAGACACCAAAGCCCAGAAATGACCATAAGCAAGTCAAATAGCTTGCACAAATTCAGGTCCAAAAACCGGCCGAACCTAAAATGACCTAAAGTGACCAATTTTGATGCAATTTGACCAGCAATAGTAAAATGACCATAACTTGGCCTACATAACTCAGAATGACATGAAATTTTTCCCCGCGTTCCATAAGACATAGATCTAAAAGTTTGTAGTTTTGACCAAAACTCAAAAATCGAGGGAACTAGGTCGTCCGGCTAGGTCAAACTAGTATCCCAGAATCCAGCAAATTGCAAGAAAATGCAAGATACATGGAAATGAATTTGGTAACATGTACCAACCCTAAAAGACTATCGAATGTGACATATTGGTAACCTTAAAACCTAATTCACCTAGAATGCATCGAGGGTCGACATATTAGGTTGACTAAGCAAATAATAGAATTCAGTAAATTAATTATCAATCATTATCGTTAGAGACAGTTTAATTAAGTACTGAAACACTTAAAATTATGTTTCTCAGTTAGCAAAGACTCAGGGAAAGGGAAGGAAACACTTAGTCAAGACCAGGAGACAGATATCAGAGGTTTGTGCACAACAGTTATTTCTTTTGAATTTTTCAATTGAAATAAATTATGACTATTTGTATATTATTGTTTTTAATTATGGAAATGTGTTTGAATGGATACTTATTGCTTGAAAAACATTGTAAATGGTTTGAAACTGTGGAAAAAAAAATTATTTAGTGTGATTTGTGAAAATTAAAGTTACTTATGAATTGTGTTGCCATTTTGTGAATGAAATTATGACTTTGGAAATTTATTGGATTCTCACAAATCATTTGAATAAAATGTTTGGAATTGATTTTGTGTTCACACTTAGCATGACAGTATCGTATCATTACTTCTCCATTTATGGGGTTGTGATCGTTTATTTTCCTTCTCCATTTATGGAGTCGTGATCGCTTATTTTTCTCCCTCTCTGGTTTACCAGTTAAGGTGATCGGATGAGTACTCATTATATAGCTAGCTCCCTTCCTCATTGATTTTGATTAGTGGGGTTGTGATTGCTTTGTCATGGTGTACAACGTGGCATTGATCGAAAATTTTGTGTCATGGCTTAAGTTGTGAATGTATTGGCAACACTGTATTCTTAAATTATTCGACTAAATTTTGTTATTATGCGATTTGATAATTTTTGAAATGGAGTTTAAATTCTTATTGACATTCACTATCTTTTGAATTTAACCATGTTTTGACTATTGAGATTTATTGTGATATTGTGAATTGGAGTTTAAATTCTTATTGACATTCACTGTCTTTTGAATTTAACCATGTTTTGACTATTGAGATTTATTGTGATATTGTGAATTGGAGTTTAAATTCTTATTGACATTCACTGTCTTTTGAATTTAACTATGTTTGGATTACTGAGATTTAATGTGATATTGTGTTAAATTCCTCATGACACTCATTGTCTTGAATTTAACTATGGTTTTATGTATCCATCATTTATATGATTTATGAAATTTGATTTAAAGTTGTATTTGTTAATGTTGTGCACCACTGAGACATTGTCTCAGCGATAGCTTTCCATTGCTGTCGCAGGTAGACAGACGGACAGGGCAGCAGACTAGGCTGCTAGTGCATTCAGCGAGAGATCATCGGGTATATTGAGTATACCACATTTTGCATTTTGTACTGTAATGTATGTTCACTGTATGTATATATTGTTCTTGGTTTTGAGCAGTTGTAAATTAAAATTGTACATTGAAGTTGTAAAGTAAATTATGAGTATTTTGACTTGTAAAAATTGTATTATCTTTCTTTTATCTCAGTCTTTGAAAAATTATTGTGGATTTGAGTTGAAAAAGAAATTGTGTTGTTTAACTGTTGAAGTGGAGATTGAGAATTATATTGAAGTGCTTTTACAGGTTTTCTGAAGAACTGTTTTATCCAAAATACAGATGGCACTCTGCCAAAATTTTTACAGAAATTACTAATAGTCTAAATGTGTTAACTGTTTCAAGTCAGTTCACAAAAAGTTTTTAACACCTGTAAATAGTGCTCACCACTGTAAAATGAAGTAAGAAAAGTTTTAAAATCTCTTGTAGTGTATTTAATGGGTTATCAGTAAACGAAGTTGGTAATTCATTAGGTATACTACGGGATCATGTTATGCCTTACAGAGGGGTAGGGTGTGACAGCCTGGTTTGGTGAACCATAAGGATGTTATTTTATGTTTGGATTATGGAATATTAATGTTGAATTGTTATGGTTGTTATGACAGTTTGGGTATGCGTGTGATGGTGTGAAGTTGGACATGTAAAAGTGTTATGGTTAGGTGATTGAATTGTTGTAAATGAGTTTGACAAATTCTGCACTTTATGGTGTATGTTGAATGTAATTGCAAGCTGCCAAAATGACCTATAATATGTTGTGAACTATGTTTAGGTTATGGTACAAACCAGAATTGGCTTGAATGTTGAGTTTGGTAAGTGTTAAAAGTGGTCTTTGATGTGTATGAAGGAAATGTAATAAGGCAGTTTGCATTTTGGGCTTAGAACCTTAAGTGTGTGGCTCCAATTGGTATGAAACCAATTGGAGGTGAAACTAGGTACAAAATGTGCCAAGTTTCATGAAGGAAGCTTGCTAAAATTCTGCTTGCAAGGTAGCTTGAAAAATGACCAAATCCGGATTAAGTGCAATAAAGGCCTGAAAATTTACCAATTGGGCAGCAGTTAGTATTTAGGCCATAACTCACTCAAAACAGGTCCAATTGACCTGAAATTTTTACCATGAATAGTTAAGACCCATATCTACAAGTCTTATGAAGAAACCAAAGCCCAGAAATGACCATAAGCAAGTCAAACAGCTTGAACAAGTTTGGGTCCAAAAACTGGCCGAACCAAAATTGACCTAAAATAACCTAAAGTGACCAATTTTGATGCAATTTGACCAGCAATAGTAAAATGACAATAACTTGGTCTACATAACTCAGAATAACCTGAAAATTTCCCCGCATGCAATAAGACATAGATCTACAAGTTTGTAGTTTTGACCGAAACCCAAAAACTGAGACAACTAGGTCGTCCAGCTAGGTCAAACTAGTATCCCGGAATTCAGAAAATTGCAAGAAAATGCAAGATACATGGAAATGAACTTGGTAACATGTACCAACCCTAAAATACTATTGAATGTGACATATTAGTAACATTAAAATCGAATTTACCTAGAACGCATCAAGGGTCGACATATTAGGTTGACTAAGGAAATAATAGAATTCGATAAATTAATTATTGAACATTATTCTTAGAGACAGTTTAAATGAGTACCGAAACACTTCAAATTGTGTTTCTCAGTTAGCAAAGACTCAGGGAAGGGGAAGGAAATACTGAGTCAGAGCCAAGAGACAGTTATTAGAGGTTTGTGCATAACTAGTTTTTAACTGATTTTGTTTGAATATTTCATATGATTAAATGACATACTTTTCTTATGTATTATGTTTAACAAGCATTGGATTTAATTCAATGATTATTGAAAATTGTTATAGTATGTATGAATTTAGCTTTGTGAAATGGTATTTCCACAAGTATTAAGCATTGTTATGGATTGAATAAATTATGTTTTGGAAAATTGTGATAGAACATATTTTGAATTGTGATGGTAATTTTCATGGAAAAATGCAAATTTATGATTTGAATTATGATGAGCATAAAAATTATTGGATATTGGAATTGAATTTGAATCGAATTATATTGTGATTTATGCTCACTAAAAGGATTGTGATATTGTTTAATATCTCACTATAGATGCTTGACTAGGTTATTACCCGTCTCTCTCATTTGTTGAGAAGACAATGGAGTTAGTTGTGTTTTGATTACCATGGTACGTGCATAAGCTTAAATTTTCCTCTGATTTGAGGTTAGATCTAAGTTTTTTTTTTCGTTATGGCCCTTGCGGAAGATTCATTATTGTGATGGTACTGTGCACGATGATTCGACCTCCCCGACCATAGGGAGTTAGAATCACATCGAATATGGCCCTTTCGGATTAGTCTTGCATAGTTAGTGAGATAAGAATAATTTTTGAGATACAACTTGTTTTTTGAGACACATAATGTTTTTCAATGGTAACGAATTGTGATTTCAATTATGATTTATGTATAATTGATTTTGTTGGAATTACCTAAATGGTTAGTTATGATTTGATAAATTGAATTTCGTGATCAAAGTCATTTTATACAAATGATTCACATTATTAGCAATGAATATTTTGAGTTTTAGAATTTGATGAGTATTCAGATTTCCAAATTAATTACTGTAAATTTTGTCAATGTATATTGTACTATGTTTTAAATTATAGTTGTCTACCACTGAGTTCACCACTCAGCGATAGCTTTGTATGCTGTCGCAGGTAAGAAGAGCATAGAGCAGTGAGTAAGTTTCTTTGAAGACACTTTCAGATCAGCTCCAGGTATATTATAGGTATACCCATGTACATAGGTTTTGATGTATGCATGTAATAATATGTATATAAATTATTTGAGCAGTTGTATAAAAACTCTTGTAAAATATTTTGGTATGTAATTAAATGTAAATTATTGTAAATGTAAATTTGAGATTTCATTTACTTGAATAGTTTTGTAATATAAATTTTGAGTCTTATAATCAATGAAATATTTCTTCATGATGAGATTGGTTTGAAAATGAATTGATTGTTTATTGAGAATTGAATTGTGAATTGAAATAAAGTTTATTGGAGTTGTATTTGAGAAAACATATTGGGAGCATTTTCTTTTGCAGGATTGAAGAACTGTTTTCTCAAAATACAGCTGGTACTTTGCCGAAATTTTGAAAAAATTTTATAACACCAGATTTTAATCTATGACTTAAATTTCCCGAAAATTGTTTTAAAATCCCTTGTAGTATATTTAATGGATTATCTGTAGGAGAAGTACGGTAATTCATTAGGTATATTATGGGATCATGTTACATCTTATAGGGGAGTAGGGTGTGACACATGATGTATGGCTTTATGCCATTCTGTGATGTGATAGCTTATGGCTATATTGATTATGATGTTAACTTGGCTTTATGCCTTATTACATTTATGGCTTATTATCCATTATGTTTGAACACTGGGAGACACATTGTGATCGATGGTGTGACGGCCCGAGGTACCTGGTACCTAGTGCTAGTTTACCCGTTTATCCAGTCCGGTCAATTTGTATAGGTTACTTGAGCATGGAAAAGTATAATTGTGATTGAACTGATTATTAAAGAAAGTAAGGAAATTAAATATCAAGATAAAGATCAAGAATGATTACAATAAAATAAAGAAGCTCAAAATCATCAAGAAAACAATTAACAAAATGCATGAAGAAGTTATTATCATAAAATATAATTAGCCTTCGACTCAAGAATAAGTTAGTAATTATTCATTTTTTATGAAAACAATAACTAGGAAACTATTATTTTTATTCGCATATTATATTTTCTTGTATTATTGGCACCACTAAGCTTTATGCTTAGAGCGTCGATTTTGCAACGCGTAGGTACTGAAGATTTGGACAGAGAGCCTAGTAGACCACAGACTGGGTAAGGCCGTTCACAGTTCTACATAATGTCCGTGTCACCTAACAGGCTACAGTGCATTGGTAGGAAACTAGGTCCCATTTTGTATTTTGTAATTTTTGTAAGTTTTGTAATTAAACTCTTATTTTATCATGTATATTTGAAAAAAATGTAATATAATTTTGTGTTAATGTAAGTATTTGTAACTTGTGATTATAAATAACATATAAGAATTTATTTATGATTTGAGCATGATGATGGTGAGAAATGAATGAATGACAAATGGAAGAATTATTAAGAAATTGTTGTAAATTGATGTGAGGATTGGAGTTGTGATTTGAACAATTATTGGAAGTGTTTTTCACAGGTTCCGAAGAACTGTTTTCTCCATTTTTAGCCAGTACTCTGCTGGATTTTTTATAAAATTTTCAGAACCTTAAATGAATTTATAATTTCAATAATTGACTTAAATAAGTCAAATTTTACAAATTGCATTTTTTCACCATAAAAAAATAAATTAAGGAAGAATAAAAACTATTGAAATAAAATATGGTGTTCCGGTACACTGTGTGGCATATCTTGCTTGTCTACACTGTAGACGGGTAAGGGGTGTCACACAAGACACTGGGAAGGAGAAAGAAAAAGTGAGTCAAGGCCAAGAGGCGACTCATTTGAGGTTTGTGCACAACAATTAACTTCTATTTGATTTATGATTTGAATTTTTAATTGAATAATTTATGAAATTTATTTATGACTTCATGGATATCGAATAATTTGCTTGACAACAAATTTTATGCTGTTAGCCTAAATTTTTGGAAATTAAATTGTATGTGAATTGATGGATATTTTGAGGTTTGGATAATTATTGAAATGGTTTGAAACCACAGTTTTCATGACTATTTGTTTGAATTCCTCACTAGCTTGCCTAGTGGGATGAATTGGTTTTGTATTCCCTCTCTGGCTGAAGTGTTGAGGTATGTGCCAGTTGAGGACGAATTGAATGAGTACTCATATGTTGTGCTAGCTAGCCTTGGTATTCCTCATTAGCCTTTGGCTAGTGGGATGAATTGGATATTGGAGTAATGATTAAGCTGTGTGATTTTTCAAATTTTATTTTGTGATTATGGAATGAAATTTGGTTTATTTAAGAAATTTTCTGTCTTTAGAAATAAAGCATGATTCTATATGTGTTAATATTCAAATTGATTTATCCTGGAAAAATTATGATTAATTGTTGTGTAAATTATTATTTTCATTAAGTTGTGCACCATTGAGTCTTTGGCTCAGCGATGGCTTTTTATTACTATCGCAGGTAGAGAGGTAGATAAGGCAGCGGAGTAGGCTGCTTGGGACTGAAGTGAATAGCATTTTGGATTTTTACCAGGTATATATATTATACCCTTATAAATTTTTATTTTAATGTATATGTAACTGTGTATATATGTAAATTTGGCTTGAGCAATTGTATAATAAATTTTAGAATTTATCTTTGATATGTGTAAATCTTTATAATGTAAAACTGTTATTTTTATTTAATGAAATATTTAAGTTTCTTTATATATTTGTCAAATAATGAATTGCTGAGATTGAGATTGTTGAAAATTGAGTTTTGTTAATAATATTGGAGTTTGGGACTGAGATATATATATTGGGAGTGTTTTTACAGGCTTCTAAAGAACTGTTTTTCCAAATTATAGACGGCGCTCTACCGAATTTTCTGTAAAAATTATGGAGATTTTAAAATAATTAAAAAATTTGATTATAACTTAACTTCAATTAAAGGTTTTTAATACCTGTTCAAAATTACCCACCACTTTAAAAAGGAATGGAAATTGGTTTATGATGGCATTGGGAAGCATGGTTAGGGCCTTAGAGGATGGATTTCAAAAATTTTATCTAGGGTTTCATGCATACATGCAAGTGTATTATGATCCTAGCCTTTCTCTAATGCCCTAAAGCATGTCAAAACACACTTTAAACATGCATTTGTGATTCATTTGCCATTAATGATTGAGGTTTAACAATTAAACCTAGCAAACTCTAACTAAAAGAGGGTTTAAAGACAACTAACCTAAAGGGGCATAGAATCAAACTTCTTGCTCCCTTTGGTAATCTCCAAGAGCACCACTTGTTGCTTCTCTAGCTTGTCTACCACAAGCTTCCACCAAGATCACCTTAGGCAGCCCAAGTCCTCTCTTTGATGCTTGCCAACCACTAACTTTTAGGGTATTTGCTTTAGGTGATATTCTAATGGATGTTTTAGGCTAGAAACTCTTTCTAGTGATTTTAATTCAAAAGGAAAACAAGCTTTTCCTTGTAAGTGTTTGAAAGAAAAACAAGAGAGAGAGGGGCACTCTTGTTGCCATCCAACATAGAAGAAGAAGAAGAAGATTCAACTCACTTGGTCTTCTTCTTATCTTGTATTTATATACAAAAGAGAAAAACCATTAAATGGTTGCCACATGTCACTTTAAGATTAAATCTTATTTTTTCTTGTTTTAATCACATTATGACAAGTGTAAAGCCAAGATTAAATCATCAAAAAGTTGTCTTCCATCATATGAAAGACAAGTGGCACATTTCTATAGGTGCCGCGTATCACCATCTCATAGTGCCACGTGTCACCATGTGAAATTACCATTTTGCCCTTGTATTGAATTTTGAGTTCTCAACTCAAAATTGTCATTTCTCCCTCAAATTAATTTATATCACATATAAATTAATTAATTATTTAATCTCCATTAATTAATCTCATAATTGAATTCATATTTAAACTCTTTAAATATAAATTCAATTTATATAATACATCTAATATGCAAGATTTGATTTCAAGTCATGCTAGGGACTTTGTAATCTTATTGCAAACTAATCTATTTAATTAATTAATTAAACTCTTTAATTAATCAATTAAATCATAATTAACTTGGTGGTTAACTTGTGTAGGTGTGTGACTTACTTGGCTCATTACTAATTGGTAATGAGAAATGATATTAACTCTTAATATCATTAGAACTCTTCCAACCCACAAATGATTTCCCCAAATCATTTTAGGCATCTCATAGACCATGGTTGACACCTAGCATAGTATGCCATGATCACCCAATCAACAATAAGAAATATCTTAAAATGAACCTTTAATCATACATCATCATGCACTAAAATCCTTTCGTATTATATCCCAATCCCATTAAGGGTCATGGTTGAGTCAAACCCCTTATTGTGGAATCTTATGCACTCATTTGAAATTAGATTCTTGACATATAAGACTTTACCATCAGGAAACACCTTTCCTGACAAAGTCGTCCGTCCTGGCCAGGAACTTATTCTTGTCAAGAACAGCTCAAATCCACATAGGACTTTTAACCCTGTGTACTTAAGGCTATAGATCCTCTCTTGACTGAACACCTATCCCAATATATGACCAATCTGAGCCAACACACACCGAAGTATCCATACACAGTACAGATATGTAAGTGGTATCAAACTCAAACCACCCATATAGGAGACAACCATATCATCTCAGGTCTAAGAATTATATGGACTACTATGACACAAATAACATTTTATTGACTCGAGTAAACGCCATGTTCATGTTATCTGAACATCATAAGTTCGACCTACTTATCTCATAAGTGCCCATTTTATTTATCTCGATATCTCATATCAGATGGCATGAGGCTCACCATTCCATATTCATCAGTATCTCATACTGATCAATGGAAATGAAAAGAAGTGACAGCTCTTTGGATATAATGTGCCCACCAAAATATCCTTTAGCTTCAAACTCTGATTTATAGCAAATGTCCCATGTATTCTGCCACTCATATTCTCATCTCATAAGAATAGAACACATAACATATTACTAATGGACAATTTCAAATAAATATGGTATTAAACAGACATAACATTTAAATGAAACGTTCATTGCCATTATAATATTTACAATGTTATTTATAAGTTACAAGATTAGTGCATGCTCTAAGGCACACATAACTAACAATCAACCACTTGGCCTATAGCCATTCATTATAGTATCTAAGACCCATCTTCTCAAGATGTTTGTCTAACTATTGCTGTGTCATGGCCTTGGTTACTGGATCAGTCGGGTTGTCAGCTGAAGCTACTTTCTGCATGGCAACATCACCATTTCCAACTATCTCTTTGATAATATGAAATCACCGCTCTATGTGGTTGGATCACTGGTGAGACCTAGGCTCCTTGCCTGAGCAATGGCTCCATTGTTGTTACAGTAGAGAAGAACTGCTGACTTAATGGAAGGAACCACTTGTAGTTCTGAAATGAACTTCTTGATCCAAACAGCCTCTTTTGTAGCATCACATGCATCACATATTCGGCTTTCCAACAAACGGCGCCTCCATTACACAAAAATACAAACCCTGAGATAGACTTTCTATCATCAATATCTGATTGGAAATCAGAATTTGTAAATCTTTCTAGTTGAAGTTCACCTCCTCCATATATCAATAAAAAATCCTTAGTCCTTCTCAAGTACTTAAGGATATTCTTGACAGCTATCTAGTGTTCCAAACCTGGATTGGATTGAAACCTGCTAGTCACACTAACAGCGTAGGCAATATCAGGCTTAGTACACTGATTGCATCAAATTATATAGACATTTAAAGTCAACATGCATTGCATTTTGTTAGCATTTAGTATCCTTTTATGTTTACTTTTTTGTGTCTTTAATATTATTTTAGAAAACATGTTAATCCAACTCAATTCATTGATTTTATATTTTATCAAGTGTTTTTACATTGTTCTAGAATCAAAGACAAGTTTGGAATAGATTTGGAGGTCAAAACGTGAAGAATACAGTGCCAAAAACATTACACTGACTGTGTAACTTCCTGGACCCCGTGTAACTCTCTGGACTGAAGAAAACGTGAAAAATGAAGTGGTAGAAATTTACACGGGGCGTGTATCACTACATGGCCCGTGTAAAGTCCTCTGACAGCAATTCTGATGCGACTTTTCTTCACTCTAACTTGACCCGGATGGACTCCTAATGCTTCTAGGACTCTGAAATTAGGGTTTTTTACACTAGATATAAATAGAACAAGTCAAGAATTGAGGGAAAGAGAGAATTTACATCCAAGAATAGAATTTTACATCGAAAAGAGTCGATTTACATTCAATGGGGCACATTAACCTCAAGGGAGGCAAGGGAGAAACAAGATATGCAAGATTGCTAGAAGGGATTTTCAACTGAAGTTCCAAAAGTCCAACGCTGCAACTCTCTTTCTGGGTTCTTTCACTCTATTTTCTTCTCATGTATTCTCTTTATCTTTTTATAAACTTGATTGTAAAACTCACCATGGGTGAGCAGGTTCTTTATTCTAGGGTTAGGGTGTAGCATTCAATTTCATTATGAATCTGATTTTATTTTATTTTGTACATTGGGTATTTTATTCTTTGATTCTATCTCTTGTGATCTTAATGCATGCTATGTGTTGGTACCCTCTTAGAATTGATTACAGATACTAATCAAAGGACTGAAAGGTGAAGGTTAATATTAGAAAATTAGGATTTTAAAGCAAGGAAATCTGACCTAGAGATAGGCTGATGACCTTTATGGAGTTCCAAAATTAATCAATGATCTTAAAGGGTTTTAATTAATTTAATCACCACAAAAGTAGGGTTCAGGTTAATTAAAATACACCTTGAGTGCCTTGAGAGAGGACTTAAGATAACTTAGGATTAATTTCCATCAAACTAATAATCTCCCATTTATTGAATGAATTAGATTGATTCTATAATTGATTGAAGTGTGAACCCCGGGCTTTAGAATGTTCCCATCCATTGGTATTTTAGTTTAGTTAATTATTTAGATTTTATTTCTTTTAATTTAGATATAATCATTAATTCACTACAATTCGATCGTCTAGATAATTAAAATCACTATAGTTTGGTACTCAACACGGTCCTCGTGGGAACGATACTCTACTCATTACTTTATTGCTTGTTAGCGATCTGCGCACTTGCGGTGGTTGCAAAACCAGCAAAACAAGTTTTTGGTGCCGTTGCCGGGGACCAGTGCTTGATATTGAATGATTAGTGATTTGATTACTCTAGACATTCTTATTTCTTTTATAGTTTATATCCAGTCTAATTTTGTTTTCACTTTGTTTTTCTTGTGAGGTCCATTGAGATGTTTCATCAACAAGTCATCACAAGTTTTATTCAACAACACAATGAACCATTTTACAATGCGTGGAGAAGATTTAATGAATTGGTAGAGCAATTTGCCAATCATTGTCTTTCAAATTATGAACTCACTCTCAATTTCTACAATGGTCTGGATGAATCGACAAGGAATTCGGTAGATTATGGAGCTTGGGCTACTGGTGATCATGTTCTTCAAATAAACCATGAGGATGCCATTCACTTATTGAATGACATGGCAGATTTTGATTGCCATTGGCATTGGGATCCTTCACTGCAGTGTTAGAGTCACCAATACCCTCCAGACATCTATCAACATAATATTTTACACCAACCATTCGAGCTGCAATTAAAGAATAGAGTGGGACTTGAAGAGCGATAGCTCCATTGGAAAATTTTGACAAACTAATGTTGAAACATGAGCTATCACTTTATGAAGAGGAATTAAATGAACAAAGTTGGTAGAATGAAGAAGCTTCATGGGAATTTGAGCTTATAAAAGAAATTGAGCCTCAAGAACAAAATTCCTATGAAGATGACTTACTAGTAGAGTTATCACAAGACCAGGAGTTACTTAAAGAAGAAATTGAACCTAAAGTTAAAGAAAACAACTCCTTTATTGTTAGTGGGTCATTAAAAGAGTGCTTACATGAAGACAAATTAAAGATGAAGGTGGTAGATGAAGAAATTAATGAGACAATCAATCTAAGTTCATTAATGATGCTTACACATATTCCACCAGAAGACCTTTTTCTATCATGGACATCTCCTACACCATCATACATCCCCTATGAGCTAAAACAGTCCTCTTCCTAAGCATATCATTCCAAGCCATGTGTTGTTCGTGCTATGTGCAATATTGATTCAGATCTTGCCAATCTTGAGGGTACCACAAATCAAGACCCATATGTGGTGTTATATGACAACTACTATGAGCGAAAACCACTTTTTGATCAGCAATTCTAAAAGGGGTCAAGCTAAAGATCATGAATTAGCACTTCTTGGGAGGCAACCCAACTTTTAAATTTAATCTTTGCATTTTTTTTTTCTTTTGTTTATCACCCTCCCAAACTTGATTTCGATATTTGTTCACTTTATAGGTTCAAGAAACACTTGAAAGAGCAATGGAGACTAAGCATACAAATCTTTGAGGGAAGGCATGGTTCAAGGGGGAGTATTCTATATCCATTAGCTTTTCCTTGTTATTATAATTATGATGTTTCTCTTGACTTGATTGTGCTATCTTGATGACATTGAGGACAATGTCAAATTTGATTTTGGGGGTGCATTTCATGCATTACATTCATATATTGCATTTCATCACCTTATTATGTCTATATTATATTTGTGCATCAAAAATTTAGAAAATTTTTACAAATTTTGAAAATTCTAGACTTTTTCAAAAAGCTTTTAACTTAGAATTATGACTAAAACCTTAATGAGCTAATGATTGGACTCTCTAGGAAGAGGAATGAATGTAACTGAACGGGTAAAAAGGCTTCAATATGTTGTTTATGAAAAGCTATATCACCTAAGTAGAGTTAAACTAGTTAAACCCCTTCATAGCCATTAATCTGTCACATTGAACATGCAAAATTAGGAACAAATTTTTGAAATACAAGAAAACCTAAAAATGCCTCACCAGCTCTAGAACATGTCTCTTGGACCTATCAAGGTGAAATCCTAGTATATGCTTGATGAAGAGATGATTAAGGCATTCTTTGATATTGTAACACCCTCACTGTATCCATTCCGTACATTCTACTGTTCTAGTGACCGGTGTCGGTCCGGACAGTTAGAACATCTGGAAAAATATTTAAACTAAAGTGAGAAGTCATAATTAACACAAATATTAATAAGAAAAATTTAGAAAAAATTTTAGAAATAAAATACAACCAAGTTAAGTGAGCCGGTGCCCTAGCGATGGGTAACCCAGTGGAAAGTTACGGTCCTCACAATTAAAAGCCCTAAACTCAGGAGAAAATTCATAAAATAACTTTTGGAACTCAAGAGAAGAGTCATTGAGGTTTTTATGGCATTAGAATGCCAAGAAAATGGTTAGAAAAAATTTTAGATCGGTACAGACGATTTTGGCTCAATAAGCCAAACTGAGGTCATTTTGGTCATTTCGTCTTCAGAGATGATTTTTGACCGACTTGTCCAGTTAAGTAAATAATTATTGTGACATAAAATGTGAATAAATATTGTTAAAAATTGAATTAAAATTGAGTAGAAAAGAAAAGAAAAAGAAAATGAATTAAATGGGAAATATGACATCACATGATGTCATTAAGAAGGCCTCCACCAATCACAACTCAACAAGCCAATTAAAAAAAGATAAAATGAAAAAAAATGAAAACAAATTCTGCCATTCATCTTATTCTTCAGCTGTTTCTCCCTTTTCTCTCCTTTCACCATTGTTATTCCAAACTTCTCACTAGAAATTTTGTCACACCCTACCCCTCCATAAGGCATAACATGATCCTGTAGTATATGTAATGAATTATCAACTTCGTCTACTGATAACCCATTAAATACACTACAAGGGATTTTAAAATTTTTCTTGCTTCTTTTTACAATGGTGAGCACTTTTGATAGGTATTAAAAAATTTTAACTGAAGTGAAACAAAATAACAAATTTAAGTATCAATAATTTTTGTAAAAATTTTGGCAGGGTGCCATCCGTATTTTGAATAAAATAGTTCTTCGAAAAAAAAAACCTATAAAAAGCACTTCAAATATATAATTCCTCAATCCCAAACTCCAACAATTTGTTCAATACAATAAATTTCTCAGCGTTATCAACTTAGTTCAACAATCAAATTTCCAGTGTTTCCAAAAGCTGAGATAAGATAAATATGTCACAATATTTATACAAGCCAAAATAATTTACAATTTTAGTTTACAACTACTCAATATATACATACAGTGCAAATACATTACAACAAAAACTACAAAATATGGTATACTCAATATACCCAGTGAAATCTCAAAATGTAGCACAAGCAGCCTACTCTGCTGCTCTATCAATCTGTCTACCTGCGACAATAATGAAAAGCTATCGCTGAGTAAAATTTACTCAGTGGTGGACAATAACAATTTAAAATGTGGTATGTAAAACTTTTATTAACAATTTACAATCCAAACAATTCACAATTTTTCAAAGCTCATATAACACAAATTTAATCAAACAATTTAATAACACAGTGTTGCCAATCAATAATACAATTTGTTAGTAATATGCCATAGAGCATATCATTTAGTATGTCTCTTATACATATTTTTATTAATAACAAGCATTTCCACTTTTCCGTTTACATAATATTTTTATGTGTAATAGAAAGGGTCCATTGATATTTGGTTAGAAATATTATTCTTAAGTTGTTAAGAATATGAGTGACAGTATTTCTAGCATAAAGTATCATAAATAGGTTCACAATCGAGGATACTTCATAATAAGAACATGACTTATCCAGAAAAAATGTATTCATGTTTGTTACCAAGTTATTTATATGAGATATCAATAAGATGGAATGGTGAGTCTCATGCCACATGACAAACATGATAGGCACTTATAAATGATAAGCTGGCCGAACCAGTGACACTTATGACAAGCACATGGAGTTTACTCTTGTCAATGTTTTGTCATAAATCATATCAGTGCACATAATCTTTAGATCTGAGATAGCACAGTTATCTTGTATATAGGTAGTTTGATTTTGATACTGCTTTCATACTTGTACTATGTATGGGTATATGGGCATGTGTTGGCTCCTACTAGTTATATATGGAGGTAGGTGTTGATCAAGATGGAATTTGTTCCTCTAAGTAAATAGAGATAAAATCCTATGTTCATTTAATTGTTCTTGATGTTTCAATTTCCTGGCCAGGACAGATAGATTTATTCAGAAAAGAGTTTCTGATGAGAAAATCTTTTTAATCAAGAACTGGAATTAAAAGATAACATAATATCCATAGCAAATAGAGTTTGACATAAACCATGACTCCAGCTTGAGTTGGGATTTTGTAACAGAGAGATTCTAGTGCATGGTAACATATGATTATAGGTTCATTTAAGGTAAACCTTATTAGTAATTGGGTGGCCATGGCATGCTATGCTAGGTGTTAATCATGGTCTATGAGGTTCATAAAATAATTTAGAAAAATCATTTATGGTAAGAAAGAGTTCTGATGATATTAAGAGTTGATATCATGTCTCAATGCCAATTAGTGATGAGCCTAGTAAGTCACACACATGCACAAGTTATCACCTAATTAAATATGATTTAATTAATTACTTAAAGAGTATAATTGATTAATTAAATAAGTTTGGTTTGCAATTAGATTAGAAAGTCCCTAGCATGACTTGAAACCAAATCTAGATTATTGGATATATAGTATAAGTTAAATTTATATTTAAAGTGTTTAAATATGAATATAATTAATGTGAAATTAATTAATAGAGATTAATTAATTAATTTATATTTGATATAAATTGATTAGAAGAAGAGAAATAATTATTTTGGGTTGAGAACTCAAAATTAAGACACAGGGGCATTTTGGTCATTTCACAGTGTGACATGTGGCACCATGAGATGGTGACACATGGGATTACACATAAGCTTTCCAAATGTTTTTAATCATGTAAGATGATTAATATTAAGATTAAATATAGGTTTGACACTTGGCACAATGTGATTGGGTCACTTAAACCTAGAGCTAATCAAAGGGTGACATGTGGCAAGGGTTTAATGTGTTAACCTAGCTATATAAGTGTTGTTATAAAAAAATAAAAGCAACCAGCAGCCACTCCTCCTTTTTCATGCCATTTTGAGGTTCTCCATCTATTCTTCTTCATCTCTCATCAATTCAAAGAGATTAGCCATCAATCTTTTGAATTAAGAACACTAGAAATTGTTTCTAGTGTCCTGTTTACATCTTTAATCTCTTAAAAGGCAGAACTTGAATTTCTAAATAATAGAAAAAGCTTTAGAAGCTGTTCAAGGGCTGCCATAGGTGTTCTTGGTGTGGACAAGCTAGAGGAACAACATTTGGTGTCCTGAAGACAAATGTCAAAGGCGCAGACACGCTGCAGTGCATCAAGAGGTTAATGTAATCGTTCTTGATTTAATCTAGGGTTCTAAAAATAATCTGATTAATTTTAAAATCTTAAATGGAAAATACAGATCAAAAAACATATTAAAAGAGTTTTAATATGTTGTTTATCATTGAAATCAAATAGATAAAAATAAATCTTGCATGATGCATGTGACCCTAGGTGAAAATTTTTGAATTCAATGGTATAAACTTGTGTTTTTCACACTTCCGTTCCTTCAATTGGTATCAGAGCCACTATATTTGCCATTTAGATTGTTGATTATATAATTAATTGTGCGTTTTGATCATGAGATAATTTATCCATTGCTGGTTGCAATAGAGGTGTGGCGGCATGCTTGAAAAACACCATCAATGGTGAGCATGGTTTGGCTTCCATGGGTGGTTCAAGGTTTGGCTTTTAATTCTGCAATTTTTGTATAATCTAAGGCATATTCTTTGACTAATTAAAGTGTTTAATTAGTAGTTTTAATCACACAATTAAATTATGATTCAAATCATAATTTTAAAAATTATTTGAATGTGATTCAAATCTGAATTTTAAAAGTTGTTTGAATGTGATTCAAATATAAAATTTTAAAGTTGTTTGAATCATATTTAAATCTGATTTCTTAAAGTTGATTGAATAATATTCAGATCTGATTTTTTAAAAAAATGTTTGAATGTGATTCAAATCTGATTTTTTAAAAAATGTTTGAATGTGATTCAAATATGAATTTTTAAATTTGTTTGAATGAGATTCAAATTTGAATTTTTAAATTTATTTGAATCATATTCAAATCTGGATTTTTAAGTTGAAAATGAGATATTCAATTTAATTTAAGTATGTATGTTTTATTTAATTGTTAAATAGTGATATGCATGATGGATGATCATGGACTATAAAAGATCAATGTGATTGGATTTATTTCTTTTATTTTTCTTTGGGATTGTAAATTAATTAATTTATTTTAATTTATTTTGGGCATGTATTATTAAGTTTGTAATAATTTTTGGGTTGTAATTTCATTTATTTAAGTTCTTGTAAATTCGCCTTGGTATGCCAAGGATTACTATGTAATTGGACTGCAAGAAGTTCAAGGAGGTCAAGAGCATTGGTGGGACCAGTGAGAGGAATTCAAGATCAAGTGTTGATTATATACTCCTTCAGCAACTCTTGTAAAATGAATGAATGAAATGCACCTAGGAATGCCCTGATTCAATTCTTGGTGGCTCAGAATTAAATCCCTTAGAAAGTCCATGATCATACCATATTTACTGCTTATCCATGAATGCATGAGATGTATGGGAATGTATGCAATTATATGATATATGCATGCTAAATGGATAATGTGCAAAGTGAGACCTTAATAGTAATTAGGATGATTATAAAATCTTCCAAACAAATGATTAAGTTGGAAATGCTATAATTAAAGTAATTATAACATAGGCCCTCCATTGGGGCAATTATTTTAAGAAATTTTAAATAGTTGCATAAGATGTAATTAATTTAAGAGATTTTCTTAAGAATAATTGTTAAGCATGAGATGTTGTAAATATGTAAATGGTTTGGTGGCCAATATTGGATGTACCTGAGGACAATAAAATTGTTTGCATAATTATTGGCTCAATGGGATCAACTTAACTGATGCTTAAGTCAATAATGGATGTACCTGAGATTTTGAACATTAGGGGCTAGGTAAAGGATTGAACCTCACATGAGATGTGATGGGTAAGGAGTTGCTCACTTATAGTTTATTGTAATTCCAATAACAGATGTACCTGAGGATGATCAATAGAATTACAAGAATTCAATCACCCACTAAAAATCCATCCAACTAGGATTTCCGTTTTCTACTTTGGAAGTGTAGGATTCGCTAACTTAGTGAGAGGACCAATTTGATTAAAAGACCATAATCATTTTGGTTAATTACATGATACATTTACTAATTAATCTGGTTATTTTTTGCCGTTAATTTTCTGATAAAAATGAGCACAGAACAACCACCACCATCCAATATCCTTGCAAGCATACTTGATCGCAATAGGTTGACAGGACCTAATCTCTCTGATTGGTTAAGAAATTTGAAACTTGTCCTGAACCTTGAACATTTAGGATATGTTCTAGATTCAAATGTTCCTGGTCCCTTACCTCCAGAGGCCACTCAAGAGGAACATGAAACTTTGGACAAGTGTTACATGAGTGTTACATGCTTGCTTCCATGAGTAATGAGTTACAGAAGCAGCATGAAAACATGCAGAGTGCAAGTGAGATCCTCCTTCACTTACAAGAGTTGTATGGTGAGCACAGTAGGAATGCTAGGTATGAGATATCTAGGCAGCTGTTCCGCATGAGGATGTCTGAGGGACAGAATGTTGGGGATCATGTCCACAAGATGATTCAGCTGATTGAGCAGTTGGAACATCTTGACTTCAACATGGATTTCCAACTACTGCATTTATTTGATCCTTCAGTCCCTTCCTGAGTCTTTTGGGAATTTTGTGACAAATTTCCATATGACTAAACAGGAATGCACCTTAGCTGGTTTACTCAACATGCTGGTTATTGCTCAAAAGAATATGCTGGGCAATAAAGGAAAAGAGGTAGCTTTAATTGCATCTTCTTTTGCTGGAAAGCCCAACAAGAAGAAGGGCAATCAGAAAAAGAAACTTCAGATTCCTAGTCCTTCCAAGAAAATAGCTAAACCAAAAGGGAAGACCAAAACTGACAAAGGCAAAGGAAAGTGTTTCCACTGCCAACAGGAAAGTGTTTCCATTGTCAGTAAGAAAGTGTTTCCACTGGCCAGTGAATAGCAATCTAAATGAATACAATGCCATGGTGAAAACCAACTCAAGTTCAAAATATATTTGCCACTTAAGGTTATGTCATGTTGCAGAAGATAGGATTACAAAATTGGAGAAAATGGGGATTCTATCCTCATTGGACTCTGAGCCTACTCTAACATGTGAATCTTGCTTTTAGGGAAAAATGACTAGATCACCCTTTGTTGGACAAGGGCTAAGGGCTGAAAATATTTTGGAGTTAATACATAGTGATGTGTATGGACCATTTAATGAAATGGCTAGAGGTAGTTTTCATTATTTTATTACCTTTACTAATGATAAATCAAGGTTTGGGTATTTATATTTGATGAAATATAAACATGAATCCTTTGAAAAGTTCAAAGAATTTAAATCTAAAGTAGAAAATCAAACAGGAAAGAGTATTAAAGCTCTTCGATCAGATCGTGGAGGTGAATATTTAAGTACTGAATTTGATGAATACTTAACAGAGCATGGCATTGTTTCCCAGCTAAATCCTCCAGGAACACCACAGTTGAATGGTGTATTTGAAAGGAGAAATCGTACCCTATTGGATATGGTACGTAGTATGATGAGCTATACTGATATGCCAATCTCCTTTTGGGGATTTGCATTAGAATCAGCTTTGTATATTCTGAATAGGATTCCATCAAAATCAGTTTCTACTACACCTTATGAGATATGGCATGGAAGAAAACCAAGTCTTAAGCATGTTAAGATTTGGGGTTGTCCAGCTTATATCAAAAAGCTGAACACTGATAAATTGGAGACTAGATCAGTCGATTTGTTAGATATCCAAAAGATAGTTTTGCATATTATTTTTATTTACCTACATCACAAAAGGTTGTGGTGAGTAGAGATGCCACATTTCTTGAACAACAGTTTGTCAAAGAAGGAGGCAAAGGAAAGCAAATAGAGTTGGAATTAGAGAATTCTGACCAATCAACAGATCAGATGGATATAGATCCATCTAGTCAACCTATACCCGTTGATGAAACATCTACAACTGTTTCTCGTAGAATAACCAGGGTATCTCACCCACCAGTGAGATATGGTTTCCTTCATGAAGAAGAACAAGAGTTGTCTACTCATGAAGAAGTAGATCATGGAGATGATCCACTTACCTATGAAGAAGCTATATAAGATATAGACTCTTCAAAATGGATTGATGCTATGAAATCCGAGATTGATTCCAAGTATAAGAATCAAGTTTGGGATCTTGTTGACCTACCTGAAGGTATTGTACCTATAGGGAACAAATGGGTTTTCAAGAAGAAAATTGGTTCTGATGGAAAGGTGGAGACCTATAAGGCAAGGCTAGTAGCGAAAGGGTTTCGCCAAAGGCAAGGAGTCGACTATGAGGAGGCTTTCTCGCCTGTTGCCATGCTTAAATAAATTAGGATTTTATTAGCAATAGCTGCATACTATGATTATGAGATTTGGCAGATGGATGTCAAAACAGCTTTTCTCAATGGATACATTGAAGAAAACATTTTCATGGAACAACCTAGGGGTTTTGAATCCCAAGATGGTTCCAAGGTATGCAAGCTAAAGTGATCCATTTATGGGTTGAAATAAGCTTCGAGGAGTTGGAACATCCATTTTGATGAAGCCATTAAATCCTTTGGTTTTATAAAAAATGAGGATGAGCCATGTGTATATAAGAAGGTTAGTGACAGTGCTATCACTTTCCTTATCTTATATGTGGATGACATACTGTTGATAGGTAATGACACAGGTATGTTGACAACTATAAAGGTATGGTTGTCAAATACATTCTCCATGAAAAACTTAGTGGAGGCAACCTATATTCTTGGGATTCGCATCTATAGAGATAGAGCGAAAATAATAATTGGTTTATCCCAAAGTCTATACTTGGAAAAGGTGTTAAAGAGGTTTAACATGCTTGATTCCAAGAGAGGATTGTTACCAGTGAGACATGGTATCCACCTTTCTAAAGAGATGTCTCCAAAGACACCTGAAGAAAGAGATAAGATGGCCAAGATTCCATATGCTTCGGCTATTGGAAGTTTAATGTATGCAATGTTGTGTACTAGGCCGGATATCGCATATGCTGTTAGTTTGACTAGCAGGTATCAATCCAATCCAGGTTTGGAACACTGGATAGCTGTCAAGAATATGCTTAAGCACTTGAGAAGAACTAAGGATTTATTCTTGATTTATGGAGGTGGAGACTTGCAATTGGATGGTTATACTGATTCTGATTTCCAATCAGATATCGATGTTAGAAAATCTACCTCTGGATGTGTTCATTTGTAATGGAGGTGCAGTCAGTTGTAAGAGTTCCAAACAGAGCAGAACTATAGATTCCACTATAGAGGCTAAGTATATTGCTGCATCAGATGCTGTAAAGGAAGTTGTTTGAATAAAGAAGTTCGTGACAGAACTTATAGTAGTTCCTTCCATTGAGTCAGTAGTTCCACTACACTGTGACAATAATAGAGTAGTCATACAAGCTAAGGAACTAAGGTCTCACCCAAAATCCAAACACATAGAAAGGCACTACCACATTATTAGAGATATAGTTGGGCAAGGCGATATAGCCATGCAGAAAATAGCATCAGCTGAAAATCTAGCTGATTCATTCACTAAGCCTTTGTCACAAGCTCAGCTAGACCGACATCTTGAGAAGATAGGTCTAAGATATTGTAATGAATGGCTCTAGTGCTAGTGGGAGATTGTTAGTAGTATGCCCTAGAGCATATCATTTAGTATGTATCTTGTACATATTTTTATTCAATCTCTTGAATTAAGAACACTAGAAATTGTTTCTAGTGTCCTGTTTACATCTTTAATCTCTTAAAAGGCAGAACTTGAATTTCTAATTAATGGAAAAAGCTTTAGAAGCTATTTAAGGGCTGCCATAGGTGTTCTTGGTGTGGACAAGCTAGAGGGACAACATTTGGTGTCCTGAAGACAAATCTCAAAGGCGCAGACACGCTGCAGTGCATCAAGAGGTTAGTGTAATCGTTCTTGATTTAATCTAGGGTTCTAAAATTAATCTGATTAATTTTAAAATCTTAGATGGCAAATACAAATCCAAAAACATATTAAAAGAGTTTTAATATGTTGTTTATCATTGAAATCAAATAGATAAAAATAAATCTTGCATGATGCATGTGACCCTAGGTGAAAATTTTTGAATTCAATAGTATAAACTTGTGTTTTTCACGCTTCCATTCCTTCACAACTTAGGTCATGACAAAAAATTTTTTCGAACATGCCGTGTTGTATACCATGACAAGGCACACTCACCTCACTAATCAAAATCAATGAGGGAGGTAGCTAGCTAGATAATGAATACTCATCCATACTCACCTTAAACTGGCAAGTCAAAGAGGGAGGAATATAATCACACTCACCCCATAATTGGAGGAGGAACATAGTAATATTGTCATGCCAAGTGTGAATCAAAATAATTCCAAATCACAATATTTAATTACTTCATACAAACCACAAACCATATTTTATCTCAAAATTTCTTTTTGCGAAGTAGGCAACACAATAATTTCCAAATAAGATTCCCAAAGCCAAAATAATAAAAAACTATTCACAACTCATTTCTCCTAATAAATTTTCTAGTAAAAGTAGTAAATATAAAAGTATTATGCACAAACCTGGTTCGAGTCACCTCTAGGCCTTGACTCAATGTTTCTTATGCTTCCCAATATCCTTTTCAACTGAAACACACAATTTAAAGTGTTTCAGTACTCAATGAATTCGTTTTTAACAATAAAATCCAATATTTAAATTTTCTTGGTACTATTCCCTTCAATTCATTTCATTAGTCAACCTATAATGTTGACCCTTGATGCACTCTAAGTGAGTCAATTCTAATGTTACCAATATGTCACATTTTATAGCCCTTTAGTGTTGGCATATGTTACCAATTTCATTTCCAAGTGTATTGCATTTTATTGCAAATTACCGGATTTCGGTATACTATTTTGACCTAGCCGGATGGCCTAGTTCCTTTGGTTTTCAGGTTCTGGTCCAAACTACAAACTTGTAGGTCTATGTCTTATTGCACGCGGGGCAAAATTTCAGGTCATTTTGAGTTGTATAGACCAAGATATGGTCAATTTACCAATGCTGGACAGAATGCACTAAAATGGTAGGCTTAGGTCATTTTTAGGTCACTTTTGGTTCAGCCAGTTTTGGTACCTGAACTTATGCAAGCTATTGTGCTTTGTTTTGGCAATTTCTGGGATTTGGTGTCTTCATAAGAATTGTAGATCTATGTCTAAGCTATTCATGGTAAAAATTTTAGGTCATTTGGACCTGTTTTGAGTATGTTATGGTCAAAATACTAACTGCTGCTCAAATGGTCAATTTTCAGGCTTTCAAGTCACTAATCCGGATTTGGTCATTTTTCAAGTCACCTTCTAGGAAGAATTTAGGTAAGCTTCCTTCATGAAAGTTGGCACATTTTTTGCCTAGTTTCACCTCCAATTGGTCTCATACCAATTGGAGTCACACACTTAGGGTTCTAAGCTAAAACATACACTGCCCTACTACACATTCTTCATCACTTACCAATTACACATTCTATACTTACCAAGCTAACTCTTTCATGCCAATTCTAGTTTATACCATACCATTAACACACTTAACAACACATTTTGGTCATTTTGGATTGCTTGTAACCATTCTCAACATACACATTATAACCCATAATTTTTCAAAGTCCATTTACACAATTTAACCACATGAACATACCCCATTTACATATCCAATTCAAATCTATTATACACATATACATGCTGCCACCATAAACAACATAATTCAATAAACCAAACAATAAAACAACACATTTCTAACCACACTTTAAAGTTGCCAATTCACCTCATGGAAAATATCTCCTTTAAATTGCTTTCAATCTTCCAAAACCAAGTACACCATTACACATACTCTTAATATACATTATCTAAATTATTTCTATACACATAAACACTTATACCAACATCTTAAACTACCATTAACAAGTAGAAACAAGTTACAAATACTGAGTTTCCATGGCTGCCAAAATGGTGGTTCTCCATTAATCCATTAAACTTCAAAATTTCTTCCATAAAACAACTCCCTACAACATCCACTCAAAGTTTAATGAAGCAAGATTGAAAAATACTCACTTACCTCTTATGGACTTTCCTCAAAACTCCACCAAAACTTCCCTTTCTTGCTCCCAAAATGTTTCCCAAGCTGTATAGAATGACTTTAGTGAAGAGGATTAGAGGATTCCATGGTTGGATCATGGATGCATGGAGTTTTAAGTTTGGCCGGCCATGGAAGTTTTTGGGAAGAGCTTGATTCGGCTGGTATGTTTAAAGGTTGAAGATGATGAATTTTCTATCCTGTTTAGCTTTTATAGGTGTCCAAAATTGCTGCATTAGTGGAGCACTAACAATATTTTAAAGATTAATTATACTAAGTTCCATTATTTGCATATTTAGCTCATTTTTTTTCTATTTACATATTGTATCCCATTTAATTTTTTTATGACATTTCCTAAGTGCAATATCATTTATTTTTAATGGACATTTAGGTCAAAAGACAACTCGGGATGTCAAAAGACCACAATGCCTCTTTTCAGGTTGCATTCCCGATTTTTCGGTAACACCGAGTTTTGTTATTTTCTCGATTTCTTGTTTTTCTTTGTACTAATTAATTAATTTTTTTTTTATATTTATAATGATATTTATACTTTAATAAGTCTTTAATTATGTCTTAAAACTAAATTTTGAGGGTTTTCTACAGTTCTGAGGTCGGCTACTGCCTGCGCCGTAACTTCCCTGTACGGTTACCCATCGCTGCGGTGTTGGCTCGTTTAACTTGGCTACATTTCATTGTTATTATTTTTTCATTGTTTTTCTTGTATTTTCATTTCTTGTACTTCATTATTTTATGTCTCCTCACTAATATTTAAATTTAATTCTAGGCATCCTAACTGTCCAGACAGACACTAGTCTCTGGAATAGTAGAATACACTACCGAACATAGGGGCGTTACAAATTCTCTTGAAAAATCACCATAAAACCTCGCACTCTCTTCACAAAAAATTTCCCTTACCACTAGAGCAAGCCTTGGACAGCAATTTGAAAAGCAAAAAGAAAGGTTTTGGCAAGCTTGGGAGTAGCTCCAACAAGGCTAGTTTCCAATCTCTTAGCACTTTTACTTGATTCATGATTAATGCCATGAGATAAGTACAAAATGTAAGAAAAACAAAATAAAAATCATGTGTATCCATCTCTATACATTTCAGCAGCCTAGGGGTGGTTAGGGTTTGATGAATTTACTTGAAGTAAAGTGTTTATGAGCTGCCCATAGCACGAGATGAGTGCTTGAACATGATTGTGTAAGTGAAATGCAAGTATAGTGCATGAATGAACTTGAGAACATGGACATTTGAATAACATTAGGGTTTGCTCATATAATGGTATGTTAACCTTGTAATGGTCAATTAGTGACCATTTGAATGTGTGTGAGGAGGAGTTGAAGTAAGTAAGGATGTTGGAGTGGAACTTAGGCATGCTACCCTTGGTGACCTGCAGGACTGGTTATGAGTCCAGCAGGTTTGGGTGGCTATAAATGGAGTTGTAGAGCTTCAATTGGTTCAAGGCCAATTGGATATGAACTTAGACACATAATGGCTCAACTTTGGTGAAGAAACCTGACCCAGAAAACCAAACCAAGTTAACCTAAAAATTGCCCTAATCCGGGTGACTTACATTCTGCCTGGGCAAAATGACTAAACGAACAGTATTCATTCATTTGGTCATAACTCAGTGTAGAAAGGTCCAATTGACTTGAAATTTTACAAGCAACAATCTGAGACATAGCTCTACAACTTTCATGAACAAAATAAATCCAAATTTTGACCATAACATGTCCAAAAATTGACCTGCAATCAATGTACAAAACCTACAGAATTAGTTCTGCCTAGAAAAATTTGGAAAATTACAATCCGGCTAGTTATGGTTTTTAGGCCATAACTTGAGCTACAAAACTCCAAATGGAGTGATTCAAAAAAAGAAATGTAACTAGACACAATAAGGAACAACTTTCATGCATACAATTTTGCCAAATTCCTACTGTACAAATGACCAATGGAACAGTAAACTTAGTGCTTGAAATTTGAAGATTGGGAATAAATAATACTAAGCTTTGAAATAGAATTGGCAACCAATGCCAACAACTTTCGAATGCAAAATGTGGTATGTTGGTGATATTTGAACCAATATACCTATTATATATTAAAAAGTCAACATTTTAGTTGACTAATGAAATGAATAGTAACTTTACATATAAAGTACAAATATTCAAGAAATGACTTTGTAATATGCCCTAGTAGGCCTAATGTGATTGGTTCGGATAGGTTGGCATGCCAATAGGGTTCTGATAGCAGTACTATGTATGATGTATGGCTTCATGCCATTATGTGATGTGGTAGCGTATGGCTACACTGATTATGATGTTAACTTGGCTTTATGCCTTATTGCTTTTACGGCTTATTAGCCATTCTATTTGCACACCGGGAGATACATTGTGACCGATCGTGCGACGGCCCGAGGTACCTGGTACCCAGTGCTGGTTTACCCATTTATCCAGTCTAGTCAATTTGTATAGGTTACTTAGGCATGGAAAAGTATAACTTTAATTGAACTGATTATTAAAAAAAATAAGAAAATGAAATATCAAGATAAAGATCAAGAATGATTACAATAAAATATAAAGAAGCTCAAAATCATCAAGAAAACAATTAACAAAGTGCATGAAGAAGTTAATATCATAAAATGTGATTAGCCCTCGACTAAAGAATAAGTTAGTAATTATTCATTTCTAATGAACACAATAACTAGGAAATTATTACTTTTATTTGCATATTATATTTTCTTGTATTATTGGCACCACTAAGCTTTATGCTTAGCACGACACTTTTGCTACGCGTAGGTACTGAAGATTTGGACAGAGGGCCCTGTAGACCACAGATTGGGTAAGGTCGTTCACAGTTCTGCATAGTGTCCGTGTCACCTCACATACTACAGTGCATTAGTAGGACACTAGGTCCCATTTTGTATTTTGTGATTTTTGTAAGCTTTGTAATTAAACTCTTATTTTATCATGTATATTTGAAACCTATGTAATATAATTTTGTATTAATGTAAGTATTTGTAACTTTGTGTTTATAAATAACATATGAGAATTTATTTATGATTTGACCCTGATGATGATGTGAAATAAATGAATGAAAAATGGAGGAATTGTTAAGAAATTGTTGTAAATTAATGTGATACAAATGGAGTTTGAGAATGATTGGAAATTATTAGAAGTGTTTTTCACAGGTTCCGAAGAACTATTTTCTGCACTTTTAGCCGTCACTTTGCCGGATTTTCTATAAAATTTTCGGAGCTACAAATTAATTTATAATTTCAATAAATGATCTAAATGAGATCAATTTCATAAATTTCACTTAATAACTATAATAAATAAATTAAGAATTGATAAATATCAATGAGATAATTTATGGTGTTCCGGTACACTGTGTGGCATATCTTGCTCGACTACACTGTAGACGGGTAAGGGGTGTCACATTTAGTGGTATCAGAGCACGGTTTAGGCATTTCTGGGTCTAGATAGAGTCCATACCATGCATTGCATTTGTAAGAGCCGACGTGACACTAATGCATATCTGTCCTTCTTATTTTGATTAGGATATGGACCCCACGTCACAGAGAGCACTAGATGAGGAAGTGGAGAGTTGTGCTCCACCTACAGCTGAGATTGGGGGCCAGGGAGAACCTACTCCACCAGCACCAGCAGTGCCTGCACAGCCTCCACCGGCTATCTTTCAGCAAATGGTTGAATTCTTCAGACAGATGGTTGGGGTTATGCCACCACCACCACTTCCACAGCAGAAATTCGATTTGGAAAAACTGAGAAAATTTGGGGCTGTGGACTTCATTGGCAAGAAAGAAGATGACTCGGTGGCGGCTGAGAATTGGCTAGACTGTACTATAAGAGTATTGAAGCAACTGCATTGCACCCCAGAGCAGAACTTAGAGGGTGTTGTGTCCCTACTTCAAGATGATGCTTATCAGTGGTGGGACACTATATCTAGTGACGTCCAGCAAGAGTTGATAACTTGGGATTTCTTCCTTACTGAATTTAAGAAGAAGTATGTGGGAAGTGTGTACCAAGAAGACAGGAGAAGGGAATTCATTAACCTATGGCAGAGACAGCTATCAGTGGCGGAATATGAGAAGGAGTTTGTCAGACTAGGCCGCTAGAGAAGAGAGATAGTACCCCCAAAAGTAGAGAGGTACAGAAGGTTTGAAGAGGGGCTAAATGACAACATTAAAATAATGATCACTGCCTTGGGGATTACGAAACTTCACAAAATTAGTTGAAGCTGCACTGAAAGTGGAAAGGGTCAGAGTAAGTGAACAAAATAGGAATGATAGGCAGCGTAAGAGGGAATTTGGACCAGGGTAGTCAAGTATACTTACTGATAGTAAGAAGTTTAAAGGTTCTGGTTCACAAGATCAGACACAGGGCCAGAGAGGCCATATTAGAATATCTATAGCTAGCTCCCCAGGCGCAATAACAAAGAGATCAGCCCCAATGCCTGAATGTATGCAATGTGATAGGAGACACAGAGGGGAGTGTCGATTGTTAACTGGAGAGTGTTTCAAGTGTGGGGCTACGGATCATTTCATAAGAGATTGCCCTTAGAAGAGTGGTTTAATAGCTCCGGTACAAGTTGATAGACCTGCCCATACAATTCAAAGGAGTAAAAGATCGGGTAGAGCAGAGATGGCTGACATTTCACAGAAGATTGTTTGTGAGACAGTTGAAAGGCCCGAAGTCAGGGTGGCACAACAGGAATATGCTATGGAAGCTCAGGAAGAGCCAAACCCAGACACTGATGAGGTGATACAAGGAAGTGAAGAAACAAGGAGGTAGAAACTCCACGATTACTTAAGTCAGGTAAATTTCGAGAACGAAATTTAAATTAGAGGGGAAGAGTTGTAACACCTTCACAGTATATATTCCGTACATTCTACTGTTCCGGTGACTGGTGTCGGTCCAAACAGTTAGAATGTTTGGAAAAATATTTAGACTAAAGTGAGGAGCCATAATTAACACAAATATTAATAAGAAAAATTTAGAGAAAACTTTAGAAATAAAATACAACCAAGTTAAGTGAGCCGGTGCCATAGCGATGGGTAACCCAGTGGGATTGCGGTCCTCGCAACTAGAGCCCTAGACACTGGAGAAAATTCATAAAATAATTTTTGAGACTCCAGAGAAGAGTTATTGAGATTTCTATGGCATTAGAATAACAAGAAAATGCTTAGGAAAATTTTAGATCGATGCAGACGATTTTGGCTCAATAAGCTAAACGGAGGGCATTTTGGTCATTCTGTCTTCGGAGATGATTTTTTATCGATTTGTCCAGTTAAGTAAATAATTATTATGATATAAAATGTGAATAAATATTGTTAAAAATTGAATTAAAAATGAGTAGAAAAGAAAAGAAAAAGAAATATGAATTAAATGGGAAATATGACATCACATGATGTCATTAAGAAGGCCTCCACCAATCACAACTCAACAAGCCAACTAAAAAGAGATAAAATGGAAAAAAAAATGAAAACAAATTCTGCCATTCTTCTTCTTCTTCAGCCGTTTCTCCCTTTTCTCTCCTTTCACCATTGTTTTTCCAAACTTCTCACTAGAAATCCTCTAGAAAAATCACCATAAAACCTCACACTCTCTTCACAAAAAATTTCCCTTACCACTAGAGCAAGCCTTGGACAGCAATTTGAAAAGTGAAAAGAAAGTTTTTGGCAAGCTTGGGAGTAGCTCCAACAAGGTTAGTTTCCAATCTCTTAGCACTTTTACTTGATTCATGCTTAATGCCTTGAGATAAGTACAAAATGTAAGAAAAACAAAATAAAAATTATGTGTATCCATATCTATACATTTCAGCAGCCTAGGGGTGGTTAGGGTTTGATGAATTTACTTAAAGTAAAGTGTTTATGAGCTGCCCATAGCATGAGATGAGTGCTTGAACATGATTGTGTAAGTGAAATGCAAGTATAGTGCATGAATGAACTTGAGAGCATGGACATTTGAATAACATTAGGGTTTGGTCATATAATGGTATGTTAACCTTGTAATGGTCAATTAGTGACCATTTGAATGTGCGTGAGGAGGAGTTGAAGTAAGTAAGGATGTTGGAGTGGAACTTAGGCATGCTGCCCTTGGTGACCTGCAGGACTAGTTATGAGTCCAGCAGGTTTGGGTGGCTATAAATGGAGTTGTAGAGCTTCAATTGGTTCAAGGCCAATTGGATATGAATTTAGACACATAATGGCTCAACTTTGGTGAAGAAACCCAGCCCAGAAAACCAAACCAAGTTAACTTAAAAATTGCCCTAATCCGGGTGACTTACATTCTGCCTGGGCAAAATGACTAAATGAATAGTATTCATTCATTTGGTCATAACTCAGTGTTGAAAGGTCCAACTGACCTAAAATTTTACCAGCAACAATGTGAGACATAGCTCTACAACTTTGATGAACAAAATAAATCCAAATTTTGACCACAACATGTCCAAAAATTGACCTGCAATCAATGTATAAAACTTATAGAATTAGTTCTGCCTAGAAAAATTTGGAAAATTACAATCCGGATAGTTATGGTTTTTAGGCCATAACTTGAGCTACAAAACTCCAAATGGAGTGATTCAAAAAAAGAAATGAAACTAGACACAATAAGGAACAACTTTCATGCATACAATTTTGCCAAATTCCTACTGTACAAATGACCAATGGAACAGTAAACTTAGTGCTTGAAATATGAAGATTGTGAATAAATAATACTAAGCTTTGAAATGGAATTGGCAACCAATGCCAACAACTTTCAAATGCAAAATGTGGCATGTTGGTGATATTTGAACCAATATACCTATTATCTATTAAAAAGTCAACATTTTAGTTGACTAATGAAATGAATAGTAACTTGGGGCTGTGGACTTCATTGGCAAGAAAGAAGATGACTCGGTGGCGGCTGACAATTGGCTAGACCGTACTATAAGAGTATTGAAGCAACTGCATTGCACCCCAGACCAAAACTTAGAGGGTGCTGTGTCCCTACTTCATGATGATGCTTATCAGTGGTGGGACACTATATCTAGTGATGTCCAGCTAGAGTTGATAACTTGGGATTTCTTCCTTACTGAATTTAAGAAGAAGTATGTGGGAAGTGTGTACCTAGAAGACAGGAGGAGAGAATTCATTAACCTGAGGCAGAGACAGTTGTCAGTGGCAGTATATGAGAAGGAGTTTGTCAGACTAAGCCGCTACAGAAGAGAGATAGTACCCACAGGAGCAGAGAGGTGCAGAAGGTTTGAAGAGGGGCTAAATGACAATATTAAAATAATGATCACTGCCTTGGGGATTACGAACTTCACAAAATTAGTTGAAGCTGCACTGAAAGTGGAAAGGGTCAGAGCAAGTGAACAAAATAGGAAAGATAGGCAGCGTAAGCGGGAATTTGGACTAGGGTAGTCAAGTATACTTACTGATAGTAAGAAGTTTAAAGGTTCTGGTTCGCAAGATCAGACACAGGGATAGAGAGGCCAGATTAGAATATCTATAGCTAGCTCCCCGGGCGCAATAACAAAGGGATCAGCCCCAATGCCATAATGTATGCACTGTGGTAGGAGACAGAGAGGGGAGTGTAACACCCCCGTTTGCATAGCCTGTTATATTTCACTGTTCCGGTGACCGGTGTCGGTCCGGACAATTAAGGGGATTAGAACCACACTTAAGACGACTAGAGAAGCTATAAATACAAATAATTAGTAATGTCCAATTAGTTAAGTGTAAATAAGAAAAATAGAGCATAAGAAGTTAAACGAGCCGAGAGTCACAGCGATGGGTGACCTTCTCGGGAACGACTGCGAAGTCGTTTTAAACTCAAATTTCGAACCGTAACATGTGATGTTGCGGTCCTTGGGACCCTTACGAACACAGTGGAAAAGAGAAAATCACGAAAAAGAACTGTTAAGCCAGTCAAATAATTAAGTCAGAGAGCCGAAAGAAATATTAAATTATTTGCAAACCGGGTTGAACTGGCAAGGGGCAATTTGGTCAATTGACCCTGAGAGTTGACTCCTGACCTAACTATCAAATAAAATCGGAAAAAAGAAAATCTTGGAATCTAGAATTAAATTAAAGAACTAATAGAAAAAAAAAGAGAAAATGAAAAAGTTAAAAAGGTGTAGGAAGATGACATCATGCATGATGCCAAAAGTCATAATTAATATAATTAATTAAATTGGAATTTATGGTCTTCCTAAAGACAAAATACTTAAAAGAAAAGAAAAAGAAAAAAAAATTTAATTACTTCTCCTCCATTTCCGTCACCCCTTTTTCTCTCATTTCTCTCATTTTCTTTCCACCATTAACACCCATCTCAAGCTTTCAAAAGCTTGATTTTAATTTATAAACTCCCTAACTCCTTTAAGTAAATCTTGTTCTTGGACTTTGACAAGCATCTTGACAACAAAAAGAAGAGGAAAGAAAGAAGATTTGAAGAGAGAGAAATTCAACAAAAGAGGTTAGTGGTTAGTTTTTAATATAATGTTTAAATTCATAATTAAGTAGTTGAATTACACTAGAAATTGTGGAAAAATGAAATGAAATAAATTGTTGAAGGACCAAACCTAAATTTTAGTCAACTAGGGTTTGAGGATTTTTCGGACAGAGACCCAGCAGGGGTTCACATTCTGCCCGCCCCTATGAGACTTGCGGCAAGATTCATGGGAGGGAATGCTATTGGGCCATTGGAGCCTGTTTTAACTGCGGAGGCAAGGGTCATTTAGCAAGAGATTGCACTAGTGCTTCGTCTTCGAGATATGGTCTAGCTCCTACTACTGCCGAGGGATCTATTGCAGTCCCGCTCCCGCAGGTTCACATTGCTGGCGAGGAAGAGGCAGAGGCAGGCACCGCTCAGCAGTACGGGCTTGGTCAGTCGGCACAAGGGAGTGCTTCAGTCAGGGTTTATTCAATGAGACAGCGAGAAGAGGCTGAGACTTCTGATGTTGTAGCCGATACATTCTCTATCTCTGAGCAAGATGTATTTGTGTTGTTTGATCCGGGTTCAACCCATTCATATATTAGTGCTAGCATAGTCAGTTCACTTGCTATTCCATGTGTGCAAATGGGTTTTGAAGTGCTAGTAACTAGTCCATTAGGACAAGAGGTCTGGGTCAACAGAATCTATAGAGATTGTCCTTTGGTGATCCAAGGACATATTTTCCTGTCAGACTTGATTGAAATGCCCTTCAGAGAGTATGATATTATCTTGGGCATGGATTGGTTAGCCAGGCAACACGCCATGATTGACTGTAGACTGAAGACAGTCACTTTTGGTCTCCCTCTGTACGGTAATGTGGTAATACACGGGGAGAGGCATTTACTGCCATCAAACATCATTTCGGCTGCACTAGCCAGAAGAATGATCAGAAAGGAGTGTGAAGCACACTTGGCACATGTGATAGACACCCAAGTGGGGAGCCCAGCACTAAGCGACATCCCTACTGTATGTGACTTTCCGGATGTATTTCCTGATGAATTGCCAGGATTACCTCCAGAAAGAGAGGTGCAGTTTGAGATTGATGTTATGCCTGGTGTGGACCCAATCTCCATAATGCCATATAGAATGGCACCTGCAAAATTGAAAGAGTTGAAAGTGTAGTTGCAAGAATTGCTTGACAAGGGCTTTATTCACCCTAGTGTGTGACCTTGGGGAGCACCAGTGTTGTTTATTAAGAAGAAGGATGGAACTCTCCGCTTGTGTATTGATTATCGACAGTTGAATAAGGTGACTATAAAGAACAGATATCCATTGCGCCACATTGATGACTTGTTTGATCAGTTAAGGGGTGCAGTTGTGTTCTCCAAAATTGACCTGAGATCAGGTTATTACCAGCTAAAAGTACAAGAGCAGATTATTCCTAAAACTGCCTTTAGAACTCGCTATGGCCATTATGAGTTTTTGGTTATGCCATTCGGGTTAACTAATGCTCCGGCTGCTTTTATGGATCTGATGAACACTATCTTCATACCATACCTCGACCAGTTTGTTGTGGTATTTATAGATGATATATTGGTCTATTCGAGGAATGCAGAAGAGCATAATAGACATCTGCGGATTGTACTGCAGACTTTGAGAGAGAAACAACTATATGCTAAATTGTCGAAGTGTGAATTTTGACTGAAGGAAATATCTTTCTTGGGGCATGTAGTATCAGAAGAGGGCATTAAGGTAGATCCAAGTAAGATTGAAGCTGTCCTTAATTGGAGGCCACCCAAAAATGTCACAGAGATTCGCAATTTTCTGGGTTTAGCCGGATACTACCGTAGATTTGTGAAGGGATTCTCCATGTTGGCATCTCCATTGACCAAGCTGCTTAGAAAAGATGTGAAATTTCTGTGGACGAATAAATGCCAACAGAGTTTTGATGAATTGAAGAAATGTTTGACTGAAGCTCCAGTCCTGACTTTACCTACACCGGGTAAAGAATACACCGTTTACAGTGATGCTTCTCACAATGGGTTAGGCTGTGTATTGATGCAAGGTCGAAATGTCATTGCCTATGCATCACGCCAGCTGAAACCGCATGAGAGGAATTATCCAACGCATGACTTGGAGCTTACAGCTATAGTGTTTGCTCTTAAGATCTGGAGACACTATTTATATGGGGAAAAGTTTTATATCTACACAGATTATAAGAGTTTGAAGTATTTGGGTACCCAGAAAGAGTTGAATTTGAAACAGAGGAGATGGTTAGAGTTGATAAAAGACTATGATTGTTTGATAGACTATCAGCCAGGGAAAGCTAATGTGGTGGCTGATGCCTTAAGTCGCAAGACTATGGCAAGTCTACGAGCTACTCCTTTGTCTTTAGTACATGAGTTAAAAAAATTGCATGCCAGCTTAGAGATTAATGATGAGGGGCAGACAGCAGTTGCATGGCATGTACAACCAGTGTTGATTGATCAGATTAGAATGACTGCTCAGAATGATCAGAAGTATCAGAAGCTGATGGAAGAAGTCCGAAAGGGCAAGAAACTAGAATTCTCAATCAGAGATGATGGTCTATTGCTACACCAGGGCAGAATGTGTGTTCCTAATGATGTTAATTTGAGGCAGATCATTTTGAAGAAAGCACATGAGTCTCCTTTTGCCATGCACCCTGGTGGCACAAAAATGTATAGGGGACTAAAGGAGCATTACTGGTGGATGGGTATGAAAAGGGATATGGCAGAGTTTGTATCTAAATGCCTAACTTGTCAGCAAGTGAAGGCAGAACATCAAGTACTCGCTGGGTTGTTACATCCACTACCAGTACCAGAATGGAAATGGGAGAGAATAACGATGGATTTTGTGATGGGACTTCCGAGGACACAGAAGAATCATGATGCAGTTTGGGTCATTGTTGACAGACTAACTAAATTTGCTCATTTTCTGCCAGTTCGGATGGACTACAGTTTAGAAAGATTAGCCAAGTTATACACCGATGAGATTGTGAGACTACGTGGAGTGCCAGTATTCATCGTATTAGACAAAGATCCTAGGTTCACTTCTAGATTCTGGGGTACTCTTCAGAGAGCCCTAGGAACTAGATTGAACTTCAGTACTGCATTCCACTCACAGACAGATGGCCAGTCTGAGAGGGTAATTCAGATCTTGGAAGACATGCTACGGGCTTGTGTGATTGAATTTGAGGGCAGTTGGGATACACACTTGCCTTTGATTGAGTTTTCTTACAATAACAGCTACCAATCTAGTATTGGGATGCCTCCATATGAAGCTTTGTATGGCAGAAAATGTAGAACCCCGTTGTGTTGGGATGACGTGGGTGAAAGAAAGATGATTGGACCCGAAATTGTTCAGCAAACTGAGGAGAAGATCAGGGTGATCAGAGATCGACTTAAGACTGCATCAGACCGTCAGAAGTCCTACATTGATTTAAAAAGAAGAGATATTGAGTATGCAATGGGTGAGAAAGTTTTCCTCAAGGTTTCTCCTTGGAAGAGAATTATGAGATTCGGCAGAAAGGGGAAACTGAGTCCTCGTTTTATAGGGCCATATGAGGTTTTGGAAAGAGTGGGTCCTTTGGCATATCGTTTGGCACTACCTCCAGAGTTGGAGAAGATACATAATGTCTTCCATGTGCCTATGTTGAGGTGGTATCGATCAGACCCATCTCATGTACTACCAGTAAAAGAAATTGAAGTGAATCCAAACCTCACCTATGAAGAAGAACCAATAGAGATTCTGGCTTATGAGGTGAAGTAGCTACGAAATAAGCAAATACCGTTGGTAAAAGTGCTGTGGAACCATCATTCGGGCCAGGAGGCTACTTGGGAACGAGAAGAGGATATGAGGAGACAACATCCACAACTATTCAGAGATTGATACCAGGTAAAATTTCGAGACGAAATTTATTTAAGGGGGGGAGAATTGTAACACCCCCGTTTGCATAGCCTGATATATTTCACTGTTCCGGTGACCGGTGTCGGTCCAGACAATTAAGGGGATTAGAACCACACTTAAGACAACTAGAGAAGCTATAAACACAAATAATTAGTAATGTCCAATTAGTTAAGTATAAACAAGAAAAATAGAACATACGAAGTTAAACGAGCCAAGAGTCACAGCGATGGGTGACCTTCTCGGGAAGGACTGCAAAGTCGATTTAAACTCAAATTTCAAACCGTAAAATGTGACGCTGCGGTCCTTAGGACCCTTACGAACACAGTGGAAAAGAGAAAATCATGAAAAAGAACTATTAAGCCAGTCAAATAATTAGGTCAGGGAGCCGAAAGAAATATTGAATTATTTGCAAACCGGGTTGAACCGGCGAGGGGCAATTTGGTCAATTGACCCCGAGAGCTGACTCCTGACCTAACTGTCAAATAAAATCGGAAAAAAAGAAAATCTTGGAATCTAGAATTAAATTAAAGAACTAATAGAAAAAAAAAAAGAAGAGAAAATGAAAAAGTTAAAAAGGTGTAGGAAGATGACATCATGCATGATGCCAAAAGTCATACTTAATATAGTTAATTAAATTGGAATTTATGATCTTCCTAAGGACAAAATACTTAAAAGAAAAGAAAAAGAAAAAAAATTTTAATTACTTCTCCTCCATTCCTGTCACCCCTTTCTCTCTCATTTCTCTCATTTTCTTTCCACAATTAACACCCATCTCAAGCTTTCAAAAGCTTGATTTTAATTTATAAACTCCCTCACTCCTTTAAGTAAATCTTGTTCTTGGACTTTGACAAGCATCTTGACAACAAAAAGAAGAGGAAAGAAAGAAGATTTGAAGAGGGAGAAATTCAACAAAAGAGGTTAGTGGTTAGAGACCAAAAATGTGAAAAACTTGTAAATGGTATCTTTGACCTAATGTGAAGTGAAAAATGGTCATTTGTGACCAAATGAGGTGTGTTAGAAGTGTTAGAATTAAAAGCAAATTCGGATTGGATAAGGTCATGTGCTAGTAGCATGACCAAAATTCCCTTTAAGAGACTAAAAATGAAATTTTATAAATCCAATGGATATGGGACCATTTGGGGATGAAAATAGGCACTAAATGACACAATTTTCGTTTAGGAAGCCTGCCCAAAAAGTGACTAAAACCTAGTGAACAAAGTGACCAAAGTTAAGAAATCGCAGGCTGCCACTGCACAAACTGACCAAATAAATAGTGTTTGTTCATTTGGTCATAACTCGAGCTAGAAAGGTCTAAATGACTTGAAATTTTACCAGTGGTTAGATGAGATATAGACCTAAAACTTTCATGAAGAACACCAACCCAAATTATGCCATTAACCCAATCAAATTACTGAGCAAAGTTGGTGACCTGAATCTGCAGAACTACAGATTGCCATATGAACAGTAAAGTTTCAATGGCTATAACTCTCTCTAGAAAACTCCGATTTATGCGATTATTGAACCGATGGAAACCTAAGACATATTAGAACATTTCATATGAAGAAAATTAGACCAAATTATGGACCTAACTTGATCAAATTACTGAATGAAGTTGGATCAACAAATCTGCAGAACCAAAATTCGCAAAGATGAACAAAGAAACGTAATTTGCTTATAACTTGAGCTAAAAAACTCCAATTGGAGTGATTCAAAAAGGAGAATAAACTTAAGACAATAAGGAACATTTTATATGAAGAAAGTTTTGCCAAATTTCAACAGTAAACTGACCAATGAAACAGTATAATTAGGGACACCAAAATTAAAAATTTGGCAATTTTGCCTAAAGGACCTAAGTTTTGAGAAAGTGATCAAAACCAAGAAGTTTGGTGACCAAAATATGGTATGTGAGTGAAGTTGGAGTTCCCATACCTATTAAGCCTTAGAAAGTCAATAATTTGACTTCAATAGTGCAGTGAATAGTAACCCAAAACACAAAATTTCAAGAACATCGAATTTAGCACGTTAGAGCTAGGTAAAAGTGAAGTTAAATTTATTATTGGATTTATGCTAAGTTATGGTACTGAAACACTGTGAAATTGTGTATTTTAGTGTAAAAGAATACCGGGACAGAACCCGAGGAGTCGAATCAAGGCCAACAAGCGACTCGTTTGAGGTTTGTGCACAACGTATACTTTTTATAATCATCTTCTGCATACTGTTTTGAATAATGTGAAATATTGAATTATGGCATTCTTATGATGTTTGATTTAAATTTTGAAAGTTATTGTGTATATTTGAAATAACAATGTTTAGAAAATTGTTAAGATAAGTTTTGAAACCACAGTGTCCTGACCATACATTTGAACACCTCACTAGCACGACTAATGGGGGTAATTAGTTTCGAATTTTGATTCCTTCTCTGGAGAAGTGTTGAGGTGTGCCAGTAGAAGAGGATGTGAATGGATATCCATATATTTGAGCTAGCTAGCCTTGTGATGTGATTTCTCTTTAGCCTCTGGCTATTGAGATTCTATTTGTTTCGAATGGCATGATCTAACTGTGGGTTTTATGAAATGTGATTTGATACTTCAAAATGAAATTGTTTGAGATTAAAACCTCATAAATTATGTTTTGTGTTTAACTCGCATGCTCAGTTCAAATTTTGAATAAATGTGATTTAAGTTTTGCATAAAGATTATTTTAGTATGTTGTGCACCACTGAGTCCTAGTACTCAGTGATAGCTTTTATTGCTATCGCAGATACAGAGACTAGAAGAGCAGCAGACTGAGCTGCTAAGGATTAAAGATCATTCTGCTTGAAGTTATCGGGTATAATTTATACCATAATTGTAAATATTTCTTTTGATGTATATATTGCACATAAATGCATGGACATGTAAAAATGGGTCTTGAGCAGTTTGTATAAAATTTGTATAAAGTTGTAATATATATTGTAGTTTGAAATTCTCTTAATGTAAATTTTGTAATGATATATCTAAATTGTTTTGTTTCTAATGAATTATGAATGGAACTATTTTATTTAATTTGAATGAAACGGATTGCTAGTATTTTGATGATCATTGGATAGTGGATTTGAAATTTGAAAGTTGATAAATGTGTTGAGAAATTGATTGAGAATGAGTATGAAATTGAAGTAGTGGTTGAGAAAAATTTTTAAAAGTGCTTTTTTACAAGTATTTAAAGAACTGTTTTCTCAAAATACAAACAAAACTCTGTCAAAATTTTTATAAAACTTGCGTAAAAATATAATGGGCCAAAAATATTAACTAGTTTTAATTTTAACTAAATGTTTTAAGTACTTATTAGAAAATGCTCACCACTTATCAAAAGTAAGAAAATTGTTTTAAAATCCCTTGTAGGGCACTTAATGAGTTATCGGTAGATGAAGTTCGGTAGTTTATTAGGTATTCTACGGGATCATGTTATGCCTTACAGAGGGGTAAGGTCTGACAGGGAGTGTCGATTGTTAACTGGAGAGTGTTTCAAGTGTGGGGCTATGGATCATTTCATAAGAGATTGCCCTCAGAGGAGTGGTTCAATAGCTTCGGTACAAGTTGATAGACCTGCCCATACAGTTCAAAGGAGTAAAAGATCGGGTAGAGCAGAGATGGCTGACATTTCACAGAAGATTATTTGTGAGACAGTTGAAAGGCACGAAGTCAGGGTGGCACCACAGGTATATGCTATGGAAGCTCAGGAAGAGCCAAACCCAAATACTGATGAGGGGATACAAGGAAGTGAAAAAACAAGGAGGTAGCAACTCCACGATTACTTAAGTCAGGTAAATTTCGAGAACGAAATTTAAATTAGAGGGGAAGAGTTGTAACACCCTCACAGTAACCATTCGGTACATTCTATTGTTCCAGTGACTGGTGTCGGTCCAAACAGTTAGAATATTTGGAAAAATATTTAGACTAAAGTGAGGAGCCATAATTAACACAAATATTAATAAGAAAAATTTATAAAAAACTTTAGAAATAAAATACAACCAAGTTAAGTGAGCCGGTGCCCTAGCAAAGGTTAACCCAGTGGGATTGCAGTCCTAGCAACTAGAGCCCTAGACCCTTGACAAAATTCATAAAATAATTTTTGGGACTCCAGAGAAGCATTATTGAGGTTTTTGTGACATTATAATAACAAGAAAATGCTTAGGAAAATTTTAGATCGGTACAGACGATTTTGGCTCAATATGCCAAACGGAGGGCATTTTGGTCATTTCGTCTTCAGAGATGATTTTTGACCGATTTGTCTAGTTAAGTAAATAATTATTATGACATAAAATGTGAATAAATATTGCTAAAAATTGAATTAAAAATGAGTAGAAAAGAAAAGAAAAAGAAAAATGAATTAAATGGAAAATATGACATCACATGATGTCATGAAGAAGGCCTCCACCAATCACAACTCAAGAAGCCAACTAAAAAGAGATAAAATGGAAAAAAAAAATGAAAACAAATTCTGCCATTCATCTTCTTCTTCAGCCGTTTCTCCCTTTTCTCTCCTTTCACCATTGTTTTTTCCAAACTTCTCACTAGAAATTCTCTCGAAAAATCACCATAAAACCTTACACTCTCTTCACAAAAAATTTCCCTTACCAGTAGAGCAAGCCTTGGACAGCAATTTGAAAAGCAAAAAGAAAGGTTTTGGCAAGCTTGGGAGTATCTCCAACAAGGTTAGTTTCCAATCTCTTAGCACTTTTACTTGATTCATGCTTAATGCCATGAGATAAGTACAAAATGTAAGAAAAACAAAATAAAAATTATGTGTATCCATATCTATACATTTCAGCAGCGTAGGGGTGGTTAGGGTTTGATGAATTTACTTGAAGTAAAGTGTTTATGAGCTGCCCATAGCATGAGATGAGTGCTTGAGCATGATTGTGTAAGTGAAATGCAAGTATAGTGCATGAATGAACTTAAGAACATGGACATTTGAATAACATTAGGGTTTGCTCATATAATGGTATGTTAACCTTGTAATGGTCAATTAGTGACCATTTGAATGTGTGTGAGGAGGAGTTGAAGTAAGCAAGGATGTTGGAGTGGAACTTAGGCATGCTGCCCTTGGTGACCTGCAGGACTGGTTATGAGTCCAGCAGGTTTGGGTGGCTATAAATGGAGTTGTAGAGCTTCAATTGGTTCAAGGCCAATTGGATATGAACATTGACACATAATGGCTCAACTTTGGTGAAGAAACCCGGCCCAGAAAACCAAACCAAGTTAAACTAAAAATTGCCCTAATCCGGGTGACTTACATTCTGCCTGGGCAAAATGACTAAATGAACAATATTATTCATTTGGTCATAACTCAGTGTAGAAAGGTCCAATTGACCTGAAATTTTACCAGCAACAATCTGAGACAGAGCTCTACAACTTTCATGAACATAATAAATCCAAATTTTGACCATAACATGTCCAAAAATTAACATGCAATCAATGTACAAAACCTACAGAATTAGTTTTGCCTAGAAAAATTTGGAAAATTACAATACGGCTAGTTATGGTTTTTAGGCCATAACTTGAGCTACAAAACTCCAAATGGAGTGATTCAAAAAAAGAAATGTAACTAGACACAATAAGAAACAACTTTCATGCATACAAATTTGCCAAATTCCTACTGTACAAATGTCCAATGGAATAGTAAACTTAGTGCTTGGAATCTGAAGATTGTGAATAACTAACACTTAGCTTTGAATGGAATTAGCAACCAATGCCAACAACTTTGGAATGCAAAATGTGGTATGTTAGTGATATTTGAACCAATATACCTATTATCTATTAAAAAGTCAACATTTTAGTTGAGTAATGAAATGAATAGTAACTTTACATATAAAGTACAGATATTCAAGAAATGACTTTGTAATATGCCCTAGTAAGTGAACAAAATAGGAAAGATAGGCAGCGTAAGAGGGAATTTGGACCAAGGTAGTCAAGTATACTTACTAATAGTAAGAAGTTTAAAGGTTATGGTTCACAAGATCAGACACACGGCCAGAGAGGCCAGATTAGAATATCTATAGTTAGCTCCCCGGGTGCAATAACAAAGAGATCAGCACCAATGCTTGAATGTATGCACTGTGGTAGGAGACACAGAGGGGAGTGTCGATTTTTAACTGGAGAGTGTTTCAAGTGTGGGGCTACGGATCATTTCATAAGAGATTGCCGTCAGAGGAGTGGTTCAATAGCTCCGGTACAAGTTGATAGACCTGCCAATACAGTTCAAAGGAGTAAAAGATCGAGTAGAGCAGAGATGACTGACATTTCACAGAAGATTGTTTGTGAGACAATTGAAAGGCCCGAAGTCAGGGTGGCACCACAGGTATATGCTATGGAAGCTCAGGAAGAGCCAAACCCAGACACTGATGAGGTGATACAAGGAAGTGAAGAAACAAGAAGGTAGCAACTCCACGATTACTTAAGTCAGGTAAATTTCGAGAACGAAATTTAAATTAGAGGGGAAGAGTTGTAACACCCTCACAGTATCCATTCCGTACATTCAACTGTTCCGGTGACTGGTGTCAGTCCAAACAGTTAAAATGTTTGGAAAAATATTTAGACTAAAGTGAGGAGCCATAATTAACACAAATATTAATAAGAAAAATTTAGAAATAAAATACAACCAAATTAAGTGAGCCAGTGCCCTAGCGATGGGTAACCGAGTGGGATTGCGGTCCTCGCAACTAGAGCCCTAGACCCTGGAGAAAATTCATAAAATAATTTTTGAGACTCCAGAGAAGAGTTATTGAGGTTTCTATGGCATTAGAATAACAAGAAAATGCTTAGGAAAATTTTAGATCGGTACAGACGATTTTGGCTCAATAAGCCAAACGGAGGGCATTTTGGTCATTCCGTCTTCGGAGATGATTTTTGATCGATTTGTCCAGTTAAGTAAATAATTATTATGACATAAAATGTGAATAAATATTGTTAAAAATTGAATTAAAAATGAGTAGAAAAGAAAAGAAAAAGAAAAATGAATTAAATGGGAAATATGACATCACATGATGTCATTAAGAAGGCCTCCACCAATCACAACTCAACAAGCCAACTAAAAAGAGATAAAATGGAAAAAAAATGAAAACAAATTCTGCCATTCTTCTTCTTCTTCAGCCGTTTCTCCCTTTTCTCTCCTTTCACCATTGTTTTTCCAAACTTCTCACTAGAAATCCTCTTGAAAAATCACCATAAAACCTCACACTCTCTTCACAAAAAATTTCCCTTACCACTAGAGCAAGCCTTGGACAGCAATTTGAAAAGCAAAAAGAAAGGTTTTGGCAAGCTTGGGAGTAGCTCCAACAAGGTTAGTTTCCAATCTCTTAGCACTTTTACTTGATTCATGCTTAATGCCATGAGATAAGTACAAAATGTAAGAAAAACAAAATAAAAATTATGTGTATCCATATCTATACATTTCAGCATCCTAGGGGTGGTTAGTGTTTGTTGAATTTATTTGAAGTAATGTGTTTATGAGTTGCCCATTGCATGAAATGAGTGCTTGAACATGATTGTGTAAGTGAAATGCAAGTATAGTGCATGAATGAACTTGAGAACTTGGACATTTGAATAACATTAGGGTTTGCTCATGTAATGGTATGTTAACCTTGTAATGGTCAATTAGTGACCATTTGAATGTGTGTGAGGAGGAATTGAAGTGAGTAAGGATGTTGGAGTGGAACTTAGGCATGCTGCCCTTAGTGACCTGCAGGACTGGTTGTGAGTCCAGCAGATTTGGGTGGCTATAAATAGAGCTGTAGAGGTTCAATTGGTTCAAAGAAAATTGGACATGAAACCAGACACATAATGGCACAACTTTGGTGAAGAAACCCTGCCGAGAAAACCAAACCAAGTTGACCTAAAAATTGCCCTAATCCGGGTGACTTACGTTCTGCCTGGGTAAAATGACTAAATGAACAATATTCATTCATTTGGTCATAACTCGGTGTAGAAAGGTCCAATTGACCTGAAATTTTACAAGTCGCAATTGACACATAGCTCTACAACTTTCATGAAGAAGAAAAATCCAAATTTTGACCATAACATGTCCAAAAATTGACCTGCAATCAGTGTACAAAACCCACAGAATTGGTTCTGCCCAGAAAATTTTGGAAAATTATAGTCCGGCGAGTTATGGTTTTTAGGCCATAACTTGAGCTACAAAACTCCAAATGGAGTGATTTAAAAAAAGAAATATAACTAGATACAGTAGGGAATAACTTTCATGAAGACAATTTTGTCAAATTCCTACTGTACAAATGACCAATGGAATAGTAAACTTAGTGCTTAAAATCTGAAGATTGTGAATAACTAACACTAAGCTTTGAAATGAAATTGGCAACCAATGCCAACAACTTTGGAATGCAAAATGTGGTATGTTGGTGATATTTAAACCAATATACCTATTATCTATTAAAAAGTCAATATTTTAGTTGACTAATGAGATGAATAGTAACACATATAAAGTACAAATATTCAAGAAATGACTTTGTAATATGCCCTAGTAGGCCTAATGTGATTGGTTGGCATGCCACTAGGGTTCTGATAGCAGTACTGCGTATGATGTATGGCTTTATGCCATTCTGTGATGTGATAGCCTATGGCTATACTGATTATGATGTTAACTTGGCTTTATGCCTTATTGCTTTTATGGCTTATTAATCATTCTGTTTGCACATTGGGAGACACATTGTGACCGATTATGTGACGGCCCGAGGTACCTGGTACTCAGTGCTAGTTTACTCGTTTATCCAGTCCGGTCAATTTGTATAGGTTACTTGGGCATGGAAAAGTATAACTTTAATTGAACTGATTATTAAAAAAAATAAGAAAATAAAATATCAAGTTAAAGATCAAGAATGATTACAATAAAATATAAAGAAGCTCAAAATCATCAAGAAAGCAATTATCAAAATGCATGAAGAAGTTAATATCATAAAATGTAATTAGCCATTGACTAAATAATAAGTTAGTAATTATTCATTTCTTATGAACACAATAACTAGGAAATTATTACTTTTATTTGCATATTATATTTTCTTGTATTATTGGCACCACTAAGCTTTATGCTTAGTGCGTCGCTTTTGCAACGCGTAGGTACTGAAGATTTGGACAGAGGGCCCAGTAAACCATAGATTGGGTAAGGCCGTTCACAGTTCTGCATAGTATCCGTGTCACCTCACATACTACAGTGTATTGGTAGGACACTAGGTTCTATTTTGTATTTTATGATTTTTGCAAGCTTTGTAATTAAACTCTTATTTTATCATGTATATTTGAAACCAATGTAATATAATTTTATGTTAATGTAAGTATTTGTAACTTTGTGTTTATAAATAACATATGAGAATTTATTTGTGATTTGAGCCTGATGATGATGTGAAATGAATGAATGACAAATGGAGGAATTGTTAAGAATTTGTTGTAAATTGATGTGATACAAATGGAGTTTGAGGATGATTGGAAATTATTGGAAGTGTTTGTCATAGGTTCCGAAGAACTGTTTTCTCCATTTTTAGCCTGCATTCTGTCGGATTTTCTATAAAATTTTTGGAGCTGCGAATTAATTTATAATATCAATAAATGATCTAAATGAGATCAATTTCATAAATTTCACTTAATAACTATAATAAATAAATTAAGAACTGATAAATATCAATGAGATAAGTTATGGTGTTTCGGTACACTGTATGGCATATCTTGCTCGACTATACTATAGACGAGTAAGGGGTGTCATAGATATAACCTCACTAAGCCTTAGGCACCCTTAATTAAAATATATATCCCTTATAGCCAATTTGAAACCTATATCTATCCCTTAGAATTTATTGCTTACCCATATTATTTACCTAGTCTCTAGCCTAAGCACCTATCCTACCCTTTTGAGGAGGCTAAATGCATAAGTAAAAAGTATATTAAGTGCAACAAAAAAATGTTGAGAGAGGATGTAAAACTCAAGAAAGAGTGCAAGTGTGCAATTGAAATCAAAGAAAAATTTGCCATTCCAACCTAGCAAAAGCAATGAGTTTGGGGGAAAGGGCAAAAGGGACATAAAAAAAAGGGGAAAAAAAAAAGGAGGGACAGAAGAAGTACCAAGATAAGTATCATGGAAGCATGCTTGGCACTATAAAAAAAAAAAAATCAAAAGTCCCTTTTCTCCATACAAAATCAGTAGAATAAACTTAGTATACTTGGTATTTTATGCATACATGCTATTCTCATATTTGCATTCCCTAAAAACCTTTCATTGGCAACCAAGTCATTATCCCTTTAGCCCCATTACAACCCTTTTAATGACCTTTTGATCTTTTGAAAAGTGTATGCTACATTAGTGGAGATAGAAATTTGAGATATGCCTATGGAGTTGGAATTGAGTCACTTCATCACAATTATCCGTAATAGAGGCAAATTTGGGGGAGTAAGTGTTTCTCAAGTCTATCTTAATAAAACAGATTATTTGTGACTTATTAATGGCCTTGCATAGAGGAATAATTAGTTGAAGCATAATAAAGGGGTTGAGGTTCTAACTAGCAACTATTGAGGTCTCTGTGCCTTGAAAATGGGACTTGGTATGAAGGTTGAAAAGTGTCTAATTATGTGCAAGTTAGGTTTTTGGTTATGTTTTTAAGTACCCCAATGAGTTTTTATAAAGTTTTTATTTTGCTTGAGGACAAGCAAAGGTTTGAGTTTGGGGGTATTTGATTGCTTCAAATTATATAGAAATTTAAGTTTAACATGCGTTGTATTTTGTTAGCATTTAGTATCTTTTTATGTTTACTTTTATGTGTCTTCATTATTATTTTAGAAAACATGTTAATCCAACTCAATTCATTGATTTTTATATTTTATCGAGTGTTATGTGGTTCTAGAATCAAAGACGAGTTTGAAAGAGATTTGGAGGTCAAAATGTGAAGAATACAATTCCAAAAACATTACACGGGCCGTATAACTTGCCCTGTGTAACTTCCTGGACCCCGTGTAACTCTCTAGACTGAAGAAAACATAAAAAATCAAGTGGCAAAAATTTACACGGGGCGTGTATCACTACACGACACATGTAAAGTCCCCTGACAGCAATTCTGATGCGACTTTTCTTCGCTCCAACTCGACCCGGATGGACTCCTAATGCTTCTAGGACTCTGAAATTAGGGTTTTTACACTAGATATAAATGAACAAGTTAGGAATTGAGGGAAAGAGAGAATTTGCATCCAAAAACATAATTTTACATCCTAAACAGCCGATTTACATTCAAGGAGGCACATCCACCTCAAGGGAGGCAAGGGAGAAACAAAAACTACAAGATTGCTAGAAGGGATTTTTAGCTGAAGTTTCAAAAGTCCAAGGCTGCAACTCTCTTTCTGGGTTCTTTCACTCTATTTTCTTCTCATGTCTTCTCTTTATCTTTTTATAAACTTGATTATAAAACTCACCATGGGTGAGCATGTTCTTTATTCTAGGGTTAGGGTGTAGCACTCAATTTCATTATGGATCTAGTTTGATTTTATTTAATACATTGAGTATTTTATTCTTTGATTAAATCTCTTGTGATCCTAATGCATGCTGTGTATTGGTACCTACTTAGTATTGATTACAGATATTAATCGAAGGACTAAAAGGTGAAGGTTAATATTAGAAAATTGAGATTTTAAACCTAGGAAATCTGACCTAGAGATAGGCTGATGACCTTTGTGGAGTTCCAAAATTAATCAAGGATCTTAAAGGGTTTTAATTAATTTAATCACCACGAAAGTAGGGTTTAGGTTAATTAAAATACACCTTGAGTGTCTTGAGAGAGGACATAAGATAACTTAGGATTAATTTCCATCAAAGTAATAATCTCCCAATTATTGAATGAAGTAGATTGATTCTATAATTGATTGAAGTGTGAACCCCTGGCTCTAGAATGTTCCCATCCATTGTTATTTTAGTTTAGTTAATTATTGTCACACCCTACCCCTCCGTAAGGCATAATATGATCCCATAGTATACCTAATGAATTACCAAATTCGTCTACTAATAACCCATTAAATACACTACAAGGGATTTTAAACCTTTTCTTACTTCTTTTTACAGTGGTGAGCACTATTTACAGGTGTTAAATTTTTTTTTTTAACTGAAGTGAAACCAGATAACGCAAATTTTGGCATCTATATTTTGAATAAAACAGTTCTTCAAAAACCTGTGAAAAGCACTTCAAATATTTGGTTCAATCCCCAACTCCAATATTCAATCAACACAATAAGTTTCTCAACAATTGTCAACTCAAATCCATAATAATTTTCCAGTGTTTTCAAAACTGAGATAAAAAAAATATATCACAAAATTTACAAGCCAAAATAATTAACAAATTTAGTTTACAACTTTAATGTACAATTTTAATTTACAATTGTTCAAAACCAAGAACACTATATACATACAGTGAACATACATTACAATACAAAATGCAAAATATGTTATATTCAATATACCTGATGATCTCTCAATGTTGTACTAGCAGCCTAGTCTGCTGCCCTGTCAGTCTGTCTACCTGCGACAGCAATGAAAAGCTACCGCTAAGCTAATGTCTCAGTGTTGCACAACATTAACAAAATGAAATGTTTTTCAATAAATAAGTATCCATCAAGTATCATTCAAACAATTTTGCACAATTTAAAACAATAATATACAAATAGTAATAATTTATTTCAATTGAAAAATTCGAAAGAAATAACTGTTGTGCACAAACCTCTGATAAATGTCTCTTGGCCCTGACTCAGTGTTTCTTTCCCTTTCCATGAGTCTTTGTTAACTGAAACACACAATTTAAAGTATTTCAATACTCATTTAAACTGTCTCTAAAAATAAAGCTTAATAATTAACTTATTGAATTCTATTATTTCCTTAGTCAACCTAAGATGTTGACCATTGATGCACTCTAGGTGAATTAGATTTTAATGTTTCCAATATGTCACATTTTATAGCCTTTTAGTATTTGTACATGTTACCAAATTCATTTGCAAGTATATTGCATTTTATTACAATTTGCTAGATTTCAGTGTACTAATTTGACCTAGCTAGATGACCTAGTTCCCTTAGTTTTCGGGTTTGGATCAAAACTAAAAACTTGTAGGTCTATGTCTTATTGCATGCGGGGCAAAATTTCAGGTCATTCTGAGTTGTGTAGGCCAAGTTATAGTCAATCTACCAATGCTAGACAGAATGTACCAAAATGGTAGCTTTAGGTCATTTTTAGGTCACTTTTGGTTCGGCCAGTTTTTGGACCTGAACTTGTGCAAGCTATTTGGCTTGGTTCTGGCCATTTATGGGCTTTGGTGTCTTCATAAGAATTGTAGATATATGTCTCAACTATTCATGATAAATATTTCAGGTCAATTGGACCTGTTTTGAGTAAGTTATGGTCAAAACACTAACTGCTGCCCAAATGGTCAATTTTCAGGTTTTCAAAGCACTAATCCGGATTTGGCCATTTTTCAAGTCACCTTCTAGGTAGATTTTTGGTAAGCTTCCTTCATGAAAGTTGGCACATTTTGTGCCTAGTTTTACCTCCAGTTGGTCTGATACCAATTGGAGCCACACACTTAAGGTTCTAAGCCAAAACATACACTGCCCTATTACAATTTGTTCATCCTTTACCAATTACACATTCTATATTTACCAAGTTCACTTTTCCATACCTATTCTGGTTTGTACCGTAACATTAACACATTTAGCAATGCATTTTTGGTCATTTTGGCAGCTTGTAACCACTCTCAACAAACACACTATAATACAGAATTTTCCAAGTCCAATTACATCAATTAACCACATGACATACCTCATTTATATACCCAATCCTAATTGATCAAAATCAACAATACACTTTCATTAAATCATTAATCAATATTCATACACATGAAATAATGCTCTCCTAAGTACATCAAAGCTGCCCAAATTTGTACATATGCACCAAACTTCCATATTCATTTTACAACCCTACTTCAAAGTCCATTTCAAGCACACACGTGACAATTAAACTCTAGTACATGTAAGCCCTCCAATCAACCTCACTAATCACCATATACATGAAAGAGCAAATGATATTCCTATGGAGTTTAAGGCTTCCAAAATTGAACACATTAACTAATCATCAAACTTCAAAAATCCTTCCACAAATCAACTACCCACAACACCCAATCAAGGTTTAATGAAACAAGAATTAAAAATACATACTTACCACTTTTGAAATTCTTCAAAACCTCACCAAAACATAACATTTTTGCTGCCTATCTACTGCCCAAGTTGAGTAGAACAGCTTTAGTGAAGGAAAATGCAAGGATCATGGCTTGAAGATGGAAGAGTGAAGCTTGCATGCAATTCAGCCATGGAGGTTTCCTTCACCAAATTTTTGGCTGGTTTTGCAAAGTGAGGAAGATGAAGGCATATTCTATCCATAGGTTGATTACATGTCCACTTAAGTGGAGTTAGTGGAGCACTAATAGGATTAAAAGTAATTTTAAATGTTAAACTTTCATAATTTAGTTTTTATCCCCCATTTCTTTCACTATTGTTATAATGTGTCACAATTTAATTTTTCATGATATTTTCCAAGTGTAATATCATTTATTTTTAATGGAAATTTAGGTTAAAAGACAACCCTAGGTTTCAAATGACCAAAATGCCCCACTTCGGGTTATATTCTCGATTTTTTGGTAACACCGATTTTTGTCTATTTCTCGATTTTTCGTTTTTCTTTGTACTAATTATTTAATTTTTCTTTGATATTTCTAATGACATTTATACTTCAATAAGTCTTTAATTATGTCTTAAAAATATTTTCCAGAGTTTCTCGCAGTCTAGGGCTAGTCAACGGTCTACGCCACAACTTCCCGGTGCGGTCACCCATCGCTATGGTTCTCGGCTCGTTTAACTTGGTTACATTTCATTGCTATTAATCTTTCTTTGTTTTTCTTGTATTTTCTTTTCTTGTATTTCATTATTTTATGTCTCCTCACTAATATTTAAGTATAGTTCTAGTCTAGCTGTCCGAACAGACACTGCCACTGGAACAGTAGAACGCACTATCGAACATAGGGGTGTTACAATTCTCCCCCCCTTAAAATAAATTTCGTCTATAAATTTACCTGGCATCAGTTTCTGAATAGTTGTGTGTGTTGTCTCATCATATCCTCTTCACGTTCCCAAGTAGCTTCCTAGACTGAATGATGGTTCCACAGCACTTTAACCAGGTGTATTTGTTTGTTCCTCAACTGCTTCACCTCATATGCCATAATTTCTATGGGTTCTTCCTCATATGAGAGGTCTGGATTTACCTCAATCACTTCAACTGATAATACATGAGATGGGTCAAATCTGTACCTCCTTAACATGGACACATGGAAGACACTGTGTATCCTTTCTAGCTCTGGAGGTAGTGCTAACCGATATGCCAAAGGACCCATTCTTTCCAGAACCTCATATGGTCTGATAAAGCAAGGACTCAGTTTCCCCTTTCTGCCAAATCTCATAATCCTCTTCCAACGACAAATTTTAAGGAATACCTTATCGGCCACTGCATATTTAATATCTCTTCTCTTCAGATCAACATAGGACTTCTGACGGTCTGATGCAGCCTTGAGTCGATCTCTGATCAATCTGATCTTTTCCTCTGTCTGCTGAACAATTTCTGGCCTAATCATCTTTCTTTCACCTACTTCATCCCAATATAGGGGAGTTCTGCACTTCATGCCATACAAAGCTTCATATGGAGGCATCCCAATGCTTGATTGGTAGTTATTGTTATAAGCAAACTCAATCAAAGGCAAGTGTGTATCCCAACTACCTTCAAACTCAATCGCACAAGCCCGTAGCATATCCTCCAATATCTGAAATACCCTCTCAGATTGGCCATCAGTCTGTGAGTGGAATGCTGTGCTGAAGTTCAATCTAGTTCCTATGACTCTCTAAAGACTACTCCAGAATCTAAAAGTGAACCTAGGACCTCTGTTAGATACAATTGATACTGGCACTCCATGCAGTCTTACAATTTCATTTATGTATAATCTGGCCAATCTCTCCAGGCTATAGTCCATCCGGACTGGCAAATAGTGAGCAGACTTGGTTAGTCTATCAACTACAACCCATACTGCATCATGACTATTCTGTGTCCTCGAAAGTCCCGTAACAAAATCCATAGTTATCCGTTCCCATTTCCACTCTGGCACTGGCAATGGATGTAACAAACCAGTTGGAACTTGATGTTCTGCCTTTACTTGCTGACAAGTTAGGCATTTGGAAACAAATTCAACTATTTCCCTCTTCATACCCATCCACCAGTAATGTTCTTTCAGCCCTCTGTACATTTTAGTTCCACCAGGATGCATAGTAAAAGAAGACTCATGTGCTTCCTTCATAATGATCTGTCTCAAGCTGAATTCCTTCTGGGTGCCTAATTACTTCAAGCTCTTGTGATCTGTGTAAATGTAGCATTTCTCTCCATACAAATAGTGTCTCTAAATCTTCGGAGCAAAAATAATAGCTGCTAGCTCCAAATCATGTGTTGGGTAGTTCCTCTCATGCGGTTTCAGCTGGCGTGATGCATAAGTAATGACATTCTGATCTTGCATCAGTACATAGCCTAACCCATTGTGAGAAGTATCACTATAAACTGTGTATTCTTTACCCGGGGTAGGTAAAGTAAGGACTAGAGCTTCAGTCAAACACCTCTTTAACTCATCAAAACTTTGCTGGCATTTATCAGTCCACTGAAATTTTACATCTTTCCGAAGCAGCTTGGTCAGTGGAGAAGCTAACATAGAAAACCCTTTCATAAACCGGCGGTAATATCCAGCTAAAGCTAGAAAACTGTGAATTTCTGTGATATTCCTGGGTGGCTTCCAATTAAGGATAGCTTCTACCTTGCTGGAATCTACCTTGATCCTTTCAGCTGACACAACATGTCCCAAGAAGGAGATTTCTTTCAGCTAAAATTCACATTTCGACAATTTGGCGTATAGCTGTTTCTCCCTTAAGGTCTGCAGTACAATCCGCACATGTCTATCATGCTCCTCTGCATTCCTCAAATATATCAAAATGTCATCAATAAACACCACCACAAACTGGTCGAGATATGGTCTTAAGATAGCGTTCATCAGATCCATAAAAGGAGCTGGAGCATTAGTTAACCCGAATGGCATTACCAGAAACTCATAGTGGCCATATCGAGTTCTGAAAGCAGTTTTTGGAATACTCTGCTCTTGCACTTTCAACTAATAATAACCAGATCGCAAATCAATTTTGGAGAATACAGCTGCACCCTTCATCTGATCAAACAGATCATCAATGCGAGGCAATGGATATCTGTTCTTTATTGTCACCTTATTCAATTGTCGGTAGTCAATACATAAGCAGAGAGTGCCATCTTTCTTCTTAACAAACAATACTGGTGCTCCCCAAGGTGACACACTAGGGCGGATGAAGCCCTTTTAAAGTAGTTCTTGCAACTGTACCTTCAACTCCTTCAACTCTGCTAGTGCCATGTTATGGAGATTGGATATACACTAGGCATAACATTAATTTCAAACTGCACCTCTCTTTCTCGAGGTAATCCTGGCAATTCATTAGGAAACACATCTGGAAAGTCATATACTATAGGGATGTCCCTCAATGCTGGACTCCCCACTTAGGTGTCTACCACATGTGCCAAGTATGCTTCACACCACTTTCTGGTCATTTTTCTAGCTAGTGCAACCGAAATGATTTTTTATGGCAATAGCTGCCTCTCCCCGTGTATTACCACTTCATTATATTGAGGGAGACCAAAAGTGATTGTCTTCAGTCTACAGTGAATCATGGCATGATGCTTGGCTAACCAATCCATGCCCAAGATGATATCATAATCTTTGAAGGGCATTTCAATGAAATCAAACAAAAAAGTATGTCTTTGGATCACTAAAGGGCAAGCCCTATACATTTTATTAACCCTAACCTCTTGTCCTAGTGGACTTGTTACTAGCATCTCAAAGTCCATTTTTGTACATGGAACAGCAATGCAATCAATAATGCTAGCACTCACATAAGAATGGGTAGAACCCGGATAAAATAACACAAATACATCTTGATTAAAAGTTGAGAAGGTACTAGCCACAACATCAGATGTCTCAGCCTCTTCTATCTGTCTCACTACATAGACTCTGGCTGGAGCACTACCTTGCTCTGATTGATTCACTGTGCCTTAGCTACCTGCTAGACTACCTCTACCCCTGCCTCTACCTCTGCTAGGTGGTTGTGAACCTCCGGTGACAGGACTCTGAACTGACCTTTCTGTAGTAGTAGGAGGTGGTCCAACTCTGCGAGTACTAGTGCAGTCTTTGGAAAAGTGCCCTGTGCCTCCATAGTTATAACAGGCTCCTATGGCCTTGTAGCACACCCCACCATGATTTCTTCCACAAGTTTCACATTGGCAGGGAGGGTAGGAACTTCTGATACTCTGCTGACCAGATAGAGGAGGTTTCTATCTCAAATATCTTCCCCTACCGGACTTTTTACCACCTCTGTTGCATCCCCCAAAGTTTTTCCTCTTCCTAGTAGGACCACTGGAACTCTGTTCTACTGACTTTTCCTCTTTCTCTATCTTCTTTGATTTCTTTTTCTCAGGGGCTGCTTCAGATTCAATTCTTTCTAATTCTAGTGCTTGAGAAATAAGCTCAGAGAAGTTGTTATGTTTGAATCCGACCACTTGTAATCTGATACTGGGCTTTAAGCCGGTTTCAAACCTATTACATCTCTCCCTACTGGTAGAAAGTAGACTTACTACATAATGGCTTAGGTGGGAAAATTCCCTTTCATATTCAGCCACCGATCTACTACAATGTTTCAGACTTAGGAACTCTTGCAGCTTCTGGTCCACATAAGCATCAGGGACATATTTTTGTCTGAACTCCCATAGAAAATCATTCCATGTTAGCACTGAAAGTTCTACCAGACTATGGGGAATGGTTTTCCACCAGTCATATGCATCCCCCAGTAATAGAGATACTGAATATTCAAATCTGAGCTCCTCTGTACAATGTAGCTTCTTGAACACCCTATCCATTCTCTCTAACCACTGTTCTGCCTCTAGAGGATCTACTGTCCCCTTAAACTCAGTAGCCCCACATTTCATTAATTTGTCATACTGCCTAGCAAAAGACTGTGGTTGTACCATTAGTGTCTGTAGTGGGACTTGAGTAGGCATGTTACCAGCCATCTGTTGGAACATTGCAACCATCTGCTGAGTGAACTGAGCAGGGAACTACGTTACTGTGGCGGTTAGCGCTGCTGATCCACTAACATTATGTAGGGCTGGGGCATCCCCTTGTACCTCAGCCTCTATCGATGGATCGATTGAACGACCACCCTCTTCCATAGTCAATTCGAGGATCTTAGACTTCCTGAACAAATAACACAAGGGGATTTCCTCCCGTTAGTGCATATTTATAATGTAATGTACTGTATGTATCAAACAATGACATTGAACAGTTGTACTATGAAGAAAGAATATTCAAATTATAGGTGAAAACAGAATTTAAAAACTAGCTCTAATACCACTAAAACATGTCACACCCTACCCCTCCGCAAGGTATAACATGATCCCGTAGTATACCTAATGAATTATCAACTTCATCTACTGATAACCCATTAAATACACTACAAGGGATGTTAAACCTTTTCTTACTTCTTTTTACAGTGGTGAGCACTATTTACAGGTGTTAAATTTTTTTTTTTTTAACTGAAGTGAAACTAGATAACACATTTGAAGAATTAATAATTTCTGTAAAAATTTTGGCAGAGTGCTATCTGTATTTTGAATAAAACAGTTCTTCAAAAATATGTAAAAAGCACTTCAAATATTTGGTTCAATCCCCAACCCCAATATTCAATCAACACAATAAGTTTCTCAACAATTGTCAACTCAAATCCACAATAATTTTCCAGTGTTTTTAAAACTGAGATAAAAGAAATATATCACAAAATTTACAAGCCAAAATAATTTACAAATTTAGTTTACAACTTCAATGTACAATTTTAATTTACAACTGCTCAAAACCAAGAACACTATATATATACAGTGAACATACATTACAATACAAAATGCAAAATATGGTATATTCAATATACTCAATGATCTCTCAGTGTAGTACTAGCAGCCTAGTCTGCTACCCTGCGAGTCTGTCTACCTGTGACAGCAATGAAAAGCTATTGCTAAGCCAATGTCTCAATGGTGCACAACATTAACAAAATGCAACTTTAAATCACAAATCATAAGTCATATAAACAGTGGATACTTAAAACCATAGTTAAATTTAAAGACAGTGAATGTCATAAAGAATTTAAACTCCATTTCACAATATCACAATAAACATCAATAAATGACACACAGCTTAATCATGTTCCAAAGTCCAATTCATCCAAAGAGCCGATGGCTAATGAGGAATAACATAGCTAGCTAGCAATAATATGAGTACTCATTCTATTCGTCCTCAACAGGCACACACCTCAACACTTCAGCCAGAGAGGGAATTCAAAGTCAATTCATCCCACTCGACAAGGTAGCGAGGAATTCAATCAATATGAATAATAGCTGTGGTTTCAAACCATTTACAATACTTTTCAATCAATAAGTATCCATCAAATATCATTCAAACAATTTTTCATAATTTAAAACAATAATATACACATAGTCATAATTTATTTCAATTGAAAAATTCAAAAGAAATAACTGTTGTGCACAAACCTCTGATAAATGTCTCTTGGCCTTGACCCAGTGTTTCTTTCCCCTTCCTTGAGTCTTTGCTAACTGAAACACACAATTTGAAGTATTTCAGTACTCATTTAAACTGTCTCTAAGAATAAAGTTTAATAATTAACTTATTGAATTCTATTATTTCCTTGGTCAACCTAAGGTGTTGACCCTCGATGCACTCTAGGTGAATTAGGTTTTAATGTTATCAATATGTCATATTTTATAGCCTTTAGTACTGATATATGTTACCAAATTCTTTTGCAAGTATATTGCATTTTATTTCAATTTGCCAGATTTCGGTATACTAATTTAACCTAGCCGGATGACCTAGTTTCCTCGATTTTCGGGTTTCGGTCAAAACTACAAACTTGTAGGTCTATGTCTTATTGCATGCGGGGCAAAATTTAAGGTCATTCTGAGTTGTGTAGACCAAGTTATAGTCAATCTACCAATGCTGGATAGAATGTACCAAAATGGTAGCTTTAGGTCACATTGGGTTCGGCCAGTTTTTGGACCTGAACTCGTGCAAGCTATTTGGCTTGGTTCTGGCCATTTCTGGGCTTTGGTGTCTTCATAATAATTGTAGATATATGACTCAGCTATTCATGGTAAAAATTTCAGGTCAATTGGACATGTTTTACATAAGTTATGGTCAAAAAACTAATTGCTACCCAAATGGTCAATTTTCAGGTTTTCAAAGCACTAATACGAATTTGGTTATTTTTCAAGTCACCTTCTAGGCAGAATTTTGGTAAGCTTCCTTCATGAAAGTTGGCACATTTTGTGCCTAGTTTCACCTCCAATTGGTCTCATACCAATTGGAGCCACACACTTAAGGTTCTAAGCTAAAACATACACTGCCTTATTATAATTTGTTCACTTTTCCATACTAATTTTGGTTTGTTCCATAACATTAACACATTTAGCAGCACATTTTTGGTCATTTTGGCAGCTTGTAACCACTCTCAACAAACACACTATAATATAGAATTTTCCAAGTCCAATTACATCAATTAACCACATGACATACCTCATTTATATACCCAATCCTAATTGATCAAAATCAATAATACACTTTCATTAACTCATTAATCAATATTGATAAACATGAAATAATGCTCTCCTAAGTACATCAAAGCTGGCAAAATTTGTACATATGCACCAAACTTCCATATTCATTTTACAACCCTACTTTAAAGTCCATTTCAAGCACACACGTGACAATTAAACTCTAGTGCATGTAAGCCCTCCAATCAACCTCACTAATCATCATATACATGAAAGAACAAATCATATTCCCATGGAGTTTAAGGCTGCCAAAATTGAACACATTAACTACTCATCAAACTTCAAAAATCCTTCCACAAATCAGCTACCCACAACACCCATTCAAGGTTTAATGAAACAAGAATTAAAAATACATACTTACCACTTTTGAAATTCTTCAAAACCTCACCAAAACTTAACTTTTTTGCTGCCTATCTACTGCCCAAGTTGTGTAGAACAACTTTAGTGAAGGAAAATGCAAGGATCATGGCTTGAAGATGGAAGAGTGAAGCTTGCATGCAATTCGGCCATGGAGGTTTCCTTCACCAAATTTTGGGCTGGTTTCGCAAAGTGAGGAAGATGAAGGCATATTCTATCCATATGTTGATTTCATGTCCACTTAAGTGGAGTTAGTGGAGCACTAATAGGATTAAAAGTAATTTTAAATTTTAAACTTTCATAATTTAGTTTTTATCGCCCATTTCTTTCACTATTCTTATAATGTGTCACAATTTAATTTTTCATGACATTTTTCAAGTGTAATATCATTTATTTTTAATGGAAATTTAGGTCAAAAGACAACCCTAGGTGTCAAATGGCCAAAATGCCCCACTTCGAGTTATATTCCTGATTTTTCGGTAACACCGATTTTTGTCTGTTTCTCGATTTTTCGTTTTTTTTTGTACTAATTATTTAATTTTTTTTTGATATTTTTAATGACATTTATACTTCAATAAGTCTTTAATTATGTCTTAAAAATATTTTCTATGGTTCCCCGCAATCCAGGGCTAGTCAACGGTCTACGCTGTAACTTTCCGGTGCGATCACCCATCGCTATGGTTCTCGGCTTGTTTAACTTGGTTACATTTCATTGCTTTTATTTTTCCTTTGTTTTTCTTGTATTTTCTTTTCTTGTATTTCATTATTTTATGTCTCCTCACAATTATTTAAGTATAGTTCTAGGCATCCTATGTAACACCCTCCTTGTAGCAACTCCATACATTCTACCGTTTCGGTGACCAGTGTCGGTCTGGACAGTTAGAATGTCCAGAAAAATATTTAAACTAAAGTGAGGAACCATAATAAACTCAGACATTAATAAGAAAAATTTAGAAAAAATTTTAGAAATAAAATACAACCAAGTTAAATGAGCCGGTGCCCTAGCGATGGGTAACCTAGTGAGAAGTTGCGGTTCTCGCAACGAGGAGCCCTAGACCCGGGGGAAAAATTATAAAATAATTTTTGGGACTCTAGAGAAGGGTCATTGAGGTTCTTATGGCATTAGAATGCCAAGGAAATGCTTAGAAAAATTTTTCAATCGGTACAGACAATTTTGGCTGGTTAAGCCAAACGGAGGGCATTTTGGTCATTTCGTCTTTATAGATGATTTTTGGCCAACTTGTCCAGTTAAATAAATAATTTATATAACATAAAATATGATTAAATGTTGTTAAAAATTCAATTGAAATTAATTAGATAAGAAATGGAGAGAAAATGAAAGAAAATGGCATTATCACATCATAGTGATGTCATTAAAGTTTTTCCAACCAACCCAATGTGGAAACATGGCATAAACTTATTTAAAAGAGACAAAATGGGCTGGAAAAATAAAAAAATTAGAACACTTTCTTCTTTGCTGTGACCCTCCTCCATAGCCACCCATTTTCAAGCTTTTGAAAGCTTGATTTCACTAGCTTCTACCCCATTAAACGTTATACTCCCAACACAAAAAAGTGTTCTTACACCTTGGAGAGTCTTTTGGGAGAAAAAAGAAAAGGAAAATAAGAACTCTAGCAAGTGGGAAACTTCACTCGATTAGAGGTTAGTGACCTAACCTTGGTTTTTACTTTGAATTCATGTTTAAGGACCTTAAGTGAGTGTAAATTAAAAAGAAAATTTAATGAAATACCATTGGCATGCTGACCCTAAATTTTGGTAGCCTTGATTGGGGTATGCTTGTGATGAGTTTTATGGAGCTAAAATGCTAGTATGGCTGCCCTTAATATGCATCTTGAAAGTGGACTGATGAAATGCAAACGAAAATGCATGATTGATGAAGTTTGAGATAGGGTTTGGGGTGAAAAATGAGAATTCGATTATGTGATGATGGAAGTAGGTTTTAATGTTCAATTAGTGACCATTTGGTTCTGTTTAAATAAAAAATGAAGTGAATTGTGTAGTGGGATTGGAGTTTGGTGTGGCTACCCTTGGTGACCTGCAGGACTGGGCATGAGTCCAGCAGGTTTGGGTAGCAATAACCTGAATTGTAGAGCTTCAATTGGTGCAAGGCCAATTGGACATGAAACTAGACACATAATGGCACAACTTTGGTGAAGAAACCATGCCCATAAAACCAAATCAAATTGACCAAAAGTTTTCCCTTATCCGAGTGACCTGCATTCTGCCTGGGCAAAATGACCAAATAAACAGTGTTTAGTCATTTGGCCATAACTCAGTGTAGAAATTTTCAATTGACCTAAAATTCTATCAGCAATAAGCTGAGATATAGATCTACAACTTTCATGAAGAAACCTAACTCAAATTATGACCGGAACATTTCAAAAAGTGAGTTGCAGTTATTGTTCAAAGTATTGTAGATTTGGTCAGTCCAGAAATTCTGGACAAAGTTCAATCCGGCCAGTTGTGGTTTTTGGGACGTAACTTGAGCTGCAAAACTCCAAATGGAGTGATCCAAAAAAGAAAAATGCAACTAGACAAAATAAAGAACAACTTTCATGTTGATCATTTTGCCAAATTTCCACTACAAAAATGACTAATGGAACAGTAAAGACAAAGTATGAAAACTGAAAATTCTGTCTAATTAACATTAAGTTTAGAAATTGTATTGGCAACCAATACCAACAAAATTAGAATGCAAAATGTGGTATGTTTGGATTATTAGAACCAATGTACCTATTGTCTATGCAAAAGTCAATATTTTAGTTGACTAATGAAATGAATAGTAACACTAAAACTTGAATTTCAAAAATTATGGAACTTAAAAGTGCAAAATGCCCTAGTATACTTAACAAGATTGGTATGGATAGCTTGGCATGCCAATAGGGTTCTGTTAGCAGTACTGCATATGGCTTCACGCTATTATGTGTTTCATGGCTTCCCATGCCATTCTGTGATATAATAGCCTTTGGCTTTGTTATTTGAGTTGTTATACTCGGGTTTTAACCCTGATAATTATTATAGCTTATTAGCTGTTTTGTTGCACACCGGGAGACACAATGTGATTGATGGTGTGATGGTCCGAGGTACTTAGTACCCAGTGCCAGTTTACCCATTTATCCAGTCCACTTAACTAGTATGGGTTACTTGGGCAATGATAATAAACCTTACCAAATTTTAATCGAATAATACTATTATAAATATCATAAATTAAGTCTACTAAAAAATGTAAACATACGTTCTGCATAATTATTTTTATTTTATTTTATTTTATATTGTCACCACTAAGCAGAATTGCTTAGCGCGTCACTTTTGCCATGAGCGGGTACTGGAGACCTAGCTGGGGAGCCCAGCAGACATCAGACCGGGTGAGCCTTCAAATATACATCAAGAGTCCAGAGTCACCTCACATCTGCAGTGCATATGGTAGGATATTAGGACTTTGGGGTAGCATTTTGTATTTTGTATCAGTTTTGGATTATAACTGTCAACTCTTGAAATTATGTAATAATGTAAATATATGGAATTTCATGTTATTGATATTTTCTGTATAATGTATGTTGATAAATGAAATGTTGAGAAATATTTATGAATATGTTTCAAGTGGTGATGTGAACAGAAAAATTCTGAGAATAGTGTTGAGATTTTGAGATTGGCTTCAAATGTGTGTATTGGAGTTTTGGAATTGGAAATTATATTCGAAGTGTTTTTAAACAGGTTCATAAGAACTGTTTTTCCAATTTACAGCCGGCACTTTGCCAGATTTTCTATAAAAATTTTGGAAAAATTCAAATTTATCAAAATTGTAAATAAATGTATTAAAAGGGATAAATTGTAATTAAAAATATGAATTGGTGCTCCGGCACACTGAGTGGCATAACTTCCTCGGCTACACTGTAGACGGGTAAGGGGTGTCACATCCTAGCTGTCCGGACAGACACTGTCACTAGAACAGTAGAACGCACTACCGAACATAGGGGTGTAACAATTATTTAGATTTTATTTCTTTTAATTTATATATAATTATTAATTCTCTACAATTCAATCATCTAGATAATTAAAATCACTATAGTTTGGTACTCAACACGGTCCTCGTGGGAACGATACTCTACTCATCACTTTATTACTTGTTAGCGATCCGTGCACTTGCGGTGGTTGCAAAACCAGCAAAACATACATAGCATGGCATACATTAGGCTTCCTATAGTTGAAGCATAAGGAACCTGGGCCACCTTTTCCCTTTCTTTAGGAGTCTTGGGAGACTGTTCCTTAGAAAGGTGAATTCCATGCCTAACTAGTAACAATCCTCTCTTGGTATCAAACATGTTGAACCTCTTTAGCACCTTTTCCAAGTAAAGCCTTTGGGATAAACCTATTACTCTTTTCAGTCTATCTTTACAGATTCGAATTCCCAGAATATAGGTAGCTTCTCCAAGGTCTTTCATAGAGAAAGTACTTGACAACCAAGTTTTTATAGATGTTAGCATACCATATCATTGCATATCAATAATATGTCATCCACATATAACACTAAAAAGGTAGTCATACTCCCACTAGTCTTCTTATACACACACGGTTCATCAATGTTTTGAATAAAACCAAAAGTTTTAGTGGCTTTATCAAAACGTTTATTCCAGCTTCTAGAAGCTTGCTTAAGACCATAAATGGATCTTTTAAGCTTGCACACCTTGGAACCTTCCTTGAATTCAAAACCCTTGGGTTGTTCCATGTATATGTTTTTGTCACACCCTACCCCTCTGTAAGGCATAACATGATCCTATAGTATACCTAATGAATTACCAACTTCGTCTATTGATAACCCATTAAATACACTATAAGGGATTTTAAAACTTTTCTTACTTCTTTTTACAGTGGTGGGCACTATTTACAGGTGTTAAATTTTTTTTTTTTTTTAACTGAAGTGAAATAGCTAATACATTTGAATTATTAGGAATCTCTGTAAAAATTTTGGTGAAGTACCCTCTGTATTTTGAATAAAACAATTCTTCAAAAACCTATAAAAAACACTTCAATTATATTTCTCAATCTCAAACTCCAACATAATTCAACACAATATGTTTCTCAACTCAAATCCACAATAATTTTTCAAAGGCGGAGATAAAAGAAATACAGTATAAATTTTACAAGCAAAAATAACTCATAATTTATTTTTACAACTTCAATGTACAATTTTAAATTACAACTGCTCAAAACCAAGAACACTATATACATACAGTGAACATACATTACAATACAAAATGCAAAATATGGTATACTTAATATACCCGATGATCTCTCACTGAATGCACTAGCAGCCTAGTCTGCAACCCTGCCAGTCTGTCTACTTGCGACAGTAATGAAAAACTATCGCTTAGTAAAATTTACTCAGTGGTGCATAATAACAATTTGAAATGTGATACATAAATCTTTTATTGAAAATTCACAAATCAAATAGTTCACAATTCCATTTCAAAATTTATAAAGTTCATATAACACAAATTTGATCAAATAACTGAATAATATAGTTTTTCCAATCAATAACACAATTTGATCAAATAACTGAATAATACAGTTTTGTCAATCAATAACACAATTTGGGCCATGACATAGTTTTTCCGCACATGCCGTGTTGTACGCCACGGCAAGACACACTCACCCCAATAATCGAAATCAATGAGGGAGGAAGCTAGCTAAATAATGAGTACTCTTCCACACTCACCTCAGACTAATAAGTCAAAGAGGGAGGAATATAGTGTACTTACCAGAGCACTTGCAGGCGCTACGTATTGCCATCCCTGCAAGCTCCTGGGTTCATGTGTGAGAGTTCCCAGAAATCGTAGGCATTATGTATCGCCATCCCTACTTTGCTCTAATACCACTAAACACAATTTATCTCAAAATTTCCATTCACAAGTAGGCAACACAATAATTTCTAAATAATATTCCCAAAACCAAAACAATAAAAAATTATTCATAACTCATTTCTCCAAATAAATTTTCTAGTAAAAGCAGTGAATATAAAAGTATTGTGTATGGACACAATTTAAAACTATAATGTTCAATTAAATTTTTAAGTAGAAAATGAGAAGTCAAAATTATTGTGCACAAACACAATTTAAAACAATAACATACAAATAATCATAATTTATTTCAATTGAAAAATTCAAAAGAAATAACTATTGTGCACAAACACAATTTAAAACAATAACATACAAATAATCATAATTTATTTCAATTGAAACATTCAAAAGAAATAACTATTGTGCACAAACACAGTTTAAAACAATAATATACAAATAATCATAATTTATTTCAATTGAAAAATTCAAAAGAAATAACTATTGTGCACAAACCTTGGATAACTGTCTCTTGGCTCTGACTTAGTGTTTCCTTCCCTTTCCCTGAGTCTTTGCTAACTGAAACACATAATTTGAAATGTTTCAGCACTCATTTAAACTGTCTCTAAGAATAAGGTTCAATAACTAATTTATCGAATTCTATTATTTCCTTAGTCAATCTAAGATGTCGACCCTCGATGCAATCTAGGTGAATTAGGTTTCAATGTTACCAATATGTCACATTTTATAGCCTTTTAGTGTTGGTACATGTTACCCAATGCATTTCCATGTATAGTGCACTTTAGTGCAATTTGTCGGATCCCAGTATACTAATTTGACCTAGCCGGATGACCTAGTTCCCTCGGTTTTTGGGTTTCGGTCAAAAGTACAAACTTGTAGATCTATGTCTTATTGCACACAAGGCAAAATTTCAGGTCATTCTGAGTTTACTAGACCAAGTTATGGTCATTTTACTATTGCTGGTCAAAATGCATCAAAATTGGTCACTTTAGGTCATTTTAGGTCATTTTAGGTTCGGCTAGTTTTTGGACCCGAACTTATGCAAGCTTTTTTACTTGCTTATGGTCATTTATGGGTGTTGGTGTCTTCATAAGAGTTGTAGATATATGTCTTAGCTATTCATGGTCAAACTTTCAGGTCAATTGGACCTGTTTTGAGTGAGTTATGGCCTAACACTAACTGCTGCCCAAATGGTCAATTTTTAGGCTTAAATTGCAGTAATACAGATTTGGTCATTTTTCAAGTTACTTTACAAGCAGAATTTTTGTAAGCGTCCTACATGAAAGTTGGCACATTTTGTGCCTAGTTTCACCTTCAATTGGTCTCATACCAATTGGAACCACACACTTAAGGTTCTAGGCCAAAATGCACACTGCCCTATATCAACACTCTTCATTACATACCAAATACACATTTAACACTTACCAAGTTGCACATTCATGCCATTTCTGTTTTGTACCACAACACAAACACATTTCATAACACATTGTTGGTCATTTTGGCAACTTATAATCACACTCAATATGCACCATATAGTACAGAATTTTTCAAGCTAAAATTACAACAATTCAATCACCTAACCTAGCTCATTTACATGTCCAACCTCACACCATCATACATATACACAAGCTGCCATAACAAGTACCACAATTCAACATTAATATTCCATAAACCAAACATGAAATAACATTTTTGTTGTTCACCATTCAAGCTGCCGATTCATACACCTCTCTCCACTAATTTTCAAGCTTCCAAATTCAAGTACACATTTACATATACTTAGTATACATCACCCAAATTAATTCCTGCACACATAAACACTTAATCAACCCTTTAATCTACCATTTACAAGCAAGAATAAACTGTCCTTAAGGAGTTTCCATGGCTGCCAAAAGTACACATCTCCCTTTAAACATCAAACCTCAAAAATCTCTCCACAATTAAAGTACCCATAACATCCTTACTAACTTTAATGAAGCAATAATAAAAAACACAAACTTACCACTTTCGAAACTCTTCAAAACCTCTCCAAAACTCGGTCTTCTTGTTGCCTATCTACTGCCCAAGGTGTATGGACAACTTTTAACGAAGGAAAGTGCCAAGAAAGGAGCTTGAATCACATTTGCATGGAGCTTTCAAGTCATGCAGCAATGGAGGTTTGTTGGGAGCAATTTCGGCTGAATTTGAGAGCTTGAAGATGAAGTTGAATCTGCTGTCCAAATTGATGAATAAGTGGTCCACTTTGGTGGGTGAGTGGAGCACTAAGGGTTGTTTAATATTAGTTTATTCATAAGTTTTATTTTCCCACATTTAACTCCCCATTTTTGCTATTTACATTAGGTACCAATAATTTAATTTTTCATTATATTTTCCAAGGGTAATATCATGTATTTTTAATGGACATTTAGTTTAAAAGACAACTCAAGATGTCAAATGACCACAATGCCCCTGTTCGGGTTGCATTCCCAATTTTTAGATAACACCGGGTTTTGTCCATTTTTCGATTTATCACTTTTCTTTGTACTAATTAATTAATTTTTCTTTGATATTTCTAATGGCATTTATACTTCAATAGACATTTATTTAAGTCCTAAAAATATTTTCAAAGGTTCCTCGCGGTCCAGGGCTAGTCAACGCTCCACGCCGCGACTTCCCAGTGCGGTCACCCATCGCTAGGGTTCTTGGCTCGTTTAACATGGTTACATTTCATTGTTATTATTTTCCTTTATTTTTCTTGTCTTTTCTTTTCTTGTATTTCATTATTCTATGTCTCCTCACTAACATTTAAATATAGTTCTAGGCATTCTAGCTGTCTTGACAGACACTGGTCACCAGAGCAGTAGAATGCACTACTGAACATAGGGGTGTTACAGTTTTCCTCAATGACACCATTGAAAAAAGTGGGTTTGACATCTATTTTCCAAACCTTAAAATCATAGTGTGCTGCAATAGGTAGAAGAATTCTTATGGATTTAAGCATGGCTATAAGGGAGAATGTTTCTTCATAATTAATTCCTTCCCTTTGGCGAAACCTTTTCGCTACAAGCCTAGCTTTGAAGGTCTCTACCTTCCCATCAGGACCAATCTTTCTCCTGAAAACCCATTTACATCCTATAGGTACAATACCCTTAGGTGGGTCTACAAGATCCCAAACTTGGTTCTTATGCATGGAATCCATTTCAAATTTCATGGCTTCTAACCATTTTGAAAAGTCTATATCTGATATAGCTTCCTCATAACTAGTAGGATCATCTACATGATCAACTTCTTCATGAATAAACAACTCTTGTTCATTCTCATGAAGAAATCCATATCTCTCTGGTGGATGTGATATTCTACTAGATCTATGAAGAATCAGTGTTGTGAATGTATTATCTATAGGCATAGGCTCTCCCACTGGATCAATATCCATGGGTGCAGGTTGTTAGTCATTAGTAGAATTCTCTAACTCCAATTATACTTTCCTTCCTTTGCCACCCTCTTGAAGAAACTCTGTCTCCAAGAAAATTGCATCTCTACTTATCACAACTCTTTGTGATTGTGGAAGATAAAAATAATATCAAAAACTGTCTTTTGGGTATCCAACAAATCTACCTTTTTCAAACATTATTTCCAATTTATTAGTTTTCAGCTTCTTGATAAAAGCTGGACAACCCCATACCTTAACATGTTTAAGGGATGGTTATCTTCCATGCCATATCTCATAAGGTGTGGAAGAAACTGAATTAGTTGGAACTCTTTTAAGAATATACAGTGTAGTTTCTAATTCGTATCCCCATAAGGAAATAGGCAAATCAGTGAAGCTCATCATGCTGCGTACCATGTCTAACAAAGTACAGTTTCTTCTTTTCGACACGCCATTCAATTGTGGTGTACCAAGAGGGGTCAATTGTGAAATTATGCCCTGTTCCCAAAGGAACTCATCAAACTCTGTACTCAAGTATTCACCACCTCGATCAGATCAAAGGACTTTAATACTTTTTCCTATTTGATTTTCTACTTCAGTTGAACTTTTCAAAAGATTCAGACTTGTATTTCATTAAATACAAATACCCATACCGAGATTTATCATCAGTGAAGGTAATGAAGAAGTTATATCCACCTCTAGCCATTTCATGAAATGGCCCACATACATCACTATGTATGAGTTCTAAAATATCTTCAGCTCATTTCGCTTGTCCCACAAAAGGAGATCTGGTCATCTTGCCCTGAAGGTAGGACCCACAAGTTGGTGATGGTTCATTTCATAAAGTGGATAAAATCCCCATCCTTTCCAATTTCGTGATCCTATCTTCTGCTACATGACCTAATTTTAAGTGCCAAAATTGTTTTAGATTAAGGTTGACATTTTCTGTTACATAAATTTCAATTTTGGTGCTTGGAACTGTTTTGCACTTATTATCAACATAATAAAGACCATTTTACAAATAACCTAAACATACAACTTTATTACCATAATAAACTATACATACATCATTTATGAATCTAAATTCATAACCATCTCTAGTCAAACTAGATAAAAAAAAATGATGTTTTTATACATGTTGGGTACAAACAAAACATCCTTTAAATACAAAACATCATGAAAATTATTATTTACAATAAGAGAAGTAGATCTTGTAGCTTTGGCATCAACACTTGATCCATCACCAATCTTCAACCTTACTTCTCCATGATCCAAGCTCCTAAGATTTACTAGTTCCTGCACATTAGAAATTATATGTGAATTAGAACCAGTATCAGTGAACCAAGCAGAATTAATATGATAAGCAATACTAGAATCTAAGAAACAATAAATAGCTATACCTTCAGAAGGTTTTGCCTTCTTGCTCTTTACTAACTCCAAGTATTTTGGGTAATTTCTCTTCCAATGCCCATCCTTTAGATAGTGGAGACACTTTTCCTTGTCAACATGAGTTGCTTCTGCCTTCTTCTTCACAGTTTAGCTCTTTTTGCCCACTCTACCAGAAGGGCAAAGGGCAGAAGACGACTTCTTATTGTTGCTTTTCTTCTTTTTCTTGGTCTTACCAGAATAAGAAAAAGCAACAAGTGCCACTTCCTTTCCCTTCCTACTAGGTATACTACCTTGGGCAATTATAAGAATATTCAGAAGACCAGCCAAAGTGCATTCTTGTTTAGTCATATGGAAGTTTATGATAAAGCTTCTAAAAGACTCTAGCAAGGATTGAAGGATCAAATATGTTTGAAGAGAAAAGTCCACAGAGAAATCCAATACCTCCAGCTGCTCTATAAGCCGGATCATGGTATGGACATGTTCTCCCATAACCTGGCCTTCAATTTTGAACAGTTGTTTAGATATCTCATATCTAGCTAACCTACTATTTTCACCAAACAACTCTTGAAGGTGACTTAGTATTTCAGAAGAAGTTTGCATTTTCTCATGTTGCTTCTGTAACTGATTAGTCATAGAAGCAAGCATATAGCACTTGGCTTGCATGTCATCTTCATGCCACTTTCTAAAAGTGTCATGTTCTTCTTCTGTGGCTTTAGGTGGCAGTGGACTAGGAATTTTAGAATCAATAACGTATCCTTTACGCTCAAGATTAAGAATAATTCTCAAATTCCTTAACCAATCAAAAAAGTTAGGTTTGTTGAACCTATTTTCATCTAGTATGTGTGATAAGGGGTTGGACCTTTGTGCCATAATTTTCATATGTTATTATTGCAGAAGAAAAGCAAGATTCAAATTAGTTATCTTGTATCAAGTAAATTAACCACCAATATGATTATGGTCTTTTAATCAAATTGGTCCTCCCACTAACTTGACAAATCCTACACTTCCATATTAGGAAACGGAAATCCTAGTTAGATGGATTTCTAGTGGGTGATTGAATTCTTATATACTGTTAAATATCCTCAAATCACATTTTCTTGGATACTATTAACAATACATAAGTGAACAACACTTGTTCAGCACATCTTATGTGAAATTCAATCAATAGATTTGGCCCCTAATGTTCAAAGCCTCAGGTACATCCATTCATGGCCTATCTTACATTAGTTAAGTTGAGCCCACTAGATTAGTGAATATGAAAGTTTGAACCTTGATAACCTCAGGTACATCCATTCTTGATTACCAAAGTACCCAAATACTCACAACATCATATTTTTTAACAATTAAATTTAGAAAATCTCTTAGACTACGAAAACCATCCCTATGTAACCATAGGCGATAGTCTAAGTATCTAAAATTTCCAAATTTAATTGTCCTAGTGGAGAGCCATGATATAATTACCATAATTATACCATTACCAACTGTTAGTAGTATGCCCTAGAGCATATCATTTAGTATGTATCTTGTACATAATTTTATTAATAAAAGGCATTTCCACTTTTCCGTTTACATAATATATTTATGTGTAATAGAAAAGGTCCATTGATATTTTGTTAGAAATATTATTCTTAAGTTGTTAAGAATATGAGTGATAATATTTCTAGCACGAAGTATCATAAATAGGTTCACAATCGAGGATACTTCATAATAAGGAAATGACTTATCCAGAAAGATTGTATTCATGTTTGTTCCCAAGTTATTTATATGAGATATAAATAAGATGGAATGGTGAGTCTCATGCCATATAACAAACATGATAGGCACTTATAAATGATAAGTAGGCCGAACCAGTGACACTTATGACAAGCACATGGAGTTTACTCTTGTCAATGTTTTGTCATAAATCATATCAGTGCATATAATCGTTAGACCTGAGATAGCACAGTTATCTTGTATATAGGTAGTTTGAGTTTGATACTGCTTTCATACTTGTACTATGTATGGGTATATGGGCATGTGTTGGCTCCTACTAGTTATATATGGAGGTAGGTGTTGATCAAGATGGAATCTGTTCCTCTAAGTAAATAGAGATAAAATCCTATGTTCATTTAATTGTTCTTGATGTTTCAAGTTCCTGGCCAGGACAGATATATTTATTCAGAAAAGAGTTTCTGATGAGAAAATCTTTTTAATCAAGAACTGGAATTAAAAGAGAACATAATATTCATAGCAAATGGAGTTTGACATAACCATGACTCCAGCTTGAGTTGGGATTTTGTAACAGAGAGATTCTAGTGCATGGTAACATATGATTATAGGTTCATTTAAGGTAAACCTTATTACTAATTGGGTGGCCATGGCATGCTATGCTAGGTGTTAACCATGGTCTATGAGGTTCATAAAATGATTTAGAGAAATCATTTATGGTAAGAAAGAGTTCTGATGATATTAAGAGTTGATATCATTTCTCATTGCCAATTAGTGATGAGCCTAGTAAGTCACACACATACACAAGTTATCACCTAATTAAATATGATTTAATTAATTAATTAAAGAGTTTTATTGATTAATTAAATAGGTTTGGTTTGCAATTAGATTGCAAAGTCCCTAGCATGACTTGAAACCAAATCTAGATTATTGGATGTATAATATAAGTTAAATTTATATTTAAAGTGTTTAAATATGAATTTAATTAATGAGAAATTAATTAATAGAGATTAATTAATTAATTTATATTTGATATAAATTAATTAGAAGAAGAAAATAATTATTTTGGGTTCAAAACTCAAAATTAAGACACAGGGGCATTTTGGTCATTTTGCAGTATGACACGTGGCATCACGAGATGGTGACACATGGCATAACACATAAGCTTGCCAAATGTTTTTTAATCATGTAAGATGATTAAAATCAAGATTAATTATAGGTTTGACACTTGGCACAATTTGATTGGGTCACTTAAACCTAGAGCAAATCAAAGGGTGACATGTGGCAAGGGTTTAATGTGTTAACCTAGCTATTTAAGTGTGGTTATGAAAAGAAAAAATAACCAGCAGCCTCTCCTCTCTTTTGTCACGCCACTTTGAGCCTCTCCAGCAATTTCTCTTCATCTCTCATCAATTCAAAGATATTAGCCATCAATCTCTTGAATTAAGAACACTAGAAATTGTTTCTAGTGTCCTGTTTACATCTCTAATCTCTTAAAAGGCAGAAATTGAATTTCTAATTAATAGAAAAAGCTTTAGAGGCTGTTCAAGGGCTGCCATAGGTGTTCTTGGTGTGGAAAAGCTAGAGGGACAACATTTGGTGTCCTGAAGACGAATATCAAAGGTGCAGACACGCTGCAGTGCATCAAGAGGTTAGTGTAATCGTTCTTGATTTAATCTAGGGTTCTAAAATTAATCTGATTAATTTTAAAATCTTAAATGGAAAATACAGATCTAAAAACATATTAAAAGAGTTTTAATATGTTGTTTATCATTGAAATCAAATAGATAAAAATAAATCTTGCATGATGCATGTGACCCTACGTGAAAATTTTTGAATTCAATGGTATAAACTTGTGTTTTTCACGCTTCCGTTCCTACAATTGGTATCAGAGCCACTATTTGCCATTTAGATTGTTTATTATATGATTTAATTGTGTGATTTGATTATGAGATGATTGATCCATTGCTGGTTGGATCAAGAGGTGTGGCGGCACACATGGTGAAGCCACCATTGGTGGCGGCAACAATGGTTCCATGGGTGGTTCAAGGTTTGGCTTTTAATTCTGTAATTGTTGTATGATCTAAGGCCTATTCTTTGACTAATTAAAGTGTTTAATTAGTTGTTTTAATCACACAATTAAATTATGATTCAAATCAGAATTTTAAAAAATTGTTTGAATGTGATTCAAATCTGAATTTTAAAAGTTGTTTGAATGTGATTCAAATCTAAATTTTTAAAGTTATTTGAATCATATTTAAATCTGATTTTTAAAATTGATTCAATAAAATTCAGATCTGATTTTTTAAAAAATATTTGAATGTGATTCAAATCTGATTTTTTAAAAAATGTTTGAATGTGATTCAAATCTGAATTTTTGAAGTTGTTTGAATGTGATTCAAATCTGAATTTTTATATTTGTTTGAATGAGATTCAAATCTGAATTTTTAAATTTATTTGAATCATATTCAAATCTGGATTTTTAAGTTGAATATGAGATATTCAATTTAATTTAAGTATGTATGTTTTATTTAATTGTTAAATAGTGATATGCATGATGGATGATCATGGACTATAAAAGACCAACGTGATTGGATTTATTTCTTTTATGTTTCTTTGGGATTGTAAATTAATTAATTTATTTAAATTTATTTTGGGCATGTATTATTAAGTTTGTAATATTTTTGGGTTGTAATTTCATTTATTTAAGTTCTTGTAAATTCGCCTTGGTATGCCAAGGATTACTATGTAATATTGGATTGTAAGAAGTTCAAGGAGGTCAAGAGCATTGGTGGGACCAGTGGGAGGAATTCAATATCAAGTGTTGATTATGTACTCCTTCAGCAACTCTTGTAAAATGAATGAATGAAATGCACCTAGGAATGCCCTGATTCAATTCTTGGTGGCTCAGAATTGAATCCCTTAGAAAGTCCATGATCATACCATATTTACTGCTTATCCATGAATGCATGAGATGTATGGGAATGTATGCAATTATATGATATATGCATGCTAAATGGATAATGTGCAAAGTGAGACCTTAATAGTAATAAGGATGGCTATAAGATCTTCCAAACAAATGATTAAGTTGGAAATGCTATAATTAAAGTAATTATAACATAAGCCCTCCATTGGGACAATTATTTTAAGAAATTTTAAATAGTTGCATGAGATGCAATTAATTTAAGAGATTTTCTTAAGAATAATTGTTAAGCATGAGATGTTGTAAATATGTAAATGGTTTGGTGGCCAATATTGGATGTACCTGAGGACATTAAAATTATTTGCATAATTATCGACTCAATGGGATCAACTTAACTCTTGCAAGATAAGTCAATAATGGATGTACCTGAGATTTTGAGCATTAGGGGCTAGGTAAAGGATTGAACCTCACATGAGATGTGATGGGCAAGGAGTTGTTCACTTATAGTTTATTGTAATTCCAATAATGGATGTACCTGAGGATGATCAATAGAATTATAAGAATTCAATCACCCACTAGAAATCCGTCCAACTAGGATTTCCGCTTCTACTCCGAAGTGTAGGATTCGCTAAGTTAGTGGGAGGACCAATTTGATTAAAAGACCATAATCATTTTGGTTAATTACACGATACATTTACTAATTAATCTGGTTATTTTCTCAGCTTAATTTTCTCGATAAAAATGAGCACAAAACAACCACCACCATCAAATATCCTTGCAAGCATACTTGATCACAACAGTTGACAGACCTAATCATGCGATTGGCTAAGAAATTTGAAACTTGTCTGAACCTTGAACATATAGGATATGTTCTAGATTCAAATGTTCTGGTCCCTTACCTCCAGAGGCCACACAAGAGGAACATGAAACTTTGGACAAGTGGAAGGAGCATGATATGAGAGCTAAGTGTTACATGCTTGCTTCCATGAGTAATGAGTTACAGAAGCAACATGAGAACATGCAGAGTGCGAGTGAGATCCTCCTTCACCTACAAGAGTTGTATGGTGAGCACAGCAGGAATGCTAGGTATGAGATATCTAGACACTATTCCGTATGAGGATGTCCGAGGGATGTAATGTTGGGGATCATGTCCACAAGATGATTGGCTGATTGAGCAGTTGGAACATCTTGACTTCAACATGGATTTCCAACTACAAACGGATTTGATCCTTGATCCCTTCCGAGTCTTTTGGGAATTTTGTGACAAATTTCCATATGACTAAACAGGAATGCACCTTAGCTGGTTTACTCAACATGCTGGTTATTGCCCAAAAGAATATGCCAGGCAATAAAGGAAAAGAGGTAGCTTTGGTTGCATCTTCTTCTACTGGAAAGTCCAACAAGAAGAAGGGCAATAAGAAAAAGAAACCTCAGATTCCTGGTCCTTCCAAGAAAATAGCTAAACAAAAAAGGAAGACTAAAGCTGATGAAGGCAAAGGAAAGTGTTTCCACTGCCAACAGGAAAGTGTTTCCATTGCCAATAGGAAAGTGTTTCCATTGCCAGTAAGAAAGTGTTTCCACTGGCCAGAGTATAGCAATCTAAAAGAATACAATGCCATGGTGAAAACCAACTCAAGTTCAAAATATATTTGGCACTTAAGGTTATGTCATGTTGCAGAAGATAGGATTGCAAAATTGGAGAAAATGGGGATTCTATCCTCATTGGGCTCTGAGCCTACTCCAACTTGTGAATCTTGTCTTCAAGGCAAAATGACTAGATTACCCTTTGTTGGACAAGGGCTAAGAGCTGAAAATATTTTGGAATTAATACATAGTGATGTATGTGGTCCGTTTAAAGAAATGCCTAGAGGGGGCTTTCATTATTTTATTACCTTTACTGATGATAAATCATGGTTTGGGTATTTGTATTTGATGAAATACAAACATGAATCCTTTGAAAAGTTTAAGGAATTTAAATCTGAAGTAGAAAATCAAACAGGAAAAAGTATTAAAGCTCTTCGATCAGATCGTGGAGGTGAATATTTGAGTAATCGAATTTGATGAATACTTGAGAGAGCATGGCATTGTTTCTCACCGACTCTCCAGGAATGCCACAACTGAATGGTGTATCTGAAAGGAGAAATCGTACCCTATTGGATATGGTACGTAGTATGATGAGCTATACTGATATGCCAATCTTCTTTTGGGGATTTGCATTAGAATCAGCTTTGTATATTCTAAATAGGATTCCATTAAAATCAGTTTCTTCCACACCTTATGAGATATGGCATGGAAGAAAACCAAGTCTAAAGCATGTTAAGATTTGGGGTTGTCCAGCTTATATCAAAAAGCTGAACACTGATAAATTGGAGACTAGATCAGAAAAAGGTCGATTTGTTGGATATCCAAAAGATAGTTTTGGATATTATTTTTATTTGCCTACTTCACAAAAGGTTGTGATAAGTAGAGATGCCACATTTCTTGAACAACAGTTTGTTCAAGAAGGAGGCAAAGGAAGGCAAATAGAGTTAGAATTGGAGAATTCTGACCAACCAATAGATCAGATGGATATAAATCCATCTAGTCAACCTATACCCATTGTTGAAACATCTACAGCTGTTCCTCGTAGAACAACCAGGGTATCTCACCCACCAGTGAGATATGGTTTTCTTCATGAAGAAGAACAAGAGTTGTCTACTCATGAAGAAATAGATTATGGAGATGATCCACTTACCTATGAAGAAGCTATATCAGATATAGACTCTTCAAAATGGATTGATGCTATGAAATCCGAGATTGATTCCATGTATAAGAATCAAGTTTGGGATCTTGTTGACCCACCTGAAGGTATTGTACCTATGGGGAACAAATGTGTTTTCAAGAAGAAAATTGGTTCTGATGGAAAGGTAGAGACCTATAAGGCAAGGCTAGTAGCGAAAGGGTTTCGCCAAAGGCAAGGAATCGACTATGAGGAGACTTTCTCGCCTGTTGCCATGCATAAATCAATTAGGATTTTACTAGCAATAGATGCATACTATGATTATGAGATTTGGCAGATTGATGTCAAAACAGCTTTTCTCAATGGATACATTGAAGAAAACATTTTCATGGAACAACCTAGGGGATTTGAATCCCAAGATGGTTCCAAGGTATGCAAGCTAAAGCGATCCATTTATGGGTTGAAACAAGCTTCGAGGAGTTGGAACATCCGTTTTGATGAAGCCATTAAATCTTTTGGTTTTATCAAAAATGAGGATGAGCCATGTGTATATAAGAAGGTTAGTGACAGAGCTATCACTTTCCTTGTCTTATATGTGGATGACATACTGTTGATAGGTAATGACACAGGTATGTTGACAGCTATAAAGGTATGGTTTTCAAATACATTCTCCATGAAAGACTTAGGGGAGGCAACCTATATTCTTGGGATTCGCATCTATAGAGATAGAGCGAAAAGAATAATTGGTTTATCCCAAAGTCTATACTTGGAAAAGGTGTTAAAGAGGTTTAACATGCTTGATTCCAAGAGAGGATTGTTACCAGTGAGACATGGTATCCATCTTTCTAAAGAGATGTCTCCAAAGACACCCGAAGAAAGAGATAAGATGGCCAGGATTCCATATGCTTCGGCTATTGGCAGTTTAATATATGCAATGTTATGTACTAGGCCAGATATCGCATATGCTGTTAGTTTGACTAGCAGGTATCATTCCAATACATGTTTAGAACAATGGATAGCAGTCAATAATATCCTTAAGTACTTGAGTAGATCTAACGATTTATTATTTATTTATGGATGTGTAGACTTGCAATTAGATTGTTATAATCGATTCGACTTCCAATCGATATCGATGATAGAAAGTCTACCTCTGGATATGTGTTCATTTGTAATGGAGGTGCGATCGGTTGGAAGAGTTCCAAACAGAGCACGCATCGCAGATTCCACTCATCGAGGTCGAGTATATTCTCGCATCGATGTCGCAAAGGAAGTCGTTTGAATAAAGAAGTTCATGATAGAACTTACAAGAGTTCCTTCCATTAAGTCAGCTTCCATTACATCGTGACAATAATGGAGCATCATACGAACTAAGGAACTAATGTCTCACCAAAATCCAAACACATAGAAAGGCACTACCATATTATCAGGGATATAGTTGGGCAAGGCGATATAGCCATGCAGAAAATATAATATCAGCTAAAAACCAGCTGATCCATTCACTAAGCCTTTGTCACAAGCTCAGTTAGACTGACATCTTTAGAAGATGGGTCTAAAATACTGTAATGAATGGCTCTAGTACTAGTGGGAGATTGTTAGTAGTATGCCCTAGAGCATATCATTTCGTATGTATCTTGTACATAATTTTATTAATAAAAGGCATTTCCACTTTTCCGTTTACATAATATATTTATGTGTAATAGAAAAGGTCCATTGATATTTTGTTAGAAATATTATTCTTAAGTTGTTAAGAATATGAGTGACAATATTTCTAGCACGAAGTATCATAAATAGGTTCACAATCGAGGATACTTCATAATAAGGACATGACTTATCCAGAAAGATTGTATTCATGTTTGTTCCCAAGTTATTTATATGAGATATAAATAAGATAGAATGGTGAGTCTCATGCCATATAACAAACATGATAGGCACTTATAAATGATAAGTAGGCCGAACCAGTGACACTTATGACAAGCACATGAAGTTTACTCTTGTCAATGTTTTGTCATAAATCATATCAGTGCATATAATCTTTAGACCTGAGATAGTACAGTTATCTTGTATATAGGTAGTTTGAGTTTGATACTGCTTTCATACTTGTACTATGTATGGGTATATGGGCATGTGTTGGCTCCTACTAGTTATATATGGAGGTAGCTGTTGATCAAGATGGAATCTGTTCCTCTAAGTAAATAGAGATAAAATCCTATGTTCATTTAATTGTTCTTGATGTTTCAAGTTCCTGGCCAGGACAGATAGATTTATTCAGAAAAGAGTTTCTGATGAGAAAATCTTTTTAATCAAGAACTTGAATTAAAAGAGAACATAATATTCATAGCAAATGGAGTTTGACATAAACCATGACTCCAGCTTGAGTTGGGATTTTGTAACAGAGATATTCTAGTGCATGGTAACATATGATTATAGGTTCATTTAAGGTAAACCTTATTACTAATTGGGTGGCCATGGCATGCTATGCTAGGTGTTAACCATGGTCTATGAGGTTCATAAAATGATTTAGAGAAATCATTTATGGTAAGAAAGAGTTCTGATGATATTAAGAGTTGATATCATTTCTCATTGTCAATTAGTGATGAGCCTAGTAAGTCACACACATACACAAGTTATCACCTAATTAAATATGATTTAATTAATTAATTGAAGAGTTTAATTGATTAATTAAATAGGTTTGGTTTGCAATTAGTAAGCAAAGTCCCTAGCATGACTTGAAACCAAATCTAGATTATTGGATGTATAATATAAGTTAAATGTATATTTAAAGTGTTTAAATATGAATTTAATTAATGAGAAATTAATTAATAGAGATTAATTAATTAATTTATATTTGATATAAATTAATTAGAAGAAGAAAATAATTATTTTGGGTTCAGAACTCAAAATTAAGACACAGGGGCATTTTGGTCATTTTGCAGTATGACACGTGGCATCATGAGATGGTGACACATGGAATAACATATAAGCTTGCCAAATGTTTTTTAATCATGTAAGATGATTAAAATCAAGATTAAATATAGGTTTGACACTTGGCACAATTCGATTGGGTCACTTAAACCTAGAGCTAATCAAAGGGTGACATGTGGCAAGGGTTTAATGTGTTAACCTAGCTATTTAAGTGTGGTTATGAAAAGAAAAAATAACCAGCAGCCTCTCCTCTCTTTTGTCACGCCACTTTGAGCCTCTCCAGCTATTTCTCTTCATCTCTCTTCAATTCAAAGAGATTAGCCATCAATCTCTTGAATTAAGAACACTAGAAATTGTTTCTAGTGTCCTGTTTACATCTCTAATCTCTTAAAAGGCAGAACTTGAATTTCTAATTAATAGAAAAAGCTTTAGAGGCTGTTCAAGGGCTGCCATAGGTGTTCTTGGTGTGGACAAGCTAGAGGGACAACATTTGGTGTCCTGAAGACGAATATCAAAGGCGCTGACACGCTGCAGTGCATCAAGAGGTTAGTGTAATCGTTCTTGATTTAATCTAGGGTTCTAAAATTAATCTGATTAATTTTAAAATCTTAAATGGCAAATACAGATCCAAAAACATATTAAAAGAGTTTTAATATGTTGTTTATCATTGAAATCAAATAGATAAAAATAAATCTTGCATGATGCATGTGACCCTACGTGAAAATTTTTGAATTCAATGGTATAAACTTGTGTTTTTCACGCTTCCGTTCCTACACCAACTTAATCATTGAATTGGAAGATTTTGTGGTCGGCTTAATTTGTAACACCCCTACATTAAGTAGTGCGTTCTACTATCCTAGTGACCAGTGTATATTCAGACAGTTAAGATGTCGGGAATTATACTTAAATGTTAGTGAAGAGACATAAAATGATGAAATACATGATAAGAAAATACAAGAAAAATAGAGGAAAAAGAAGAGCAATGAAATGTAATTAGGTTAAACGAGCCAGAAACCATAGCGATGGGTGACCGTACTGGGAAGTTATAGCGAGGACCATTGAGTAGCCCTGGACAGTGGGGAACCTTGGGAAATATTTTCGGGGCCTAATTAAAGGTCTATTGAGTTATAATTGATATTGGAAATGTCAAAGAAAATTTAGTAAGACAATATAAGGGAAAATAAAAATTAAAGAAATCGGCGAGTTAAGAAACTAATCGGTAGCACCGAAAAATTTTAAATGCAACCAGAAGAGGAGCATTTTGGTCATTTGACACCTAGATTGAACTTTTGACAAAAATGCCCATTAAAAATAAGTGGTTTTAAATTTTTAAAATTCCATGAAAAAAGAAATTAAAAATGAAGTGCAATTAAAAGAGAAATGGGGGAATTAATTTCAATTATGAAACTTTGGATTATAATAAGACTTAATATTGACTTAGTGGAGCACTATGGACCATATAAAAGCATAAACCAACAAATTTCTCCACTAATTTTCTGCATCACTTTCTTCTTCCACACAAGCTCAACTTGGCTGAACCAAAGCTCTCCCAAAAGCCATCTATGCCCGCCCACCTTTCAAGCCTAAATCTCTATGATCAAGCCATCATTTGCCCAACTTATCTTCTGTAAAATCTATCCCCACCTTGTAAGGAAGAAGTTGATAGTAATTTTAAGAGGTTTTGGTGAAGTTTGGTCAAGCTTTAAAAGTGGTAAGAACTTGTTTTTCCTTGCTTGCTTCATTGAAGTTGTAATTGAGGTTATGGTGAGTTAAAATATGGAAGAAATTGTGGAATTGGATGAGTATTGACAAGTTCCATTTTCGACAGCTTCATGTTCATGGAAGTTTGGCTTAATTTTTCATGTAAATGGTGATTTAAAGGGTTGATTAGAGTACTTAAATGTATAAGAGTGTAATTAGCATATATGTGTTTGAATTGAGTATTTGAATAATTGAATTTTAAGGTTTTTGGAAGGAATTGTTAGGGCTTTGTAAATTGAGCAATTCTGTAGCCTTGTGGTGCAATGAAGAGTGTTTAATTTCATGGAAATTGTTTAGTGAATTATGGTACCAAGGATTGAGGAATGTGCATGTAAATGTTATTGGGAAGTATATGTGTCAATTAGGTGTGGTTATGTGTATATACTGTTGAAATTAGACTTTGTAATTCTGAGTTGTATTTAGTGTATTGAGAATTATTATATTCTACCTAAAGTGACCAAAGTGTGATGTGATGAATGGTTATGGTATGATACCAATTCAAAATCGGGTATGAGAAATGAACTTATAGCAAGATGAATGTGCATTTGGTTGGTGTTTGAGCAATGTGTTTAAGAGCAGTATGTAATTGAGCTTATAACCCTAATTGTGTGACCCCAATTGGTTTGAGGCCAATTAGAGGCAAAAATAGACATAAAATAGGTCAACTTTTATGTAGAAATGTTGTCAAAATTATGTCTGAAAATTGCCCGTAAAATTGACCTAATCCGGAATTGCAACCTTGGTAACCCTAAAATTTGACTATATGACCAGTAGCCATTCAAATGGCCATAACTCACTCAAAATAGGTCCAAATAATCTGAAGTTTATACTGTTGGAAAGCTTAGACATAGGGCTACATCTTTTGTGAAGATCACAGAACCCAGAATGCCATTTACCAAGTCAATTTGCTTGCACAAATTTAGTTACAAAATCTACTAGAATTAAGTTAGCCTAAAAATGACCTAAAACTTGCAATGAGGAAGCTATCTGCCCAGCATTAATAAAATGGCCATAACTTGGTCCAAAAAACCCCAAATGACATGAAATTAGTGTGCCAAAATGTCACTAAGACATAACCCTACAATATTGCTCTTTTAACCAAGACCCAGAAATAAAGGGAAATATAGGGTTGAGATCGATTATTTTCCTCCTTCTCTGGCTTACCAGTTGAGGTCGAGATTGAGATCGAATGAGTACTCATTAGCTAGCTAGCCACCTCCCTCATTGATTTCAATTAGTGAGGTTGTAGATTGCTTTGTCGTGGTGTACAACGCGTCATTTATCGAAAATTTTGTGTCATGACCTAAGATGTGTATGGATTGGCAACACTGTGTTTATTAAATTATTTGATAAAATTTTATTATAAATGTGATTTGAAAATTGTGAAATGGGATTGCAAATTGTTTAAATTATGATTTAACTGTGAATCTTATATAATCAGTATTTTAAATTTTTATTGTGCACTACTGAGTAAATTATACTCAGCGATAGCTTATTTTACTGTCGCAGATAAAGCAAATGAGAAAGCAGTAGAGTGGGCTGCTATTGAGATAGAGGACTCTGCTAAATTTTGTACGAGTATTATTTTATACCCAATGTATTTATTTTGATGTAAATATAGTAGTGTTCATATGTATTAATGTAAATTGAGCAGTTGTACAGTAAAACTTATAATAATATTATCTTTTGGATGTTTATGTCTGTAAATTAAATTGTGAATGTAAATTAATTAATTGAATGCATGTTTATGAATTATTTTGAAATTTTTGAGATGATAAATTTTGATTTGAATTGTGGATTTTGAATTGAATTGTTGTTGAGGATGTTGGTTTGAAATACTTTGAGGATGGGGATTGTGCTTGAAAATCATTGGAAGTTCTTTTTACAGGTTTTTGAAGAACTGTTTTCTCAAAATACAGACGGCATTCGGCTGAAATTTTTACAAAAATTGTGAAAAAAATAAAAGTTTTAATACCTGTCAAAAGTGCTCACCACCTTCAAAAAAAGTAAAATTGTTTTAAAATCCCTTTTATTGTATTTAATGGGTTATTGGTAGGTGAAGTTCGTTAATTTATTAAGTATACTACGGGATCGTGTTACGCCTTACGGAGGGGTAAAGTGTCACATGTTTTAGTGGTATTAGAGCATGGTTTTGAACTTAGTTTTGATTGTGAATTTGATTATTTCTTTTGATAAGTACAACAACTTAAGTATCCAAAATTGATACACATGACATATTTACATCATGAATGTGAACTAACTAAAGTCAACCTCCTTGTGTTTGTTATCAGGGAGTAGAAAATTATTGGAATTGGAATGGAAGAAGGAGATCATTCCATGGAACAGTCTATTGAGGCTGAGGTACAAGGGGAAGCCCCAGCACTTTAGAATGTGAGTGGGTCATCCACTCCAGCTCCTCAAGTGCCGCAGTTTCCTGCTCAGCTTACACAGCAGATGGCTGCCTTGTTCTAACAAATGGTTGGGAATTTGCCAACACCATCCCAAACTCAAGCACCAGTAACATAACCATAACCCTGAGTAAGACAGTATGAGAAATTGATTAAGTTTAGGGCTCTAAAATTCAAGGGAACAGTGGATCCACTAGAAGCAGAACAGTGGTTAGAAAGGATGGAACGGGTGTTCAGGAAATTACAATGTGCTGAAGAACTAAAAATTGAATACTCTGTATCACTTCTGAAAGGGAATGCCTATGAATGGTGGAAGACCATCCCCTATAGCATGGTAGAGCCTCCAGTTCTTACCTGGTCAGATTTTCTGAGGGAGTTTGATAGAAGTGGGTCCCTGATGCTTATGTGAATATGAAGTTACAAGAATTCCTGAGTTTAAAACAAGTGAAGAGAACCATAGCAGAGTGTGAGAGAGATTTCTCTCAATTGAGCCACTATGTGGGAAGCCTAGTTTCCACCCCCAGAGATAGGTGTAAGCGCTTTAAGGCCAGGTTAAGGCCTAATTTGAGAATGCAAGTTGTGGGCTTCCGACATTAGAATTTCTCTGAGTTGATCTCATAGGCCCTGGAACTGGAAAGGATAGAACAAAAAGGGGCCACTAAAAAGGGTATGCAAGAGAAAGAGAAGACTGAAAAGGGTATTGGTTAGGCACCTGAAAGTGGTTCAGGGAAGAGGAAGAATTTTAGGGGATCCAGCTCCCATAAATCTGGCAAAGGCAGATTTTCTAGCTAGAGACCACCCCGATCTGGTCAGCAAACCTAGCAGACACCCAGAGGGGCATTATCAGTCCGTCAATGCGAGACCTATGGCAGAACACATGGTGGGGTATGCTTCAAAGCCACAGGCACTTGTTTTAATTATGGAGGGACCAGACATTTTACAAAAGATTGTACCAATCCACGCCGTTCTGGACCATCTACCACATTAGAAGGATCAACCCAAGCCTCTACACCAAGGGGCTCATAGCCTGCTAGCAGAGGTAGAGGTAGTACTCCAAAAAGTCAGAGTAAATCAGCCTGAGCAAGCTCCAGCTAGGGTATAGACAATGAGACAGCGAGAAGAGGATGAGACTTCAGACATAGTTGCTGATACCTTCTTAATCTTTAATCAAGATGTGTATATTTTGTTTGACCCCAGGTCTACACACTCATATGTTAGTGCCAACATTACTTGCCTTATCATTACTTGTGTGAAAATGAATTCTGAGGTGCTAGTAACAAGTTCGCTTGGACAAGAGGTTAGGGTCTACAGAATGTATAGGGATTGTCCTTTGGTGATCCAAGGACATACTTTTTTGTTCGATTTGATAGAAAAGCCCTTCAGATTATGATATCATCTTTGGCATGGATTGGTTAGCTAGGCATCACGCCATGATTGACTGTTGACTGAAGATAGTCACTTTTGGTCTCCCTCAGTATAGTGATGTGGTAATATGCGGGGAGAGGCAACTATTGCTGTCAAACATCATTTCGGCTGCACTAGCAAGAAAAATGATCAGAAATGGGTGTGAAGCTTATCTCGCTCATGTGATAGACAGCCAAGTAGGGAGTCCAGCATTGGGAGATATCCCTATAATATGTGATTTTCCAGATGTATTTCCTGATGAGTTGCCAGGATTACCTCCGGAAAATGAGGTGCAATTTCAAATAGAAGTTATGCCCGGTGTGGATCCAATTTCCAATACTCCGTACAGAATGGCACCTGCTGAATTAAAGGAGTTGAAGGTGCAGTTGCCAGCGTTGCTAAAAAAGGGCTTCATCTGCCCTAGTGTGTCACCTGGGGGAGCGCTAATGTTTGTTAAGAAGAAAGATGGCACTCTCCGCTTATGTATTGATTATCGACAGTTGAATAAGGTGACAATAAAGAACAGATACCCACTACCCCGCATTGACCTGTTTGATCAGTTGAAGGGTGTAGCTGTGTTCTCCAAAATTTACCTGAGATTGGGTTATTACTAGCTGAAGGTGCAAGAGTAGAGTATCCCTAAAACTGCTTTTAGAACTCGATATGGCCATTATGAGTTCATAGTCATGCCATTTAAGTTAACTAATGCTCTAGCTGCTTTTATAGATCTAATGAACACTATCTTCAGACCATACCTCGATCGGTTTATGGTAGTGTTTATTGATGACATTTTGATATATTCGAGGAATGCAGAGGAGCATGATAGACATCTACGGATTGTGCTACAGACTTTGAGGGAGAAACAGCTATATATCAAATTATCAAAATGTGAATTTTGGTTGAAGGAAATCTCTTTCTTGGGACATATTGCGTCAGCTGAAGGGATTAAGGTGGATTCTAGCAAGGTAGAAGCTATCCCTAATTGGAAGCCGCCCAAAAATATTACAGAAGTTTGTAGTTTTCTGGGTTTAGTTGTGTAACACCCCTGTTTGCATAGCCTGGTAGATTTCACTGTTCCGGTGACCAGTGTCAGTCCGGACAATTAAGGGGATTAGAACCATACTTAAGACAACTAGAGAAACCATAAACACCAATAATTAGTGATTTCCAATTAGTTAAGTATAAATAAGAAAAACAGAACATAAGAAGTTAAACGAGCCGAGAGTCACGGCGATGGGTGACCTCCTCGGGAACGACTGCGAAGTCGTTTTAAAATCAATTTTCGAATCGTAAAATGTGACGCCGCGGTCCTTAGGACCATTATGAACACAGTGGAAAAGAGAAAATCACGAAAAGGAACTGTTAAGTCAGTCAAATAATTAGGTTAGGGAGCCGGAAGAAATATGGAATTATTTGCAAACCGGGATGAACCGGCGAGGGGCAATTTGATCAATTGACCAGAGTCGACTCGACCTAATCACAAATAAAATCGGAGAAAAGAAAATTTTCGAATCGAGAATTAAATTAAAGAACTAATAAAAAAAATAAAAAATAAAAAAAAGAAAAGAAAGGAAAATCAAAAAGTAAAAAGGTGATGACATCATGCATGATGTCATTGTAACACCCTCTCGGTAGCAACTCCGTACATTCTACTGTTCCGGTGACCGGTGTCAGTCCGCACAGCTGGAACGTCCAGAAAAATATTTAAACTAAAGTCAGGAACCATAATTAACTCAAATATTAATAAGAAAAATTTAGGAAAAATTTTTGAAATAAAATACAACCAAGTTAAACGAGCCGGTGCCCAAGCGAAGGGTAACTAGAGTGAAGTTGCGGTTCTCGCAACGAGGAGCCCTAGACCCGGGGAAAAATTCATAAAATAATTTTTGGGACTTCAGAGAAGGGTCATTGAGGTTCCTATGGCATTAGAATGCCAAGAAAATATTTAGAAAAAATTTTCAATTGGTACAGACAATTTTGACCCGTTAAGCCAAACGGAGGGCATTTTGGTCATTTCGCCTTCACAGGTGATTTTTGGCTGACTTGTCCAGTTAAGTAAATAATTATTATGATCTAAAATATGAATAAATAATGCTAAAAATTAAATTGAAAATGAGTAGAGAAGAGAAGAAAAAAAAAAGGAAGAAAATACCAATTATGACATCATATGATGTCATTAAACACTTACCCACCAATCACATTTAGTCAACACTTAAATTAACTAATAAAATATGTATAAGAATACAACAAAAGCTTCTAAAATTCCAGCAGCCATCACCTTCACAAAGCTCACCCGTAGCTTTCAAATTCCATAGCCAAACCACCATTGATTTTCAACCAAAGCTTCATTTCTCTCCTCTTTTCACCATAATTCCTCCTACTCCTTTCACTAAAAATTATACCCACACCAAGGAGAAGTGTTTGGCAGCGAAGAAAACAAAAGAAAGTGAAGAATTAACAAGAGAAAATTCTGCCACTAAGGTTAGTGCTATATCTCTCCATTTTTCTCTTTAAATTTGAAGTTAGGTATATGGATTTAGTTAGAAATTCATGAAATCAAAAGAACATATCCATGTATGGACCACTTAAAAATTGTTGGCAGCCTTAGTGATGGAAGTTTTGATGAGTTTTGAATGAATTTAAGTTGTATATGAGTGGTCTTGAACATGAGTATGAGACATAAACATCATTAAGTATGTTGAATTGATGTATGTGTCCAGCCTGTTTGGACTACCATATCTTTGGCTGTGTAGGTCCAATTGGTGTTTGGCCAATTGGACATGAAACTAGACTTATAATGGCACATTTTTGCTGAAGAAACCATGCCCAAAACATGTCACACCCTACTCCTCTATAAGATGTAACATGATCCCGTAGTACACCTAATGAATTACCGTACTTCGCCTACCGATAACCCATTAGATATACTACAAGGGATTTTAAAACAATTTCATGCAATTTAAATCATCGATTAAAATCTGGTGTTATAAAATTTTTTTCAAAATTTCGGCAAAGTGCCGGCTGTATTTTGAGAAAACAGTTCTTCAATCCTGCAAAAGAAAAATGCTCCCAATATATTTTCTCAAATGCAACTTCAGTAACTTTAATTCAATTCACAATTCAATTCTCAATACACAATCAATTCATTTTCAAACTAATCCCATCATAAAGAAATATCTCATTCATTTCAAGACTCAAAATTTATATTACAAACTATTCAGATAATTGAAATCCCAAATTTACATTTACAATAATTTACATTTGATTACATACCAAAATATTTTACAAGAGTTTTATATACAACTGCTCAAATAATTTACATACATATTATTACATGCTTACATCAAAACCTATGTACATGGGTATACCTATGATATACCTGGAGCTTATCCGAATATATCTTCAACGAAATTTACTTACTGCTCTATGCTCTTCTTACTGCGACAAAGATACAAAGCTATCGCTGAGTGGTGAACTCAGTGGTGCACAACTATAATTTAAAACATAGTACAATATACATTGACAAATTTTACAGTAAATAATTTGAGAATCTGAATACTGATCAAATTTCACAACTCAAAATACTCATTGCCAATAATGTAAATCATTTGTATAAATGACTTGGAGCACAAAATTCAATTTATCATATCTTGACTATCCATTTAAGTAATTTCAACAAAATTAATTATACATAAACCATAATTAAAATCACCATTCCTTACCATTCAAAAGCCATTCTGTATCTCAAAAATCATTATGTATCTCAAATATCATATTGTATCTCAAAAGTCATTATGTATCTCAAAAATCATTATGTATCTCAAAAATCATTATGTATCTCAAAAATCAATATGTATCTCAAAAATCATTATGTATCTCAAAAATTAATCTTTATGTATCTCAAAAATCAATATGTATCTCAAAAATCATTATGTATCTCAAAAATTAATCTTTATCTCACTAACTATGCAAGACTAATCCGAAAGGGCCATATTCGATGTGATTCTAACTCCCTATGGTCGGGGAGGTCGAATCTGATTCTAACTCCCTATGGTCGGGGAGGTCGAATCATCGTGCACAGTACCATCACAATAATGAATCTTCCGCAAGGGCCATAACGATAAAATAAACTTAGATCTAACCTCAAATCAGGGAAAAATCTAAGCCTGTGCACGTACCATGGTAATCAAAACACAACTAACTCAATTGTCTTCTCAACAAATGAGAGAGACGGGTAATAACCTAGTCAAGCATCTATAGTGAGATATAAAACAATATCACAATCCTTTTAGTGAGCATAAATCACAATATAATTCGATTCAAAGTCAATTCCAATATCCAATAATTTTTATGCTCAACACAAATCAAATCATAAATTTGCATTTTCCCATGAAAATTACCATCACAATTCAAAACATGTTCTATCACAATTTTCCAAAACATAATTTATTCAATCCATAACAATGCTTAATACTTGTGGAGATACCATTTCACAAAGCTAAATTCATACATACTATAACAATTTTCAGTAATCATTGAATTAAATCCAATGCTTGTTAAAGATAATACATAAGAAAATATGTCATTTAATCATATGAAATATTCAAATAAAATCAGTTAAAAACTAGTTGTGCACAAACACAATTTAAAACAATAATGTACAATAGTCATAATTCATTTCAATTGAAAAATTCAAAAGAAATAGCCGTTGTGCACAAACCTCTGATGTTTGTATCCTGGTCTTGACTCAGTATTTCTTTCTCTTTTGCTGAGTCCTTGCTAACTGAGAAACACAATTTGAAGTGTTTCAGTGCTAAATTAAACTGTCTCTATCGATGGTGTTTGGTAAATAATGCACTGAACTCAATTATTCACTTAATCACCTAATATACCAACCCTCATTGCGTTTTAGGTAAATTAGGTCTTAGTGTCGTTAATATGTCACATTCGATAGGGTTTTAGGTTTGGTACGTTTTACCAAAGTCATTTCCTTGTTTAGTGCATTTTAGTGCAAATTGCTAGATTCCGGGATACTGGTTTGACCTAACCGGACGATCTAGTTCCCTCAGTTTTTGGGTCTCGGTCAAAACTACAAACTTGTAGATCTAGGTCTTATTGCACGCGGGGCAAAATTTCAGGTCAATCCGAGTTAATTAGACCAAGTTATGGTCATTACACTCTTGCTGGTCAATTGGTATCAAATTAGGTCATTTTTAGGTCAATTTGGTCAATTCTGGTTCGGCCAGTTTTTGGACCCGAACTTGTGCAAGCTTTTTGACTTGCTTCTGGTCATTTCTGGGTTTTGGTGTCTTCATAAGACTTGTAGGTATGGGTCTTAACTATCCATGGTTAAAATTTCAGGTCAATTGGACCTGTTTTGAGTGAGTTATGGCCTAAATACTCACTGCTGCCCAATTGGTCATTTTTCAGGTCCTAATTGCACCTAATCCGAATTGGTCATTTTTTTAGGTCACCTTGCAAGCAGAATTTTGGCATGGTTTCTCAATGAAAGTTGGCACATTTTGTGCCTAGTTTCACCTTAAATTGGTCTCATACCAATTGAGGTTACACATTCAAGGTTATAGGCTAAAATATACACTGCCCTCAATATGCATTTCACACCCCAACTTCAAACACACACTTACCTTTGCCATTTGTTTACTTACCTACCAAACTGTTTTGGCACATTACCAAAAGCATTTTCTACATTACATTAGCATTATTTTGGGCAGATTCCAATCACCCTCAACACACCAAATATCATTCACAATTACAATTTCTAAGTACCATTACAAACACACCTAAACATTACAAACTTTACATACACTTTACAATGTTAATTTACATACATATCATCAATCCTTCTAGGTCAATATTCTGCCCACACTTCCTTCAATATATACCATTACTCAAGTGTCCACAAGCTGCCACAAACCATTCTTCAACATCACATTGCCGTCACATATACCAATTCCCATCAAAGTGCATAATTCACCATATAAACATGAAATAATTCACTAAGTTACTAAATCACCATGATTAACATTATTTCTCATCAATTATATGCACAAATACCTCATCAAAAACGTGACTCATGGCTGTCCAAAATGAAAACAACAATAACCCTTCAAACTCAAAATTTTCCTTCACCAATCTAACACCCATAACATGAACATAAACTTTAACAAAGAATTTCTCAAAAATGCAAACTTACCTTTAATTGTAACTTGCTAAACCTTCACCAAACTTCTCAAAATTGGTATCAATATCTTCCTTGTGGTGTGTAGACCATTTTTTGTGAAGGAACTTAAAGGATTGGAGTTGAAATGGAGAGAGGAAATCAAGCTCATGCAAAACATCAATGGTGGATTTTTTTTTCATCTTCATTCACGGCATGGGTTATGGAATGAAGAAGATGACCCTTTTGAGTGGGAAGAATCTGCCCACTAATGAATATATTTAACCATTTTAATGTTCTTAGTGGACCACTAAACAAATTAAATCATATTTTAAGGTAAACTTTCACTTAATCCCACATTAAGCCCTTGATTTTAGTTATTTGTATTAGGTACCACTAAACTAATTTTTCATTTTATTTTCCAAGTGTAATATTAATTATTTTTAATGGACATTTAGGTCAAAAGAAACTTCGGGATGTCAAATGACCATAATGCCCCTGTTCGGGTTACGTTCCCGATTTTTCAGAATAATCGTATTTTGTCCTGCTTTTTCTATTTCTCACTTTTCTTTGTACTAATTATTTAATTTTTCTTTGATCTTTCTAATGATATTTCTTCTTCAACAAGGGTCTATTTAAGTCCTAAAAATGTTTTCCAGGGTTCCCCGCAGTCCAGGGCTAGTCAACGGTCCACGCCGTGACTTCCCAGTGCGGTCACCCATCGTTAGGTTTCCTACTGCTTAACTTGATTACCTTTCTTTGCTATTATTTTTCCTTTGTTTTTCTTGTATTTTCTTTTCTTGTATTTCATTATTTTATGTCTCCTCCCTCATGTCAAAGTGTAGTTCTAGGCATCCTAGCTGTCCGGACAGCACTGGTCACCGGAACAGCAGAACGCACTACCGAACTTTGGGGTGTTACACAAAAGACCAAAGCAAGTGGACCAAAAGTTGGCCCCAATCCGGATACCCTGTAAGCCAATTCTGCAGAATGACCAAATGAACAGTAACTGTTCATTTGGCCATAACTCACTGTAGGAATGGTCAATTGACCTGAAAGTTTTACAGCAACAAGATAAGACATAGAAAAACAACTTTCATGAAGAAACCTACCCCAAATTATGACCAGAACCTATCCAACAAGGCAGTGGCAGTCACTGTTCATGATACTGTAGATTTGGTAAATTCTGCAGAATTGAAATCCGGCCAGCTGTTGTTTTTGGACCATATCTGGAGCTACAAAACTCCAAATGGAGTGATTCAAAATAAGAAATTCAACTAGACAAAATAAGGAACAACTTTCATGTTTACCATTTCCTCAAATTCCCACTGCAACAGGACCCAATGGAACAGTAAAGTTGGGTCACAAAAACTAAAAATTCTGCTCTCTTGGTTTTAGGTTTGGAAATGGATTTGGAGGTTAATTTCAACAAGTTTTAAATGTAAAATGTGGTACATTGGGAGTGTTAAAACCAATGTACCTATTTTCCATCCAAAAGTCAACATTTTTGTTGACCAATGAGGTGAATAGTGACACCAAAAATTGAAATTTAAAATGTGAAATTAGAAATGCATCTAGGGGACTTTAAATTGCAATTGGCAATTAATACTAGCAAATGTAAAACTCAAAATGTGGGATCTTGGTGTAATTAGAACTAATATATCCATTAAGTAGAAAAAGTCAACATTTTGGTTGACTAGTAAGGTGAATAGTAGTCAAAATAATTAGCAAATTAAGATGAAGACCTAGAACCAATTCTAAGCTTAATGCTTAGAATGGTATGACAAATTTAGACTATGCATCTTCGTCAAAATTGTTAAAAGGAAATTAAGAGCATAAATTTGAAGTCCATGAAATTTTCATGGATTACTGGACACATGAAAAATAAGTCATCTAATTGATGTAAATAGATAGTTAGGGCTTATATGCCCATCACAAATGGAATTCATAAAATATTAATAACTCAACTTGAAATATAAAATTTGCAATTACATAAGTAGATTCTTGAATGTATAAATGAGAAAAGGAAAAATGTTTTGAATACAATGGTACATGTGAACCATTGTTTAGAATTGTGATTAATATGAATAACATAAAGAATGAATAAATGAACCATATTAATGTATGAATGAGACATTAGTTCTCATTATTGTAGAAAGGAGAAGTATTTTGAGTAAAATGGTATAAAAGGATAATTGATGTGAATTGTGATCATATAAATGATCAAATGAATGTATGAATTATAATTGAAATTTATCATGAAATAATAAACTCATAAAACACAATATATTAATATTTAATGATATTATGTGCCCTTGTATTGCCTAGACATGTGTGTCAGATTGGATAGTTTGGCATGCCAATAGGGTATTGTTTTAGCAGTACTGCGAAAGGCTTTATGCCTGTATTCATGGCTTTATGCCCACATTCATGGCATTATGCCAACATTCATGGCTTCTACGCCCGATTATGTGTTATCATGGCTTTCTAGCCATACTGACTACATACGTGGTTGACGTTCTGCGTCCCATGGTATGACGGCCCGAGGCACCAAGGTGTCCAGTGCCAATGACCCGTTATCCAGTTTAGTCAGCTTGTCATAGGTTACTTGGGCAGTGAAATTTATTGAAATAAGTTAAGAATATTAGCAATTAAAAATATTAGATATGAAATAAAAGAAATGAGTAAGATGACTTAAAATAAATTAGAATAGTTATTTATTAGAAAGAATCGAAATGAACTGGACAGATATTAAAATTTACTTATTATGAGATAATCTGAGACAAATAATAATATAAGCATAAATTTATTATTTTCAGATCATTTTTTTTTCTTGTACATTATTACTGTACATTGGCGAAATAAACGCTTCCAAAGAAGACTAAATTAGGATAAAACATATTAAATTTTAGAAACCGCATGTGAAGTATAAATAGATCTTAATTATTTGAATGATGTTTTATTTCTATCTTTATTTGTATATTATTTCCTTGTTATATTATTGCACCACTAAGCAGCAATGCTTAGCGCGATAGAATTGTTTCCTCGCGCAGGTACTGAAGCTAGAACCCACTGGACGTTTGACTGAAAATTTTGAGAGTTCAGATCTGCAGAGTGTCAAAGGTTATCACCTCCTCAGCAATGCATGTAGATAGGGCTTACATTAAGCATATCATGTATTTTGTGTATGTTAATTATTTCTTATATTGTAATATAAATTAGCAAATTGTAATTAATTTGTATATCATGTAAATTATGAAATTTTGTAATTATTTTGTAAATTATGTAAATTAAGGAAATTTGAAAATTTTGCTTATGTAAATTGAGAATGTTTACATATGAATTGAGTACGAATGGAAATGTATGGAAATGATTATGAAATTGAGTTATATGAATGAGATGTGAATTATGAAAAAATTATGAGAATGATTGATGAGATAATTATGATTAGCATGGATAAGATTTTATTTTGGAAATATTATTGAAATTTTCAAACAGGTAAATAGTAAAATACGTCAACTGGTAATAAAATAGGGGAAACTCTACTGGTTTCTCCATCGAAGAATAATTAATATTAAAATATAATGAGATCAAAATATGAAAGGAATAAAGTAAGATAAGATAGGGTGCTCTGGCACCGAATGTAGCACACTTTGCTCGGCTACACTGTAGTCGGGTGAGGGGTGTTACAGTCATAAACAAATTAATTAAATTATTTATTAAATTGATTTGTGGTCTTCCATAAGCCAAGTTTATAAAATAAAAGAAAAGAAAAAAAAATGGTCATCTTCCCACTTTCCCGTCCACACTCTTTCTCTCTCTCTTTTCTCCTTTGTTCCTCCACAGCCATGAAAAATCAAGCTTTTAAAGCTTGAATCAACCCCATAAATCCCACAAATTTCTTATGTAAATCTAATTGTTTGATCTTGACAAGCTTATTGAGAACAAAAAGAAATAAGAAATTAGAAGAATTGGAGCTTTTGGAAAAAACTTCAATTGAAGTAAGTTGATCCAACCTTTTCTTTAAGTAAAAATGTTTGAATTAGAGTAGAAATGGATAGAATAACATGAAAAATTGAGAAAATTATGTATGAGAACAAAGATGTAAATTTCAGCCAGCCATGGGATTGTGAAGTGTTGATATGTTTTAGTTCAAGTAAATGTGTGTACAAGCCTAATTGAGCAAGTAGATGTGATTGGCACACTTTGATTTGATGAATTTTAATAAATTAGAAATTAGGATTTGAATGTTAGGGTTTGTGAACCAAAATTTGGAGAAATGAGTAAATGGCATGTTTGACCTAGTGTGAGGTGAAAAATGGTCAATAATGACCAAAAGAGATGTGTTTGAATTGTTGGAAGTGAAGCCAAATTCAGAGGTTGCATGGTCATGCTGCTGGCAGTATGACCAACCCAACTTTGAAGGACCAATACAAGTCCAATTGATATGCCACCAATTGGGGATGAAAATAGACATAAAATGACACAATTTTCATTAAGGAACCATGCCCAAAAACTGACCAAAACTTAGTGAACCAATTGACCAAAGTGAAATGAGAGTAGGCTGCCACTGCACAAACTGACCAAATGAACAGTAATTGTTCATTTGGTCATAACTCGAACTAGGAAGGTCAAAATGACCTGAGATTTTACCATTAATTAGATAAGATATAGATCTAAAACTTTCATGAAGAACACCACCTCAAATTATGCCATTAACCTAATCAAATTATTGAGCAAAGTTGAGTTACTGAACCTGCAAAACTGCAGATTTCCATTTGAACAGTAAAGTTCCAATGGTTATAACTCTCTCTAGAAAACTCCGATTTAGGCGATTCTTGAACCGATGGAAACCTAAGACATAGTAAAACATTTTTTATGAAGGAAATTAGACCAAATTATGGACTTAACTTGATCAAATTACTGAACAAAGTTGGATAAAAAATCTACCAGAACCTAAATTGCAGTATGAACAGTGCACGTGAACAGTAATTGTATTATGGCTATAACTTGAGCTACAAAACTCCAATTGGGGTGATCAAAAAATGAGAATACACTTAAGACAATAAGGAACATTTTCTATGAAGGAAGGTTTGCCAAATTCTAACAGTAGATTGACCAATGGAATAGTGCAACTAGGAGCACCAAAACTAAAATTTGACAATTTTGCAAAAAGAACTTAAGCTTTGAGAAAATGACCAAAACCAACAAGTTTGGTGACCAAAATGTGGTATGTGGGTGAAGTTGGAGTTTCCATACCTATTAAGCCTTAAAAAGCAAACAATTTGACTTGAATAGTGTAGTGAATAGTAACCCGAAATACAAAAACTTCGAGAACGTCGAAATTAGTACATTAAAGCTAGGTAAAAATGAAGTGAAATTTATTTTTGGATTTATGCTAAGTTATGGTACTGAAACACTGTGAAACTGTGTGTTTCAGCTGAAAATGACTTGGAAATTCGAAGAGACTGAGTCAAGGCTTCAAGGCGACTCAAGTCAGGTTTGTGCACAATAAGAATTGTTTAAATTTTTTAATTTCAAAAATTTGACTTCTTTGATTAATTATGTACTGTGTTGCCATTTTATAACCGTATTTGTGACTTTGGAAATTGATTAGATTTCTCATAAATTGTTTGAATAAATTGTTTTGAATTGATTTTATGTTCACACTTAGCATGACAGTATCACATTATTCCTCCTCCATTTATGGGGTTGAGATCGTTTATTTTCCTCCCTCTCTGGCTTGCCAGTTGAGGTTGTAGATCGGATGAGTACTCATTAGCTAGCTAGCCACCTCCCTCATTGACTTTGATTAATGGGGTTGAGATTGCTTTGTCGTGGTGTACAACGCGGCATTGATCGGAAATTTTGTGTCATGGCTTAAGTTGTGTATGACTTTGGCAACACTGTGTTTATAAAATTGTTTGACTAAACTGTGTTTAATAGATTATTTGACAAAATGATGTTATTATGAACTTTAATATTTGTGAAATGTGATTGAGAAACATTTAAATTGTGTTTGGCAATGAATGATTTATTTATTGCATTTTAAATTTTTATTGTGCACCACTGAGTATTTTTATACTCAGCGATAGCTTATTTTACTGTCGCAGATAAGAGCAAGGAGAAAGCAGCAGAGTGAGCTGTTGTTAAATCGAAGACTACTCTGACCATTTTGTACGGGTATTATTTTATACCCTTGTAGATAATCTTGATGTAAATATAAAAATGTTGTATGTATCAATGTAGTTGAGCAGTTGTAAATAAATTGTAATAATATTACTTTGGATTTTCTTCTGTAAATTTAATATTTGTACATATAAATTTCCTGCTTTATGCTTTGTGAATGGAAATATTAAATATTTTGAGATGAGAAATCTTGAATTGTATTGTGAAATTATTTTGAAGTGTGTTGAATTGAGTTGATTGAGTTATTGAAGGTTGGGAGTTGTGAAATATTTTTGGAAGTGTTTTTTTTAGGTAATTGAAGAACTGTTTTCTCCAGTTTTCAAACGGAACTCTGTCAAAATTTTTATAAAATTTGAGGTAAAATTTAAAATGGACAAAATTTTTACTAGTATTTAAGCTTTGAATAAATGGTTTTTAATTCTCACTAAAATGCTCACCACTTCCAAAATGAAAGAAAATCGTTTTAAAATCCCTTGTAGGGTTCTTAATGGGTTATCGGTAGGCGAAGTTCGGTAGTTCATTAAGTATTCTACGGGATCATGTTATGCCTTACGGAGGGGTAAGGTGTGACAAGTTGGATACTATCGACGTTTTATTAAGGGATTTTTTATGTTCGCTTTTCCACTAACCAAGCTTCTTTGAAAAGATGTGAAATTTCAGTGGACAGATAAATGCCAGTAGAGTTTTAACGAATTGAAAAGATGTTTGATTGAAGCTTCAGTCTTGACTTTACCTACCCCGAGTAAAGAATACACAGTTTATAGTGATGCTTCTCATAATGGGTTAGGCTGTATACTGATGCAAGATCGAAATGTCATTGCATATGCATCTTGCCAGCTGAAGCTGCATGAGAGGAACTACCCGACACATGATTTGGAGTTTGCAGCTATTGTATTTGCTCTTAAGATTTGGAGACACTGCTTGTATGGGGAGAAATGCTACATTTACACAGATCATAAGAGTTTAAAGTATCTGGGCACTCAAAAAGAGTTGAATTTGAGATAGAGGAGATGGTTGGAACTAATAAAAGACTATGATTGTCTGATAGACTATCAGCCAGGGAAAGCAAATGTGGTGGCTAACGCCTTAAGTCGTAAGAGTATGGCAAGTCTTAGAGTTTGTCCTTTGTCTATGGTACATGAGTTGTAAGCACTAGAAGCTAGTTTGGAGGTCGGTGATGAGGGACAGATGATAGTTGCATGGCAAGTGAAACCAGTGTTGATTGATCAAATTAAAATGGCTACTCAGAATGATGAGAAATATCAGAAGCTACTGGAAGAAGTCCGGTAGGGCAAGAAAACCGAATTCTCAGTGAGAGATGATGGCCTACTGCTACAACAGGGCAGAATGTGTATTCCTAATGATGTTGACTTGAGGCAAATCTTTATGAAGGAAGCACATGAGTCTCCTTTTGCTATGCACTATGGTGGTACTAAGATGTACAGAGGGTTGAAAGAGCATTACTGGTGGATGGGTATGAAAAAGGATATAGCTGATTTTGTCTCCAAATACCTAACTTGTCAGCAAATGAAGGCAGAACATCAAGTCCCAGCTGGTTTACTACATCCATTGCCGGTACCTGAATGGAAATGAGAATGAATAACTATGGATTTTGTAATGAGACTTCTTAAAACAAAGAAGAGTCATGATGCAGTACGGGTCATAGTGGACAGATGAACCAAATCTGCTCATTTTCTACCAGTTCGAATGGACTATAGCTTAGAGAGATTGGCCAAGCTGTAGCTTGATGAGATTGTGAGACTACATGGAGTGCTAGTATCAATTGTATCTGACAGAGATCCTAGGTTCACTTCTAGATTATGTGGTAGTCTTCAAAGAGCCCTAGGAACTAGATTGAACTTCAGTACGGCACTCCACCATAGACAGATGGGTAGTCTAAGAGGGTAATTCAGATATTGGAGGGTATGCTATGGGCTTGTGTGATTGAATTTGAAGGTAGTAGGGATACACACTTGCCTTTGATTGAGTTTGCTTACAACAACAGCTACCAATCAAGCATTGGGATGCCTCCATATGAATCTTTGTGTGGCAGAAAGTGCATAACTCTACTATGTTGGGATGAATAGGTGGAAGAAAGATGATTGGGCCAAAAATTATTTAGCAGACAGAGGAAAATATCAGATTGATCAGAGATCGACTCAAGGCTGCATCAGACCGTCAGAAGTCCTATATTGATCTGAAGAGAAGGGATATTGAATATGTAATGGGTGATAAGGTATTCCTCAAAGTTTTCCCTTGGAATAAAATTATGAGATTTGGCAGGAAGGGAAAACTAAGTCCTCGTTTCATTAGACCATATGAGGTTCTGGAAAGAGTAGGTCCTCTAGCATATCGATTGGCACTACCTTCAGAGTTGGAGAAGATACATAATATCTTCCATGTGTCTATTTTAAGAAGCTATAGATCTGACCCATCTCATGTACTATATGTTGAAGAGATTGAGGTAAATCAAGACTTCTCATATGAGGAAGAACCCATAGAGATTTTGGCATATGAGGTGAAACAGCTGAGGAACAAGCAGATCCCACTAGCGAAAGTGCTGTGGAACCATCATTCAGGCCAGGAAGCTACTTGGGAACAAGAGGAGGATATGAGAAGGAAGCACCCACAGCTGTTCAGAAACTGATGCCAAGTAAAATTTCAAAATGAAATTTATTTTAAGGGGAGGAGAATTGTAACACCCCTACATTAAGTAGTGCATTCTACTATTCCGATGACTGATGTCTGTCCGGATAGTTAGGATTTCAGGAATTATGCTTAAATGTTAGTGAAGAGACATAAAATGATGAAATACATGATAAGAAAATACAAGAAAAATAGAGAAAAAATAAGAGCAATGAAATGTAATTAGGTTAAATGAGCCAAAAACAGTAGTGATGGGTGACCGCACCGAGAAGTTACGGCAAGGACCGCTGACTAGCCCTGGACCACGGGGAACCCGGAAAAATATTTTCGGGGCCTAATTAAAGGTCTACTAAGGTATAATTGACATTGGCAATGTCAAAGAAAATTTAGTAAGTCAATATAAATATAAACGAAAATTAAAGAAGTCGGCGAGTCAAGAAGTTAATTGGTAGCACTGAAAAATTTGAAATGCAACACGAAGAGGGGCATTTTAGTCATTTGACACCTAGAGTGGACTTTTGACCTAAATTTGCATTAAAAATAAATGGTATTAAATTTTTAAAATCTCATGAAAAATGAAATTAAAAATAAAGTGCAATTAAAAGAGAAATGGGGGAATTAATTTCAATTATAAAACTTTGGAATATAATAAGATTTAATATTGACTTAGTGGAACACTATGGACCATATAAAAGCATAAATCAACAGATTTCTCCGCTAATTTTCTGCATCACTTTCTTCTTCCTCACAAGCTCAACTTGGCTGTGTAACACCCCAAAGTTCGGTAGTGCGTTCTGCTGCTCCGGTGACCAGTGTTGTCCGGACAGCTAGGATGCCTAGAACCGTACTTCAATATGAGTGAGGAGACATAAAATAATGAAATACAAGAAAAGAAAAACAAAGGAAAAATCATGGCAAAGAAATGTAACCGAGTAAGTGAGCCGGGAAACCTAGCGTTGGGTGACCGCACCGGGAAGTCACGGCGTGGACCGTTGACTAATACTCAATTTGCGGAAACCACGGAAAATATTTTTAGGACTTAAATAGAACCTTATTGAAGTATAAATCTCATTAGAAAGATTAAAGAAAAATTAAATAATTAGTACAAAGAAAAGTGAGAAATCGAAAAAAACAGACAAAATACGGTGTTACCGAAAAATCGGGAAAGCCACCCGAACAGGGGCATTATGGTCATTTGACATCCCGAAGTGTCTTTTGACCTAAATGTCCATTAAAAATAATTAGTATTACACTTAGAAAATGAAATGAAAAATTAATTTGGTGGTACCTAAAATAAATAGTGGAAATCATGGGTTAAATGTGGATTATGGGAAAGTTAACTTAATATATGATTTAATTCTTCTTAGTGGACCACTATAGGATTAATTTAATATTGAAATGTGGCTGATATGGTCCACTCACCATCTGAAATTCCATTTTCCTCATATTCTCTCAAGAATGCCGAATTGAAGAACACAAAACCTCCATGGCCGTTTTGGGCAAAGCTTGATCCATCCTCCATTTTCAACTCCATTCTCTTAGTGTCCTTCATTAAACTTTGTCTACACATCACAAGGAAGATATTGATACCAATTTTGAGAAGTTTGGTGAAGGTTTAGCAAGTTACAAATAAAGGTAAGTTTGTATTTTTGAGAAATCCTTTGTTAAAGTTTATGTTCATGTTATGGGTGTTAGTTTGGTGAAGGAAAATTTTGAGTTTGAAGGGTTATTGTTGTTGTCATTTTGGACAGCCATGGTCACGTTTTTTATGAGGAAATTGTGCATATAATTGTTGAGAAATAATGTTGTTCATGGTGATTTAGTAACCTAATGATTTAATGCATGTATATATGGTGAATTATGCACTTTGATGGGTATTAGCATATGGTATGGCAATGTGATGTTGATGAGTGATTTGTGGCAGCTTGTGGACACTTGAGAAAGGGTGTATATTGAAGGAAGTGTGGGCAGCATATTGATCTAGAAGGATTGATGTTAAGTATGTAAATTAAAGTTGTAAAGTGTATGTAATGTTTGTAGTGTTTAGGTGTAATTGTAATGGTACTTAGAATTGTGATTGTGAATGATAATTGGTGTGTTGATGGTGATTGGAATCTGCCCAAAATAATGCTAATGTAATGTAGTAAATGTTGTTGGTAATGTGCCAAAACAGTTTGGTAGGGTATGGAAGTAAACCTTGCAAGGTAAATAATGTGTTTGAAGTTGGGGTGTGAAATGCATATTGAGGGCAGTGTATATTTTGGCCTATAACCTTGAATGTGTAACCTCAATTGGTGTGAGACCAATTTGGGGTGAAACTAGGCACAAAATGTGCCAACTTTCATTGAGAAACCATGCCAAAATTCTGCTTGCAAGGTGACCTAAAAATTTGACCAATTCGGATTAGATGCAATTAGGACCTGAAAAATGACCAATTGGGCAGCAGTGAGTGTTTAGGCCATAACTCACTCAAACCAGGTCCAATTGACCTGAAATTTTGACCAAGAATAGTTAAGACCCATACCTACAAGTCTTATGAAGACACCAAAGCCCAGAAATGACCATAAGCAAGTCAAACAACTTGCACAAGTTCGGGTCCAAAAACTGGCCGAACCAGAATTGACCACTTTGACCTAAAATTGACCTAAAATGGTACCATTTGACCAGCAATAGTGTAATGACCATAACTTGGTCTACTTAACTCGGATTGACCTGAAATTTTGCACGCGTGCAATAAGACCTAGATCTACAAGTTTGTAGTTTCGACCGAGACCCAAAAACCGAGGAACTAGATCGTCGTTAGGTCAAACCAGTGTTCCGGAATCCAGCAATTTGCATTAAAATGCACTAAACAAGGAAATGACTTTGGTAAAACATACCAAACCTAAAACCCTATCGAGTGTGACATATTAACGACACTAAAACCTAATTTACCTAAAAGCATCGAGGGTCGGTATATTAGGTGATTAAGCGAATAATTGAGTTGATGCATTATTTACGGACCCCATCGATAGAGACAATTTAATTTAGTCTTGAAACACTTCAAATTGTGTTTCTCGATTAACAAGGACTCGACAAAGGGAAAGAAATCGAGTCAAGACCAGGAGACAAATATCAGAGGTTTGTGCACAACAACTGTTTCTTTTGAATTATTTTCAATGGAAATAAATATTGACTGTTTGTATATCATTGTTTTAAATTGTGGAAATGTGTTTGATGGACACTTATTGATTGAAAAATATTGTGAATGGTTTGAAACTGTGAAAAACTATTTGAATGACATTGATGGATACTTATTGATTGAAAAGCACTGTAAATGGTTTGAAACCACAGCTATCATGTATATTGATTGTATTCCTCTCTAGCTTGTCTAGTGGGATGAATTGAATTCCCTCTCTGGCTGAAGTGTTGAGGTGTGTGCCTGTTGAGGACGAATAGAATGACTACTCATATTTTTGCTAGCTAGCCATGTTATTCCTCATTAGTCATCGACTTTTGGGATGAATTGAATACCTCATTAGCCATCGGCTTTTGGGATGAATTGAATTATGGATCATGATTAAGCTGTGTGTGATTTATTGATATGTATTGTGAGATTGTGAAATGGATTTAAACTCTCATTGACATATACTGTCTTTTGAATTCAAACCTGATCTGACTTATGGAAAATTATTGTGATATTGAGAAATGGAGTTTAAATTCTTGTTGACAATTATTGTCTTGAATTTAATTATGATTTTAAGTATCCACTATTTACATGACTTATGAATTATGATTTAAATTGGATTTGGTTAATGTTATGCACCACTGAGACATTGTCTCGTGATAGCTTTATTCTTTGTCGCGGTAGAGAGACCAGCAGGCACTAGACTAATTGCATATACATCCAGCGAGGGATTACCTGGTATATTGAGTATACCGCTTTTGCTTTTTGTACTGTAATGTATGACACTGTATGTACATATTGTATTTGGTTTTGAGCAGTTGTAAATTAAATTGTACCTTGAAGTTGTAAATTAATTATGAGTGTTTTGGATTGTAAAAGTTGTATTATATTTCCTTATCTCAGACTTTGAAAAGTTTCTATGGAATTGAGTTGATAAATTGTTGTGTTGAGAAATGTATTGGAGTTGAGATTTGGGAAAATTATTGAAGTGCTTTTTACAGGTTTTCTGAAGAACTGTTTTGTCCAAAATACAGATGGCACTCTGCCAAAATTTTTACAGAAATTCCAAATAAACCAAATGAGTTAGTGGTTTCACTTCAGTCCACCAAAGTTTTTAATACCTGTAAATAGTGCTCACCACTGTAAAAGAAGTAAGAAAAGTTTTTAAAATCCCTTGTAGTGTATTTAATGGGTTATCAGTAGACGGAGTTGGTAATTCATTAGGTATACTACGGGATCATGTTATGCCTTACAGAGGGGTAGGGTGTGACAGGCTGAACCAAAGCTCTCCCAAAAGCCATCCATGGCCGCCCACCTTTCAAGCCTAAATCTCCATGATGAAGCCATCATTTCCCTGTTAGTAGTATGCCTTAGAGCATATCATTTAGTATGTATCTTGCACATATTTTTATTAATAAAAGGCATTTCCACTTTTCCATTTACATAATATATTTATGTGTAATAGAAAAGGTCCATTGATATTTTGTTAGAAATATTATTCTTAAGTTGTTAAGAATATGAGTGACAATATTTCTAGCACAAAGTATCATAAATAGGTTCACAATCGAGAATACTTCATAATAAGGACATGACTTATCCAGAAAGATTGTATTCATGTTTGTTCCCAAGTTATTTATATGAGATATAAATAAGATGGAATGGTGAGTCTCATGCCATATAACAAACATGATAGGCACTTATAAATGATAAGTAGGTCGAATCAGTGACACTTATGACAAGCACATGGAGTTTACTCTTGCTAATGTTTTGTCATAAATCATATTAGTGTATATAATCTTTAGACCTGATATAGCGCAGTTATCTTGTATATAGGTAGTTTGAGTTTGATACTGCTTTCATACTTGTACTATGTATGGGTATATGGGCATGTTTTGGCTCCTACTAGTTATATATGGAGGTAGGTGTTGATCAAGATGGAATATGTTCCTCTAAGTAAATAGAGATAAAATCCTATGTTCATTTAATTGTTCTTGATGTTTCAAGTTCCTGGCCACGACAGATAGATTTATTTAGAAAAGAGTTTCTGATGAGAAAATCTTTTAATCAAGAACTAGAATTAAAAGAGAACATAATATTCATAGCAAATGGAGTTTGACATAAACCATGACTCCAGCTTGAGTTGGGATTTTGTAACAGAGAGATTCTAGTGCATGGTAACATATGATTATAGGTTCATTTAAGGTAAACCTTATTACTAATTGGGTGGCCATGGCATGCTATGCTAGGTGTTAACCATGGTCTATGAGGTTCATAAAATGATTTAGAGAAATCATTTATGGTAAGAAAGAGTTCTGATGATATTAAGAGTTGATATCATGTCTCATTGCCAATTAGTGATGAGCCCAGTAAGTCACACACATACACAAGTTATCACATATTTAAATATATTTTAATTAATTAATTAAAGAGTTTAATTGATTAATTAAATAGGTTTGGTTTGCAATTAAATTGCAAAGTCCCTAGCATGACTTGAAACCAAATCTAGATTATTGGATATATAGTATAAATTAAATTTATATTTAAAGTGTTTAAATATAAATTTAATTAATGAGAAATTAATTAATAGAGATTAATTAATTAATTTATATTTGATATAAATTAATTAGAAGAATAAAAATAATTATTTTGGGTTAAGAACTCAAAATTAAAACACAGGGGCATTTGGGTCATTTCACAGTGTGACATGTGGCTCCATGAGATGGTGACACATGGGATTACACATAAGCTTGCCAAATGTTTTTTAATCATGTAAGATGATTAAAATCAAGATTAAATATAGGTTTGACACTTGGCACAATGTGATTGGGTCACTTAAACCTAGAGCTAATCAAAGGGTGACATGTGGCAAGGGTTTAATATGTTAACCTAGCTATTTAAGTGTGGTTATGAAAAGAAAAAATAACCAGCAGCCACTCCTCTCCTTTGTCACGCCACTTTGAGGCTTTTTATCTATTCTTCTTCATCTCTCATCAATTCAAAGAGATTAGCCATCAATCTCTTGAATTAAGAATACTAGAAATTGTTTCTAGTGTCCTGTTTGCATCTCTAATCTCTTAAAAGGCAGAACTTGAATTTCTAATTGATAGAAAAAGCTTAGAAGCTGTTCAAGGGCTGCCATAGGTGTTCTTGGTGTGGACAAGCTAGAGGGATAACATCTGGTGTCCTGAAGACGAATCTCAAAGGCGCAGACATGCTGCAGTGCATCAAGAGGTTAGTGTAATCGTTCTTGATTTAATCTAGGGTTGTAAAATTAATCTGATTAATTTTAAAATCTTAAATGGTAAATACAGATCCAAAAACATATTAAAAGAGTTTTAATATGTTGTTTATCATTGAAATCAAATAGATAAAAATATATCTTGCATGGTGCATGTGACCCTAGGTGAAAATTTTTGAATTCAATGGTATAAACTTGTGTTTTTCACGCTTCCGTTCCTTCATTCCCCAACTTTTCTTCATTAAAGTTTATCCCCACCTTGCAATGAAGAAGTTGATAGTAATTTTAAGAGGTTTTGGTGAAGTTTGGTTATGCTTCAAAAGAGGTAAGTACATGTTTTTCCTTGATTGCTTCATTAAAGTTGTAATTGAGGTTATGGTGAGTTATAATATGGAAGAAATTGAGGAATTGGATGAGTATTGACAAGTTCCATTTTTGGCAGCTTCATGTTCATGGAAGTTTGGCTTAACTTTTCATGTAAATGGTGATTTAAAGGGTTGATTAGAGTACTTAAATGTATAAGAGTGTAATTAACATATATGTGTTTGAATTGAGTATTTGAACAATCGAATTTTGGGGTTTTTGGAAGGAATTGTGAGGGCTTTGTAAATCAAGCAATTCATCAACCTTGTGGTGCAATAAAGAGTGTTTAATTTCATGGAAATTGTTTGGTGAATTTGTTAGTAGGATGCCCTAGAGCATATCATTTAGTATGTATCTTGTGCATAATTTTATTAATAAAAGGCATTTCCACTTTTCCGTTTACATAATATATTTATGTGTAATAGAAAAGGTCCATTGATATTTTGTTAGAAATATTATTCTTAAGTTGTTAAGAATATGAGTGACAATATTTCTAGCACAAAGTATCATAAATAGGTTCACAATTGAGGATACTTCATAATAAGGACATGACTTATCCAGAAAGATTGTATTCATGTTTGTTCCCAAGTTATTTATATGAGATATAAATAAGATGGAATGGTGAGTCTCATGCCATATAACAAACATGATAGGCACTTATAAATGATAAGTAGGCCGAACCAGTGACACTTATGACAAGCACATGGAGTTTACTCTTGTCAATGTTTTGTCATAAATCATATCAGTGCATATAATCTTTAGACCTGAGATAGCACAGTTATCTTGTATATAGGTAGTTTGAGTTTGATACTGCTTTCATACTTGTACTGTGTATGGGTATATGGGCATGTGTTGGATCCTGCTAGTTATATATGGAGGTAGGTGTTGATCAAGATGGAATCTGTTCCTCTAAGTAAATAAAGATAAAATCCTATGTTCATTTAATTGTTCTTGATGTTTCAAGTTCATGGCCAGGACAGATAGATTTATTCAGAAAAGAGTTTCTGATGAGAAAAATCTTTTTAATCAAGAACTGGAATTAAAAGAGAACATAATATTCATAGCAAATGGAGTTTGACATAAACCATGACTCGGCTTGAGTTGGGATTTTGTGTGAGAGATTCTAGTGCATGGTAACATATGAATATAGGTTCATTTAAGGTAAACCTTATTACTAATTGGGTGGCCATGGCATGCTATTCTAGGTGTTAACCATGGTCTATGAGGTTCATAAAATGATTTAGAGAAATCATTTATGGTAAGAAAGAGTTCTAATGATATTAAGAGTTGATATCATGTCTCATTGCCAATTAGTGATGAGCCTAGTAAGTCACACACATACACAAGTTATCATCTATTTAAATATGATTTAATTAATTAATTAAAGAGTTTAATTGATTAATTAAATAGGTTTGGTTTGCAATTAGATTGCAAAGTCCCTAGCATGACTTGAAACCAAATCTAGATTATTGGATGTATAATATAAGTTAAATTTATATTTAAAGTGTTTAAATATGAATTTAATTAATGAGAAATTAATTAATAGAGATTAATTAATTAATTTATATTTGATATAAATTAATTAGAAGAAGAAAATAATTATTTTGGGTTAAGAACTCAAAATGAAGACACAGGGGCATTTTGGTCATTTTATAGTGTGACACGTGGCACCATGAGATGGTGACACATGAAATAACACATAAGCTTGCTAAATGTTTTTTTTTTAATCATGTAAGATGATTAAAATCAAGATTAAATATAGGTTTGACACTTGGCACAATGTGATTGGGTCACTTAAACCTAGAGCTAATCAAAGGGTGACATGTGGCAAGGGTTTAATGTGTTAACCTAGCTATTTAAGTGTTGTTATGAGAAAATAAAACACAACCAGAAGCCTCTCCTCTCCTTTGTCACGTCACTTTGAGGGTTTTTATCTCTTCTTCTTCATCTCTTATCAATTCAAAGATATTAGCCATCAATCTCTTGAATTAAGAACACTAGAAATTGTTTATAGTGTCCTGTTTACATCTCTAATCTCTTAAAAGGCAGAACTTGAATTTCTAATTAATAGAAAAAGCTTTAGAGGCTGTTCAAGGGCTGCCATAGGTGTTCTTGGTGTGGACAAGCTAGAGGGACAACATCTGGTGTCCTGAAAATGAATCTCAAAGGTGCAGACACGCTGCAGTGCATCAAGAGGTTAGTGTAATCGTTCTTGATTTAATCTAGGGTTCTAAAATTAATCTGATTAATTTTAAAATCTTAAATGGCAAATACAGATCCAAAAACATATTAAAAGAGTTTTAATATGTTGTTTATCATTGAAATCAAATAGATAAAAATAAATCTTGCATGATGCATGTGACCCTAGGTGAAAATTTTTGAATTCAATGGTATAAAGTTGTGTTTTTCATGCTTCTGTTCCTTCAATTGGTATCAGAGCCACTATATTTGTCATTTAGATTGTTGATTATATGATTTAATTGTGTGTTTGATCATGAGATCAAAAGTTCATTGCTGGTTGCAAAGCAAGTTGGCGGCATACTTGAAAAAATACCATCAATGGTGCGCATGGTTTGGCTTCCATGGGTGGTTTAAGGTTTGGCTTTTAATTCTGCAATTGTTGTATGATCTAAGGCCTATTCTTTGACTAATTAAAGTGTTTAATTAGTAGTTTTTATCACACAATTAAATTATGATTCAAATCAGAATTTTAAAAATTGTTTGAATGTGATTCAAATCTGAATTTTAAAAGTTGTTTGAATGTGATTCAAATCTGAATTTTTAAAGTTGTTTGAATCATATTTAAATCTGATTTTTTAAAATTGATTCAATAAAATTCAGATCTGATTTTTTAAAAAATGTTTGAATGTGATTCAAATCTGATTTTTAAAAAAATGTTTGAATATGATTCAAATCTGAATTTTTGAAGTTGTTTGAATGTGATTCAAATCTGAATTTTTAAATTTGTTTGAATGAGATTCAAATCTGAATTTTTAAATTTATTTGAATCATATTCAAATATGGATTTTTAAGTTGAATATGAGATATTCAATTTAATTTAAGTATGTATGTTTTATTTAATTGTTAAATAGTGATATGCATGATGGATGATCATGGACTATAAAAGACCAATGTGATTGGATTTATTTCTTTTATGTTTCTTTGGGATTGTAAATTAATTAATTTATTTTATTTTTTTTTAGGCATGTATTATTAAGTTTGTAATAATTTTTGGGTTGTAATTTCATTTATTTAAGTTCTTGTAAATTCGCCTTGGTATGCCAAGGATTACTATGTAATATTGGATTGCAAGAAGTTCAAGGAGGTCAAGAGCATTGGTGGGACCAGTGGGAGGAATTCAAGATCAAGTGTTGATTATGTACTCCTTTAGCAACTCTTGTAAAATGAATGAATGAAATGCACCTAGGAATGCCCGATTCAATTCTTGGTGGCTCGAATTGAACCCCTTAGAAAGTCCATGATCATACCATATTCTTGCTTATCCATGAATGCATGAGATGTATGGGAATGTATGCAATTATATGATATATGCATGCTAAATGGATAATGTGCAAAGTGAGACCTTAATAGTAAATAGAATGACCATAAAATCTTCCAAACAAATGATTAAGTTGGAAATGCTATAATTAAAGTAATTATAACATAGGCCCTCCATTGGGGCAATTATTTTAAGAAATTATAAATAGTTGCATAAGATGCAATTTATTTAAGAGATTTTCTTAAGAATAATTGTTAAGCATGAGATGTTGTAAATATGTAAATGGTTTAGTGGCCAATATTGGATGTATCTGAGGACATTAAAATTATTTGCATAATTACTGGCTCAATGGGATCAACTTAACTAATGCAAGATAAGTTAATAATGGATGTACCTGAGATTTTGAGCATTAGGGGCTAGGTAAAGGATTGAACCTCACATGAGATGTGATGGGCAAGGAGTTACTCACTTATAGTTTATTGTAATTCCAACAATGGATGTACCTGAGGATGATCAATAGAATTATAAGAATTCAATCACCCATTAGAAATCCATCCAATTAGGATTTCCGTTTTCTACTCTGGAAGTGTAGGATTCGCTAAGTTAGTGGGAGGACCAATTTGATTAAAAGACCATAATCATTTTGGTTAATTACATGATACATTTACTAATTAATCTGGTTATTTTCTGCAGTTAATTTTCTGATAAAAATGAGCACAAAACAACCACCACCATCCAATATCCTTGCAAGCATACTTGATCACAACAGGTTGACAGGACCTAATCATGCGATTGGCTAAGAAATTTGAAACTTGTCCTGCACCTTGAACATATAGGATATGTTCTAGATTCAAATGTTACTGGTCCCTTACCTCCAGAGGCCACACAAGAGGAACATGAAACTTTGGACAAGTGGAAGGAGCATGATATGAGAGCTAAGTGTTACATGCTTGCTTCCATGAGTAATGAGTTACAGAAGCAACATAAGAACATGCAGAGTGCGAGTGAGATCCTCCTTCACCTACAAGAGTTGTATGGTGAGCACAGCAGGAATGCTAGGTATGAGATATCTAGACAGCTATTACGTATGAGGATGTCTGAGGGACAGAATGTTGGGGATCATGTCCACAAGATGATTCGTGATTGGCGGTTGGAACATCTTGACTTCAACATGGATTTCCAACTACAAACGGATTTGATCCTTCAGTCCCTTCCTGAGTCTTTTGGAAATTTTGTGACAAATTTCCATATGACTAAACAGGAATGCACCTTAGCTGGTTTACTCAACATGCTGGTTATTGTCCAAAAGAATATGCCAGGCAATAAAGGAAAAGAGGTAGCTTTGGTTGCATCTTCTTCTACTGGAAAGTCCAACAAGAAGAAGGGCAATAAGAAAAAGAAACCTCAGATTCCTGGTCCTTCCAAGAAAATAGCTAAACAGAAAAGGAAGACTAAAGCTGATGGAGGCAAAGGAAAGTGTTTCCACTGCCAAAAGGATGGGCACTGGAAAAGGAACTGCCTAGAGTATCTTGCTTCTCTGAAGGACAAGAAGGATGCACCTTCGGAAGGTATGTCCATATCTTGTTATTTAGATTATGATGATACTCATAGTTCATCTACAGCTTGGGTTTTAGATACTGGTGCCAGTTCTCACATTTCTAACGATATGCAGGAACTAGCAAATAGTAGCAGCTTGCGTTCTCAAGATATTAGAGTCCGGATTGGCAATGGCTCAACTGTTGAAGCTTTAGCCATAGGATCTAAATCTTTTTACATGTTTGGACATGTTTTGTGTTTGGATAATATTTTATATGTACCTGATGCTTTTAAGAACATCATTTCTATATCTAGTTTGACTAGAAATGGCTATGAATTTCAGTTCACTGATGATGTTTGCAATATTTATTTTGGAAATAAATATATTGGTTCGGGTTATATGAATGATGGTCTTTATTATTTGGATAATAATGACAAACAAAAATTGAATGCAAGTGATCTAAAAGAATGCAATGCCATGGTGAAAACCAACTCAAGTTCAAAATATATTTGGCACTTAAGGTTATGTGATGTTGCAGAAGATAGGATTGCAAAATTGGAGAAAATGGGGATTCTATCCTCATTGGGCTCTGAGCCTACTCCAACTTGTGAATCTTGCCTTCAGGGCAAAATGACTAGATCACCCTTTGTTGGACAGGGGCTAAGAGCTGAAAATATTTTGGAGCTAATACATAGTGATGTATGTGGTCCATTTAAAGAATGGCTAAAGGGGGTTTTCATTATTTTATTACCTTTACTGATGATAAATCAAGGTTTGGGTATTTGTATTTGATGAAATACAAGCATAAATCTTTTGAAAAGTTCAAAGAATTTAAATCTGAAGTAGAAAATCAAACAGGAAAGAATATTAAAGCTCTTCGATCAGATCGTGGAGGTGAATATTTGAGTACTGAATTTGATGAATACTTGAGAGAGCATGGCATTGTTTCTCAGCTGACTCCTCCAGGAACGCCACAACTGAATGGTGTATCTGAAAGGAGAAATCGTACCCTATTGGATATGTACGTAGTATGATGAGCTATACTGATATGCCAATCTCCTTTTGGGGATTTGCATTAGAATCAGCTTTGTATATTCTGAATAGGATTCCATCAAAATCAGTTTCTTCCACACCTTATGAGATATGGCATGGAAGAAAACCAAGTCTAAAGCATGTTAAGATTTGGGGTTGTCCAGCTTATGTCAAAAGTGAACAACGATACAGATCGTAAAAGGTCGATTTGTTGGATATCCAAAAGATAGTTTTGGATATTATTTTTATTTGCCTACTTCACAAAAGGTTGTGATAAGTAGAGATGCCACATTTCTTGAACAACGGTTTGTTCAAGAAGGAGGCAAAGGAAGGCAAATAGAGTTAGAATTGGAGAATTACGACCAACCAGCATCGAGATGGATATAAATCCATCTAGTCAACCTATACCCATTGATGAAACATCTACAGTGTTCCTCGTAGAACAACCAGGGTATCTCACCCACCAGTGAGATATGGTTTTCTTCATGAAGAAGAACAAGAGTTGTCTACTTATGAAGAAGTAGATCATGGAGATGATCCACTTACCTATGAAGAAGCTATATCAGATATAGACTCTTCAAAATGGATTGATGCTATGAAATCCGAGATTGATTCCATGTATAAGAATCAAGTTTGGGATCTTGTTGACCCACCTGAAGGTATTTTACCTATAGGGAACAAATGGGTTTTCAAGAAGAAAATTGGTTCTGATGGAAAGGTAGAGACCTATAAGGCAAAGCTAGTAGCGAAAGGGTTTCGCCAAAGGCAAGGCTAGTAGCGAAAGGGTTTCGCCAAAGGCAAGGAATAGACTATGAGGAGACTTTCTCGCCTATTGCCATGCTTAAATCAATTAGGATTTTATTAGCAATAGCTGCATACTATGATTATGAGATTTGGCAGATGGATGTCAAAACAGCTTTTCTCAATGGATACATTGAAGAAAACATTTTCATGGAACAACCTAGGGGATTTGAATCCCAAGATGGTTCCAAGGTATGCAAGCTAAAGCAATCCATTTATGGGTTGAAACAAGCTTCGAGGAGTTAGAACATCCGTTTTGATGAAGCCATTAAATCCTTTCGTTTTATAAAAAATGAGGATGAGCCATGTGTATATAAGAAGGTTAGTGACAGTGCTATCATTTTCCTTGTCTTATATGTGGATGACATACTTTTGATGGGTAATGACATAGGTATGTTGATGACTATAAAAGTATGGTTGTCAAATACATTCTCCATGAAAGACTTAGGGGAGGCAATCTATATTCTTGGGATTCGCATCTATCGAGATAGAGCGAAAAGAATAATTGGTTTATCCTAAAGTCTATACTTGGAAAAGGTGTTAAAGAGGTTTAACATGCTTGATTCCAAGAGAGGATTGTTACCAGTGAGACATGGTATCCATCTTTCTAAAGAGATGTCTCCAAAGACACCCGAAGAAAGAGATAAGATGGCTAGGATTCCATATGCTTCGGCTATTGGAAGTTTAATGTATGTAATGTTGTGTACTAGGCCGGATATCGCATATGCTGTTAGTTTGACTAGCAGGTATCAATCCAATCCAGGTTTGGAACACTGGATAGCTGTCAAGAATATTCTTAAATACTTGAGAAGAACTAAGGATTTATTCTTGATTTATGGAGGTGGAGACTTGTAATTGGATGGTTATACTGATTCTGATTTCCAATCAGATATCGATGATAGAAAGTCTACCTCTGGATATGTGTTCATTTGTAATGGAGGTGCAGTCAGTTGGAAGAGTTCCAAACAGAGCACGATTGCAAATTCCACTACAGAGGCTGAGTATATTGCTGCATCAGATGCTGCAAAGGAAGTCGCTTTGGATAAAGAAGTTCGTGATGTAACTTACGTGAGTTCCTTCCATTGAGTCAAGAGTTCCACTACACCGTGACAATAATGGAGCGATCATACTGAGCTAAGGAACTAAGGTCTCACCCAAAATCCAAACACATAGAAAGGCACTATCACATTATCAGAGATATAGTTGGGCAAGGCGATATAGTTATGCAGAAAAATAACATCAGCTGAAAATCCAGCTGATCCATTCACTAAGCCTATGTCACAGACTTAGTTAGACCGACATCTTGAGAAGATAGGTCTAAGATATTGTAATGAATGGCTCTAGTGCTAGTGGGAGATTGTTAGTAGTATGCCCTAGAGCATATCATTTAGTATGTATCTTGTGCATAATTTTATTAATAAAAGGCATTTCCACTTTTCCGTTTACATAATATATTTATGTGTAATAGAAAAGGTCCATTGATATTTTGTTAGAAATATTATTCTTAAGTTGTTAAGAATATGAGTGACAATATTTCTAGCACAAAGTATCATAAATAGGTTCACAATCGAGGATACTTCATAATAAGGACATGACTTATCCAGAAAGATTGTATTCATGTTTGTTCCCAAGTTATTTATATGAGATATAAATAAGATGGAATGGTGAGTCTCATGCCATATAACAAACATGATAGGCACTTATAAATGGTAAGTAGGCCGAACCAGTGACACTTATGACAAGCACATGGAGTTTACTCTTGTCAATGTTTTGTCATAAATCATATCAGTGCATATAATCTTTAGACTGAGATAGCACGCTTATCTTGTATATAGGTAGTTTGAGTTTGATCTCGCTTTCATACTTATACCGTGTATGGGTATATGGGCATGTGTTGGCTCTGCTAGTTATATATGGAGGTAGGTGTTGATCAAGATGGAATCTGTTCTCTAAGTAAATAAAGATAAAATCCTATGTTCATTTAATTGTTCTTGATGTTTCAAGTTCTGGCCAGACAGATAGATTTATTCGTAAAAGAGTTTCTGATGAGAAAAATCTTTTAATCAAGAACTGGAATTAAAAGAGAACATAATATTCATAGCAAATGGAGTTTGACATAAACCATGACTCCAGCTTGAGTTGGGATTTTGTAACAGAGAGATTCTAGTGCATGGTAACATATGATTATAGGTTCATTTAAGGTAAACCTTATTACTAATTGGGTGGCCATGGCATGCTATGCTAGGTGTTAACCATGGTCTATGAGGGTCATAAAATGATTTAGAGAAATCATTTATGGTAAGAAAGAGTTCTAATGATATTAAGAGTTGATATCATGTCTCATTGCCAATTAGTGATGAGCCTAGTAAGTCACACACATACACAAGTTATCACCTATTTAAATATGATTTAATTAATTAATTAAAGAGTTTAATTGATTAATTAAATAGGTTTGGTTTGCAATTAGATTGCAATGTCCCTAGCATGACTTGAAACCAAATCTAGATTATTGGATGTATAATATAAGTTAAATTTATATTTAAAGTGTTTAAATATGAATTTAATTAATGAGAAATTAATTAATAGAGATTAATTAATTAATTTATATTTGATATAAATTAATTAGAAGAAGAAAATAATTATTTTGGGTTAAGAACTCAAAATTAAGACACAGAGGCATTTTGGTCATTTTGCAGTGTGACACGTGCCACCATGAGATGGTGACACATGGCATAACACATAAGCTTGCCAAATGTTTTTTTTTAATCATGTAAGATGATTAAAATCAAGATTAAATATAGGTTTGACACTTGGCACAATGTGATTGGGTCACTTAAACCTAGAGCTAATCAAAGGGTGACATGTGGCAAGGGTTTAATGTGTTAACCTAGCTATTTAAGTGTTGTTATGAGAAAATAAAACACAACCAGCAGCCTCTCCTCTCCTTTGTCATGCCACTTTGAGGGTTTTTATCTCTTCTTCTTCATCTCTTATCAATTCAAAGATATTAGCCATCAATCTCTTGAATTAAGAACACTAGAAATTGTTTCTAGTGTCCTGTTTACATCTCTAATCTCTTAAAAGGCAGAACTTGAATTTCTAATTAATAGAAAAAGCTTTAGAGGCTGTTCAAGGGCTGCCATTGGTGTTCTTGGTGTGGACAAGCTAGAGGGACAACATCTGGTGTCCTGAAGACGAATCTCAAAGGCGCAGACACGCTGCAGTGCATCAAGAGGTTAGTGTAATCGTTCTTGATTTAATCTAGGGTTCTAAAATTAATCTGATTAATTTTAAAATCTTAAATGGCAAATACAGATCCAAAAACATATTAAAAGAGTTTTAATATGTTGTTTATCATTGAAATCAAATAGATAAAAATAAATCTTGCATGATGCATGTGACCCTAGGTGAAAATTTTTGAATTCAATGGTATAAACTTGTGTTTTTGGGAAGTATATGTGTCAATTTGGTATGGTTATGTGTATATATTGTTGAAATTATACTTTGTAATTCTTAGTTGTATTTAGTGTATTGAGAATTGTTATATTCTGCCCAAAGTGACCAAAGTGTGATGTGATGAATGGTTATGGTATGATACCAATTCAGAATTGGGTATGAGAAATGAACTTATAGCAAGGTGAATGTGCATTTGGTTGGTGTTTGAGCAATGTGTTTAAGGGCAGTATGTAATTAAGCTTATAAGCCTAATTGTGTGAGCCATATTGGTATGAGGCCAATTAAAGGCAAAAATAGACATAAAATAGGCCAACTTTTATGCATAAATGTTGTCAAAATTCTGTCCAAAAATTGCCCGTAAAATTGTCCTAATCCGGAATTGGAACATTGGTAACCCTAAAATCTGACCATATGACCAGTAGCCATTCAAATGGCCATAATTCACTCAAAATAGGTCCAAATGACCAAAAATTTATACCGTTGGAAAGCTTAGACATAGGCCTACATCTTTTGTAAAGATCACAAAACCAAGAAATGCCATTTACCAAGTCAATTTGCTTGCCCAAATTTAGTAACAAAATCTGCCATAATTGAGTTAACCTAAAAAAGACCTAAAACTTGCAATAAGAAGCAATCTATCTAGCATTAGTAAAATGACCACAACTTGGTCCAAAAAACCCCAAATGACATGAAATCAATGCCAAAATGTCACTAAGACATAAACCTACAATATTGCTCTTTTGACCAGGACCCAAAAACAAAGGGAAATAAGTCAACTAGCTTGGTCAAGGCAACATACCAAATCTGAAAAATTGCAATAAAATGCAAAGTCTAGAAAATACCATTTTAAGCTTATATAAGGATACAATTAAATAAATATGCAATAAATTATTGGAATTATTATAAGATGTGATATTGAAACACTATAAATTATGTGTTTCAGTTGAAAAGGATATTGAGAAGCATAAGGAACATTGAGTCAAGGCCTAGAGGTGACTCAAATTAAGTCTATGCACAATAACTCTAAATTATTGTTTTCACCCTGAAAACTTAACTTATTCCATATTGTAAATGTATTGTGTTAATTATAAATTCCGAGAACTATTGTGTTGCCACTTTGTGCCTGTAAATTGGACTTTGGAAATTGATTGGATTTTTCATGAAATATTTGAATAAATTGTTTTAAATTGATTTCGGATTCACACTTAGCATGACAGTACCACATTATTCCTCCTCCATGTATGGGGTTGAGATCGACTATTTTCCTCCTTTTCTGGCTTACCAGTTGAGGTCGAGATCTAATGAGTACTCATTAGCTAGCTAGCTACCTCCCTCATTGATTTCGATTAGTGAGGTTGTAGATTGCTTTGTCGCGGTGTACAACGCGGCATTGATAGAAATTTTTGTGTCATGACCTAAGATGTATATGGATTGGCAACACTATGTTTATTAAATTATTTGATAAAATTGTATTATAAAAGTGATTTGAAAATTATAAAATGGGATTGTAAATTGTTTGAATTATGATTTAATTGTGAATGTTATATAATCAGCATTTTAAATTTTTATTATACACCACTGAGTAAATTATACTCAGCGATAGCTTATTTTGCTGTCGCAAATAAAGGAAAGGAGAAAGTAGCAGAGTGAGCTGCTATTGAGATAAAGGATTCTACTAAATTTTGTACGGGTATTATTTTATACCCAATGTATTTATTTTGATGTAAATATAGTAGTGTTCATATGTATCAATGTAAATTGAGTAGTTGTACAGTAAAAATTGTAATAATATTATCTTTTGGATGTTTATGTCTATAAATTAAAGTGTGAATGCAAATTAATTAATTGAATGGATGTGTATGAATTATTTTGAAATTTTTTAGATGACAAATTTTGATTTGAATTGTGGACTTTGAATTGAATTATTGTTGAGGATGTTGGTTTGAAATATTTGGAGGTTAGGGATTGTGCTTGAAAATCATTGGAAGTGCTTTTTACAGGTTTTTTAAGAACTGTTTTCTCAAAATACAGACGGCATTCTGCCAAAATTTTTACAAAATTTACAAAAAAATATAAAAGTTTTAATACCTGTCAAAAGTGCTCACCACCTTCAAAAGAAGTAAAATTGTTTTAAAATCCCTTGTATTGTATTTAATGGGTTATTGGTAGGCGAAGTTCAATAATTCATTAAGTATACTACGGGATCATGTTACGCCTTACGAAGGGGTAAGGTGTGACATGTTTTAGTGGTATCAGAGCATGGTTTTGAACTGAGTTTTGATTGTGAATTTGATTATTTCTTTTGATAAGTACAACTGCTCAAGTGTCCTAAATTGATACATATGACATATTTATATCGTGAATGTGAACTAACGGAGGTCGACCTCCTTGTGTTTGTTATCAGGGAGTAGAAAATTATTGGAATCGGAACGGAAGAAGGAGATCATTCCATGGAATAGTCTATTGAGGCTAAGGTACAAGGGGAAGCCCCAGGACTCCAGAATGTGAGTGGGTCAGCCACTCCAGCTCCTCAAGTGCCGCAGTTTCTTGCTCAGTTTACACAGCAGATGGCTGCCTTGTTCCAACAAATGGCTGGGAATTTGCAAACACCAGCCCAAACTCAAGCACCAGTAGCACAACCACAACCCAGAAGGAGCTCAATCATAGACAGAGGCGATGGATTGAGTTCCTAAAGGACTATGATTATGTGATAGATTATCATCCTGGGAAGGCAAATGTAGTTGCTGATGCCTTGAGCAGAAAATCCATCACAGCTTTAAGATCACTAAATGCCTGTCTGTCCTTAGCTCAAGATGGAGCTATTTTGGCTGAGTTATAAGTGAGGCCAAACCTGCTATAGTAGATACAAGATGGGCATAAGGCAGATGAAAAATTAATGGCCAATGTGGGTATAATTCTAGAGGGAAAAAAACTGATTATGAGGTGAAAGAAGATGGGTGTCTGTACTACAGAGGAAGAGTGTGTGTACCAGATGATGGGGAACTGAAGACTAGTATTCTGAAAGAAGCACACACTAGTGTTTATGCTATGCACCTGGGAAGCACAAAAATGTATAATGATTTGAAGCCTCATTATTGGTGGCCTGGTATGAAAAGGGATATAGCTGACTATGTGACTAAGTGTTTGACATGTCAGCAAGTTAAAGCAGAACATCAAGTTCCATCAGGATTGCCACAGCCTATAAGCATACCTGAATGGAAATGGGACCGGGTCACTATGGATTTTGTTAGTGGTCTACCTCTCACCCAAATGAAACATGATGCAGTGTGGGTGATAGTGGATAGATTGACGAAGTTAGCACATTTTCTACTAGTTAGGACTGACTACTCACTGCAGAAGTTAGCAGAATTGTATATCAGTAAGATAGTTAGACTACATGGAATCCCACTTTCCATCATATCTGATCGAGATCCAAGGTTTACGTCGAGATTCTGGAAAAACTTGCAAGAAGCCTTGGGCACACAACTCCATTTTAGCACGGTTTTTCATCCTTAAACGAATGGATAGTCAGAACGAGTAATCTAGGTAAATTTAGAACCTAATTGAATTTTCACAATTTACAAATTATTAAAATGATAAAAACAATGTGAATTATGTGACAAATCCTAGAGGATATGCTAAGGAGTTGTGTCATTGAATTTGAGGGGAGTTGGGATAGATATCTCCCACTAGCAGAATTTGCATATAATAATAGCTACCAAGCTAGCATTCAAATGGCTCCGTATGAAGCACTATATGGGAGGAAATGTAAAACCCCAGTGTGTTGGACTGAATTGGGCAAAGATAAACTGGTAGAACCAGACCTGGTGAACAGACTGAGGAGAAAGTGAAGATAATCAAAGCTAACTTGAAGGTTGCCTCAGATAGACAGAAATCTTATGCCAACTTGAAGAGAAAAGAGATAGAGTATGCAGTTGGCGATAAAGTGTTTCTCAAAGTCTCACCGTGGAAGAAAGTACTGAGGTTTGGAAGAAAGGGTAAGTTAAACCCTAGGTTCATTGACCCATATGAAGTCATTGAACATGTGGGACCAATGGCCTATCGGCTAGCTTTACCACAAAAACTGGATAAAATCCATAATGTATTCCGTGTTTCTATACTGGGAAGATATCACTCAGACCCTTCACATGTCATCTCCATTTAAGAGATTGAAATCCAATCGGAATTGACTTATACAGAAAAACTTATACGGATCTTGGCTCGGGAAGTGAAGGAACTGAGAAATAAACAAATTCCATGGTGAAACTGCTTTGGAGGCACCACAACACTGAAGAGGCAACTTGGAAAAGTGAAGAGACGATGAGGCAACAGTTCCCTCAACTGTTTGCATCAGGTAAATTTCGAGGATGAAATTTTTTATTAGAGGGGAAGAGTTATAACATCCTCACTTTAGCTAGTCCGTACAGTCTACTGTTCCGGTGACCAATGTCAGTCCGGGCAGTTAGAATGTTTGAAATTATAATTATACTAAAGTGGGGAGTTATAAAGAAACTAAATAATGCTTATAAAAAGCAAGGAAAAATTTTTAGAAACCAAATACACTAAGGTTAAACGAGCCGAAACCCCAGTGATGAGTAATTCGAAGAGGAAGTGACGATGAAGGCCGTTAATAACCCTAGACCCAGGGGAAAAATTATAAATTAATTTTTGGGACTCCAAAGAAGGGTCATTGAGGTTCTTATGGCATTAGAATGCCAAGAAAATGCTTAGAAAAAGTTTTCTATAGGTACACACAATTTTGGCTTGTTAAGCCAAACGGAGGGCATTTTAGTCATTTTATCTTTAGAGATGATTTTTGACTAACTTGTCCATTTATTTAAATAATTTATATGACATAAAATGTGAATAAATATTGTTAAAAATTTAATTGAAATTAAATAGACAAGAAAAGGATAGAAAATGAAAAAAAAAAGAGGATTATGACATCATTATGATGTCAGTACTATTCTCCCACCCAATCATATGTTGACACATAGCACTAATATGTTTAAAAAGACTTAATGGGCAGAAAACAAAAGAAAAAAAAAATCAAAAGCCCCTTATCTTCTTCCTTGCCGTTTCACTCTCTCTCCATGGCCACCATTATCAAGCTTTTAAAAGCTTGATTTCCATAGTTTTTACCCAACTAAACCCTATGTTCCTAACACAAAAACTTGTTCTTACATCTTAGTGAGTCTTTTGGGAGCAAAAAGAAAAGAAAAAGAAGAACCCTCGCAAGTTGGAATTTCACTCCATTAGAGGTTAGTGACTTAAGCTTGATTTTCTCTTTAAATTCATGTTTAAGGAGTATGATTGAGTACAAAATTACAAAGAAATTTAATAAGTACTATGTGTATGCCCATCCCATATTTTTGGCAGCCTTGGTTGTGGTAAGATTTTGATGATTTTCATGGAACTAAAATGGTAGCATGGCTGCCCTTGGTATTAATCTCTTAAGTGGAGTAATGAAATGCAAGTTATAATGCATGGTTTGAGATAGTTGAGTTAGGGTTTAGTGTGAAAATGAGACCTTGATCATCTGATGATGAAAGTAGGTTTTAATGGTCAATTAGTGACCATTTGGTTTTGTTTGAATAAAAAATGAAGTGGGTTGTGCAGTGGGAATTGAGTTTGGTTTGGCTGCCCTTGCTGACCTGCAGGACTGGGCATCAGTCCAGCAGGTTTGGGCAGCAATAACTAGAGTTGTAGAGGTGCAAGGCCAATTGGATAAGAAACTAGACACATAATGGCACAACTTTGGTGAAGAAACCATGCCCAGAAAAATCAAACCAAGTTGACCTAAAGATTGCCCTAATCCGGGTGACCTGCATTCTGCCTGGGCAAAATGATCAAATGAACAGTGTTCAGTCATTTGGTCATAACTCAGTGTAGAAAGGTCCAATTGACCTGAAATTTTACCAGCAGCAAGATGAGATATAGACCTACAACTTTCATGAAGAAACCTAACCCAAATTATGACCATAACATGTTCAAAAAGTGACCTGCAGTCACTGCTCAAAATACTGTAGATTTGGTCAGTCCAGAAATTCTGAAAAAAATTATAATCCGGCCAGTTGTGATTTATGGGCCATAACTTGAGCTACAAAACTCCAAATGGAGTAATTCAAAAAGAAAATATAACTAGACAAAATAAGGAACAACTTTTATGTTCATCATTTTGCCAAATTCCCACTGCAAAAATGACTAATGGAACAGTAAACACAAAGCTTGAAAATTGAAAATTTTGAACAATTAACATTAAGCTTAGAAATGGTATTGGCAACCAATACCAACAATTTTAGAATGCAAAATGTGGTATGTTGGGAGTATTAAAACCAATGTACCTATTTTCCATTTAAAAGTCAACATTTTGTTGACTAATGAATTAAATAGTAATACCAAAACTTGAATTTTAAGAATTGTGAAACTTAAAAGTGTAATATGCCTTAGTATACCTAGCAAGATTGGTTTGGATAGGTTGGCATGCCAATAGGGTTCTGTTAGCAGTACTGCATATGGCTTCATGCCATTCTAAGTTTTATGGCCTCATGTGCCATTTTGTGATAAAATAGCCTTTGGCTATGTTGATTGAGATATTATAGTTAGGTTTCATCCTTAATAATTATTACAGCTTATTAGCTATTCTGTTGCACACCGGGAGACACAATGTGGCCGATGGTGTGATGGTCAGAGGTACTTAGTACCCAGTGCCAGTTTACCCATTTATCCAGTCAAGTCAACTAGTATGGGTTACTCGGGCATTGATAACAAATTTTACCAAATTTTAATCGAATAATACTGCAATAAATATCAGAAATTTAGTCTACCAAAAATGTAAATATACATTCTGCATATTTACTTTATTTTAGTTATTTTATTTTATATTGTCACCATTAAGCAGAATTGCTTAGCGCATCGCTTTTGCCACACGCAGATACTTGAGACTTAGCTGGGGAGTCCAGCAGGCCTCATACAGGGTGAGCCTTCAGATCTTCGCTCGGAGTCCAGAGTCACCTCACATTGCAGTGCATTTGGTAGGACAATAGGCCACTTTTGATATTTTGATATTTTGTACTTTGTCAACTTCTGTAATGTATATTATAAATTCATGTAATTTAGCTGTTGATGTAATTATCTATGAACTATGTTTAGTAATAAATAATGTGAGCATTTCTCACTGAGTTGACTGTAATATGAATTGAATTAAATTTTGAGATACTGAAGTCAATGGAGAAATTGCTGAGAATATATTGGTGGTTGACTGAGAATGATGTGATGATTTTATTGGAAGTGTTTTTATGATTCGGAAGAACTGTTTTCCAATTTCTGACACTCTACCGGATTTTCTATAAAATTTGTGGAAAAATTTAGATTAATAAAAAATTGTAAATAAATAAGTAAAAAGGGTAAATTGAATTGAAATATGATTTGGTGCTTCAACACACTATGTGGCATATCTTGCTCGCTACACTGTAGACGGGTAAGGGGTATCACAGATCAGCCCATGCCTCTACATCGAGGGCTCACAACCAGCTAGTAGAGGCAGAGACAGAGGTAGAGGTAGTACTCCAAGAATTCAGAGCACAGTAAATTAGCCTGAGCAAGCTCCAGCTAGGGTGTATACAATAAGACAGCGAGAAGAGGCTGAGACTTTAGACATAGTTGCTGGTACCTTCTCAATCTTTAAACAAGATATGTATGTTTTGTTTGACCTTGGGTCTACACACTCATATGTTAGTGCCAACATTACTTGCCTTACTGCTGTTACTTGTGTGAAAATGGATTTTAAGGTCTAGTAACAAGTCCGCTTGGACAAGAGGTTAGGGTTAACAGAATGTAAAGGGTTTGTCCTTTGATGATCCGAAGACATACTTTTCTGTCTGATTTGATAGAAATGCCCTTCAGAGATTATGATATCATCTTAGGCATGGATTGGTTAGCCAAGCATCACACCATAATTGGCTGTAGACTGAAGACAGTCACTTTTCATCTCTCTTAGTATAGTGATGTGGTAATACACGGGGAGAGGCAACTATTACTGTTAAACATCATTTCAGCTGCACTAGCAAGAAAAATGATCAGAAAGGGGTGTGAAGCATATCTAGCTCATGTGATAGACACCCAAGTAGGGAGTCCAACATTGAGAAATATCCCTACAGTATGTGATTTTCTGGATGTGTTTCTTGATGAGTTGCCAGGATTACCTCTGAAAAGGGAGGTGTAGTTTGAAATATTTGTTATGCCTGGTGTGGATATAATTTGTAACACCCTAGGCAAATCCCACATCGGCAAAACACGAGAGAGATGCTGGGTTTATAAGTTGGCGGTTCATAACCCCTAGTGATGCGTTTTAAAACTGTGAGGGCTTCGGCTCAAAGCAGACAATATCACTAGTGGGCTGGGCCATTACATTTGTGGTATCAGAGCCGCTCCGCATGCAACCTTGAGCGATGGTGGGGCAAACCTCAATGAGGACGCTGAGTCCCACAAGGGGGGTGGATTGTAACACCCTAGGCAAATCCCACATCGGTAAAACACGGGAGAGATGCTGGGTTTATAAGTTGGTGGTTCGTAAATCCTAGTGACGCATTTTAAAACTGTGAGGGCTTCGGCCTTGAGCGAACAATATCACTAGTGGGCCGAGCCATTACAATAACGTAGTGACTATGTAATATTCTCGATGTTTGCATTGTAAGCTGTAGATTACAGTACCGACACGAGATTATTGTGTAGAGCTATGTGCTTCCTCGTGGTACAATAAAATAAGAATATTTGTAAGTAATCTATAAATTGATACAGTTACGCCCGAATAGAGTGCTATTACTGGAAATAAATGTGAAAATTTTAGTCAAAAATTTAAAACTTCATAACTAGCCTGTCAAAAGACTACACTTGTAAGGTAGCTGGAGTCAGTAACTCAGTTATAATAATGTGAACTACCTGTACCATAGTAATTGCTATAAGTTTAAAGATATCAGTACGACTTATCATCCTCAGACGGATGGACAGTCGAAACAAGTAATTCAGGTAAATTCTGAAACTCATTGAGTTTCTGTAAATAATGAAATGAAATGATAATAATAACCTGTAAAATGTAATAAGCCCTCAAGAATATGCTGAGAACTTGTGTCCTTGAATCCGAGGGTAGATGGGACAGATACCTCCCACTAATAGAATTTGCATACAATAATAAGTGTCAAGCTAGCATACAAATGGCACCCTATGAAACATTGTAAGGGAACAGATAACTATGGATTTTGTGATGAGACTTCTGAGGACACAGAATAGTCATGATGCAGTATGGGTCATAGTTGATAGACTAATCATGTCTGCTCACTTTTTGCCAGTCCGGATGGACTATAGTTGGAGAGATTGGCCAGATTGTGCATAAATGAGATTCTAAAACTGCATGGAGTGCCAGTATCGATTGTATTAGACAGAGATCCTAGGTTCACTTCTAGATTCTGGGGTAGTCTTCAGAGAGCCCTAGGAGCTAGATTGAACTTCAGCACGACATTCCACCCATAGACAGATGGCCAGTCTGAGAGGGTAATTCAGATATTGGAGGATATGCTACGAGCTTGTGTGATTGAGTTTGAAGGTAGTTGAGATATACACTTGCCTTTGATTGAGTTTGCTTATAACAACAGCTACCAATCAAGCATTGGGATGCCTCCATATGAAGCTTTATATGGCAAAAAGTGCAAAATTCCCCTATGTTGGGATGAAGTAGGTGAAAGGAAGATGATTGGGTTAGAAATTGTTCAGCAGACAGAGGAAAAGATCAGATTGATCAGAGATCGACTCAAGGCTACATCAGACCGTCAAATTTCCTATGTTGATCTGAAGAGAAGAGATATTGAATATGCAGTGGGTAATTAGGTATTCCTTAAAGTTTCTTCTTGGAAGAGGACATGAGGAAAAAGTACCCACAGCTGTTCAGAAACTGATGCCAGGTAAAATTTCAAGACGAAATTTATTTTAAGGGGGGAAGAATTGTAACACCCCTATGTTCGGTAGTGTGTTCCACTGTTCTGGTAACAGTGTCTGTCCGGAAAGCTAGGATGCCTAGAATTAAACTTAGATATGGGTGAGGAGACATAAAATAATGAAATACAAGAAAAACAAAGGAAAAATAATAGCAATGAAATGTAACCAAGTTAAACGAGCAGAAAACCATAGCGATGGGTGACCGCACTAGGAAGTTGCGGCATGGACCGTTGACTAGCCCTGAATCACGAGGAACCCTGGAAAATATTTTTAAGACTTAAATAAACATCTATTGAAGTATAAATTTCATTAGAAATATCAAAGAAAAATTAATTAATTAGTACAAAGAAAAACGAGAAATCGAGAAAATGACAAAACTCGGTGTTGCCGAAAAATTGTGAATGCAATCCGAATAGGGGCATTGTGGTCATTTGACACCTCGAGTTGTCTTTTGACCTAAATTTCCATTAAAAATAAATGATATTAAACTTTTAAAATACCATGAAAAATTAAAATGAGATACATTATGTAAATAGTAAAAGTGTGGTGGCCAAATTGGAAAAATTGGAAAGTTTAACATTAAAATAGATTTTTAATCAATTATTGCTCCACTAACATCACTTAAGTGGACCTTTAATCAACCTTTGGACAGAAAATTATATCATCTTCAACCATTGGAAGAGTGGCCAAATGAACTCCATGGGAGACTCCATAGCCAAACTCACATCCACACCCATGCATCCATGATTCAAGCTTCCTTTCACCATAAATCCTTCATTAAACCTTGCATACTCAGCTTGGGGAAAACATTGGCAGAAAAAAGAAGAAGTTTGGGTGAGGTTTTGAAGAACTTCAAAAGTGGTAAGTGAGTGTTTTCAATTCTTGTTTCATTAAAAGTGTAACCAAGGTTGTGTGTAGTTGATTTATGGAAGAATTTTTAAAGTTTGATGTTTTAATAGAGATGTACATTTTGGAAGCCATGGAAATTCAGTATATGTAGCTTGTTTTCACTTATTTATGGTTGTTTAAGATGTTGTTATTGGTGGCAGCATGGATATGTGTATAATGGTTTGGAATTGGGCATGTAAATGGGGTATGTTCATGTGGTTAAATAATGTAAATGGACTTTGGAAAATTTTGTATTATAGTATGCATATTGAGAATGGTTACAAGCTGTCCAAAATGACCAAAAATGTGTTGTTAAAGGTGTTAATGGTAAGGTACAAACCAGAATTGGCATGAAGGAAGTAATTTGGTAAGTGTTGAATATGTAATTGGTAAGTGATGAGAAGTGTGTAGTAGGGCAGTGTATGTTTTGGCTTAGAACCTTAAGTGTGTGACTCCAATTGGAGGTGAAACTAGGCACAAAATGTGCCAACTTTCATAAAGGAAGCTTACCAAAATTCTACCTAGAAGGTGACTTGAAAAATGACCAAATCCGGATTAGTGACTTGAAAGCCTGAAAATTGATCATTTGGGCAGTATTTAGTGTTATGGCCATAACTCACACAAAACATGTCCAAATGACCTGAAATATTTACCATGAATAGTTTAGACATAGATATACAATTCTTATGAAGACACCAAAGCCTAGAAATAGCCAGAACCAAGCCAAATAGCTTGTTCAAATTCAGGTACCAAAACTAGCCAAGCCAAAAGTGACCTAAAAATGACCTAAAGTTGCCATTTTGATGCATTCTATCCAGCATTGATAAATTTACCATAACTTGGTCTACACAACTCAGAATGATCTGAAATTTTTCCCCGCGTGCAATAAGACATAGACCTACAAGTTTGCAGTTTGGACTGAAACTCGAAAACTGAGGGAACTAGGTCATCCGGCTAGGTCAAATTAGTATATCGATATTCAGCAAATTTCAATAAAATGCAATATAGTTCAAAATGAAATTGGTAACATATACCAATACTAAAGGGCTATAAAATGTGACATATTGGTAACATTAAACCTAATTCACCTAGAATGCATCGAGAGTCAACATCTTAGGTTGACTAAGGAAATAATAGAATTCAATAAATTAATTATTGAGCCTTATTGTTAGAGACGATTTAAATGAGTAATAAAATACTTGAAATTGTGTGTTTCAGTTAGCAAAGACTCTGGAATAGGGAAGGAAAAACTCAGTCAGAGCCAAGAGGCATTTATTAGAGGTTTGTGCACAACTAGTTTTTAACTGATTTTGTTCTGAATATTTTATATGATTAAATGACATATTTTTCTTATGTATTATGTTTAACAAGCATTGGATTTAATTCAATGATTATTAAAATTGTTATAGTATGTATGAATTTAGCTTTGTGAAATGGTATTTTCACAAGTATTATGTAACACCCTTCCGGTAACCACTCCGTACATTCTACTGTTCCGGTGACCGGTGTCGGTCCGGACAGCTAGAACGTCCAGAAAAATATTTAAACTAAAGTTAGGAACCCTAATTAACTCAAATATTAATAAGAAAAATTTAGTAAAAATTTTAGAAATAAAATACAATCGAGTCAAGCAGCGGTGCCCAAGCGATGGGTAGCAGGAGGAAGTTGCGGTTCTATAACGAGGAGCCCTAGACCCGGGGGAAAAATTATAAAATAATTTTTGGGACTCCAGAGAAGGGTAATTGAGGTTCCCATGGCATTAGAATGCCAAGAAAATACTTAGAAAAATTTTTCAATCCAGAGACAATTTTGACCCGTTAAGCCAAACGGAGGGCATTTTGGTCATTTCGCCTTCCGAGGTGATTTTTGGCCGACTTGCCCAGTTGAGTAAATAATTAATATGACATCAAATATGAAGAAATATTACTAGAAATGAAAATTGAAATGAGTAGTGGAAGAAAAGAAAAGAAAATGCAAAAATAAGGCAAAAATGACATCATTTAAAAAGTTGGACCAATCACACTTAAGCCATTGTTTGACTAACCATTAAAAGAGATAAGAGAAGACCAAATTCAACAAAATTTCAGCAGCCATCCTTCTCTCCTTAGTGCAGCCAAAACGTGAACCTCTCTCCCTCTCTCAAACTCCATTAAACCTCACTTCTCAAGCTTAATTTCTCCCTTGTTTCACCACAAAACCCTAACCTCTCTTCATTAAAATTTTACTCCACACCTTAAACAACCATTTGGCAGCCTTGAAAGTGAAGGAAAGTGAAGTTTAGAGGTGGGAAAAATCTGCCCTAAGTGAGGTTAGTGCTACAAACTTCATTCTCCTTCTTTTAATCTTAGTTAGAATATCATTTGAGCTAAGAAATTTTAAAGAATTGAAGTAAATTACATGAGTTATGGTACTTTAAATTTTCAGCAGCCCTATGGAAGTATGAGGTTGATTGTTTTGATAAATTTAAAGTGGCTAGAAATGATGGTTAAAGTATTAAAACACATGGACATTAAACTAAGTATGTTAATTAAGTTCATGAGTAAATTTAGTTGGATATTAGGGTTTGGAAGGGTGAAAATGTGAATTGGCTTAGGAAGTTGTTAGGGCACATTGTAATGGTCAATTAGTGACCATTTTAGATATGTTGACCATAAATGGGACTGAAAAATGCTATGGCAAAGTGAGGTGAAATCTGCCCTATGGACAGCAGCATAGGGACTGAAATTTCAGTCCCTTTGCACAGCCATAACTTGGGCTGTGTAAGTCCAATTGAATTTTGGCCAATTGGACATGAAACTAGGCTTATAATGGCACATTTTTGCTGAAGAAACCATGCCCAAAAGACCAAAGCAAGAGGACCAAAACTTGGCCCCAATCCGGAACCCTGAAGCTGCCTCTGCAGAATTTGACCAAATGAACAGTAACTGTTCATTTGGCCATAACTCACTGTAGATTTGGTCAATTGGTCTGAAATTTTTACAGCAACAAGTTAAGACATAGACAAACAACTTTCATGAAGGAACCTACCCCAAATTATGGCCAGAACCCAGTCAACCAAGTGACTCAAGTCACTGTTCATGTTACTGTAGATATGGTAAATCTGCAGAATTTGAAATCCGGCCAGCTTGGGTTTTTGAGCCATATCTGGAGCTACAAAACTCCAAATGGAGTGATTCAAAAAAGGAAATTCAACTAGACAAAATAAGGAACAACTTTCATGTTTTACATTTCTTCAAATTCCAACAGTAACAGTATCCAATGGAACAGTGAAGTTAGGGCATCAAAACTGAAATTTTCTGCTAGTGTGGGTTACACTTTGAATTTGCATTAACACTTAATGCCAACAAGTTTTAAACACCAAATGTGGTATGTTGGGAGTGCCAAAGGCAATGTACACATTTTTATTCTAAAAGTCAACATTTTTGTTGACCAATGATGAATAGTGACACCAAAAAGTTGAAATTCACAAATTGACAAATTTAAGAGTTTCAAATGCCCTAGTATACCTAACAAGATTGGTTTGGATAGTTTGGCATGCCAATAGGGTTCCGTTAGCGATCGCGCACATGGCAACAATGCCATTCTGTGATTTCATGGCTTTTAGCCATTCGACTTTACATTGAGACTTGGCCTTGTGCGACATTATTCTGACTTGTTAGCTGTTACATGTACACGGGAGATGCATATGCAACCAATGGTGTGACGGCCGAGTACTAGGTACCCAGTGCGGTTACCGTTATCCATCCGATCGTCTAGTGTAGGTTACTTGGGCAACCAAATGAATAAAAGTGAACAAAGTTAATGAATTAATGAATATACCAAAATCAAACAAAGAAAGCATACACTTTGCATACACATTTATTTTTTTTGCTATTTTCTTCTATTATATTATTGCACCACTAAGCATTATTGCTTAGCGCGTTGCTTTTGCCACGCGTAGGTACTGGAGATCCTGATCGTGAGCCCAGTAGACCACAGACTGGGTGAGTCCATCGGCGATTACGCTTCGATTATGTGTCACCTCACTACTGCGATTGCATCGGTAGGGCACTAGGTGTCAGGTTGTCATTTTGATATTTTGTAGTAGATTTGTATTTTCTCATATGTATTTGATCTCATGTAATATATTTTGATGTATATGTAAATTATGAAAATTGTATTTGTTAATGGAAAAGTAGATGTTTACTTGTGATTTACATGCGAACATCACATGTGAATGATGAATGAAAATGGAAATTGAAATGTGGAAATCATGATATTGAATTTGGTGTTGATAATGAATGTTTGAGAAATATTGTTGAGATTTTGGGATATTGGAGTTTGAGATGATGAAATAAAAGTATTGGAAGTGTTTTTAACAGGTTCCGAAGAACGGTTTTCTCCATTTTTAGCCAGGTACTCATGGATTTTCTTAAAATTTTTGAAACCTTAAATGCATGATACTTTTGATAAATGGTTTAAATAATTTGTATTTCATAAATTATGTGCAAAAGCATTTTCTAAATTAATTGAGAAATATTAGAGTGTGCTTGGTACACGGTGGCATTACTTACTCGGGTATACTGTACACGGGTAAGGGGTGTCAGATTTAGTGGTATCAGAGCACGGTTTAGGCGTTTCTGGGCCTAGATTGAGTCCATACCATGCATTGCATTTGTAAGAGTCGAGGTGACACTAATGCAGATCTGTTTATCTTTCTTATTTTGAATAGGATATGGATCCTTCCTCTCAGAGCCGTTGAGGAGGAAGTGGAGAGTCATGCTCCACTGCGGCGGTGAGGCCGGAGGCATGAGAGAATCTGCTCCGCCACTCAAGCGAGCTGCTCGGCCTCCACAGCCATGTTCCAACAAATGGCCGACTTCTTTAGACAGATGGCTGGGTAATGCCGGCACCACCACCACCACCACCGGCTCCACGCAGTAAATCACACTGGAAAGGTTAAGAAAATTTGGGTGTGGACTTCTATGGCAAGAGAGAAGATGACTGCATTGCGGTAGAATTGGTTGAACCGAACAGGCGAGTCTTAAAACAACTCCACTGCACCCAGAGCGTAACTTAGAAGCTGCTATATCCTTGTTACAAGGCAGCGCCTACGGATGGTGGGACACGTGTCGATGAAGTGCGGCCGAAGTCAGTAACTTGGGACTTCTTCCTCTCTGAGTTCAAGAAGAAATATGTGGATCTGTATACTGGAAGAGAGAAGAAGGGAATTTATTAACTCGAGGCGAGAGACAATTGTCGGTGGTGAGTATGAGAAAGAATTCGTTCGATTAAGCCGCTACGGAAGGAGATAGTCCCTAATGAGGCTGAAAGGTGCAAGAGATTCAAGAGGGTGAATGACAATATCAAGAAAGCGACTCACGCCTTGGGAATCACAGAATTTAGCAAGCTAGTGGAAGTCTGCAATAAGGGTTGAAAAAGTGAGAATCAATGAGCGGACCGAGGAAGGGAGAGCGAGAAGAGGGGACCAGTCGGTTTAGTTCCACCTGGATTTGGGAAGAAGTTTAAGGGTCCTCACGCACGAGTTCGGGTCGACCACGAGGGTGAGTCGATCTCGGGGCCGAGCCACGATTCACCCCTAAGAGAGTCGGTCCACACCATCGGTGGGCAGCTCTCCGAGGATGGGGTTGAGGACCAGCCCGGCATCTTCTGCGTGTCCACAGCTTCGAGAAATGGCACAAGGGGGAATGTTGGAGAGTGACGGTGCTTGCTTGAGATGTGGGTCGACGAGAACATCAGCGAGGAGCGCCACGCAGAACTACTACATTGCTCCGACACAAGTAGACGGACACTGCTCTGCACCACCAAGGGGTAGAAGTGCAGTAAATCTGGCTGTGGGACCATCTCGAGAGGCCTACATCGAGCAGCAGAGAGGCGGATAATGGACCACCTGCGGAAATTATGCCTTGAGAGCTCGGGAGGAACAAGATGCCGGGCGTCATCGAGTGCGTTCTCCTCTACAATACTCCTGTGCATGCATTGGTGGATCCAGGATCCACTCATTCTTACATTTGCATCAACCTACCCGTAGAAAGGGGATATTGGTAGGGGAGTGACCAAGACATTACGGTCACTAATCCATTGGGCCTGATGTGGTAGTGAACAAAGTATACAAGGGTTGCGTTGAGGATTCAGGTATGAATTCTTGGCGGACCTAATTGAGTTGCCCTTCCATGAGTTTGGCGTGATATTGGGAATGGATTGGTTGTCACGTCATCAGGCAATAGTTGATTGCAAATTGAAGAGAATTTCTCTAAAAACTTGAGGAGGTAATGAGATCACGGTTGTGGGGAAAGGATGATTTCTGTCAATGTCATCTCGACCACGATTGCAAGAAGAATAATGAGAAAAGTGTGAAGCCTACCTAGCACATGTGGTGGATACTAGGCGAGTTAAGCCAAACACAGGTGACATACCCACAGTGAGAGACTTCCTGCAGGTATTTCTGAAGAGTTGCACAGTTTGCCACGAGAAAGGAAGTCGAATTTGCCATTGAGACAACTGCCGGATCTGACACCCATTTCCATTGCTCCTTATAGGATGGCACCCATCGAGTTGAGGAGTTGAAAACTTCGATTGCAAGAGTTGCTTGATAAGGGTTCATACGCCCGATGTGTCACCGTGGGAGCTCCGGTCTTTGTTTGTGAAAAAGAAGGATGGGACTGTGAGACTATGCATCGATTGCAAGCGATTAAACAAAGTGGTATGAAGAACAAATATCCGTTGCCTAGAATTGATGATCTGTTTGATCGGTTGAAGGGAAGCAGGAGTATTTTCCAAGATTGATCTCGCATCGAGGTATCATCGATTGAGGGTGAAGGATGCAGATGTGCAAAGGCGCATTCAGGACCCGATATGGGCATTATGAGTTTCTAGTGATGCCCTTTGGCCTAACAAATGCACCAGCGGCATTCATGGACCTTATGAACCGTATCTTCCATCCACACTTAGATCGGTTCGTAGTGGTCTTTATTGATGATATTTTGGTGTATTCCAAGACCAGGGAAGAACATGATGAGCATTTGAGGATTGTTACGCAAACCACGAAAAGAAAAGAAGTCGTATGCTAAGTTGTCCAAGTGTGGCTTTTGGAAGAATGAAATTTCATTCCTTGGACACATAGTGTCGGTGATGGGATTAGGTGGATCCCAAGAAAATAGAAGCGATGATGGAATGGAAGCCTCCCGAGAAACACAAGCGAGGTCGAAGCTTCTTGGGGCTAGTGGGTATTCTGAAGATTTGTGAAGGGATTTTCCCTAATAGCTGCTCCAATGACCAAGTTGTTACACAAGAATGTCAGATTTGACTGGAATGACAAGTGCCAGACCAGTTTTGAGAAGTTAAAGGCTATGTTGACAGAGGCACCAGTGTTAACACAGCCAGTGTCAGGGAAGGATTTTGTGGTTTACAGTGATGCCTCTCATAATGGGTTAGGGTGTGTGTTGATGCAAGAGGGGAAAGTGATCGCCTATGCTTCCAGACAGCTAAGGCCACATGAACAGAACTACCCTACCCATGATCTAGAGCTTGCAGCAATTATCTTCGCACTGAAGATATGGAGGCATTATTTGTATGGTGAAAAGTGCTACGTTTACACAGACCACAAGAGCCTAAAATATTTGCCAACCCAGAAGGAGCTCAACCTTAGACAGAGGCGATGGATTGAGTTCCTGAAGGATTATGACTGTGTAATTGACTACCATCCTGGGAAGGCAAATGTAGTTGCTGATGCTTTGAGCAGAAAATCCATGACAGCCTTGAGATCATTGAATGCCCATCTATCTTTGATTCGAGATGGAGCTATTTTGGCTGAGTTGCAAGTGAGGCCAAACCTGCTACAGCAGATACTAGATGGGCAAAAGACAGATGAAAAGTTACTGGCTATTATGAGCAAGATCTCAGAGGGAAAAGCAACTGACTATGGGGTGAAAGCAGATGGGTGTCTGTACTACAAAGGAAGACTGTGTGTACCAGATGATGGGGAATTGAAAGCTAGTATTCTAAAAGAGGCACACACTAGTGTATATGCTATGCACCCAGGAAGTACAAAGATGTATCACGACACGAAGCTTGATATTGGTGGCACAGTATGAAGAGAGATATCGGGGACTATGTGACTAAATGCTTGACATGTCGGCAAGTCAAGGCGAACATCAAGTTCCATCAGGATTGCTACAGCCTATACGCATACCTGAATGGAAATGGGATCGGGTCACCATGGATTTTGTAAGTGGTCTGCCTCTCACCCAGAGGAAACATGATGCAGCATGGGTAATAGTGGATAGATTGACAAAGTCAGCACACTTTCTGCCAGTTAGGACTGACTACTCACTAGAGAGGTTAGCAGAATTGTATATCAGTGAGATAGTTAGACTGCATGGAATCCCACTTTCCATTATATCTGATCGAGACCCAAGGTTTACATCGAGATTTTGGAAGAAATTGCATGAATCCTTGGGTACACAACTCCATTTCAGCACAGCTTTCCATCCTCAGACGGATGGGCAATCAGAAAGAGTAATCCAGGTAAACAATTGAAACCCACGAAATTGATACAAATATTGAATTGAAATGATAACAATAACATGAAATATTTGTCAGGTCCTTGAGGATATCTTTGAGGAGTTGTGTTATTGAGTTTGAGGAAGTTGGGATAGATACCTCCCAATGGCGAGTCGCATACAACAATAGCTATCAAGCTAGCATCCAAATGGCCCCATATGAAGCCTTGTATGGGAGAAAATGTAGAACTCAGTGTCTTTGGACTGAATTGGCGAAGACAAGCGGTAGGGCGGACACGGTGAAACAGATCGAGGACAAGGTAAAATTGATCAAAGCTAATCGAAGGTTGCCTCGAGACATGCGAAATCTTATGCCGACACGAAGAAAAGAAATAGAATATGGGGTTGGCGACAAAGTGTTCCTCAAGGTGTCACCATGGAAGAAGGTATTGAGGTTTGGAAGAAAAGGTAAGTTGAGCCCTAGGTTCATTGGCCCATATGAAGTCATTGAGCGTGTGGGTCCGGTGGCCTATAGGCTAGCTTTACCACCGAGTGGACAAGATCCACAATGTGTTCCATGTATCCATGCTCGTAAGATACCGCTCGGACCCTTCACATGTCATCTCGGAGAAGAAATTGAAATACAACCGGATTTGACATATGAAGAAGAACCTCTACGAATCTTGGCTCGGGAAGTGAAAGAGTTGAGGAACAAGCAGATTCCATGGTGAAAGTGCTTTGGAGGCACCACAACACCGAGGAGGCAACTTGGGAAAGTGAAGAAGCGATGAGGCAACAGTTCCCTCAGCTGTTTGCATCGGTAAATTCGAGGACGAAATTTAAATTAGAGGAAGAGTTGTAACACCCTTCCGGTAACCACTCCGTACATTCTACTGTTCCGGTGACCGGTGTCGGTCCGGACAGCTAGAACGTCCAGAAAAATATTTAAACTAAAGTTAGAAACCCTAATTAACTCAAATATTAATAAGAAAAATTTAGTAAAAATTTTAGAAATAAAATACAATCGAAGTCAAACGCAGTAGGTGCCCAAGCGATGGGTAGCAGGAGGAAGTTGCGGTTCTGCAACGAGGAGCCCTAGACCCGAGGGAAAAATTATAAAATAATTTTTGGGACTCCAGAGAAGGGTAATTGAGGTTCCCATGGCATTAGAATGCCAATAAAATACTTAGAAAAATTTTTAAAACTGTACATACGATTTTTACCAGTTAATCAAAACTTAGGGCATTTTGGTCATTTCGCCTTCCGAGGTGATTTTTGGCCGACTTGCCCAGTTGAGTAAATAATTAATATGACATCAAATATGAAGAAATATTACTAGAAATGAAAATTGAAATGAGTAGTGGAAGAAAAGAAAAGAAAATGCAAAAATAAGGCAAAAATGACATCATTTAAAAAGTTGGACCAATCACACTTAAGCCATTGTTTGACTAACCATTAAAAGAGATAAGAGAAGACCAAATTCAACAAAATTTCAGCAGCCATCCTTCTCTCCTTAGTGCAGCCAAAACGTGAACCTCTCTCCCTCTCTCAAACTCCATTAAACCTCACTTCTCAAGCTTAATTTCTCCCTTGTTTCACCACAAAACCCTAACCTCTCTTCATTAAAATTTTACTCCACACCTTAAACAACCTTTTGGCAGCCTTGAAAGTGAAGGAAAGTGAAGTTTAGAGGTGGGAAAAATCTGCCCTAAGTGAGGTTAGTGCTACAAACTTCATTCTCCTTCTTTTAATCTTAGTTAGAATATCATTTGAGCTAAGAAATTTTAAAGAATTGAAGTAAATTACATGAGTTATGGTACTTTAAATTTTCAGCAGCCCTATGGAAGTATGAGGTTGATTGTTTTGATAAATTTAAAGTGGCTAGAAATGATGGTTAAAGTATTAAAACACATGGACATTAAACTAAGTATGTTAATTAAGTTCATGAGTAAATTTAGTTGGATATTAGGGTTTGGAAGGGTGAAAATGTGAATTGGCTTAGGAAATTGTTAGGGCACATTGTAATGGTCAATTAGTGACCATTTTAGATATGTTGACCATAAATGGGACTGAAAAATGCTATGGCAAAGTGAGGTGAAATCTGCCCTATGGACAGCAGCATAGGGACTGAAATTTCAGTCCCTTTGCACAGCCATAACTTGGGCTGTGTAAGTCCAATTGAATTTTGGCCAATTGGACATGAAACTAGGCTTATAATGGCACATTTTTGCTGAAGAAACCATGCCCAAAAGACCAAAGCAAGAGGACCAAAACTTGGCCCCAATCCGGAACCCTGAAACTGCCTCTGCAGAATTTGACCAAATGAACAGTAACTGTTCATTTGGCCATAACTCACTGTAGATTTGGTCAATTGGTCTGAAATTTTTACAGCAACAAGTTAAGACATAGACAAACAACTTTCATGAAGGAACCTACCCCAAATTATGGCCAGAACCCAGTCAACCAAGTGACTCAAGTCACTGTTCATGTACTGTAGATATGGTAAATCTGCAGAATTTGAAATCCGGCCAGCTTGGGTTTTTGAGCCATATCTGGAGCTACAAAACTCCAAATGGAGTGATTCAAAAAAGGAAATTCAACTAGACAAAATAAGGAACAACTTTCATGTTTTACATTTCTTCAAATTCCAACAGTAACAGTGTCCAATGGAACAGTGAAGTTAGGGCATCAAAACTGAAATTTTCTGCTAGTGTGGGTTACACTTTGAATTTGCATTAACACTTAATGCCAACAAGTTTTAAACACCAAATGTGGTATGTTGGGAGTGCCAAAGGCAATGTACACATTTTTATTCTAAAAGTCAACATTTTTGTTGACCAATGATGAATAGTGACACCAAAAAAAGTTGAAATTCACAAATTGACAAATTTAAGAGTTTCAAATGCCCTAGTATACCTAACAAGATTGGTTTGGATAGTTTGGCATGCCAATAGGGTTCCGTTAGCAGTACTGCACATGGCAACAATGCCATTCTGTGATTTCATGGCTTTTAGCCATTCTGACTTTACATTGAGACTTGGCCTTGTGCTCGACATTATTCTGACTTGTTAGCTGCATTTGCACACCGGGAGATGCATATGCAACCAATGGTGTGACGGCCCGAGGTACTAGGTACCCAGTGCCAGTTTACCCGTTATCCAGTCCAGTCGTCTAGTGTAGGTTACTTGGGGCAACCAAATGAATAAAAGTGAACAAAGTTAATGAATTAATGAATATACCAAAATCAAACAAAGAAAGCATACACTTTGCATACACATTTATTTTTTTTGCTATTTTCTTCTATTATATTATTGCACCACTAAGCATTATTGCTTAGCGCGTTGCTTTTGCCACGCGTAGGTACTGGAGATCCCGATCGTGAGCCCAGTAGACCACAGACTAGGTGAGTCCATCTGACAGTTCTGCTCAGTGTCTGTGTCACCTCACTACCTGCAGTGCATCGGTAGGGCACTAGGTGTCAGTTTGTCATTTTGATATTTTGTAGTAGATTTGTATTTTCTCATATGTATTTGATCTCATGTAATATATTTTGATGTATATGTAAATTATGTAAATTGTATTTGTTAATGGAAAAGTAGATGTTTACTTGTGATTTACATGCGAACATCACATGTGAATGATGAATGAAAATGGAAATTGAAATGTGGAAATCATGATATTGAATTTGGTGTTGATAATGAATGTTTGAGAAATATTGTTGAGATTTTGGGATATTGGAGTTTGAGATGATGAAATAAAAGTATTGGAAGTGTTTTTAACAGGTTCCGAAGAACGGTTTTCTCCATTTTTAGCCGGTACTCCGCCGGATTTTCTTAAAATTTTTCGGAACCTTAAATGCATGATACTTTTGATAAATGGTTTAAATAATTTGTATTTCATAAATTATGTGCAAAAGCATTTTCTAAATTAATTGAGAAATATTAGAGTGTGCCGGTACACCAGGTGGCATTACTTACTCGGGTATACTGTACACGGGTAAGGGGTGTCACATATTAAGCATTGTTGTGAATTGAGTAAATTATGTTTTGAAAAATTGTGATAGAACATGTTTTGAATTGTGATGGGCAATTTGCATAGAAAAATGTAAATTTATGATTTGAATTGTGATGAGCATAAAAATTATTGGATATTGGAATTGACTTTGAATAGAATGGAATTGTGATGAGCATAAAAATGCAAACTATAGATGCTTGACTAAGTTATTACATGTCTCTCTCATTCGTTGAGAAGACAATGGAGTTAGTTGTGTTTTGATTATCATGGTACGTGCACAGGCTTAGATTCTCCTCTTATTAGGGGTTAGATCTAAGTTTTTTATGTTATGGCCTTTTCGGAAAATTCATTATTATGGTGTGTACTGTGCGTGATGATTCGACCTCCCCGACCATAGGGAGTTAGAATCACCCCGAAGATGGCCCTTTCGGATTAGTCTTGCATAGTTAGTGAGATAAAGAATGGTTTTTTAGATAAAGAATGGTTTTCAAGATAAAGAATGTTTTTGAATAGTAAAGAATTGTGATTTCAATTATGATTTATGTATAATTGATTTTGTTGGAATTACCTTAAATGGTCAGTTATGAATTGATAAATTGAATTTCGTGATCAAAGTCATTTTATACAAATGATTTATATTATTGGCAATGAATATTTTGAGTTTTGGAATTTGATGAGTATCCATATTTCTAAATTAATTACTGTAATTTTTGTGAAGGTATATTGTACTATGTTTTAAATTATAGTTGTGCACCACTGAGTTCACCACTAAGCGATAGCTTTGTATGCTGTCACAGATGAAAAGAGCATAGAGCAATTGAGTAAGCTTATTTGAAGAGACATTCAGATCAGCTCCAGGTATACCCATGTATACAGGTTTTGATGTATGCATGTAATAATATGTATGTAAATTATTTGAGCAGTTGTATAAAAACTCTTGTAAAATATTTTGGTATGTAATTAAATGTAAATTATTGTAAATGTAAATTTGAGGTTTCATTTACCTGAATAGTTTTGTAATATTAATTTTTGAGTCTTGTAATCAATGAAATGTTTCTTTTATGATGAGGTTGGTTTGAAAATGAAATGATTAATTATTGAGATTGAATTGTGAGATAAAATGAAGTTTCTTGGAGTTGTATATGAGAAAACATATTGGGAGTGTTTTTCCTTTTCAGGTTTGAAGATCTGTTTTCCTAAAACACAGCCGGCACTTTGTCGAAATTTTGAAAAATTTTTTATAACATCAGATTTTAATCGATAATTTAAATTTCTCGAAAATTGTTTTAAAATCCCTTGTAGTATATTTAATGGGTTATCGATAGGTGAAGTATGGTAATTCATTAGGTGTACTACGGGACATGTTACATCTTACGGGGGAGTAGGGTGTGACCGAAATGACCAAAATGCCATCGTTTGGCTTATTGAGCCAAAATCATCTGTACCGATCAAAAACTATTTTCTAAACCTTTTCTTAGCATTCTAATGCCATAAAAACCTCAATGACTCTTCTCTAGAGTTCCAAAAATTATTTTATGAATTTTCTCCGAGTTTAGAGCTTCTAGTTGCGAAGACCACAACTTCCCACTGGGTTACCCATCGCTAGGGCATCAACTCATTTAACTTGTTTGTATTTTATTTCTAAAATTTTTTCTTAATTTTTCTTATTAATATTTGAATTATTTATGACTCTTCACTCTAGTCTAAATATTTTTCCAGACGTTCTAGCTGTCCAGACCGATACCGGTCACCGGAACAGTAGAATGTACGGAATTGCTATAGTGAGGGTGTTACAATTCTTCCCCTCTACCAAAAATTTCGTCCTTGAAATTTACCTGGTGTAAATAGTCGAGAAGATACTACCTCCTTATTTCTTCACCTTTCCGTATTATCTTACTTCACTTTCTCCTTAGTCTCAATCCTATCCTCAAATAGTTCTGTACTCATTCTTTTTCATCTTAAATACAGTCTCCTTCTCATCTCCATTCGCTATCTTATTGTCTCTTCACTTTCTTATTCCATACCTTAACCTAAAATAAATGGGAAATACAGATCTGAAATAGTGTCACCTCGACTCTTATGAATGCAATGCATGATATGCAGTCTATCTAGGTCTAGAAACGCCTAAGCCGCGCTCTGATATCAATAAATGTAACACCCCTCACTCAACTACAGTGTAGCCGAGCAAAGTGTGCTACATTTGGTGCCGAAACACCTTATTTTATCATACTTTATTTCTTTAATAATTTGATCTCGTTATATTTCAATATCAATTATTTTTCAACGGAGAAACTAATGGAGTATCCTCCTCAGAAATGCATGTTGATAATTAAGGAACGGAAGCGTGAAAAACAAAAGTTTATGCCATTGAATTCAAAATTTTCACCTAGGGTCACATGCATCATGCAAGATTTATTTTTATCTATTTGATTCAATGATAAACAATATATTAAAACTCTTTTAATATGTTTTTGGATCTGTATTTTCCATTTAAGATTTTGAAATTAATCAGATTAATTTTAGAACCCTAGATTAAATCAAGAACAAACACACTAACCTCTTGATGCACTACAGTGTATTTGCGCCTTTGAGATGCATCTTCAGGACACCAGATATTGTTCCTCTAGTTTGTCCACACCAAGAACACCTATGGTAGCCCTTGAACAGCTTCTAAAGCTTTTTCTATTATTTAGAAAATCAAGTTCTACCTTTTAAGAGATTAAAGATGTAAACAGGACACTAGAAACAATTTTTAGTATTTTTAATTTAAGAGATTGATGGCTAGTCTCTTTGAATTCATGAGAGATGAAGAAGAGGAGATGGAGAGCCTCAAAATGGCGTGACAAAGGAGGAGTGGCTGTTGGTTGTCTTATTTTTAATTCATAACAATACTTATATAGCTAGGTCAACACATTAAACCCTTGTCACATGTCACCCTCAGATTGATTCTAGGTTTAATTGACACAATCACATTGTGCCAAGTGTCAAACATATATTTAATCTTAATTTTAATCATCTTACATGATTAAAAGACATTTGGCAAGCTTATGTGTAATGCCATGTGTCACCATCTCATGGTGCCACATGTCACCCTGTGAAATGACCAAAATGCCCCTGTGTCTTAATTTTGAGTTCTCAACCCAAAATAATTATTTATCTTCTTCTAATCAATTTATATCAAATATAAATTAATTAATTAATATTTATTAATTAATTTCTCATTAATTAAATTCATATTTAAACACTTTAAATATAAATTTAACTTATACTATACATCTAATAATCTAGATTTGGTATCAAGTCATGCTAGGGACTTTGCAATCTAATTGCAAACCAAACCTATTTAATTAATTAATTAAACTCTTTAATTAATTAATTAAATCATATTTAATTAGATGATTACTTGTGTATGTGTGTGACTTACTAGGCTCATCACTAATTGGCAATGAGATATGATATCAACTCTTAATATCATCAGAACTCTTTCTTACCATAAATGATTTCTTTAAATCATTTTACGCACCTCATAGACCATGGTTAACACCTATCATAGCATGCCATGGCCACCCAATTAGTGATAAGGTTTACCTTAAATGAACCTATAATCATATGTGACCATGCACTGAAATCTCTCTGTTATAAAATCCCAACTCAAGCTGGAGTCATGGTTTATGTCAAACTCCATTTGCTATGAATATTATGTTCTCTTTTAATTCCAGTTCTTGATTAAAAAGATTTTCTCATTAGAAACTCTTTTCTGAATAAATCTATATGTCCTGGCTTGGGACTTGAAACATAAAGAACAATTAAATGAACATAGGATTTTATCTCTATTTACTTAGAGGAACAGATTCCATCTTGATCAATAGCTACCTCTATATGTAACTAGTAGGAGCCAACACATGCCCATATACCCATATATAGTACAAGTATGAAAGCAGTATCAAACTCAAACTACCTATATACAAGATAACTGTGCTATCTCAGGTCTAAAGATTATATGCATTGATATGATTTATGACAAAACATTGACAAGAGTAAACTCCATGTGCTTGTCATAAGTGTCACTGGTTCGGCCTACTTATCATTTATAAGTGCCTATCATGTTTGTCATATGGCATGAGACTCACCATTCCATCTTATTTATATCTCATATAAATAACTTGGAAACAAACATGAATACAATCTTTTTGGATAAGTCATGTCCTTATTGTGAAGTATCATCGATTGTGAACCTATTTATGATACTTTGTGCTAGAAATACTGTCACTCATATTCTTAACAACTTAATAATAGAATTTCTAACAAAATATCAATGGACCTTTTCTATTACACATAAATATATTATATAAATGGAAAAGTGGAAATGCCTTTTATTAATAAAACATATACAAGATACATAATAAATGATATGCTCTAGGTCATACTACGAACAATCTCCCCACTAGCACTAGAGCCATTCATTACAATACCTTAGACCCATCTTCTCAACATGTCGGTCTAACTGAGCTTATGATAAAGGCTTAGTGAATGGATCAACTAAAATTTTCAGCTGATGTTATTTTTCTGCATGGCTATATCGCCTTGTAACACCCCTCACCAGACTACAGTGTAGCCGAGCAAAGTGTGCTACATTCGGTGCCGGAGCACCCTATCTTATCTTACTTTATTCCTTTCATAATTTGATCTCGTTATATTTTAATATTAATTATTATTTTTTTTTCGACGGAGAAACCAGCGAAGTTTCCCCTATTTTATTACCAGTTCATGTATTTTACTATTTACCTGTTTGAAAATTTCAATAATATTTTACAAATAAAATCTCATCAATTATTTTCATAACCATCTCATAATTCACATCTCATTCATACATCTCAATTTCATATTCATTTCCATGCATTATCTATACATTTCAAATCTGTCTTCGAATCCATACAATCTCATTCATGCTCAACTCACATAAGTAAAATTTTCAAACTTCTTTAATTTACATATTAAAATACTTACTTTGAGTAGCTCCCATAATTCATAGGTTAATTACATGAGTTTATTTTGTACAAGATATACAAATAATTTACAATGTGCTAGGAATGAACAATATACATAACATGTATAAAATGAGCCCTATCTACATGCATTGCTGAGGAGGTGACAATCTTGAACTCTTCTAACACTTCTGCAGATCTGGACTCCAAAAATCTCAGTCGACAGTCTACTGGTTTTTTTTTTTTTTCCTTCAGTACCTGCGCGAGGAAGCAATTCCATCGCGCTAAGCATTTCTGCTTAGTGGTGCAATAATATAACAAGAAATAATATATACGAATAAAGAAAGAACAAAGCATAATTTGAATACTTAAGAATTAATTTAATTTAATACAATGTGTCTAATGTTAATTATCTTTTGTTCTCATTTGTTTTGCTTTGGAAGCGTTTAATTCCGAAATTCACAGTGATAATGTACGTTATACAGAATTAATAAAAATACTCAATTTATATTCATATGGCAATAGAAGGTACATTTAAAATATTTAGTTAAGTTATACCTATTTTTGCAACTCTTTTATCATTTTACTTAACAATTTTTTTATGTGGTTTGGACCATTTCATAATTGTAACTAATTCTTTTGAAGTCTTATTAACTCATTTATTTGATCTGTAATATTTTTGATTTCTAATAGTCTTAATTTATTTCAATAATTTACACTGCCCAAGTAACCTACGATAGGTCGATCGAATCGATAACGGTCGTTGGCTTTGGACCGATGGTGCCTCGGGCCGTCATACCATGGGACGCAGAACGTCAACCACGTATGTTGTCAGTGTGGCTAAAAAGCCATGATAACATATAATCGGGCATAAAAGCCATGAATGTTGGCATAAAGCCATGAATATGGGCACAAAGCCATGAATACAGGCATAAAGCCTTTCGCAGTACTGCTAAAACAATACCCTATTGGCATGCCAATCTATCTAATCTGACACACGTGTCTAGGCAATAGAAGGGCACATAATATCATTAAATATTAATATATTGTGTTTTATGAATTCATTATTTCATGATAAATTTCAATTATAATTCATACATTCATTTGATCATTTATATGATCACAATTCACATCAATTATCCTTTTATACCATTGTACTCAAATTACTTCTCCTTTCTATAATAATGAGAACTAATGTCTCATTCATACATTAAGATAGTTTATTTATTCATTCATTATGTTATTCATATTGATTACAATTCTAAACAATGGTTCACATGTACCATTGTATTCAAAACATTTTTCCTTTCTCATTTATACATTCAAGAATCTACTTATGTAATTACAATTTTTATATTTCAAGTTGAGTTACTAATATTTTATGAATTCCATTTGTGATGGGCATATAAGCCCTAGCTATCTATTCACATCAATTAGGTGACTTATTTTTCATGTTTCAAGTAATCCATGAATATTTCATGGATTTCAAATTTATGGCCTTAATTTCTTTTTAACAATTTTGACTAGGATGCATAGTCCACATTTGTCATACAATTCTAAGCATTAAAGCTTAGAATTGGTTCTAGGTCTTCATATTAGTTTGCTAATTATTTTGATTACTATTCACCTTACTAGTCAACCAAAATGTTTACTTTTTAATACATAATAAATTTATTGAACCCAAGTTCTCCAAGATACCACATTTTGAGTTTTACATTTGCTAGTATTAATTGTCAATTGCAATTTAAAGTCCCCTAGATGCATTTCTAATTTCAAATTTTGAATTTCAAGTTTTGGTGTCACTATTCACCTCATTGGTCAACAAAAATGTTGACTTTTGCATAGACAATAGGTACATTGGTTTTAACACTCCCGATGTACCACATTTTGCATTTAAAACTTGTTGGAATCAATTACCAAATCCATTTCCAAGCTTATTTCAAATTTTCATGTCACTATTCACTTCATTAGTCAACTAAAATGTTGACTTTTGCATAGAAAATATGTACATTGACTTTGGCACTTCCAACATACTACATTTTTCATTTAAAACTTGTTAGTTTTGGTCACTTTCTCAAAGCTTAGGTCATTTTGGCAAAATTGCCAATTTTCGGTTTTAGTGCTCCGAAGTTGCACTGTTTCATTGGTCGATTTACTGTTGGAATTTGACAAAACTTCCTTCATAGAAAATGTTCCTTATTTTGTCTAGTTGAATTTCTTTTTTTGAATCACTCCATTTGGAGTTTTTTAGCTCAAGTTATGGCCAAAATAAGTTTACTGTTCACGTGTAATCGTTCTCGCTGAAATTTTGGGTTTTGGCAGATTTTGGTCCAAATTTGGTCAGTAATTTGACCAAGTTAAGTTCATAATTTGGTCTAACTTTCTTCATATGAAATGTTCTACCATGCCTTAGGTTTCCATCGGTTCAAGAATCGCCTAAATCCGAGTTTTCTAGAGAGAGTTATAGTCATCCAAACATTACTGCTCAAATGAAAATTCTTGAAATCTCAGTACAGTAAACTTCACTTTGCTCAATGATTTGATTAGGTTATGGTCGTAATTTGGGGTAGGTTTCTTCATGAAAGTTGTTTGTCTATGTCTTAACTTATTGCTGTAAAAATTTCAGATCAATTTGACCATTCTACAGTGGCTGTTTGCAGGGTATCCGGATTGGGGCCAACTTTTGGTCCACTTGCTTTGGTCTTTTGGGCATGGTTTCTTCAGAAAAAATGTGCCATTATAAGCCTAATTTCATGTCCAATTGGCCAAACACCAATTGGACCAACATAGCCAAAGATATGGCAGTCCAATTGGACTGAAATCTCAGCCACCATGCTGCTGTCTTTAGGCAGCCTACCATTCCACTTTGCCATGCCATTTTTCAGTCCAATTTATGGTCAACATACCTCAAATGGTCAATAATTGACCATTAGAATGTTCTTTAACAATTTCTTAAGCCAAGTCAAATTTTCACTTCTCAAAACCCTAATTCCTATCTCCATTTCACACTAGTTACCCTAGCTAACTAGTTAAGTCATTATCCACATAATTATGTACTTCAAACATGATCTCTAGTTCACTCCAAGCTCATCAAAAACATTCATTCCTATTCCTTCAATAGGGCAGCCAAAATCCATGGTATGTATACACATGAATTTAGTCCATTTAGTTTACAAATTCCTACTAAATTCAAGTCCCTAACATGGAAATAAAGAAGTATTTGCATAAGTAAGCACTAACCTCACTTTAACCTCTTGTAGGGCAGATTTCTCCAAGCTAAAACTTCACTTTCCTTCCTTTTCTAGGCTGCCAAACACTTCCCAAGAGGTAGAGACAAGTTTTTAGTGAAGGGACTTGGGGTTTTATAGTGCAAATTCATGGGAAAATGGAAGTAATTAAAGAAAACTTCCATGGAGGGTTATGGAGGAGAGGATCACGTTTTGAAGAAGAAGATGGCTGCTTGTTTTTGGTCTTCCTTGGTCTTTATTTATCTCTTTTATTAATTAGTCAAATGGTTACTTAATTGTGATTGGTTATGGCTTTTAAATGACACCATCAAGATGTCATAAATTGCTTTTTATTTCATTTTCCTTTTCTTTTATCCACTACTCATTTTCAATTTAATTTCTAGTCATGTTTATTCATATTTTATGTCATATTAATTATTTACTCAACTGGACAAGTCGGCCAAAAATCACCTCTGAAGGCGAAATGACCAATGCCCTCCGTTTGGCTTAACGGGTCAAAATTGTCTGTACCGATTGAAAAATTTTTCTAAATATTTTCTTGGCATTCTAATGCCATAGGAACCTCAATGACCCTTCTCTGGAGTCCCAATAATTATTTTATGAATTTTTCCTCGGGTCTAGGGCTCCTCGTTGCGAGAACCGCAAATTCCCTCTGGTTACCCATCGCTTGGGCACCGGCTCGTTTAACTTGGTTGTGTTTTATTTCTAAAATTTTTACTAAATTTTTCTTATTAATATTTGAGTTAATTATGGTTCCCCACTTAAGTTTAAATATTTTTCCGAACGTTCTAGCTGTCCGGACCGACACCGGTCACCGGAACAGTAGAATGTACGGAGTTGCTACCGGGAGCGTGTTACAACTCTTCCCCTCTAATTTAAATTTCGTCCTCGAAATTTACCCAATGTAAATAGCCAAAGAGCTAATACCTCTTTATTTCTTCACCTTTCCGTGTTATCCTACTTCACTTTCTCCTTAGTCTCAATCCTATCCTCAAACAGTTATGTACTCATCCTTTTTCATCTTAAATACAGTCTCCTTCTCATCTCCATTCACTACCTGATTGTCTCTTCACTCTCTTATTCCATACCTTAACCTAAAATAAACAGGAAATACAGATCTGCAATAGTGTCACCTCGACTCTTATGAATGCAATGCATGATATGCAATCTATCTAGGTCCAGAAACGCCTAAACCGCGCTTTGATACGACTAAATGTAACACCCCTCACCAGACTACAGTGTAGCCGAGCAAAGTGTGCTACATTCGGTGCTGGAGCACCCTATCTTATCTTACTTTATTCCTTTCATAATTTGATCTCATTATATTTTAATATTAATTATTATTTTTTTTTCGACGGAGAAACCAGCGAAGTTTCCCCTATTTTATTACCAGTTGACGTATTTTACTGTTTACCTGTTTGAAAATTTCAATAATATTTTACAAATAAAATCTCATCAATTATTTTCATAACCATCTCATAATTCACATCTCATTCATACATCTCAATTTCATATTCATTTCCATGCATTATCTATACATTTCAAATCTGTCTTCGAATCCATACAATCTCATTCATGCTCAAATCACATAAGTAAAATTTTCAAACTTCTTTAATTTACATATTAAAATACTTACTTTGAGTAGCTCCCATAATTCATAGGTTAATTACATGAGTTTATTTTGTACAAGATATACAAATAATTTACAATGTGCTAGGAATGAACAATATACATAACATGTATAAAATGAGCCCTATCTACATGCATTGCTGAGGAGGTGACAATCTTGAACTCTTCTAACACTTCGCAGATCCGACTCCAAAAATCTCAATCGATACCATTTTTTTTTTTTTTTCCTTCAGTACCTGCGCGAGGAAGCAATTCCATCGCGCTAAGCATTTCTGCTTAGTGGTGCAATAATATAACAAGAAATAATATATACGAATAAAGAAAGAACAAAGCATAATTTGAATACTTAAGAATCAATTTAATTTAATACAATGTGTCTAATGTTAATTATCTTTTGTTCTCATTTGTTTCGCTTTGGAAGCGTTTAATTCCGAAATTCACAGTGATAATGTACGTTATACAGAATTAATTAAAATACTCAATTTATATTCATATGGCAATAGAAGGTACATTTAAAATATTTAGTTAAGTTATACCTATTTTTGCAACTCTTTTATCATTTTACTTAACAATTTTTTTATGTGCTTTGGACCATTTCATAATTGTAACTAATTCTTTTGAAGTCTTATTAACTCATTTATTTGATCTGTAATATTTTTGATTTCTAATAGTCTTAATTTATTTCAATAATTTACACTGCCCAAGTAACCTACGACAGTCGATCGAATCGATAACGGGTCGTTGGCACTGGACACCGCGGTGCCTCGGGCCGTCATACCATGGGACGCAGAACGTCAACCACGTATGTAGTCAGTATGGCTAAAAAGCCATGATAACATATAATCGGGCATAAAAGCCATGAATGTTGGCATAAAGCCATGAATACGGGCACAAAGCCATGAATACAGGCATAAAGCCTTTCGCAGTACTGCTAAAACAATACCCTATTGGCATGCCAATCTATCCAATCTGACACACGTGTCTAGGCAATACAAGGTCACATAATATCATTAAATATTAATATATTGTGTTTTATGAATTCATTATTTCATGATAAATTTCAATTATAATTCATACATTCATTTGATCATTTATATGATCACAATTCACATCAATTATCCTTTTATACCATTGTACTCAAATTACTTCTCCTTTCTATAATAATGAGAACTAATGTCTCATTCATACATTAATATAATTCATTTATTCATTCATTATGTTATTCATATTGATTACAATTCTAAACAATGGTTCACATGTACCATTGTATTCAAAACATTTTTCCTTTCTCATTTATACATTCAAGAATCTACTTATGTAATTACAATTTTTATATTTCAAGTTGAGTTACTAATATTTTATGAATTCCATTTGTGATGGGCATATAAGCCCTAGCTATCTATTCACATCAATTAGGTGACTTATTTTTCATGTTTCAAGTAATCCATGAATATTTCATGGATTTCAAATTTATGGCCTTAATTTCTTTTTAACAATTTTGACTAGGATGCATAGTCCACATTTGTCATACAATTCTAAGCATTTAAGCTTAGAATTGGTTCTAGGTCTTCATATTAGTTTGCTAATTATTTTGATTACTATTCACCTTACTAGTCAACCAAAATGTTTACTTTTTAATACATAATAAATTTATTGAACCTAAGTTCTCCAAGATACCACATTTTGAGTTTTACATTTGCTAGTATTAATTGCCAATTGCAATTTAAAGTCCCCTAGATGCATTTCTAATTTCAAATTTTGAATTTCAAGTTTTGGTGTCACTATTCACCTCATTGGTCAACAAAAATGTTGACTTTTGCATAGACAATAGGTACATTGGTTTTAACACTCCCGATGTACCACATTTTGCATTTAAAACTTGTTGGAATCAATTACCAAATCCATTTCCAAGCTTATTTCAAATTTTCATGTCACTATTCACTTCATTAGTCAACTAAAATGTTGACTTTTGCATAGAAAATATGTACATTGACTTTGGCACTTCCAACATACTACATTTTTCATTTAAAACTTGTTGGTTTTGGTCACTTTCTCAAAGCTTAGGTCATTTTGGCAAAATTGCCAATTTTCGGTTTTGGTGCTCCGAAGTTGCACTATTTCATTGGTCGATTTACTGTTGGAATTTGACAAAACTTCCTTCATAGAAAATGTTCCTTATTTTGTCTAGTTGAATTTCTTTTTTTGAATCACTCCATTTGGAGTTTTTTAGCTCAAGTTATGGCCAAAATAAGTTTACTGTTCACGTGTACTGTTCCTGCTGAAATTTTGGGTTTTGGCAGATTTTGGTCCAAATTTGGTCAGTAATTTGATCAAGTTAAGTTCATAATTTGGTCTAACTTTCTTCATATGAAATGTTCTACCATGCCTTATGTTTCCATCGGTTCAAGAATCGCCTAAATCCGAGTTTTCTAGAGAGAGTTATAGCCATCCAAACATTACTGCTCAAATGAAAATTTTGGAAATCTCAGTACAGTAAACTTCACTTTGCTCAATGATTTGATTAGGTTCTGGTCATAATTTGGGGTAGGTTTCTTCATGAAAGTTGTTTTTCTATGTCTTAACTTGTTGCTTTAAAAATTTCAAATCAATTTGACCATTCTACAGTGAGTTATGGCCAAATGAACAGTTACTGTTCATTTGGTCATTCTGCAGGGGCTGTTTGCAGGGTATCCGGATTGGGGCCGACTTTTGGTCCACTTGCTTTGGTCTTTTGGGAATGGTTTCTTCAGAAAAAATGTGCCATTATAAGCCTAATTTCATGTCCAATTGGCCAAACACCAATTGGACCAACACAGCCAAAGATATGGCAGTCCAATTGGACTGAAATCTCAGCCACCATGCTGCTGTCTTTAGGCAGCCTACCATTCCACTTTGCCATGCCATTTTTCAGTCCAATTTATGGTCAACATACCTCAAATGGTCACTAATTGACCATTAGAATGTTCTTTAATAATTTCCTAAGCCAAGTCAAATTTTCACTTCTCAAAACCCTAATTCCCATCTCCATTTCACACTAGTTACCCTAGTTAACTAGTTAAGTCATTATCCACATAATTATGTACTTCAAACATGATCTCTAGTTCACTCCAAGCTCATCAAAAACATTCATTCCTATTCCTTCAATAGGTCAGCCAAAATCCATGGTATGTATACACATGAATTTAGTCCATTTAGTTTACAAATTCCTACTAAATTCAAGTCCCTAACATGGAAATAAAGAAGTATTTGCATAAGTAAGCACTAACCTCACTTTAACCTCTTGTAGGGCAGATTTCTCTAAGCTAAAAATTCACTTTCCTTCCTTTTCTAGGCTGCCAAACACTTCCCAAGAGGTAGAGACAAGTTTTTAGTGAAGGGACTTGGGGTTTTATAGTGCAAATTCATGGGAAAATGGAAGTAATTAAAGAAAACTTCCATGGAGGGTTATGGAGGAGAGGATCACGTTTTGAAGAAGAAGATGGCTGCTTGTTTTTGGTCTTCCTTGGTCTTTATTTATCTCTTTTATTAATTAGTCAAATGGTTACTTAATTGTGATTGGTTATGGCTTTTAAATGACATCATTAAGATGTCATAAATTGCTTTTTATTTCATTTTCCTTTTCTTTTATCCACTACTCATTTTCAATTTAATTTCTAGTAATGTTTATTCATATTTTATGTCATATTAATTATTTACTCAACTGGACAAGTCGGCCAAAAATCACCTCTGAAGGCGAAATGACCAAAATGCCCTCCGTTTGGCTTAACGGGTCAAAATTGTCTGTACCGATTAAAAAATTTTTCTAAATATTTTCTTGGCATTCTAATGCCATAGGAACCTCAATGACCCTTCTCTGGAGTCCCAATAATTATTTTATGAATTTTTCCCCGGGTCTAGGGCTCCTCGTTGCGAGAACCGCAAATTCCCTCTGGTTACCCATCGCTTGGGCACCGGCTCATTTAACTTGGTTGTATTTTATTTCTAAAATTTTTACTAAATTTTTCTTATTAATATTTGAGTTAATTATGGTTCCTCACTTAAGTTTAAATATTTTTCCGAACGTTCTAGCTGTCCGGACAGACACCGGTCACCAGAACAGTAGAATGTACGGAGTTGCTACCGGGAGGGTGTTACACGCCTTGCCCAACTATATGTCTGATAATGTGGTAGTGCCTTTCTATGTGTTTAGATTTCTAGTGAGACCTTGGTTCCTTAGCCTGTATGACTGCTCCATTATTGTCACAGTGTGGTGGAACCGCTGACTCAATGGAAGGAACTACTGTAAGTTCTGTCACGAACTTTTTTATCCAAACAGCTTCCTTTGCAGCATCTGATGTAGCAATATACTCAGCCTTGGTAATGGAATCTATAGTTGTGCTCAATTTGGAACTCTTCCAACTGACTGCACCTCCATTATAAATGAACAAATATCCAGAGATAGACTTTCTATCATCGATATCTGATTGGAAATCAGAATCAGTATAACCATCCAATTGCAAGTCTCGACCTCCATAGATCAAGAATAAACCCTTAGTTCTTCTCAAGTACTTAAGGATATTCTTAATAGTTATCCAGTGTTCCAAACCTGGATTGGATTGATACCTGCTAGTCAAACTAACAGCATATGTGATATTCAGCCTAGTACACAATATTGCATACATTAAACTTTCGATAGCCGAAGCATATGGAATCCTGGCCATTTTTTCTCTTTCTTCAGGTGTCTTTAGAGACATTTCTTTAGAAAGATGGATACCATGTCTCACTGGTAACAATCCTCTCTTGGAATCAAGCATGTTAAACCTCTTTAACACCTTTTCCAAGTGTAGACTTTGGGATAAACTATTTATTCTTTTCCCTCTATCTCTATAGATGCGAATCCTAAGAATATTAGTTGCCTCCCCTAAGTCTTTCATAGAGAATGTATTTGACAACCATACCTTTATAGTTGTCAACATACTTGTGTCATTATCCATCAATAGTATGTCATCCACATATAAGACAAGGAAAGTGATAGCACTGTTACTAACCTTCTTATATACACATGGCTCCTCCTCATTTTTTATAAAACCAAAGGATTTAATGGCTTCATTAAAACGGATGTTCCAACTCCTCGAAGCTTGCTTCAACCCACAAATGGATCGCTTTAGCTTGCATACCTTGGAACCATCTTGGGATTCAAAATCGCTAGGTTGTTCCATGAAAATGTTTTCTTTAATGTATCCATTGAGAAAACCTATTTTGACATCCATCTGCCAAATCTCATAATTATAGTATGCAGCTATTGCTAATAGAATCCTAATTGATTTAAGAATGGCAACAGGCGAGAAAGTCTCCTCATAGTCGATTCCTTGCCTTTGGCGAAACCCTTTCGCTACTAGCCTTGCCTTATAGGTCTCTACCTTTCCATCAGAACCAATTTTCTTCTTGAAAACCCATTTGCTCCCTATAGGTACAATACCTTTAGGTGGGTCAACAAGATCCCAAACTTGATTCTTATACATGGAATCAATTTCAGATTTCATAGCATCAATCCATTTTGAAGAGTCTATATCTAATATAGCTTCTTCATAGGTAAGTGGATCATCTCCATGATCTACTTCTTAATGAGTAGATAACTCTTGTTCTTCTTCATGATGGAAACCATATCTCACTGGTGGGTGAGATACCCTGGTTGTTCTACGAGGAACAACTGTAGATGTTGCATCAATGGGTGTAGGTTGACTAGATGGATCTATATCCATCTGATCTATTGGTTGGTCAGAATTCTCTAATTCCAACTCTATTTGCCTTCCTTTGCCTCCTTTTTGAACAAACTGTTGTTCAAGAAATGTGGCATCTCTACTCACCATAATCTTTTGTGATGTAGGCAAATAATATCCAAAACTATCTTTTGGATATCCAATAAATCGACCCTTTTCTGACCTGGTTTTCAAATTATCAGTGTTCAGCTTTTTAATATAAGCTGGACAACCCCAAATCTTAACATGCTTAAGACTTGGTTTTCTTCCATGCCATATCTCATAAGGTGTGGAAGAAACTGATTTTGATGGAATCCTATTCAGAATATACAAAGCTGATTCTAATGCAAATCCCCAAAAGGAGATTGGCATATCAGTATAGCTCATCATACTACGTACCATATCCAATAGGGTATAATTTCTCCTTTCAAATACACCATTCAACTGTGGTGTTCCTGGAGGAGTCAGTTGGAAACAATGCCATGCTCTCTCAAGCATTCATCAAATTTAGTACTCAAATATTCTCCTCCACGATCTGATCGAAGAGTTTTAATACTCTTTCCTGTTAGATTTTCTACTTCAGATTTAAATTCTTTGAACTTTTCAAAGGATTCATGTTTGTATTTCATGAAATACAAATATCCATACCTTGATTTATCATCAGTAAAGGAAATAAAGTAATGAAATCGCCTTGAACCATTTTCTTAAATGGATCACATACATCACTATGTATTAGTTCCAAAATATTTTTAGCTCTTAGTCCTTGTCCAACAAAGGGTGATCTAGTCATTTTGCCCTGAAGGCAAGATTCACAAGTTGGAGTAGGCTCAGAGCCCAATGAGGATAAAATCCTCATTTTCTCCAATTTTGCAATCCTATCTTCTGCAACATGACCTAATCTTAAGTGCCAAATATATTTTGAACTTTAGTTGATTTTCATCATGGCATTGTATTCTTTTAGATTGCTATACTCTGGACAGTGGAAACACTTTCCTGCTGGTAGTGGAAACACTTTCCTTTACCTTTGCCAACTTTGATCTTTGTTTTTCTGTTTGGCTATCTTCTTGGAAGATCTTGAAACTTGAGGTTTCTTTTTCTAATTGCCCTTTTTCTTATTGGACTTTCCAGCAGAAAAATATGCAATCAAAGCTACCTCTTTTCCTTTATTGCCCGGTATATTCTTTTGGGCAACAACCAGCATGTTGAGTAAACTAGCCAAGGTGCATTCCTATTTAGTCATATGGAAATTTGTCACAAAATTCCCAAAAGACTCAAGAAGGGACTGAATGATCAAATCCATCTGTAGCTGGAAATCCATGTTGAAGTCAAGATATTCCAACAGCTCAATCAGCCGAATCATCTTGTGAACATGATCCCCAGCATTTTGTCCCTCAGACATCCTCATGCGGAACAGCTGCCTAGATATCTCATAGCTAGTATTCCTACTGTGCTCACAATACAACTCTTGTAGGTGAAGGAGGATCTCACTTGCACTCTATATGTTTTCATACTGCTTCTGTAACTCATTACTCATGGAAGCAAGCATGTAACACTTAGGTCTCATATCATGCTTCTTCCACTTGTCTAAAGTTTTATGTTCCTCTTGAGTGGCCTTTGGAGTAAAGGACCAGGAACATTTGAATCTATAACATATCCTATATGTTTAAGGTTCAAGACAAGTTTCAAATTTCTTAGCCAATCAGAGAGATTAGGTCCTCTCAACCTATTGCGATCAAGTATGCTTGCAAGGATATTGGATGGTGGTGGTTGTTCTGTGCTCATTATTATCAGAAAATTAACTGCAGAAAATAACCAGATTAATTAGTAAATGTATCAAGTAATTAACCAAAATGATTATGGTCTTTTAATCAAATTGGTCCTCCCACTAACTTAGCAAATCCTACACTTCCAAAGTAGAAAATGGAAATCCTAGTTGGATGGATTTCTAGTGGGTGATTGAATTCTTATAATTCTATTGATCATCCTCAGGTACATCCGTTATTGGAATTACAATAAACTATAAGTGAGCAACTCCTTGCTCATCACATCTCATGTGAGGTTCAATCCTTTACCTAGCCCCTAATGCTCAAAATCTCAGGTACATCCATTATTGACTTATCTTGCATTAGTTAAGTTGATCCCATTGAGCCAGTAATTATGCAAATAATTTTAATGTCCTCAGGTACATCCAATATTGGCCACCAAACCATTCACATATCTACAACATCTCCTGCTTAACAATTATTCTTAAGAAAATCTCTTAAATTAATTGCATCTTATGCAACTATTTAAAATTTCTTAAAATAATTGCCCCAATGGAGGGCCCATGTTATAATTACTTTAATTATAGCATTTCCAACTTAATCATTTGTTTGGAAGATTTTATAGTCATCCTAATTACTAATAAGGTCTCACTTTGCACATTATCCATTTAGCATGCATATATCATATAATTGCATACATTCCCATACATCTCATGCATTCATGGATAAGTAGTAAATATGGTATGATCATGGACTTTCTAAGGGATTCAATTCTGAGCCACCAAGAATTGAGTCAGGGCATTCCTAGGTGCATTTCATTAATTCATTTTACAAGAGTTGCTGAAGGAGTACATAATCAACACTTGATCTTGAATTCCTCCCACTGGTCCCACCAATGCTCTTGACCTCCTTGAACTTCTTGCAATCCAATATTACATAGTAATCCTTGGCATACCAAGGCGAATTTACAAGAACTTAAATAAATAAAATTACAACAAAAAATTATTACAAACTTAATAATACAAGCCCAAATAAATTAAAATAAATTAATTAATTTACAATCCCAAAGAAACATAAAAGAAATAAATCCAATCACATTGGTCTTTTAAAGTCCATGATCATCGATCATGCATATCACTATTTAACAATTAAATAAAACATACATACTTAAATTAAATTGAATATCTCATATTCAACTTAAAAATCTAGATTTGAATATGGTTCAAGTAAATTTAAAAATTTAGATTTGAATCTCATTCAAACAAATTTAAAAATTCAGATTTGAATCACATTCAAATAATCTTAAAAATTCAGATTTGAATCACATTCAAACAATTTTTAAAAAATCAGATTTGAATCACATTCAAACAATTTTTAAAAATTCAGATCTGAATATTATTCAAACAACTTTAAAAAATCAGATTTAAATATGATTTAAACAACTTTAAAAATTCAAATTTGAATCACATTCAAACAACTTTTAAAATTCAGATTTGAATCACATTCAAACAATTTTTTAAAATTCTGATTTGAATCAAAATTTAATTGTGTGATTAAAATTCTAATTAAACAATTTAATTAGACATAGGATGAGCTTTTAGATCATACAACAATTGCAAATTAAAAAGCCAGACCTTTGCACCACCCATGAAGCCAAACCATGCGCACCATTGATGGTGTTCTTCAAGCATGCCGCCACATATCCATTGCAACCAGCAATGGATAAATCATCTCATGATCAAACACACTATTAAATCATATAATCAACAATCTAAATGACAAATATAGTGGCTCTGATACCAATTGAAGGAACGGGAGCGTGAAAAACACAAGTTCCATTGAATTCAAAATTTTCACCTAGGGTCACATGCATCATGCAAGATTTATTTTTATCTACTTGATTTCAATGATAAACAACATATTAAAACTCTTTTAATATGTTTTTGGATCTGTATTTTCCATTTAAGATTTTAAAATTAATCAGATTAATTTTAGAACCCTAGATTAAATCAAGAACAAACACACTAACCTCTTGATGCACTGCAGTATATTTGCACCTTTGAGATGCGTCTTCAGGACACCAGATGTTGTCCCTCTAGCTTGTCCACACCAAGAACACCTATGGCAGCCCTTGAACAGCTTCTAAAGCTTTTTCTATTATTTAGAAAATCAAGTTTTGCCTTTTATGAGATTAAAGATGTAAACAGGACACTAGAAACGATTTCTAGTATTTTTAATTCAAGAGATTGATGGCTAATCTCTTTGAATTGATGAGAGATGAAGAAGAAGAGATGGACAGCCTCAAAATGGCGTGACAAAGGAGGAGTGGCTGCTGGTTGTCTTATTTTTAATTCATAACAATACTTATATAGCTAGGTCAACACATAAAACCTTTGCTACATGTCACCCTCAGATTGGTTCTAGGTTTAATTGACCCAATCACATTATGCTAAGTGTCAAACCTATATTTAATCTTAATTTTAATCATCTTACATGATTAAAAGACATTTGGCAAGCTTATGTGTAATGCCATGTGTCACTGTCACACCTTACCCCTCTGTAAGGCATAACATGATCCCGTAGAATACCTAATGAACTACCGAACTTCACCTACCGATAACTCATTAAGTACCCTACAAGAGATTTTAAAACAAATTTCTTACTTTTAGTAAGTGGTGAGCATTTTCTAATAAGTACTTAAAACATTTAGTTAAAATTAAAACTAGTTAATATTTTTGACCCATTTTATTTTTACGCAAATTTTATAAAAATTTTGACAAAGTTCCCTCTGTATTTTGAGAAAACAGTTCTTCAAATACCTGTAAAAAGCACTTCTAAAAATTTTTTTCAACAACTGCTTCAATTCCGTACTCAATCTCAATCAATTTCTTAACACATTTATCAACATTCAAATTTCAAATCCACTATCCAATGATCATCAAAATACTAGCAATCCATTTCATTCAAATTAAATAAAATAGTTCCATTCATATTTCATTAGAAACAAAAAAATTTAGATACATCATTACAAAATTTACATTAAGAGAATTTCAAACTACAATATATATTACAACTTTATACAAATTTTATACAAACTGCTCAAGACCCATTTTTACATGTTCATACATTTATGTGCAATATATACATCAAAGAAATATTTACAGTTAGGGTATAAATTATACCCGAAGACTTCAAGCTGAATGATCCTCAATCTTTAGCCGCTCAGTCTGCTGCTCCTCTAGTCTCTAAATCTGCGACTGTCACTGTGACACCCCTTACCCGACTACAGTGTAGCCGAGCAAGTTATGCCACTCAGTGTGCCGGAGCACTCTATTTTATCTGATTTCATTACAGTCCTTGATTTATTTATTCAAAAACTTTATTGAAGATTTAGGCTATTTTTACTTTTATCAAAATCTAACTAAGTTGGAAATTTCAAAAATTTTAACGATAATCCGACAAAGTGTCGGCTGTAATTTGGACTAACAGTTCTTCTGAACCTGCCAAAGACAATTTCAATATATACTCAATTTCTCAAACTTAATAGTCTCAAAAATTTTCAAACATAATGTATCTCAATGCAGTTTCCAGATTTCTCATAAATCTCATTAGATTTTCAATATCTCACTATTCACAAGTATAATCTCATTATAACTCAAATTCAATTCACATACTAAAATACTTACTTTGAATAGCTTCCATAATTCATAGGTTAATTACATGAGTTTATTTTGTACAAGATATACAAATAATTTACAATGTGCTAGGAATGAACAATATACATAACATGTATAAAATGAGCCCTATCTACATGCATTCTTTGAGGAGGTGACAATCTTGAACTCTTCGACACTTCGCAGATCCGGACTCCAAAAATCTCGATCGATAGTCTCTGGTTTTACCTTGATACTGCGCGAGGAAGCAATTCCATCGCGCTAAGCATTTCGCTAGTGGTGCAATAATATAACTGAAATAATATATACAAGTAAAGAAATAAATGATAATTCAGATACTCAAGAATCAATTTAATTTGGTATGGTATTTCTAGTATCAACGATCGTATATACTAGTTTGTTCCTCTTTGGAAGTGCTTAGTTTATAACTTTTAAGTAATACTGGCAGGTATATAATTTATTCTATCTGTATTGTATTTCAAGTCTGTACGATTCTGTAATTTATATTTTTGTTATGTTTCTTTTGCTAATCTCTTTTGCTTATTCATTCAATACTTAATTTAATTGTACTGGATTTTCATTATACTTAACTTAACTTAGCTGCCTGAATTGAATAATACTTTAATTGATCGCCCAAGTAACCTATACTAGACGATCGATGGATAACGGTCGTTGGCACCGACACCACGGTGCCTCGGGCGTCATACCATGGGACTTGCGTAACGCCAACCACGTGTATCGATCGGTATGGCTAAAAAGCCATGATATCACATAATCGGGCATAAAAGCCATGCATACGGGCATAAAAGCCATGAATACGGGCATAAAGCCTTTCGCAGTACTGCTAAAACAATACCCTATTGGCATGCCAAACTATCCAAACCAATCTTGTTTGGTATACTAGGGCATTTGATACTTTAAAATATTAATATATTGTGCTTTATGACTTCATTATTTCATGATAAATTTCAATCATAATTCATACATTCATTTGATCATTTATATGATCACAATTCATATCAATTATCCTTTTATACCATTGTACTCAAAATACTTCTCCTCTTTACAATAATGAGAACTAATGTCTCATTCAAACATTTATATGGTTTATTTATCCATTCATTATGTTATTCATATTGATCCCAATTCTAAACAATGGTTCACATGTACCATTATATTCAAAACATTTTTCCTTTCTCATTTATACATTCAAGAGTCTACTTATGTAATTTCAAATTTTATATTTCAAGTTGAGTTACTAATATTTTATGAATTCCATTTGTGATGGGCATAGATGCCCTAACTATCTATTCACATCAATTAGGTGACTTATTTTTCATGTTTCAAGTAATCCATGAATATTTCATGGATTTCAAATTTATGGCCTAATTTCTTTTTAACAATTTTGACTAGGATGCATAGTCCATATTTGTCATACAATTCTAAGCATTTAAGCTTAGAATTGGTTATAGGTCTTCATCTTAATTCACTAATCATTTTGATTACTATTCACCATACTAGTCAACCAAAATGTTGACCTTTTTATACTTAATAGATATATTAATTCTAATTACACCAAGATCCCACATTTTGAGTTTTACATTTACTAGAATTAATTACCAATTGCAATTTAAAGTCCCCTAGATGCATTTCTAATTTCAAATTTTGAATTTCAAGTTTTGGTGTCACTATTCACCTCATTGGTCAACAAAAATGTTGACTTTTGCATAGACAATAGGTACATTGGTTTTAACACTCCCGATGTACCACATTTTGCATTTAAAACTTGTTGGAATCAATTACCAAATCCATTTCCAAGCTTATTTCAAGTTTTCATGTCACTATTCACTTCATTAGTCAACTAAAATGTTGACTTTTGCGTAGAAAATATGTACATTGACTTTGGCACTTCAAACATACTACATTTTTCATTTAAAACTTGTTGGTTTTGGTCACTTTCTCAAAGCTTAGGTTATTTTGGCAAAATTGCCAATTTTCGGTTTTGGTGCTCCGAAGTTGCACTGTTTCATTGGTTGATTTACTGTTGGAATTTGACAAACCTTCCTTCATAGAAAATGTTCCTTATTTTGTCTAGTTGAATTTCTTTTTTTTAATCACTCCATTTGGAGTTTTGTAGCTCAAGTTATGGCCAAAATAATTTACTGTTCACGTGCACTGTTCATGCTGAGATTTTGGGTATGGCAGATTTTTGGTCCAACTTTGGTCAGTAATTTGATCAAGTTAAGTTCATAATTTGGTCTAACTTTCTGCTTATGAAATGTTCTACCATACATTAGGTTTCCATCGGTTGAAGAATCGCCTAAATCCGAGTTTTCTAGAGAGAGTTATAGTCCTCCAAACATTGCTGCTCAAATGAAAATTCTGGAAATCTCAGTACAGTAAACTTCACTTTGCTCAATGATTTGATTAGGTTCTGGTCATAATTTGGGGTAGGTTTCTTCATGAAAGTTGTTTGTATATGTCTTAAATTATTGCTGTAAAAATTTCAGGTCAATTGACCATATCTACAGTGAGCTATGGCCAAATGAACAGTTTCATTTGGTCATTTCTGCAGGGGCTATTTGTAGGGTATCCGGATTGGGGCCAAGTTTTGGTCCTCTTGCTTTGGTCAATTGGGCATGGTTTCTTCAGAAAAAATGTGCCATTACAACCCTAGTTTCATGTCCAATTAGCCAAACATCAATTGGACCTATACAGCCAAAGTTATGGCTGTGCAAGTGGACTGAAATTTCAGTCACTCTGCTGCACTCACAAGGCAGCCTATACATTCACTTGGCTATACTATTTTTCAGTCCAATTCATGGTCAACATACCTAAATTGGTCACTAATTGACCATTAAGATGTTCTCTAACAATTTCCTAAGCCAAGTCAATTTTTCACTTCTCAAAACCCTAGTTTTCCCTTATGATTCACACATACACCTAATTAAGCACTTCCATTCATTATTTATGTGTATATACACCTTAAACATAATCTCTAATTCATTCTAAGTCCATTAAAACCATCAAAAACACTCCACCTTTGTTCCTTCCTTAGGGCAGCCAAAATTGATGGCATACATACACATAGTTTTTATTCATTTTACTTACAATTCCTTACTTATTTCAAGTCTTTAACATAGAAATAAAGAGTTTTAAATAGATAGGTGCACTAACCTTGAATGGGGCAGAATTTCCAGCCACCCAAACTCCTTTCTTTCTTCCTCTTTTGGCTGCCTAGAGGTTGCTCAAGTTGCTAGGTTAATTTTTTGTGAAGCTAGGTTATGATTTTGTTGGGTAGAAATGGGTGAATCAAGCTTTGAAAAGCTTGAATATGCTTAGCTATGGAAGAGGTCACGTATTGGAAGAAGATGAAGAAGAAGAAGAGCAGAATTTTTAGGTCCATTTGTCTCTTTTATTGGTTAAGTAAATGGTTGGTTAAATGTGATTGGTGGGAAACTCTTAGATGACATCATATGATGTCAAAATTGACATTTATTGTCATTTTTCTTTCCTCTTCTTCTCTACCCATTTTCACTTTAATTTTTAGTAATATTTATTCATATTTTAGACCATAATAATTATTTACTTAACTGGACAAGTCAGCCAAAAATCGTCTCTGAAGGCGTAATGACCAAAATGCCCTCCGTTTGGCTTAACGGGTCAAAATTGTCTGTACCGATTGAAAAATTTTCTAAATATTTTCTTGGCATTCTAATGCCATAGGAACCTCAATGACCCTTCTTTGGAGTCTCAAAAATTATTTTATAATTTTTCCCCGGGTCTAGGGCTCCTCGTTGCGAGTACCGCAACTTCCCTCTGGTTACCCATCGCTTGGGCACCGGCTCATTTAACTTGGTTGTATTTTATTTCTAAAATTTTAACTATATTTCTCTTATTAATATTTGAGTTAATTTTGGTCCCTCACTTTAGTTTAAATATTTTTCCGGACGTTCTAGCTGTCCGGACCGACACCGGTCACCGGAACAGTAGAATGTACGGAGTTGCTACCAGGAGGGTGTTACAGTCACACCCTACCCCTCTGTAAGGCATAACATGATCCCATAGAATACCTAATGAATTACTAACTCCGTCTACTTATAACCCATTAAATACACTACAAGGGATTTTAAAAACTTTTCTTACTTCTTTTACAGTGGTGAGCACTATTTACAGGTGTTAAAAACTTTTGTGAACTGAAGTGAAACAACTAACTCATTTGGACTATTAGTAATTTCTGTAAAAATTTTGGTAGAGTGCCATCTGTATTTTGGATAAAACAGTTCTTCAGAAAACCTATAAAAAGCACTTCAATATATTTCCAAATCTCAACTCCAACATATTTCTCAACTCAAATCCACAGTGATAAATCAAAGACTGAGATACAAGAAATATAATACAATTTTTACAAGTCAAAATAACTCATAATTTACTTTACAACTTCAATGTACAATTTTAATTTACAACTGCTCAAAACCAAAAATAATATGTACATAGCAGTGAACATACATTACAGTACAAAATGCAAAATGTGGTATACACGTTATACCCGAAAATCTCTCGCTAGATGTACTAGTAGCCTAGTCTGCTACCCTGTCTGTCTATCTACCTGCGACAGCAATAAAAAGCTATCGCTAAGACAATGTCTCAGTGGTGCACAACATTAACCAAATACAACTTTAAATCACAATTCATAAATCATATAAATAGTGGATACTTAAGACCATAGTTAATTTCAAGACAGTAATTGTCAACAAGAATTTAAACTCCATTTCTCAATATCACAATAAATTTCAATAAGTCAGATCATGGTTAAATTCAAAAGACAGTGTATGTCAATAAGAGTTTAAATTCATTTCACAATCGCACAATACATATCAATAAATCACACACAGCTTAATCATGTTTCAAAGTTCAATTCGTCCCAAAAGTCAATGACCAATGAGGAATAACATAGCTAGCTAGCAAAATATGAGTACTCATCCAATTCATCCTCAACAGGCACACACCTCAACACTTCAGCCAGAGAGGGAATTTAATTCGTCCCACTAGACAAGCTAGCGAGGAATACAATTAATATACATTATAGCTGTGGTTTCAAACCATTTCCAATGCTTTTCAATCAATAAGTATCCATCAATATCATTCAACAATTTCTCACAGTTTCAAACCATTTACAATGCTTTTCAAACAATAAATATCTATTCAAACATATTTCCACAATTTAAAACAATAATGTACAAATAGTCATAATTCATTTCAATTGAAAAATTTAAAAGAAATAGTTATTGTGCACAAACCTCTGATAACTGTCTCCTGGTCTTGACTCAGTGTTTCTTTCCCTTTTCCTGAGTCCTTGCTAACTGAGAAACACAATTTGAAGTGTTTCAGTACTAAATTAAACTGTCCCTAACGATAATGCTTGATAAGTAATTCACTGAATGCTATTATTTGCTTAATCAACCTAATATATCGACCCTCGATGCGTTTTAGGTAAATTAGGTTTTAACGTTACTAATATGTCACATTCGATAGTCTTTTAGGATTGGTACATGTTACCAAGTTCATTTCCGTGTATACTGCATTTTCTTGCAATTTGCTGAATTCCGGGATACTAGTTTGACCTAGCCGGACGACCTAGTTCCCTCAGTTTTCGGGTTTCGGTCAAAACTAAAAACTTGTAGAACTATGTCTTATGGAACGTGGGGCAAAATTTCAGATCATTCTAAGTTATGTATACCAAGTTATGGTCATTTTACTATTGCTGGTCAAATTACATCAAAATTGGTCATTTTAGGTCACTTTAGGTCATTTTAGGTTCGGCCAGTTTTTGGACCCGAACTTGTGCAAGCTGTTTGACTTGCTTATGGTCATTTCTTGGCTTTGGTGTCTGCATAAGACTTGTAGGTATAGGTCTTAACTATTCATGGTCAAAATTTCAGGTCAATTGGACATGTTTTGAGTGAGTTATAGCCTAAACACTAACTGCTGCCCAAATGGTCAGTTTTCAGGCCTCAATTGCACTTAATCCGGATTTGGTCATTTTTCAAGCTACCTTGCAAGCATAATTTTGGCAAGCTTCCTTCATGAAAGTTGGCACATTTTGTGCCTAGTTTCACCTCCAATTGGTCTCATATCAATTGGAGCCACACACTTAAAGTTATAGGCCTAGAACTCAAACTGCCTTATTGTAATTCTTGCATACACATCAAGCATCACTTTTAATACTCACCAAACTTAACATTCAAACCAATTCTGGTTGTACCACAACCTAAACATAATTTACAACATTTTATAGGTCATTTTGGTAGATTACAATTACATTCAATGTGCACCAATAAGTGCTGTCACACCCTACCCCTCTGTAAGGCATAACATGATCCCGTAGTATACTTAATGAATTACCAACTCCGTCTACTGATAACCCATTAAATACACTACAAGGGATTTTAAAAACTTTTCTTACTTCTTTTACATTGGTGAGCACTATTTACAGGTTTTAAAGACTTTGGTGAACGGAGTGAAATAACTAACTCATTTGGTTTATTTGGAATTTCTGTAAAAATTTTGGCAGAGTGCCATCTGTATTTTGGATAAAACAGTTCTTCAGAAAACCTGTAAAAAGACACTTCAATAATTTTCCAAATCTCAACTCCAATACATTTCTCAAAACAACAATTTATCAACTCAATTCCATAGAAATTTTTCAAAGTCTGAGATAAGGAAATATAATACAATTTTCACAAGTCAAATAACTCATAATTAATTTACAACTTCAAGGTACAATTTGAATTTACAACTGCTCAAAACCAAAAACAAAATGTACATACAGTGTCATACATTCTGATTACAAAATGAAAATTTTTGGTATACTCATTATACCAGGTAATCCCTCGCTGGATGTATATGCAGCCTAGTCTGCTGCCCTGTCTGTCTCTCTACCTGCGACAGCAATAAAAAGCTATTGCTGAGACAATGTCTCAGTGGTGCACAACATTAACCAAATACAATTTAAATCACAATTCATAAATCATGTAAATAGTGGATACTTAAAACCATAGTCAAATTTAAGACAATAAAGGTCAATAAGAATTTAAACTCCATTTCTCAATATCACAATAGATTTCCATAAGTCAGATCATGTTTAAATTCAAAAGACAGTATATGTCAATGAGAGTTTAAATCCATTTCACAATCTCATAATAAACATCAATAAATCACACACAGCTTAATCATGATCCATAGTTCAATTCGTCCCAAAAGCCGATGGCTAATGAGGTATTCCATTCGTCCCAAAAGTCGATGACTAATGAGGAATAACATGGCTAGCTAGCAAAAATATGAGTACTCATCCAATTCGTCCTCAACAGGCACACACCTCAACACTTCAGCCAGAGAGGGAATTCAATTCATCCCACTAGACAAACTAATGAGGAATACGATCAATGTACATGATAGCTGTGGTTTCAAACCATTTCCAATGCTTTTCAATCAATAAGTAACAATCAATGTCATTCAAACAATTTTTCACAGTTTCAAACCATTCACAATATTTTTCAATCAATAAGTGTCCATCAAACTCATTTACACAATTTAAAACAATAATATACAAATAGTCAATATTTATTTCAATTGAAAATAATTCAAAAGAAACAGTTGTTGTGCACAAACCTCTGATATTTGTCTCCTGGTCCTGACTCAGTATTTCTTTCCCTTTTGCTGAGTCCTTGTTAACTGAGAAACACAATTTGAAGTGTTTCTGTGCTAAATTAATTTGCCTCTAACGATAATGTTCGATAAACAATTCACTGAATACCTTTATTTGCTTAATCACCTAATATACCGACCCTCGATGCGTTTTAGGTAAATTAGGTTTTAGTGTCATTAATATGTCACACTCGATAGGGTTTTAGGTTTGGTACGTTTTGCCAAACTCGTTTCCTTGTTTAGTGCATTTTAATGCAAATTGCTGGATTCCGGGATACTGGTTTGACCTAGCCGGACGGCCTAGTTCCCTCGGTTTTCGGGTTTCGGTCAAAACTAAAAACTTGTAGATCTATGTCTTATTGCACGCGAGGCAAAATTTCAGGTCAATCTGAGTTATGGTCATTACACTATTGCTGGTCAAATGGCATCAAATCAGGTCAATTTTTGGTCAATTTGGTCAACTTTGGTTCGGCCAGTTTTTGGACCCGAACTTGTGCAAGCTTTTTGACTTGCTTATGGTCATTCTAGGCTTTCGTGTCTTCATATGACTTGTAGGTATGTGTATTAACTATTCATGGTTAAAATTTCAGGTCAATTGGACCTGTTTTGAGTGAGTTATGGCCTAAACACTCACTGCTGCCGAATTGGTCATTTTTCAGGTCCTAATTGCACCTAATCCGAATTGGTCATTTTCTTAGGTCACCTTGCAAGCAGAATTTTGGTATGTTTTCTCAATGAAAGTTGGCACATTTTGTGCCTAGTTCCACCTCCAATTGGTCTCATACCAATTGAGGTTACACATTTAAAGTTATAGGTCTATTTGCACACTGCCCTCTATATGTCTTTCAAACCCCAATTCAAACACACATTTAACTTGCTCTACTTTAAATCCCCATACCTAATTCTGATTTTATACCATTCCATATTCATTTATCACTTCTTACTATGGTCAATTTGGACAGAATACAAACATTCTCAATACATCAAATACAACCCTAAACCTCAAAGTCCAAATTTAGCAATATATGTACATAAATACACCTAATCATTACATATAATCTCCACTACTAATTTACATATACATTCATCAATTCTTCTATGTTAACATTCTGCCAACACTTCCATCAATAGATACAATTATTCAAGGGTCCCCAAGCTGCCAAAAACCTTCTTCAACACCACATTGCCCTACAATTCAGCAATTCTCATGCAAGTGCCAAAATCACCATATAAACATGAAGTAATTCACTAGGTTATTAAATCATCATGATCAACACCATTTCTCATCAATTATATGCACAAACATCTCATCAAAAATGTGACTCTATGGCTGTCCAAAATGAAAACAACAACAACTCTTCAAACTCAAAATTTTCCTTCACAAAACCAACACCCATAACATGCACACAAAACTTAACAAAGCTATCTTCAAAATTATGAACTTACCTTATGCTTGGAGCTTGTTAAACCTTGCTTAAACTTCTCAAATTTAGTATCAAACTCTTCCTTGTGATGAGTAGACAAAGTTTCATGAAGGAACCTAAGAGAATGGAGTTGAAAATGGAGAGTTAAGAGAGCTTGCATGAAAAATGGCCATGGTGGTTTCCATTTTCTTCAATTCGGCAACTTTTAATCCAAATGAGGAAGATGAAGTTTCTGTTGGTTTAGTGGAAGTACAGCTGCCCCTCTTTGTTTTATTTTATTCCCTTAGTGGTCCACTCATTTAAATTATATCATAAAATAAGTTTAAATGTGTTATTTACACATTTTTCACCCCACTTTTGGCTATTTGTATTAGGTACCCCTCTTTTAATTTTTCATTTCATTTTCTAAGTGTAATATTATTTATTTTTAATGGACATTTAGGTCAAAAGACACTTCGGGATGTCAAATGACCATAATGCCCTGTTGGGTGGCATTCGATTTTTCAGTAACAGTATTTTGTCTGCATTTTTGATTTCTCACTTTTCTTTGTACTAATTATTTAATTTTTCTTTAATCTTTCTAATGAGATTTATACTTCAATAAGGGTCTATTTATGTCCTAAAAATGTTTTCCAGTGGTTCCATGATCCAGGGCTACCAACGGTCCACGCCGTGACTTCCCAAAGGCGGTCACCCATCGTTAGGTTTCCTACTGCTTAACTTGATCACATTTCTTTGCTATCATTTTTCCTTTGTTTTTCTTGTACTTTCTTTTCTTGTATTTCATTATTTTATGTCTCCTCACTCTCATTGAAGTGTGGTTCTAGGCATCCTAGCTGTCCGGACAGCATTGGTCATTGGAGCAGCAGAACGCACTACCGAACTTAGGAGTGTTACAAGTGCAGAATTTGTCCAACTCAATTTACAACAATTCAATCACCAATTCATGCTCATTTACATGTCCCACTTCACACCACCATACATACACTCAAACTGCCCTAACAACCAACACATTTTAACATCATTATTTCATAAACCAAGCATGAATTCCAGCATTCCTCAAGATTTAGCAAACTGCCACAATGGTACACTTACATTCCAATACATTCCAAGCTTTAAATCTCATTTTACATTTACATATACTAAGTATACATCACCCAAACAATTTCCTACACAATATATATTTAATCAATCATTTAATTCACCATTTACAAGCACAAATAAACTGCCTTCAAGGTGCTTCCATGGCTGCCAAAAGTACACATTCTCATTCCACATCAAAACTCAAAAATTTCTTCATAAACCAAACACCCATAACATGCTTACAAACTTTAACAAAGCAACATTCAAAAACACAAACTTACCTATTTTGAAGCTTCTTAAAAACTCATCAAAACACAAACCTACCGAACATAGGGGTGTTACAATTCTCCCCCCCCCCCCCCCACTTAAATAAATTTCGTCTCGAAATTTACCTGGCATTAGTCTCTGAACAGTTGTGGGTGCTGTCTCCTCATTTTCTCTTCACGTTCCCAAGTAGCTTTCTGGCCTGAATGATGGTTCCACAACACTTTAACCAGGTGTATCTGTTTGTTCCTCAGCTACTTCACCTCATAGGCCAGAATTTTTATGGGTTCTTCCTCATATGAGAGGTCTGGATTTACTTCAATCTCTTCAACTGATAGTACATGAGATGGGTCAGATCTGTACCTTCTTAACATGGACACATGGAAGACATTGTGTATCCTTGCTAACTCTGGAGGTAATGCCAACCGATATGCCAAAGGACCCACTCTTTCCAGAACCTCATATGGTCCGATGAAACGAGGACTCCGTTTCCCCTTTCTGCCAAATCTCATAATTCTCTTCCAAGGAGAAACTTTAAGGAATACCTTATCACCCACTGCATATTCAATATCTCTTCTCTTCAGATCAACATAGGACTTCTGATGGTCTGATGCAGCCTTGAGTCTATCTCTGATCAATCTGATCTTTTCCTCTGTCTGCTGAACAATTTCTGGCCCAATCATCTTCCTTTCACCTACTTCATCCCAACATAAGGGAGTTCTGCACTTTCTGCCATACAAAGCTTCATATGGAGGCATCCCAATGCTTGATTGGTAGCTGTTGTTATAAGCAAACACAATCAAAGGCAAGTGTGTATCCCAACTACCTTCAAACTCAATCACACAAGCTCGTAGCATATCCTCTAATATCTGAATAACCCTCGCATCGCCATCCGTCTGGGTGGAATGTCAGGTCTTTGAAGTTCAATCTAGTTCCTAGGGCTCTCTGAAGAGTACCCCAGAATCTAGAAGTGAATCTAGGATCTTTGTCAGACACAATTGATACTGGCACTCCCTGCAGTTTTACAATCTCATATATGTACAATTTGGCCAATCTTTCCAAGCTATAGTCCATCCGCACTGGCAAAAAGTGAGCAGACTTGGTCAATCTATCAACTATAACCCATACTGCATCATGACTACTCTGTGTCCTTGGAAGTCCTGTAACAAAATCCATAGTTATTCGTTCCCATTTCCACTCTAGTACTGACAAAGGATGTAACAAACCAGCTGGAACTTGATGTTCTGCCTTTACTTGCTGACAAGTTAGGCATTTGGAAACAAATTCAGCTATATCTCTCTTCTTACCCATCCACCAGTAATGCTCTTTCAACCCTCTGTACATTTTAGTTCCACCAGGGTGCGTAGCAAAAGGAGACTCATGTGCTTCCTTCATAATGATCTGTCTCAATTCCACATTACTAGGAATGCACATTCTGCCCTGATGTAGCAATAAACCATCATCTCTCACAGAAAATTCAGGTTTCTTGCCCTGCTGGACTTCTTTCAGTAGCTTCTGATATTTTTCATCACTGAGCGACCATTCGACCGATCAATCAACACTGGCTGTACATGCCATGCAACTACTATCTGTCCCTCAGCATCAATCTCTAAACTGGCATGCTGTGCTTTCAATTCATATACCATGGACAAAGGAGAAACTCTGAGACTTGCCATAGTCTTGCGACTTAAGGCGTCAGCCACCACATTTGCTTTCCCTGGCTGATAGTCTATTAAACAATCATAATCTTTAATTAGTTCTAACCATCTCCTCTGCCTCAAATTGAATTCTTTCTGAGTGCCTAAATACTTTAAGCCCTTGTGATCTGTGTAAATGTAGCATTTCTCCCCATACAAATAGTGTCTCCAGATCTTCAGAGCGAAAACAATAGCTGCTAGCTCCAGATCATGTGTTGGGTAGTTCCTCTCATGCTGTTTCAACTGGCGTGATGCATAAGCAATGACATTCCGATCTTGTATCAGTACACAGCCTAACCCATTGTGAGAAGCATCACTATAAACTTTCTATTCTTTACCCGGAGTAGGTAAAGTGAGAATTGGAGCTTCAGTCAAACACCTTTTCAACTCATCAAAACTTTGCTGGCATTTATCAGTCCACTGAAATTTCACATCTTTCCGAAGTAGCTTAGTCAGTGGAGAAGATAACATAGAAAATCCTTTCACAAACCGACAGTAATATCCAGCTAAACCCAGAAAACTGCGAATTTCTGTGATGTTCCTGGGCGGCTTCAAATTAAGGATAGCTTCTACCTTACTGGAATCTACCTTGATCCCTTCAGTTGACACAACATGTCCCAAAAAGGAGATTTCTTTCAGCCAAAATTCAAACTTCGATAATTTGGCGTATAGCTGTTTCTCCCTTAAAGTCTGCAGTACAATCCGCAGATGCCTATCATGCTCCTCTGTGTTCCTTGAATGTATCAAAATGTCATCAATAAATACCACCACAAATTGGTAGAGATATGGTCTGAAGATAGTGTTCATCAGATCCATAAAAGCAGCTGGAGCATTTGTTAACCCGAATGGCATTACTAGAAACTCATAGTGGCCATACCGAGTTCTGAAAGTAGTTTTTGGAATACTCTGCTCTTGCACCTTCAACTGATAATAACCAGATCGCAAATCAATTTTGGAGAATACAGCTGCACCCTTCAACTGATCAAATAGATCATCAATGCGAGGAAATGGATATCTGTTCTTTATTGTCACCTTATTCAACTGCCGATAGTCAATACACAAGCGAAGAGTGCCATCTTTCTTCTTAACAAACAATACTGGCGCTCCCCAAGGTGACACACTAGGGCGAATAAAGCCCTTTTCAAGTAGTTCTTGCAACTGTATCTTCAACTCCTTCAACTCTGCCGGTGCCATTCTGTATGGCGTTATGGAGATTGGATCCACACCAGGCATAACATTAATTTCAAACTGCACTTCTCTTTCCGGAGGTAGTCCTGGCAATTCATCAGGAAACACATCTAGAAAGTTATATACTGTAGGGATGTCCTTCAATGCTGGACTCCCCACTTGGGTGTCTACCACATGTGTCAAGTATGCTTCACACCCCTTTCTGATCATTTTTCTAGCTAGTGCAGCCGAAATGATTTTTGATGGCAATAACTGCCTCTTCCCATGTATTACCACATCATTGTACCGAGGGAGACCAAAAGTGACTGTCTTCAGCCTACAGTCAATCATGGCATGATGCCTAGCTAACCAATCCATGCCCAAGATGATATCATAATCTCTGAAGGGCATTTCAATGAAATCATAGAGAAAAGTGTGTCCTTGGATCACTAAAGACAATCCCTATATATTTTATTAACCCTGACCTCTTGTCCTAGCGAACTTGTTACTAGCACCTCAAAGTCCATTTGTGTACATGGAACAGCAATGCAATCAATGATGCTAGCACTCACATAAGAATGGGTAGAACCCGGATCAAATAACACAACACATCTTGATTAAAAGTTGAGAAGGTATCAGCCATAACATCAGATGTCTCGGCCTCTTCTCTCTGTCTCATTGCATAGATTCTTACTGGAGCACTGTCTTGATCTGAATGTTTCACTGTTCCTTGGCTGCCTGCTGGGCTACCTCTACCCCTGCCTCTACCTCTACTAGGTGGTTGTGAACTTCTGGTGACAGGGCTCTGAACTGACCCTTCTGCAGTAGTAGGAGGTGGTCCAACTCTGCGACTACTGGTGCAGTCCTTGGCAAAGTGTCCTGTGCCTCCACAGTTATAATAGGCTCCAATAGCCTTGTAGCATATCCCATCATGATTTCTTCCACAAGTTTCACATTGGCGGGGAGGGTAGGAACCTCTGGTACTCTACTGACTAGATAGGGGAGGCTTCTGTCCTGAATATATTCCCCTACCAGATTTCTTGCCACCTCTGCCATGTCCCCCATGATTCTTCCTCTTTCCAGTAGGACCATTGGAACTCTGTTCTACTGATTTTCCCTCTTTCTCTGTCTTCTCTGATTTATTTTTCTCAGAAGCAGCTTCAGACTCAATTCTTTCTAACTCTAGAGCTTGAGAAATAAGTTCAGAGAAGATAGTGTGTTTGAAGCCGACTACTTGTAATCTGATACTGGGCTTCAAGCTGGTTTCAAACCTCTTGCATCTCTCCCTGCTGGTAGAAAGTAAACTCACTGCATAATGGCTCAGGCGGGAAAATTCTCTTTCATACTCAGCCACTAATCTGCCCCCCTGTTTCAGACTAAGGAACTCTTGTAGCTTCTGGTCTACATAAGCATCAAGGACATATTTTTGTCTGAATTCCCTGAGAAAGTCATTCCATGTTAACACTGCAGGTTCCACCAGACTGTGGGGAATGGTTTTCCACCAGTCATAAGCATCCCCCTGTAGCAAAGATACTGAGTATTCAAATATGAGCTCCTCTGTGCAGTGCAATTTCCTCTCTAACCACTGTTCAGCCTCTAGAGGATCTACTGTCCCCTTGAACTCTGTAGCCCCATATTTCATCAATTTATTATACTGCCTAGTAGGAGACTGTGGTTGTACCACTGGTGTCTGTATTGGGACTTGAGTAGTCACATTACCAGCCATTTGTTGGAACATTGCGACCATCTGGCCGAGCGAATCGAGCAGAAATCATGCGGTCAGCAGAGCGGTGAACCACTGACATTTTGGAGGGCTGGGGCATCCCCTTGCACCTCAGCCTCAACAGATTGATCGACTGAACGATCACCCTATTCCATAGTCAATGCGAGGGTCTTAGACCTCTTGAACAAACAACACAAGGAGATTTCCTCCTGTTAGTGCATATTTATAATGTAATGTACTGTATGTATCAACAATGATATTGAGCAGCTGTACTATGAAGAAAGAATATTCAAGCAATAGGTGAAAACAGAATTTAAAAACTAGCTCTGATACCACTAAAACATGTCACACCCTACCCCTCTGTAAGGCATAACATGATCCCGTAGAATACCTAATGAATTACCAACTCCATCTACTGATAACCCATTAATGCATATTATAATCCCTTAGTGGTCCACTCACATAAGAAATTGATTTAATATTATTTAAGTGCTAATTACCCAAATTTCACTCCACTTTTGGCTATTTACATTAGGTACCCCTAATTTAATTTTTCATTATATTTTCCAAGTGTAATATCATGTATTTTTAATAGACATTTAGGTCAAAAGACAATTCAGGATGTCAAATGACCATAATGCCCCTGTTCGGGTTGTATTCCCGATTTTTTGGTAACACCGGGTTTTGTCTGTTTTTTGATTTCCCACTTTTCTTTGTACTAATTATTTAATTTTTATTTAATATTTCTAATGATATTTATACTTCAATAGGGGTCTATTTAAGTCCTAAAAATATTTTTCAGGGTTCCCCGCAATCCAGGGCTAGTCAACAGTCCACGCCGTGATTTCCCGGTGCGGTAACCCATTACTAGGGTTCTCGGCTCGCTTAACTTGATTGCATTTCTTTACTATTATTTTTCCTTTGTTTTTTCTTGTATTTTCTTTTCTTGTATTTCATTATTTTATGTCTCCTCACTCACATCGAAGTGTAGTTCTAGGCATCCTAGCTGTCTGGACAACACTGGTCACTGGAACAGGAGTACGCACTACCGAACATAGGGGTGTTACAGCGACAGCAATAAAAGCTGTCGCTGAGTACTAGGACTCAGCGGTGCACAACATACTAAAATAATCTTTATGCAGAATATAAATCACATTTATTCAAAAATTTGACTAAACATGAGCATTAAACACAAAACATGAATTATGAAATTTTAATGCAAACCAAGTTCATTTCGAAGTATCAAAACACATTTCATAAAACCTACAGTTAGATCATGCCATTCGAAACAAATAGAATCTCAATAGCCAAAGGCTAAAGAGAAATCACATCAAAAGGCTAACTAGCTCAAATATATGGATATCCATTCACATCCTCTTCTACTGGCACACCTCAACACTTCTGCAGATAAGGAATTAAAATTCGAAACTAATTACCCCCACTAGTCGTGCTAGTGAGGTGTTCAAATATATGGTTATGATACTGTGGTTTCAAAACTTATCTTAACAATTTGCTAAACATTGTCATTTCAAATATACACAATAACTTTCACAACTTAAATCAAACATCATAAGAATGCCATAATTAAATATTTCACATTATTCAAAACAGTATGCAGAAATAATTATAAAAAGTATACGCTGTGCACAAACCTCAAGTGAGTCGCCTCTTGGCCTTGACTCGGTTCCTATTATTTCCCGGTATTCTTTTCAACTGAAATACACAATTTTATAGTGTTTCAGTGTTATAACTTAACATAAATCCAAAAATAAATTTAACTTCACTTTTACCCAGCTTTAACATGTTAAACTCGACATTCCTTAAATTTTGTGTTTCGGGTTACTATTCACTATACTATTCAAGTCAAATTGTTGACTTTCTAAGGCTTAATAGGTATGGGAACTCCAACTTCACCCACATGCCACATTTTGGTCACTAAACTTGTTGGTTTTGGTCATTTTCTCAAAACTTAGGTCTTTTAGGCAAAATTGCCAAATTTTCGGTTTTGGAGTCCTAGGTTGCATTATTTCATTGGTCATTTTACTGTTGGAATTTGGAAAAACTTCCTTCACAGAAAATGTTCCCTATTGTCTTAATTTTATTCTCCTTTTTGAATCACCCCAATTGGAGTTTTGTAGCTCAAGTTATAAGCAAATTGTGTTTACTGTTCATGCTGCAGAATTTTGTTCTGGCAGATTATTAATTTCAATTTTGTTTAGCAATTTGATCAAGTTAGGTTCATAATTTGGTTTAACTTTCTTGATATGAAATGTTCTACTATGCCTTAGATTTCCATCGGTTCGAGAATCACCTACATCGGAGTTTTCTAGAGAGAGTTATAGCCATTGAAACTTTACTGTTCAAATGCCAAATCTGCAGTCTGCAGATTCAGTGACCCAACTTGGCTCAGTAATTTGATTGGGTTAATGGCATAAATTTCGGTTGGTGTTCTTCATGAAAGTTTTTGGTATATATCTCATCTAACTAATGGAAAAATTTTAGGTTAGTTTGACCTGCCTAGCTCGAGTTATGACCCAATGAACAAACACTATTCATTTGGTCATGTTGTGCAGGGCAGCCTGCTATTTCTCAACTTCGGTTACTTTGTTCACTAGGTTTTAGTCACTTTTTCGGTAGGCTTCCTAAATGAAAATTGTGTCATTTAGTGCCTATTTTCATCCCCAATTGGTCCCATATCCATTGGACTTGTAAAATTTCATTTTTGGTCCCTCAAAGGAGATTTTGTTCATGTCACAAGACATGACCTTATCCAATCCGAATTGGCTTTTAATTCCAACACTTCTAACACGCCTCATTTGGTCACAAATGACCATTTTTCACTTCACATTAGGTCAAAGACACCATTTACAAATTTCTCCAAACTTTTGCCTCGAAACCCTAGGTCTCAAACCCTAACCACTCTAATCCATTGCAATTAACTAATTCAAAGCATATAAACACAATCTTTCAACTTATTCAAGCATCTTAACATGTTTAACTCAATCAAACTCATGCAAATCACTCTCCCCTCCCTGCTGGACGAATTTTAGTTTAGTCCCTCACACATATTTTTTTTTTTATTTTAAGTATTTTTCTAAGTTAACTAAGTTATAAACACAAGTAATAAACTCATTTGTAACTTAAAATCACTAACCTTTGTGTAGCAACTTCTAACTCCCCTTTTCTCCAATTTTCTTTCTTCTTTTCTTCTTTCTTTGATGACCAATCTTCTTCTCAAGTTGCCTAGACAAGTTTTAACTATGGTGGCTTACTTTTCTATGGTGAAATCTTATAATATGCAAGCTCAAAATTGAGCTTTAATGGAGGTTTTGGTGTGGGAAAGGGAGAGTGATGTTTTTTAAGAAGACTTTTGTGTTTTATTTTTTTTTTTTCTTTTATGTCTTAAGAAGACCAAAAATCAATTTAAGTAAATTTATTAATTATATTCTTTATGGCATCATGCATGATGTCATCTCCCTACACCTTTTTCATTTTCTCTTTTTCTTTTTATTAGTTCTTTAATTTAATTCTCGATTACAAAATTTTCTTTTCTTCGATTTTATTTGACAATTAGGTCAGGAGTCAGCTCTCGAGGTCAATTGACCAAATTTCCCCTCGCCGGTTCATCCCGGTTTGCAATTAATTCCATATTTCTTCCGGCTCCCTGACCTAATTATTTGACTGACTTAACAGTTCTTTTTCATGATTTTCTCTTTTCCACTGTGTTTATAAGGGTCCTAAGGACCGCAGTGTCACATTTTATGGTTTGAAATTTGAGTTTAAAATGACTTCGCAGTCCTTCCCGAGAAGGTCACCCATCGCTGTGACTCTCAGCTCTTTTAACTTCTTATGTTCTATTTTTCTTATTTATACTTAACTAATTGGACATTACTAATTATTTGGATTTAAGGCTTATCTAGTTGTCTTAAGTATGGTTCTAATCCCCTTAATTATCCGGACCGACATCGATCACAGGAATAGTGAAATATACTAGGCTATGCAAACGGGGGTGTTACAATTCTCTCTCCCTTAAAATAAATTTCATCTCGAAATTTTACCTGGTACTAATCTCTGAATAGCTGTGGGTGCTGTCTCTTCATTTCCTCTTCTCCTTCCCAAGTAGCCTCCTGGCCCGAATGATGGTTCCACAATACTTTTACCAACGGTATCTGCTTATTCCGTAGCTGTTTCACCTCATAAGCCAGAATTTCTATGGGTTCTTCTTCATATGTGAGGTCTGGATTCACTTCAATTTCCTGTACTGATAGTACATGAGATGGGTCTGATCGGTACCTCCTCAATATAGACACATGGAAAACATTATGTATCTTCTCTAACTCTGGAGGTAGTGCCAACCGATATGCCAAAGGACCAACTCTTTCCAAAACTTCATATGGCCCAATGAAACGAGGACTTAGTTTCCTCTTTCTGATGAATCTCATAATTCTCTTCCAAGGAGAAACCTTGAGAAAAACTTTCTCACCTACTGCATACTCAATATCCCTTCTTTTCAAATCAATTTAGGACTTCTGACGGTCTGATGCAGTCTTAAGTCGATCTCTGATCACCCTGATCTTCTCCTCAGTCTGCTGAATAATTTCGGGTCCAATCATCTTTCTTTCACCCACGTCATCCCGACACAATAGGGTTCTACATTTTCTGCCATACAAAGCTTCATATTGAGGCATCCCAATGCTTGATTGGTAGCTATTGTTGTAAGCAAACTCAATCAAAGGAAAGTGTGTATCCCAACTGCCCTCAAACTCAATCACACAAGCCGGTAGCATGTCCTCCAAGATCTGAATTACCCTCTCAGACTGGCCATCTGTTTGTGGATGGAATGCAGTACTGAAGTTCAATCTAGTTCTTAGGGCTCTCTGAAGACTACCCCAGAATCTATAAGTGAATATAGGATCTCTGTCGGATACAATGGATATTGGCACTCCATGCAATCTCACAATCTCATTAATGTACAACTTGGCCAATCTTTCTAAACTGTAATCCATCTGAACTGGCAGAAAATGAGCAGACTTGCTTAGTCTGTCAATAATGACCCAAACTGCATCATGACTCTTTTGTGTCTTCGAAAATCCCATTACAAAATCCATCGTTATTCTTTCCCATTTCTATTCTGGTATTGGTAGTGGATGTAACAACCCAGCGGGTACTTGATGCTTTGCCTTTACTTGCTGACAAGTTAGGCATTTAGAAATAAACTCTGCTACATCTCTTTTCATACCCATCCACTAGTAATGCTCCTTTAGCCCTCTATACATTTTTGTGCCACCAGGGTGCATGGCAAAAGGAGACTCATGTGCTTCCTTCAAAATGATCTTCCTTAATTTAACATCATTAGGAACACACATTCTGCCCTGGTGTAGCAATAGACCATCATCTCTAATTGAGAATTCTGGTTTCTTGCCTTGCCTAACTTCTTCTAACAGCTTCTGATACCTTTCATCATTCTTGGCAGCCATTCTGATCTGATCAATCAACACTGGCTGTACATGCCATGAAACTGCTGTTTGCCCCTCATCATTAATCTCTAAGCTAGCATGCAATGATCTTTACTCATGTACCAAAGACAAAGGAGTAACCCGTAGACTTGCCATAGTTTTGCGACTTAAGGCGTCAGCCACAACATTAGCTTTCCCTGGCTGATAGTCTATTAGACAATCATAGTCTTTTATTAACTCTAACCATCTCTTCTGTCTCAAATTCAACTCCTTCTGAGTAGCCAAATATTTCAAACTCTTATGATCTGTGTAGATGTAACACTTTTCCCCATACAAATAGTGTCTCCAGATCTTAAGAGCAAACACTATAGCTGCAAGCTCCAAATCATGTGTTAGAAAATTCCTCTCATGCGGTTTTAGTTGGCGTGATGCATAGACAATGACATTTTGATCTTGCATCAATACACAGCCTAACCCATTGTGAGAAGCATCACTATATACTGTATATTCTTTACCCGGAATAGGTAAAGTCAGGACTGGAGCTTCAGTCAAACATCTCTTCAATTCATTAAAACTCTGCTGGCATTTGTCCGTCCACTGAAATTTCAGATCTTTTCTAAGCAGCTTGGTCAATGGAGATGCCAACATGGAGAATCCCTTCACAAATCTATGGTAGTATCCAGCTAAACCCAGAAAACTACGAATCTCTGTGACATTTCTGGGTGGCCTCCAATTAAGGACAGCTTCAATCTTACTTGGATCTACCTTAAAGCCCTCTTTTGATACTAGATGCCCCAAAAAGGATATCTCCTTCAGCCAAAATTCACACTTCGATAATTTGGCATGTAGCTGTTTCTCTCTCAAAGTCTATAGTACAATCCACAGATGTCTATCACGCTCTTCTGCATTCCTCGAATAGACCAATATATCATCTATGAATACCACAACAAACTGGTCGAGGTATGGTCTGAAGATAGTGTTCATCAGATCCATAAAAGCAGCCGGAACATTAGTTAACCTGAATGGCATGACTAGGAATTCATAATGGCCATAGCGGGTTCTAAAGGTAGTTTTTAGGAATACTCTGCTCTTGTACTTTCAGCTGATAATAACCTGATCTCAGGTCAATTTTGGAGAACACAGCTGCACCCCTTAACTGATTAAACAAGTCATCAATGCGGGGCAACGGATATCTATTCTTTATTGTCACCTTATTCAACTGTCGGTAGTCAATACATAAGCGGAGAGTGCCATCCTTCTTCTTTACAAACAACACTGGCGCTCCCCAAGGTGACACACTAGGGCGGATAAAGCCCTTGTCAAGCAATTCTTGCAATTGCACTTTCAACTCTTTCAATTCTGCAGGTGCCATTCTATATGGCGTTATGGAGATTGGGTCCACACCAGGCATAACATCAATCTCAAACTGCACCTCTCTTTGCGGAGGTAATCCTGGCAATTCATTAGGAAACACATCCGGAAAGTCACATACAGTAGGGATGTCCCTTAGTGCCGGACTCCCCACTTGGGTGTCTATCACATGTGCCAAGTATGATTCACACCCCTTTCTGATCATCCTTCTAGCTAGTGCAGCCGAAATGATGTTTGATGGTAGTAAATGCCTCTTCCCATGTATTACCACATCACCGTACAAAGGGAGATCAAAAGTGACTGTCTTCAGTCTACAGTCAATCATGGCGTGATGCCTGGCTAACCAATCCATGCCCAAGATAATATCATACTCTCTGAAGGGCATTTCAATCAAGTCTGACAGGAAAACATGTCCTTAGATCACCGAAGGACAGTCCCTATAAATTCTGTTGACCCGGACCTCTTGTCCTAATGGATTAGTTACTAGCACTTCAAAATCCATTTGCACACATGGAACAGCAAGTGAACTGACTATGCTAGCACTAACATATGAATGGGTTGAACCCGGATCAAAAAACACAAATACTTCTTGATCAGAGATAGAGAATGTACCAGCTACCACATCAGAAGTCTCAGCCTCTTTTCGTTGTCTCATTGAATAAACCCTAACTGAAGCACTTCCTTGTGCTGACTGACCAACTATGCCCTGACTGCCTGAAGCAGTGCCTCTACCTCTGCCTCTTCCTCTGCCAACTGACTATGAACCTCTAGGAGCAGGACTCTGAATAGATCCCTCGGCAGTAGTAGGAGCTGGACCATATCTCGAAGACGGAGCACTAGTGCAGTCTCTTGCTAAATGACCCTTGCCTCCGCAGTTAAAGCAGGCTCCAGTGGCCCAATAACACTCCCCCCCATGAATCTTGCCACAAGTCTCACAGGGGCGGGCAGAATGTGAACCCCTGCTCGACTGCTAACCAAACCTAGGGAGTCTCTATCCAGAAAATCTGCTCCTACCAAATCTTCCACCTCGACCCCTGCTGGGTCCACTAAACTTCTTTTTCTTTCCAAAGGTACCACAAGAACTCTGCTCTACTAACTTTTCCCCCTTGTCTTTTTCTGATTTCTCAGCTTTCTCTGATTTTTCTTTTACTAGGGTTGCTTCTAATTCAATTCTCTCCAGTTCAAGTGCTTGAGACATAAGCTCTGAGAAATTGCTGTGTCGAAATCCCACAACTTGCATCCTTATGCTAGGCTTCAAACCCGTCTCAAATCTCTTGCACCTAGCCTTGCTGGTAGTAAGGAGACTTCCCGCATAGTGACTCAGGCGGGAGAACTCCCTCTCATACTCTGCCACTGATCGATTCCCTTATTTCAAGCTAAAAAATTCTTGCAATTTCTGATCAACATATGCATCTGGGATGTATTTCTGTCTGAACCCTCTGATGAAGTCATCCCAGGTCAGCTAAGATGTTGGGGATGGTCTTCCACCAATCACATGCATCCCCTTGCAGTAGTGACACAGAATATTCAAACTTCAGTTCATCTGGGCAGTGCAGTTTCTTAAACACTCTGTCCATTCTTTCAAGCCATTGCTCTGCCCCTAAAGGGTCCACTGTACCCTTAATTTCTGTAGCCCCATACTTTAATAATTTATCATACTGTCTAGCTGGAGGCAGTGGTTGTGCCAAGTTGGTTGGGGTGGAGCTTGAACAGGCATACCCCCAGCCATTTGTTGAAACATTGCCGCCATTTGCTATGCGAACTGTGCAGGAAATTGAGGCATTTGCGGGGCTAGTGCTATGGATCCACTGACATTCGGTAATGCTGGGGCTTCCCCTTGTGCCTCAGCTTCAATAGACTGCTCAACTGAGCGATCCCCTTCTTCCATTTCAGTCTGAAGTAGGGTATCTCTTGAACAAGTAACACATGGAGATTTCCCTCCGTTAGTTCATATTATGATGTAATGCAATGTATGTAACAAATATGGACATTGAGCAGTTATACTTAACAAGGAAAGACACAAATTCTCAAGTTAAAACATACTTCAAAAAATTTGCTCTGATACCACTAAAACATGTCACACCTTACCCCTCTGTAAGGTATCACATGATCCCGTAGAATACCTAATGAACTACCGAACTTCACCTACCGATAACTCATTAAGTACCCTACAAGGGATTTTAAAACAAATTTCTTACTTTTGGTAAGTGGTGAGCATTTTCTAATAAGTACTTAAAGCATTTAGTTAAAATTAAAACTAGTTAATATTTTTGACCCATTTTATTTTTACGCAAACTTTATAAAAATTTTGACAGAGTTCCCTCTGTATTTTGAGAAAACAGTTCTTCAAATACCTGTAAAAAGCACTTCTAAAAATTTTTCTCAACAACTACTTCAATTTCATACTCAATCTCAATCAATTTCTCAACACATTTATCAACTTTCAAATTTCAAATCCACTATCCAATGATCATCAAAATACTAGCAATCCATTTCATTCAAATTAAATAAAATAGTTCCATTCATATTTAATTAGAAACAAAACAATTTAGATACATCATTACAAAATTTACATTAAGAGAATTTCAAACTACAATATATATTACAACTTTATACAAATTTTATACAAACTGCTCAAGACCCATTTTTACATGTCCATACATTTATGTGTAATATATACATCAAATAAATATTTACAGTTAGGGTATAAATTATACCTGAAGACTTCAAGCTGAATGATCCTCAATCTTTAGCAGCTCAGTCTGCTGCTCCTCTAGTCTCTAAATCTGCGACAGCAATAAAAGCTATCGCTGAGTACTAGGACTCAGTGGTGTACAACATACTAAAATAAACTTTATGCAGAATATAAATCACATTTGTTCAAAATTTTGACTAAACATGAGCATTAAACACAAAACATGAATTATGAAATTTTAATGCAAACCAAGTTCATTTCGAAGTATCAAAACACATTTCATAAAACCCACAGTTAGATCATGCCATTCGAAACAAATAGAATCTTAATAGCCAGAGGCTAAAGAGAAATCACATCATAAGGCTAGCTAGCTCAAATATATGAATATCCATTCACATCCTCTTCTTCTGGCACACCTCAACACTTCTGTAGAGAAAGAATCAAAATTCGAAACTAATTACCCCCACTAGTCATGCTAGTGAGGTGTTCAAATATACGGTCATGACACTGTGGTTTCAAAACTTATCTTAACAATTTGCTAAACATTGTCATTTCAAATATACACAATAACTTTCATAACTTAAATCAAACATCTTAAGAATGCCATAATTCAATATTTGACATTATTCAAAACAGTATGCAGAAGATAATTATAAAAAGTATACGTTGCGCACAAACCTCAAGCGAGTCACCTCTTGGCCTTGACTCGGTTCCTCGGGTTCTTTCCCGGTATTCTTTTCAACTGAAACACACAATTTTATAGTGTTTCAGTATCATAACTTAACATAAATTCAAAAATAAACTTAACTTCACTTTTACCCAGCTTTAACATGTTAAACTCGACGTTCCTTAAATTTCGTGTTTTGGGTTACTATTCACTATACTATTCAAGTCAAATTGTTGACTTTCTAAGGCTTAATAGGTATGGAAACTCCAACTTCACCCACATACCACATTTTGGTCACTAAACTTGTTGGTTTTGGTCATTTTCTCAAAACTTAGGTCTTTTAGGCAAAATTGCCAAATTTTCGGTTTTGGAGTCCTAAGTTGCACTGTTTCATTGGTCATTTTACTATTGAAACTTGGAAAAACTTCCTTCATAGAAAATGTTCCCTATTGTCTTAAGTTTATTCTCCTTTTTGAATCACCCCAATTGGAGTTTTGTAGCTCAAGTTATAAGCAAATTATTTTTACTGTTCATGCTGCAGAATTTTGTTCTAGCAGATTATTAATTCCATTTTTGTTCAGAAATTTGATAAAGTTAGGTTCATAATTTGGTTTAACTTTCTTCATATGAAATGTTCTACTATGCCTTAGGTTTCCATCGGTTCAAGAATCACCTAAATCGGAGTTTACTAGAGAGAGTTATAGCCATTGAAACTTTACTGTTCAAATGGCAAATCTGCAATGTGCAGATTCAGTGACCCAACTGAGCTTAGTAATTTGATTGGGTTAATGGCATAATTTGGATTGGTGTTCTTCATAAAAGTTTTAGGTCTATATCTCATCTAACCACTGGTAAAAGTTCAGGTCATTTTGACCTGCCTAGCTCGAGTTATGACCAAATGAACAAACACTGTTCATTTGGTCAGGTTGTGCAGTGTAGCCTATGATTTCTCAACTTCGGTCACTTCGTTCACTAGGTTTTAGTCACTTTTTGGGTTGGCTTCCTAAATGAAAATTGTGTCATATAGTGCCTATTTTCATCCCCAATTGGTCCCATATCCATTGGACTTGTAAAATTTCATTTTTGGTCCCTCAAAGGAGATTTTGGTCATGCTGCCAGCACATGACCTTATCCAATCCGAATTGGCTTTTAATTCCAACACTTCTAACACACCTCATTTGGTCACAAATGACCATATTTCACTTCACATTAGGTCAAAGACACCATTTACAAATTTCTCCAAACTTTTGCCTCGAAACCCTAGGTCTCAAACCCTAACCACTCTAATCCATTGCAATTAACTAATTCAAAGCATATAAACACAATCTTTCAACTTATTCAAGCATCTTAACATGTTTAACTCAATCAAACTCATGCAAATCACTCTCCCCTCCCTGCTGGATGAATTTTAGTTTAGTCCCTCACACATATATTTTTTTTTATTTTAAGTATTTTTCTAAGTTAACTAAGTTACAAACACAAGTAATAAACTCATTTGCAACTTAAATCACTAACATTTGTGTAGCAACTTCTAACTCCCATTTTCTCCAATTTTCTTTCTTCTTCTCTTCTTTCTTTGATGAACAATCTTCTTCTCAAGTTGCCTAGACAATCTTTAACTATGGTGGCATACTTTTTTATGGTGAAATCTTATAATATACAAGCTCAAAATTGAGCTTTAATGGAGGTTTTGGTGTGGGAGAGGGAGAGTGACGTTTTTGAAGAAGACTTTTGTGTTTTAATTTTTTTTTTCTTTTATGTCTTGAGAAGACCAAAAATCAATTTAAATAAATTTATTAATTATATTCTTTATGGCATCATGCATGATGTCATCTCCCTACACCTTTTTCATTTTCTCTTTTTTTTTTATTTGTTCTTTAATTTAATTCTCGATTATGAAATTTTCTTTTCTTCGATTTTATTTGACAGTTAGGTCAGGATTCAGCTCTAGAGGTCAATTGACCAAATTGCCCCTCACCGGTTCATCCCGGTTTGCAATTAATTCCATATATCTTCCGGCTCCCTGACCTAATTATTTGACTGGCTTAACAGTTCTTTTTCGTGATTTTCTCTTTTCCACTGTGTTCGTAAGGGTCTTAAGGACCGCAGCGTCACATTTTACGGTTTGGAATTTGAGTTTAAAATGACTTTGCAGTCCTTCCCGAGAAGGTCACCCATCGTTGTGACTCTCGGCTCGTTTAACTTCTTATGTTCTGTTTTTTCTTATTTATACTTAACTAATTGGACATTACTAATTATTTGGATTTAAGGCTTATCTAGTTGTCTTAATTATGGTTCTAATCCCCTTAATTATCCGGACTGACACCGGTCACCGAAATAGTGAAATATACCAGGCAATGCAAACGGGGGTGTTACAGTCACCATCTCATGGTGCCACATGTCACCCTGTGAAATGACCAAAATGCCCCTGTGTCTTAATTTTGAGTTCTCAACTCAAAATAATTATTTCTCTTCTTCTAATCAATTTATATCAAATATAAATAAATTAATTAATTTCTCATTAATTAAATTTATATTTAAACACTTTAAATATAAATTTAACTTATACTATACATCCAATAATCTAGATTTGGTTTCAAGTCATGCTAGGGACTTTGCAATCTAATTGCAAACCAAACCTATTTAATTAATCAATTAAACTCTTTAATTAATTGATTAAATTATATTTAATTAAGTGATTACTTGTGTATGTGTGTGACTCACTAGGCACATCACTAATTGGCAATGAGATATGATATCAACTCTTAATATCATCAAAACTCTTTCTTACCATAAATGATTTCTCTAAATCATTTTATGCACCTCATAGACCATGGTTAACACCTAGCATAGCATGCCATGGCCACCCAATTAGTAATAAGGTTTACCTTAAATGAACCTATAATCATATGTTACCATGCACTGGAATCTCTCTATTACAAAATCCCAACTCAAGCTGGAGTCATGGTTTATGTCAAACTCCATTTGCTATGAATATTATGTTCTCTTTTAATTCCAGTTCTTGATTAAAAAGATTTTCTCATCAGAAACTCTTTTCTGAATAAATCTATCTATCCTGGCCAGGAACTTGAAACATCAAGAACAAGTAAATGAACATAGGATTTTATCTCTATTTACTTAGAGGAACAGATTCCATCTTGATCAACACCTACCTATATATATAACTAGTAGGAGCCAACACATGCCCATATACCCATACACAGTACAAGTATGAAAGCAGTATCAAACTCAAACTACATATATACAAGATAACTGTGCTATCTCAGGTCTAAAGATTATATGCATTGATATGATTTATGACAACATACTGACAAGAGTAAACTCCATGTGCTTGTCATAAGTGTCACTGGTTCGGCCTACTTATCATTTATTAGTGCCTATCATGTTTGTCATATGGCATTAGACTCACCATTCCATCTTATTTATATCTCATATAAATAACTTGGAAACAAACATGAATACAATCTTTTTGGATAAGTCATGTCCTTATTGTGAAGTATCATCGATTGTGAACCTATTTATGATACTTTGTGCTAGAAATACTGTCACTCATATTCTTAACAACTTAAGGATAGAATTTCTAACAAAATATCAATGGACCTTTTCTATTACACATAAATATATTATGTAAACAGAAAAGTGGAAATGCCTTTTATTAATAAAACATATACAAGATACATACTAAATGATATGCTATAGGGCATACTACTAACAGATAAGGCCCATATATATTATATTATGTATTTTGTACATTATAATTAGTTATTATTTGTAATGTAAACTATGAATTGTATGTTGAAATATAGATCATGGAACTGTAATTAATTTGTAGATCATGTAAATTATGAATTTATATAATCAGTCTGTAAATCATGTAAATTAATGAAACTTGAGAACTTATATATAAAAATTGTGCATGAATGGAAATGCATGGGAATGAATATGAAATTGAGATATATGAATGAGATGTGAATTATGAGATGGTTATGAGAATAATTGATGAGATTTTTATTTTAAAATATTATTGAAATTTTCAAACAGGTGAATAGTAAAACAAGTCAAACGATAATAAAATAGGGGAAACTCCATTAGTTTCTCCATTGAAAAATAATTGATATTAAAAAATAACGAGATCAAATTATTATAGGAATAAAGTAAGATAAGATAGGGTGCTCCGGCACCGAATGTAGCACACTTTGCTCGGCTACACTGTAGTTGAGTGAGGGGTGTTACATTTATATAATATATAAATAAAGGTAGAAATAAACCATAGTTCAAATAATTTAGATTTATAATTAATTTAGTTTTTAATATTAACTGTCCTCTATCATGCCATGCCATTCTTTGGAGGTGCTCAGTTCAGAAATTTGCATTAATAATGTACCAGATACGAATAATCTAAAATTTAAACTGATACTTATATTTTTATGTGAGTCACATTCGTAATATTATTTAAGTTATAATTCTTGTACTAGTCTTTTTATCACTTCCTTGATACTTTCTAAGTTATTTACAATCATTTCGTAATATTTAAATTTTTTTTAGAACTAATTTAATTTACTTCAGACCATTCTAAGAAATAAATTTTTGGAGCTAATCTAATTTATTTCAAAATATCTTACTCATTTATTTACTTTCTAGCATTTTTTATTGCTAATATTCGTAAGTTATTTTAACAAATTAGACTACCCAAGTAACCTATGACAAGCTGACTAAACTGAATAACGGATCGTTGGCACTGGATACCGCGATGCCTCTGGCCGTTATACCATGGGACGTGGAACGTCAACCACGTATGCAGTCAGTATGGCTAAAAAGCCATGATAACACATAATCGGGCATAAAAGCCATGAATACGGGCATAAAAGCCATGAATACGGGCATAAAGCCATGAATACAGGCATAAAGCCTTGAGTACAGGCATGAAGCCTTTCGCAGTATTGCTAAAACAATACCCTATTAGCATGCTAATCTATCCAATATGACACACATGTCTAGGCAATACAAGGGCACATAATATCATTAAATATTAATATATTATGTTTTATGACTTCATTATTTCATAATAAATTTTGATTCTAATTTATACATTTATTTGATCATTTATATGATCACAATTCACATCAATTATCCTTTTGTACCATTGTACTCAAAGTAGTTTTCCTTTCTACAATAATGAGAACTAATGTCTCATTCATACATTAATATGATTCATATATTTATTCATTATGTCATTCATATTGATCACAATTCAAAACAATGGTTTACATATACCATTGTATTCAAAACATTTTTCCTTTCTCATTTATACATTCAAAAATCTACTTATGTAATTACAAATTTTATATTTCAAGTTGAATTACTAACATTTTATGAATTCTATTTGTGATGGGCATATAAGCCCTAACTATCTATTCACATCAATTATGTGACTTACTTTTCATGTTTCAAGCAATCCATGAACATTTCATGGATTTCAAATTTATGGCCTTAATTTCCCTTTAACAATTTTGACTAGGATGCATAGTCCACATTTGTCATACAATTCTAAGCATTTGCTCTTAGAATTAGTTGTAGGTCTTCATCTTAGTTTGTTAATCATTTTGATTACTATTCACCTTACTAGTTAACCAAAATGTTGACTTTTTCATACTTAATGGATATGTTAATTATAATCACACCAAGATCTCACATTTTGAGTTTCACATTTGCTAGTATTAATTGTCAATTGCAATTTAAAGTCCCCTAGATGCATTTCTAAATTTTCAGTTTTGATTACCTAAGTTTACTATTCCATTAGACAATTTTACAGTGGAAACTGGACTAACTTTTCTGCATCAAAGTTATTCCTTATTGTTTCTTCTTTAATTTCCTTTTTGAATCACTCCATTTGGAGTTTTGTAGCTCAAGTTATGGTCATTTTACCATAACTGGCCGGAGTGACCTGTACCCAGAATTTCTGGGCAATTTGGTTATGCCAGATTTGGTGTCCTAATTTAGACTAGCAATTTGAATTAGTTAGGTCTAGAATTTGAGTTTATGTTCTTCATGAAAGTTCTAGGTCTATGTCTTAGATTTCTACTGGAAAAATTTCAGATTAATTAAACTTTTCTACACTGAGTTATGACCATTTGAACAAACACTGTTTATTTAGTCATTTTCCAGGGATAGCATGTTGGTCACCTGGATTAGGGTAATTTTTAGGTCAACTTGCTTTAGTTTTCTGGGCAGGGTTTCTTCACTAAAGTTGTGTCATTATGTTTGTAGTTTCATGTTCAATTGGCCTTACACCAATTGAACCTATACAACTCTATTTATAGCTGCCCAAACCTGCTGGACTCACAACCAGTCCTATAGGTCACTAAGGCAGCACACCAAACCTCACATTCAAAGCTACAATTCACTTCAATTCCTTATTATACTCAGCCAAATGGTCACTAATTGACCATTAAAACTCCACATAACTTTAAAATACCATAACCCTCAATTCATCACAAACCTTAATTAATCAAAGTCTCAATCTCATGCAACTCCTAAAATCCCCAACTCCAATCCTTATATACACATCAATTCACATCAATACACAAATTTAATTGTAAGTAAATCATCAAAACCCTCACACTCTCTCGACTGCTAAAATTTGAAGTGGTCCTATCATGCATACTTTTCTTCTTTTTCCACAATTTCTAGTTTATTTTATTTTATTTTATTTTTTTGTATTATAACATGAAAACAAGAAAAAAGAGAGAGAGATAGCACTAACCTTTATGGAGAGATTTTCTCCCTTCAATTTCCTTCACTTTCTTTGGTATTCTTGGCAGCCGAACACCTTTCCAAGTGGTGTAGACAAGTTTTAATGAAGGAGGTCTAAGGTTTTTTGGAGGGAAATCAATGAAAATTAAGAGAGATGAAGAAATTTTTTTCATGGAAATGAGAAAGATAAGAGATTTCTGGCAATGAGAGACAAATGAGGAAGATGGCTATTTTGGTTTTGTTTTTATCTCCTTTTTAATAATTTTAAATATGCTTGTTGTGTTGTGATTGGTGGAGGCCTTCTTAATGACATCATGTGATGTCGTAATTAGGTATTTTCCTTCATTTTCTTTTCTTTTATTCTTTACTCATTTTCAATTTAATTTTTAGCAATATTTATTCATATTTTACATCATAATAATTATTTACTTAACTGGACAAGTTGGCCAAAAATCATCTCTGAAGACGAAATGATTAAAATGCCCTTCGTTTGGCTTTTTGAGCCAAAATCGTCTGTGCCGATCAAAAAATTTTTCTAAACCTTTTCTTGGAATTCAAATGCCATAGAAACCTAAATGACTCTTCTCTGGAGTCCCAAAAATTATTTTATGAATTTTCTCTCGGGTTTAGAGCTTCTAGTTGCGAAGACCGCAACTTCCCATTGGGTTACCCATCGCTAGGGCATCGGCTCATTTAACTTGTTTGTATTTTATTTCTAAAATTTTTCCTTAATTTTTCTTATCAATATTTGAATTATTTATGGCTCCTCACTCTAGTCTAAATATTTTTCCAGACGTTCTAGCTGTCCAGACCGACACTGGTCACCGAAACAGTATAATGTACGGAATTGCTATAGTGAGGGTGTTACAATTCTTCCCCTCTAACAAAAATTTCATCCTCGAAATTTACCCGGTTTAAATAGTCGAGAAGCTACTGCCTCCTTATTTCTTCACCTTTCCATATTATCTTACTTCACTTTCTCCTTAGTCTCAATCCTATCCTCAAACAGTTCTGTACTCATTCTTTTTCATCTTAAATATAGTCTCCTTCTCATCTCCATTCATTATCTCATTGTCTCTTCACTCTCTTATTCCATACCTTAACCTAAAATAAATGGGAAATACAGATCTGCAATAGTGTCACCTCGACTCTTATGAATGCAATGCATGATATGTAGTCTATCTAGGTCCAGAAACGTCTAAACTGCGCTCTAATATCAATAAATGTAACACCCCTCACTCGACTATAGTGTAGCCGAGCAAAGTGTGCTACATTCGGTGCCGGAACACCCCATCTTATCTCACTTTATTCCTCTAATAATTTGATCTCGTTATATTTTAATATCAATTATTTTTCAACGGAGAAACTAATGGAGTATCCTCCTTAGCAATTCATGTAGATAGGGCCCATACAGATTATATTATGTATTTTGTACATTATAATTAGTTATTATTTGTAATGTAAACTATGAATTGTATGTTGAAATATAGATCATGAAACAATAATTAATTTGTAGATCATATAAATTATGAATTTATATAATCAGTCTATAAATCATGTAAATTAATGAAACTTGAGAACTTATATATATAAATTATGCATGAATGGAAATGCATGGGAATGAATATGAAATTGAGATATATGAATGAGATGTGAATTATGAGATGGTTCTAGCTGTCCAGACCGACATCGGTCATCGGAACAGTAGAATGTACAGAATTGCTATAGTGAAGGTGTTACACCAGCCCTGCACTACATGCATCAGTTCGCCGCCCACAACATCATGGACCGAGGCGACAGCCTTGGCATTATAAACGCCAACGATGTAAATCTCCTATTGGCATAGCTTGGTATATGTTACTGTTCCGATGATCGGTGTCAGTCCGGACAAGTAAGAGAAGTAGAACCACTTCTAAGACACCTAGATAAGCCTTGAACACAAATAATTAGTAATCGTTAAATAGTTAAGTATAAATAAGAAAAATAGGACACAAGAAGTTAAATGAGCCGAGAGTCACAATGATGGGTGACCTTCTTGGGAATTACTGCGAGGTCAGCCTAAACTCAAATTTCGAACTGTAAAATGTGACGCCGCGGTCCTTAGGACTATTGCAAACATAGTGGAAAAGAGAAAATCACAAAAAAGAGTTATTAAGCAGGTCAAATAATTAGGTCAGGGATCCGGAAGAAATACCGAATAACTTGCAAACCGGATTGAACCGGCAAGGGGTGATTTGGTCAATTCACCCCTAGAGCTGACTCCTAACCTAACTGTCTAATGAAACTGAAGAAATGAATCCTTGGGAATCGAAAATTAAATTAAAGAACTAATGAAAAAATAAATACAAAAGAAAAAGAAAATTTAAAAAGTTTATTACATCATTTGATGACATCATCATGATGTCAAAAGTAATTTTTGATTTTTCCCTACATAATTGACCAAGTCAATTCTTATTAAATAAGACATAAGATACCTAAAAAAGAAAAGAAAAACTAATTTTAGTCTTCTTCTTCTTCTTTGCCGCCCCACCTCTTTCACTAGCTACCATTGTTGCACCATGAAGCTTGAATCCAAGCTTTAAAACAATCACCCAACCCTACTTGGTCCCCAAATTCCCCATTAAAACTTGTTAGACCAACTTGAGAAGGTGATTGATCAAGAAAAGGAAGGAGGAAAAATAGAGATTGAAGATTTGAAATTCAAATAAAGAGGTTAGTCATCAATCACTTAGTTTTTCTTTAAAATTCATGCAAATATGCTTTAATAAACTTAGAAATTGTGTAAAATCAAACAAAAACAATTATTGAGGGACCAAACATTAAATTCGTCCAGCTAGGGTTAGGGTTTGAAATGAATGAGTTTGAAGTGTTTGAATGGTTATTTGAGGTGGATTTGGTGTAGAGATCATGAATGTGCACTTTGAAGTGCATTAGATTGAACTTTATGTGTAGCTAGGGTTTTGAGTATGTGAAAAATTGAAGAAAAATTTTAGAATTGGCCAAATGATGTAGTTGACCTTATTTTACTTGAGAAATGGTCAATTGTGATCATTTGTGGTGTGTATGAAATGTTGGAAACAAGTTCCAATTCGGATAGGTTAAGGTCAATCTGCAGGCAACATGACCTAGGTCCCTTTCAGGGACCAAATCTAAACATTTACTAACCCAATTGTTATGAGGCCAATTGAGAATGAAACTAGACACAAAATGACACAATTTTCATTCAGGAATCATGCCTAGAAAGTGACCATAACTTAGTGAACAATTAGGCCTAATCCGTAATTGAGCATACTGACCTGTACAAAAATGACCAAATGAACAGTAGTTACGTAAATGACCATAACATGGTCTAGGAAGGTCCAAATGACCTAAATTTTATACCAATAAAAAGTTGAGACATAGCCCTACAACTTTCATGAAGAAAACAAACCCAAATTTTTACCATAACCTATCCAAAAACTCTCCTGCAGTCAACCTACAAAAATTGCCAAAATAGAGGAGATGCCCAGAATTCTGGGTAACACCAAATTCGGCTAGCCATGTTCAAATGGCCATAACTAGGGCTACAAAACTCCAAATGGAGTGATTCAAAAGGGCAATAAATTTAAGACAATAAGGAACAACTTCTATGAAAAAAACTTAGCCAAATTAACACAGCAACTTGACCAATAAAACAGTGTAAAACAGGACACCAAATTTGAAATTTTGGAATTTCACCTAAGACACTTAAGATTTGAGGTAAACAATAAAAACTAAAAAGTTAGATAACCAAAATGTGGTATGTGGGTGAAATTAGAATTCCCATACCTATTATTATGAATAGTAACTCCGATTGTTGGGACTACACAGAGGTTTTTGTACGGGTATTTAGTTATACCCTTGTAGTTTATTTGGATATAAATAGTTTAGTGTCTTATGTATTAATGTAAAATTGAGCAGTTGTATATTAAAGTTTGCAATAATTTATTTTTGATTTTCCTTTGTAAATTAAGACTCGTATATGTAAAGTTAATTTAATGCAATGTTTATGAGTTTATCAAATTATTTTGAAATTTTTTTAGTTGTAAATTTTGAATCGAGATTGGGTTGATTTGTATTGTTTGAAAGTTTTGGTGGTTGCAATTGGGTTGAAATGAATTATTTGGAAGTGTTTTTCATAGGTTTTGAAGAATTGTTTTTCTCAAATATAGACAGCACTTTGCCGAAAATTTTCCAAAATTTGTGTAAAAATAAAAATGGTAACTAGTTTTAAACTTCAATTAAAAGTTTTTAATTCCCACCAAAAGTGCTTGCCACCTTCAAAAAGTAAGAAAATTGTTTTAAATCCCTTGTAGTATATTTAATAGGTTATTGGTAGGCGAAGTATGGTAATTCATTAGATGTACTACGGGATCATGTTACATCTTACTGAGAGGTAAGGTGTGATATGTTTAGTGGTATCAGAGCAATGGTTTTAAAATAAATTTTGAACTGTGAATTTGAAATATTTTATCGATAAATACAACTGCTCAAATGTTTGATACATATGACATATTTTCATCATGAATATGGACTGACGGAGGTCAACCTCCTTGTGTTTGTTATCAGAGAGTAAAATTTTTTTGAAAGCGGAATGGAAGAAGGAGATCATTCTGTAGAACAATCTGTCGAGGCTGAGGCCAAAGGAGAAGCCCCAGCACTCTAGAATGTGAGTGGGTCAGCCACTCCAGCTCCTCCTCAAGCACCACAGTTCCCTACTCAATTTGCACAGTAGATGGTTGCATTCTTTCAACAAATGGCAGGAAACTTGCCAACACAAGCTTAGACACAAGCCCCTACAGCACAACCATAGCCCCAGTAAGACAATATGAGAAGTTAATAAAATTTGGGGCTACAGAATTCAAAGGAACAGTGGATCCACTGGAAGCAGAATAGTGGTTAGAGAGGATGGAATGGGTTTTCAGAAAACTACAGTGTGCTGAAGAGTTGAAGTTCGAATATTTAGTATCACTTCTGCAAGGGGATGCGTATGAGTGGTGGAAGACCATCCCCTACAGCCTGGTAGAGCCACCAGTCCTCACATGGGCAGACTTTTTGAGGGGATTTCAGCAAAAGTGGGCCCCCAATACTTATGTAGACATGAAGCTGCAAGAGTTTTTAAGTTTGAAGCAAGGGAACAGAACTGTAGCAGAGTATGACCGGGATTTCTCTCGACTAAGCCACTATGCCAGAAGTTTGGTCACCACCCCCAGAGATCGGTGTAAGAGGTTTGAGGCTGGGTTGAGGCCTAGCTTGATAATGCAAGTGGTGGGGTTCCGACACTAGAATTTTTCTGAATTGATTTCACAAGCCCTGAAACTGGAAAGGATAGAATCAGAAGAGGCAGTGAAAAAAAGTACAGAAGAGAAAGAGAAAATAGAAAAAACTACTAGTCAAACTACAAAAAGTAGTTCGGGGAAGAGAAAACATTTTAGAGGATCTAGCTCACGCGAATCGGGTAGAGGTAGATCTTCTAGATAGAAACCACCCCAATCCGATCAACAAACTCAGCAGACACATAGAAATACACTATCGAATCGACTTTGTGAGACTTGTGGTAAACCACATAGTGGAGTATGTTATAGAGCTATAGGAGCATGTTTTAATTATGGAGGGACTGGTCATTTTGTTAAGGATTGCATAAGTCCACATCGTTATGGATCATTTACCACGTCAGAAGGATCAACCCAAGTTTCTATCCTAAAGAGTTCACCAGCAGTTGGTAGAGGTAGAGGCAGAAGTAGGGGTAGTACACTTGGAAGTCAGAGTACTGTGAATCAGCCAGAATAAGATGATGTTCCAGCTAGAGTATACACTATGCGACAGAGGGATGAGGATGAGACCTCTAACATTATTGTTGGTATTTTCTCAATTCTTAATTAAGATATGTATATGTATAAAAATCAATTTTGATGTGTTAATGATTAGTCTTTTAGGATAAGAATTACGATAATAAGCATGATTGGAATTAATTTTGGAAAAGTTTATAGTAAGAGACATCTCCTAGACTACGATAAATTATAAAGTTAATTAGTAAGCCTAATTAGGTAAGGCAAGAGGACCTAAAAGTAAGTTATAGTAATATAGCTACCTTAGATGCAGATAAGGGTATTACTGCTGATAGATGTCAGTGGGTACCATAATCAAAATAAGTTTAAGTTATTAGTGGATTTGAAAGAAATAAGATATAGGGAAGTTTGAACTATTGGGATGTATCATAGTAACTATGCAATATTCTTGATATTTGTGTAGTAAGTTGTAGATTACAGTACTGACTTGGGATTTATTGTGTAGAGCTACGTACTATCCAATAGTACACAAGGATAAGAATAGTTCCAAATGGCATCTGTTTTGGTATAGTTACGATAAGATAAAGTTTTCTTATTGGAAAGGAATTTAAAAATCCTAACCCAGGATTTAAAACTCTAAAGTTAGAATATCGAAAGGTTATAGTTCAGTACAAAAGAAAGTAATAACTACACATTAGTGCAAAATAAGCTATAGAATATCGATAGTTAAAAGAGTTGTGGAAGTAAAAATTAGAATAGTTGGTGCAAATGTAATAAAGAAACTTTATGAATATTAGTTAAAGTGTTGACTAGAATGGTCAGTGGACCAAATCAAAGTAATATTGAAGTATAGTAGATTTATTAGGGATGATAAGAGGTGTTAAATCATGACTCGACAGTCGAGTTAAGGAAGAAGATAAGATTGAGGAATAAAATAATTAAAGTTAAGTTGCGAAATAAAAACAGAAAAAGAGATTACAAAGGAAAATAATTACTAAAGCAATAGTAAGAAAAGATATGATTGTACAAACAAATTAAATGTCACATGAGATTGTTAGAAGTGTTATACAGACTCAAAGGAATGAAGATTATAAGATTATGTAAGAAGGAGAAAGACTAAGTTCTCATTATCTAGGATGATGAGAGGTCCTAGAAAGAGTGGATCTGTTAACATACAGATTTGCTTACCTCTAGAATTGAAATTAATTCAAAATTAACTTATGACAGAAGCTCATAAGGAACTTGGCACACGAGGTGAGTAATCGATATGTAAATATTATTGGTTAAAGTGCTACGGACCATCATTCCGATGATGAGGCAACATGGAAATGTGAGAAAAACATGAGAAAATAACACGTATGACTATTTAAAGACAGATAGTTGGCAGAATTTCAAGGACGAAATTTCTTTTAAGGGGGGGAGAATTGTAACACCCCTATTGGCATAGCCTGGTATATGTTACTGTTTCGGTGACCCATGTCGGTCCGGACAAGTAAAAGAAGTAGAATCACGTGTAAGGCACCTAGATAAGCTTTGAACACAAATAATTAGCAATCACCAAATAGTTAAGTATAAATAAGAAAAACAGAACACAAGAAGTTAAATGACCCGAGAGTCACAGTGATGGGTGACCTTCTCGGGAATGACTGCGAGGTCAGTCTAAACTCAAATTTCGAACCGTCAAATGTGATGTTGTGGCCCTTAGAACTATTGAGAACATAGTGGAAAAGAGAAAATCATGAAAAAGAGTTGTTAAGTAGGTCAAATAATTAGGTCAGTGATCCAGAAGAAATACCGAATAACTTACAAACCGGATTGAATCAGCAAGGGGCGATTTGGTCAATTCACTCCTAGAGCTGATTCCTGACCTAACTGTCCAATAAAATCAGAGAAAAAAAATCTTTGGGAATAAAAAATTAAATTAAAGAACTACTGGAAAAATAAATACAAAAGAAAAAGAAAATTTAAAAAGTTTATTACATCATTTGATGACATCATCATGATGTCAAAAGTATTTTTCGATTATCCCTACATAATTGACCAAGTCAATTCTTATTAAATAAGACATAAAATACCTAAAAGAAAAGAAAAACTATTTTTAGTCTTCTTCTTCTTCTTTGCCGCCCCACCTCTTTCACTAGCCACCATTGTTGCACCATGAAGCTTGAATCCAAGCTTTAAAACAATCACCTAACCCTACTTTGTCCCCAAATTCCCCATTAAAACTTGTTAGACCAACTTGAGAAGGTGATTGATTAAGAAAAGGAAGGAGGAAAAATAGAGATTGAAGATTTGAAATGCAAAGAAAGATGTTAGTCATCAATCACATAGTTTTTCTTCAAAATTCATGCAAATATACTTTAATAAACTTAGAAATTTTGTAAAATAAAAAAAAATAATTATTGAGGGACCAAACATGAAATTCATCCAGCTAGGGTTAGGGTTTGAAATGAATGAGTTTGAAGTGTTTGAATGGTTATTTGAGATGCATTAGGTGTAGAGATCATGAATGTGCACTTTGAAGTGCATTAGATTGAACTTTATGTGTAGCTAGGGTTTTGAGTATGTCAAAAATTGAAGAAAAATTTGAGAATTAGCCAAATGATGTAGTTGACCTTATTTGAGTTGAAAAATGGTCAATTGTGACCATTTGTGGTGTGTATGAATTGTTGGAAACAAGTTCTAATTCGAATAGGTTAAGGTCAATCTGCAGGCAGCTTGACCTAGGTCCCTTTCAGGGACCAAAACTAAACATTTACTAACCCAATTGGTATTAGGCCAATTGGGAATGAAACTAGACACAAAATGACACATTTTTCATTTAGGAATCATGCTTAGAAAATGACCAAAACTTAGCGAACAATTAGGCCAAATCCGGAATTAAGCACACTGACCTGTACAAAAATGACCAAATAAATAGTAGTTACGTAAATGACCATAACTTGGTCTAGGAAGGTCCAAATGACTTGAATTTTATACCAATAGAAAGCTGAGACATAGCCCTATAACTTTCATGAAGAAAATAAACCCAAATTTTGGCCATAACCCGTCCAAAAACTCACCTGTAATTAACCCACAAAAATTACCAAAATCCAGGAGATGCCCAAAATTCTAGGTAACACCAAATCCGGCCAGCCATGTTCAAATGGCCATAACTAGGGCTACAAAACTCCAAATGGAGTGATTCAGAAAGGGAAATAAATTTAAGACAATAACGAATAACTTCCAGGAAGAAAACTTAGCCAAATTATCACAGTAACTTAACCAATGGAACAGTGTAAAACATGACACCAAATTTGAAATTTTGGAATTTCACCTAAGACACTTAAGATTTGAGGTTAAGAGCCAAAACCAATAAGTTAGGTAACCAAAATATGGTATGTGGGTGAAATTAGAATTCCCATACCTATTAAGCATTTGAAAGTCAACAAATTGATTTGAATAGTATCATGAATAGTAACTCCAAAATGAAATTTTCCAAAAACATTAGTTTAAGCATGTTGAGGCTAGAATTAAGTATTTATGAATTAATTATTGGATTTATTGTGTAACACCCCTAAGTTCGGTAGTGCGTTCTGCTGTTCCGTTGACCAGTGCTGTCCGGACAGCTAGGATGCCTAGAACCACACTTCAATGTTAGTGAGGAGACATAAAATAATGAAATACAAGAAAAGAAAATACAAGAAAAACAAAGAAAAAATAATAGCAAAGAAATGTAACCAAGTTAAGCGAGCCGAGAACCCTAGCGATGGGTGATCAAGACGGAAGTCACGGCGTGGACCGTTGACTAGCCCTGGACTGCGGGGAACCCTGAAAAATATTTTTAGGACTCCAATAAATATTTATTGAAGTATAAATATCATTAGAAATATCAAAGAAAAATTAAATAATTAGTACAAAGAAAAGTGAGAAATCGAAAATCGGACAAAACCCGGTGTTACCGAAAAATCGGGAATGCGACCCGAACAGGGGCATTATGGTCATTTGACACCCTGAATTGTCTTTTGACCTAAATGTCCATTAAAAATAAATAATATTACACTTAGAAAATAAAATGAAAAATTAATTTGGGGGTACCTAATATAAATAGCCAAAAGTGGAGTAAAAATGTGTAAATAAAACATTTAACTTATTATATGATTTAATAAGTGTAAGTGGACCACTAAAGGGATAAATTAAACATAAAATGGGCAGGTGTAGGTTCATTAAACAATCTGAAAATTCTTTTCTTCCAAGTTCTTCAACAATGCCGAATTGAGGAAAAGAAAATCCTCCATTGCCGTTGGCCTTCAAGCTTGATCTTCTCCTTTATTTCACTTCTAATCACCTAGGTAGCTTCACAAAAAATGGTCTACACATCACAAGGAAGATATTGATACCAATTTTGAGAAGTTTGGTGAAGGTTTAGCAAGTTACAATTAAAGGTAAGTTTGCATTTTTGAGAATTTCTTTGTTAAAGTTTATGTTCATGTTATGGGTGTTAGTTTGGTGAAGGAAAATTTTGAGTTTGAAGGGTTATTCTTGTTTTCATTTTGGACAGCCATGAGTCACGTTTTTGATGAGATATTTGTGCATATAATTGATGAGAAATGGTGTTGATCATGATGAATTAGTAACCTAGTGAATTATTTCATGTTTATATGGTGATTTATGCACTTGGATGGGAATTGGTAAATTGGATGGCACTTTGATGTTGAAGAATGGTTTATGCAGCTTGGGGACACTTGAGTAATGGTATATATTGAAGGAAGTGTGGGCAGAATATTGACCTAGAAGGTTGATGAGATGTATGTAGATTGATATTGTAAAGTGTATGTAAAATTTGTAATGGTTAGGTGTGTTTGTAATGGTAATTAGAAATTGTAATTGTGAATGATATTTGGTGTGTTGAGGGTGATTGGAATCTGCCCAAAATAATGCTAATGTAATGTAGAAAATGCTTTTGGTAATGTGCCAAAACAGTTTGGTAGGTAAGTAAACAAATGGCAAAGGTAAGTGTGTGTTTGAAGTTGGGGTGTGAAATGCATATTGAGGGCAGTGTACATTTTAGCCAATAAGTTTAAATGTGTAACCTCAATTGGTATAAGACCAATTTGAGGTGAAACTAGGCACAAAATGTGCCAACTTTCATTGAGAAACCATGCCAAAATTCTGCTTGCAAGGTGACCTAAAAAAATGACCAATTCGGATTAGGTGCAATTAGGACCTGAAAAATGACCAATTGGGCAGCAGTGGGTGTTTAGGCCATAACTCACTCAAACCAGGTCCAATTGACCTGAAATTTTGACCAAGAATAGTTAAGACCCATACCTACAAGTCTTATGAAGACACCAAAGCCCAGAAATGACCATAAGCAAGTCAAACAACTTGCACAAGTTCGGGTCCAAAAACTGGCCGAACCAGAATTGACCAATTTGACCTAAAATTGACCTAAAATGGTACCATTTGACCAGCAAGAGTGTAATGACCATAACTTGGTCTACTTAACTCGGATTGACCTGAAATTTTGCACCGCGTGCAATAAGACCTAGATCTACAAGTTTGTAGTTTCGACCGAGACCGAAAACCGAGGAACTAGATCGTCCGGTTAGGTCAAACCGGTGTTCGGAATCGACAATTTGCATTAAAATGCACTAAACAAGGAAATGACTTTGGTAAAACGTACCAAACCTAAAACCCTATCGAATGTGACATATTAACGACACTAAAACCTAATTTACCTAAAACGCAATGAGGGTCGGTATATTAGGTGATTAAGTGAATAAGCGAGTTGATGCATTATTTACCAAACACCATCGATAGAGACGATTTAATTTAAATCTTGAAACACTTCAAATTGTGTTTCTCAGTTAACAAGGACTCAGCAAAAGGGAAGGAAACACTGATTCCAGATCAGGGAGACAGTCATCAGAGGTTTGTGCACAACTAGTTTTTAACTGATTTTGTTTTGAATATTTCATATGATTAAATGACATATTTTTCTTATGTATTATGTTTAACAAGCATTGGATTTAATTCAATGATTATTGAAATTGTTATAGTATGTATGAATTTAGCTTTGTGAAATGGTATTTCCACAAGTATTAAGCATTGTTATGGATTGAATAAATTATGTTTTGGAAAATTATGATAGAACATGTTTTGAATTGTGCTGGTAATTTTCATGGAAAAATGCAAATTTATGATTTGAATTGTGATGAGCATAAAAATTATTGGATATTGGAATTGAATTTGAATCGAATTATATTGTGATTTATGCTCACTAAAAGGATTGTGATATTGTTTTATATCTCACTATAGATGCTTGACTAGGTTATTACCCGTCTCTCTCATTTGTTGAGAAGACAATGGAGTGAGTTGTGTTTTGATTACCATGGTACGTGCACAGGCTTAGATTTTCCTCTGATTTGAGGTTAGATCTAAGTTTATTTTATCGTTATGGCCCTTGCGGAAGATTCATTATTGTGATGGTACTGTGCACGATGATTCGACCTCCCCGACCATAGGGAGTTAGAATCAGATTCGACCTCCCCGACCATAGGGAGTTAGAATCACATCGAATATGGCCCTTTCGGATTAGTCTTGCATAGTTAGTGAGATAAAGATTGATTTTTGAGATACAACATGGTTTTTGAGATGCATAATGACTTTTGAGATACAGTATGATTTTTTGAGATACAAAATGATTTTGAGATACAGAATGGCTTTTGAATGGTAAGGAATGGTGATTTTAATTATGGTTTATGTATAATTGATTTTGTTGGAATTACTTAAATGGATAGTCAAGATATGATAAATTGAATTTTGTGCTCCAAGTCATTTATACAAATGATTTACATTATTGGCAATGAGTATTTTGAGTTGTGAAATTTGATCAGTATTCAGATTCTCAAATTATTTACTGTAAAATTTGTCAATGTATATTGTACTATGTTTTAAATTATAGTTGTGCACCACTGAGTTCACCACTCAGCGATAGCTTTGTATGCTGTCGCAGGTAAGAAGAGCATAGAGCAGTAAGTAAATTTCGTTGAAGATATATTCGGATAAGCTCCAGGTATATCATAGGTATACCCATGTACATAGGTTTTGATGTAAGCATGTAATAATATGTATGTAAATTATTTGAGCAGTTGTATATAAAACTCTTGTAAAATATTTTGGTATGTAATCAAATGTAAATTATTGTAAATGTAAATTTGGGATTTCAATTATCTGAATAGTTTGTAATATAAATTTTGAGTCTTGAAATGAATGAGATATTTCTTTATGATGGGATTAGTTTGAAAATGAATTGATTGTGTATTGAGAATTGAATTGTGAATTGAATTGAAGTTACTGAAGTTGTATTTGAGAAAACATATTGGGAGCATTTTTCTTTTGCAGGATTGAAGAACTGTTTTCTCAAAATACAGCCGGCACTTTGCCGAAATTTTGAAAAAAATTTTATAACACCAGATTTTAATCGATGATTTAAATTGCACGAAATTGTTTTAAAATCCCTTGTAGTATATCTAATGGGTAATCGGTAGGCGAAGTACGGTAATTCATTAGGTGTACTACGGGATCATGTTACATCTTACAGAGGAGTAGGGTGTGACATATTGTGAGATAAGATACTAAAACACTATAAATTGTGTGTTTCAGCTGAAAAAGACCTGAAAATGGATAGGGCAAACTGAGTCAAGGCCTAAAGGCGACTCACATCAGGTTTGTGAACAACAAACTTAAAATTCTTTGTTTCTACTTGAAAATTCTTGAAATAAATGTTGTGAATAATTTTGATTGTTATGGCTTTGAAAATCTTATTTAAAAAATAGTGTGTCACCTACTTTGTAAATAAAAAGTTTGGAATGAAATATGATTTGTGAATTGTATGAAATGTTTGAATAAATTGATTTAAATTGTTTTTTATTCACACTTGGCATGGTAATATCACTATGTTTCTCCTCCATTTATATGGTGAGTTTGACTATTTTCTTCCCTTTCTGGCTTGCCAGTCTGAGGTGAGTTTGGATGAGTACTCATTAGCTAGCTAGTCACCTCCCTCATTGATTTCTATTAGTGGGGTGAGTTTGCCTTGTCGTGGTGTACAACACGGCATGTTTGGAAAATTTGTTTCATGGCCTAAGTTGTGTTATTGATTGGCAACACTGTGTTTATTAAATTGTTTGATCAAATTTGTGTTATATTAAACTTTGAAAATTATGATTTGCTATAAATGTGATTTGAAAATTTGTGAAATGTGATTGTGAGATTTTTGAATTATGAATTATTCATAAATGTTTTATATTACACATTTTGTATTTTATTGTGCAACATTGAGTATTTTTATACTCAGCGATACCTTTCTTTAGAGACAAGGAAAAAGCAGTAGAGTGAGCTACTGATTGTTGGGACTACACGGAGGCTTTTGTACGGGTATTTAGTTATACCCTTATAGTTTATTTGGATGTAAACAGTTTAGTGTCATATGTGTTAATGTAAAATTGAGCAGTTGTATATTAAATTTTGTAATAATTTTATTTTTGATTTTCCTTTGTAAATTAAGACTTGTATATGTAAAGTTAATTTAATGCAATGTTTATGAGTTTATCGAATTATTTTGAAAAATTTTTGAGTTGTGAATTTTGAATCGAGATTGGGTTGATTTGTATTGTTTGAAAGTTTTGGTGGTTGCAATTGGGTTGAAATGAATTATTTGGAAGTGTTTTTCATAGGTTTTGAAGAACTGTTTTTCCCAAATATAGACGGCACTCTGTCAAAAATTTTCCAAAATTTGCGTAAAAATAAAAATGGTAACTAGTTTTAAACTTCAATTAAAAGTTTTTTATTCCTACCAAAAGTGCTCACCACCTTCGAAAAGTAAGAAAATTATTTTAAAATCCCTTGTAGTATATTTAATGAGTTACTAGTAGGCGAAGTGCGGTAATTCATTAGATGTACTATGGGATCATATTATATCTTATTGAGGGGTAGGGTGTGACAAATGAGCTATTCTTCTTGTGGTGTATGGTCACCGAATAGCATTGCAGCTCCAGCTTCTTTTTATGCAACCATCTCCGATGCCTCTGTCATCAGTCTACTGGGCATATCGTACTTGGTGGCCTTATCACAACCATTGCCCTCCACTTTGGCTTTGTTCCAGGACATCAAAGGCTGCGCTTTGTCACTGGAATGTCAAGAATAGATCAAACTATCTGCATATCCATGGGGATATGTAAGAAGGTGGGCAACACATACTACCTGCTGAGTGCCGAAGGAAATGCCATACCTCAGAGAGACGAAGCACTACAAGGACCTGGCGAGACTTCGCAGCCTCAAGAAGAAAGCCAAGAGCAGATGTTCCAAGAGTCCCCCATTCGAGTGCCTCCATACACACCACCACCAACAGATCCAGTCCTCGCATACCTACAATGCATGGATACCACAATATATAGCAGAATGCGAGCAATCGAGGACAACCTCCAGGAAGCCCACAACAAATTGGACATGCTAATAGAGAAGCTAGATGATGAGGAGGAGGAGCCAACATTGCCATCATCACCATCAGACACCTTTTAGAGGAAGGACTATAGGATAGGATCTTTATTGTAATATCTTACATGCCTTTGTCCTAAGTTACAATCATAGGTCTCTTTTATATGCTTAATGTCCAAACTTTTCAATACCTAATAAATAATATACTTCCTTATAATCTTTGTACATTTTCTCTGAGTTTGCATATTATTTTAATATTGAGGACAATGTATGGTTTGAGTTTGGGGGGGGGGGGGGGGATACAAGTGCATTACATATCATTACATGCACATTATTACATTGTTTAAATTCAGCTACATTATTCTTGTGTATCAAAATTTTTGAAAAATTTTGGACTTTAAATTGTGAAACTTAGTACTATAACCAAATTCTAGTAAGCTAATAATTGGACTCCACGGGATAGAGGAATGAACGTATCTAAATAGGCAAAAGGGGATTTAACATGTTGTTTGTGAAGAAACTAATCTCTTTAATGGAACTAGACTAGTTAAACCTCTTCATAACTATTAATTTATCACATTGAACTTGTAAAATTAGGAGAACAATTTTTGAAATATAAGCAAACCTAAAAAAATGTCTCACTAGCTCTAAAACATATATGTTGGACCTGTTAAGGTGAAATCCTAGCATATGCTTGATGAAGAAATGATTAAGGCATTCTTTGATATAGCCTCACTAAGCCTTAGCCACCCCTAATTAAAATGTATATCCCTTGTAGCCAACTTGAAGCCTATTTTTTATCCCTTAGAATATATTGCTTACCCATGTTATTTACCTAGCCCCTAGCCTAAACACCTACCATACCCTTTTGAGGAAGCACAATGCATAAGGAAAGTGAAGAGAGGATGTAGAACTCAAGAAAGAGTACACGTGTACAATTGAAATCAAAGAAAAATTTTCCTTTCCAACCCAGCAAAAGCAATGAGTTTGGGGGAGGGGACATAAAAAAATAAAAATAATAAAAAAAAGAAAAGAAAAGAGAAGAAGTCCCAAGATAAGTATCATGGAAGCATGCTTGGCACTATAAAAAGCCAAAAGCCCCTCTTCGTTAGTATACTTAGTATTTTATGCATATATGCTATCCTCATATTTCCATTCCCTAAAAACCTTTCATTGGCAACCAAGTCATTATCCCCTTAGCCCTTTTACAACCCTTTTTAAAGACCTTTTGATCTTTTGAAAAGTGCATGCTATATTATTGGAGATAGAAAATTGAGATATGCCTACGGAATTGGAATTGAATTACTTCATCACAATTACTCAAAAAAGAGGCAAATTTGGGGGAGTTAGTGTTTCTCAAATCTATCCAGATAAAACAGGTTATTTGTGGCTTATTAATGGTATTGCAAAGAGGAATAATTAGTTAAAGCACCATGAAAGGTGGTGAAGTTCTAAACAGGCAGCTATTAGAACCATTATGCCTTGAAAGGGGGAAATTAGTATGAAGGTTGGAGGAGTTCAATTCTATGCTTATTAAATTGTTGGTTATATTCCTAAGTATCCCCTGAAATGTGTTTTAAAACAGAGTTTTTCTTTGCTTGAGGACAAGCAAAAGTTTGAGTTTGGGGGTATTTGATACACTTGAATTGTATAGATGTTTTTAAGCATATTTGTATACTATCTCATAGCATTTAGGCAAGTAATTTCATGCATAGTAGTTGATTTCATTAGTTTTTGTAATTTCTATTGTCAAGCCTTTAATTATGTTTTCTGCATCATTTTAGGTGTTTGGGTGAAGCTCCACAATATAGGAGTGCAAAAGGAAGCATAGAGAGGTCAAGAGGTTGAGTATTGCTACTGATACAAAGTACACGAGTCATGTAAGGCAAGCCCCAGACCCGTGTAACCTTTTGCCAGAAGAAAGCAAGAAAGCCAATGGAGAAACAAAAGTACACGGGTCGTGTAATTAGACCCGTGTAATCTACAAAGACCTATGTAAGTCTCTGCCGGGCACAAGCTTGAAGAACCTTATGGGAACAATAGTACATGGCCCGTGTAGTAGGCAGAGACCCGTGTAACTCTCTGTGCCAATGCAAGACTACACAGTTCCACTCCAGTAAGTTACACGGCCCTATATGTCGGGACCCGTGTAGTGACACACAGACCGTGTACTATGCGGCAACCAGTTTTATAACTTGAAATCCCGCTCTTGTTTTCTGATTTAAATGAGACTCCTAAAGCTTTTTGGACTCAAAATGACCTAGCCCTAAAGCAACCATTATAAATAGAAAAGAAAACATCAGAAAAAAGGGGCTGTCTCTTTTATCTTTTGACAGCACTTTTGAGGAGTTTTGAAGGAGAGAAATCCACACTCTGCACTCTCTCCAGCTGTCTCGAGGAGAGAAACATTAGTACCAAAAGGAGTTTTCTAGCTGAAGCTCCACAAGATCAAGGCTGCAAACTCTCTTCAGTTCCTTCATTTCATCTCCCTAGACAGGTTTTTTTTATTTTATTTCATCCACATGATTTTCCTTTTACTGTGTTTACCTTTTATCATGATGTTTGCTAAACTCACCATGAGTGAGTAGTTTTCTTATTCTGGATTTAGGAAAGTAATGCTTGTAATTATTATTATGGATGAACACTAAGTTTTATTTATTGGATTTAACATTCGTTCCTTGATTTAATTTCTTGTGATCTTCATGCATGCTATGTGTCGGTACCCACTTAGCCATGATTGTAGATGTTAATCGAAGGACTGAAAGGTGAAGATTAATATTAGAAAATCAAGATCTTGAACCTAGGAATTCTAACCTAGACATAGGCTGATACCTTTGTGGAACTTCAAAATTGGTCATAAATCTTAAAGGATTTTAATTAATTTGATCACCACGAAAGTTGGGTTTGAGTTAATTAGAATACACCCTAGGTGCCTTGAGATAGGATTTAGGATAACTTAGGACTGATTTCCATCAAGGAAAACAATCCTCAATTCAATAAATAAACGAGATAATATCCTTAGTAAAATTCAAGTGTGAAATCCTAATTCTAGAATTGTTTCAAATAAATCATTTTATTTTAAGTTTACCATTCTAGTGTTTAAGGTTAACAAACTTCATTCCCTAAATATTCGATAGCCCAGACAGTCAAAATTACTGTGTAGATTAGTACTTGCTAAACAAATTCCTCATGGGAACGGTACTCTACTCATCACTTTATTACTTGTTAGCGATCCGTGCACTTGCAGGGTTGTAAAACCAACGAAACACATGGCACTTCTAATACTCATTAATCATAACTCAATTATGTCAATTTGGGCATAATACACAAGTGCTCAATACACATATTATAATCCTAATTCTCAAAGTTTAATTCAATATAAACATACACATAAAATCACTTACCTTTTTACTCTATACAATTCCAACCATTATTACATATACTGCTCTTAATCCATCAATACCATAATTCATCATTTAAATTCATGAAATCAAATGTTGATCCATGAACTTCAAGGCTGCAGTAATTGGCCATTTGCTAAGGCTCTCAAATACAATTTCCAAACTCCTAATTTCAAGTGTTCATTATACATACATGGGAGGTAATTTATCAATACATCAAGCTCACCTAATCAACACTAATTTCCATCATTTTAGTGTAAGAAAAACTCAAGCAAGCTCACCTCTCATGGCTGCCAAATCTAAGATTCACCAATACTCAACATTTCCTAAAATTTTGTTAACTATTCAACTTGTCTGAACCTCAACACAAAGTTTAATGAAATGAGATAAGGAAAACTAGCACTAACCTCAACTTGGGCTCGATCAAACTTCACTAAACTTCCTTCTTTTTGCTCCCAACATGTAACACCCCTATGTTCGGTAGTGCGTTCTACTGTTCCGGTGACCAGTGTCAGTCTAGACAGCTAAGATGCCTAGAACTACATTTAATTGTTAGTGAGGAGACATAAAATAATGAAATACAAGACAATAAAATACAAGAAAAACAAAGGAAAAATAATAGTAATGAAATGAAACTAAGTTAAACGAGCCAGCACTGCAGCGATGGGTGATTGCACGGGAAAGTTACGGCGCAGGCAATAGCCGACCCTTGGACTGTAGAGAACCCTTGGAGTTTAGTTTTGAGACAAAATTAAAGACTTATTGAGGTATAAATGTCATTAGAAATATCAAAGAAAAATTAATTAATTAGTATAAAGAAAAACGAGAAATCGAGAAAACGACAAAACTCGGTGTTACTGAAAAATCAGGAATATAAACCGAATAGGGGCATTTTGGTCATTTGACACCTCGATTTGCCTTTTGACCTAAATGTCCATTAAAAATTAGTGATATTGAACTTTAAAAATGTCATAAAAATTGAAATTGTGGTACATAATGTAAATAGTGGAAGAATGGTAACAAAATTGTAAAATTGAAAACTTTGGATTAATTAATCATTAACTAAACTTAGTGCTCCACTAAAGGCATTGATGGACATATAATATAGCATATTTTGGGGCAGAAACCACTTCATCTTCAATCTCATAACAAACAGCCATATGAACCACCATTAAAGCTCCATTGCCATCCATGGAGCAAGCCACATGCACTCCCATTCCAAGCTTCATTTCACCATAGTTCCTTCACTAAAAGTGATCAGCACACCTTAGGCATGAAGGAACGGAAGAGTGAAAAACACAAGTTTATACCATTGAATTCAAAGATTTTCACCTAGGGTCACATGCATAATGCAAGATTTATTTTTATCTATTTGTTTTCAATGATAAACAACATATTAAAACTCTTTTAATATGTTTTTGGATCTGTATTTTCCATTTAAGATTTTAAAATTAATCAGATTAATTTTAGAACCCTAGATTAAATCAAGAACGATTACTCTAACCTCTTGATGCACTGCAGCGTGTCTGCGCCTTTGAGATTTGTCTTCAGGACACCAGATGTTGTCCCTCTAGTTTGTCCACACTATGAACACCTATGGCAGCCCTTGAATAGCTTCTCAAGCTTTTTCTATTAATTAGAAATTCAAGTTCTGCCTTTTAAGAGATTAGAGATGTAAACAGGACACTAGAAACAATTTCTAGTGTTCTTAATTCAAGAGATTGATGGCTAATCTCTTTGAATTGATGAGAGATGAAGAAGAATAGATGGAGAGCCTCAAAATGGCGTGACAAAGGAGAGGAGTGGCTGCTGTTTATTTTTCTTTTTCATAACAACACTTATATAGCTACGTTAACACATTAAACCCTTGCCAGATGTCACCCTTTGATTAGCTCTAGGTTTAAGTGACCCAATCACATTGTGCCAAGTGTCAAACCTATATTTAATCTTGATTTTAATCATCTTACATGATTAAGAAACATTTGTCAAGCTTATGTGTAATCCCATGTGTCACCATCTCATGGTGCCACGTGTCACAATCTCATGGTGCCACGTGTCACACTGTGAAATGACCAAAATGCCCCTGTGTCTTAATTTTGAGTTCTTAACCCAAAATAATTATTTTTCTTCTTCTAATTTATATCAAATATAAATTAATTAATTAATCTCTATTAATTAATTTCTGATTAATTAAATTCATATTTAAACACTTTAAATATAAATTTAACTTATACTATATATCCAATAATCTAGATTTGGTTTCAAGTCATGCTAGGGACTTTGCAATTTAATTACAAACCAAACCTATTTAATTAATCAATTAAACCCTTTAATTAATTAATTAAATCATATTTAAATAGGTGATAACTTGTGTATGTGTGTGACTTACTAGGCTCATCACTAATTGACAATGAGACATGATATCAACTCTTAATATCATCAGAAGTCTTTCTTACCATAAATGATTTCTCTAAATCATTTTATGAACCTCTTAGACCATGGTTAACACCTAGCATAGCATGCCATGGCCACCCAATTAGTAATAAGGTTTACCTTAAATGAACCTGTAATCATATGTTACCATGCATTAGAATCTCTCTGTTACAAAATCCCAACTCAAGCTGGAATCATGGTTTATGTCAAACTCCATTTGCTATGAATATTATGTTCTCTTTTAATTCCAGTTCTTAATTAAAAAGATTTTCTCATCAGAAACACTTTTTTGAATAAATCTATCTATCCTGGCCAGGAACTTGGAACATCAAGAACAATTAAATGAACATAGGATTTTATCTCTATTTACTTAGAGGAACAGATTCCATCTTGATCAACACCTACCTCCATATATAACTAGTAGGAGCTAACAGATGCCCATATACTCATACACAGTACAAGTATGAAAGCAGTATCAAACTCAAACTACCTATATACAAGATAAATGTGCTATCTCAGGTCTAAAGATTATATGCACTGATATGATTTATGATAAAACATTGACAAGAGTAAACTCCATGTGCTTGTCATAAGTGTCACTGGTTCGGCCTACTTATCATTTATAAATGCCTATCATGTTTGTCATATGTCATGAGACTCACCATTCCATCTTATTTATATCTCATATAAATAACTTGGTAACAAACATGAATACAATCTTTCTGGATAAGTCATATCCTTATTATGAAGTATCCTCAATTGTAAACCTATTTATGATACTTTGTGCTAGAAATATTGTCACTCATATTCTTAACAACTTAAGAATAATATTTCTAACAAAATATCAATGGACCTTTTTGTATTACACATAAATATATTATGTAAACGGAAAAGTGGAAATGCCTTTTATTAATAAAAATATGTACAAGATACATACTAAATGATATGCTCTAGGGCATACTACTAACAGGCCAGCAATTAGGGAGCAAGAAAGATAGGTTTTGATGAGTTTTTAACGAGCTTCAAATTAAGTAAGTGCTTGTTTTCCATTTTTGTTTCATTAAAGTTTGTGTGGGTGTTGTGGTGAGTTGAATTATGGAAGAAGTTTGAGGTTTGATGAATTATTGGTGATGTACCAATTTGGCAGCCATGAAAGTTAAAATGTTTAACTTGTTGTTTACATGTAAATGATGGGAAAATAGGTTGATTAACTCTAATGGAAGATGTAATAAGTTAGTATTCAAGGATGTGCATATTAGTGCTTGAATTAAGGGTTTGAAATAGGACCTTGATGCTTTGGCAAACTGTCATGTTTGGCAGCCTATAATATCATGAATTTGGGTGTGTGAATATGAAGTTTATTAATGAAATATGATAGTGTTAAATTGTGGGCAGCATGTGTAATTGATATTGACGTATGAGTATATGGAAGTGTATGTGTGATATTGATATTGAGATATGTTGAATTTTGGTGGAAGCGAATGTTGAACTTGAATGGTGTATTGTGTACATTGAACACTTGAGTGTTCTGCCCAATATACTATCTGGAATTGTCTTTAATATTTGTAGAAGTGCTATGCATGAATAATGAAGTAATGAGGAGGAGAAGGAATGTCAAATTGGATGTGTAAGTGTCTTGTGCAGGTTGTGTATTGATGGTAGTACCTAAATTAGGTTATAAGTGCAAAATTGTGGACCTAATTGGTATGAGGCCAATGGGGAGTAAAAATAGACACCAAATAGGCCAACTTTCATGTAGAAATATTACCAAAATTCTACCTAAAAAGTAACCTGAAAAATTACCAAATCCGGATTAGTAACTTGAAAACCTGGAAATTGACCATTTGGGCAGCAGTTAGTGTTTTGACCATAACTTACTCAAAACAGGTCCAAATGACATGAACTTTTTACCATGAATTGTATAGACATAGATATACAATTCTTATGAAGACACAAAAGCCATGAAATGGCCAGAACCAAGCCCAATAGCTTGTACAAATTCAGATACCAAAACTGGCCGAACCAAAAGTGACCTAAAAATGACCTAAGCCTACCATTTTAGTGCATTCTGTTCAGCATTGGTAAATTGACCATATCTTGGCCTATACAACTCAGAATGACCTAAAATTTTGCCCCGCGTGCAATAAGACATAGAACTACAAGTTTGTAGTTTGGACCGAAACCTGAAAACCGAGGGAACTAGGTCGTCCGGCTAGGTTAAAATAGTACATAGAAATCCGGTAAATTGCAATAAAATGCAATACACTTTGAAATGAACTTGGTAACATATACCAACACTTAAGGGCTATAAAATGTGACATATTGGTAACATTACAATTGACTCACTTAGAGTGCATCAAGGTCAACATTATAGGTTGACTAACGAAATGAATTGAAGGGAATAGTACCAAGAAAATTTAAATATTGGATTTTATTATTAAAAACGAATTCATTGAGTACTTAAACACTTTAAATTGTGTGTTTCAGTTGAAAAAGATATTGAGAAGCATAAGGAACATTTAGTCAAGGCCTAGGGGCGACTCAAATCAGGTCTGTGCACAATACTTTTTATATTCACTGCTTTTACTAGAAACTTTATTTGGAGAAATGAGTTGTGAGTTTATGACTTGGAAAATTTTATTTGAGAAAAGTTTATTGCCTATTTTAGAAATGGAAATTTGAAAATGAGGTTTGTTTGATTGTTTCCTGAATTATAATTGAACATTATAGTTTTAAATTGTGTTTGTGCACAATACTATTTATATTTACAGCTTTTACTATAAAATTTATTTGGAAAAATGAGTTATGAATAATATTTGATTGTTTTGACTTTAGGAAATTTGTTTAGAAATTATTGTGTTGCCTACTTTGCAAATGGAAATTTTGAGATAAAATATGATTTATGGTTTGTATGAAATAATTAAATATTGTGATTTGGAATTGTTTTGATTCACACTTGGCATGACAATATTACTATGTTCCTCCTCCATTTATGGGGTGAGTGTGATTATATTCCTCCCTCTTTGACTTGCCAGTCTGAGGTGAGTGTGGATGAGTACTCATTATCTAGCTAGCTTCCTCCCTTAATGATTTCGATTAGTGGGGTGAGTGTGCCTTATCGTGGTGTACAACACGGCATGTTCGAAAAAGTTTGTGTCATGACCTAAATTGTGTTATCGATTGGCAATACTATGTTATTCAATTGTTTTGACCAAATTTGTGTTATATGAGCTTTGAAAAATTGTGAATTGTTTAGATTGTAAATTGTCAACAAAAGTTTTACATACCGCATTTTAAATTGTTATTGTGCACCACTGAGTAAATTTTACTTAGCGATAGCTTTTTCATTACTGTCGCAAGTAGATAGACGGACAGAACAGCAGAGTAGGCTACTTGTACCACATTTTAAGATTTGGCCGAGTATATCGAGTATACCATATTGTATAGTTTTTGTTGTAATGTATGTGCACTGTATGTATTTATTGTACTTGGTCTTGAGCAGTTGTAAACTAAAATTGTAAATTATTTTGGCCTGTAAAAATATTATGATATATTTATCTCATCTCAGGTTTTTGGAAACACTAGAAAATTGATTGTTGAACTGAGTTAATAATGTTGAGAAATTTATTGTGTTGAACAAATTATTGGAGTTTGGGATTGAGGAATTATATATTTGAAGTGCTTTTTATAGGTTTTTGAAGAACTGTTTTATTCAAAATACAGATGGCACTCTGCCAAAATTTTTACAGAAACTATTGATACTCAAATTTGTTATTTTGTTTCACTTCAGTTACAAATTTTTAATACCTGTCAAAAGTGCTCACCACTGTAAAATGAAGTAAGAAAAGGTTTAAAATCCCTTGTAGTGTATTTAATGGGTTATCAGTAGACGAAGTTTGGTAATTCATTAGGTATATTACAGGATCATGACATGCCTTACAGAGCGGTAGGGTGTGACACAACATGCTGCCCAAGGTATGTGTGCAAGCTTTAATGAAGAAACCAAGTGGAAAGGAGGCTTGAATCATGAGTGCATGGTGGTGGAGTGAGGTTCGGCCATGGAAGATTTCATGGAGGATGTATTCGGCTAGTTGGAGAGAGGTTGAAGATGGAATAAAATTCTGTCCATTTTGAATTTATATAGGTTCCCTAATCTCACTTAGTGGAGCACTAACTTTAGGAAATGAATTAATTAAACTTAAATTCCTAAATTTGCAAATTTGCCACTAAGCTTTCAATATTTATATTATGTACCACATTTTTATTTTTTATGACATTTTCAAAGTTTAATATCACTTATTTTTAATGGACATTTAGGTTAAAAGTCAACTCTATGTGTCAATTGACCAAAATGCCCCTTTTCGGGTTTCATTTCGAATTTTTCGGTGCTACCAATTAGATCATAGACCCATCGATTTCTTTAATTTTTGTTTTTGTTTATATTGACTTACTAAATTTTCTTTGATATTTCCAATGTCAATTACACCTCTGTAGACCTTTAATTTGGTCTCAAAAATATTTCCTAGGGTTCCCCACAGTCCAGGGCTAGTCAACGGTCCTCGCCGCAACTTCCCAGTGTGATCACCCATTACTAGGGTTTCGGCTCGCTTAACTTAATCACATTTCATCTCTTTTATTTTTCCTTACTTTTTCTCATCACATATTTCATTATTTTATGCTTCCTCACTGTCAATTAAGTGTAATACCATACATTCTGACTTTCTGGGGTAAACACTAGCCGCTAGAACAGTTGAACATATGGACTACGTAAAGTGAGGATGTTACAACTCTTCCCCTCTAAAAAGGAATTTCGTCCTCGAAATTTATCAAATTCAAATGACTAAGACTATCATCATCTCATAGTTTTGTTCACTCTTCCATCATTATTTCCCATATCACTCCTAGCCGAGTTACGACATTCTACTTCTTTCTCTAATACCCTCTACGACTCTGACTCCGTATCTTAACCTTGAATAATCAAAAGTAAACATATCTGCATTAGTGTCACCTCGACTATTATGAATGTAATGCATGTATGCACACTAGTTCTTTCACTTATCTTTGCTTAGGAATGCCTAAACCATGCTCTGATACCACTAAATGTAACACCTCTCACCCGTCTACAGTGTAGCTGAGCAAGGCGTGCCACACGGTGTGCCGGAGCACCTGATCTTATCTGATTTCATTACAGTTCTTGATATATTTATTCAAAAATGGTTTAAGCACTAACACTGTTTATTAAATCTGACTAGTGTAGTAAATATCACATATTTTCCATATTCACAATTTCAATCTCATTCATATTCAGAATTAACTCATATATCAAAATTTTCAATTCCATTAACATAATTTGTAAACTAATTGCATAAGTTCACAATCTACATAGTAAATCACAGACTTATTCAATACAAATTCTTAATTTGAATTACAACATGAGAAATAATTAAAATATACAAAATACATTATACGCTTAAAGTGAGCCCTATCCACAAGCATTGCTGAGGAGGTAACAACCTTGAGCTCTTCTGACACTTCTGCAGATCTAAACTCCAAAATCTCAATCGAAGTACCCACGCGAGAAAAACAATTCCATTGCGCTAAGCATTTCTGCTTAGTGGTGCAATAGTATAATAAGAAATAATATATACAAATAAAGAAAGAAATAAATTATAATTCGGAAACTCAAGAATCAATTTAATTTGGTATCGTATTTCTAGTATCAACTATCTTATATACTAGTTTGCTCCTCTTTGGAAGTGCTTAGTTTATAACCTTTCAGTAAATATACTCTGTATACAAATTATTCTAACTATATTGTATTTTAAGTCTCTAAGGTTCTGCAAATTGTATTTTTATTATGTTTCTATTGCTAATCTTTTTTACTCATTTCGTTCAATACTTAATTTAGTTGTATTGAAATTTTATTATACTTAACTGCCTGAATTGAATAATGTTTTAATTGACTGCCCGTGTAGCCTACACACCGACCAGACTAGATAAACGGATATAGCACTGGGTACCTAATACCTCTGGCCATCACACCATTGGTCACAAAGTATCTCCTAGTGTGCAAACAGTGGATAAAATAGCACTGGGTACCTAATACCTCGGGTCGTCACCATCGATCACAAAGTATCTCTTGGTGTGCAAACAGTGTGGCTAAGAAGCCATATAATCAGTCAGTAAGGCAATAAGCCGAGTATCATAACATAATCCGTATAGCCATAGGCTATTAAAATCATAGTGTGGCATAATGAGCCATAAAACATAGTGTGGCGTGAAGCCATTTACAATACAGCTGTCAGAACCCTATTGGCATGCCAACCTATCCAAACTAGTTAACTAGGCTAACTAGGGCATATTACAAGATTACATATTTAATTCTTAATTTTTAGGGTTTATATGTTCTTATGCCTTTCACTGGTCAACGAACATGTTTATAACACCCCTATGTTTGGTAGTGCGTTATACTGTTCTGGTGACCAATGTTTGTCCGGACAACTAGAATGCCTAGAACTACATTTAAATATTAGTGAAGAGACATAAAATAATGAAATACAAGAAAAGAAAATACAAGAAAAACAAAGGAAAAATAATAGCAATGAAATGAAACCAAGTTAAATGAGCCGAAAACCATAGCGATGAGTGGCCGCACTGGAAAGTTGCAGCGTGGACCGTTGACTAGCCCTGGATCGCGGGAAACCCTAGAAAATACTTTTAGGACTTAAATAAACATCTGTTGAAGTATAAATATCATTAGAAATATCAAAGAAAAATTAATTAATAAGTAGAAAGAAAAACGAGAAATCGAGAAAACGACAAAACTCGTTGTTACCGAAAAATCAATAATGCAACCCGAATAGGGGCATTATGGTCATTTGACACCCCGAGATACCTTTTGACCTAAATTTCCATTAAAAATAAATGATATTACACTTGGGAAATGTCATGAAAAATTAAAGTGGTGGTACATAATCTAAAGAGTAAAAGAAAAGAGGTTAAATGTGGGAAATAGGAAAACTTGGATTAAATAAGTAATAATCTTCATTAGTGCTCCACTAACTTCAGCATTTGGACACCTAAAGGGACACTTGGGAGGTGCAGCACTCATCTTCAACCTTAGGAAGAGAACCAGCTGAATCCTTTCTCCCAGGGTCCATCCATGGCGTCCACACTCCAAGCTCAAGTTCACCATGTTCCAGCCACTTTTTCCATTAGGTTCCTTCACTAAACTTGACCACCATACATTGGGCAGCATACTAGGAGCAAGAAAGTTAAGTTTTGGTGAGGTTTTGAAGAACTTCAAAAGTGGTAAGTGAGTGTTTTCAATTCTTGTTTCATTAAAAGTGTAACCAAGGTTGTGGGTAGTTGATTTATGGAAGAATTTTTGAAGTTTGATATTTTAATGGAAATGTACATTCTGGCAGCCATGGAAATTCAGTATATGTAGCTTGTTTTTACTTGTTTATGGTTGTTTAAGATGTTGTTATTAATGGTAGCATGGATATGTGTATAATGGTTTGGAATTGGGTATGTAAATGGGGTATGTTCATGTGGTTAAATGGTGTAAATGGACTTTGGAAAATTCTGTGTTATAGTGTGTATATTGAGAATGGTTACAAGCTGTCCAAAATAACCAAAATGTGTTGTTAAATGTGTTAATGGTAAGGTACAAACCAAAATAAGCACGAAGGAAGTAGTTTGGTAAGTGTTGAATATGTAATTGGTAAGTGATGAGAAGTGCGAAGTAGGGCAGTGTGTGTTTTAGCTTAGAACCTTAAGTGTGAACCCAATTGGTATGAGGCCAATGGAGGGTGAAACTAGACACCAAATAGGCCAACTTTCATGCACAAATGTTACCGAAATTCTGCCTAGAAGGTGACTTGAAAAATGACCAAATCCGGATTAGTGACTTGAAAGCCTGAAAATTGACCATTTGGGCAGTAGTTAGTGTTTGGACCATAATGTACTCAAAACAGGTCCAATTGACCTGAAATTTTTACCATGAATTGTTTATACATATATCTACAATTCTTATGCAGACACCAAAGCCAAGAAATGGCCAGAATCAAGCCACATAGCTTGCACAAGTTCAGGTACCAAAACTGGCCGAAACAAAAGTGACCTAAAAATGACCTAAAGTTACCATTTTGGTGCATTCTGTCTAGCATTGGTAAATTGACCATAACTTGGTCTACAAATCTCAGAATGACCTGAAATTTTTCCCCGCGTGCAATGAGACATAGGCCTACAAGTTTGTAGTTTGGACCAAAACCCGAAAACTGAGGTAACTAAGTCATCCGGCTAGGTCAAATTAGTATACTGAAATCTGGAAAATTGCAATAAAATGCAATATACTTGAAAATAAATTTGGTAACATGTACCAACACTAAAAGGCTATAAAATGTGACATATTGGTAACATTAAACCTAATTCACTTATAGTGCATCAAGGGTCAATATTATAGGTTGACTAATGAAATGAATTGAAGGGAATAGTACCAAGAAAATTTAAATATTGGATTTTATTGTTAAAAACAAATTCATTGGGTACTGAAACACTTTAAATTGTGTGTTCCAGTTGAAAAGGATATTGAGAAGCGAAAGGAACACTGAGTCAGGGCCAAGAGGCATATATCAAAGGTTTGTGTACAATAATTTTGATTTCTCATTTTCTACTTAAAATTTTAATTGAACATTATAGTTTTAAATTGTGTTTGTGCACAATACTTTTTATATTCACTGTTACTAGAAAATTTATTTGGAGAAATGAGTTATGAATAATATTTGATTGTTTTGGCTTTGGAAATTTTATTTGGAAATTATTGGGTTCGGTTAGTGGGGTGAGTGTGCCTTGTCGTGGCGTACAACACGGCATGTTTCGGAAAAGTTTGTGTCATGACCTATGTTGTGTTATTGATTGGCAAAACTGTGTTACTCAGTTATTTGATCAAATTGTGTTATTGATTGGCAAAACTGTGTTACTTAGTTATTTGATCAAATTGTGTTATTGATTGGTAACACTGTGTTATTCAATTGTTTGATCAAATTTGTGTTATATGAGCTTTGAAAAATTGTGAATTGTTTGGATTGTAAATTGTCAATAAAAGTTTTACATACCGCATTTTAAATTGTTATTGTGCACCACTGAGTAAATTTTACTCAGCGATAGCTTTTTCATTGCTGTCACAGGTAGACAGACGGACAGAGCAGCAGAGTAGGCTGCTTGTACCACATTTTGAGATTTCACCGGGTATATCGAGTATACCATATTGTGTAGTTTTTGTTGTAATATATGTACACTATATGTATATATTGTACTTGGTCTTGAGCAATTGTAAGCTAAAATTGTAAATTATTTTGGCTTGTAAAAATATTGTGACATATTTCTTTTATCTCATCTTTTGGGAACACTGGAAAATTGATTGTTGAACTGAATTGATAATGTTGAGAAATTTATTGTGTTGAACATTATTGGAGTTTGGAATTGAGGAATTATATATTTGAATTGTTTTTTACAGGTTTTTGAAGAACTGTTTTATTCAAAATACAGATGGCACTCTACCAAAATTTTTACAGAAATTATTAATTCTTCAAATGTGTTATTTGGTGTCACTTTAGTAAAAGAAAATTTTTAACACCTGTCAATAGTGCTCACCACTATAAAAAGAAGTAAGAAAAGTTTTAAAATCCCTTGTAGTGCATTTAATGGGTTATCAGTAGACAAAGTTGGTAATTCATTAGTTATACTACGGGATCATGTTATGCCTTGTGGAGGGGTAGGGTGTGACAATGTTGACCTTTTTATACATCATGGATAAGTTGATTCTCATATCAACAGTTCACAATTTGCATTTCAATATGATGCCAATATAGTACATTGTACATTTCTCATAAGTTGACATTTATTACCAATTTATATCTAGGCTTTATTATATAGTATTGTTAATTTTTTAGTTTTGGTATGCTATATTGATCTAGGTAAATATCCTTTTTTCCTTGGTTTTTAGATTCTTGTCAAATAAGCAAATTTATAGGTCTATGTCTTATTGAATTTTTGCCACTAATTTCATGTCATTCTGAGTTGTATAGACCAAGATATGGTCAATTTACTAAAACTGGACAGATTGCATTCTCATTACAAATTTAGATCATTTTTAGGTCAATTTCAATTCTGGCAGATTTAGTACCTTAACTTGGGCAAGCAATTTGACTTAGGTCTAGTCATTTCTGGGCTTTGGTGTCTTCATAAGAGTTATAACTTTATGTCTAATCTTTCCATTGATATAAATTTCAGGTCATTTGGACCTGTTTTAAGTGAGTTATGGTCATTTTAATGACTACTGTTCATATGGTTAAATTATGGGTTTGCAATGGTTCTAGATAGTTTTGATACCTCAAATTGTGCAAGCAATTTGCTTAGTAAATGGCATTTCTGGGTTTTGTGATCTTCACCAAAGTTGTAGCCCTATTTCTAAGCTTTTCAATGGTTCCAAATTCAGGTCATTCTGACCTTCTTAGTGCAAGTTATGATCATATTAACACATACTGTTCATATGGTCAATTTTGAGCCTAATCCAGCAGGCTACCTGTACTCAAGCCAAAATTTGACCAACCTATGAATGAAATTTGGGCAGGGTTTCTTCTTGAAAAATGAAGGTTTGGATGTCCCAAAACACCTCCAATTGGCCTCATACCAATTGGGGAACACAAAGGAAGATGTAGTGATAACAATCTACTGGATTCAATAATAACTCAACCTACAAGCAATAAGCACACCTAATTTTAATCTCCTCCTTCTTCCAAACTCCAAAGAAGCATACATGGCACTTCTAATACTCATTAATCATAACTCAATTATGTCAATTTGAGTTGAATACACAAGTGCTCAATGCACATATTACAATCCTAATTCTCAAAGTTTAATTCAACATATACTACACATAAAATCACTTACCTTTACTTCATACAATTCCAACCATTACTTACATATACTGCCCTTAATCCATCAATACCATAATTCATCATTTAAATTCATGAAATCAAATATTAATCCATGAACTTCAAGGCTGCCAAAATTGGCCATTTGCCAAGGCTCTCAAATACACTTTCCAAACTCCTAATTTCAAGTGTTCATTATACATACATGGGAGGTAATTTATCAATACATCCAACTCACCTAATCAACACTAATTCCCATCATTTTAGTGTAAGAAAAACTCAAGCAAGCTCACCTCTCATGGCTGCCAAATCTAAGATTCACTAATACTTAACCATTTCCCCAATTTTTCTTAACCATTTAACTTGTCTCAACCTCAACACAAAGTTTAATTAAGTGAGATAAGGAAAACTAGCACTAACCTCACCTTGGGCTTGATCAAACTTCACTAAAATTCCTTCTTTTTGCTCCCAACATGCTGCCCAAGGTATGTGTGCAAGCTTTAATGAAGAAACTAAGTGGAAAGGAGGCTTGAATCATGAGTGCATGGTGGTGGAGTGAGGTTCGGCCATGGAGGATTTCATGGACGATGTATTCGGCTGGTTGGAGAGAGGTTGAAGATGGAATAAAATTTTGTCCATTTTGAATTTATATAAGTCGCTTAATCTCACTTAGTGGAGCACTAACTTTAGGAAATGAATTAATTAAATTTAAATTCCTAAATTTGCAAATTTGCCACTAAACTTTTTTCATTATTTACATTATCTACCACATTTTTATTTTTCATGACATTTTCAAGGTTTAATATCACTTATTTTTAATGGACATTTAGGTTAAAAGTCAACTCTATGTGTCAATTGACCAAAATGCCCCTTTTCGGGTTACATTTCTAATTTTTCGGTGCTACCGATTAGGTCCTTGATCCGCCGATTTCTTTAATTTTTGTTTTTGTTTATATTGACTTACTAAATTTTATTTGACATTTCCAATGTTAATTACACCTCTATAGACCTTTAATTTGGTCCCGAAAATGTTTCCTACGATTCCCCGCAGTTCAGGGCTAGTCAACATTCCTCGCCGTAACTTCCCGGTGCGGTCACTCATCGCTAGGATTTCAGCTCGCTTAACTTAATCACATTTCATCTCTTTTATTTTTCCTTACTTTTTCTCATCACATATTTCATTATTTTATGCTTCCTCACTATTAATTAAGTGTAATTCCAAGCATTCTGACTTTCCGGGGTAGACATTAGCCGTCGGAACTGTAACACCCCTCACCCGTCTACAGTGTAGCCGAGCAAGGCGTGCGGCACGGCGTGTCGGAGCACTTAGTCTGTGATTATCTCTTTTCCTGAGCTCAATTTGATTTTTAGAAGTCTTTATGTGCTATTCATAGCATACTGGTTCTATTTTCACACTTTAATAAAATCAATGTTTTAAAAATGATAATAAAAATTTGGCAAGGTGCCATCTGTATTTCGGACAAACTGTCCAAACCTGTTGAAAACAGTTTAATATGATGATATCAAAATCTTAAATATTTCACAGTAAAGTCAATCGACTTTTACAGTCATTAAACAGTTCCATAATACAGTCCATAATAATTTAAATATATACAGAAAATATCCATGTTATTTAATATGTACAAAATATTACAAACTTCAGAGCTTTCATAACATTACAAAATACAGGGCTAAATTTCTAATATACAACAAAAGTACAAAATACAAGATATCTTAAGTCCTACCATGTATGCAATGCAGTGCAGATGACTCTGGACTCCTGTGTAGATCTGATGTCTTACCCGGTCGTAGGTCTGCTGGGCTCCCCAGCTGTATCTCCAATACCTACGCGTTACAAAAGCAACGCACTAAGCAATTTTGCTTAGTGGTTCCAAATATAAAGATATATACACTAAAATAAAGTAAATAAAGTGTTTACAATTTTTTTTGGTGGTGCTGTATGTCAATAGACTAGATTTAGGTATTTGAATTTAATAGTACTTGAATTACTGCCCGTGTAGCCTATATACTGACCAGACTAGATAAACGGATATACTGGCACTGGGTACCTAGTACCTCAGGCCATCACACCATCAGTCACAAAGTGTCTCTCAGTGTGCAAATAGTGTGGCTAAGAAGCCACATAGTCAATCTGGCGATAAGCTAAGAATAAATACACAATATGTATAGCCATAGGCTATTAAAGTCACAGTGCGGCATAATAAGCTGTAAAAACACAGTATGGCATGAAGCCATTTACAGAACAGCTGTCAGAATCCTATTGGCATGCCAACCTATCCATACTAGTCAACTAGGCAAACTATGGCACATTATAAATTAATTGTTTAATTCTTCAATCTTTGGAGTTTACTAACTATTATATAATTCACAAGTCAATGCATATGTTAACCTTTTTAGGTAATATGGATAAGTTGTTTCTAGCATCAATATGCCACAATTTATATCTCAATATGCTGCCAATATAGTGCAATTTACCATTTTTACAAGTTGGCATTCATTGCCAAATGCTTCAAGCATCAATATATGTAAAATGTCAAATTCTTAATTTTTGTGTGCTAGATTGGTCTAGCTTAAAGTCCTATTTCTCTTGAGTTTTAGCTTCTGGTCAAAGAAGCAAAATTGTAGCTCTATGTCTTCTTGCACGCAGGGCAAAATTTCAGGTAATTCTAAGTTGTATAGACCAAGATATGGTCAATTTACTAAAACTGGATAGATTGCACCTTTAGTGCAAAATTTGGTCAATTTTAGGTCACTTTTGGTTCGGCAGTTTTTGTACCCGAAATTGTGCAAGCCATTTGACTTGGTTCTGGCAATTTCTGGGCTTTCGTGTCTTCATAAGAATTGTCGATCTATGTCTAAACTAACCATGGTAAAAATTTTAGGTCAATTGGGCCTGTTTTGAGTGAGTTATGGTCATCCAAAGGACTACTATTCATATGGTAAAAAATCTGAGTTGCAAGGTTGCTAATCCGGATTTGGTCATTTTTATGGTCAGTTTCTAGGCAGAATTTTGGCAACATTTCTACATGAAAGTTGGCCTATTTGGTGTCTAGTTTCACCCCCCATTGGCCTCATACCAATTGGGTTCATAGTTTGGCACTTATGGACTAATTTAGGTACTGCCTTCAATGCACAACCTGCACAAAGCACATATACTTCCAAATTGATATTCCTTCTCCTCCTCATTACTTCAATATTCAATCAATAAAACTTCCATATATATATTGTACACAATTCCAGCAACAATTTTGGGTAGAATATTCAAGTGCTCAATGCACACAATTCACCATCTAGTTCAACATTCACTTCCACCAAAATTCAATATATCTCAATGTCAATATTACACATCCACTTCAACATAATCATACTTCAATATCACTTACACTTGCTGCCCACAATTTAACATTAGCATATTTCATTAATAACTACATGTTCACACACAAATTCATGCTATTAGGGGCTGCCAAACATGGTAGTTTGCTCAAGGCATCAAGGTTCCATTTCACACTCTTAATTCAAACACTACATGCACATACTTAGATACAAAATTACTACAACTTTCATTTGAATTAATCAACCTTCATTTCCATTCATCAAAAGTAAAAATAACTCAAGCTTAACCAAGGTTAATGGCTGCCAAAAATGGACAAGTCCATTTCTCACTATTTCTTTCATTTCTCTTCACCAAAATACTCACCTCAACCTAAACACAAGGTTTACTAAAGCAAGGGAGAGGTTTTTGACACTTACCACTTTTGAAGCTTATCAAAACTTCACCAAATCTTGCTTTTCTTGTTGCCAATATCTTCCCCAAGGTGAGTATGCAAGCTTTAATGAAGGAAAGTAGTGGAAAGGATGGCTAGAACATGCTTGCATGGAGGTAGAGCAAGGTGCAGCAATGGAGTTCTCCCATGGTGGAAATTCGGCTGGTTTGTGGAAGGTTGAAGATGAAGTGGTTTCTGCCCACTAATGGAGCACTAACTCTAAATTAATTGTTTAATTAGTTAAACTTTCATTATTTGCACCTTTAGCTCAATTCTTTCACTATTTACATAATGTATCACCATTTAATTTTTCATGACATTTATAAAGTGTAATATCATTTATTTTTAATGGAGATTGAGGTCAAAAGGTAACACTAGGTGTCAAATGACCAAAATACCCCACTTCGGGTTATATTCCCGATTTTTCGGTAACACCAATTTTTGTCTATTTTTCGATTTTTCATTTTTCTTTGTACAAATTTACTAATTTTTCTTTGATATTTCTAGTGTCAATTACATTTCAATAAACCTTTATTTATGTCTCAAAATTAGATTCAAAGGGTTCCCCACGACCCTGGTTTCAGCAACAGCCTTCCCAGTGTTGTCACCCATCGTTGTGGTGCCGGCTCGTTTAACTTAGCTTCATTTTCTCTCTTTCATTTTTGTTTGATTTTTCTTGTTTTTTCTTTTTATTTATTTCATCATTATACGTCTGTTCACCATCACCGAAGTGTAGTTCCAGACATCCTGACTTGCTTGGACTGTTATTCGACCACTGAAGCAACCGAACGTACAGAACACATGCAATGGGGATGTTACAACTCTTCCCCTCTAAATAAAAATTTCGTCCTCGAAATTTACCTGATGTGAAGAGCTGAGGGAACTGTTGTCTCATTGTCTCCTCGCTCTCCCATGTTGCCTCTTCCGTGTTGTGGTGTCTCCATAGGATTTTCACTAGTGTAATTGTCTTATTTCTGAGCTCTTTTACCTCTCGTGCCAAGATTTTGATTGGTTCTTCTTCATATGTCAGGTTAGGTTGTACCACAATTTCTTCTGCTGAGATGACATGTGAAGGATCTGATCTGTATCTTCTAAGCATCGAGACATGGAACACATTATGTATCTTATCTATCTCAGGTGGTAAGGCTAATCTGTAGGCTACTGGTCCCACACGTTCAATAACATCATGTGGGCCAATAAACCTAGGGCTTAATTTTCGTTTTTTTCCGAATCTCAACACTTTCTTCCACGGTGATACTCTGAGAAATACTTTCTCGCCAACTTCATACTCAATGTCCTTTCTTTTCAAGTCAACATAAGATTTTTGTCAGTCCGAGGCAACTTTCAAATTGGCCTTTATCAGTTTCACCTTTTCCTTTGTCTTTTTAATCAAGTCTGGCCCCACTAGCTTATCTTCACCCAATTCAGTCCAACATACAGGTGTTCTGCATTTTCTCCCATACAGTGCTTCATAGGGTGCCATTTGTATGCTAGCTTGATACCTATTATTGTATGCAAATTCTTCCAGTGGAAGGTATCCGTCCCAACTTCCCTCAAACTCAATAACACAACTTCTCAGCATATCCTCGAGGACCTATCACACATATTCAGTTATTACTATCATTATTATCAGTTTATTGTTTGCAATAACTCAATGAGTTTCAAAATTTACCTGGATTATTCTTTCTGACTATCCATCCGTCTGAGGATGAAAAGCCATATTAAAATGAAGTTGTGTGCCCAAGGATTCTTATAATTTCTTCCAAAATCTAGATGTAAACCTCGGGTCTCTATCAGATATAATGGAAAGTGGAATTCCATGTAGTCTAACTATCTCACTAATGTACAATTCTGCTAGCTTTTCCAGTGAGTAGTCAGTTCTGACTGGCAGAAAATGTGCTGATTTGGTCAACCTATCCACAATCACCCATACTGCATCGTGCTTCTTCTGAGTGAGAGGTAGACCACTGACAAAGTCCATAGTGACTTGGTCCCATTTCCATTCAGGTATGTTTATGGGCTGTAACAAACCTGATGGAACTTGATGTTCTGCTTTGACTTGCTAACATGTCAAGCATCTAATTGCATAGTCAATTATGTCCTTCTTCATACCTGGCCACCAGTATCAGAGTTTCAGGTCATGGTACATTTTTGTGCTTCCTGGGTGCATAGCATATACACTGTTATGTGCTTCTCTCAGAATACTGGTTTTCAATTCTTTATCATCTGGAACACACACTTTTTCTTTATAGTACAGGCACCCATTTTCTTTCACTTCATATTCAGTTTCCTTCCCCTCAGTGATTTTGCCCATAACAGCCATTAATTTCCCATCTATCTTCTGCCTATCCTGTATCTGTTGTAACAGATTCAGCTTCACTTGCAACTTAGCCACAATAACTCCATAACGAGTTAAGGACAGTTGGGCATTCAAAGATATTAATTCTACAATAGATTTTATACTTAAAGCATCAGCGACTACATTTGCCTTCCCAGGGTGGTAGTCAATCACACAATCATAATCTTTCAAGAATTCAATCCATCTCCTCTGTCTCAAATTAAGTTCCTTCTGGGTTGGCAGATACTTCAGACTCTTATGGTCTGTGTATATGTAGCATTTTTCTCCATACAAGTAATGCCTCCATATCTTCAATGCGAAGATAATTGCTGCTAACTCTAAATCATGAGTAGGGTAATTCTTTTCATGTGGCCTTAACTGCCTGGAAGCATATGCGACCACTTTCCCTTCTTGCATGAGTACACACCCTAACCCATTGTGTGAGGCATCACTGTAGACTACAAAGTCTTTTCCAGACATTGGCTGTGTTAACACTGGTGCCTATGTCAACATAGCCTTCAGCCTCTCAAAACTGGCTTGACACTTGTCATTCCAGTCAAATTTCATATTCTTGTGTAGTAATTTGGTCATTGGAGCAGCTTTCAGGGAAAATCCCTTTACAAATCTTATATAATATCCAGCTAACCCCAAGAAACTTCTGATCTTAGTTGTATTTCTAGGAGGCTTCCATTCCATCACTGCTTCAATCTTCTTAGGATCCACTCTAATCCCTTCAGTTGATACTACATGTCCAAGGAATGCAATCTCATTCAACCAGAACTCACACTTGGACAATTTAGCATATAATTTCTTCTCTTTTAGAGTCTGCAGAATAATTCTCAAATGCTCATCATGTTTTGCTTTATCCTTGGAATACACTAGGATTTCATCAATGAAGACCACTACGAACCGATCTAAATATGGATGGAAGATACGGTTCATAAGGTCCATGAATGCTGCTGGAGCATTTGTTAACCCAAATGGCATCACCAGGAATTCATAATGCCCATACCGGGTTCTAAATGCAATCTTAGGCACATCTGCATCCTTAACCCTTAGCTGATGATACCCTGATCTGAGATCAATCTTGGAAAACATGCCAGCTCCCTTCAACTGATCAAACAGATCGTCAATTCTAGGCAACAAATACTTTTTCTTCACTGTTACTCTATTTAACTGCCGGTAGTCAACACATAACCTCAGTGTCCCATCTTTCTTCTTTACAAATAGTACTGGAGCTCCCCAAGGTGACACACTAGGGCGTATGAACCCCTTGTCTAGTAATTCTTGCAGCTGGATTTTTAACTCTTTCAATTCAGCAGGTGCCATCCTATATGGAGCAATTGAAATGGGAGTTGTACCCGGCATAATCTCAATAGCAAATTCAACTTCCCTTTCTGGTGGTAAACCAAGCAATTCCTCAGGAAATACCTCATAGAAATCCCTTACTGTGGGTATGTCAGACAAGTTAAGTTTACCCTTCCTAGTGTCAACCACATGTGCCAGATAGGCTTCACACCCTTTTCTCAACCATCTCCTTGCAACTGTAGCTGAAATGACATTGGACAAGAAATTTGTCCTTTCACCCATTACTATTATTTCTTCGTTCTCAGCAGTTTTCAGAGAGATTCTCTTCAATTTACAATCTATTATTGCCTGATGATGGGATAACCAGTCCATTCCCAAAATCACATCAAACTCATGGAAAGGCAGTTCGATTAAGTCTGCTAAGAACTCTTTCCCTTGAATCTTCAATGGACAGGCCTTATACACCTTGTTTACTACCACACTATGGCCTAGCGGATTTGTGACCAGGATGTCTTGGTCATTTTCCTCCACTGGTATTCCCTTTTCTACAAGTAGCTTGATATAAATATATGAATGAGTAGATCCAGGATCCACTAATGCATGCACAAAAGTATTATAAAGGAGGAACGTACCCTTCATGACATCTGGAGCATCCTGTTCCTCCTGTGCCTGTATAACATAGGCTCTGGCTTGTTTTCTGCCTTCTGCTCTCTACACAGATTCTGATACAGGTTTCTGTGAAGTACCGGCTGCCTCAGCCTTACGCGGCCTTCTACCCCTTGGAGCTGGAGGGGAAGGCCTATCAGTTGATACCGGAGTGGATGTAGCAGTTCTTCGTGGACAATCTCGGACTAGGTGGTTGGTAGATCCACACTGTAAACAAGCACCTATCATCCTCCAACATTCACCCTTATGCCTTTTTTGGCAATGTGGGTAAGCAACAGATATTGTTAAGGCTAGTCCCCTGTACCCTGTTCCTGGAGAGCTAGCCATTGAAGGGGTAGACTGGCCTCTCCTTGGTGCAAACTAAGATTTGGGCCTCTGTGACTGACCCTGACTTGGTGCTCTACTGAAACTCTGAGTAGGCGAACTTTTGAATTTCTTACTAGGGGCAGAAGATGTACCAGTCTGACCCTGACCTCTTTTCTGCTGTCTTTCCCTTCTGTTCTGCTCATTCATTCTAACTTTTTCAACTTTCAATGCAGCTTCCGCTAATTTGGCAAACTCTGTAATCCCCAAGGCTGTTATCATTACTTTAATATTATCATTGAGTCCTCCCTCAAATCTCTTGCATCTCTCTGCCTCATTAGGGACTATTTCCCGCCCATAGAGGCTCAGTCTGACAAATTCTCTTTCATATTCAGTCACTGTTAGCTGTCTCTGGCGTAGGGTAATAAACTCCCTTCTCTTCTCTTCCAGGTATACACTACCCACATACTTCTTTTTGAACTCAGTGAGAAAGAAATCCCAAGTTATATGTTCTGGTGGCACCTCACTAGTTACTGTATCCCACCACTGGTATGCATCATCTTGTAGTAGTGATACAACAGCTTCCAAATTCTGCTCTGGAGTACAATGAAGTTGTTTTAAGACTCTTCCAGTTCAGTCTAACCAGTTCTCAGCTGTGACAGAATCATCTTCCCTTTTGCCCAGAAAGTCCACTACTCCAAACTTCCTAAGTCTCTCCATATGAGATTTTTGATGTGGAGGTGGTGGTGGTGGCATAACTCCTGCCATCTGTCTAAAGAACTCAGCCATTTGTTGAAATGTGGCTGGTGCACCTGGTACTGGTGGAGCAGGTTCCCTCCTATGTCACACCCTACCCCTCTATAAGGCATAACATGATCTCGTAGTATACATAAAGAATTACCAACTTCGTCTACTGATAATCCATTAAATATACTACAAGGGATTTTCAAAAACTTTTCTTACTTCTTTTACAGTGGTGAGCACTATTTACAGGTGTTAAAAACCTTTTTGAACTGAATTGAAACAGCTAACACATTTGGACTATTAGTATTTTCTGTAAAAATTTTGGCAGAGTATCATCTATATTTTGGATAAAACAGTTCTTCAGAAAAACCTGTAAAAAGCACTTCAATAATTTTCTCAATCTGAACTCCAACAATTAAACAACACAATATATTTCTCAACTCAAATCCACAATAGTTTTTCAAAGACTGAGATAAAAGAAATATAGTACAATTTTTACAAGCCAAAATAACTCATAATTTATTTTACAACTTCAATGTACAATTTTAATTTACAACTGCTCAAAACCAAGACCAATATATACATACAGTGAACATACATTACAGTACAAAATACAAAATGTGGTATACTCAATATACCCGATGATGTCTCGCTAAATGTATTAGCAGCCTAGTCTGCTGCCCTGTCAATCTGTCTACCTACGACAGCAATGAAAAGCTATCGCTGAGACAATGTCTCAGTGGTGCACAACATTAACCAAATACAACTTTAAATCACAATTCATAAATCATATAAATGATGGATACGTAAAACCATAGTTAAATTCAAGACAATGAATGTCATAAAGAATTTAACACAATATCACATTAAATCTCAAAAATCAAAACATAGTTAAATTCATAAGACAGTGAATGTCAATAAGGATTTAAACTCCATTTCACAATATCACAATAAATCTCAATAATCAAAACATGGTTAAATTCAAAAGACAGTGAATGCCAATAAGAATTTAAACTCCATTTCACAAATTATCAAGGCTCATAATAACACAATTTAGTCAAATAATTTACGAACACAGTGTTGCCAATTCATACACAACTTAAGCCATGACACAAAATTTTCGATCAATGCCGCATTGTACACCATGACAAAGCAATCACAACCCCACTAATCAAAATCAATGAGGAAGGGAGCTAGCTATATAATGAGTACTCATCCGATCACCTCAACTGGTAAAACAGAGAGGGAGAAAAATAAACGATCACGACTCTATAAATGGAGAAGGAAAATAAACGATTACAACCCCATAAATGGAGAAGGAATGATATGATACTGTCATTCTAAGTGTGAACACAAAATCAATTCCAAACATTTTATTCAAATGATTCGTGAGAATCCAATAAATTTCTAAAATAATAAATTCATTCCCAAAATGGCAACACAATTCATAATTAACTTCAAATTTTCACAAATCACACTAAATCAATTTTTCCACAGTGTCAAACCATTTACAATGCTTTTCAAGCAATAAGTATCCATTCAAACACATTTTCATAATTGAAAACAATAATATAGAAATAGTCATAATTTATTTCAATTGAAAAATTCAAAAGAAATAACTGTTGTGCACAAACCTCTGATAACTGTCTCCTGGCCTTGACTCAGTGTTTCCTTCCCTTTCCCTGAGTCTTTGCTAACTGAGAAACACAATTTGAAGTGTTTCAGTACTCATTTAAACTGTCTCTAACGATAATGCTTGATAATTAATTCACTGAATCTAATATTTGCTTAGTCAACCTAATATGTCGACCTTGAAGGAACGGAAGCGTGAAAAACACAAGATTATACCATTGAATTCAAAAATTTTCACCTAGGGTCACATGCACCATGCAAGATTTATTTTTATCTATTTGATTTCAATGATAAACAACATATTAAAACTCTTTTAATATGTTTTTGGATCTGTATTTGCCATTTAAGATTTTAAAATTAATCAGATTAATTTTAGAACCCTAGATTAAATCAAGAACGATTACACTAACCTCTTGATGTGCCGCAGTGTTCTGCGCTTTGAGATTCGTCTTGAGACACGGATGTTGTCCCTCTAGCTTGTCCACACCAAGAACACCTATGGCAGCCCTTGAACAGCTTCTAAAGCCTTTTCTATTAATTAGAAATTCAAGTTCTGCCTTTTAAGAGATTAGAGATGTAAACAGGACACTAGAAACAATTTCTAGTGTTCTTAATTCAAGAGATTGATGGCTAATCTCTTTGAATTGATGAGAGATGAAGAGAAATAGCTGGAGAGGCTCAAAGTGGCGTGACAATTGAGAGGAGAGGCTGCTGGTTATGTTTTCTTTTCATAACCACACTTAAATAGCTAGGTTAACACATTAAAGCCTAGCCACATGTCACCTTTTGATTAGCTCTAGGTTTAAGTGACCCAATCACATTGTGCCAAGTGTCAAACCAATATTTAATCTTGATTTTAATCATCTTACATGATTAAAAAATATTTGGCAAGCTTATGTGTTATGCCATGTGTCACCATCTCATGGTGCCACGTGTCACACTGTGAAATGACCAAAATGCCCCTGTGTCTTAATTTTGAGTTCTTAACCCAAAATAATTATTTTCTTCTTCTAATTAATTTATATCAAATATAAATTAATTAATTAATCTCTATTAATTAATTTCTCATCAATTAAATTCATATTTAAACACTTTAAATATAAATTTAATTTATACTACACATCCAATAATCTAGATTTGGTTTCAAGTCATGCTAGGGACTTTGCAATTTAATTGCAAACCAAATCTATTTAATTAAACAATTAAACTCTTTAATTAATTAATTAAATCATATTTAAATAGGTGATAACTTGTGTATGTGTGTGACTTACTAGGCTCATCACTAATTGGCAATGAGACATGATATCAACTCTTAATATCATCAGAACTCTCTCTTACCATAAATGATTTCTCTAAATCATTTTATGAACCTCATAGACCATGGTTAACACCTAGCATAGCATGCCATGGCCACCCAATTAGTAATAAGGTTTACCTTAAATGAACCTATAATCATATGTTACCATGCACTAGAATCTCTCATTACAAAATCCCAACTCAAGCCGAGTCATGGTTTATGTCAAACTCCATTTGCTATGAATATTATGTTCTCTTTTAATTCCAGTTCTTGATTAAAAGATTTTTCTCATCAGAAACTCTTTTCTGAATAAATCTATCTGTCCTGGCCAGGAACTTGAAACATCAAGAACAATTAAATGAACATAGGATTTTAACTCTATTTACTTAGAGGAACAGATTCCATCTTGATCAACACCTACCTCCATATATAACTAGCAGGAGCCAACACATGCCCATATACCTATACATAGTACAATTATGAAAGCAGTATCAAACTCAAACTACCTATATACAAGATAACTGTGCTATCTCATGTCTAAAGATTATATGCACTGATATGATTTATGACAAAACATTGACAAGAGTAAACTCCATGTGCTTGTCATAAGTGTCACCGGTTCGCCTACTTATCCTTTATAAGTGCCTATCAAGTTTGTTATATGGCATGAGACTCACCATTCCATCTTATTTATATCTCATATAAATAACTTGGGAACAAACATGAATACAATCTTTCTGGATAAGTCATGTCCTTATTATGAAGTATCCTCGATTGTGAACCTATTTATGATACTTTGTGCTAGAAATATTGTCACTCATATTCTTAACAACTTAAGAATAATATTTCTAACAAAATATCAATGGACCTTTTCTATTACACATAAATATATTATGTAAACGGAAAAGTGGAAATGCCTTTTATTATTAAAAATATGTACAAGATACATACTAAATGATATGCTCTAGGGCATACTACTAACAATCTCCCACTAGCACTAGAGCCATTCATTACAATATCTTAGACCTATCTTCTCAAGATGTCGGTCTAACTGAGTCTGTGACATAGGCTTAGTGAATGGATCAGCTGGATTTTCAGCTGATGCTATTTTCTGCATGGCTACATCGCCTCGCCCAACTATTTCTCTGATAATGTGGTAGCGCCTTTCTATGTGTTTGGATTTCTGGTGAGACCTTGGTTCCTTAGCTCAGATGATCGCTCCATTGTTGTCACAGTGTAATGGAACTGCTGACTCAATGGAAGGAACTACTGTAAGTTCTGTCATGAACTTCTTTATCCAAATAGCTTCCTTTGCAACATCTGATGCAGCAATATACTCAGCCTCAATAGTGGAATCTGCAGTCGTGCTCTGTTTGGAACTCTTCCAACTGACTGCACCTCCATTACAAATGAACACATATCCAGAGGTAGACTTTCTATCATCGATATCTGATTGGAAATCAGAATCAGTATAACCATCCAATTGCAAGTCTCCACCTCCATAAATCAAGAATAAATCCTTAGTTCTTCTCAAGTACTTAAGGATATTCTTGACTATCGATGTTCCAAACCTAGATTGGATTGATACCGCTAGTCAAACTAACAAAGATATGCGATATCCGGCCTAGTACACAACATTGCATACATTAAACTTCCAATAGCCAAAGCATATGGAATCCTGGCCATCTTATCTCTTTCTTCAGGTGTCTTTGGAGACATCTCTTTAGAAAGGTGGATACCATGTCTCACTGGTAACAATCCTCTCTTGGAATCAAGCATGTTAAACCTCTTTAACACCTTTTCCAAGTATAGACTTTGGGATAAACCAATTATTCTTTTCGCTCTATCTCTATAGATGCGAATCCCAAGAATATAGGTTGCCTCCCCTAAGTCTTTCATGGAGAATGTATTTGACAACCATACCTTTATAGTCGTCAACATACCTGTATCATTACCCATCAACAGTATGTCATCCACATATAAGACAAGGAAAGTGATAGCACTGTCACTAACCTTCTTATATACACATGGCTCATCCTCATTTTTGATAAAACCAAAAGATTTAATGGCTTCATCAAAACAGATGTTCCAACCCCTCGAAGCTTGTTTTAACCCATAAATGGATCGCTTTAGCTTGCATACCTTGGAACCATCTTGGGATTCAAATCCCTTAGGTTGTTCCATGAAAATGTTTTCTTCAATGTATCCATTGATAAAAGCTGTTTTGACATCCATTTGCCAAATCTCATAATCATAGTATGCAGCTATTGCTAATAAAATCCTAATTGATTTAAGCATGGCAACGGGCGAGAAGGTCTCCTCATAGTCTATTCCTTGCCTTTGGCGAAACCCTTTCGCTACTAGCCTTGCCTTATAGGTCTCTACCTTTCCATCAGAACCAATTTTCTTCTTGAAAACCCATTTGTTCCCTATAGGTACAATACCTGTGTGGGTCAACAAGATCCCAAACTTGATTCTTATACATGGAATCAATCTCGGATTTCATAGCATCAATCCATTTTGAAGAGTCTATATCTGATATAGCTTCTTCATAGGTAAGTGGATCATCTCCATGATCTACTTCTTCATGAGTAGACAACTCTTGTTCTTCTTCATGAAGAAAACCATATCTCACCGTGGGTGAGATACCGGTTGTTCTACGAGGAACAAATGTAGATGTTTCATCAATGGGTATAGGTTGACTAGATGGATCTATATCCATCTAATCATTGGTTGGTCGAATTCTCCAATTCTAACTCTATTTGCCTTCCTTTGCCTCCTTCTTGAACAAACCGTTGTTCAAGAAATGTGGCATCTCTACTTATCACAACCTTTGTGAAGTAGGCAAATAAAAATAATATCCAAAACTATCTTTTGGATATCCAACAAATCGACCTCTTTACGATCCGGTCTCCAATTTATCGTTGTTCACTTTTGATATAAGTGGACAACCCCAAATCTTAACATGCTTAAGACTTGGTTTTCTTCCATGCCATATCTCATAAGGTGTGGAAGAAAGCGATTTTGATGGAATCCTATTCGAATATATAAAGTCGATTCTAATGCAAATCCCCAAAAGGAGATTGGCATATCAAGATAGCTCATCATACTACGCACCATATCCAATAGGGTACGATTTCTCCTTCAGATACACCATTCACCGTATGGCGTTCTGGAGGAGTCACCGAGAAACAATGCCATGCTCTCTCAAGTATTCATCAAATTCAAGACTCAAATATTCACCTCCACGATCCGATCAAGAGCTTTAATACTTTTCTGCTTGATTTTCTACTTGATTTAAATTCCTTGAACTTTTCAAAGGATTCATGTTTGTATTTCATCAAATACAAATACCCAAACCTTGATTTATCATCAATACAGGTAATAAAATAATGAAAGCCCCCTCTAGCCATTTCTTTAAATGGACCACATACATCACTATGTATTAGCTCCAAAATATTTTCAGCTCTTAGCCCTTGTCCAACAAAGGGTGATCTAGTCATTTTGCCTTGAAGGCAAGATTCACAAGTTAGAGTAGGCTCAGAGCCCAATGAGGATAAAATCCCCATTTTCTCCAATTTTGCAATCCTATCTTCTGCAACATGACATAACCTTAAGTGCCAAATATATTTTGAACTTGAGTTGGTTTTCACCATGGCATTGTATTCTTTTAGATCACTTGCATTCAATTTGTGTTTGTCATTATTATCCAAATAATAAAGACCATCATTCATATAACCCGAACCAACATATTTATTTCCAAAATAAATATTACAAACATCATCTGTGAATCAAATTCATAGCCATTTCTAGTCAAACTAGATATAGAAATGATGTTCTTAAAAGCATCAGGTACATATAAAATATTATCCAAACACAAAACATGTCCAAACATGTAAAAAGATTTAGATCCTATGGTTAAAGCTTCAACAGTTGAGCCATTGCCAATCCGGACTCTAATATCTTGAGAACGCAAGTCGCCATCGCTTGCTAGTTCCCGCATATCATTAGAAATGTGAGAATCGCACCAAGATCTAAAACCCAAGCTGTAGATGAACTATGAGTATCATCAGAATCTAAATAACAAGATATGGACATACCTTCCGAAGGTGTATCCTTCTTGTCCTTTAGAGAAGCAAGATACTCTGGGCAGTTCCTTTTCCAGTGCCCATCCTTTTGGCAGTGGAAACACTTTCCTTTGCCTCCATCAGCTTTAGTCTTCCTTTTATGTATAGCTATTTTCTTGAAAGGACCAGAACTGAGGTTTCTTTTTCTTATTGCCCTTCTTCTTGTTGGACTTTCCAGCTGAAGAAGATGCAACCAAAGCTACCTCTTTTCCTTTATTGCCTGGCATATTCTTTTGGGCAATAACGAGCATGTTGAGTAATTCAGCTAAGGTGCATTCCTGTTTAGTCATATGGAAATTTGTCACAAAATTCTCAAAAGACTCGTGAAGGGATCAAGGATCAAATCCGCTTTGTAGTTGGAAATCCATGTTGAAGTCAAGATGTTCCAATCGCTCAATTAGCCGAATCATCTTGTGGACATGATCCCCAACATTCGTCCCTCGGACATCCTCATACGGAATAGTCTACATATCTCATACCTAGCATTCTCTTTGTGCTCACCATACAACTCTTGTAGGTGAAGGAGGATTTCACTCGCACTCTGCATGTTCTCATGTTGCTTCTGTAACTCATTACTCATGGAAGCAAGCATGTAACACTTAGCTCTCATATCATGCTCCTTCCACTTGTCCAAAGTTTCATGTTCCTCTTGTGTGGCCTCTGGAGGTAAGGGACCAGGAACATTTGAATCTAGAACATATCCTATATGTTCAAGGTTCAAGACAAGTTTCAAATTTCTTAGCCAATCGATGATTAGGTCCTCACAACTGTTGTGGTCAAGTATGCTTGCAAGGATATTGGATGGTGGTGGTTGTTTTGTGCTCATTTTTATCAGAAAATTAACTGCAGAAAATAACCAGATTAATTAGTAAATGTATCATGTATTTAACCAAAATGATTATGGTCTTTTAATCAAATTGGTCCTCCCACTAACTTAGCGAATCCTACACTTCCAAAGTAGAAAACGGAAATCCTAGTTGGATGGATTTCTAGTGGGTGATTGAATTCTTATAATTCTATTGATCATCCTCAGGTACATCCACTATTGGAATTACAATAAACTATAAGTGAGCAACTCCTTGCCCATCACATCTCATGTGAGGTTCAATCCTTACCTATCCCCTAATGCTCAAAATCTAAGGTACATCCATTATTGACTTATCTTGCATTAGTTAAGTTGATCCTATTGAGCAGTAATTATGCAAATAATTTTAATGTCCTCAGGTACATCCAATATTGGCCACCAAACCATTTACATATTTACAACATCTCATGCTTAACAATTATTCTTAAGAAAATCTCTTAAATTAATTGCATCTCATGCAACTATTTAAAATTTCTTAAAATAATTGCCCCAATGGAGGGCTTATGTTATAATTACTTTAATTATAGCATTTCCAACTTAATCATTTGTTTGGAAGATTTTATAGCCATCCTAATTACTATTAAGGTCTCACTTTGCACATTATCCATTTAGCATGCATATATCATATAATTGCATACATTCCCATACATCTCATGCATTCATGGATAAGCGAAATATGGTATGATCATGGACTTTCTAAGGGATTCAATTCTGAGCCACCAAGAATTGAATCAGGGCATTCCTAGGTGCATTTCATTTATTCATTTTACAAGAGTTGCTGAAGGAGTACATAATCAACACTTGATATTGAATTCCTCCCATTGGTCCCACCAATGCTCTTGACCTCCTTGAACTTCTTGCAATCCAATATTACATAGTAATCCTTGGCATACCAAGGCGAATTTACAAGAACTTAAATAAATGAAATTACAACCCAAAAATATTACAAACTTAATAATACATGCCCAAAATAAATTAAAATAAATTAATTAATTTACGATCCCAAAGAAACATAAAAGAAATAAATCCAATCACATTGGTCTTTTATAGTCCATGATCATCCATCATGCATATCACTATTTAACAATTAAATAAAACATACATACTTAAATTAAATTGAATATCTCATATTCAACTTAAAAATCCAGATTTGAATATGATTCAAATAAATTTAAAAATTCAGATTTGAATCTCATTCAAACAAATTTAAAAATTCAGATTTGAATCACATTCAAACAACTTCAAAAATTCAGATTTGAATCACATTCAAACATTTTTTAAAAAATCAGATTTGAATCACATTCAAATATTTCTTAAAAAATCAGATCTGAATTTTATTGAATCAATTTTAAAAAATCAGATTTAAATATGATTCAAACAACTTTAAAAATTCAGATTTGAATCACATTCAAACAACTTTTAAAATTCAGATTTGAATCATATTCAAACAATTTTTAAAATTCTGATTTGAATCATAATTTAATTGTGTGATTAAAACAACTAATTAAACACTTTAATTAGTCAAAGAATAGGCCTTAGATCATACAACAATTGCAGAATTAAAAGCCAAACCTTGAACCACCCAAGGAACCATTGTTGCCGCCACCAATGGTGGCTTCACCATGTGTGACGCCACATCTCATGATCCAACCAGCAATGAATCTCTTGATCTCATGATCAAACACACAATTAAATTATATAATCAACAATCTAAATGGCAAATATAGTGGCTCTGATACCAATTGAAGGAACGGAAGCGTGAAAAACACAAGATTATACCATTGAATTCAAAAATTTTCACCTAGGGTCACATGCACCATGCAAGATTTATTTTTATCTATTTGATTTCAATGATAAACAACATATTAAAACTCTTTTAATATGTTTTTGGATCTGTATTTGCCATTTAAGATTTTAAAATTAATCAGATTAATTTTAGAACCCTAGATTAAATCAAGAACGATTACACTAACCTCTTGATGTGCTGCAGATGTCTCGCCTTTGAGATTCGTCTTGAGACACGGATATTGTCCCTCTAGCTTGTCCACACCAAGAACACCTATGGCAGCCCTTGAAAAGCTTCTAAAGCCTTTTCTATTAATTAGAAATTCAAGTTCTGCCTTTTAAGAGATTAGAGATGTAAACAGGACACTAGAAACAATTTCTAGTGTTCTTAATTCAAGAGATTGATGGCTAATCTCTTTGAATTGATGAGAGATGAAGAGAAATAGCTGGAGAGGCTCAAAGTGGCGTGACAATTGAGAGGAGAGGCTGCTGGTTATGTTTTCTTTTCATAACCACACTTAAATAGCTAGGTTAACACATTAAACCCTAGCCACATGTCACCTTTTGATTAGCTCTAGGTTTAAGTGACCCAATCACATTGTGCCAAGTGTCAAACCTATATTTAATCTTGATTTTAATCATCTTACATGATTAAAAATATTTGGCAAGCTTATGTGTTATGCCATGTGTCACCATCTCATGGTGCCACGTGTCACACAGTGAAATGACAAAAATGCCTCGTGTCTTAATTTTGAGTTCTTAACCCAAAATAATTATTTTCTTCTTCTAATTAATTTATATCAAATATAAATTAATTAATTAATCTCTATTAATTAATTTCTCATCAATTAAATTCATATTTAAACACTTTAAATATAAATTTAATTTATACTACACATCCAATAATCTAGATTTGGTTTCAAGTCATGCTAGGGACTTTGCAATTTAATTGCAAACCAAATCTATTTAATTAATCAATTAAACTCTTTAATTAATTAATTAAATCATATTTAAATAGGTGATAACTTGTGTATGTGTGTGACTTACTAGGCTCATCACTAATTGGCAATGAGACATGATATCAACTCTTAATATCATCAGAACTCTTTCTTACCATAAATGATTTCTCTAAATCATTTTATGAACCTCATAGACCATGGTTAACACCTAGCATAGCCTGTCATGGCCACCCAATTAGTAATAAGGTTTACCTTAAATGAACCTATAATCATATGTTACCATGCACTAGAATCTCTCTGTTACAAAATCCCAACTCAAGCTGGAGTCATGGTTTATGTTAAACTTCATTTGCTATGAATATTATGTTCTCTTTTAATTCCAGTTCTTGATTAAAAGATTTTTCTCATCAAAAACTCTTTTCTGAATAAATCTATCTGTCCTGGCCAGGAACTTGAAACATCAAGAACAATTAAATGAACATAGGATTTTAACTCTATTTACTTAGAGGAACAGATTCCATCTTGATCAACACCTACCTCCATATATAACTAGCAGGAGCCAACACATGCCCATATACCCATACATAGTACAAGTATGAAAGCAGTATCAAACTCAAACTACCTATATACAAGATAACTGTGCTATCTCAGGTCTAAAGATTATATGCACTGATATGATTTATGACAAAACATTGACAAGAGTAAACTCCATGTGCTTGTCATAAGTGTCACTGGTTCGGCCTACTTATCATTTATAAGTGCCTATCAAGTTTGTTATATGGCATGAGACTCACCATTCCATCTTATTTATATCTCATATAAATAACTTGGGAACAAACATGAATACAATCTTTCTGGATAAGTCATGTCCTTATTATGAAGTATCCTCGATTGTGAACCTATTTATGATACTTTGTGCTAGAAATATTGTCACTCATATTCTTAACAACTTAAGAATAATATTTCTAACAAAATATCAATGGACCTTTTCTATTACACATAAATATATTATGTAAACGGAAAAGTGGAAATGCCTTTTATTATTAAAAATATGTACAAGATACATACTAAATGATATGCTCTAGGGCATACGACTAACAGACCTTCGATGCATTCTAGGTAAATTAGGTTTTAATGTCATTAATATGTCACAGTCGATAGTATTTTAGGGTTGGTACATGTTACCAAGTTCATTTCCGTGTATACTGCATTTTCTTGCAATTTGCTGGATTCCGGGATACTAGTTTGATCTAGCCAGACAACCTAGTTCCCTCAGTTTTCGGGTTTCAGTCAAAACTATAAACTTGTAGATCTATGTCTTGTGGAACGCGGGGCAAAATTTTAGGTCATTCTGAGTTATGTAGACCAAGTTATGGTCATTTTACTATTGCTGGTCAAATTGCATCGAAATTGGTCACTTTAGGTCACTTTAGGTCATTTTATGTTCGGCCAGTTTTTGGACCCGAACTTGTGCAAGCTGTTTGACTTGCTTATGGTCATTTCTGGGCTTTGGTGTCTGCATAAGACTTGTAGATATGGGTCTTAACTATTCATGGTTAAAATTTCAGGTCAATTGGACCTGTTTTGAGTGAGTTATGGGCTAAACACTAACTGCTGCCCAAATGGTCAATTTTCAGGCCTCAATTGCACTTAATCCGGATTTGGTCATTTTTAAAGTTACCTTGCAAGCAGAATTTTGGAAAGCTTCCTTCATGAAAGTTGGCACATTTTGTGCCTAGTTTCACCTCCAATTGGTCTCATACCAATTGGAGCCACACACTTAAAGTTATAGGCCAAAATGCATACTGCCCTATTGCACTTTCTTGCATACACATCAAGCATCACTTTTAATACTCACCAAACTTAACATTCAAACCAATTCTGGTTGTACCACAACCTAAACATAATTTACAACATTTTATAGGTCATTTTGGCAGCTTAAAATTACATTCAATGTGCACCAACAAGTGCAGAATTTGTCCAACTCAATTTACAACAATTCAATCATCAATTCATGCTCATTTACATATCCAACTTCACACCATCATACATGCACTCAAACTGCCATAACACTATCACAATTCAACACCATTATTTCATAAACCAAGCATGAATTCCAGCATTCCTCAAGAGTTAACAAACTGCCACAATGGTACATTTACATTCCATTAATTTCCAAGCTTTAAATTTCAATTTACATTTACATATGCTAAGTATACATCACCCAAATAATTTCCTACACAATATACATTTAATCAATCATTTAATCTACCATTTAGAAGCAAGAATAAGCTATCCTCAAAGTGTTTCCATGGCTGCTAAAAATACAGCTCTCCCTTTAAACATCAAACCTCAAAATTCTTTCCACAATTCAAGTACCCATAACATTCCTACCAACTTTAATGAAGCAATAACCCAAAAATACAAACTTACCACTTTGGAAAATCTTCAAAACTCCACAAAAACTTTCATTTCTTGCTGCTTATCTACTGCCCATTTGGTGTAGAACAGTTTTTGTGAAGGAAAAGGTAAGAAAATTGGCTTGGAGATGAAGGGATGAAGCTTGCATGAAGCTTGAAATAAATGGCCATGGAGGTTTTCTTCCTCCTTGGTCTCGGCTGGAATTTGAGAGGTAGAAGAAAGTGATTTTCTGCTGTCAAAAAATCAGATTAATGGTCCACTTTAGGTGTTAGTGGACCACTAAGTGGAAAGATAATGTTAATTTAATCTTAAGGTTTCATTTTCCCACATTAAGCTTCCCATTTTTGCTATTTACATTAGGTACCACTAATTTAATTTTTCATGACATTTTCCAAGTGTAATATCATGTATTTTTAATGGACATTTAGGTCAAAAGACAACTCGGGGTGTCAAATGACCACAATGCCCCTGTTCGGGTTGCATTCCCGATTTTTTGGTGATACCGAGTTTTGTTCGTTTTTCGATTTCTCACTTTTCTTTGTACTAATTAATTAATTTTTCTTTGATATTTCTAATGGTATTTATACTTCAATTGATGTCTCTATAAGTCTTAAAAATGTTTTCCAGGGTTCCTCGCAGTCCAGGGCTAGTCAACGATCCACGCCGTGACTTCCCAGTGCGCTCACCCATCGCTAGGGTTGTCGGCTAACTTAACTTGGTTGCATTTCTTTACTATTATTTTTCCTTTGTTTTTCTTGTATTTTCTTTTCTTGTATTTCATTATTTTATGTCTCCTCACTCATATCGAAGTGTAGTTCTAGGCATTCTAGCTGTCCGGACAACACTGGTCACTGGAGCAATAGAACGCACTACCAAACATAAGGGTGTTACATCCTATCTCCTAGTTCAGTCATAGACGGAGCATGACTTTCCACTTCCTCATCTACCGCTCTCTGCGATGTGGAGTCCATATTCTGATCAAAATAACAAAACAAATCAAAAGATCTGCGTTAGAGTCATCTTAACACTTATAATACAATGTATGATATGCAATCTATCTTGGTCCAGAAACGCCTAAACCGTGCTCTGATACCACTAAATGTAACACCCCTCACCCGTCTATAGTGTAGCCGAGTAAGGCGTGCTACACGGCGTGCCGGAGCACTAAGTCTGTGATCATCTCTTTTCCTGAGCTCAATTTGATTTTTAGAAGTCTTTATGTGCAATTCATAGCATACTGGTTCTATTTTCACACTTTAATAAAATCAATGTTTTAAAAATGATAATAAAAATTTGGCAAGGTGCCATCTGTATTTTAGACAAATTGTCCTTCCAAACCTGTTGAAAATAGTTTACTATGATGATATCAAAATCTTAAATATTTCACAGTAAAGTCAATCGACTTTTACAGTCATTAAACAGTTCCATAATACAGTCCATAATAATTTAAATATATACAGAAAATATCCATGTTATTTAATATGTACAAAATATTACAAACTTAAGAGCTTTCATAACATTACAAAATACAGGGCTGAATTTTAAATATACAACAAAAGTACAAAATACAAGATATCCTAAGTCCTACCATGTATGCAATGCAGTGCAGATGATTACGACTCTGTGTGCATCCGATGTCTCACCCGGTCGTAGGTTTGCTGGGCTCCCCAGCTGTATCTCTAATACCTACGCATTACAAAAGCAGCGCGCTAAGCAATTTTGCTTAGTGGTGCCAAATATAAAGAAATATACACTAAAATAAAGTAAATTAAGTGCTTACGAATTTTTTTGGTGGTGCTGTATGTCAATAGACTAGATTTAGGTACCTCGGGCCATCACACCATCGGTAACAAAGTGTCTCTCGGTGTGCAAGTAGTGTGGCTAATAAGCCATATAGTCAATCTGGCGATAAGCTAAAAATAAATACACAATATGTATAGCCGTTGGCTATTAAAGTCACAAAGTATGCATAATAAGTCAAAAACACAGTATGGCATGAAGCCATTTACAGAACAGCTATCAAAATCCTATTGGCATGCCAACCTATCCATACTAGTCAACTAGGCAAACTAGGGCACATTATAAATTAATTGTTTAATTCTTCAATCTTTGGAGTTTACTAACTATTATATAATTCACAAGTCAATGCATATGTTGACCTTTTTAGGTAATATGGATAAGTTGTTTCTAGCATCAATATGTCCCAATTTATATCTCAATATGCTGCCAATATAGTGCAATTTACCATTTTTACAAGTTGGCATTCATTGCCAAATGCTTCAAGCATCAATATATGTAAAATGTCAAATTCTTAATTTTTGTGTGCTAGATTTGTTTAGCTTAAAGTCCTATTTCTCTTGGGTTTTAGCTTCTGGTCAAAGAAGCAAAATTGTAGCTCTATGTCTTATTGCACGCGGGGCAAAATTTCAGGTAATTCTATGTTGTAGAGACCAAGATATGGTCAATTCACTAAAGCTGGACAGATTGTACATTTAGTGCAAAATTTGGTCAATTTTAGGTCACTTTTGGTTCGGCAGTTTTTGTACCCGACCTTACACAAGCCATTTGACTTGGTTCTAGCCATTTCTGGGACTTGGTGTCTTCATAAGAATTGTAGATCTATGTCTAAACTAATCATGGTAAAAATTTTAGGTCAATTGGACCTGTTTTGAGTGAGTTATGGTCATCCAAAAGACTACTGTTCATATGATCAAAAATCTGGGTTGCAAGGTTGCTAATCCGGATTTTGTCAATTTTATAGACAGTTTCTAAGCAGAATTTTGGCAACATTTCTACATGAAAGTTGGCCTATTTGGTGTCTAGTTTCACCCCCCATTGGCCTCATACCAATTGGGTTCATAGTTTGGCACTTATGGCCTAATTTAGGTACTGCCTTCAATACACAACCTGTACAAAGCACATACACTTCCAAATTGATATTCCTTCTCCACCTCGTTACTTCAATATTCAATCAATAACACTTCCATATATATATTGTACACAATTCCAGCAACAACTTTGGGCAGAATATTCAAGTGCTCAATGCACACAATTCACCATCTAGTTCAACATTCACTTCGACCAAAATTCAACATATCTCAATGTCAATATTACGCATACACTTCAACATAATCATACTTCAATATCACTTACACTTGCTGCCCACAATTTAACATTAGCATATTTCATTAATAACTACATGTTCACACACAAATTCATGCTATTAGGGGCTGCCAAACATGGCAGTTTGCTCAAGGCATCAAGGTTCCATTTCACACCCTTAATTCAAACACTACATGCACATACTTAGATACAAACTTACTATAACTTTCATTTGAATTAATCAACCTTCATTTCCATTCATCAAAAGTAAAAATAACTCAAGCTTAACAAAGGTTCATTGCTGCCAAAATTGGACAAGTCCATTTCTCACTATTTCTTTCATTTCTCTTCACCAAAATACTCACCTCAACCTAAACACAAGGTTTACGAAAGCAAGGGAGAGGTTTTGGACACTTACCACTTTTGAAGCTTATCAAAACTTCACCAAATCTTGCTTTTCTTGTTGCCAATATCTTCCTCAAGGTCAGTATGCAAGCTCTAATGAAGGAAAGAAGTGAAAAGGATGGCTAGAACATGCTTGCATGGAGGTAGAGCAAGGCGCGGCAATGGAGTTCTCCCATGGTGGAAATTCGGCTGGTTTGTGGAAGCTTAAAGATGAAGTGGTTTCTACGCACTAATGGCTTAGATAAATGTGCCAAGGCTTGAGTTAGTGGAGCACTAACTCTAAATTAATTGTTTAATTAGTTAAACTTTCATTATTTGCACCTTTAGCTCAATTCTTTCACTATTTACATAATGTATCACCATTTAATTTTTCATGACATTTATAAAGTGTAATATCATTTATTTTTAATGGAGATTGAGGTTAAAAGGCAACATTAGGTGTCAAATGACCAAAATACCCCACTTCGGGTTATATTTCTGATTTTTCGGTAACACCGATTTTTGTCTATTTTTCAAATTTTCATTTTTCTTTGTACAAATTTACTGATTTTCCTTTGATATTTCTAGTGTCAATTACATTTCAATAAACCTTTATTTATGTCTCAAAATTATATTCAGAGGGTTTCCCGCGGTCCTGGGGTCGGCAACGGCCTTCCAGCATGTCCACCCATCGCTACTGCTTACGTTTAACTTAGCTTCATTTTCTCTCTTTCATTTTTTGTTTGATTTTTCTTGTATTTTCTTTTTATTTATTTCATCATTATACGTCTATTCACCATCATCGATGTGTAGTTCTAGACATCCTGACTTGCCTAGACTGTTATTCGACCACTGGAGCAACAGAACATACAGAACACATGCAATGGAGATGTTATAGGAACAGTGGAATATATGAACTACATAAAGTGAGGATGTTACAAAGAGTATTTAAAAATTTGTAAGCAATCATATAACATTGTCACATAAATATAGACCAATAAATCCATACTTGTTAATCATACCATTTAATGAAGTTAAATGCACTTTATTAACTCAACAGTCCTTTATGTTCACCGATCAGCCTTTATCATATTTTATTTGAAATTTTTGTCTTTATAATTACAATTGGTAGCTTTACTTCGGTGCCCATAGTAACCTATGACAGACGGTATATAGACTGGATAATGGAACTCATGATGTTGACCACTCAGTGGTTCGGGTCAGTATAGCATGGCTTACATTCTCAGTACTGACCACTCGATAGCTCTGACTGGTATATCACTGGCTTTCATTTTCGGTACTGACCACTCGATGGCTCCTACCAGTATAACACTGACTTTCATTCTCAATATGGATCACTCGGTGGTTCTCATCAGTAGCATGCCCACCTATCCAATCTTATACTCACTGTCTAGGCTTACTCAAGCTCAACTTTATTAATTAACATTAATTCAACATTCTTTGTTCCCATAATTGTCAAGATATGTGTGCCAACATCCTCATGTCATTTCCATATATGCATAGCCTTTTCATTCAAGCATACTAAATACATGTATAACTTGCATTAATGACGAATATGGCAAAATCTTGCAAATTCCCAAACGTATATATTGTTTTCCATCAGAAATCAAACCAAGTAAATGCAAGAATTAGCTTATGCTTTCTTCATAAGATTTTTAGATTTATTGCTTAACTTTCATTAGAAATCAGACCAAGTAAATACAAGAATCACTTGGTTTTCTTCGTATGATTTGTAGATTGCAAGTTATGACTAAATAAGTAGGATCCAGTCATATCTGCTTTTTTCTCCCAGAATATAGGGCAGTTCTGAGTAGGTCTTAGAACTCAATTTCAGTTAAGTTTTAGTCATAATTTTTTCAAATTGGTCCGTGTGAAAGTGGTTCCTCTATGTCTTAGCTTTCCAACAAGGTAAGATTCACCTAATTTCAAGGTCCAGATCTCAAGTTATACTCATTTTTCTACATACTATTCAGTATCTACTTGACCAGATCTGGATACAATCAGAATACATAGTTCCTATTCATAGGCCAATTTGACCATTTTAAAAACAGATTCAATCAAAGTAGTCCATATAAGATATGTTCCTACATATTTTAGGATTTTAATGGTTCATGAATCACTTAATTTGGAGGCCTAAATCATTAGTTATAGCTAAATTACCACCTACTATTCACAGATACAGAGTCTTGAGAATTCTAGGGTTTCAGATTTCCAGCTCAAATTTTCACTCAACATTTAAATAATTTACATCCAGAATTTGTATAGGATCTCTAAAATAAAGTTTTAAGCCTATGTTTTAATTTTTCAAATCATCTTATATCACCTCAATTAGAGTTGTACAGAGGAAGATATGCCCTGTTTACTACACGAAGGTCACAGGACTGATTGCTTGAATTTCAGGAATTCTAGTTTTGCAACTCCAATTTGCTCTAAAATTTCAATCACTTTTCCCTAAGAATTAGGTCTGAGTCAAAACATAGAATATATAGATCTATGTCTTAAAAAAAGTTTGGTATAAATTACATCTCAACTAGAGCTCTATAACTCAACTTATAACCAAATTAACACAGACTGCCCACTAGATATGCCAATCTAAGCAGCCTAGGACTTATGATTCAAAAGTAACAATTTTGACTACAAGTTTGGACAAGCACATACCTCAACTTAATTTCAGAAATTTGCTCCTAATCGTAAGTACTTTTCACTAAAAATCATCGAACAAAATCAGTGTATGGATCTTGATTAGCCACACTAAAATTCTGCCTCACCCATCTTGCATTATTTCTTCACTTTCACTTTACTTTCATGCTTTGATCATCAAATCCTTTAATTTCCACACAAAACCTCATCTTAAATGGTTGAGTTAGGGTTTGTATTGGAGTTTAGTTAAAATAAAATGGAGGAATGGAGAGAAGTATGGCCAGCTGGATAAGGAGGAGAAGAAGAAGAAAAAGACCATTTTGTTTTATATGACTAGATTTTTTTCTTTCTCCTTTACATGTGTTGACTTGCCATTGGTCCCTTCTTTGATTAGTTTAATTAGTCATTAATTAACTTAATAAATCATACTTAATAATTCTAATTAAACTCAATTATGTGCTGATTTTGGAAATTGTAATTTTCCCTACCAAACTTCATTAATTTTTGCAACAAAGTCCATAGATGCTTTTACAAGCTTTTTAATTTAACCTCTCATTTAATCAAATTTACATACCATATTTAATAGTTGATATGCTTACTAAAATATAATGAATATGGTTTGAAAATTTGGGGCATTACAAGATGTTTCTCGATTGTCCTCTCTCATAATCTCTATTCTTATTACTTTGTTCTTCTGCCTTAACTCTTTTAATGTTTAAGGCAGCTGACACCAATCTGGAGAAGTCGTCTATCTGCATCCCAGTGAGCTGGAGTCTAAGGTAATCATTCAAGCCATCCTTAAACCTCCTACACCTAATCTCCTTAGTGGCAACTATTTCTCTAGCATATCTACTGAGTCTGATAAATTCTCTCTCATACTCAGTGACTGATAATTGTCTCTGCCTCAAATGAATAAACTCCCTCCTCTTACTTTCCAAATACTATCAACTGATGTATTTCTTTATGAATTTAGACAAGAAAAGATCCCAGGTAATGTCCCATGGAGGCTATGCCTTCTCTACATGATCAATCGCTGTTAACCACCACTAGCATGCCTCTTTTTGTAACAGAGATACTGCACACTCTAAACTCTGATTTGGTGTGTAGTTGAGCTGATGTAGAACTTTTTCTGTCCTTTCCAACCAAAATTCAGTAGTGGAGGGATCAACATCCTTCTTGCCATAGAAATCTACTGCCCCATACTTCTTGAGTTTTTTTAGATAACTTTTATGTGGAGCCTGTGGGATAACCCCTATCATGTGTTTGAAGAAGTCAATCATTTGTTGAAATAAAGGCATTCTGGCCTTAATTAGATTGGCCAACCAAGGCTTGTGGAGGAGCATCTTCTAGGTTTTTATTGCCTATACTTATGGGGCTGTTACTTTCTACAACCTCATCGGTGGCTCATTGTGAGGCAGGATCCATACTTAATCCCTACAATAAATAAGAGAGTAGATCTGCATCAAGGTCACACAAATCCTATTTATTATACGCTATGTGACTTATTAACATTTTCTTTATCTAGTTACAGAACCACCTAAACCTAGGCTCTGATAACAAAAATTAAAACAACCTTTGATCTGGCAGCATAACAGCTGAACCGGAAGCGTTACCTATAATTTCCACAACCTGTAATAAGGATTGTATCTTGATTTCATATGAACAATCCACATTTACTAAGCAAGAAAAAATTTCTCACAAGTGGTTTAATATGAATAATCCACATTTACTTAGATACAACTTGTCGCACCATACCCCTCTGTAAGGCATAACATGATCCCATAGAATACCTAATGAACTACCGAACTTCACCTACCAATAACTCATTAAGTACCCTACAAGGGATTTTAAAATCATTTTCTTACTTTTTAGAAGTAGTGAGCATTTTTTAATAGATATTAAAACATTTAATTAGAGTTTGAAAACTAGTTAAAATTTTAGTCCCTTTTTATTTGTCCGTAAATTTTAAAAAAATTTTGGCAGAGTGTCCTCTGTATTTTAATAAAACAGTTCCTCAAATACCTGTAAAAACACTTCCAATGATTTATTTCATCAACTCAATAACTACCACATCATTTCTCAAACTCCAACATTCAAATCAATAATTTCTAATTCAAATATCATAAAAAATAATACTAAGTAATTTCGTTCAAATTAAAATAAAATAACTTCATTCATATTTCATTAAAGTTAAAATAATTTACATTCATCAATCTAGAATTTACATTAGAAAAATCCAAACTAATATTATGACAAACTTTATACAACTACTCATGACCAGTTCTACATGTACATATATTTACATACATCAGAATAATTATTACAATCAGGGTATTAAATATACCTGATAGAACTTCAGGGAAGGTGGCTCAACGATCCTCAACAACTCACTCTACTGCTCCTCTAGTCTCCATATCTGCGATAGCAATAACAGCCATCGCTGATTACTATTACTCAGTGGTGCACAACATACTAAAATACATTTATGCATAATTTAAAACACATTTATTCAAATATTGAATGGAATATGAGAAACAGATACAAAACATGATTTACAAACTTTTAGTCCAAACAATTTCATTTAGGAAGTCTCAAAACAAATTTCATAAAAACGCACAGTTATATCATGCCATTCAAAATAATAATCATCTCAATAGCCAAATGCTTATGAGAAATCACATCACAAGGCTAGCTAGCTCATATATATGGATATCCATTCAATTTCTTCTTCTACTGGCACACACCTCAACATTTCAGCCAGAGAAGGAATCAAAATTCAAAACTAATTTCTCCCACTAGTCATGCTAATGATGCATTCAAATATGTGGTCATGACATTGTGGTTTCAAAACAATCTTAATAATTTATCAAACATTTATTACCATTTTAAACACATACAAGTAAACTTTCAACAATTTAAGTCAAAAGCATAATAAACATTTTAATACAATTGAGTCACAATTTAATATCTCAATTCATCCAAAATAATTTGCAGAAGAAAATTTACAGAAATTCTATGTTATGCACAAACCTTATGCGAGTCGCCTCTTGGCCTTGACTCAATGCCTCTGGTTCTTTCCTAGTATTCTTTTCAACTGAATACACAATTTCACAGTGTTTTGGTATCACAATTTATTATAAATCCAAAAATAAATTCAAATCTACTTATACCTAGCTTTAATATGCTAAACGTGACGTTCTTTAAAATTTGTATTTTGGGGTTACTATTCATGATACTATTCAAGTCAATTTTTTTACTTTCTAATGCTTAATAGGTATAGAAATTCTAATTTCACCCACATACCACATTTTGGTTACCTAATTTCTTGGTTTTAGTTGTTTTCTTAAATCTTAAGTCTTTTAGGCACAAATTTCAAATTTTCAGTTTTGGTAGCTGTTAGAATTTGGCTAAGTTTTCTTCATAGAAGTTGTGCCTTATTATCTTAACTTTATTTCCCATTTTGAATCACTCCATTTGGAGTTTTTTAGCCCAAGTTATAGCCATTTAAACATGGCTGGACGGATTTTGTTTTTACCCAGAATTTTGGGAAAATTCTAGGTTTTGGCAATTTTTGTGGTTAATTACAGGTGGATTTTCAAACAGGTTATCGTCAAAATTTGAGTTTGTTTTCTCCATGAAAGTTGTAGGGCTATGTCTCAGCTTTCTACTGGTAAAATTTAAGGTCATTTGGACCTTCCTAGACCAAGTTATGGTCATTTGCGTAACTACTGTTCATTTGGTCATTTTTGTACAGGTCAGTTTGCCTAATTGGGATTTGGCTAATTTGTTCACTAAGTTATGGTCACTTCCTGGACATGATTCCTAAATGAAAAATGTGCCATTTTGTGTTTATTTTCACTCGCAATTGGTCTTACACCAATTAGATTGGTTAATTTTCAGTTTTGGTCCCTATAATAGACCTAGGTCATGCTACCTGCAGAATGGCCATAACCAATCCGAATTTAAACTTAGTTCCAACACTTCATACACACCACAAATGGTCACACTTGACCATTACTCAACTCAAATAAGGTTAACTACATCATTTGGCTAATTCTCACATTTTTCTCCCCAAACCCTAGGTGCCAAGAACCCTAATTACTAAATCTTAGAATTTAATGAAGTTAACTTACATGCTCATTGTCTATACCTCTAACTCACCTAGATTAACCATTTAATTGCATCAAAAGAAGTCAAACCCTAATTCCCTTAAGCTGATCAAAATTTCCATATAGTCCACATACTTGATTTGTTTCAATAGTTTATCAAATTCTAGTGTAATTTAACTACTTGAACATTGATTAAAAGAGAGAATTTAGAAACAACCGCTAACCTCTTTCTTTATATTTCTACTCTTCAATTCTCTCCACTTCCTTTCTTCTTTTCTTGATCAATCTTCTTTTTTTTTTTTTTGTTGCCAAAGTAAGGTTTAATCAATAATAATGGGAAATTTAGGGGAAAATTTAGGGTTTATGAAGCTTAAAAGTAAACTTCCATGGAGTTTCAAGGGTGAAGTGAGGGAGAGAGGAGTCGGCCAAACTAGAAGGAGAAGTCAAAATAAATTTTTCTTCTTTTCTTTTATGTATTTTTAAATCTTTATTAATACACAATTATCCTAAAATTTCAATTTTTAATTATTAGGTTTATTGCATCATGCATGATGTCATGCATGATGTAAATAACCTTTTTCAACTTTTTCTTTTTCCTTTATTTTTTTTTTATTTTTCCTTAGTTCTTTAATTTAATTCTCGCTTTTGACATTTTTGTTTATCTAATTTTATTGGACAGTTAGGTCCGGAGTTAGCTCTAGGGGTAATTGACCAAATTGCCCCTCGTCGGTTCAATTCGGTTTGCAAGTAATTCAATATTTCTTCCGGATCACTAACCTAATTATTTGACCTACTTAACAATTCTTTTTTGTGATTTTCTCTTTTCCACTGTGTTCACAATAGTCCTAAGGATAGCGGCGTCGCATTTTACGGTTTGAAATTCGAGTTTAAATCGACCTCGCAGTCCTTCCCAATAAGGTCACCCATCGTTGTGACTCCCGACTCATTTAACTTCTTGTGTTCTGTTTTTCTTATTTATACTTAACTATTTGACAATTACTAATTATTTGTTTTCAGGGCTTCTCTAGGTGTCCTAGATGTGGTTCTACTCCTCTTACTTATCTGGACCGACACGGTCACCGGAATAGTGAAATATACCAGGCTATAAAAATAGGGGTACTACAATTCTCCCCCCCTTAAAATAAATTTCGTCTCGAAATTTTACCTGTTGAATAGCTGTGGGTGCCATCTCCTCATGTCCTCCTCTCATTCCCAAGTAGCGTCCTGACCTGAGTGATGGTTCCACAGCACTTTCACTAATGATATCAGCTTGTTCCATAGCTGCTTCACCTCATAAGCCAGAATCTCTATGGGTTCTTCCTTATATGTGAGGTCTGGATTTACTTCAATTTCTTCCATTAGTAGTATATGAGATAGGTCTGATTGATACCTCCTCAACATAGACACATGAAAGACATTATGTATCTTTTCTAACTCTGGAGGTAGTGCCAAACGATGCCAAAGGACCCACACTCTCCAGAATCTAGAAGTGAACCTAGGATCTCTATCTGATACGAAGGATATTGGCACTCCATGCAATCTTATTATCTCATAAACTTATAACTTGGCCAATCTTTCTAAACTGCAGTCCATCCAAACTGGCAGAAAATGAGCAGACTTGGTCAGTCTGCCAACAATAACCCATACTGCATCATGACTCTTCTGTGTCCTCGAAAGTCCCATCACAAAAACCATTGTTATTCTCTTCCATTTCCATTCCGGTACTAGTAATGGATGTAACAAACCAGCTGGTACTTGATGCTCTGCCTTCACTTGCTAACAAGTTAGGCATTTGGAAACAAATTCTGCCACATCTCTTTTCATACTCATCCACCAGTAATGCTCCTTTAGCCCTCTATACACTTTTGTGCCACCAGGGTGCAAAGCAAAAGGAGACTTATGTGCTTCCTTCAAAATGATTTGTTTCAAGTCAACGTCATTAGGAACGCACATTCTGCCCTGGTGAAGCAGTAGACCATCATCTCTTATTAAGAATTCAGGTTTCTTGCTCTGCCGGACTTCTTCTAATAGCTTCTGATACTTCTAATCATTCTGAGCAGCCATTCTGATCTGATTAATCAACACTGGCTGTACATGCCATGCAACTACTGTCTGCCCCTCATCATTAATCTCTAAGCTGCCATGTAATGATCTCAACTCATGTACCATAGAAAAAGGAGTAACCCGTAGACTTGCCATAGTCTTGCGACTTAAGGCGTCAGCCACAACATTAGCTTTCCCTGGCTGATAGTCTATCAGACAATCATAGTCTTTTATCAACTCTAACCATCTCTTCTGTCTCAAATTCAACTCTTTCTGAGTTCCCAAATACTTCAAACTCTTATGATCTATGTAGATGTAACACTTTTTCCCATATAAATAGTGTCTCCAGATCTTAAGAGCAAATACAATAGCTGCAAGCTTCAAGTCATGTGTCAGATAATTCCTCTCATGCGGTTTTAGCTGGCGTGATGCATAAGCAATGACATTCTAATCTTGCATTAGTACACAACCTAACCCATTATGAGAAGCATCACTATATAATGTGTATTCTTTAGCTGGGGTAGGTAAAGTCAGGACTAGAGCCTCAGTCAAACACCTCTTTAATTCATCAAACCCTTGTTGGCATTTATTCATCCACTAAAGTTTTACATCTTTTCGAAGTAATTTGATCGATGAAGATGCCAACATGGAGAACTCTTTCACAAATTGACAGTAGTATCCAGCTAAACCCAGAAAACTACGAATCTCCATGATATTTCTGGGTGGTCTCCAATTAAAGACAACTTCTATCTTACTTGGATTTACCTTGATGCCCTCGGCCGAGACTACATGCCCCAAAAAGGATATTTCCTTAAGCCAAAATTTGCACTTTGATAATTTGGCATATAGCTATTTCTCCCTTAAAGTCTGCAGTACAATCCGCAGATGTCTATCATGCTCTTTTGCACTCCTCGAATAGACCAATATATCATCTATGAATACCACAACAAACTGGTTGAGGTATAGTCTAAAGATAGTGTTCATTAGATCCATAAAAGCAGCCAGAGTATTAGTTAACCTGAATGGCATGACTAAGAACTCATAGTGGCCATAGCGGGTTCTAAAGGTAGTTTTAGGAATACTTTGCTCTTGTATTTTTAGTTGATAATAACTCGATATCAGGTCAATTTTGGAGAACACAGCTGCACCCCTCAACTGATCAAACAAGTCATCAATGCGGGCAATGGATATCTATTCTTTATTGTCACCTTATTTAACTACCGATAGTCAATACATAAGTGAAGAGTTCCATCTTTCTTCTTAACAAACAACACTGGCGCTCCCCAAGGTGACACACTAGGGTGGATAACGCCTTTGTCAAGCAGCTTTTGCAACTACACTTTCAACTCTTTCAATTTTGCTGGTGCCATTCTGTATGGTGTTATGGAGATTGGGTCCACACCAAGCATAACATCAATTTCAAACTACACTTCTCTTTTTGGAGCTAATCTGGCAATTCATCAGGAAACACATCTGAAAAGTCAGGTATTATATGGATGTCCCTCAGTATTGGACTCCCCACTTGGTTGTCTATCACATGTGCCAAGTATGCTTCACACCCCTTTTTGATCATCCTTTTGGCTAGTGCAGCCGAAATGATGTTTGATGGTAGTAAATGCCTCTCCCCATGTATTACCACATCACCGTACAGAGGGAGACCAAAAGTGACTATTTTCAGTTTATAGTCAATCATGGCATGATGCTTGGCTAACCAATCCATGCCCAAGATAATATCATAATCTCTGAAGGGCATTTCAATCAAATATGACAGAAAAACATGTCCTTGGATCACCAAAGGACAGTCTCTATAGATTCTATTGACCCGGATCTCTTGTCCTAATGGACTAGTTACTAGCACTTCAAAATCCATTTTGGCACACGAAATAGCAAGTGAACTGACTATACTAGCACTAACATATGAGTGGGTAGGACTTGAATCAAGCAATATAAATACATCTTGATCAGAGATTGAGAATGTACCGGCTACCACATCGAAAGTCTCAGCCTCTTCTCACTGTCTCATCGTGTAAACCCTGGCTGAAGCACTCCTTTGTGCTAACTGGCTAACAGTACCCTGATTGCCAGAAGCATTGCCTCTACCTATACTTCTTCCTCTGCTAACTAGTTGTGAACCTCTGATAGTAGGACTCTAAATAGACCCTTCTGCAGTAGTAGGAGCTAGCCCAAATCTAGGGGCACTGGTGCAGTCCTTAGCAAGATGGCCTTTGCCATCATAGTTAATGCATGCTCCTGTTGCCCAATAACATTCTCCCCCATGAATCTTGCCACATGTCTCATAGGGGTGGGCAGGATATAAACCCCTGGTCGACTGCTGACCAAATCTAAGGGGTCTCTGTCCAAAGAATTTGCCCCTTCTAAACCTTCCAACTCGACCTCTGCCCCAAATTTCTTCTTTTTTCTAGATGCACCACTTGGACTTTGTTCAACTGATTTTTCACCTTTTTCTTTTTCTGATTTTTCAATCTTCTCAGCTTTCTCTCTCATTGGTGTTGCTTTTAATTCAATTCTTTCTAACTTAAGTGCGTAAGAGATGAGCTCTAAGAAGTTACTATGTCTGAATCCCACTAATTGCATCCTCAAATAGGGCTTCAAACTAGTCTAAAATATCTTGCACCTTTCCTTGCTGGTAGAAAGGAGACTCCCAGCATTATGGCTTAAGTGGGAGAACTCCCTCTCATATTCTGCCACTGATCTGTTGCCTTGCTTTAGACTAATAAATTCTTGTAGTTTTTGATTCCCATATGCATCTGGGGCATATTTCTGCTTAAACTCCCTAATGAAGTCATCCCAGGTCAGTACTGGCAGTTTTGCCAAGCTTTGGGGGATGGTCTTCTATCAATAATATGCATCCCCTTGCAACAGCGACACCGAATACTCAAATTTTAGTTCATCTGGGCAGTGCAGCTTCTTGAACACTCGGTCCATCCTCTTTAACCACTGCTCTGCTTCTAAAAGGTCTACTGTACCCTTAAATTCCATGGCCCCATACTTTAATAACTTATCATATTGTCTGACTGGAGTTTGGGGTTGCACCATAGGAGTCTGGGGTGGAGCTTGAGTAGGCATACCCCTAGCCATTTGTTAAAACATTGTAACCATATGCTGGGCAAATTGTGCCAAAAATTGGGGCATTGGTGGGGCTAGTGCCACTGACCTGCTGACATTTTATAGAGCAGGGGCTTCCCCTTGTGCCTCAGCTTCAACAGATTGTTTAATAGAGTGATCCCCTTCTTTCATTTCAGTCTGGAGTTAGGATATCTCCTGAACAAACAACACAAAGAGGTTTCCCTCCATTAGTTCATATTCATGATGTAATACAATATATGTAACAAATAAGGATATTGAGCAGTTGTACTTATAAAAAAAAAAGACACAAATTCACAAATCAAAACATACTTCACAAATTTTGCTCTGATACCACTAAAACATGTCACACCTTACCCCTCTGTAAGGCATAACATGATCCCGTAGAATACCTATTGAACTACTGAACTTCACCTACCGATAACTCATTAAGTGCCCTACAAGGGATTTTAAAATCATTTTCTTACTTTTTAGAAGTGGTGAGAATTTTCTAATTGGTATTAAAACATTTAATTAGAGTTTGAAAACTAGTTAAAATTTTTGTCCCTTTTTATTTGTCCGTAAATTTTTAAAAAATTTCAACAGAGTGCCATCTATATTTTAATAAAATAGTTCTTCAAATACCTGTAAAAACACTTCCAATGATTTATTTCATCAACTCAACAACTACCACATCATTTCTCAAACTCCAAAATTCAAATCAATAATTTCCAATTCAAATATCATAAAAAATAATACTAAGTAATTTCATTCAAATTAAAATAAAATAAATTCATTCATACTTCATTAAAGTTAAAACAATTTACATTCATCAATCCAGAATTTACATTAGAAAAATCCAAACTAATATTATTACAAACTTTATACAATTGCTCATGACCAGTTCTACATGTACATACATTTACATATATCAGAATAATTATTACAATTAGGGTACAAAATATACCCGATAGAACTTCAGGGAAGGTGGCTCCACGATCCTCAGCAACTCACTCTGCTGCTCTTCTATTCTCTATATCTGCGACAGTAATAACAGCCATCGCTGAGTACTATGACTCAGTGGTCCAAAACATGCTAAAATACATTTCTGCATAATTCAAAACACATTTATTCAAGTACTGAATGGAATATGAGAAACAGATACAAAACATGATTTACAAACTTTTAGTCCAAACAATTTCATTTAGGAAGTCTCAAAACAAATTTCATAAAAACACATAGTTATATCATGCCATTTGAAACAATAATCATTTCAATAGCCAGAGGCTTATGAGAAATCACATCACAAGGCTAGCTAGCTCATATATATGGATATCTATTCAATTTCTTCCTCTACTGGCACACACCTCAACACTTCAGCCAAAGAAGGAATCAAAATTCAAAACTAATTTCCCCCACTAGTCATGCTAGTGAGGCATTCAAATATATGGTCATGACACTATGGTTTCAAAATTATCTTAACAATTTATCAAACATTTATTGCCATTTCAAACGCATACAAGTAAACTTTCAACAATTTAAGTCAAAAGCATAATAAACATTTCAATACAATTGTGTCACAATTTAATATCTCAATTCATTCAAAACAATTTGCAGAATAAAATTTATAAAAATTCTATGTTGTGCACAAACCTTATGCGAGTCACCTCTTAGCCTTGACTCGATGTCTCAGGTTCTTTCCTGATATTCTTTTCAACTGAAACACACAATTTCATAGTTTTTAAATATCACAATTTATCATAAATCCAAAAATGAATTCAAATCTACTTATACCTAGTTTTAATATACTAAACGTGATGTTCTTTAAAATTTGTATTTTGGGGTTACTATTCACGATATTATTTAAGTCAATTTGTTGACTTTCTAATGCTTAATAGGTATGGGAATTCTAATTTCACCCACATACCATATTTTGGTTACCTAATTTGTTGTTTTGGTTGTTTTATCAAATCTTAAGTCTTTTAGGCACAAATTTCAAATTTTCAGTTTTGGTATCCTGTTTTATACTGTTCCATTGGTCATGTTACTGTTAGAATTTGGCTAAGTTTTCTTTATAGAAGTTGTTCATTATTATCTTAAATTTATTTTTCTTTTTGAATCATTCCATTTGGAGTTTTTTTGCCCAGGTTATAGCCATTTGAACATGGCTGGCTGGATTTGGTTTTTACCCAGAATTCTGGGCAAATTATGGGTTTTGGCAATTTTTGTGGTTGAATGCAAGTGGATTTTCAAACAAGTTATGATTAAAATTTGGGTTTGTTTTCTTAATGACAGTTGTAGGGGTATGTATCAGATTTCTACTGGTAAAATGTCAGGTCATTTGGACCTTCCTAGGCCAAGTTATGGTCATTTGTGTAACTACTATTCATTTTGTCATTTTTATACAGGTCAATTTGCCTAATCCGAATTTGGCCAATTTGTTCACTAAGTTATGGTCACTTTTTGGGCATAATTCCTAAATGAAAAATGTGCCATTTTGTGTTTAGTTTCACTCCCAATTGGTCTTACATCAATTGAGTTTTTAAATTTTTAGTTTTGGTCCCTAAAAGGGACCTAGGTGATGCTGCCTGCAAAATGACCATAACCAATCCGAATTTAAACTTAGTTCCAACAGTTCATACACACCACAAATGGTCACACTTGACCATTAATCAACACAAATAAGGTTAACTACATCATTTGGCTAATTCTCACATTTTTCTTCCCAAACGCTTGATGCTAAGAACCCTAATTACTAAATCTTAGAATTTAATGAAGTTAACTTACATACTCATTGTCTATACCTCTAACTCACCTAGATTAACCATTTAATTGCATCAAAAGAAGTCAAACCCTAATTCCCTTAAGCTGATCAAAATTTCCATATAGTCCACATACTTGATTTGTTTCAATAGTTTATCAAATTCTAGTGTAATTTAACTACTTGAACATGGATTAAAAGAGAGAATTTAAAAACGACCACTAACCTCTTTCTTTGTATTATTACTCTTCAATTCTCTCCACTTCCTTTCTTCTTTCCTTGATCAATCTTCTTTTTTCTTTTTTTGTTACCAAAGTAAGGCTTAATCAATAATAATAAGAAATTTATGAGAAAATTTAGGGTTTATGAAGCTTAAAAGTAAGCTTCCATGGAGTTTCAAGGGTGAAGTGAGGGAGAGAGAAGCCGAGCAAGCTAGATGGATAAGACAAAATAAATTTTTTTCTTCTCTTTTATGTATTTTTAAATCTTTATTAATGCACAATTATCTTAAAATTTCAATTTTTAAGTATTAGGTTTATTTCATCATGCATGACATCATGCATGATGTAAATAACCTTTTTCCACTTTTTTTTCCTCTTTTTTTATTTGTTTTATTTTTCCTTAGTTTTTTAATTTAATTCTCGCTTCTGACATTTTCATTTCTCCGGTTTTATTGGACAGTTAGGTCAGGAGTCAGCTCTAGGGGTAAATTGACCAAATTACCCATTGCCGGTTCGATCTGGTTTGCAAGTAATTCAATATTTCTTCCGAATCCCTGACCTAATTATTTGACCTACTTAAAAAAATTTTTTGTAATTTTCTCTTTTCCAATGTGTTCACAATAGTCCTAAGGACCGCGGTGCCACATTTTATGGTTCGAAATTCGAGTTTAAATCGACCTCGCAGTCCTTCTCGAGAAGGTCACCCATTGCTATGACTCCCGACTCATTTAACTTCTTGTGTTCTATTTTTCTTATTTATACTTAACTATTTGACAATTACTAATTATTTGTTTTCAGAGCTTCTCCAGGTGTCTTAGATGTGGTTCTACTCCTCTTACTTGTCTGGACCAACATCGGTCACCGAAACAGTGAAATATACCAGGCTATACAAATAAGGGTGTTACACAACTTCATCCTTAAAAATTACTTGTACAATTTATACAAAAGTTATTTACAAAGTAAAGAGAAGCCAACCCTAATTAAACCCTTGACAAAATACTGCTCCTCTGATGCAGACTCTTGTGATCTACTCTCTGTGAATCCTCGGTTTCAGTACCTAAATGAGGTAAAAACCCATCGTGCTAAGCATATAGTTTAATGGTGCATGTCTAGCTTTAGACGACTCATTTAATAGTCATCTATAACTATACATACCATTAGCATTTGACAATTGATTACAATAATTTCAAGCAAGTAACAATTCATAACAACTTTGCTCAAATGAATAAGGCATTCCAATGTAACTATTTAATTGAAATCAACTGATCTTGCTCATGAAATATGCATATAGAAACAAGTTATCCATTAACGAAGGCAAGATCCAAATTCACAAATAAATGAGCAACTTTTTTGACATGCATATTGGTCATTTTATTATTTCCATTAACAACCCAATTCCTTCCTAGTTATACTTTCCTTATATTGGATACTGGGATTTTAATGCGACACCTTCTTTCAAATGTTGTCTTATATTTTCTCTTTACTACTGCAACATCTTCTTTCAGATGTTGTCTTACGTATCCTTTTCACAACTGCAACACCTTCCCTCAGTTGTCATCTTATGTGCCCTTTTTAGAATAGTACGTATATTGCAACACCGTCTTTCAGATGCCATCTTTAAATCATTAAAGATATAGGTTCAATTCATTTTGCAGATTTGTTAACCTACTTCCTATTTGGCATGCCAAACTACCCGATTTCTATTTCCAAGCTAGATGGAATTTTGGGTCTCAACAATCTCATAATATGATCATGCATATTTGCAACATTTTTATATCAAGAAAATAATTGATACTCATTATCATAACATCAGTTCTTATCATCACATAATCATTTGCATATTCCAAATAATAACATAATTATATAACTTATTATTTCAGTTATCAAAGTAGTAGCACCCCATTACATAGTATTTAGAATCAATCAAATCACTTTCCAATAAGGCAGATTTCCCAACTCATTTTGTAACCATAATTAGACCTAGAGAAAGACATTTTCAAGATCAATTTCTTTCATAAAACATGTCAATTTATGTCTTAATTTTCATTAGAAATTAGTTTGATCCAATTTAGACTTGTAGGAGTTCATTTATAACCCTTCATTTGCAAACTATTCAAAAAGACAAGTTATCATTTCTGGAGGAACACCTATTTGGTACCCTATTTTCTATTAATTCTTTGGGTACTCTAAAGGAAGAATTAGCTCCTATGGTCTTCATACAATTTATAGCCTGGTGTCTTACCTTTCATTTAAATCAAGATTCACCCAATTCCAAGTTTTAGATCTCAAGTTATGCTCTAATTTCTACATATTATATAGTTTTTACCTGACCAGTCCTAGCTATAGACAGGATTCATGGTTCCTATTTATAGGCCAATTTGACCATTTTAAAGACAGATTCAATCAAAGTAGTCTTCATAAGATATCTTCCTACATATTTTAAGTTTTTAACAGTTTAAGAATAACCAAATTTTGAGGTCTATATTCTGAGTTATAGCTAAATTACCAACTACTATTCACGAATCCATTGTCTTGGGAATTTCAGGTTTCCAGATTTTCAATTCAGGATTGCACTCAACATTCAAGTAATTTACACCTAGAATTTGTATAGGATCTTTAAAGAAAAATTTTAGACCTATGTCTTAAGTTTTCAATGCATCTTATAGCACCTCAATTAGAGGTGTACAGAGGGAGTTATGCGTTGTTTACTACACAAAGGTCACAGGACTGAATTGTTGGAATTCTTGAAATTCCAGTTTTATAATGCCAAATTACTATGAATTTCAACTAAATTACCCTACAAATTTGTTAGGAGCATGCTATAGAGCATTTCATTTATTTGTATCTTGTAAATAATTATTTATCAATAAAAGGCAATTATTCTTTTCTGTTTATATAAATTATTTATGTGTAATGGAAAAGGTCCTTTAATACTTAATTTAATGTTTTATTCTTAAGATGTTAAGAATATGAGTAACAGTACATGCTTACACAAGTATTACAAGTCTTTACTACCTAGATTAAGGTGGAATTAGTTGATTCTACAACTTTGAGGGTAAGTGATCTCCAAAAACCTAACTTGGTTTAATTTAGGAAATTGTTTTCTAATGACAATTAGGTCTATTCTGGACTTAAGGCATGATTTAGTGTGACTAACTGGTGAATTTTTCAATGGCTTAAGTTGATTGCATGATGCATGAAACCCTAGCTTAGGAAAAATTTTCAAATTGTTAAATTCTGCACCTCTTGTGCAATTATTCAATCAATTAGTGCTTAACTCTTTCAATTGGTATCAAAGCTACCCTAATTTGCCATTAGGAACATGAGACATGTTATGAACAGCTTGGGACCATATCAAGTTAGATAGGATGCGACTTGAACACAAGTTAAATCAAGGTGACAATTGAATCATATGCTAGTTACTGTAGCAAATTTTGATTCAGCCAAAATTTCATTTCTTGTATATGATTTTGTTTTTTTGGTTTTACTTGATTTATGGCCTTAGACATGCATATGATGATGTTTAAAACTATTGGATGGCAAGAAAAATCACAAATTTTAAGTGAAGTACCATTATGCCAAGGTGTAATGTCTATGTGGCAAGTGATGTGATCAAAGGTGCTTTCATCAACTTTTGTGATTTTCCTTGATGATTGAATTATTTATCTTGGTCCCAAACTAAATGTAACATGTTCATGAATGTAATTCATGAATGTATAGGTTAATTTTCAATATGTGATATTAAGAATTAACTAGTGGATTCAATCAATATGTGATATGAAGAATTAACTAGTGGATTTAAGTGTTGGATGTATGTCTTAGCAAGATGGATGATCATGGACTTTAGGAGACCATTGTGATTATTTCCTTAATTGATTCTATGGATTTGTAATAATTATTTTGATTTTACAAAGCCTATATCATAATTTGTTGAGATAGAATTTTAGGTTGTACATTCATTTATATGAGCTTGAAAACTCAATTTCATTGTAATTTCACCTTGGTATGCCAAGGATAAGTGTTGTAATTGGCTTGGTGGACTTACAAGATGGAATGGAGCCTAGAACATTGATGAAGATTAGTGGGAGCACCACACTTCAAGAGTTAAAGAGTTGGGATCAAGCCATATTTAGATGGATGTTCACCTAAGATGCCTTGAATTCAATCCTTGTGGCTGGAATTGAATTCCCATAGAGTAGTCCATGATCATACCTTTCACGTTTCCATTGTATGAATGTGTGTGTGTGTGTGTGTATATATATAGATATATATTCATGAAGTGTATGTGATATACATGAAAATGGATAATGTGCAAAGTGAGACCTAATAGTAATTAGGGCAGCCCACTAAATCTTCCAATAAAATGATTAAGTTGGTAATGTTGAATTTTGAAAATTTCACCATGGCCCTCCATTGAGACAATTACTTTGAGAAATTTTAAACACTTAAATTGTTGGCTATAGTTACATAGGGATAATGCAATTGGTTTAAGAGATGTTCTTAAAAGTAATTGTTAAACATATGATGTTATTGTTTCACTATTTTGGAACCACCATAAGTGCACGGATCGCTAACAAGTAATAAAGTGATAAGTAGAGTATCGTTCCCATGAGGACCTTTGTTTAGCAAGTACCAATCTACATAGTAATTTTGACTGTCTAAGCTATCGAATATTTAGGTAAAGAAGTTTGCTAACTTTAAATACTAGAATAGTAATCTTAGAATGAAGTAATCTTTTTTTTTTTTAGAACAATTATGGAATTTAGATTTCACACTTGAATCTTATTAGGGATGTTATCTCGTTTATTTACTAAATTGAGGATCGTTTTCATTGGTGGAAATCAGTCCTAAGCTATCCTAAATCCTCTCTCAAGGCATCTAGGGTGTATTTTAATTAATTCAAACCCTACTTTCGTGGTGATCAAATTGATTAAAATCCTTTAAGACCTTTGGCCAATTTTTAAGTTCCATAAAGGTATTAGCCTATGTCTAGGTCAGAATTCCTAGGTTTAAGATCTTGATTTTCTAATGTTAATCTTCACCTTTTAGTCCTTTAATTAACTCTACAATCATAACTAAGTGGGTACCAACACATAGCATGCATTAAGATCGCAAGAAACTAAATCAATAAACGAATCTCAAATCCAACAAATAAAGCTCAGTGTTCATCCATAATAATAATTACAAGAGTGAAAGAACGGAAGCGTGAAAAACACAAGTTTATACCATTGAATTCAAAAATTTTCACCTAGGGTCACATGCATCATGCAAGATTTATTTTTATCTATTTGATTTCAATGATAAACAACATATTAAAACTCTTTTAATATGTTTTTGGATATGTATTTGCCATTTAAGATTTTAAAATTAATCAGATTAATTTTAGAACCCTAGATTAAATCAAGAACGATTACACTAACCTCTTGATGTGCTGCAGCGTGTCTGCGCCTTTGAGATTCGTCTTTAGGACACCAGATGTTGTCCCTCTAGCTTGTCCACACCAAGAACACCTATGGCAGCCCTTGAACAGCTTCTAAAGCTTTTTCTATTAATTAGAAATTCAAGTTCTGCCTTTTAAGAGATTAGAGATGTAAACAGGACACTAGAAACAATTTCTAGTGTTCTTAATTCAAGAGATTGATGGCTAATCTCTTTGAATTGATGAGAGATGAAGAGAAATAGCTGGAGAGGCTCAAAGTGGCGTGACAATTGAGAGGAGAGGCTGCTGGTTATTTTTTCTTTTCATAACCACACTTAAATAGCTAGGTTAACACATTAAACCCTTGCCACATGTCACCCTTTGATTAGCTCTAGGTTTAAGTGACCCAATCAAATTGTACCAAGTGTCAAACCTATATTTAATCTTGATTTTAATCATCTTACATGATTAAAAAACATTTGGTAAGCTTATGTGTTATGCCATGTGTCACCATCTAATGGTGCCACATGTCACACTGCAAAATGACCAAAAAGCCCCTGTGTCTTAATTTTGAGTTCTCAACCCAAAATAATTATTTTTCTTCTTCTAATTAATTTATATCAAATATAAATTAATTAATTAATCTCTATTAATTAATTTCTCATTAATTAAATTCATATTTAAACACTTTAAATATAAATTTAACTTATATTATACATCCAATAATCTAGATTTGGTTTCAAGTCATGCTAGGGACTTTGCAATCTAATTGCAAACCAAACCTATTTAATTAATCAATTAAACTCTTTAATTAATTAATTAAATCATATTTAAATAGGTGATTACTTGTGTATGTGTGTGACTTACTAGGCTCATCACTAATTGGCAATGAGACATGATATCAACTCTTAATATCATCAGAACTCTTTCTTACCATAAATGATTTCTCTAAATCATTTTATGAACCTCATAGACCATGGTTAACACCTAGCATAGCATGCCATGGCCACCCAATTAGTAATAAGGTTTACCTTAAATGAACCTATAATCATATGTTACCATGCACTAGAATCTCTCTGTTACAAAATCCCAACTCAAGCTGGAGTCATGGTTTATGTCAAACTCCATTTGCTATGAATATTATGTTCTCTTTTAATTCCAGTTCTTGATTAAAAGATTTTCTCATCAGAAACTCTTTTCTGAATAAATCTATCTGTCTGGCCAGAACTTGAAACAGCAAGAACAATTAAATGAACATAGGATTTTATCTCTATTTACTTAGAGGCAGATTCCATCTTGATCAACACCTACCTCCATATATAACTAGTAGGAGCCAACACATGCCCATATACCCATACACGGTACAAGTATGAAAGCGTTATCAAACTCAAACTACCTATATACAAGATAACTGTGCTATCTCAGGTCTAAAGATTATATGCACTGATATGATTTATGACAAAACATTGACAAGAGTAAACTCCATGTGCTTGTCATAAGTGTCACTGGTTCGGCCTACTTATCATTTATAAGTGCCTATCATGTTTGTTATATGGCATGAGACTCACCATTCCATCTTATTTATATCTCATATAAATAACTTGGGAACAAACACGAATACAATCTTTCTGGATAAGTCATGTCCTTATTATGAAGTATCCTCGATTGTGAACCTATTTATGATACTTCGTGCTAGAAATATTGTCACTCATATTCTTAACAACTTAAGAATAATATTTCTAACAAAATATCAATGGACCTTTTCTATTACACATAAATATATTATGTAAACGGAAAAGTGGAAATGCCTTTTATTAATAAAAATATGTACAAGATACATACTAAATGATATGCTCTAGGGCATACTACTAACAATCTCCCACTAGCACTAGAGCCATTCATTACAATATCTTAGACCTATCTTCTCAAGATGTTGGTCTAACTGAGTCTATGACATAGGCTTAGTGAATGGATCAACTGGATTTTTCAGCTGATGTTATTTTTCTGCATGGCTATATCGCCTTGCCCAACTACATATCTGATAATGTGATAGTGCCTTTCTATGTGTTTGGATTTTGGGTGAGACCTTAGTTCCTTAGCCTGTATGACTGCTCCATTGTTGTCACAGTGTAGTGGAACTACTGACTCAATGGAAGGAACTACTGTAAGTTCTGTCACGAACTTCTTTATCCAAACAGCTTCCTTTGCGACATCGATGCGACAATAGACTCAGCCTCTGTAGTGGAATCTGCAGTCGTGCTCTGTTTGGAACTCTTCCAACTGACTGCACCTCCATTACAAATGAGCACATATCCAGAGGTAGACTTTCTATCATCGATATCTGATTGGAAATCAGAATCAGTATAACCATCCAATTGCAAGTCTCCACCTCCATAAATCAAGAATAAATCCTTAGTTCTTCTCAAGTACTTAAGGATATTCTTGTGACTATCGATGTTCCAAACCTGGATTGGATTGATACTTGCTAGTCAAATTAACAGCATATGCGATATCCGGCCTAGTACACAACATTGCATACATTAAACTTCTAATAGCCGAAGCATATGGAATCCTGGCCATCTTATCTCTTTCTTCAGGTGTATTTTGAGACATCTCTTTAGAAAGATGAATACCATGTCTCACTGGTAACAATCCTCTCTTGGAAACAAGCATGTTAAACCTCTTTAACACCTTTTCCAAGTATAGACTTTGGGATAAACCAATTATTCTTTTCGCTCTATCTCTATAGATGCGAATCCCAAGAATATAGGTTGCCTCCCCTAAGTCTTTCATGGAGAATGTATTTGACAACCATACCTTTATAGTCGTCAACATACCTGTATCATTACCCATCAACAGTATGTCATCCACATATAAGACAAGGAAAGTGATAGCACTGTCACTAACCTTCTTATACACACATGGCTCATCCTCATTTTTGATAAAACCAAAAGATTTAATGGCTTTATCAAAACGGATGTTCCAACTCCTCGAAGCTTGTTTCAACCCATAAATGGATCGCTTTAGCTTGCATACCTTGGAACCATCTTGGGATTCAAATCCCTTAGGTTGTTCCATGAAAATGTTTTCTTCAATGTATCCATTGAGAAAGGCATTTTGACATCCATCCGCCAAATCTCATAATCATAGTATGCACTATTGCTAATAAAATCCTATTTGATTTAAGCATGGCAACAGGCGAGAAATTGTCCTCTTTGTCGATTCCTTGACTTTGGCGTAGCAATTTCGCTGGTAGACTTGCCTTATAGGTCTGTACCTTTCCATCGAACCAATTTTCTTCTTGAAAACCCATTTGTTCCCTATAGGTACAATACCTTCGGTGGGTCAACAAGATCCCAAACTTGATTCTTATACATGGAATCAATCTCGGATTTCATAGCATCAATCCATTTTGAAGAGTCTATATCTGATATAGCTTCTTCATAGGTAAGTGGATCATCTCCATGATCTACTTCTTCATGAGTAGACAACTCTTGTTCTTCTTCATGAAGAAAACCATATCTCACTGGTGGGTGAGATACCACAGTTGTTCTACGAGGAACAGTGTAGATGTTTCATCAACGGGTATTGGTTGACTAGATGGATCTATATCCATCCGATGCATTGGTTGGTCGAATTCTCCAATTCTAACTCTATTTGCCTTTCTTTGCCTCCTTCTTGAACAAACTGTTGTTCAAGAAATGTGGCGTCTCTACTTATCACAACCTTTTGTGAAGTAGGCAAATAAAAATAATATCCAAAACTATCTTTTGAATATCCAACAAATCGACCTTTTTCTGATCTGGTCTCCAATTTATCAGTGTTCAGCTTTTTGATATAAGCTGGACAGCCCCAAATCTTAACATGCTTAAGACTTGGTTTTCTTCCATGCCATATCTCATAAGGTGTGGAAGAAACTGATTTTGATGGAATCCTATTCAGAATATACAAAGCTGATTCTAATGCAAATCCCCAAAAGAAGATTGGCATATCAGTATAGCTCATCATACTACGTACCATATCCAATAGGGTACGATTTCTCCTTTCAGATACACCATTTAGCTGTGGCGTTCCTGGAGGAGTCAGATGAGAAACAATGCCATGCTCTCTCAAGTATTAATCAAATTCAGTACTCAAATATTCACCTCCACGATCTGATCGAAGAGCTTTAATACTCTTTCCTGTTTGATTTTCTACTTCAGATTTAAATTCTTTAAACTTTTCAAAGGATTCATGTTTGTATTTCATCAAATACAAATACCCAAACCTTCATTTATCATCAGTAAAGGTAATAAAATAATGAAAGCCCCCTCTAGCCATTTCTTTAAACGGACCACATACATCACTATGTATTAGTTCCAAAATATTTTCAGCTCTTAGCCCTTGTCCAACAAAGGGTGATCTAGTCATTTTGCCTTGAAGGCAAGATTCACAAGTTGGAGTAGGCTTAGAGCCCAATGAGGATAGAATCCCCATTTTCTCTAATTTTGCAATCCTATCTTCTGCAACATGACATAACCTTAAGTGCCAAATATATTTTGAACTTGAGTTGGTTTTCACCATGGCATTGTATTCTTTTAGATTGCTATACTCGCCGCTGGAAACACTTTCTTCGGGCAATGGAAACACTTTCCTATTGGCAATGGAAACACTTTCCGCCGGCGGTGGAAACACTTTCCTTTGCCTTTATCGACTTTAGTCTTCCTTTTTGCTTAGCTATTTTCTTGAAGGACCAGAATATGAGTTTTCATTTCTTATTGCCCTTCTTCTTGTTGGACTTTCCAGTAAGAAGATGCAACCAAAGCTACCTCTTTTCCTTTATTGCACAGCATATTCTTTTGGGCAATAACCAGATGTTGAGTAATTCACTAAGGTGCATTCTGTTTAGTCATATGGAAATTTGTCACAAAATTCCCAAAAGACTCGGGAAGAGATCAAGGATTAAATCCGTTTGTAGTTGGAAATCCATGTTGAAGTCAAGATGTTCCAACTGCTCAATTAGCCGAATCATCTTGTGGACATGATCCCCAACATTCTGTCCCTCAGACATCCTCATACGGAATAGCTGTCTAGATATCTCATACCTAGCATTCCTGCTGTGCTCACCATACAACTCTTGTAGGTGAAGGAGGATCTCACTCGCACTGCATGTTCTCATGTTGCTTCAGAACTCATTACTCATGGAAGCAAACATGTAACACTTAGCTCTCATAACATGCTCCTTCCACTTGTCCAAAGTTTCATGTTCCTCTTGTGTGGCCTCTGGAGGTAAGGGACCAGGAACATTTGAATCTAAAACATATCCTATATGTTCAAGGTTCAAGACAAGTTTCAAATTTCTTAGCCAATCGCATGATTAGGTCCTGTCAACCTATTGCGATCAAGTATGCTTGCAAGGATATTGGATGGTGGTAGTTGTTCTGTGCTCATTATTATCAGAAAATTAATTGCAGAAATAACCAGATTAATTAGTAAATGTATCATGTAATTAACCAAATATGATTATGGTCTTTTAATCAAATTGGTCCTCCCACTAACTTAGCGAATCCTACACTTCCAAAGTAGAAAACGGAAATCCTAGTTGGATGGATTTCTAGTGGGTGATTGAATTCTTATAATTCTATTGATCATCCTCAGGTACATCCATTATTGGAATTACAATAAACTATAAGTGAGCAACTCCTTGCCCATCACATCTCATGTGAGGTTCAATCCTTTACCTAGCCCCTAATGCTCAAAATCTCAGGTACATCCATTAATGACTTATCTTGCATTAGTTAAGTTGATCCCATTGAGCCGAATTATGCAAATAATTTTAATGTCCTCAGTACATCCAATATTGGCCACTAAACCATTTACATATTTACAACATCTCATGCTTAACAATTATTCTTAAGAAAATCTCTTAAATTAATTGCATCTTATGCAACTATTTAAAATTTCTTAAAATAATTGCCCCAATGGAGGGCCTATGTTATAATTACTTTAATTATAGCATTTCCAACTTAATCATTTGTTTGGAAGATTTTATGGTCATTTTAATTACTATTAAGGTCTCACTTTGCACATTATCCATTTAGCATGCATATATCATATAATTGCATACATTCCCATACATCTCATGCATTCATGGATAAGCAGTAAATATGGTATGATCATGGACTTTCTAAGGGATTCAATTCTGAGCCACCAAGAATTGAATCAGGGCATTCCTAGGTGCATTTCATTCATTCATTTTACAAGAGTTGCTGAAGGAGTACATAATCAACACTTGATCTTGAATTCCTCCCACTGGTCCCACCAATGCTCTTGACCTCCTTGAACTTCTTGCAATCCAATATTACATAGTAATCCTTGGCATACCAAGGCGAATTTACAAGAACTTAAATAAATGAAATTACAACCCAAAAATATTACAAACTTGATAATACATGCCCAAAATAAATTAAAATAAATTAATTAATTTACAATCCCAAAGAAACATAAAAGAAATAAATCCAATCACATTGGTCTTTTATAGTCCATGATCATCCATCATGTATATCACTATTTAACAATTAAATAAAACATACATAAATTAAATTGAATATCTCATATTCAACTTAAAAATCCAGATTTGAATATGATTCAAATAAATTTAAAAATTCAGATTTGAATCTCATTCAAACAAATTTAAAAATTCAGATTTGAATCACATTCAAACAACTTCAAAAATTCAGATTTGAATTACATTCAAACATTTTTTAAAAAATCAGATTTGAATCACATTCAAACATTTTTTAAAAAATCAGATCTGAATTTTATTCAATCAATTTTAAAAAATCAGATTTAAATATGATTCAAACAACTTTAAAAATTCAGATTTGAATCACATTCAAACAACTTTTAAAATTCAGATTTGAATCACATTCAAACAATTTTTAAAATTCTGATTTGAATCATAATTTAATTGTGTGATTAAAACAACTAATTAAACACTTTAATTAGTCAAAAAATAGGCCTTAGATCATACAACAATTGCAGAATTAAAAGCCAAACCTTGAATCACCCAAGGAACCATTGTTGCCGTCACCAATGGTGGCTTCACCATGTGTGACGCCACATCTCATGATCCAACCAGCAATGAATCTCTTGATCTCATGATCAAACACACAATTAAATTATATAATCAACAATCTAAATGGCAAATATAGTGGCTCTGATACCAATTGAAGGAACGGAAGCGTGAAAAACACAAGTTTATACCATTGAATTCAAAAATTTTCACCTAGGGTCACATGCATCATGCAAGATTTATTTTTATCTATTTGATTTCAATGATAAACAACATATTAAAACTCTTTTAATATGTTTTTGGATATGTATTTGCCATTTAAGATTTTAAAATTAATCAGATTAATTTTAGAACCCTAGATTAAATCAAGAACGATTACACTAACCTCTTGATGTGCTGCAGCGTGTCTGCGCCTTTGAGATTCGTCTTCAGGACACCAGATGTTGTCCCTCTAGCTTGTCCACACCAAGAACACCTATGGCAGCCCTTGAACAGCTTCTAAAGCTTTTTCTATTAATTAGAAATTCAAGTTCTGCCTTTTAAGAGATTAGAGATGTAAACAGGACACTAGAAACAATTTCTAGTGTTATTAATTCAAGTGATTGATGGCTAATCTCTTTGAATTGATGAGAGATGAAGAGAAATAGCTGGAGAGGCTCAAAGTGGCGTGACAATTGAGAGGAGAGGCTGCTGGTTATTTTTTCTTTTCATAACCACACTTAAATAGCTAGGTTAACACATTAAACCCTTGCCACATGTCACCCTTTGATTAGCTCTAGGTTTAAGTGACCCAATCAAATTGTACCAAGTGTCAAACCTATATTTAATCTTGATTTTAATCATCTTACATGATTAAAAAACATTTGGCAAGCTTATGTGTTATGCCATGTGTCACCATCTCATGGTGCCACGTGTCACACTGCAAAATGACCAAAATGCCCCTGTGTCTTAATTTTGAGTTCTCAACCCAAAATAATTATTTTTCTTCTTCTAATTAATTTATATCAAATATAAATTAATTAATTAATCTCTATTAATTAATTTCTCATTAATTAAATTCATATTTAAACACTTTAAATATAAATTTAACTTATATTATACATCCAATAATCTAGATTTGGTTTCAAGTCATGCTAGGGACTTTGCAATCTAATTGCAAACCTTTTTAATTAATCAATTAAACTCTTTAATTAATTAATTAAATCATATTTAAATAGGTGATTACTTGTGTATGTGTGTGACTTACTAGGCTCATCACTAATTGGCAATGAGACATGATATCAACTCTTAATATCATCAGAACTCTTTCTTACCATAAATGATTTCTCTAAATCATTTTATGAACCTCATAGACCATGGTTAACACCTAGCATAGCATGCCATGGCCACCCAATTAGTAATAAGGTTTACCTTAAATGAACCTATAATCATATGTTACCATGCACTAGAATCTCTCTCACATAAAAATCCCAACTCAAGCTGGAGTCATGGTTTATGTCAAACTCCATTTGCTATGAATATTATGTTCTCTTTTAATTCCAGTTCTTGATTAAAAAGATTTTCTCATCAGAAACTCTTTTCTGAATAAATCTATCTGTCCTGGCCAGGAACTTGAAACAGCAAGAATAATTAAATGAACATAGGATTTTATCTCTATTTACTTAGAGGAACAGATTCCATCTTGATCAACACCTACCTCCATATATAACTAGTAGGAGCCAACACATGCCCATATACCCATACACAGTACAAGTATGAAAGCAGTATCAAACTCAAACTACCTATATACAAGATAACTGTGCTATCTTAGGTCTAAAGATTATATGCACTGATATGATTTATGACAAAACATTGACAAGAGTAAACTCCATGTGCTTGTCATAAGTGTCACTGGTTCGGCCTACTTATCATTTATAAGTGCCTATCATGTTTGTTATATGGCATGAGACTCACCATTCCATCTTATTTATATCTCATATAAATAACTTGGGAACAAACACGAATACAATCTTTCTGGATAAGTCATGTCCTTATTATGAAGTATCCTCGATTGTGAACCTATTTATGATACTTCGTGCTAGAAATATTGTCACTCATATTCTTAACAACTTAAGAATAATATTTCTAACAAAATATCAATGGACCTTTTCTATTACACATAAATATATTATGTAAACGGAAAAGTGGAAATGCCTTTTATTAATAAAAATATGTACAAGATACATACTAAATGATATGCTCTAGGGCATACTACTAACAAAGAGCTACTCTCCCAATTCCATAATAAGAAAACTACTCACTCATGGTGAGTTCAGCAAATGTCATGATAGAAAGTAAAAACAATAAGAAGAGAGTTATGCAGAAGAAATAAAATATTAAAAATCTGGTTAGGGAGATGAAACAAAGGAACCAAAGAGAGTTTGCAGCTTTGATCTTGTGGAGCTTCAGCTGGAAAACTTCTTTGAATCGATGTAGAGCTCCGACAAAGTGACCTTGATGAGATCCACGCGATTCTACCACCCCGTCACCCACCTCTTTTCCTGATGTTTTCTTTTCTATTTATATTGGTTGCTCTAGGGTTAGGTCATTTTGAGTCCAAAAGGCTTCAGGAGTCTCGTTTGAATCAAAAAATAGGAGGGGAATTCGAGTTACAAGACTGGCTGCAGCATAGTACATGGCCCATGTGTCACTACACGGGTCCCATAATGTAGGGCCATGTAACTTGCTGGAAGGGAGTTGCGAAATCTTGCACTGGCACATAATGTTACATGGGTCTGTGCCAACTATACGGGCCTGGTTACATGGGTCGTGTACTGTTATTCCCATAAGGTTCTTCAAGCTTGCGCTCGGCAGAGACTTACACGGGTCCCTGCATATTACACAGGTCTATTTACACAACCCGTGTATTTGTGTTTCTCATCGATTCTCTTAGCTTTCTTCTGGCAGAGAGTTATACGGGTTTGGGGCCTGGTTTACATGACCTGTGTACTTTGTATCAGCAGCAATTCTTTGTCTTTTTACCTCTCTAAGCTTTCTTTTGCATCCCATTGTTTGGGGCTTCACCCAAACACTTGAAATAATGCAGAAAACATGGAATTAAGGGCTTGGCAATAGAATTTACAAAAACTAATGAAATCAATTACTATTATGAAAATACTTGCCTAAATGCTATGAATTAGAATACAAATGTGCTTAAAAACATCTATACAATTCAAGTGTATCAAATACCCCTAAACTCAAACTTTTGCTTGTCTTCAAGCAAAACAAAGCTCTGTTTTAAAGCATATTTCAGGGGATACTTAGGAATACAACTATCAATTTAATAAGCATAGAATTGAACTCCTCTAACCTTCATACCAACTTCCCTGTTTTAAGGCATAAGGGTTCTAATAGCTGCCCGTTTAGAATTTTCACCTTCTTTCATGGTGTTTCGACTAATTATTCCTCTATACAAGACCATTAATATGCCACAAATACCCTGTTTTATCGGGATAGAATTTAGAAACACTAGCTCCCCCAAATTTTGCCTCTTTTGGGAGTAATTGTGGAGAAGTAATTCAAGTCCAACTCCATAGGCATATCTCAATTCTCTATCTCCACTAATATAGCATGTACTTTTCAAAAGATCAAAGGTCTTTAAAAGGGTTATAATGGGGCTAAGGGATAATGACTTGGTTGCCAATGAAAGGTCTTTAGGGAATGCAAATGTGAGGATAGCGTGTATGCATAAAATACTGACTTTGTATGGAAAGGAAGGGCTTTTGGCTTTTTATAGTGCTAAGCATGCTTCCATGATACTTATCTTGGGACTTCTTTTCTTTTTTTTCTTTTCCTTTTTTTTTTATGTTCCTTTTGTCCTCTCCCCCAAACTTATTGCTTTTGCTGGTTTGGAAAGGCAAGTTTTTCTTTGATTTTAATTGCACACTTGCACTCTTTCTTGAGTTCTACATCCTCTCTTCATTTTCCTTATGTATATTGCTTCCTCAAAAGGGTATGGTAGGTGTTTAGGCTAGGGGCTAGGTAAATAACATGGGTAATCAATAAATTCTAAGGGATAAACATAAGCTTCAAGTTGGCTATAAGGGATATACATTTTAATTAGGGATGGCTAAGGCTTAGTGAGGCTATATCAATGAATGCCTTAACCATTTCTTCATCAAGCATATGCTAGGATTTCGCCTTGATAGGTCCAAGAGATATGTTCTAGAGCTAGTGAGGCAGTTTTTAGGTTTGCTTGTATTTCAAAAATTTTTCTCCTAATTTTACAAGTTCAATGTGATGAATTAATAGTTATGAAGGGGTTTAACCAGTCTAGTTCCATTAAAGAGATTAGTTTCTTTACGAACAACATGTTAGAATCCCTTTTTGCCTATCTAGATATGTTCATTCCTCTATTTTATGGAGTCCAATTATTAGCTTACTAAAATTTGGTTATAGTGCTAAGTTTCATAATTTAAAACCCAAAATTTTTCAAAAATTCTCAAAAATTCTTAATACACAAGAATAATGTAGATGAATTTAAACAATGCAATGATGTGCATGTAATGATGTGCAAATGCAATTGTTTCTCTCCCCAAACTCAAATCAGACATTATCCTCAATGTTAGCATAATGTGCAAAATTATAGAAAACTTACAAAAATTTAAGGAATCATATTTTTTATTAAGCATGGAAAATTTTTGAACATAAAGCAAATAAAAGAGACCTGTGGTTGCAAGTTAGGACTAGGGCATGTAATATATTACAATAAAGATCCTATTCTATAGTCCTAGCTCTAAAAGGCCTCTGATGATGATGATGGTGATGCTGGTGATCCTAGCTCCTCATCCTCCTCATCCTCCTCATTTAGTTTGTCCATTAGCAGTCCAGCTTGTTTTGTGCTTCTTGGAGGCTGTCCTCGATAGCTCGCATCCTGCCGTATATTGTGGTCTCCATGTGTGACACCTTACCCCTCTATTAGGCATAACATGATCCCGTAGAATACCTAATGAACTATCGAACTTCACCTACTGATAACTCATTAAGCTACAAGGGATTTTAAAATAATTTTCTTACTTTTTATAAGTAGTGAGCATTTTTTGATAGGTACTAAAACATTTAATTAAAGTTAAAAACTAGTTAAAATTTTTGGCCCATTTTATTTTTCCGCAAATTTTATAAAAATTTTGGCAGAGTGTCATCTGTATTTTGAGAAAACAGTTCTTCAAATACCTGTAAAAAGCACTTCCAATAAACTTTTTCCACAACTCCCAACCCAAATCAACTCAAAATTCTCAAATCAAACCACTTCAAAATAATTCCACAATTTAATCCAAGTTTGCCATCTGAAAATATTTCATCATTTCATTCAATGAAGCAAATTTACATTCACAAGTTTAATTTACATATATAAAATATAAAAATAATATTATTACAATTTATTATACAACTGCTCAACTTTACATTGATAAATAAAAAATTATAATATTTACATCAAATAATTACAACGGTATAAATAAATACCCGTACAAAAAGGATCAGTGAAGTCCACTATCTCAGTAGCAGCTCACTCTGCTGCTTTTTCCTTGCCCTTATCTGCGACAGCAAAATAAGCTATTGCTGAGTATAAAAATACTTAGTGGTGCACAATAAAAAATTGAAATGCATTACATAAAACATTCCTTGACAAATTCATAATTTGAATATTTCATAATCACATTTCACAATTTATCAAAACTCATTATAGCACAATTTTGGTCAAATAATTTAAAAAATACAGTATTGCCAATTCATATACAACTTAAGCCATGACACAAAATTTCCGATCAATGCCGTGTTGTACACCATGACAAAGCAATCTACAACCGCACTAATCGAAATCAATGAGGGAGGTGGCTAGCTAGCTAATGAGTACTCATCCGATCTACAACCTCATTTGGTAAACCAGAGAGGGAGGAAAATAATCGATCTCAACCCCATAAATGGAGGAGGAATAATAAGGCACTGTCATGCTAAGTGTGAATCAGAAATCCATTTCAAACATTTTATTCAAATATTGCATACAAAAATTAAATCACTTTCCAAAGTTACAATCTCATCACAAAGTGGCAGCATAAATGTTCTTAAACTCATAATGCGTACTAAATCAATTTTTCAAGGATAAAATGCTTAAATAGGGTTTATTGTGCACAAACCTGACGTGAGTTGCCTCTAGGCCTTAACTCAGTCTATCAGACTTTCCAAGTCTTTTCCAGCTGAAACACAAAATTTATAGTGTCTCAGTATCTTTACTTCATAACAATTCCAATAACTAATTCCAATATGTTTAAACTTATATTCTTGCAAATTTCATGTTGAGGTTATTATTCATGGTACTATTCAAGTCAAAATATTGACTTTTTAAGGCTTAATAGGTATGGGAACTCCAACTTCACCCACATACCACATTTTGGTCACTAATTTTGTTGGTTTTGGTTGTTTTCTCAAAACTTAGGTCTTTTAGGCAAAATTACAAATTTCCATTTTTGGTGTCTTATGTTGCACTGTTCCATTGGTCATTTTATTATTAGAATTGGACTAAGTTTTCTTCATAGAAATTGTCTCTTAATGTCTTAGCTTTATTTTACTTTTTGAATCATTTCATTTAGAGTTTTGTAGCCCAAGTTATAGCCATTTGAATCATGGCTGCCGGATTGGACTTAACCCAGATTTTTGGGCACCAAACTGGTTCTGGCAGTTTTAGGTCACCAAATTTGGGTGGCTAAATGACTTAGTTAAGGGCATAATTTGGGTTTATTTTCTTCATGAAAGTTTTAGGCTATATCTCAACTTTGCACTGGAAAATTTTCAGGTCATTTATACCTGCCTAGCCCAAGTTATGGCCAAATGAACAAATACTGTTCGTTTGGTCATTTTTGTACAGATCAGATTGCCTAAGTTTAGATTTGGTCAATTTTTTCACAAGGTTTTGGTCACTTTTTGGGCATGATTCCTAAATGAAAAATGTTCCATTTTGTGTCTATTTTCATTCCCAATTGGCCTCACACCAATTGGACTTGTAAATTTTTAGTTTTGGTCGCTGAAAGGGACCTTGGTCCTGCTGCGTGCAGCATGACCCTAAGCAATCCGAATTTGCATTTAGTCCAAACACTTCTAACATACTCCAATTGGTCACAAATGACCATTTCTCACCTCAAACTAGGTCCAACACATCATTTAACAATTTCTCATATTTATGTCTTCTAAAACCCTAGATGCTAAAACCCTAGTTCATGCATTTGATTAATTCCTAATCAAACCGTTACACTAATCACATATTTAACATTAATTAATCTCTGATTCATGTTTAGTTTAACTAAACACTATCAAATCCAACAACCTATCAAGCTGGCCAAATTCACATATGGTCCCTCTGTAACACCCCTCACCCGACTATAGTGTAGCCAAGCAAAGTGTGCTGCATTCGGTGCCGGAGTACCTTAACTTATCTTACTTTATTTCTTTAAAAATTTTGTTCTCGTTATATTTAATATCGATTATTTTTCGATGGAGAAACAAACGGAGTTTCCCCTATTTTATTATCATTTGACGTGTTAACTATTCACCTATTTGAAAATTTCAATAATATTCTAAAATAAAAATCTCATCAATTATTCTCATTACCATCTCATAATTCACATCTCATTCATATATCTCAATTTCATATTCATTTCCATGCATTTCCATTCATGCACAATTTATATATATAAATTCTCAAGTTTCATTAATTTACATGATTTACAGACTGATTACATAAATTCATAATTTACATGATCTACAACTTAATTACAGTTCCATAATCTATATTTCAACATACAATTCATAGTTTACATTACAAATAATGACTAGTTATAATGTACAAAATACATAATATGATCTATATGGGCCCTATCTATATGCATTGCTGAGGAGGTGACAACCTCAAACACTCCGCAGATCAAAACTCCAAAATCTTTGTTTAGTATTCGCTGGGCTTTAACTTCAGTACCTGCGCGAGGAAACAAATCCATCGCGCTAAGCATTGCTGCTTAGTGGTGCAATAATATAACAAGAAATAATGTATGCAAACAAAAATGATTGGAGCATATTTTCTATACTCAAGAATTTTACTGGGTTCATATGAAATATGCCATACAGTATATTTTTCATCATTTATATTGCTCTCTAGAATCTCTTTTGTCATAAGTTTACAATAATCATTTATATAATGTACAAATAAATCTAAATATCTAGTTTATGTTTATTTTATTATGGAGGATGCATTCCTAATAATTACTTACGTTATGCTTATTTTGCTAATCTTTCATTTACTCTCTTCTTCTTTTCTATGTGTTATGGATCATTTCGTAATAATTAAATTCTTAATACTAGTTTAATACCTTTTGGATTTTTCTCACTGATTTATTTAGTTTCTAATATTTTTAATTGCTAATATTCTTAACTTATTTCAATAAATTATTCTGCCCAGGTAACCTACGACAGGCTGACTAAACTGGATAACGGGTCGTTGGCACTGGACACCGCAGTGCCTCGGGCTGTCATACCATGGGACGCAGAACTTCAACCACGTATGCAGTCAGTATGGCTAAAAAGCCATGATAACACATAATCAAGCATTAAGCCATGAGTGCAGGCATAAAGCCATGAATGCGGGCATAAAGCCATGAATACAGGCGTAAAGCCTTTTGCAATACTGCTAAAACAATACCCTATTGGCATGCCAAACTATCCAATCTGACACACATGTCTAGGCAATACAAGGGCACATAATATCATTAAATATTAATATATTGTGTTTTATGACTTCATTATTTCATAATAATTTTCAATTATAATGTATACATTCATTTGATCATTTATATGATCACAATTCACATCAATGATCCTTTTATACCATTGTACTCAAAGTACTTTTTCTTTCTACAATAATGAGAACTAATGTCTCATTCATACATTAATATGGTTCATTTATTCATTCATTATGTTATTCATATTGATCACAATTCAAAACAATGCTTCACATGTATTCAAAACATTTTTTCCTTTCTCTCTTGATGGGAACTTAAATCCCAAATGGCACTTTAATCTCATTTATACATTGAACAATCTATTCATGTAAATTACATTTCATACTTCAAGTTGTATTGCTAATATATTATGAACTCCATTGGTGTTGGGTGTATAAATCTCAATTACCTATTCCAAGTAATCCATGAACATTTAATGGATTCTAAATTTCATGCCTTAATTTCCTCTACCAATTTAGTTCTTACACTTTGTGTCTTTGTATTACTATTCACATTACTATTAACTCAAATTGTTGACTTTTTAATGCATAATAAATTTATTGAACCTAAATTCACCAAGATACCACATTTTGCATTCTAAAGTTGTTGGTATTGGTTGCCAATACCATTTCAAAGCTTAGTGTTAGTTATTCACAATTTTCATATTTAAAGCACTAAGTTTTCTATTCCATTGGTCATTTGTACAGTAGGAATTTGATAAAATTTTCTTCATGAAAGTTGTTCCTTATTGTGTCTAGTTACATTTCTTTTTTTAAATCGCTCCATTTGGAGTTTTGTAGCTCAAGTTATGGTCATTTTACCATAATTGGCCGGATTGACCTGTACCCAGAATTTCTGGGCAATTTGCTTCTATCAGATTTGGTGAGCTAAGTTTGGTTGGCAATTTGACTAGGTTATGATCAGAATTTGGATTTGTGTTCTTCATGAAAGTTGTAGGGCTATGTCTCAGCTTTCTTCTGGTGAAATTTCAGAACAATTGAACTTTTCTACACTGATTTATGACCATTTGAACTAATACTATTCATTTGGTCATTTTCCAGGGACAGCTTGTTGGTCACCCGGATTAGGGTAGTTTTTAGGTTAACTTGGTTTGGTTTCCTAGGCAGGGTTTCTTCACCAAAGTTGTGCCATTATGTGTCTAGTTTCATGTGCAATTGGCCTTGCACCAATTGAACCTATACAACTCCATTTATAGCTGCCCAAACCTGCTAGACTCACAACTAGTTCTGCAGGGCCACTCAAGGCAGCATACCATTTCAATTCCAATACCACAATGGTCTCCAATTTAAGGTCAAAATTCATCAAATGGTCACTAATTGACCATTAGAATTTAATTTAAACATCTAAGCATTAAACCCTCAATTAAATCTCAAAAGCCTAACCCTAACAATCCATCACTTTATCTAACATACACAAATCAATATCTAACTCTAATATAAATATCAAACATCATCCCCAAGCCATTTAATTCAATCAAATCAATAATTCTCAACCTTCCTCCATGGCTGCCAAAAATTAGAATGTTCCTAACATGCATATTTTCCTCAAATTTTCTCCATTTTCTAACTTAACTCAAAGTTCAAATGAAAGAATATAAGGAGAGAAGTAAGAGATTTAGCACTCACCTTGAATGGAGTCATTCCTAAGACTTCAAAACTTCACTTTCTTCCTTTCTTTTTGCTGTCCAAAGCTTGCTCTAGGTGTGAGGACCAAATTTTATGAAGGCATATAGGGGTTTTATGGTGTAGTTGGCTAGGTTTTGGAGCTTGGGTGAGTGCATCAATGGAGGTCTCTCTCTCTTTCTCTCTCTCTTTCTTTTGGTGCGGCTGTTATGGAAGAAGAGGCTGCTGATTTCTTTTGTTTTTATCCCATTTTTATTTCATTTTTATCTCTTTAGTTAATTTGTTAAATTGCGATTGGGTGGGAGTGCTTTAATGACATCTTGTGATGTCATAATTCCCAATTTCTTTCAGTTTTCTTTTCTTTTCTTTTCTACTCATTTTCAATTTAAGTTTTAGCAATATTTATTCACATTTTATGCCATAATACTTATTTACTTAACTGGACAAGTCGGCCAAAAATCATCTCTGAAGACAAAATGAGCAAAATGCCCTCCGTTTGGCTTAACAGACTAAAATTGTCTGTGCTTATTGAAAAATTTCTCTAAGCATTTTCTTGACATTATGATGCCATAGAACCCTCAATGACTCTTCTCTGGAGTCCTAAAAATTATTTTATGAATTTTCTCCCGAGTCTAGGTCTCCTAGTTGCGAGAACCGCAACTTCCCTCTAGGTTACCCATCGCTAGGGCACCGGCTCATTTAACTTGATTGTATTTTATTTCTAAAATTTTTCCTAAATTTTTCTTATTAATATTTGAGTTATTTATGGTTCCTCACTTTAGTTTAAATATTTTTCCAGACGTTGTAGCTATCCGGACCGACACCAGTCACCAGAACAGTATAATGTACTGAATTGCTATAGGGAGGGTGTTACACCCTCAACAAAAATTTTCTTTCCATTTTAGGTTTATTTCCAAGTTCATTCAATCATAAACACTAGAATAAAACCAAAAAAATTCAAGTTGGATCACTAACCTTAGTGCAGAATTTTAATCTTCAATTATCCTCACTTTCTTGGTTTTAATGGCATCCAAGCTTCATATCAAGGTCCACTTGCAAGGTTTGCTTAAGGGGGTTAGGGAATTTGTGGTTGAATTTAGGGTTTATGGGAGCTTAAGGTGAGCTCCCATGGTGGTTTCAAGAAAGAAAAATGAGAGAGAGAGAGAGAGAGAGAGAGAGAGAGCTAAGGGAGAGGGATGGCAACAAGATGAAGATAAATGAACTTTTTTTTCTATTCTTTTATGTGTATTAAGAAGACCACAAATTAAATTAAATAAATTTTTAATTATAGTATTTATGGCATCATGCATGATGTCATGCATGATGTCATCTCTTTTCACTTTTTCATTTTCTTTTTTTTTTTTTTTTATTTTTCCATTAGTTCTTTAATTTAATTCCCAATTCTGAAATTTTCTTTTCTCTAATTTTATTTGATAATTAGGTCAGGAGTCAGCTCTCGGGGTCAATTGTCCAAATTGGCCCTCGCCGATTTAACCCGGTTTGCAAATAATTCAATATTTCTTCCGGCTCCCTGACCTAATTATTTGACGGGCTTAACAATTCTTTTTTATGATTTTCTCTTTTTCACTGTGTTCGCAATAGTCCTAAGGACCGCAGCATCACATTTTATGGTTCGAAATTTGAGTTTAAATCGACTTTGCAATCCTTCCTGAGAAGGTCACCCATCGCTATGACTCTCAGCTTATTTAACTTCTTATGTTCTGTTTTTCTTATTTATACTTAACTAATTGGCAATTACTAATTATTTATATTTAGGGCTTACTTAGTTGTCTTAAGTGTGATTCTAATCCTCTTAATTGTCCAGATCGACTCCAGTCACCGGAATAGTGAAATATACCAGGGTATGCAAATAGGGGTGTTACACTATGCGCTGCAGGTATGCAAGGACCAGGTCTGTCGGTGGTGGTGTGTATGGAGGCACTCGAACAGGGCACTCTTCGAACATTCGCTCTTGCCCTTCTTCTTGAGGTTGCGAAGTTTCGCTGAGCCCTTCTCTTCCTTCATCTCTCCAAGGGATGGTGTTTCCTTTGGCATCCACCAAATAGCATGTGTTGCCCACCTTCTTACATATCCCCATGGATATGCAAATAGTTTGATCAATTCGCGACGTTCCAGTGACAAAGTGCAGCTTGTTATGTCCTGGAACGAAGCCAAAGTGGAGGGTAATGGTGGTGACAAGGCCACCAAGTACAATGTGGCTGGTAGATTGATGGCAAAGGTGTCGGAGATGGTTGCACAAAAGGAAACCGGTGCTACACCGCTGTCCGGTGACCATACACCATAAAAAGAAGAGCTCGTTGGCATTGACAATGCCAAAGCTATCGCCATAACCCATTATGGTGTGGACGGCAAACTGATGCATGTATCGCAGTGCTGGACTAGTGATGCCCGTTGATTTAGATTTGCTGGAGTTGTACGGCTCTGAGTTCAGGGCAATGGAACTCTAAAAGTTCATGTTGTTGTATGGCATGCAGTTTCTTGGAATCTCTCGATGACCAGCGCTGTCAAAACCAAAGATGGCATTAAACTCATCCATGTTCATTACCTGATTGACACCAAGGAGGCGAAATTCAATCCTGCCCCTGTCCTCCCTATCAATAGGCCATAAGTTAGCCTTGAAACTACCCAAAAATTCCAGCGTGGTGTCCTTATACGCTGGGAACTGGAGTTGGGCGAACCTTATACACCCAATGTTGTCAAGTAGCCCATTGATTTCATCTTGCAATCCTATTTGCTCCAAAAGTGAAAATCTATGTACTCGGTGGAGGAAATTTTTCAGGCGTGAAGTCTGGTGCACATTACTTTGTGGGCATCATCACGAAATCCCTAAGGAATAGAGATTTCGGGTTGTGGAGCGGGTTGTGGCTGTGGTTGCTGTGGAGGAGGGGCTTATTGAGATGGTTGAGGAGTGGTTACCCTCGTTCTTGGACATTGGGTTAGAGGCTGGGGTGGAGAGGATGAGGATTCTCCTCTTTGCCTTGAAAAATAGCTGATCCTTCTTGCAGATCTCTTCGCAGGAGCCATGGATGGATTTTTGGGAAGGAGAAGAGTAGGATTTTGATGAAGGGAGATCAGATTTGAGAGCTTTTTATAGGATAGGAAGGGAGGAGATGAAGGGTTTTGTGTTTATAAAGGGTTTTAATGCTAGGGGTGCATTTAAAGAGCCATTAGGACTCTTCGTTTAGCGCATTTCATGCCCCAGGAGTCGCGTCTATGACAAAGTACACGGGTTGTGTATCACTACACAGGTCTCGACATGCAGGGCCGGGTAAATTTCTGCCTGAAATTTACAAAATTTGTCGAAGTACATGGCCTGTGTAAATGAGCTCTGGGACCCATGTAACTTTTTGTCTCTCGAGTTTCTTTACTGTATATGTTACAAGGTCCATGTAAAATACAAGGAGGCCCGTGTAACTTTCTAGTCTTAAGCTATTCTGCTAGAGACATTACACGGCCCGTGTAAATTAGGCTATGGACCCGTGTAACTTTCTGTCTCCTGAAGAGTTAAAAATGTATGGAACCTACGGACTTCCAGAAAGTTACACGGTGCATGTAAAACCAGTACATGACCTGTGTAATTTTCTAATTTTTCAGATTTTTGGCAAATAAAAGATTTATCATCACAACACATGAAATAGATGTAAAGTTTAGCAATAGAGCTACTTCCCTGGTTTTCTCCAATTTTCCCTTTTTGTGGTTTTAACTTGGTGATTCCTTTCCTCTCTTGATCTCTACTCCCCTTTCCATAAATCCTACAAAATGAAATGCTAATAAGTATGAAACAAAAAATCAATACGAAAAAGCAGGAAAGAAAAGTTCAAAAAAATTTTTGGGTTGCCTCCCAAAAAGCACTTGTTTATAGTCTTTAGCTGGACTTTGCATGTTTATAATCTATCGGTAGGACAGTTGAGAGTGCAATTGACTCCCGTTTCTATGGCTTCTCCTTGAAAGTAGGGCTTCAACCTCTGCCCATTGACCTTAAATGCACACCTGAGGTTTCGCTCCACACTGCTACTGCTCCATGTGAGAAGACTTGGGTGACCTTGAAAGGTCCGGACCATCTTGATTTCAGCTTCCCTGGAAAGAGTTTCAATCTAGAGTTGAATAAGATGATAAGATCTCCTTCTTTGATCTCTTTCCTTACTATGTGCCTGCCATGCCATCTTTTGGTTTTATCCTTAAAGATTTGGTATTTTCGTATGCATCTTGTCGGATTTCTTCCAACTCATTCAGTTGTAAGAGCCTTTTCTCACGAGCAGCTTTGACGTCAAAATTTAGTACCTGAATTGCTCAGTAAGCTTTATGCTCAAGTTCAACAGGGAGATGGCATAATTTTCCATAAACCAGTCGGAAGGGTGTTGTGCCAATTGGGGTTTTATATGCAGTGCGGTATGCCCATAGTTCATCATCTAGCTTCATGCACCAGTCCTTCCTGGATCTATTTACAGTTTTCTCCAGAATCTGCTTCAGTTCCCTGTTTGATATTTCTACTTAATCGCTGGTTTGAGGATGATAAAATGTGGCCACCTTATGAGCCACTCCATACTTTTTCAATAGTGTTTCAAATTGTTAGTTGTAGAAGTGGCTTCCTCCATCACTGATTATCGCTCGTGGTGTGACAAATCTTGTAAAGATGTTCTTTTTAAGGAACTTGGTGACCACTTTAGCATCGTTGGTTGGTGTTGCAATAGCTTCTACCCATTTTGACACATAATCAACTCCAACTAGAATATATTTGTTTCCACGGGAAGAGGGGAATGGGCCCATGAAGTCTATTCCCCATACATCAAACAATTATATCTCAAGTATACCATGCAGTGGCATTTCATTCCTTCTTGAACTGTTACCTATTCTTTGGCATTGATCACAAGCTAGCACAAAGGATCTTACATCCTTAAATAAATGTGGCCATGAAAACCCTGCTTATAAAATCTTGGCTGTGGTCTTTGAAGAGCCGAAATGTCCTTCATATAGTGATGAATGGCAGTGACAAATGATACTTTCCATATCTTCATATAATATGCACCTTCTTATTAGCCCATCATTACATCTCTTGTACAGTAGGGGTTCCTCCCATAAGTAATATCTCACATCATGTAGGAATTTCTTCCTTTGCTGATAATTTATGTTTGGAGGCAGTACCCTGCATACAAGAAAATTAACAAAGTCAGCGTACCATGGAGCTTTGAAGAATGCAAGTAATTGCTCATCAAGAAATGAATCATCAATTGGCAAATCTTCGAAGTCCTCTGTGTACTCCAATTTTAGTTTGGAAAGATGGTCAGCTACTACATTTTCGGATCCTTTTTTTTCCTTGATTTCAAGGTCAAATTCTTATAGGAGTAGAATCCATCAAATCAGCCTTGGTTTTGCTTCCTTTTTATTCATAAGGTACCAGATTGCAGCATGATCTATGAATACAATGACTTTTGACCGGATGAGGTAAGATCTGAATTTGTCCATTACAAATACCACTGCTAGGAATTCCGTCTATGTGGTAGCATAATTGATTTGCTCATCATCGAGTATCTTACTACCATAATAAATAGCATGGAGCTTTTTATCTTTTCTTTGCTCGAGCACTGCTCCAACTGCAAAGTCATTCGTGTCGCACATCACCTCGAATGGTAGCTCCCAATTTGGTGGCTGGATTATTGGTGCTGATATCAGGGCCTCTTTGATTATGTGAAAGGAGACAATGCAATTTTCATCAAAATCAAAGGGAACATCTTGACTTAACAAGTTAGTAAGTGGCTTAGCTATTTTGGAAAAGTCTTTGATGAATCTTCTATAGAATCCTGCATGTCCCAAAAAGCTTCGCACATCCTTGACTGATGTTGGGGGCTGCATATTTTCAATGATCTCAATTTTTGCCTTATCAACTTCAATTCCTCTTTCTGATATCAAATGTCCCTGAACTATGCCTTCCCTTACCAATGGCATTTTTCCCAATTTAGGACTAGGTTTAATTCTTCACATCTTTGCAACACCTTAGATAAATTAACTAGGTAATCATCAAAAGTAGCTCCATAGACAGAAAAATCATCCATAAAAACTTCCATGATATCTTTAATAAAATCAGAAAAGATAGCCATCATGCATCTTTGAAAGGTAGCAGGGGCATTACAAAGACCAAAAGGCGTTCTTCTATATGCAAATGTTCCATAGGGACAAGTGAACGTTATCTTTTCTTAGTCTTATGGGTGAGTAGGAATTTGAAAGAATCCCGAGTACCCATCTAGATAACAGAAATAAGAGTGTTTTACTAACCTTTCTAACATTTGGTCGATTAAAGAAAGAGGGAAATGGTCTTTTCTGGTGGCACTGTTCAATTTCCTATAATCTATAAACATTCGCCAACTAGTGACTACTCTAGTAGCGATTAGTTCATTGCTTGCATTTTGGATAATAGTTGTCCCACCTTTCTTAGGAACTACATGTACTAGACTAACCCATTTACTATTAGAAATTGGGTATATGATACCGGCATCTAATAGTTTTAAAATTTCTTTCTTGACTACTTCTTTCATGTTTGGGTTAAGTCTTCTTTGGTGTTCGATTGTGGGTTTACTGTTTTCTTCCATGGGTATCCTATGCATGCAAATCGAAGGGTTAATCCCCTTTAGGTTTTCTATTTTGTACCCTAATGCTTTGCTGTGGATGCTAAGTTCTCTTAATAATTTTTCCTCTTCTAACTTAGACAGGCTAGCATTGATTATAATAGGATAATTAGACTTTGAGTCCAGGAATGCGTACCTTAGTGAAGATGGGAGAGGTTTAAGCTCTACCTATTTGGAGTCTTCTTGGAGCTTACCTTTGGTTTGTTCCTCCTTCAACTTCTCTATCTCGGAAGCCTTAGCTAAGGGTAGGGGTGGAGGAGCTGCCAACTATTGTGCACATGCTGCTATTTCTGTATTTTCATCATCCACTATGTGGCTATGCATAATACATGCTTCAAGTGGATCTTGAGGATGTGTCTTATGAAATTCCTCTTTAACTTGTTCGTCAATTATGTCATCCTTAAACCATTCATCAGGTTCAAATTTGTGCTTCGTTATGTCGAACAAGTTGAACTCCACTTCTTCTTCTCCTACCTTGAGGGTTAATCGTCCATTTTTGACGTCTATGATGGCTCCGGTGGTTGCCAAGAATGGTCTTTCTAAGATGATAGGAATTTAGACATCTTCTTCCATCTCAAGGACAACAAAGTCCACTGGAATGAAGAATTTACCCACTTTGATAGGGATGTTCTCAAGTATTCCTACAGGATATTTAATGGATTGATCAGCCAAGTGCAATGACATTGTTGTGGGTTTCAGTTCGCTGATCTCCAGCTTTTTGCATATTGATAGAGGCATTAAACTAACGCTTGCCCCAAGATTGTAGAGGGCCTTATCTATTTTCTTATTACCAATGATACAGGGTATGGAGAAGCTTTCTGGATCCTTCAACTTTGGAGGCAGTTTTTTTTTACAAAATGGCACTGCAATTCTCTATTGGAGCTACTGTTCCATAGTCTTCTAGCTTCCTTTTCTTTGACAGAATTTCCTTAAGAAATTTGGCATAAGATGGCATCTGAAAAAGTGCTTCAGTGAAGGGGATGTTGATGTAAAGTTTCTATAAAACTTCCAAAAACTTTCCAAACTGCTTGTCCAGTTTGGCTTTCTGAAATCTCTGAGGAAAAGGTAGGGGAGGCTGGTATGGTTTTGGTAATTTCTTTGTCTTCCTTGCTTCCTCTTCCTGATCTTTCTTAGCTTTTTCCTCCTTTTTCTCTGCTTGATCTTTAGATTTTTCTATGGTTTCCTCTATCGATTCTACCTCTAGTTGTACTAGAGTTCTCCCACTCCTTAGTGCAACTGCCTTGTAATGCTCCCTTAGGTTCATTTCTGGTTGACTGGGCAGCTTGCTAGTAGCCTTACTTGAAGAACTTGCTTATTGAGCAATTTGATTCTCTAGCATCTTGTTATGGGTAGCAAGTTAGTCCATTCTGGAAGTCAGCTATTTAATCAATTCAGTTTGTTGTTGTTGAGCTGCTAGGAACCCTTCCATCAAGGTTTCCTGGTCATTTTCAGTTTAGGTTATTGAGGTTGGAGAGGTACTGATGGCTATGCAAAGTTTTGACTTCTGTTATGAAATCCAGGGGGTGCTGGAGGTTTGTACCCTTGTTGCTTGTTTATTGGCTGGTCCTGCTGATTGGACCATGAGAAATTTGGGTGGTCTCTCCATCCAGGGTTGTAAGTATTTGAATACGGATTGTTTGGCTGCCTCTGGTTGAAGTTTCCTCCATTATTCACATAGTTCATCTGTCCTGTAAGTTCATTGAAATTGTTGTATTCTGAATTCATGTATCCTCCTTCATAGTTGTCCTCATGTTGACTATTTGTACCAACTGCGTTGGCTTGCATTCTTTCGAGTTTCTTTCGGAGCTGATCAAATTGGGCATTTATCATGCTTAGTTTTAGTAGTATGCCCTAGAGCATATCATTTAGTATGTATCTTGTACATGTTTTTATTAATAAAAGGCATTTCCACTTTTCCGTTTACATAATATATTTATGTGTAATAGAAAAGGTCCTTGGATATTTTGTTAGAGATTCTATTCTTAAGTTGTTAAGAATATGAGTGACAGTATTTCTAGCACAAAGTATTATAAATAGGTTCACAATCTAGGATACTTCACAATGAGGACATGACTTATCTAGAAAGATTGTATTCATGTTTGTTCCCAAGTTATTTATATGAGATATAAATAAGATGGAATGGTGAGTCTCATGCCATATGACAAATATGATAGGCACTTACACATGATAAGTAGGTCGAACTAGTGACACTTATGACAATCACATGGAGTTTACTCTTGTTAATATATTGTCATAAATCATATCAGTGTATATAATCTTTAGACTTGAGATAGCACAGTTATTTTGTACATAGGTGGTTTGAGTTTGATACTGCTTTCATATTTTGTACTATGTATGGGTATATGGGCATGTGTTGGCTCCTACTAGTTATATATGGAGGTAGGTGCTGATCAAGATGGAATGTGTTCCTCTAAGTAAATAGGGATAAAATCCTATGTTCATTCAATTATTCTTGATGTTCCAAGTTCCTGGCCAGGACAGATAGATTTAGTTAGAAAAGAGTTTCTTATGAGAAAATCTTTTAAACAATAACTAGAATTAAAAGAGAACATAATATTCATAGCAAATGGGGTTTGACATAAACCATGACTCCAGCTTGAGTTGGGATTTTGTAATAGAGAGATTCTAGTGCATGGTAACATATGATTATAGGTTCATTTAAAGTAAACCCTATTACTGATTGGGTGGTCATGGCATGCTATGCTAGGTGTTAACCGTGGTTTATGAGGTGCATAAAATGGTTTAGAGAAATCATTTATGGTAAGAAAGAGTTTTGATGATATTAAGAGTTGATACCATATCTCAATGTCAATTAGTGATGAGCCTAGTAAGTCACACACATAGAAACCTTATACATAGAACTACAATTCTTATGAAGACACCAAAGCCCAAAAATGGCCAGAACCAAGTCAAATTACTTGTCCAAATTCGGGTACCAAAACTACCAGAACTGAATTTGACCTAAAATTGACCAAATCTTGCAATAAAGATGCAATCTGTCCAGCATTAGCAAATTGACCATATCTTTGTATATACAACTCAAAATGACCTGAAATTTGTGCCAAAAGTTCAATAAGACATAGAGCTACAATTTTGCTTCTTTGACCAGAAGCTGCAAACCAAGAGAAATAGGACATTAAGCTAGACCAATCTAGCACACTAAAATTGAAAATTTGACATTTACATACGATGATGCTTGAAGTAATTTGGCAATGAATGCCAACTTGTGAAAAGGGTAAATTACACAATATTGGCAGCATATTGAATTACAATTTGTGATATATTAATGTTAGAATCAACTTATCCATATTACCTAAAAAGGTCAACATTTACATTGACTTTTGAATTACATGATAACTAGTAAACTCAAAAAAATGAAGAATTAAACAATTAATTTGTAATGTGCCCTAATTTGCCTAGTTGACTAGTTTGGATAGGTTGGCATACCAATAGGATTCTGACAGCTATTTTGTAAATGGCTTTATGCCATACTGTGTTTTTACGGCATCTTATGCCACACTGTGACTTTAATATCCTACAGCTATATGGATTGTATTATTATACTTAGCTTATCGCCGGATTGACTATATGACTTTTTAGCCTCACTGTTTGCACACCGGGAGACACTTTATGACCGATGGTGTGACGGCTCGAGGTACTAGGTACTCAGTGTTAGTATATCCATTTATCCAGTCTAGTCAGTGTATAGGCTACACAGGCAGTTAATTTAAGCACTATTAAATTCAAATAGTTAAATCCAGTCTACTGACATACAACACTACCAAAATTAGCAAAAATTGAAATGTTAGCAAATAAAAATATAAACAGCAACTGTAAAGAATATCAATGTCATAAATTTATAAACAATTCATTTATTTTATTTTAGTGTGTATTTCTTTATATTTGGCACCACTAAGCAAAATTGCTTAGCACATTGCTTTTGCTGCGCATAGGTATTAGAGACAAAGCTGGGGAGCCCAGCAGACCTACGACCGGGTGAGACATCAGATCTGCACAGAAGTCCAAAGTCATTTGCACTACATTGCATACATGGTAGGACTTAGGATCTTGTGTAATGACTATCAGTTATATTTTGACATTTTGCTATGTTATTTGTATATTCTAAAACTTTATGGTTTGTAATAATTTGTATATATTAAACTCCTATGGAGAGTGTTTGGATGAATGTAAATTGTGATTGATTGATTGTATTTTGAAACTATGAAATAGTTGAGATTTTGAGAATATTATCATATTGTACTGTTTTTAACAGGTTTAGAAAGACACTTTGTTTGAAATACAGACGGCACCTTGCTAGATTTTTATTACTATTTTGAAACACTGATTTTATTAAAATTTGAAAATAGAATCAGTATATTATGAATATCACATAATGACTTCTTAAATCAAATTAAGTTCAGAAAATGAGATAATCACATACTAGGTGCTCTGGCACGCTGTGTAGCGTGCCTTGCTCGGCTACACTATAGACGGGTGAGGGGTGTTATAGTTGCTCACTTATAGTTTATTGCAATTCCAATAATGGATGTACCTGAGGATGATCAATATAATTATAAGAATTAAATCACCCACTAGAAATCCATCCAACTAGGATTTCCGTTTTCTACTTTGGAAGTGTAGGATTTGCTAAGTTAGTGGGAGGACCAATTTGATTAAAAGACCATAATCATTTTGGTTAATTACATGATACATTTACTAATTAATCTGGTTGTTTTCTGCAATTCATTTTTTGATAATAATGAGCACAGAACAACCACCACCATCCAATATCCTTGTAAGCACACTTGATCGCAATAGGTTGACAGGACCTAATTTGTCTGATTGGCTAAGAAATTTGAAACTTGTCCTGAGCCTTGAACATATAGGATATGTTCTAGACTCAAATGTTCCTGGTCCCTTACCTCCAGAGGCCACCCAAAAGGAACATGAAACTTTGGACAAGTGGAAGGAGCATGATATGAGAGGTAAGTGTTACATGCTTGCTTCCATGAATAATGAGTTACAGAAGCAGCATGAGAACATGCAGAGTGCGAGTGAGATCCTCCTTCACCTATAAGAGTTGTATGGTGAGCACAGCAGGAATGCTAGGTATGAGATATCTAGGTAGTTGTTCTACATGAGGATGTCTGAGGGACAGAATGTTAGGGATCATGTCCACAAGATGATTCAGCTAATTGAGCAGTTGGAACATCTTGGCTTTAACATGGAATTCCAACTGCAGATGGATTTGATCCTTCAGTCCCTTCCTGAGTCTTTTGGGAATTTTGTGACAAATTTCCATATGACTAAACAAGAATGCACCTTGGCTGGTTTACTCAACATGCTGGTTATTGCCCAAAAGAATATGCTGGGCAATAAAGGAAAAGAGGTAGCTTTGATTGCATCTTCTTCTGCTGGAAAGTCCAACAAGAAGAAGGGCAATAAGAAAAAGAAACCTCAGATTCCTGGTCCTTCCAAGAAAATAGCTAAATAGAAAGGGAAGACTAAAGCTGATAGAGGTAAAGGAAAGTGTTTCCACTACTAGAAGGATGGGCACTGGAAGAGGAACTGCCTAGAGCATCTTGCTTCTCTGAAGGATAAGAAGGATAGACCTTTGGAAGGTATGTCCATATCTTATTATTTAGATTCTGATGATGCTCATAGTTCATCTAAAGCTTGGGTTTTAGATACTGGTGCCAGTTCTCACATTTTTTACGATATGCAGGAACTAGCAAATAGTAGCAGCTTGCGTTCTCGAGACGTTAGAGTCTGGATTGGTAATGGCTCAACTATTGAAGCTTTAGCCATAGGTTCTAAATCTTTTTACATGTCAGGATATGTTTTGTAACACCCTTCCTGTAGCAATTCCATACATTCTACTGTTCTGGTGATCGGTGTCGGTCCGGATAGCTAGAATATTTGAAAAAATATTTAAACTAAAGTGAGAAACCATAATTAACTCAAATATTAATAAGAAAAATTTAGAAAAAAAAATTTGGAACTAAAATACAATAAAGTTAAATGAGCCGGTGCCCTAGCGACGGGTAATCCAATGGGAAGTTGCGGTCTTCGCAACTAGAAGCCCTAAACCCGGGAGAAAATTCATAAAATAATTTTTGAGACTCCAGAGAAGAGTCATTGAGGGTTCTATGGCATTAGAATACCAAGAAAATCCTTAGAAAAAATTTTCAATTGGTACAGACAATTTTGGTCTGTTAAGCAAAACGGAGGGCATTTTGGTCATTTCGTCTTCAGAGATGATTTTTGGCCGACTTGTCCAGTTAAGTAAATAATTATTATGATCTAAAATATGAATAAGTATTGCTAAAAATTTAATTGAAAATGAGTAGAAAAGAAAAGAAAAGAAAATGAAATAAAAGTCATATTAATGACATAAGCATGATGTAATTAAAATATTTTCACCCAACCAAATTTTGACACATCATTATAAACTACTTAAACATGAATAAAAGGAGATAAAAATTGAAAAAGTGGACAGTCATCTTCAATCTTTAGGCTGCAGAAACGTAGAGAGAGAGAGAGAGAGAGGAGAAAAAAAACTCCATGAAAGCTCTTGTTCAAGCTTGATTTTCCCTAAGCTCTCCACCCCAAAACCCTAAACTTCCTTCACAAAAAATTATCCCTAAACCTTGAGGAAGCATAAGGCAGCAGAAATTTGAGGAAATTTTGAAGTTGGGCAAGTCCAAGTTAGGTCAAAAGTGAGGTTAGTGCCAATTCCTTCTAGAAATTTTATGTATATCATATATGGAGTAGGAATTAAGTGTGAAAATTAAGTGAAATTAAACAAAAGTTGCATGATGAATTTTTACCATTTTTGGCAGCCATCAACTTATGAGAGTTTTCATGATCTTTTTTTTAGATTAAAAGAGTATAGAAGCTGTCCTTTGATATGAAATTAACACTTAGCACCTTATATTATAAGTTAATGGAAGAATAGAGGAATTGAGAATTTAGGATTTTGACCAAATTAAGGTTTCAATCCTATAATGGTGTAGGAACATTTTAATGGTAAATTAGTGACCATTTAGTTATTGGTAAACAAGAAATGAAGTGTGTTTAGTGACGGGATTTAGGTTTAGTGTGGCTACCCTAGGTGACCTGTAAAATTAGACATGAGTCCAGTAGGTTTGGGCAGCCATAACTTGAATTGTAGAGGTTCAATTGGACATGAAACTAGACACATAATGGCACAACTTTGGTGAAGAAACTATGCCCATAAGACCAAACCAAGTGGACCAAAAGCTAGCCCCAATCCGGGTGACCTGCAATCTGTTTCTGCAGAATGACCAAATGAACAGTGTTTGGTCATTTGGCCATAACTCAGTGTAGAATGGTCCAATTAACCTGAAATTTTACCTAAAACAAGACAAGATATAGACCAACAACTTTCATGAAGAAACGTACCCCAAATTATGACCAGAACCTATCCAACAAGGAAGTTGCAGTCACTGTTCACTGTACTGTAGATATGGTCAGTCTAGAAAAATTCCAATCCGGCCAGTTGTGGTTTTTAGACCATAACTTGAGCTACAAAACTCCAAATGGAGTGATTTGAAAAAAGAAATTCAACTAGACAAAATAAGGAACAACTTTCATGTTGATCATTTTGCCAAATTCCCACTACAAAAATGACTAATGGAACAGTAAAGATAAGGTATGAAAACTGAAAATTCTGCTTGTCGACACCATATTTTGGCCGATCCCCAGAATTAATAAACTCTGAAACCGACCCTCAGTACTAAATCTCTTTCTGCTAGATAACCACATTTCCAATCTCTCCTCACAAGGAATTGAATCAATGCTAAGTCCTCACATCAGTTACGACCTTACCGGTCTATTAAATCACTCACTGATCTCTCAAACCCATTGTCGAATCTCCTGACCAGACAATTATATTCCTGATCTCTGTTGACAAACGAAATGAACTGACACTGGATCCTTTCTTACCAGTTTTATTGCCGATCTCCCTTTCAAAAAGTTTAAGAATAATTAAAGGTTCCGTTCTGATTTGAGGATGATTCTGATCCTAAATGTTCAAGCCAAATTTCTAATTTTAATCAAGTTCCGTGTAGCGTTAGTTCTCTACTGATCTTATGCTCACTATGTCTTCCGATCTCTCACACTTAGGTTAATAATCACTTTCAAGATACTCAAACAATCAAGTGTTTAATAATTTAGAAATGTTCCGATCACAACCATTCATTAAACAAAAGAGGCATTCCATTTCATTTCATTTCAAAATTTGTACAAGTTATTCAGCTGGAGGATCACCCCCAGCCTGATTTACATTTTGTCCGTCTTCTCCCTCACCCTCAGCATCCTCCTCACTATCCTCACCCTCGCCTCCGGGAGCCAGATCGGCCATCCAAGAGAAGTCCTCCTCTGGGTAATGCTTCTGGAGCTCGGCCAAGAGATCCTTGTGAGCATTCACATAAGCACCGGCTATCCCTGTCACCATCTCTTCATCTTTAGCCTTAAGCTTCTCAGTAAGGTGAGCGACCTGAGTAGCTTCGTTGGCCCGGAGCGCCTGGACTTCTCCAAGAGCATAATCCCTTTCAGCCAGAACATGAGCCTGTTCGGCCAGTTTATCCTCATAGTACTTCATACGCCCCTCAATTTGAGATATGTAATCATGAGCGGATGAGAGTTGGGATCGGAGGGATGCCACTTCTTGACTCTTCTTCTCGACCTCCTTACCCAGTCGGTGAGCCTTTTCCCGGACTATGTGCTGGTTCACCAGGCACTCTACATTCAGACTCATGGATCGGGTCAGAATGTCGTCGAGATTGTCCGGAGACAATCGGTCCCGATCCTCCCGAAGGCAGATGGAAGACCCTAAGACTTTGGCAAAACCTGGGTTCTCCCGAACAGTCCGGTTCTTTTCCAGGGAAGTGATCAGCACTTGAGCGCCACGAGGAGGGGGCCACGCAGAAGGTTGAGAAGGACCCCCTTCTGTGCTTGGAGCAACTGGAGGAAGTGGAGGTGGCTCTTCTCGTCGAGGAGGAGATCGGACAGCTTCTGCGATCGGTGGTCCCGAAGGTCGAGGCGGGCCTCTTTGTATCTCCCCAAGTTCATGGCCGGGTGTCCAAGCGCCCAACGCTTCATCTCTTTTATCTTCCGGGAAATCTCTCTTTCTTTCTTTCGCTTCTTGGAACCCTCACCACCCGCCATACCTGCACAAAGAAGAGGTCAGTGAGATCGCTAAGGTCCTGAGATCTGAGATGTAGAAAGTACCAATGCCGAGGTAAGAGAGCGGAAGCTCGCGATCTTGGCCAGTGATCAGCTGTATAGTCCAATGATGCAGCTCGGCAGTCACCGCATCTAAACAGGAGAACTTATCGCTAGCCGCTTGATCTTTCAGTTCCATCACCACAGCTCCCTCTTTCCTATTCAGAGCGGGATGCTTTAATCAAGGGCCCTCGTGCCACCAGCTACGGGGAAGCCCTCAAAGCGATTCGATTTTTGCTCCTCGTAATGAAGAAGCGGTTCTTCCAATTCTTAAGGGAGGAGGGCAGATCGTAAAGAGCCCACAATGAGGCTTCGCTGAAAGAACCAAAGGCTCGCCGCCCTTAGGCGAGTTAGCTTGTGCAGTTCGGCGAACACCTTAGCCGTAGGACTGATTCCCTTAGCTCGGCACAGGCTAAGATCCGCCACGAGTTAGGGTGAATTTGGGCAATGCACACTCGGTGAAATTTTAAGATCTCTTTGAAGAAGTCGTCCAGAGGGAACCGAAGACCGGCCTTTAATTCTTCTTCGTAGACCATGATCATATCGTTTTCTTCGAAGGAGTGATCGGCACGAAGATCGCCGTGGCATTTAATTAGCTCGCATTTGAGTCGCCGAATGTTGTATTCTTGGCTGAACGACTGCAGATCGGTTTCTTGAAGGACCGATGGTAGCTCGTCCAGGGGGAGGTTCTCTCTCCCTTAAGAAGGCGCATGCCTTGATAATGTCGCTTGTCCCAGAGCTGGAACGGAGACCTTAGGAGGTTCAGGTCGCGCGCTTGGCCCGACTACCTCTACCTCATCGGACAACCATGAAAACTGAATAGAAGGAGGGCTCGTAGCTCTCTGACCTTCAGCACCGCTCATTTTCAAAGGAAATAAAGATTTTAAACTAAAAAGAAAGATCAAAGCCCTTACCGGAGTCTGATCGGTGTCGGAGGAACTTGAGAAAATGAGAGGATTTCAGGGTTGTTCACGAGAGACTAAAAATGACATAAGAGAGCGAATGGCTGGCCCCTCCTCTATTTATACTCATCCGAGCATTTAATGCTCACTCTGTCCTAGGCGGCGCATCGGTTAACGGGATTCGCCAGCTGTTTCTGACATTTCCCAAGAATATTCTAGATACCTCACAAAGAGATTGGCTAGGTAAGGATTGGCGGATTAAAAGGGATATTTTGAATTGCAGATCGGATAAGTGTCATTCAGGTAAAGAACCAGATCGGATAATCACATTAGAGATCGAAAAATAATCAATGCAATAATAATAAGATGATAATCGACAAAATAAAGTCTTTATTTTCAAATGATCGGATTACATCATTTGGGCGATCTCTAGGGATCGGATTACACTAAAATTGGATCACATCATTTCTGTGATCTCTAGAGATCGGATTACATTGAAAACAAAATACATCATTTGGGCGATCTCTAGGGACCAGAATGTCACATTGTGATCGATCCAAGGGTGTCACCGACTGTAACCGAGGCGCCGCTTTAACACCCAATGTGGATGGAAACCACTGTCGGAACACCCAAAGTGGTGAGAAGTCGAATAAACTTGGAAGAGCAACCGTCAAGGGTCGGCGGAACATCAGCAATTTTGTCACACCTTACCCCTCTGTAAGGCATAACATGATCCCGTAGAATACCTAATGAACTACCGAACTTCATCTACCGATAACTCATTAAGTACCCTACAAGGGATTTTAAAACAATTTTCTTATCTTTGACAAGTGGTGAGCATTTCTAATGAGTATTTAAAACATTTAGTTGAAATTAAAACTAATTAATATTTTTGGCCATTTTAGTTTTCCGCAAATTTGATAAAAATTTTGACAGAGTTTCCTCTGTATTTTGAGAAAACCGTTCTTCGAATACCTGTAAAAAGCACTTCTAAAAGATTTTCTCAACCACTACTTCGGTTTCACAATCAAACTCAATCAATTTATCAAAATTCACAAGTTCAATAATTCTCAAAATACTGTCAATCAATATCATTCATATTTCATTAAAAACAAAATAATTTATACATAACCTTACAAATTTATATCAAAAGAAACACAAACTAAACTTTATTACAAACTTCATACAAATTTGTGTACAAGCTGCTCAAGACCCATTTTTACATGTCCATACATTTATGTGCAATATATACATCAAAAGAAGTATTTACAGCTAGGGTATAAATTATACCCAAGGCTTCAAACCGATGACTTCACACACCTCAAGAAATTTTCACCACGCTTCCTCTAATCTCAGATCTGCGACAAAGAATAAAAGCTATCGCTGAGTACTAAGACTCAGTGGTGCACAACATACTAAAATAATCTTTATGCAAAACTTAAAGCACATTCATTCAAAAATTTGATTAAACATGAAAATTAAATACAATCATGCATTGTAAGATTTTACATGTAAACCAAGTTTATTTCAAAGTATCAAAACACATTTCATAAAACCCACGCTTAAATCATGCCATTCAAACAAATAGAATCTCAATAGCCAGAGGCTAAAGAGAAATCACATCACAAGGCTAGCTAGCTCAAATATATGGATATCCATTCACATCCTCTTCTACTGGCACACCTCAACACTTCTCCAGAGAAGGAATCAAAATTCGAAACTAATTACCCCCACTAGTCGTGCTAGTGAGGTGTTCAAATATGTGGTCATGACACTGTGGTTTCAAAACTTATCTTAACAATTTGCTAAACATTTTCTTTTCAAATATACATAATAACTTTCAACAATTTAGATCAACATCATAAGAATGTCATAATCCAATATTTCACATTATTTAAAACGATATGCAAAAGATGATTATAAAAGTATATGTTGTGCACAAACCTCAAACGAGTCGTCCTTTAGCCTCGACTCGGTTCCTCGGGTTCCTTCCCGATATTCTTTTCAACTGAAACACACAATTTCACAATGTTTCAGTACTAGAACTTAAAATAAATCCAAAATAAACTTAACTTCACATTTAGCTAGCTCTAACATGTTAAATTCGACGTTCTCGAAATTTTGTGTTTCGGGTTACTATTCACTGTACTATTCAAGTCAAATTATTGACTTTCTAAGGCTTAATGGGTATGGGAACTCCAACTTCACCCACATACCACATTTTGGTCACCAAACTTGTTGGTTTTGGTCATTTGTTTAAAGCTTAGGTCATTTTGGCAAAATTGCCAATTTTCGGTTTTGGTTTTCCGAAGTTGCACTATTCCATTGGTCGATCTACTGTTGGAATTTGACAAAACTTCCTTCATAGAAAATGTTCCTTATTGTCTTAAGTGTATTCTCATTTTTGGATCACCTCAATCGGAGTTTTGTAGCTCAAGTTATGGCCAAAATAAGTTTACTGTTCACGTGCACTGTTCATACTGCAATTTAGGTGCTGGCAGATTTTTGGTCCAACTTTGGTCAATTGTTTGATCAAGTTAAGTTCATAATTCGGTCTCACTTTCTTCATATGAAATGTTGTACTATGTCTTAGGTTTCCATCGATTCAAGAATCGCCTAAATCCGAGTTTTCTGGAGAGAGTTATAGCCCTCCAAACATTGCTGCTCAATGAAAATTCTGCAGAATTTCAGTACAGTAATTTTAACTTTGCTCAATGATTTGAATGAGTTAATGGCCTAATTTGGGTTGGTGTTCTTCATGAAAGTTTTAGGTCTATATCATATCTAATTGCTGGCAAAATTTCAGGTCAATTTGACCTACCTAGCTCAGTTATGACCAAATGAACAGTTACTGTTCATTTGGTCAGTTTTGTGCAGTGGCAGCCTGCAATCAACTCACTTTGGTCAATTGTTTCACCAAGTTTTGGTCAGTTTTTGGCCATGGTTCCTTAATGAAAATTGTGCTCTTTTATGTCTATTTTCATCTCCAATTGGTGGCATATCAATTGGGCTTGTAAAATTTGAGTTTTGGTCCTTCAGTGGGTTTGGTCATGCTGCCAGCAGCATGACCATTAACCTCCGAATTTAGTTTTCATTCCTATCATTCCCACACAACTTATTTGGTCATAATTGACCATTATTTCATTTCACAATAGGTTAAACATGCCATTTATGCATTTCTCCAAATTTTGGTCCATAAACCCTAGCATTGAAACCTTAATCTCACTAACTCTTGCATTTAACTACTTCTAATAATTTTAATGTTAATCATTTCACTAAGTAAAGCTTCTAAACTCACTCAATTGCATCATATTCATGCAAACCACACTCCTCTCAAGCTGCCCAAAATTTCAATTTAATTCTTTCCCCATATTTGTTTCATTTAAATCAAGTTATTAGCTCACTTAATTACCTAAACATGCATTTGAATGGAAAAGTAACAATTTAACATACTAACCTTTTGTTAAAGCTTCAAAACCCTATCTTTAATTCTTCTTTCTTCTTGTAATCTCCTTCTTAAGTTGCAATAACAAGCTCTAGGGTGGTTTTTAAGAGAGTTATTTGGATTAAGTGAAGAAAATTAAGCTTAAATGTAAGCTTAAATGGAGGACCATTCATGGAGGAATTTGGGAGGAAAGTGGGGTGGCAAGGAAGAAGAAAATCCTAATTTTTTTCCTTTGGTTTCCTTTACACGTTTTTTTTTTTTTTTTTGGCTTATGGAAGACCCCTAATTCCCAAATTAAATAATTCAATTTATTACTTTAGTTATGACATCATGCATGATGTCATAACTTTTGACTTTTTCATTTTCATCTCTTTTTCTCTTTTTTTTTTTTTTTTTTCTATTAGTTCTTTAATTTAATTCTCGATTCCGAAATTTTCTTTTCTCCGATTTTATTTGACAGTTAGGTCAGGAGTCAGCTCTCGGGGTCAATTGACCAAATTGCAAATAGAATTTTAATACAGGTTTGCAAATAATCCAATATTTCTTCCGGCTCCCTGACCTAATTATTTGACTGACTTAACAGTTCTTTTTCATGATTTTCTCTTTTCCACTGTGTTCATAAGGGTCCTAAGGACCGCAGCGTCACTTTTTACGGTTCAAAATTTGAGTTTAAAATGACTTCGCAGTCGTTCCCGAGGAGGTCACTCATCGCTGTGACTCTCGGCTCGTTTAACCTCTTATGTTTTGTTTTTCTTATTTATAGTTAACTAATTAAACATTACTAATTATTTGTGTTTATGGCTTCTCAAGTTGTCTTAAGTGTGGCCCTAATCCCATTAATTGTCCGGACCGACACCGGTCTCCGGAACAGTGAAATATACCAGGCTATATAACGGGGGTGTTACAATTCTCCCCTCTTAAATAAATTTCGTCTCAAATTTTACAGTATCAATCTACGAACAGTGTGGGTGTTGTCTCCTCATGTCCTCCTCTCGTTCCCAAGTAGCTTCTTGGCCGAATGATGGTTCCACAAAGACTTTTACCAACGGTATCCGCTTATTCCGTGTCGCTTCACCTCATAAGCCGAGAATCTTTATGGGTTCTTCTTCATATGTGAGGTCCGATTCACTTCTATTTCTTCTCTTGGTAGTACATGAGATGGGTCGATCGATACCTCCTCAACATAGACACATGGAAGACATTATGTATCTTTTCCAACTCGAGGTAGTGCCAACCGATATGCCAAAGGACCCACTCTTTCCGTAACCTCATATGGCCCAATGAAACGAGGACTCGCTTCCCCTTTCTGCCGAATCTCATAATTCTCTTCCAAGGAGAAACTTTGAGGAAAACTTTCTCACCTTTGCATACTCAATATCCCTTCTTTTTAAATCAATATAGGACTTCGACGGTCCGATGCGGTCTTAAGTCGATCTCGGATCACCTTGATTTTCTCTTGATTTGTTGAACAATTTGGGTCCAATCATCTTTCTTTCACCCACGTCATCCCAACACAACGGGTTCTACATTTTCTCGCCATACAAAGCTTCATATGGAGGCATCCCAATGCTTGATTGGTAGCCGTTGTTGTAAGCAAACTCAATCAAAGGCAAGTGTGTATCCCAACTACCCTCAAACTCAATAACACAAGCCCGTAGCATATGCTCCAAGATCCAATTACCCTCTCAGTTGGCCATGCATGCGTGGGTGGAATGTCTTGAAGTTCAATCTAGTTCCTAGGGCTCTCTGAAGACTACCCCAGAATCTAGAAGTGAACCTAGGATCTCTGTCTGATACAATAGATACTGGCACTCCATGCAATCTCACAATCTCATCGATGTACAACCTGGCCAATCTGTCCAAATTGTAGTCCATCCGAACTGGCAGAAAATGAGCAGATTTAGTCAGTCTGTCAACAATGACCCAAACTGCATCATGACTCTTTTGTGTCCTCGGAAGTCCCATCACAAAATCCATCGTTATTCTCTCCCATTTCCACTCTGGTACTGGTAGTGGATGTAACAACCCAGCGGGTACTTGATGCTCTGCCTTCACTTGCTGACAAGTTAGGCATTTGGATACAAACTCTGCCACATCTCTCTTCATACCCATCCACCAGTAATGCTCCTTTAGCCCTCTATACATTTTTGTACCACCAGGGTGCATGGCAAAAGGAGACTCATGTGCTTCCTTTAAAATGATCCTCCTCAATTCAACATCATTAGGAACACACATTCTGCCCTGGTGTAGCAATAGACCATCATCTCTGAGTGAGAATTCTGGTTTCTTGCCCTGCTGGGCTTCTTCCATCAGCTTCTGATACTTCTGATCATTCTGAGCAGCCATTCTAATCTGATCAATCAACACTGGCTGTACATGCCATGCAACTGCTGTCTGCCCCTCATCATTAATCTCTAAGCTGGCATGCAATGATCTTAACTCATGTACCAAAGACAAAGGAGTAACCCGTAGACTTGCCATAGTCTTGCGACTTAAGGCATCAGCCACAACATTAGCTTTCCCTGGCTGATAGTCTATCAGACAATCATAGTCTTTTATCAACTCTAACCATCTCCTCTGTCTCAAATTCAGCTCTTTCTGGGTGCCCAAATACTTCAAACTCTTATGATCTGTGTAGATGTAACATTTCTCCCCATACAAATAATGTCTCCAGATCTTAAGAGCAAACACAATGGCTGCAAGCTCCAAATCATGTGTCGGATAATTCCTCTCATGCGGTTTTAGCTGGCGTGATGCATAGGCAATGACATTTCGATCTTGCATCAACACACAACCTAACCCGTTGTGAGAAGCATCGCTGTAAACTGTATATTCTTTACCCGGTGTGGGTAAAGTTAGGACTGGAGCTTCAGTCAAACATCTCTTCAATTCATCAAAACTCTGCTGGCATTTATCCGTCCACTGAAATTTTACATCTTTTCTAAGCAGCTTGGTCAATGGAGATGCCAACATGGAGAATCCCTTCACAAATCTACGGTAGTATCGGCTAAACCAGAAAACTACGAATCTACGTGACATTTCGGGTGGCCTCCAATTGGGACGACTTCAATCTTACTTGGATCTACCTTAATGCCCTCTTACGATACTACATGCCCCAAAAAGATATTTCTTTCAGCCAAAATTCACACTTCGACAATTTGGCATATAGTCATTTCTCCCTCAAAGTCTGCAGATAACCGCAGATGTCTATCATGCTCTTCGCATTCCTCGAATATACCAATATATCATCTATGAATACCACCACAACCGGTGAGGTATGGTCTGAAAATAGTGTTCATCGGATCCATAAAAGCAAATGAGCATTAGTTAACCGAATGGCATGACCAAGAACTCATAATGGCCATAGCGGGTTACAAGGCGCTTTAGAAATACTTTGCTCTTGTACTTTCGGTGATAATAACTGATCTCGTGTCAATTTTGGAGAACAATTGCACCCCTCAACTGATCAAACAAGTCATCAATGCGGTGTAATGGATATCTATTCTTTATTGTCACATTATTCAACAGCCGATAATCAATACACAAGCGGAGAGTGCAATCTTTCTTCTTTACAAACAACACTGGCGCTCCCAAAGGTGACACACTAGGGCGGATAAAGCCCTAGTCAAGCAATTCTTGCAAATGCACTTTCAACACTTTCAATTCGGGGTGCCATTCTATATGGCGTTATAGAGATTGGATCCACACCAGGCATAACATCAATTTCAAACTGCACCTCTCTTTCTGGAGGTAATCCTGGCAATTCTTCAGGAAATACATCCGGAAAGTCACATACCGTAGGGATGTCCCTTAGTGCTGGACTCCCCACCTGGGTGTCTATCACATGTGCCAAGTATGCTTCACACCCCTTTTTAATCATCCTTCTGGCTAGTGCAGCCGAAATGATGTTTGATGGCAGTAAATGCCTCTCCCCGTGTATTACCACATCACCGTACAAAGGGAGACCAAAAGTGACTGTCTTGATCGCCATACCAATCATGGCATGATGCCCGCTAACCAATCCATGCCCAAGATGATATCATACTCTCTGAAGGGCATTTCAATTAAGTCCGACAGAAAATATGTCCTTGGATCACCAAAGGACGCTTCTCTATATATTCTGTTGACCCGGACCTCTTGTCCTAATGGACTAGTTACTAGCACTTCAAAACCCATTTGCACACATGGAACAGCAAGTGAACTGACTATGCTAGCACTAACATATGAATGGGTTGAACCCGGATCAAACAACACAAATACATTTTGACCAGAGATAGAGAATATACCTTCTACCACATCTAAGTCTCGGCCTCTTCTCGTTGTCTCATCGTAGACTCGGCCGACGCACTTCCTTGTGCATCGACCAATCGTGCCTCGATCGCTCAAGGGCGGTGCTCTACCTCTGCCTCTTCCTCTGCTAACAGCATCGTGGAACCTCTAGGAGCAGGACTCAATAGATCCTCAAGAGTAGGAGCCGGACCATATCTCGAGCACTAGTACAATCTTTAGCTATATGGCCCTTGCCTCCACAGCTTAAAGCAGTGCTCCAGTGGCCCAATAACATTCCCCATGAATCTTGCCACAAGTCTCACAGGCGGGCAGAATGTGAACCCTCGCTGATCACGACTGCACCTAGGGGTCTCGACTGTAAAATCTGCCTCGCCACCTGCCACCTCGACCCTGGGTCCACTAAACTTCTTTTTCTTTCCTGAGGTAGCACGTAACTCGCTCAACCGATTTTTCCCCTTGTCTTTTCTAATTTCTCGACTTTTTCCTTCATCAAGTTGCTTCGCTTCAACTCTTTCCAGTTCAAGTGCTTGGGACATAAGTTACGAGAAGTTCTCGTGTCGAAATCCTATAACTTGCATCCGTATGCCGGGCTTCAAACCCGTCTCAAATCTCTTGCATCTTGCTTTATCGGTAGTAAGGAGACTCTCCGCATAGTGACTCAAAGTGGAGAACTCCCTCTCATACTCGCCACCGATCTATTCCCTTGTTTTAGACTCAAAACTCTTGCAATTTCGATCAACATATGCATCCGATGTATTTCGTCGAACTCTCTGATAAAGTCATCCTGTGTTAGCACCGTGGTTCAGCCAAGCCGTGGGGATGGTCTTCCACTACCATATGCATCCTTGCAGAGAGACACGTAATACTCAAACTTTAATTCATCTTGGCAATGCGACTTCTTAAATACTCTGTCCATTCTTTCAAGCCATTGCTCGCCTCAAGTGGGTCTATCAGACCCTTAAATTCTGCAGCCCCATACTTCAATAATTTATCATATTGTCTGGCTGGAGGCAGTGGTTGTGCCACAGGTGGTTGGGGTGGAGCTTGAGCAGGCATACCCCCAGCCATTTGTTGAAACATTGCCGCTATCTGCTGTGCGAACTGTGCAGGAATTTGCGGCATTTGTGGGGCTGGTGCTGCTGACCCACTGACATTCGGTAAAGCTGGGGCTTCCCCTTGTGCCTCAGCTTCAACAGACTGCTCAACTGAGCGATCCCCTTCTTCCATTTCAAGCTGAAGTTAGGGTATCTCCTGAACAAGTAACACAAGGAGATTCCCTCCGTTAGTTCATATTCATGATGTAATGCAATCGTATGTAACAAATATGGACATTGAGCTTTGTACTTAACAAAGAAAAGACACAAATTCACAAGCTAAAACATATTTCAAAAATTTTGCTCGATACCACTAAAACATGTCACACCTTACCCCTCTGTAAGGCCTAACATTATCCCCTAGAATACCTAATGAACTACCGAACTTCACCTACCGATAACTCATTAAGTACCCTACAAGGGATTTTAAAACAATTTTCTTATCTTTGACAAGTGGTGAGCATTTCTAATGAGTATTTAAAACATTTAGTTGAAATTAAAACTAATTAATATTTTTGGCCATTTTAGTTTTCCGCAAATTTGATAAAAATTTTGACAGAGTTTCTCCGTATTTTGAGAAAACCGTTCTTGAATACTGTAAAAAGCACTTCTAAAAGATTTTCTCAACCACTACTTGGTTTCACAATCAAACTCAATCAATTTATCAAAATTCACAAGTTCAATAATTCTCAAAATATCACAATCAATATCACTCATATTTCATTAAAAACAAAATAATTTATACATAACCTTACAAATTTATATCAAAAGAAACACAAACTAAACTTTATTACAAACTTCATACAAATTTGTGTACAAGCTGCTCAAGACCCATTTTTACATGTCCATACATTTATGTGCAATATATACATCAAAAGAAGTATTTACTGATTAGGGTATAAATTATACCCAAGGCTTCAAACCGATGACTTCACACACCTCAAGCCTCGACACTGCTTCCTCTAATCTCAGATTCTGACAAGAATAAAGCTATCACGAGTACTAAGACTCGATGGTGCACAACATACTAAAATAATCTTTATGCAAAACTTAAAGCACATTCATTCAAAATTTGATTAAACATGAAAATTAAATACAATCATGCATTGTAAGATTTTACATGTAAACCAAGTTTATTTCAAAGTATCAAAACACATTTCATAAAACCCACGCTTAAATCATGCCATTCGAAACAAATAGAATCTCAATAGCCAGAGGCTAAAGAGAAATCACATCACAAGGCTAGCTAGCTCAAATATATGGATATCCATTCACATCCTCTTCTACTGGCACACCTCAACACTTCTCCAGAGAAGGAATCAAAATTGAAACTAATTACCCCCACTAGTCGTGCTAGTGAGGTGTTCAAATATGTGGTCATGACACGTGGTTTCAAAACTTATCTTAACAATTTGCTAAACATTTTCTTTTCAAATATACATAATAACTTTCAACAATTTAGATCAACATCATAAGAATGTCATAATCCAATATTTCACATTATTTAAAACGATATGCAAAAGATGATTATAAAAGTATATGTTGTGCACAAACCTCAAACGAGTCGTCCTTTAGCCTCGACTCGGTTCCTCGGGTTCCTTCCCGATATTCTTTTCAACTGAAACATACAATTTTACAATGTTTCAGTACTAGAACTTAAAATAAATCCAAAATAAACTTAACTTCACATTTAGCTAGCTCTAACGTGTTAAATTCGACGTTCTCGAAATTTTGTGTTTCGGTTTACTATTCACTGCACTATTCAAGTCAAATTATTGACTTTCTAAGGCTTAATGGGTATGGGAACTCCAACTTCACCCACATACCACATTTTGGTCACCAAACTTGTTGGTTTTGGTCATTTGTTTAAAGCTTAGGTCATTTTGGCAAAATTGCCAATTTTCGGTTTTGGTTTTCCGAAGTTGCACTATTCCATTGGTCGATCTACTGTTGGAATTTGACAAAACTTCCTTCATAGAAAATGTTCCTTATTGTCTTAAGTGTATTCTCATTTTTGGATCACCTCAATCGGAGTTTTGTAGCTCAAGTTATGGCCAAAATAAGTTTACTGTTCACGTGCACTGTTCATACTGCAATTTAGGTGCTGGCAGATTTTTGGTCCAACTTTGGTCAATTGTTTGATCAAGTTAAGTTCATAATTCGGTCTCACTTTCTTCATATGAAATGTTGTACTATGTCTTAGGTTTCCATCGATTCAAGAATCGCCTAAATCCGAGTTTTCTGGAGAGAGTTATAGCCCTCAAAACATTGATGCTCAATGAAAATTCTGCAGAATTTCAGTACAGTAATTTTAACTTTGCTCAATGATTTGAATGAGTTAATGGCCTAATTTGGGTTGGTGTTCTTCATGAAAGTTTTAGGTCTATATCATATCTAATTGCTGGCAAAATTTCAGGTCAATTTGACCTACCTAGCTCGAGTTATGACCAAATGAACAGTTACTGTTCATTTGGTCAGTTTTGTGCAGTGGCAGCCTGCAATCAACTCACTTTGGTCAATTGTTTCACCAAGTTTTGGTCAGTTTTGGCCATGGTTCCTTAATGAAAATTGTGCTCTTTTATGTCTATTTTCATCTCCAATTGGTGGCATATCAATTGGGCTTGTAAAATTTGAGTTTTGGTCCTTCAGTGGTTTGGTCATGCTGCCAGCAGCATGACCATTAACCTCCGAATTTAGTTTTCATTCCTATCATTCCCACACAACTTATTTGGTCATAATTGACCATTATTTCATTTCACAATAGGTTAAACATGCCATTTATGCATTTCTCCAAATTTTGGTCCATAAACCCTAGCATTGAAACCTTAATCTCACTAACTCTTGCATTTAACTACTTCTAATAATTTTAATGTTAATCATTTCACTAAGTAAAGCTTCTAAACTCACTCAATTGCATCATATTCATGCAAACCACACTCCTCTCAAGCTGCCCAAAATTTCAATTTAATTCTTTCCCCATATTTGTTTCATTTAAATCAAGTTATTAGCTCACTTAATTACCTAAACATGCATTTGAATGGAAAAGTAACAATTTAACATACTAACCTTTGTTAAAGCTTCAAAACCCTATCTTTAATTCTTCTTTCTTCTTGTAATCTCCTTCTTAAGTTGCAATAACAAGCTCTAGGGTGGTTTTTAAGAGAGTTATTTGGATTAAGTGAAGAAAATTAAGCTTAAATGTAAGCTTAAATGGAGGACCATTCATGGAGGAATTTGGGAGGAAAGTGGGGTGGCAAGGAAGAAGAAAATCCTAATTTTTTTCCTTTGGTTTCCTTTACACGTTTTTTTTTTTTTTTGGCTTATGGAAGACCCCTAATTCCCAAATTAAATAATTCAATTTATTACTTTAGTTATGACATCATGCATGATGTCATAACTTTTGACTTTTTCATTTTCATCTCTTTTTCTCTTTTTTTTTTTTTCTATTAGTTCTTTAATTTAATTATCGATTCCGAAATTTTCTTTTCTCCGATTTTATTTGTGATTAGGTCGAGTCACTCGGGTCAATTGACCAAATTGCCCTCGCCTGCTCATCCGGTTTGCAAATAATCCAATATTTCTTCCGCCTCGACCTAATTATTTGACCGACTTAACAGCTTCTTTTTCATGATTTTCTTGTCCACTGTGTTCATAAGGGTCCTAAGGACCGCAGCGTCACTTTTTACGGTTCAAAATTTGAGTTTAAAACGACTTCGCAGTCGTTCCCGAGGAGGTCACTCATCGCTGTGACTCTCGGCTCGTTTAACCTCTTATGTTTTGTTTTTCTTATTTATAGTTAACTAATTAAACATTACTAATTATTTGTGTTTATGGCTTCTCAAGTTGTCTTAAGTGTGGCCCTAATCCCATTAATTGTCCGGACCTACACCGGTCTCCGGAACAGTGAAATATACCAGGCTATATAACGGGGGTGTTACAAATTTGCTCGGTCAAAATCGGTTCGCCGATTATGCCAGTTGAACGACTCGAGATCGACACAATCGAGGTCCGCAATCCAGATCGATTAATTGATTTAGTTCTCTCACCATCATCAGATAAGGTCATCACGATTATTCGATCACCAGGGTCATGAGTTTTCAGTCGGGGAATAAAAAGGTCCATCGAAAAAGATCAAAAACCACAATCCTGCCGGAACAACGGCCGGAATGACTGCTGGAATAACTAGAATAGGAAAGTAAAGAAGAAAAGAGGAAAATCAAATGGAGAAAGTTTTGGGTCAGGGGGTATATATAGGGGGAAATCAAGCATTTGTTGCTTAGCAGAAAACAAAGCGGACACTTCGGGAATCAAGACGAATTAATGCTTTGACCGGACTAGGCCTAGTTAAGGGAAGTATTGGAATAACAGAGATCGAAAGAGGGAAGATCGGCATGAAATATCGGAGAAGGACCATGTTAAGAAGATCGGAAAGGAAGAGAGAACAGAAAACGAAAGGGCGCCTACTGCCGTCACCATAATCAGAGCCGAGGTAGTTAAAGCATTGCCAGGTAAAATCTCAACCGCACACCCCAGAATCGCCCACATTTCTGACATGCGCTGTACATCCTAATCTCCACCGTTGATCCAACTTGTAAGGACGAGCTCAGAGCCCTTGGATCAAAGGAAGAAAACGACAAAACCAGCGCCTTTCACTCCTAGCCCTCGAATCCCCCCGGACAAGAGAATTTGGGACCGTCAGATTAGAAGAAGAAAATGACAAATATTCTAAAGAGGATCTCAGCCGTCCGTTCTGATCCTCTTTAATTCCTGAGCCTCAGATCATGTCCTTCGAAATCCTGACCCTCCATCTCCCTCAAAATAGATCCTGACCCTTCATTGGGAGCACCCGGTTCCTATAAATACCTTCATGAAAACTGTTCAGAGGACGAAAAAAAAGATAGAAAAAAGGCAGTGACCATAGTGGAAGAACTCTGAAACTTAATTCAGTTCGTTACTCTGCTATTTTAGCTTTCATAAGAAAAACTTTGGAAACCAATTTTCTTAAGTGTTTTCTTGCAAAGGGATTTTTGAATACTGAAATTCTTCATTTTCAGTCCGTTCATTATCCTGTGACACTCTCACCTTTTGTTTTTGTTATCTTCTATTTCCATTCATATTGTCCAAGTTCAACTCCATTCAAGATTGGTTATTTTGACCTGTTTACATTTTAACAAAGAATCCTTCATTTCGAGGCGAACCTTAGTCCTCCAAATTATCAACTCGCAAATTCTGTTACATTCTGTGATTCCATAGTTAGTTTAGTAGATTCGACTCCCTACTGGTGAGTGCTATATCGTTATTTTATCAAATGTTCTTCTTTATTCACGTATTTCATTTATTCTTTTTCTATTTGTAATTTTCACCAAGTTTATACTATATTTTAAACACGGAGGCAGTCGTTCTTGAGTTTACTTCTTTGTTAATCAGTCTATTCTTTGGTTAATCTTCATTACTTCTTAGCACAGGAGTTCTGGTCCCGAATAGCATAGAAGTAACTAAACAAAATGTAGGTAACGGCAACTTAAAGGTCCTTTTATAATGATAAAAGGTCTAAATAATAAGACAGGGAAATGGTGAAGCCAAATCACGAGGAAAATTCAATAGGTCACTAGGCAAGATGTCATAAGACAAAATGAAACCAAACCTTGGATAACTAAATAGAATAGATCGGGCATTAATAAGTATTGGTAAGGCGACCACATGGGAGGTCGGTACATTCAGTCTAGTATCCCCCGTCTAGTCACAAGGTATCAATTAGCTAAAAGAAGCCTTATCCCCAGCACCTTTGAATGCCAGAATCCTTAGCTTTAAGACATGTAGCTGAAATTAAGATTCGGGAGATCGGAAAAGTCCCTTTCAGGCCCTTGTTAATTTAAAAGAGATCAGAGGAGAGTTCTTATCCGATTCTCAACTTAAAATTCTGATAGACATTTAAAAGAGATCGGAGGAGAGTTCTTATCCGATTCTCAGCTCAAAATTTTTAATAAGTACTTAAAAGTGATCGGAGGAGAGTTCTTATTCGTTTCTCGATCTGAAATTTCCATAAACATTTAAAAGGAGATTGGAGGAGAGTTCTTATCCGATCTTCGAGCTAAAATTTTAATAAATACTTAAAGGAGATTGGAGGAGGGTTCTTATCCGATCTCCAATCAGAATTTTAATAAATATTTAAAAGAGATCGGAGGAGAGTTCTTATCCGATTCTCATACCAAATTTTAACCTGTGCGTAAAAATAATCCCGAAACCCAAAATGATATGCGACGTCAATTCACTGAGGTTCTCTCATTTACTTATGTATCTGGGTAATCCAAATTTAGTGAAAAATCAAATATTCCTTTGGTCAAAAGGATTAACATTCCCATTCAAGCCCTCCTAACTAATGCAAAGTTAAATCTACTTACCCTTATTAAGGGACGAGGTGGGGTGCCTAACACCTTCCCCACCCGTTTACGGACCCCGAACTTAGAATCTCTGTTTTGAAGTGGTTTTATCGCAATTTGTCTTCACAAATGGTTTTCTTTAATTTCCTTCAAAACTAAGGTGGCGACTCCTCATTCTTTTCCACTTCGGTGAGGGTTCGTTCAGGCGACCGCAAAATCTCTTGCGACAGCTTGGCGACTCCACTGGGGATATCTTGAGATTTAACCCCGGTCTAGAGGTCCAAAAGTAGATTTAATTTTTCAATCAAATTATAGTTAGGTGGGCTCACCCGGCAATATTTTATGCGTTAATTTTTGTCTATTCCTACTAACTGTTCCGCTTGTTTTGCTTGTTTTATTCCCTACAGTGCCCTCCGTTTCGAAAAAAAGGAAAAAGGAAAAATGGGAAGAATAAAATCCCCTTGAAATGGGAAGAGGTAAAGGTGTCCCTGCACACACTGAACACTCACACGATGTCCTCACACACTTCGGCCCTATACCCGGGCTTTCTTACCCTTCTAAGAAAGTAGGAGGGGGTCATGTAGCGGTACCCGTGGGTTTTACCCCGTTAGTATCCGTGAAGGCTTCTGCTCAAATTGAAACTCGTTCTACCCACTGTGATACTCATGGAATTTTCCCGATAATATCATGGTTATAGAATTGGGCTCTACTGTTACAGTAGGGGCAATTTGGGAACCTGTGGCTTTTAGAAAATTAGACCTTGAGCTAAACTATCACAATAGCTGAAAGCTGTAGTAAGCTATCTTATAAGATAGAACTATCCAATTAGGTAACACTCATGCGGTATCAGGAATCTCCCTTTGTTAGGACAAAAGGGACATACTTACTCTTACCCTATTCTGTTTATTTTACTTTGTTTTTACTTTTAAGGGTAATCTTGAATCATATTGTTAAGAAAACCTGCACATTTTCCTACTTTGATAAATGTGTAGGCACCACTCTGCCAACAATATAATACAAGATTACCTGAATTTATCCTGCTAACGAGTTTTTTCGCAGGCATCACCAAACCAACAATCTGTAAAAAGGATAGGCATCATCTTTATCATGGCATCCTTGAGTCAGTCGGCAGAAGAAGTTCAGAATGCTAAACTTTGGTCCAAATCAACTCATACCCCAGTACCCCCTGCAAAATGATGTTTCCAAGGCACATGCTAGCTTACTACCTTCATGGGATCTGAATAAAATCGAGGTCAGAATGAACAGCCTCAAGGGTCTGTCTAATGGTTGGAGGTCGCTTCCTGATCAGGTCAAGGCGCGATTTGAAAAGAAGTACAGGAAGATTGCAACCCTTATGCGAGTCAAGGTCCAAATCCCGGCATTAAAGGCCATGATGTCAGTTTGGAGTCCTAAGTACGGTGTATTCTCTTTCAATGACATTGATACAGTTCCCACTATGGAAGAATGTCAGGCATTACTAGAGATTCCTTATTCAACACAGAATCGGATCTACCTACACCTTGAGCATAGGCAGACCTGGAAACGATTAACACATTTGTTGGGTATTCCTTCGGAGGAGGCAAAGTCAAAAGAAACTGTTAAAGGGAACACGCATGGATGGTACTGGACCTACCTCTAGAAGCGGTTAGATCAATACCTCCAAGAGAAACGGTGGGATCAAGCTTCAGTAGCACTCGCATTAGGAATCTATGGCCTGATTTTGTTCTCGGGCCCATTAGGAATCATAACCTGCAGCACGGTGGAAGTATTCTGGGCAGTAGAAAGGTAGGAGGTCAATCCGATACCGGCAATTCTTGCGGAGACTTTATTAACCCTTACCTACTGCAGACAACAGGGCAAAGGGTCCATTAAGTGTTGTTCTCAATTGTTATATCTCTGGATTATCAGTCACATATGTCCTGTGGAGACAAAGGGATTGACTTGGTACCTTGACCAGCCTCCCATCGAGAAGATGACCCGGTTAGTGATAAGTCCGAAGAATGAACAGCAGTGGCGGGAACAGATTTTGAGTTTCAATAGCCATGATTATTGTTGGAGGAAGCTGTGGGCGTCAGGCCAATCCGTTTTGATCAACACGGGAGGTAATCAGTCGGTGTCCCTAATCGGAGTAACCGGATACACAAGTTACACTCCGGCATTGGTAATGAGGTAGTTTGGCTCAACACAGTCCAGAATCGATATTGAAGAATACCACCAAGGTCATTTCTACCATGAGCTCAAGGAAGAGGAAGGGTTGAAAATGGCTCGCAGATCCTAGGAAAACATCTCTCTAATGGAAAGGTCGCCTAAAGGTCCAAGTGCCACACGCGATTATCTTGAATAGAGGGCTGACAGGGACAGAGAACACTCAACTGTAGAATTCGAAGATAGCGACCCTCGCCGGAACGTCCTATTAGAAGAAGCTGATAACCGTCTGGCTAACTCACTACAAAAGGTAAATACTGAGAACTCACAACTGCAAGAACAAACAAAACAGTTGGAAGACCAACGGCAGGGCCTTAAAAGAAAGGTGAGAAGACTCAGGGAAGAGGCAAGGGCTGAAAAGATGGGGTTCGAAGAGCAAAAGGTATGGTGGGAAAAGGAAAAAGACTCTCTCCAAGCCGAGGTAAAAGAAGTGGAAGTGCAGAATAGTAAGCTTCAGGAAAAAATGAAATACCAAGAAATACTCGTTGAAGAGTATAAACAAGAAAACAAAAAGAAGAAGCTCGAATTAAAGGAATAAGCACTACTCATCAATGATATTCTAAAAGAGTGTGCTAAGGAAAGGAAAGAGAAGGAAAAACAAGCTGCTCTCTATCAAGAGCTGAAAGAGAACGTTGACCAGCTGGAGAGAACGATAGCACAAGGAAAACAAGAGCTATTACCTGTATCCGAGTATGCTCTGAAAGCATTCAACCCTGCCAAACAAGAAGAAAGGATATATGAGTATCTCAGAAAATGCCATCTTATTATAAAGAACCTCCCAGAGCCTAGGCCGATGTAAAGAATACGATGTACGAATTATTCAGTTAATGAAATGATTTTTTGACCATTGTTTAGCAAATTTGTGAATGAATACTATGACTCCCGTAGGAACTTCCTCGCTAGGGTTATGTGAAAAATTGAGTGCGCTATATGGACAGGTATCATAAATACGCATTCAATCCAGTCATTCACAGTCAGACTATCGAACGATGCCATGATAAAGTTAATGTAATCATCCTTTCGCAGATTTCATTCTGGCTCCCAAACGCCACTGTATCCTTCTCCGGACCAGGACTTTTAGTTCTTTTTACAAAATTTGAAATTCATTAAAAACCTTTTTTTTTCTCCCTACAGGAAATCAACATTGCTTCAAACAAGGCAAGTCTGACCAAGCACACGGTTCAACCCAAGAAAGTGTACTTAACAAGATCCCGGACAAAGAAGATAATGGAAAACCAGGAACAAGTACAGAACCTACAAGGGCAAGTGTCTGAACTTAAAGACTAGGTCTCAGAACTTATGAGGTTAATGAGGGAAATGTCCCAAAATAAACATGCTTCAGAACCAAACTTACCATTACCTCCACCACCACCTACAACAAATGATCCGCACCAAGCTTCAACTTCTTTTACCTTTCAGTCACCTATTCCGAACCCGACAATCACTGTCAATCCGGCTACCATGAATAATGACCTACCTTACTCTTATTACCCAACCGTTTCAAACACCGATCCATACCCTTCAATTATAATCCCTCCAGTTCACTCCACCCTTCATCTCCCAGCTGGGGGAGCATATCATGTAGTGGGAGGGGAAAATAAGATGAAAGAAAACGAGAAACTATCTGCTCTAGAAGAGAGACTAAGAGCAATAGAGGGGCTGAACATGTATGGTTCGGTCGACGTGGCATCACTAAGATTGGTTCCCGATGTGGTGGTGCCACCCAAGTTCAAGGTCCCTGATTTCGACAAGTACACTGGGAATTCAGGCCCTCGTATTCACTTGGCCACCTATATCGCCAAGATGTCTGCTCTGACAGAGGACGACAGACTGTTGGTTCACTTCTTTCATGAGAGCCTCTTCGGGGCAGATTTGAGGTGGTGTATTCAGTTGGACAGGAGCAAGCTGCGGTCCTAGAAGGATTTAGCTGATGCCTTCCTAAGACAGTACAAATTTAACTGCGATGTGGGCCTCATAAGGAGAGATCTTCAAAACCTGGTGCAGAGGGACAGGGAAGGCTTCAAGGAGTATGCCCAGAGATGGAGAGAAAAGGCGGCAGAAGTACACCCTCCGGTGACCGACAATGAGCTATGCTCTCTATTTATCGAGACATTGAAGGCCCCTTTCTTCAACTTAATGATCGGGAATACTTCCAACAGCTTCTCAGACATCATCCAGGCAGGTGAGAGAATTGAGGCCAATTTAAGGTTGGGATGATTGCAGGAGTCAGCTGAAAACCCTGCAAGGAAGACTGCCAATTTTGGGAAGAAGAGGGAGGGTGATGTGCATTCCATCACCCGGCAGAGTAATTACTCCCCACTTCACCAAAATAACTACCGATCATATCCTTCCCCTTATGGCCAAACCATCGCAAACATTCCACCGCCTTTCCCAAATTATCCACACCCACGCCCACAATACCCTTCACCTACAAATTACCAACCAAGACCACCTCCTCCTCCTGCTCAACCAAGACCACCACAAAACAACCCAAGACCCCCAAGAAACCCTGATCCACCTCTTCCCCTCCCTCTCAGTGAAATATACTGATACCTTGTCGGTATAAACCAAATTGTACCAGTTCCCCTAGACCCGATCCAGCCGCCATACCCCAGGTGGTATGATGCCACTGCCCGTTGTGAGTACCATGGAGGGGCACAAGGGCATTCAACTGACAACTACGGGGCACTCAGAGGAAGGGTGAATGCTTTAATCCGAAACGGATGGTTGAAATTTGAGGGAAATGGTTCCCTCCCTAATGTTACCTCAAACCCATTGCCCAACCATAATTCGGGTAATGGTGTAAATATGATAGAATCTGGCAGAGAAAGGTTGGCACCGGAGGTAGATGAGCTCATCCCTAACTTTGAGGGGATCTTTGCCATGGCAGTAAAGGAAGGCTACCTTTGCCCTCAGATATCAGGGTCGATAAAGAATACGGGATGTCCTTACCATGGAGGGGCAACTGATCATGAGCTGCGGGATTGTGAGGGATTCAAGCACGAGGTTTAGAACTTGTTATCCCTTAAAATTCTGAGATGCCTGACAAAGTCAAAGACAGAAGGGGGAGTGAACACGACCAGATATAGTCAGAATGTTTCTACCTCTAAACCCAAAATTACTTTCTCACCCCCAGTAGCCTCACCGCCAGTAACGGTTATCCGAGCCCCATCTTAGCTCCCTGTTACCAACACCCACGCCATACCTTGGAACTACAATTTCCAAGTCTTCACCCAAGGAGCGTCAAGCAGTACATCAGCTCCTAATCTTGCCTCACCTCCAGCACCACCAAAACCATGTTTTACTCCTCATGAGCATTTTAGAATGACTTATGTTGGACCTACCATTAGCATTACTCCCCGAACTAATCCTCAACCCGTCACTACCACAAAATCCTCCTCACTTGAGCAAGAAGTCGAGTTCGTAACTCGAAGTGGGAGGTGTTACGGGAACGAAGAGAAAGAAAAGAGAAAAGGGAAAGTAAAAATGGGAGAGTCATTAAAGAATACAGAAGAGGAGGTTGAGAAGACAGAGGAAGCAGAACCTGCCGAACATAAAGAAGAGGGAGAGCTCCTGCCCCAAATAATGAAACAGAGTGAGTATGATGTAGTGGAGCAGTTGAGAAAAACACCTGCCTGAATTTCATTTTTATCAATGATCCTGAGCTCGGAAGTCCACCGACAAGCCTTGCAGATAATCCTGGATCAGGCCTTTGTAAACCCCGACATCACACCGAGGCAGTTTGAAAAGATAGTAGGGCAAATCCAAGCATCCAGTTTTGTTACCTTCTCGGAAGACGAGATAGACCCTGCGGGTTTAAGGCACAATAAAGCTCTGCACGTGACAGTGAAATGTAAGGGTTGTATAGTAGCCAAGGTACTTATTGACAACGGATCCGCTCTCAATGTACTGCCTAGTGCTACCTTGGCTAGGCTGCCAGTTGACCAATCAGATATACGTCAAAGTGCTATGGTAGTAAGAGCCTTTGACGGTACAAGAAGAGAAGTCCTAGGGGATATTGACTTACCACTTCAAATCGGTGCATGTACCTTCAATGTCACATTCCAGGTGATGAATATTGAGCCAGCCTACACTATGTTGTTGGGGAGGCCATCGATCCATTTTGCAAATGCTGTTCCTTCAACTTTGCATCAGAAAATAAAGTACATCATGGACGGCAAAATCATCACGGTGAAAGGAGAAGAAGCCATATTAGTCACCAAGCCACAATCACTTCCCTATGTGGAAGCTGCTGAAAAGTCATTGGAAAGTTCTTTCCAGGCCCTCGAATTACAAGACACCGGGAAGGAGGGGGCTATGGCTATGGTGGCCAAAGTAATGTCAAGGAATGGGTATCAAGAGGGCAAAGGCCTAGGCACTGCCTTGCAAGGGATCGTGGAACCTATACCGACTATCCAGAAGATAGGCCGTTGCGGATTGGGTTATGAGGAAGATGCTCTCATGGATGGGCGATTCTGGATGAGAAATAGACTTCGGGATCAGAGGTTTGACAGGAAAATGGGAAAAAGGGAGATAGTCCCGCGGATCACAGACATCTTCACTAAACCGGTCATCAAAAATCCGACAGAGGTTGAAGAATCACCTGATGAACCATCCATTGACGTCATCCACCTAGATTCCTTGTATGAGGCTCTGGTCTCGCCAATAGCTGAGGGGCAAGAACTGGACAACTGGACGGCAGAGGACATCCTTGTACTCAATTTCGAGTAAAGTACCTTTGGTTATCTACACTTGATCATTTTGTCCATGGTGGCAAGTGTAACGTTGTAAATGGATCCTTTTCTTATGACATAAATTTTTAATGAATTAATAGCGCATTTATTTCCAAATCCTTTTTATGCTCTTCATTTGAATTCCATCTTTATAATATATTCTATTTTCGCTCATCCAGGACCTTTCATCTAACACCTAATAATCCAATAGACTCAGAGATTCCTCTGGTTAATTTTGAAATCCCCATAACTGCCATTACTTCAAGTGATTCTGAGGTGGAGCTCACAGAGGAAAGCAATGAAAACGATGAACCTTCCCTCGTGCCTTGTAGAGATGAAACACGCACCATAAACTTAGGCACGGAAGAAGTAAAGAGGGAACTTAAGGTTGTGGAGAGTGAGGAATTCGGAGATATAATCAGTTTGCTCAGAGAATTCCTGGACGTATTTTCCTGGAGCTATGATGATATGGTTGGTTTGGACCCCCAGATAGTGGCGCACAAAATTCACCTAATTCCAGGGACAATCCCGGTAAAGCAGAAGCTAAGAAGAATGAATCCTGACACACTGCTCAAGGTTAGGGATGAGGTTAAGAAACAGTATGACGCTGGGTTCATAGAAGTAGTCAAATATCCCCAATGGATAGCTAACGTTGTCCCAGTAATGAAGAAGAATGGGAAAGTTAGGGTGTGTGTTGATTACAGGGATCTTAATAAAGCAAGTCTAAAAGATGATTTCCCTCTCCCCCACATTGACGTGTTAGTAGACAATGCTGCGGGATTGGGCAGGTGCTCATGCATTGATGGGGCATCTGGGTACAATCAAATCCCAATGGATGAGGAAGACAAAGAGAAAACCGCTTTTATCACTCAATGGGGAGTATTTTGCTATCGGGTCATGCCCTTCGGACTGAAGAATGCTGGTGCCACCTATCAGCGCGCTATGGTCACATTATTCCACGATATGATGCATATAGAAGTGGAGGTGTATGTAGATGATATGATCATCAAATCCCGGGGAGAAGAAAGCCATGTGCAGGTGCTGAGGAAAGTATTTGAGAGACTTAGGAAATATCAGTTGAAACTGAACCCTGCCAAATGCATATTCGGAGCTAGGTCAGGGAAATTGTTGGGATTCATAGTGAGCGAAAAGGGAATAGAGGTAGATCCAGACAAGGTTCGAGCTATTCAAGAGATGCCACCCCCAAGAACAGAAAGGGAGGTGCGTAGTTTCCTGGGAAAGTTGAACTACATCTCGAGATTTATTTCCAATCTCACCTCTAAGGCTGAGCCAATCTTTAGGCTTTTTCGGAAGAATAACGCCACCCAATGGGATTCAGTTTGTAAAGAGGCTTTTGAGACAATCAAGCAGTATCTGTCAAACCCACCAGTGTTGGTTCCTCCCGTGGCGGGGAGGCCTCTGATCCTGCATATGGCAGTCCAACAGAACTCGATGGGATGTGTTTTGGGACAACATGACGACACTAGCCGAAAAGAGAGGGCTATCTATTACCTGAGTAAAAAGTTTAATGATTGTGAGTCAAGGTACTCTTTCTTAGAAAAGACTTGCTGCGCGTTAGCCTGGACAGCAATCCGCCTCAAGCACTACATGTTGAATCACAAGACATGGCTCATCTCTAGGATGGATCCTATCAAATATGTATTCAAAAGCCCATTCGTGCCAGGCAGGATAGCCAAATGGCAGGTTATACTCTCCCAATATGACATAGTCTATATGACCCGGAAAGCGGTGAAAGGTAGCATGATCGCTAATCTCCTAGCAGAAAATCCTATCCAGGATTATGAAGCACTGGATTTTGAGTTCCCTGATGAGCACATTAATGAAGTGGACTGCGAAGAAGAGGGGCTAGCAATTTGTAGTTCGACGGAGCTGTCAATTTGTCCGGTAATGGAATTGGAGCTGTGTTAATATCCCCGGATGGAAAACATTTTCCGATAGCTGTCAAGTTGAGATTTGACTGCACCAACAACGTCGCGGAATACGAAGCTTGTGTGATGGGTCTACAGGCGGCCATCGAAATGAAAATCAAGAAGTTGAAGGTACTTAGAGACTCAGCCCTGATCATTTATCAAGTCAATGGGGAATGGCAAACTAAGGATCCGAAGCTAATACCGTATCAGAAGTACTTGTTGGAGCTGATTAAGAAATTCGAAGAAATCTCTTTCACTCATCTTAGTAGAGACAAGAATCAATTTGCTAATGCCTTAGCTACTCTAACTGTTATGGCTCAAATCGAAGAGGGTCAGATGATTCAGATGTTGAAGATTAAAGTAAGAAGTGAGCCAGCATATTGCTTCATGATTGAGGAAGAACCCGACGGTAAACCTTGGTATCATGACATCCTGGTCTACATCGTAACAGCAGAATTTCTGTGGGCCAGCAGAAACGAAAGAAGAATGATCCGAAGATTAGCATTGGGATACTTCCCCAGTGGAGAAACCCTATACAAGAGAAGCTCCAACGACGAATTGTTGAGATGTGTGGATGCAAAGGAGGCAAAGAAAATCCTTTTCGAGACGCATGAGGGAAACTGTGCAACCCATGCCAATGGGCACATGATGGCTAAGCAAATCATGCGACGGGGATATTTTTGGACTACAATGGAAAAGGATTGCATCGAGTATTTTCAAAAACGCCATAAGTGTCAAATCTATGCAGATCCGATAAATGTGCCGCCTCACAAATTGTTCAACCTCGCCTCGCCATGGCCTTTCGCAATGTGGGGCTGTGATTGGTCCCATCAACCCTAAGGCTTCCAATGGGCACAGATTTATCCTAGTAGCAATCGACTATTTTTCTAAGTGGGTCGAAGCCACGTCATACGCCCATATCACGCAAAATACGTTTCTCAAATTCTTCAGAAGCAACATCATCTGCCGGCATGGTCTCCCTAATGAAATCGTCACTGACAACGCTAAGAATCTCAATGGCCCGAAGATTCAGAAATTGTGTGATCAATACAAAATCCGACACCTCAATTCCTCCCCATACCCTCCTCAGATGAATGGAGCGGTGGAAGCCGCGAATAAAAATCTCAAGAGGATAATCCGGAAAATGACAGTCACATATAGGGATTGGCATGATATGCTTCCCTATGCTCTTCACGCATACCGGACTTCTGTAAGAACCTCAACCGGGGTAACTCCATACTCATTGGTTTACGGGATGGAAGCAGTATCACCTATTGAAGTTGAAATTCCTTCCCTAAGGATTCTGAAGGAATCAGGGATTGATGAGTCGGAATGGATCCAGTCAAGGTTGGATCAGTTAAATTTGCTGGATGAGAAAAGGTTAACATCAGCATGTCATGGACAGTTATACCAGATCAGAATGGCTAGAGCATTTGACAAAAGCGTTCACCCACGCGAATTCCAACCCGGGGACCTAGTTCTAAAGAAAGTGCTGCCAAATCAAAACGATCCCCGGGGCAAATGGTCGCCAACCTACGAGGGACCCTATGTGGTTAAAAATGTATTTTCTGGAGGAGCCTTGATCTTGACCCACATGGACGGTGAAGAGTTTCCGAGACCTGTGAATGTTGACACCGTCAAGAGATCCTAAAAAAAAAAAAAATTAAAAAAAAGTAGGAGTGAAAACCCGAAAGGGCGCTCCTAGAAAAATGTGTGAAAGAAGGCGAAAACCCCAAAGGGGCGCTTTCTGCAAAATGAGTGAAGAATGAAAACCCGAAAGGGCATCCTGAAAAAGTGAGTTATCCAAAAAAAAAATAAAAATAAAAATAAAAAAATCTAGGGGTGAAAACCCGCAAGGGCATCCCAAGAACCAAAAGGGAGAAATAAGGAAAGAAGCATGAGACCAAGAAGGGAAATAAACCGTCGTGACATGAAGCTTCAGAGAATTTGAAATAATGGCAGTTAAGGGATTTCAAAGCCAGCCACAAGGAATATGTGAGATCTATCCTTGTACCCTTCTTCTTTGAAACTCTATCTTTGTTTTTATTAAAATCATAATAAAGTCATACTTCATTCCCTATGCTTCTATCTTTCCCTTATATTTACTCTTTAACATTATCCTTCTGCAATCTTGATATTTAATGCGCTATTAATCAGTTAAAATTTTTGCCATAAGATTAGGATTTAACAATTGATAACCTCACATACTTTACTAAGAGATTTGCAGGGAATGACCAGGAAAAGGGTACACAAAAGGAAAATAGGGATGGAAACCCGAAAGGGCATCCTTAAAAAAAAAAAAAAAAAGAAAAAGGAGTGAAAACCCGAAAGGGCACTCTTAGCAAAATGTGTGAAAGAGGGTGAAAACCCGAGAGGGCGCCTTCTGCAAAATGAGTGAATGATGAAAACCCGAAAGGGCATCTTGAAAAAGTGAGTTATTCAAAAAAAAAAAAAAATTAAAAACTAGAGGTGAAAACCTGGAAGGGCGCTTCTAGTCATATAGACGAAGGGGAAGTGAAAACCCGCAAGGGTGCTTTTCGGGAGAAAGTCTAAAAAAACAGAAATGGGGCATTTGAAGAAACGAGGCTATAGGTCAAGTCTTGCAACTCGTCCTCCATTCATCATTGGCATTCGGGATTCTGTTAAGTACACTTCATTGGGGAGGAACTTCTTGTGTCCGGATTAGGCTTGCTTTGTAAGTGCAATTTAAATTTCCTGTTATCAACCTCTGGTTCCTTGATCTAAGTTGATTTTAATTTCCTACAATTTAAATTTCCCGTTATCAACCTCTGGTTCCTTGATCTAAGTTGATTTTATCTAAGTTGATTTTAATTTTCTGCAATTTAAATTTCCCGTTATCAACCTCTGGTTCCTTGATCTAAGTTGATTTTAATTTCCTGCAATTTAAATTTCCTGTTATCAACCTCTGGTTCCTTGATCTAAGTTGATTTTAATTTCCTGCGATTTAAATTTCCTGTTATCAACCTCTGGTTCTTTGATCTAAGTTGATTTTAATTTCCTGCAACCTCTGGTTCCTTGATCTAAGTTGATTTTAATTTCCTGCAATTTAAATTTCCTGTTATCAACCTCTGGTTCTTTGATTTAATTTGATTTTAATTTCCTGCAATTTAAATTTCTTGTTATCAACCTCTGGTTCCTTGATCTAAGTTGATTTTAATTTCCTGCAATTTTAATTTCCTGTTATCAACCTCTGGTTCCTTGATCTAAGTTGATTTTAATTTCCTCCAATTTAAATTTCCCGTTATCAACCTCTGGTTCCTTGATCTAAGTTGATTTTAATTTCCTGCAATTTAAATTTCCCGTTATCAACCTCTGGTTCCTTTATCTAAGTTGATTTTAATTTCCTGCCATTTAAACTTCCTGTTATCAACCTCTGGTTCCTTGATCTAAGTTGATTTTAATTTCCTGCGATTTAAATTTCCTGTTATCAACCTCTGGTTCCTTGATCTAAGTTGATTTTAATTTCCTGCGATTTAAATTTCCTGTTATCAACCTCTGGTTCCTTGATCTAAGTTGATTTTAATTTCCTGCGATTTAAATTTCCCGTTATCAACCTCTGGTTCCTTGATCTAAGTTGATTTTAATTTCCTGCGATTTAAATTTCCCGTTATCAACCTCTGGTTCCTTGATCTAAGTTGATTTTAATTTCCTGCGATTTAAATTTCCCGTTATCAACCTCTGGTTCCTTGATCTAAGTTGATTTTAATTTCCTGCAATTTAAATTTCCTGTTATCAACCTCTGGTTCCTTGATATAAGTTGATTTTAATTTCCTGCAATTTAAACTTCCTGTTGTCAACCTCTGGTTCCTTGATCTAAGTTTATTTTAATTTCCTGCAATTTAAATTTCCTGTTATCAACCTCTGGTTCTTTGATCTAAGTTGATTTTAATTTCTTGCAATTTAAATTTCCTGTTATCAACCTCTGGTTCCTTGATCTAAGTTGATTTTAATTTCCTGCAATTTACATTTCCTATTATTAACCTCTGATCCAAGTTGATTTTCTAATGTTTTAACTTCTGTTGCCGATCTCTAGGTCACTAACTTAGGTATGCCTTGGTTCCCTAACTTCGAACACCTAATCGTCCAAAATATGGGTCTGAATCTTTACATAATTCCTAAACGGGAAAATTTTTCCCTTTAATAGAAATTATGTAAAGAGGGGCAGCTGTCGACACCATATTTTGGCCGATCCCCAGAATTAATAAACTCTGAAACCGATCCTCAGTACTAAATCTCTTTGTGCTAGATAACCACATTTCCGATCTCTCCTCACAAGGAATTGAAACAATGCTAAGTCCTCACATCAGTCAAGACCTTACCGGTCTATTAAATCACTCACCGATCTCTCAAACCCATTGTCGAATCTCCTGACCAGACAAGTATATTCCTGATCTCTGTTGTCAAACGAAATGAACTGACACTAGATCCTTTCTTACCAGTTTTATTACCGATCTCCCTTTCAAAAAGTTTAAGAATAATCAAAGGTTCCGTTCCGGTTTAAGGATGATTCTGATCCTAAATGTTCAAGCCAAATTTCTAATTTTAATCAAGTTCCGTGTAACGTTGGTTCTCTACTGATCTTATGCTCACTATGTCTTCCGATCTCTCACACTTAGGTTAATAATCACTTTCAAGTTCTTTCAAGATACTCAAACAATCAAGTGTTTAATAATTTAGAAATGTTCCGATCACAACCATTCATTAAACAAAAGAGGCATTCCATTTCATTTCATTTCAAAATTTGTACAAGTTATTCAGCTGGAGGATCACCCCAGCCTGATTTACATTTTGTCCATCTTCTCCCTCACCCTCAGCATCCTCCTCACAATCCTCACCCTCGCCTCCGGGAGCCAGATCAGCCATCCAAGAGAAGTCCTCCTCTGGGTAATGCTTCTGGAGCTCGGCCAAGAGATCCTTGTGAGCATTCACATAAGCACCGGCTATCCCTGTCACCATCTCTTCATCTTTTGCCTTAAGCTCCTCAGTAAAGTGAGCAACCTGAGCAGCTTCGTTGGCCCGGAGCGCCTGGACTTCTCCAAGAGCATGATCCCTTTTAGCCAGAACATGAGCCTGTTCGGCCAGTTTATCCTCATAGTACTTCATACGCCCCTCAATTTGAGATATGTAATCCTGAGTGGATGAGAGTTGGGATCGGAGGGATGCCACTTCTTGACTCTTCTTCTCGACCTCCTTACCCAGTCGGTGAGCCTTTTCCCGGACTATGTGCTGGTTCACTGTGCACTCTACATCTGCACTCATGGATTGGGTCAGAATGTCGTCGAGATTGTCCGGAGACAGTCGGTCCCGATCCTCCCGAAGGCAGATGGAAGACCCCAAGATTTTGGCAAAACCTGGGTTCTCCCGAACACCCTGGTTCTTTCCAGGAAGCGATCAACACTTGAGCGCCACGAGGAGGGGGCCTCGCAGAAGGTTGAGAAGGACCCCCTTCTGTGCTTGGAGCAACTGGAGGAAGTGGAGGTGGCTCTTCTCGCCAAGGAGGAGATCGGACAGCTTCTGCGATCGGCAGCCCCAAGGTCGAGGCGGGCCTCTTTGTATCTCCCTGTGTTCATGGTCGTGTCCAAGGCGCCCAAAGCTTCATCTCTTTATCTTCCAGAAATCTCTCTTTCTTTCTTCCGCTTCTTGGAACCCTCACCACCCACCATACCGCACAAAGAAGAGGTGAGATCGCTAAGGTCCCGAGATCCGAGATGTAGAAAGTACCAATGCCGAGGTCGAGAGCGAAGCTCGCGATCTTGGCCGGTGATCACCAGATAGTCCAATGATGCACTCGGCGATCCACCGCATCTAAACAGAGAACTTCTCCTAGCCGCTTGATCTTTCGGTTCCATCACCACGGCTCCTCTTCCCTATTCAGAGCGAGATGCTTTAATCAAGGGCCCTCGGTGCCACCAGCTACGGGGGAAGCCCTCAAAGCAGTTCAGATTTTTGCTCCTCAGAATGAAGAAGCGGTTCTTCCAATTCTTAAGGGAGGAGGGTAGATCGGTAAAGAGCCCACAATGAGGCTTCGCCTGAAAGAACCAGTGCTCGTCGTCCTTTCGGCGAGTTAGCCTGTGCAGTTCGGCGAACACCTTAGCCGTAGGACTGATTCCCTTAGCTCGGCACAGGCCTCGGAAGGCTACTAAGATCTGCCACGAGTTAGGGTGAATTTGGGCAATGCACACTCGGTGAAATTTTAAGACCTCCTTGAAGAAGTCTTCCAGAGGGAACCGAAGACCGGCCTTTAATTGTTCTTCGTAGACCATGATCATATCGTTTTCTTCGAAGGAGTGATCGGCACGAAGATCGCCGTGGCATTTAATTAACTCGTACGAGTCAGGCCGAATGTTGTATTCTTGGCTAAACGACTGCAGATCGGTTTCTTGAAGGACCGATGGTAGCTCGTCCAGGGGGAGGTTCTCTCTCCCTGAAGAAGGCGCATGCCTTGATAATGTCGCTTGTCCCAGAGCTGGTATGGAGACCCTAGGAGGTTCAGGTCGCGCGCTTGGCCCGACTACCTCTACCTCATCGGACGACCACGAAAACTGAATAGAAGGAGGGCTCAGAGCTCTCGACCTTCTGCACCGCTCATTTTCAAAGGAAATAAAGATTTTAAACTAAAAAGAAAGATCAAAGCCCTTACTGACTGATCGGTGTTGGAGGAACTTGAGAAAATGAGAGGATTTCGGGTTGTTCGCGAGACCTAAATGACATAAGAGAGCGAATGGCTGGCCCTCCTCTATTTATACTCATCCGAGCATTTAATGCTCACTGGCCCTAGGCGCATGATCGCTAACAGGATTCACCAGCTGTTTCTGACATTTCCCAAGAATATTCTACATACCTCACAAAGAGATCGGCTAGGTAAGGATCGGCGGATTAAAAGGGATATTTTGAATTGCAGATCGGATAAGAGTCATTCAGGTAAAGAATCAGATTGGATAATCACATTAGAGATCGGAAAATAATCAATGCAATAATAATACGATGATAATCGACAAAATAAAGTCTTTATTTTCAAAAGATCGGATTACATCATTTGGGCGATCTCTAGGGATCGGATTACACTAAAATTGGATCACATCATTTCTGTGATCTCTAGAGATCGGATTACATTGAAAACAAAATACATCATTTGGGCGATCACTAGGGACCAGAATGTCACATTGTGACTGATCCAAAGGGGTGTCACCAACCAGAATTGAGGCGCTGTCGGAACACCCAATGTGGAGGAAACCGCTGTTGGAACACCCAATGTGGTGAGAAGTCGAATAAACTTGGAAGAGCAACCGTCAAGGGTCGGCGGAACATTAGCAATTTGCTCGGTCAAAATCGGTTCGCCGATTATGCTAGTTGAACGACTCGAGATCGACACAATCGAGGTCTGCAATCCAGATCGGTTAATTGATTTAGTTCTCTCACCATCATCAGATAAGGTCATCACGATTATTCGATCACTAGGGTCATGAGTTTTTAGTCGGGGAATAAAAAGGTCCATCGAAAAAGATCAAAAACCACAATCCTGCCGGAACAACGGTCGGAACGACTGCTTGAATAACTAGAATAGGAAAGTAAAGAAGAAAAGAGGAAAATCAGATGGAGAAAGTTTTGGGTCAGGGGGTATATATAGGGGGAAATCAAGCATTTATTGCTTAGCAGAAAACAAAGCGGACGCTTTGGGAATCGAGGGGAATTAATGCTTTGACCGGACCGGGCCTGGTTAAGGGAAGTATTGGAATAATAGAGATCAGAAGAGGGAAGATCGGCATGAAAGATCGGAGAAGGACCATGTTAAGAAGATCGAAAAGGAAGAGAGAATAGAAAACGAAAGGGCGCCTACTACCGTCACCATAATCAGAGCCGAGGTAGTTAAAGCATTGCCAGGTAAAATCTCAACCGCACGCCCCAGAATCGCCCACATTTCTGACATGCGCTGTACATCCTAATCTCCACCGTCCAACTTGTAAGGACGAGCTCAGAGCCCTTGGATCAAAGGAAGAAAATGACAAAACCAGCGCCTTTCACTCCTAGCCCTCGGATCCCCCCGGACAAGAGAATTTGGGACCGTCAGATTAGAAGAAGAAAATGACAAATATTCTAAAGCGGATCTCAGCCGTCCATTCTGATCCTCTTTAATTCCTGAGCCTCAGATCATGTCCTTCGAAATCCTGACCCTCCATCTCCCTCAAAATAGATCCTAACCCTTCATGGGGAGCACCCGGTTCCTATAAATACCTGCATGAAAACTGTTCAGAGGACGAAAAAAAAGATAGAAAAAAGGCAGTGACCATAGTGGAAGAACTCTGAAACTTAATTCAGTTCGTTACTCTGCTATTTTAGCTTTCATAAGAAAAACTTTGGAAACCAGTTTTCTTAAGTGTTTTCTTGCAAAGGGATTTTTGAATACCAAATTCTTCATTTTCAAATTGCTCATTATCTGTGACACTCTCACCTTTTGTTTTTGTTATCTTCTATTTCCATTCATATTGTCCAAGTTCAACTCCATTCAAGATTGGTTATTTTGACCTGTTTACATTTTAGCAAAGAATCCTTCATTTCGAGGCGAACCTTAGTCCTCCAGCTATCAACCTGCAGTCCTGTTACATTCTGTGATTCCATAGTTAGTTTAGTAGATTCGACTCCCTACAGGTGAGTGCTATATCGTTATTTTATCAAATGTTCTTCTTTATTCACGTATTTCATTTATTCTTTTTCTGTTTGTAATTTTCACCAAGTTTATACTATATTTTAAACACGGAGGCAGTCGCTCTTGAGTTTACTTCTTTGTTAATCAGTCTATTCTTTGGTTAATCTTCATTACTTCTTAGCACAGGAGTTCTTGTGACACCCCTTACCCGACTACAGTGTAGCCGAGCAAGTTATGCCACTCAGTGTGCCGCGCACTCTATTTTATCTTAATTCATTTTTATTCTTCCTTTTGAATATAACTTGTGAAATATAATTTATTTAAGCCATTTATCAAAAGTATTATTTATTTAAGGTTCCGAAAATTTTAAAGAAAATCCGGCGGAGCACCGGCTAAAAATGGAGAAAACAGTTCTTCGGAACCTGTGAAAAACACTTCCAATATTCATATATTCGTATTCAATTACTCTCGAACTCCAATAATCATCATCTCAACATTTGTCAACCATTCATTTCTCAATTTCAATTCTCAATCATTCATCTCGTTTCATAGTCATGTAACAATCACAAATCAATATTCACTTTTCCATTTCCAAACACAAATTTGCATTATTTACATGAAAATCAAAATACATTACATAAGTTTCATTACATATGAGAAAATCAAAATTTATTATAGAATGCCAAAATGACACCTAGTGTCCTACCAATGCACTGCAGAAGTTGAGGTGACACGGACACTATGCGTAATCGTGAACCGCCTTACCGAACTGTGGTCTACTGGGCCCTCTGTCCAAATCTTCGCACCTACGCGTGTAAAGCGACGCGCTAAGCATAAAGCTTAGTGGTGCCAATAATACAAGAAAATATAATATGCAAATAAAAATAATAATTTCCTTGCTATTGTGTTCATAAGAAATGAATAATTACTAACTTATTGTTTAGTCGATGGCTAATCATGTTTTATGATATTAACTTCTTCATGCATTTCGTTAATTATTTTCTTCATGATCTTGAGCTTCTTTGTATTTTTATAATCATTCCTGATACTTAATTTTCGTATTTTCTTTAATAATTTGTTCAATCACAGTTATACTTTTCCATGCCCAAGTAACCTATCTCGACGATCGATCGATAACGGGTCGCTGCATCGACACCGCGGTTCCTCGTCATACCATGGGACGCAGTAACGCCAACCATGTATGCGATCAAGATGGCTAAAAAGCCATGATATCACATAATCGGGCATAAAAGCCATGAATACGGGCATAAAGCCATGAATACAGGCATAAAGCCTTTCGCAGTACTGCTAAAACAATACCCTATTGGCATGCCAACCTATCCAAACCAATCACATTAGGCCTACTAGGGCATTTTGCACTTTTAAGTTTCATAATTTTTGAATTTTAAGTTTTCATGTCACTATTCATTTCATTAGTCAACTAAAATGTTGACTTTTGCATAAACAATAGGTACATTGGTTTTAGTACTCCCAACATACCACATTTTGTATTCAAAACTTGTTGGTTTTGGTCACTTTCTCAAAGCTTAGGTCATTTTGGCAAAATTACCAATTTTTGGTTTTGGTGTCACTATTCACCTCATTGGTCAACAAAAATGTTGACTTTTGGATAGAAAATAGGTGTATTGGTTTTAACACCCCAAACATACCACATTTTGTATTTAAAACTTGTTGGTATTGGTTGCCAATACCATTTCTAAGCTTAATGCTAATTGAACAAAATTTTCAGATTTGGTGCTTCATCTTTACTGTTCCATTTGTTATTTTTACAGTGAGAATTTGAGGAAATGGTAAACATGAAAGTTGTTCCTTATTCTGTCTAGTTGAATTTCCTTTTTTGAATCACTCCATTTGGAGTTTTGTAGCTCAAGTTATGGCCAAAATAAGTTTACTGTTTACGCAATCGCTCATGCTGCACTTTTGGGTTTTGGCAGATTTTGGTCCAACTTTGGTCAGTAATTTGATCAAGTTAAGTTCATAATTTGGCCTAACTTTCTACATATGAAATGTTCTACTATGCCTTAGGTTTTCATCGGTTCAAGAATTGCCTAAATCTGAATTTTCTAGAGAGAGTTATAGCCATCCAAACATTACAGCTCAAATGAAAATTCTGGAAATCTCAGTACAGTAAACTTCACTTTGCTCAATGATTTGATTAGGTTAATGGCATAATTTAGATTGGTGTCCTTCATGAAAGTTGTTTTTATATATCTTATCTTGTTGTTGTAAAAATTTCAGGTCAATTGACCATATCTACAGTGAGTTATGGCCAAATGAACAGTTACTGTTCATTTGGTCATTTCTGCAGGGGTTGTTTGCAGGGTATCCGGATTGGGGCCAACTTTTGGTTCACTTGCTTTGGTCTTTTGGGCATGGTTTCTTCAGAAAAAATGTGCCATTATAAGGCTAATTTCATGTCCAATTGTCCAAACACCAATTGAACCAACACAGCCAAAGATATGGCAGTCCAAGTGGACTGAAATCTCAGCCACCATGCTGCTGTCCCTAGGCAGCCTACCATTCCACTTTGCCATGCCATATTTTAGTCCAATTTATGGTCAACTCACCTAAAATGTTCACTAATTGACCATTAAGATGTTCTCTAACAATTTTCTAAGCCACGTCAATTTTTCACTTCTCAAAACCCTAGTTTTCCCTTATGATTCACACATACACCTAATTAAGCACTTCCATTCATTATTTATGTGTATATACACCTTAAACATAATCTCTAATTCATTCTAAGTCCATTAAAACCATCAAAAACACTCCACCTTTGTTCCTTCCTTAGGGCAGCCGAAATTCATAGGGTCCATATAAATAGATTCCATTCATTTAATTTACAAAACCTTACTCACTTTAAGTCTTTAACATGAATTAAAAGAGATTTAAGTGTAAATAGGCACTAACCTTTAGGTGGCAGATTTTTCAAGCTACCCAAACTCCTTCTTTCTTCTTCTTTTGGCTGCCAAGAGGTTGCTTAGGATGTGGGGACAAGTTTTAGTGAAGATAACTTAGGGTTTTGAGGTGAGAAAGGGTGTGGATTCAAGCTTTGTAAGCATGAAAATGGAGAAGGGAAAAGAGAAGCATGAAACGTTTTATTGGGGAAGAAGAGTAGCTGCAGAAAATTCTCTAAAATGGTCTTCTTTTTCTGCCCATTTATGTATTATAAATGTCTTCCTTTAATTTGATTGGCTAAGGGGTTCTAATTACATCAAGCTTATGTCATTAATGCCTTTTTATTTGATTTTTCTTTCTTCTTTCTTTAACTCATTTCTAATTAAATCTTTACTAATATTTATTCATATTTTAGATCATAATAATTATTTACTTAACTGGACAAGTCGGCCAAAAATCACCTCTGAAGGCGAAATGACCAAAATGCCCCCCGTTTGGCTTAACGGGTCAAAATTGTCTGTACCGATTGAAAAATTTTCTAGGTATTTTCTTGGCATTCTAATGCCATAGGAACCTCAATAACCCTTCTCTGGAGTCCCAAAAATTATTTTATAATTTTTCCCCAGGGTCTAGGGCTCCTCGTTGCAAGAACCGCAACTTCCTGCGGTTACCCTCGCTAGGGCACCTACTGCTTAACTTGGTTGTATTTTATTTCTAAAATTTTTACTAAATTTTTCTTATTAATATTTGAGTTGATTTTGGTTCTTCACTTTAGTTTAAATGTTTTTCCGGACGTTCTAGCTGTCCGGACCGACACCGGTCACCGGAACAGTAGAATGTACGGAGTTACTACGGGGAGGGTGTTATAGTTCTGGTCCCGAATAGCGTAGAAGTAACTAAAAAAAATGTAGGTAACAATAACTTAAAGGTCCTTTTATAATGATAAAAGGTCTAAATAATAAGACAGGGAAATGGTGAAGCCAAATCACGAGGAAAATTCAATAGGTCACTAGGCAAGATGTCATAAGACAAACTGAAACCAAACCTTGGATAACTAAAAAGAATAGATCGAGCATTAATAAGTATTGGTAAGGCGACCACATCGGAGGTCGGTACATTCAGTCTAGTATCCCCCGTCTAGTCACAAGGTATCAATTTGCTAAAAGAAGCCTTATCCCCAGCACCTTTGAATGCCAGAATCCTTAGCTTTAAGACATGTAGCTGAAATTAAGATTCAGGAGATCGGAAAAGTCCCTTTTAGGCCCCTGTTAATTTAAAAGAGATCAGAGGAGAGTTCTTATCCGATTCTCAACTTAAAATTCCAATAGACATTTAAAAGAGATCGGAGGAGAGTTCTTTTCTGATTCTCAGCTCAAAATTTTTAATAAGTACTTAAAAGAGATCGGAGGAGAGTTCTTATTCATTTCTCGATATGAAATTTCCATAAACATTTAAAAGGAGATCGGAGGAGAGTTCTTATCCGATCTTCGAGCTAAAATTTTAATAAATACTTAAAGGAGATTGGAGGAGGGTTCTTATCCGATCTCCAATCAGAATTTTAATAAATATTTAAAAGAGATCGGAGGAGAGCTCTTATCCGATTCTCATACCAAATTTTAACCTGTGCATAAAAATAATCCCGAAACCCAAAATGATATGCGACGTCAATTCACTGAGGTTGTCTCATTTACTTATGTATCTGGGTAATCCAAATTTAGTGAAAAATCAAATATTCCTTTGGTCAAAAGGATTAACATTCCCATTTAAGCCCTCCTAACTAATGCAAAGTTAAATCTACTTACCCTTATTAAGGGACGAGGTGGGGTGCCTAACACCTTCCCCACCCGTTTACGGACCCCGAACTTAGAATCTCTGTTTTGAAGTGGTTTTATCGCAATTTGTCTTCACAAATGGTTTTCTTTAGTTTCCTTCAAAACTAAGGTGGCGACTCCTCATTCTTTTCCACTTCGGTGAGGGTTCGTTCAGGCGACCGCAAAATCCATTGCGACACTGCTCAATTAACTTTAAGCTTAGAAATGGTATTGGCAACCAATACCAACAAATTTTGAATGCAAAATGTTGTATGTTGTGTTAGTAGTATGCCCTAGAGCATATCATTTAGTATGTATCTTGTACATATTTTTATTAATAAAAGGCATTTCCACTTTTCCATTTACATAATATATTTATTTATAATAGAAAAGGTCCATTGATATTTTGTTAGAAATATTATTCTTAAGTTGTTAAGAATATGAGTGACAATATTTCTAGCACAAAGTATCATAAATAGGTTCACAATCGAGGATACTTCATAGTAAAGAGATGACTTATCCAGAAAGATTGTATTCATATTTGTTCCCAAGTTATTTATATGAGATATAAATAAGATGGAATGGTGAGTCTCATGCCATATAATAAACATGATAGGCACTTATAAATGATAAGTAGGCCGAACCAGTGACACTTATGACAAGCACATGTAGTTTACTCTTGTCAATGTTTTGTCATAAATCATATCAGTGGATATAATCTTTAGACCTGAGATAGCACAGTTATCTTGTATATAGGTTGTTTGAGTTTGATACTGCTTTCATACTTGTACTATGTATGGGTATATGGGCATCTGTTGGCTCCTACTAGTTATATATGGAGGTAGGTGTTGATCAAGATGGAATCTCTTCCTCTAAGTAAATATAGATAAAATCCTATGTTCATTTAATTGTTCTTGATATTTCAAGTTCCTGGCCAGGACAGATAGATTTATTCAGAAAAGAGTTTCTGATGAGAAAATCTTTTTAATCAAGAACTGGAATTAAAAGAGAACATAATATTCATAGCCAATGGAGTTTGACATAAACTATGACTCCAGCTTAAGTTGGGATTTTGTAGCAGAGAGATTCTAGTGCATGGTAATATATGATTATAGGTTCATTTAAGGTAAACCTTATTACTAATTGGGTGGCCATGGCATGCTATGCTAGGTGTGAACCATGGTCTATGAGGTTCATAAAATGATTTAGAGAAATCATTTATGGTAAGAAAGAGTTCTGATGATATTAAGAGTTGATATCATGTCTCATTGCCAATTAGTGATGAGCCTAGTAAGTCACACACATACACAAGTTATCACCTATTTAAATATTATTTAATTAATTAATTAAAGAGTTTAATTAATTAATTAAATAGGTTTGGTTTGCAATTAAATTGCAAAGTCCCTAGCATGACTTGAAACCAAATCTAGATTATTGGATGTATAGTATAAGTTAAATTTATATTTAAAGTGTTTAAATATGAATTTAATTAATGAGAAAGTAATTAACAGAGATTAATTAATTAATTTATATTTGATATAAATTGATTAGAAGAAGAAAAATAATTATTTTGAGTTAAGAACTCAAAATTAAGACACAAGGGCATTTTGGTCATTTCACAGTGTGACACGTGGCACCATGAGATGGTGACACATTGGATTACACATAAGCTTCCCAAATGTTTTTTTTTTAATCATGTAAGATGATTAAAATCAACAATAAATATAGGTTTGACACTTGGCACAATGTGATTGGGTCACTTAAACCTAGAGCTAATCAAAGGGTGACATGTGGCAAGGGTTTAATGTGTTAACCTAGCTATTTAAGTGTTGTTATGAAAAGAAAAGCAACCAGCAGCCACTCCTCTCCTTTGTCATGCCACTTTGAGGTTTTTCATCTATTCTTCTTCATCTCTCATCAATTCAAAGAGATTAGCCATCAATCTCTTGAATTAAAAACACTAGAAATTGTTTCTAGTGTCCTGTTTACATCTCTAATCTCTTAAAAGGCAGAACTTGAATTTCTAATTAATAGAAAAAGCTTTAGAAGCTATTCAATGGCTGCTATAGGTGTTCTTGGTGTGGAAAAGCTGGAGAGACAACATCTGGTGTCCTGAAGACGAATCTCAAAGGCGCAGATACGCTGCAGTGCATCAAGAGGTTAGTGTAATCGTTCTTGATTTAATCTAGGGTTCTAAAATTAATCTGATTAATTTTAAAATTTTAAATGGAAAATACAGATCCAAAAACATATTAAAAGAGTTTTAATATGTTGTTTATCATTGAAATCAAATAGATAAAAAATAAATCTTGCATGATGCATGTGACCCTAGGTGAAAATTTTTGAATTCAATGGTATAAACTTGTGTTTTTCACGCTTCCGTTCCTTCAATTGGTATCAGAGCCACTATATTTGCCATTTTGATTGTTGATTATATGATTTAATTGTGTGATTTGATCATGAGATGATTGATCCATTGTTGGTTGTATCAAGAGGTGTGGCGGCATGCTTGATGAACTCCAACATGGTGCACATGGCTTGGGAAGATCATGGTGCGCATGGTTGTTATTAAATTCTGCAATTGTTGCATGATGAAAGGTTCATCATATGACTAATTAAAATGTTTAATTAGGATTTTTAATCACACAAATAAATTATGATTCAAATAAGAATTTTAAAAATTATTTCAATGTGATTCAATTCTGAATTTTAAAAGTTGTTTGAATGTGATTCAAATCTGAATTTTTAAAGTTGTTTGAATCATATTTAAGTCTGATTTTTTAAAATTGATTGAATAAAATTCAGATCTGATTTTTTAAAAAATGTTTGCATGTGATTCAAATCTGATTTTTTAAAAAATGTTTGAATGTGATTCAAATCTGAATCTTTAAAGTTGTTTGAATGTGATTCAAATCTGAATTTTTAAATTTATTTGAATCATATTCAAATCTGGATTTTTAAGTTGAATATGAGATATTCAATTTAATTTAATTATGTATGTTTTATTTAATTGCTAAATAGTGATATACATGATGGATGATCATGGACTATAAAAGACCAATGTGATTGGATTTATTTCTTTTATGTTTCTTTGGGATTATAAATTAATTAATTTATTTTAATTTATTTTGGGCATGTATTATTAAGTTTGTAATAATTTTTGGGTTGTAATTTCATTTATTTAAGTTCTTGTAAATTCGCCTTGGTATGCCAAGGATTACTATGTAATATTGGATTGCAAGAAGTTCAAGGAGGTCAAGAGCATTGGTGGGACCAGTGGGAGGAATTCAAGATCAAGTGTTGATTATGTACTCCTTCAGCAACTCTTGTAAAATAAATGAATGAATGAAATGCACCTAGGAATGCCCTGATTCAATTCTTGGTGGCTCAGAATTGAATCCCTTAGAAAGTCCATGATCATACCATATTTATTGCTTATCCATGAATGCATGAGATGTATGGGAATGTATGCTATTATATGATATATGCATGCTAATTGGATAATGTGCAAAGTGAGACCTTAATAGTAATTAGAATGACCATAAAATCTTCCAAACGAATGATTAAGTTGGAAATGCTATAATTAAAGTAATTATAACATAGACCCTCCATTGGGGCAATTATTTTAAGAAATTTTAAATAGTTGCATAAGATGCAATTAATTTAAGAGATTTTCTTAAGAATAATTGTTAAGCATGAGATGTTGTAAATATGTAAATGGTTTAGTGGCCAATATTGGATGTACTTGAGGACATTAAAATATTTGCATAATTACTGGCTCAATGGGATCAACTTAACTAATGCAAAATAAGTCAATAATGGATGTACCTGAGATTTTGAGCATTAGGGGCTAGGTAAGGGATTGAACCTCACATGAGATGTGATGGGCAAGGAGTTGCTCACTTATAGTTTATTGTAATTCCAATAATGGATGTACCTGAGGATGATCAATAGAATTATAAGAATTTAATCACCCACTAGAAATCCATCCAACTAGGATTTCCGTTTTCTACTTTGGAAGTGTAGGATTCGTTAAGTTAGTGGGAGGACCAATTTGATTAAAAGACCATAATCATTTTGGTTAATTACATGATACATTTACTATTTAATCATGTTATTTTCTGCAGTTAATTTTCTGATAAAAATGAGCACAAAACAACCACCACCATCTAATATCCTTGCAAGCATACTTGATCACAATAGGTTGATAGGACCTAATCTGTCTGATTGGCTAAGAAATTTGAAACTTGTCCTGAACCTTGAACATATAGGATATGTTCTAGATTCAAATGTTCCTGGTCCCTTACCTCCAGAGGCCACACAAGAGGAACATGAAACTTTGGACAAGTGGAAGGAGCATGATATGAGAGCTAAGTGTTACATGCTTGCTTCCATGAGTAATGAGTTACAGAAGCAACATGAGAACATGCAGAGTGCGAGTGAGATCCTCCTTCACCTACAAGAGTTGTATGGTGAGCACAGCAGGAATGCTAGGTATGAGATATCTAGACAGCTATTCCGTATGAGGATGTCTGAGGGACAGAATGTTGGGGATCATGTCCACAAGATGATTCGGCTGATTGAGCAGTTGGAACATCTTGACTTCAACACGGATTTCCAACTACAGATGGATTTGATCCTTCAGTCCCTTCCTGAGTCTTTTGGAAATTTTGTGACAAATTTCCATATGACTAAATAGGAATGCACCTTAGCTGGTTTACTCAATATGCTGGTTATTGCCCAAAAGAATATGCCAGGCAATAAAGGAAAAGAGGTAGCTTTGGTTGCATCTTCTTCTGCTGAAAAGTCCAACAAGAAGAAGGGTAAAAAGAAAAAGAAACCTTAGATTCTTGGTCCTTCCAAGAAAATAGCTAAACAGAAAAGGAAGACTAAAGCTGATGGAGGCAAAGGAAAGTGTTTCCACTGCTAAAAGGATGGGCACTGGAAAAAGGAACTGCCCAGAGTATCTTGCTTCTCTGAAGGACAAGAAGGATACACCTTCGGAAGGTATGTCCATATCTTGTTATTTAGATTCTGATGATACTCATAGTTCATCTACAGCTTGTTTTAGATACTGGTGCCAGTTCTCACATTTCTAATGATATGCAGGAACTAGCAAACAGTAGCAGCTTGCGTTCTCAAGATATTAGAGTCTGGATTGGTAATGGCTCAACTGTTGAAGCTTTAGCCATAGGATCTAAATCTTTTTACATGTTTGGACATGTTTTGTGTTTGGATAATATTTTATATGTACCTGATGCTTTTAAGACCATCATTTCTATATCTAGTTTGACTAGAAATGGCTATGAATTTCAGTTCACAGATGATGTTTGCAATATTTATTTTGCAAATAAATATGTTGGTTCGGATTATATGAATGATGGTCTTTATTATTTGGATAATAATGACAAACACAAATTTAATGCAAGTGATCTAAAAGAATGCAATGCCATGATGAAAACCAACTCAAGTTCAAAATATATTTGGCACTTAAGGTTATGTCATGTTGCAGAAGATAGGATTGCAAAACTGGAGAAAATGGGGATTTTATCCTCATTGGGCTCTGAGCCTACTCCAACTTGTGAATCTTGCCTTCAGGGCAAAATGACTAGATCAACCTTTGTTGGACAAGGGCAAAGAGCTAAAAATATTTTGGAGCTAATACATAGTGATGTATGTGGTCCATTTAAAGAAATGGCTAGAGGGGGTTTTCATTATTTTATTACCTTTACTGATGATAAATCAAGGTTTGGGTATTTGCATTTGATGAAATACAAATATGAATCCTTTGAAAAGTTTAAGGAGTTTAAATCTGAAGTAGAAAATCAAACAGGAAAGAGTATTAAAGCTCTTCGATCAGATCGTAGAGGTGAATATTTGAGTATTGAATTTGATGAATACTTGAGAGAGCATGGCATTATTTCTCAGCTGACTCCTCCAGGAACGCGACAGCTAAATGGTGTATCTGAAAGGAGAAATCGTACCCTATTGGATATGGTACGTAGTATGATGAGCTATACTGATATGCCAATCTTCTTTTGGGGATTTGCATTAGAATCAGCTGTCACACCCTACCCTGTAAGATGTAACATGATCCCACAGTACACCTAATGAATTACCATACTTCGCCTACCGATAACCCATTAGATATACTACAAGGGATTTTAAAACAATTTTCGTGAAATTTAAATCATCAATTAAAATCTGATGTTATAAAATTTTTTTCAAAATTTCGGCAAAGTGCCGACTGTATTTTGAGAAAACAGTTCTTCAATCCTGCAAAAGAAAATGCTCCTAATATGTTTTCTCAAATACAACTCCAATAAACTTTATTTCAATTCACAATTCAATTCTCAATAAACAATCAATTCATTTTCAAACTACTCTCATCATAAAGAAACATTTCATTGATTACAAGACTCAAAATTTATAATACAAAACTATTCAAGTAAATAAAATCTCAACTTTATATTTACAATGATTTACATTTAATTACATACGAAAATATTTTACAAGAGTTTTTATACAACTGCTCAAATAATTTACATACATATTATTATATGCATACATCAAAACCTATGTACATGGGTATACCTATGATATACCTAAAGCTGATCTGAAAGTGTCTTCAAAAAACTTACTCACTACTCTATGCTCTTCTTACCTGCGACAGCATACAAAGCTATCGCTGAGTGGTGAACTCAATGGTGCACAACTATAATTTAAAACATAGTACAATATACATTGACAAAATTTACAGTAAATAATTTGGAAATCTGAATACTAATCAAATTCCAAAACTCAAAATATTCATTGCTATTAATGTAAATCATCTGTATAAAATGACTTTGATCACGAAATTCAATTTATCAAATCATGACTAACCATTTAAGGTAGTTCCAACAAAATCAATTATACATAAATCATAACTAAAATCACAATTCTTTACTGTTCAAAAACATTCTATGTCTCAAAAGCAATGTTGTATCTCAAAAATCATTCTTTATCTCAAAAGCCATTCTTTATCTCAAAAGCCATTCTTTATCTCAAAAGCCATTCTTTATCTCACCAACTATGCAAGACTAATCCGAAAAGGCCATCTTCGGGGTGATTCTAACTCCCTATGGTCGGGGAGGTCGAATCGGATTCTAACTCCCTATGGTCGGGGAGGTCGAATCATCGTACACAGTACCATCACAATAATGAATCTTCCGCAAGGGCCATAACGATAAAATAAACTTAGATCTAACCTCAAATCAGAGGAAAATCTAAGCCTGTGCACGTACCATGGTAATCAAAACACAACTAACTCCATTGTCTTCTCAACAAATGAGAGAGATGGGTAATAACCTAGTCAAGCATCTATAGTGAGATATAAAATAATATCACAATCCTTTTAGTGAGCATAAATCACAATATAATTCGATTCAAATTCAATTCCAATATCTAATAATTTTTACACTCATCATAATTCAAATCATAAATTTGCATTTTTCCATAAAAATTACTATCACAATTCAAAACATGTTCTAACACAATTTTCCAAAACGTAATTTATTCAATCGATAACAATGCTTAATACTTGTGGAAATACCATTTCACAAAGCTAAATTCATACATACTATAACAATTTTCAATAATCATTGAATTAAATCCAATGCTTGTTAAACATAATACATAAGAAAAGTATGTAATTTAATCATATGAAATATTCAAACAAAATGAGTTAAAAACTAGTTGTGCACAAACCTCTGATAACTGTCTCTTGGTCTTGACTCAGTGTTTCCTTCCCTTTCACTGAGTCTTTGCTAACTGAGAAACACAATTTGAAGTGTTTCAGTACTTAATTAAACTGTCTCTAAGAATAAGGTTCAATAATTAATTTATCGAATTCTATTATTTCCTTAGTCAACCTAATATGTTGACCCTCGATGCGTTCTAGGTAAATTAGGTTTTAATGTTACTAACATGTCACATTTAATAGTCTTTTAGGGTTGGTACATGTTACCAAGTTCATTTCTGTGTATACTGCATTTTCTTGCAATTTGCTGGATTCCGGGATACTAGTTTGACCTAGCCGGACTACCTAGTTTCCTCGATTTTTGGGTTTCGGTCAAAACTACAAACTTGTAGATCTATGTCTTATGGAACGCGGGCAAAAATTTCAGGTCATTCTGAGTTATGTAGACCAAGTTATGGTCATTTTACTATTGCTGGTCAAATTGCACCAAAATTGGTCATTTTAGGTCACTTTAGGTCATTTTAGGTTCGGCCAGTTTTTGGATCCGAACTTGTGCAAGCTGTTTGACTTGCTTATGGTCATTTATGGGCTTTGGTGTCTTCATAAGACTTGTAGATATGGGTCTTAACTATTCATGGTTAAAATTTCAGGTCAATTGGACCTGTTTTGAGTGAGTTATGGCCTAAACACTAACTGCTGCCCAAATGGTCAGTTTTCAGGCCTCAATTGCACTTAATCCGGATTTGGTCATTTTTCAAGCTACCTTGTAAGCAGAATTGTGGCAAGCTTCCTTCATGAAAGTTGGCACATTTTGTGCCTAGTTTCACCTCCAATTGGTCTCATACCAATTGGAGTCACACACTTAAAGTTATAGGCCTAAAACTCAAACTGCCTTGTTGAAATTCTTGCATACACATCAAGCATCACTTTTAACACTCACCAAACTTAACATTCAAACCAATTCTGGTTGTACCACCACCTAAACATAATTTAAAACATATTATAGGTCATTTTGGCAGCTTACAATCACATTCAATGTGCACCAACAAGTGCAGAATTTGTCCAATTCAATTTACAACAATTCAATCACCAATTCATGCTCATTAACATATCCAACTTCACACCATCATACATGCACTCAAACTGCCATAACAACCAACACATTTTAACAACATTATTCCCTAAACCAAGCATGAATTCCAACATTCCTCAAGAGTTAGCAAACTGCCACATTGGTACACTTACATTCCATTACTTTCCAAGCTTTAAATCCCATTTTACATTTACATATACTAAGTATACATCACCCAAACAATTTCCTACACAATATACATTTAATAAATCATTTAATTCACCATTTACAAGCAAAAATAAACTGCCTTCAAGGTGCTTCCGTGGCTGCCAAAAGTGCACATTCCCATTCAACATCAAAACTCAAAAATTTCTTCATAAATCAAACACCCATAACATGCTTACAAACTTTAACAAAGCAATAACCCAAAAATACAAACTTACCACTTTGAAAATTCTTCAAAATCTCTCCAAAACTTAGTCTTCTTGCCGCCAATCTACTGCCCAAGGTATATAGACAACTTTTAGTGAAGAAAGGTGCCAAGAATGAAGCTTAAATTAAGCATGCAAGGAGCTTTCAAGTGGACAACAATGGTGGATCTTCTTGGGAGAAATTTGGCTGGTTCTTGGAGAAGTGAGGAAGAAGATGATCTGCTGTCCAAATGAAGTGGTAGTGGTCCACTTTCATGAATTATTGGAGCACTATGTCAAAATAAATTATTAGTTTAATCTAAAATTTCATCTTCCCACATTAAGCTTCCCATTTTTGCTATTTACATTAGGTACCCCTAAATTAATTTTTCATTATATTTTCCAATTGTAATATTATTTATTTTTAATAGACATTTAGGTCAAAAGACAACTCGGGATGTCAAATGACCACAATGCACCTGTTCGGGTTGCATTCCCGATTTTTCGGTAACACCGGGTTTTGTCTGTTTTTCGATTTCCCACTTTTCTTTATACTAATTATTTAATTTTTATTTAATATTTCTAATGATATTTATACTTCAATAGGGGTCTATTTAATTCCTAAAAATATTTTCCAGGGTTCCCCGCGGTCCAGGGCTAGTCAACGGTCCACGCCGTGACTTCCCCGTGCGGTCACTCATCGCTAGGGTTCTCGGCTCGCTTAACTTGGTTGCATTTTTTTACTATTATTTTTTCTTTATTTTTCTTGTATTTTCTTTTCTTGTATTTCATTATTTAATGTCTCCTCACTTATATCAAAGTGTAGTTCTAAGCATCCTAGCTATCCGGACAACACTGGTCACCAGAACAGTAGAATGCATTACCGAACATATTAAAATAAATTTTGTCCACGAAATTTTACCCAATAGTCATCTTACAATAGTCATACGTATATTTTTTTCCTTTATATATGATCGTATAATCTTCTTTTCCTCAAATTTGTATAAGACTTTTAACAATCTAATACAACATTTAATTTGTTTGTATATCACCAATCTTCTCTTACTATTGTCCTGTCTAATATTTCGATTCATGTTCCTTCTTGAATGACCCTTGAGGTCATGTTAGAATCATTTATCTAGTCATTGGTCCTCTGACCATTCTAGTCCATAATCTTCCTCACATTCGTAACATTTCTTTGTTATATTTAAACTAATTGTTCGATTTTTTTTATTTTATTTTCATAACTCTATTTATCTTTCAATATTCTATAACTTACTTCCTTTTGTACTGAACTATAACCTTTCGATATTTTAACCTTTGAGTTTTAGATCCCTAAGTAGGATTTTCAAACTTATTTCTAACAATTAAATTATGTCCTGGCATAACTATACCAAAACAGATGCCATTGGTAACTATTCTTATCTAGGTATACTATCAGGTAGTACGTAGCTCTACACAATAATCTCAAGTCAGTACTGTAATCTGCAGCTTACAGTATAAACATCAAGAACATTGCATAGTTACTACGATACATCCCAATAGATCCAACTTTCCTATCTTTTATCCTTTTCGAATTCACCGATACCTAAAACTTATTCTGATTACAATATCCATTAACAATTAACAACTGTAACATCTCTGCCTTCATCTAGAACAATTCTATTACTACATCTTACTTTTACGTCCTGTTGCCATACATTAAGTAGGCTTGCCGTTTAGCTTTATAATTTATGGTGTGTTAGAAAATACTTTTCACCGATAAACTCTTCCAAAAATAATTTCACTTATTATCACAATCCTTATCTTAAGGACTAATCACTAATGCATCAAAATTTATTCCCCTGTAAAGGAATAACAACAGAACATATAGTTCTAACTCTAACATAAAAGTATGCAGACCCTAGGTCAAACAGTACATAAACGAAGAGTGCCATCCTTCTTCTTAACAAACAATACTGGCACTCCCCATGGTGACACACTAGGGCGGATGAAGCCCTTTTCAAGTAGTTCTTGTAACTGTACCTTCAACTCCTTCAACTCTGCTGGTGCCATTCTGTATGGTTTTATGGAGATTGGATCCACACTAGGCATAACATTAATTTCAAACTACACCTCTCTTTCCGGAGGTAATCTTGGTAATTCTTCAGGAAACACGTCTGGAAAGTCATATACTGTAGGGATGTCCCTCAATGCTAGACTCCCCACTTGGGTGTCTACCACATGTGCCAAGTATACTTCACACCCCTTTCTGATCATTTTCTAGCTAGTGCAACCGAAATAATGTTTGATGGCAATAGCTGCCTCTTCCCATGTATTACCATATCAGCATCGAGGAGACCGAAAGTGGTATCTTGACCTCTGATCAATCATGGCATGATGCCTAGCTAACCAATCCATGCCCAAGATGATATCATAATCTCTGAAGGGCATTTTAACGAAATCATATAGAAAAGTGTGTCCTTGGATCACCCAAGGACAATCTCTATACATTCTATTAACCCTGACCTCCTGTCCTAGCGGACTTGTTACTAGCACCTTAAAGTCCATTTTTGTACATGGAACAGCAATGCAATCAATGATGCCAGCACTCACATAAGAATGGGTAGAACCCAGATCAAATAACACATACACATCTTGGTTAAAAGTTGAGAAGGTACCAGCCACAACATCAGATGTCTCGGCCTCTTCCCTCTGTCTTATTGCATAGATTCTGGCTGGAGCACTGTCTTGCTCTTAATGTTTCACTGTGCCTTGGCTGCCTGCTAGGCTACCTCTACCCCTGCCTCTGTCTCTGCTGGGTGGTTGTGAATTTCTGGTGGCAGGGCTTTGAACTGACCCTTCTGCAGTAGTAGGAGGTGGTCCAACTCTGCGACTACTGGTGCAGTCCTTGGCAAAGTGTCCTGTGCCTCCACAATTATAACAGGCTCCAATAGCCTTATAGCATATCCCACCATGATATCTTCCACAAGCTTCACATTGACGAGAAGGGTAGGAACTTCTAGTTGTTCGACAACTGGACCTTGGTGGTCTCTGCCTTGATGATCCACCTCTGTTATATCACTAAGCTCGGGGCTCCTCAATTTCTTTTCTCTTTCTCAAATTACTGCTTGAGCTCTGACCCATAGGTTTCTCCCTCTTCTCTATTTCATGTTGCCCTTGTGGGGGTTGGGTCTGTACTTGGGCTTGGGCTGACAGATTATCAGCCATTTGTGCAGTAATTTGTACCGGTAAAATTGGTACAGTCAGGCCTTCGACATTTTGTGGAGCTGGGGCCTCAACTTGTTCTTCTGGCATCACAGACTGTTCTATTGTCTCACTCTTCTCTTCCATATCTTTTCACAAGATTTTCTATTCCTGTACAACTAACACAAGGAGATTCCTCTCCATTAGTTCATATTTATGATGTAAATGTACTATATGTATCAAACAATTGAGCAGTTGTAGTTAACGACAAAAAGATTTCAAATTCACAGTTTGAAATTCACTTTAAAACCATTGCTCTGATACCACAAAACATGTCACACCCTACTCCCCTGTAAGATGTAACATGATCCCGTAGTACACCTAATGAATTACCATACTTCGCCTACCGATAACCCATTAGATATACTACAAGGGATTTTAAAACAATTTTCGTGAAATTTAAATCATCAATTAAAATCTGGTGTTATAAAATTTTTTTCAAAATTTCGGCAAAGTGCCAGCTGTATTTTGAGAAAACAATTCGTCAATCCTGCAAAAGAAAATGCTCCCAATATGTTTTCTCCAATACAACTCCAATAAACTTTATTTCAATTCACAATTCAATTCTCAATAAACAATCAATTCATTTTCAAACTACTCTCATCATAAAGAAACATTTCATTGATTACAAGACTCAAAATTTATAATACAAAACTATTCAAGTAAATAAATCTCAACTTTATATTTACAATGATTTACATTTAATTACATACGAAAATATTTTACAAGAGTTTTTATACAACTGCTTAAATAATTTACATACATATTATTACATGCATACATCAAAACCTATGTACATGGGTATACCTATGATATACCTAGAGCTGATCTGAAAGTGTCTTCAAAAAACTTACTCACTACTATATGCTCTTCTTACCTGCGACAGCATACAAAGCTATCGCTGAGTGGTGAACTCAGTGGTGCACAACTATAATTTAAAACATAATACAATATACATTAACAAAATTTACAGTAAATAATTTGGAAATCTGAATACTCATCAAATTTCAAAACTCAAAATATTCATTGCCATTAATGTAAATCATTTGTATAAAATGACTTTGATCACGAAATTCAATTTATCAAATCATGACTAACCATTTAAGGTAGTTCCAACAAAATCAATTATACATAAATCATAACTAAAATCACAATTCTTTACTGTTCAAAATTATTCTATGTCTCAAAAGCCATGTTGTATCTCAAAAATCATTCTTTATCTCAAAAACCATTCTTTATCTCAAAAGCCATTCTTTATCTCAAAAGCCATTCTTTATCTCACTAACTATGCAAGACTAATCCGAAAGGGCCATCTTCGGGGTGATTCTAACTCCCTATGGTCGGGGAGGTCGAATCATCGTGCACAGTACCATTACAATAATGAATCTTCCGCAAGGGCCAAAACGATAAAATAAACTTAGATCTAACCTCAAATCAGAGGAAAATCTAAGCCTGTGCACGTACCATGGTAATCAAAACACAACTAACTCCATTGTCTTCTCAACAAATGAGAGAGACGGGTAAAAACCTAGTCAAGCATCTATAGTGAGATATAAAATAATATCACAATCCTTTTAGTGAGCATAAATCACAATATAATTCGATTCAAATTCAATTCCAATATCCAATAATTTTTATGCTCATCATAATTCAAATCATAAATTTGCATTTTCCATGAAAATTACTATCACAATTCAAAACATGTTCTATCACAATTTTCCAAAAAATAATTTATTCAATCGATAACAATGCTTAATATTTGTGGAAATACGATTTCACAAAGCTAAATTCATACATACTATAACAATTTTCAATAATCATTGAATTAAATCCAATGCTTGTTAAACATAATACATAAGAAAAGTATATCATTTAATCATATGAAATATTCAAACAAAATCAGTTAAAAACTAGTTGTGCACAAACCTCTGATAACTGTCTCTTGGTCTTGACTCAGTGTTTCCTTCCCTTTCCCTGAGTCTTTGCTAATTGAGAAACATAATTTGAAGTGTTTTAGTACTTAATTAAACTGTCTCTAAGAATAAGGTTCAATAATTAATTTATCGAATTCTATTATTTCCTTAGTCAACCTAATATGTTGACCCTCGATGCGTTCTAGGTAAATTAGCTTTTAATGTTACTAGCATGTCACATTCAATAGTCTTTTAGGGTTGGTACATGTTACTAAGTTCATTTCTGCGTATACTGCATTTTCTTGCAATTTGCTGGATTCCGGGATACTAGTTTGACCTAGCTGGACGACCTAGTTCCCTCTGTTTTCGGGTTTCGGTCAAAACTACAAACTTGTAGATCTATGTCTTATGGAAAGCGGGACAAAATTTCATGTCATTCTGAGTTATGTAGACCAAGTTATGGTTATTTTACTATTACTGGTCAAATTGCACCAAAATTGGTCATTTTAGGTCACTTTAGGTCATTTTAGGTTCGGCCAGTTTTTGGACCCGAACTTGTGCAAGCTGTTTGACTTGCTTATGGTCATTTCTGGGCTTTGGTGTCTCATAAGACTTGTAGATATGGGTCTCAACTATTCATGGTTAAAAGTTCAGGTCAATTGGACCTGTTTTGAGTTAGTTATAGCCTAAACACTGACTGCTGCCCAAATGGTCAGTTTTCAGGCCTCAATTGCACTTAATCCGGATTTGGTCATTTTTCAAGCTACCTTGCAAACAGAATTTTGGCAAGCTTCCTTCATGAAAGTTGGCACATTTTGTGCCTAGTTTCATTTCCAATTGGTCTCATACCAATTGGAGTCACACACTTAAAGTTATAGGCCTAAAACTCAAACTGCCTTATTGAAATTCATGCATACACATCAACCATCACTTTTAACACTCACCAAACTTAACATTCAAACCAATTCTAGTTGTACCACCACCTAAACATAATTTACAACATAGTATAGGTCATTTTGGAAGCTTACAATTACATTCAATGTGCACCAACAAGTGCAGAATTTGTCCAATTCAATTTACAACAATTCAATCACCAATTTATGCTCATTTACATATCCAACTTCACACCATCATACATGTACTCAAACTGCCATAACAACCAACATATTTTAACATCATTATTCCATAAACCAAGCATGAATTCCAGCATTCCTCAATAGTTAGCAAATTGCCACAATGGTACACTTACATTCCATTACTTTCCAAGCTTTAAATCGCATTTTGCATTTACATATACTAAGTATACATCACCCAAACAATTTCCTACACAATATACATTTAATCAATCATTTAATTCACCATTTACAAGCACAAATAAACTGCCTTCAAGGTGCTTCCATGGCTACCAAAAGTGCACATTCCCATTCAACATCAAAACTCAAAAATTTCTTCATAAATCAAACACCCATAACATGCTTACAAACTTTAACAAAGCAATAACCCAAAAATACAAACTTACCACTTTGGAAATTCTTCAAAATCTCTCCAAAACTTAGTCTTCTTGCTGCCAATCTACTGCCCAAGGTATATGACAACTTTTAGTGAAGAAAGGTGCCAAGAATGAAGCTTAAATTAAGCATGCATGGAGCTTTCAAGTGGACAACAATGGTGGATCTTCTTGGGAGAAATATGGTTGGTTCTTGGAGAAGTGAGGAAGAAGATGATCTGATGTCCAAATGAAGTGGTAGTGGTCCAATTTCATGAATTAGTGGAGCACTATGCCAAAATAAATTATTAGTTTAATCTAAAATTTCATTTTCGCACATTAAGCTTCCCATTTTTGCTATTTACATTAGGTACCCCTAAATTAATTTTTCATTATATTTTTCAAGTGTAATATTATTTATTTTTAATGGAAATTTAGGTCAAAAGACAACTTGGGATGTCAAATGACCACAATGCCCCTGTTCGGGTTGCATTCCCGATTTTTCAGTAATACCGGATTTTGTCCGTTTTTCGATTTCCCACTTTTCTTTGTACTAATTATTTAATTTTTATTTAATATTTCTAATGATATTTATACTTCAATACGGGTCTATTTAATTCCTAAAAATATTTTCTAGGGTTCCCCGCGGTCCAGGGCTAGTCAACAGTCCACGCCGTGACTTCCCCATGCGATCACCCATCGCTAGGTTTCCCGGCTCGCTTAACTTGGTTGCATTTTTTTACTATTATTTTTCCTTTGTTTTTCTTGTATTTTCTTTTCTTGTATTTCATTATTTAATGTCTCCTCACTCATATTGAAGTGAAGTTCTAAGCATCCTAGCTGTCCGGACAACACTGGTCACCGGAACAGTAGAACGCATTACCGAACATAGGGGTGTTACATCAGCTTTGTATATTCTGAATACGATTCCATCAAAATCAGTTTCTTCCACACCTTATGAGATATGGCATGGAAGAAAACCAAGTCTTAAGCATGTTAAGATCTAGGGTTGTCCAGCTTATATCAAAAAGCTGAACACTGATAAATTGGAGACCAGATCAGAAAAAGGTCGATTTGTTGGATATCCAAAAGATAGTTTTGGATATTATTTTTATTTGCCTACTTCACAAAAGGTTGTGATAAGTAGAGATGCCACATTTCTTGAACAACAGTTTGTTCAAGAATGAGGCAAAGGAAGGCAAATAGAGTTAGAATTGGAGAATTCTGACCAACCAACAGATCAGATGGATATAGATCCATCTAGTCAACCTATACCCGTTGATGAAACATCTACAGCTGTTCCTCGTAGAACAACCAGGGTATCTCATCCACCAGTGAGATATGGTTTTCTTCATTAAGAAGAACAAGAGTTGTCTACTCATGAAGAAGTAGATCATGGAGATGATCCACTTACCTATGAAGAAGCTATATCAGATATAGACTCTTCAAAATGGATTGATGCTATGAAATCCGAAATTGATTCCATGTATAAGAATCAAGTTTGGGATCTTGTTGACCCACCTGAAGGTGTTGTACCTATAGGAAACAAATGGGTTTTCAAGAAGAAAATTGGTTCTGATGGAAAGGTAGAGACCTATAAGGCAAGGCTAGTAGCGAAAGGGTTTCGCCAAAGGCAAGGAATCAGCTATGAGGAGACTTTCTCGCCTGTTGCCATGCTTAAATCAATTAGGATTTTATTAGCAATAGCTGCATACTATGATTATGAGATTTGGCAGATGGATGTCAAAACAGCTTTTCTCAATGGATACATTAAAGAAAACATTTTCATGGAACAACCTAAGGGTTTTGAATCCCAAGATGGTTCCAAGGTATGCAAGCTAAAGCGATCCATTTATGGGTTGAAACAAGCTTCGAGGAGTTGGAGCATCCATTTTGATGAAGCCATTAAATCCTTTAGTTTTATCAAAAATGAGGATGAGCCATGTGTATATAAGAAGGTTAGTGACAGTGCTATCACTTTCGTTCTCTTACATGTGGATGACATACTGTTGATGGGTAATGACACAGGTATGTTTACGACTATAAAGGTATGGTTGTCAAATACATTCTCCATGAAAGACTTAGGGGAGGCAACCTATATTCTTGGGATTCGCATCTATAGAGTTAGAGCGAAAAGAATAATTGGTTTATCTCAAAGTCTATACTTGGAAAAGGTGTTAAAGAGGTTTAACATGCTTGATTCCAAGAGAGGATTGTTACCAGTGAGACATGGCATCCACCTTTCTAAAGAGATGTCTCCAAAGACACCTGAAGAAAGAGATAAGATGGCCAGGATTCCATATGATTTGGCTATTGGAAGTTTACTGTATGCAATGTTGTGTACTAGGCTGGATATCGCATATGTTGTTAGTTTGACTAGCTGGTATCAATCCAATCCAGGTTTGGAACACTGGATAGCTGTCAAGAATATCCTTAAGTACTTGAGAAGAATTAAGGATTTATTCTTGATTTATGGAGGTGGAAACTTGCAATTGGATGGTTATACTGATTCTGATTTCCAATCAGATATCGATGATAGAAAGTCTACCTCTAGATATGTGTTCATTTGTAATGGAGGTGCGATCGGTTGGAAGAGTTCCAAGCGAGCACGATTGCAGATTCCACTACAGGTGAGTATATTCTGCATCGAGATCTGCAAAGGAAGTTGTTTGGATAAAGAAGTTCATGACAGAACTTACGATAGTTCCTTCCATTGAGTCGCTAGTTCCACTACATCGTGACAACAATGGAGCGATCATCTGAGCTAAGGAACCAAGGTCTCACCAGAAATCCAAACACATAGAAAGGCGCTACCACATTATTAGAGAAATAGTTGGGCGAGGCGATATAGCCATGCAAAAAATAGCATCAGCTGAAAATCCAGCTGATCCATTCACTAAGCCTATGTCATAGACTCAGTTAGACCGACATCTTGAGAAGATAGGTATAAGATATTGTAATAAATGGCATTAGTGCTAGTGGGAGATTGTTAGTAGTATGCCCTAGAGCATATCATTTAGTATGTATCTTGTATATATTTTTATTAATAAAAGGCATTTCCACTTTTCCGTTTACATAATATATTTATGTGTAGTAGAAAAGGTCCATTGATATTTTGTTAGAAATATTATTCTTAAGTTGTTAAGAATATGAGTGACAATATTTCTAGCACAAAGTATCATAAATAGGTTCATAATCGAGGATACTTCATAATAAAGACATGACTTATCTAGAAAGATTGTATTCATGTTTGTTCCCAAGTTATTTATATGAGATATGAATAAGATGGAATGGTGAGTCTCATGCCATATAACAAACATGATAGGCACTTATAAATGATAAGTAGGCCGAACCAGTGACACTTATGACAAGCCCATGGAGTTTACTCTTGTCAATGTTTTGTCATAAATCATATCAGTGCATATAATCTTTAGACCTGAGATAGCAGAGTTATCTTGTATATAGGTAGTTTTAGTTTGATACTGCTTTCATACTTGTACTATGTATAGGTATATGGGCATGTGTTGGCTCCTACTAGTTATATATGAAGGTAGGTGTTGATCAAGATGGAATCTGTTCCTCTGAGTAAATAGAGATAAAATCCTATGTTCATTTAATTGTTCTTGATGTTTCAAGTTCCTGGCCAGGTCAGATAGATTTATTCAGAAAATAGTTTCTGATGAGAAAATCTTTTTAATCAAGAACTGGAATTAAAAGAGAACATAATATTCATAGCAAATGGAGTTTGACATAAACCATGACTCCAGCTTGAGTTGGGATTTTGTAACAGAGAGATTCTAGTGCATGGTAACATATGATTATAGGTTCATTTAAGGTAAACCATATTACTAATTTGGTGGCCATGGCATGCTATGCTAGGTGTTAACCATGGTCTATGAGGTTCATAAAATGATTTAGAGAAATCATTTATGGTAAGAAAGAGTTCTAATGATATTAAGAGTTGATATCATGTCTCATTGCCAATTAGTGATGAGCCTAGTAAGTCACACACATACACAAGTTATCACCTATTTAAATATGATTTAATTAATTAATTAAATAGTTTAATTGATTAATTAAAAAGGTTTGGTTTGCAATTAAATTGCAAAGTCCCTAGCATTACTTGAAACCAAATCTAGATTATTGGATGTATAGTATAAGTTAAATTTATATTTAAAGTTTTTAAATATGAATTTAATTAATGAGAAATTAATTAATAGAGATTAATTAATTAATTTGTATTTGATATAAATTGATTAGAAGAGGAAAAATAATTATTTTGGGTTAAGAGCTCAAAATTAAGACACAGGGGCATTTTGGTCATTTCACAGTGACACGTGGCACCATGAGATGATTAAAATCAAGATTAAATATAGGTTTGACACTTGGCACAATGTGATTGGGTCACTTAAACCTAGAGCTAATCAAAGGGTGACATGTGGCAAGGGTTTAATGTGTTAACCTAGCTATTTAAGTGTTGTTATGAAAAGAAAAGCAACCAACAGCCACTCCTCTCCTTTGTCACGCCACTTTGAGGTTTTTCATCTATTCTTCTTCATCTCTCATCAATTCAAAGAGATTAGCCATCAATCTCTTGAATTAAAAACGTTAGAAATTGTTTCTAGTGTCCTATTTACATCTCTAATCTCTTAAAAGGCAGAACTTGAATTTCTAATTAATAGAAAAAGCTTTAGAAGCTGTTTAAGGGCTGCCATAAGTGTTCTTGGTGTGGACAAGCTAGAGGGACAACATCTGGTGTCCTGAAGACGAATCTCAAAGGCGCAGACACGCTGCAGTGCATCAAGAGGTTCCTTCTTGATTTAATCTAGGGTTCTAAAATTAATCTGATTAATTTTAAAATCTTAAATGGCAAATACAAATCCAAAAACATATTAAAAGAGTTTTAATATGTTGTTTATCATTGAAATCAAATAGATAAAAAAATAAATCTTGCATGATGCATGTGACCCTAGGTGAAAATTTTTGAATTCAATGGTATAAACTTGTGTTTTTCACGCTTTCGTTCCTTCATGTTGGGAGTATTAAAACCAATGTACCTATTGTGTATGCAAAAGTCAACATTTTGATTGACTAATGAAGTGAATAGTAACACCAAAACTTGAAATTCAAAAATTATAAAACTCAAAAGAGTCAAATGCCCTAGTATACCTAACAAGATTAGTTTGGATAGCTTGGCATGCCAATAGGGTTCAGTTAGCAGTACTGCACATGGCATTATGCCATTCTGTGATTTCATGGCTTTTAGCCATTCTGACATTATGTTGATACTTGGCCTTGTGCCTAATGTTATTACAGCTTATTAGCTATTCTGTTGCACACCGGGAGACACATATGTGACCGATGGTGTGACGACTCGAGGTACTTGATACCCAGTGCCAGTTTACCCGTTTATCCAATCCAGTCGTCGAGTATAGGTTACTTGGGCAACCAAAAATGAAAGTGGATAAATTTAATGAAATAATGAATATAACAATTACAAAATAAGTAAGACTACAAATACTCATCGAAAATTTATTTGCAATGACACATTAATACATTCACTGCATATTTATTTTCTGTTATTTCTTTTTATTTTATTATTGGCACCACTAAGCATTATTGCTTAACGCGTTGCTTTTGCCACGCATAGGTTCTGGAGAGATCGACCGAGGGCCCAGTAGACCTCAGACTGGGTGAGACCTTCTGCAGCTCTGCATAGTGTCCGTGTCACCTCACCATCTTCAGTGCATTGGTAGCACACTAGATTTTATTTTGGTATTTTGTAACTAACTTTTATTTTCTCTTGTGTAATTGAGACTTATGTAATGTATTTTGATGTTAATGTAAATAGTGAAAATTGTGTTTATGAATGGAAAATTGAGTATTTATTTATTACTTATATATAAATACTATGAGAAATGAATGATTGAGAAATGAAAATGTTGTTAAAAAAAAATTGAGATTTTGTTGATGAGATGGAGTTTGGGATTGATTGAAAATATTGGAAGTGTTTTTCACAGGTTCCGAAGAACTGTTTTCTCCATTTTTAGCCGGTACTCTGCCGGATTTTCTATAAAATTTGCGGAACCTCAAATAAATTTATGATTTCACTAAATGACTGAAATGAATTATATTTCACAAATTATACTCCATAACTTAAAAAAAAAATTAGGAAGAATAAAAATGATTGAATTAAAATAGAGTGTTCCGGTACACTGTGTGGCATATCTTGGTCAGCTACACTATAGACGGGTAAGGGATGTCACATTTAGTGGTATCAGAGCACGGTTTAGGTGTTTCTGGGCCTGGATTGAGTCCATACCATGCATTGCATTTGTAAGAGTCAAGGTGATACTAATGCAGGTCTGTTTGTCTTTGTTATTTTGAATAGGATATGGACCCTACATCTCAGAGGGCAGTTGAGGAGGAAGTGGAGAGTCATGCTCCACCTGCAGCAGCTGAGACTGGGGGTAGGGGAGAACCTACTCTGCTAGCTCAAGCAGAGCCTGCTCAGCCTCCACAGGTCGTGTTCCAGCAAATGGCCGAATTCTTCAAACAAATGGCTGGGGTAATGCCACCACCACCACCACCACCAACTCCACAGCAGAAATCACACCTAGAAAGACTACGAAAATTTGGAGCAATGGATTTCTTTGGCAAGAGAGAAGATGATTCTGTTGCAGCTGAAAATTGGTTGAACAGAATAGGAAGGGTTTTAAAACAACTCCACTGCACTCCAGAGCAAAACCTAGAAGCTGCCATATCTCTATTGCAAGATGATGCATATGAATGGTGGGATACGGTGTCTAGTGAAGTGCAACCAGAAGTAATAACTTGGGACTTCTTTCTCTCAGAATTCAAGAAGAAATATGTGGGTAGTGTATACCTGGAAGAGAGAAGAAGAGAGTTCATTAACCTGAGGCAGAGACAGCTAACAGTGGCCAAGTATGAAAAGGAATTTGTCAGATTGAGCCGCTACAGAAGGGAGATAGTCCCTAATGAGGGATTAAATGACAACATAAAGATCATGATTACTGCCTTGGGAATCACCGACTTCACCAAGTTAGTGGAAGCTGCAATAAAAGTTAAAAAGGTTAGAATAAGTGAGTAGACCAGAAGAAAGAGACAGCAGAAGAGGGGTTCGGGTCAGTCTAGTTCATCTCCTGCAACTGGGAAGAAGTTCAAAGGTCCACCTGCACAGAGTTCAGGTCAGCCACAAGGTCAAGGTCAGTCTCAGGGGCCCAGGCCATAGTTCACCCATAGGAGAGGTTAGTCCACACCATCAGTGGGCAGCTCTCCAGGGACGGGGTTTAGGAGACTAGCCCCAACATCTTTTGCATGTCCACATTGTTTGAAATGGCATAAGGGGGAGTGTTGGAGAGTGACTGGTGCTTGCTTAAGGTGTGGGTCGACAGAGCATCAGCTGAGGAACTGTCCACGCAGAACTACTATAGCTGCTCCAACACAAGCAGACAGACCTGCTCTTGCACCACAAAGAGGTAGGAAATCTTGGCAAATCTGAGGCAGTGGGACCATCACAGAGGCCTGCATCTGAGCCAGCAGAGAGGCCTGAGGGCAGACCACTTGCTAGAGCTTATGCCATGAGAGCTCAGAAGGAGCAAGATGCCCCGGACGTCATTAGGGGTATGTTCTCCCTCTACAATACATCTGTGCATGCATTGGTGGATCTAGGATCCACTCATTCATACATCTGCATCAACCTACCCATAGAAAGGGGGATACTAGTAGGGGAGAATGACCATGACATTCTGGTCACTAATCCATTGGGCCACAGTGTAGTGGTGAACAAAGTATACAAGGGTTACCCGTTAAGGATTCAGGGGTATGAATTCTTGGCAGACCTGATTGAGTTGCCTTTCCATGAGTTTGACGTGATTTTGGGAATGGACTGGTTATCACATCATCAGGAAATAGTTGATTGTAAATTGAAGAGCATTTCTTTGAAAACTCTTGAGGGTAATGAGATTACAGTTGTGAGGGAAAGGACAGATTTCTTGTCCAATGTCATCTCAGCCACAGTTGCAAGAAAACTGATGAGAAAAGGCTGTGAAGCCTACCTAGCACATGTGGTGGATACTAGGCAGGCTAAGCCAGATCTGTGTGATGTACCCATAGTAAAAGACTTCCCAGATGTGTTCGCTGAAGAATTGCCTAGTTTACCACCAGAAAGGGAAGTTGAATTTGCTATTGATATACTGCCGGGTATAGCACCAATCTCTATTGCTCCTTATAGGATGGCGCCCACAAAATTGAAGGAACTGAAAATCCAGTTATAGGAATTTAAATTAGGGGTTCATACGCCCCAGTGTGTCACCATGGGGAGCTCCAGTGCTGTTTGTAAAAAAGAAGGATGGGACTTTGAGGTTATGCATTGATTATCGGCAGTTGAATAAAGTGACTGTCAAGAATAAGTATCCATTACCTATAATTGATGATCTGTTTGATCAGTTGAAGGGAGCAAGAGTATTTTCCAAAATTGATCTCAGATCAGGGTATCATCAGTTGAGGGTGAAAGATGCAGGTGTGCCAAAGACTACATTTAGGACTCGGTATGGGCATTATGAGTTTTTGGTGATGCCCTTTGGCCTAACAAATGCACCAGCAGCATTCATGGACCTTATGAACTGTATCTTCCATCCATACCTAGATCAGTTCATAGTGGTCTTTAATGATGATATTTTGGTGTATTCCAAGACCAGTGAAGAACATGATGAGCATTTGAGGATTGTTCTGCAAACCCTGAGAGAAAAGAAGCTGTATGCTAAGTTGTCCAAGTGTGACTTCTGGTTGAATAAGATTACATTCCTTGGACACATAGTGTCAGCTGATGGGATTAGGGTGGTTCCCAAGAAAATAGAAGTAGTGATGGAATGGAAGCCTCCCAGAAATACAACTGAGGTCATAAGCTTTTTGGGGCTAGCTGGGTATTAAAGGAGATTTGTGAAGGGATTTTCCTTAATAGGTGCTCTAATGGCCAAGTTGTTACATAAGAATGTCAGATTTGACTGGAATGACAAGTGTCAGACTAGTTTTGAGAAGTTAAAGGCTATGTTGACAAAGGCATCGCAGCACACAAAGGTCGTGAAAGGACTTTGTGGTCTACAATGATGCCTCTCATAATGGGTTAGGGTGTGTATTGATGCAAGAGGGGAAGGTGGTCGCTTATGCTTCCAGGCAGCTAAGGCCACATGAACAGAATTACCCTACCCATGATCTAGAGCTTGCAATAATTATCTTCGCATTGAAGATATGGAGGCACTACTTATATGGTGAAAAGTGCTACATTTACACAGACCACCAAAGTCTAAAATATTTGCCAACTCAGAAGGAGCTCAACCTTAGACAGAGGCGATGGATTGAGTTCCTGAAGGACTATGATTGTGTAATTGACTACCATCCTAGGAAGGCAAATGTAGTTGCTGATGCTTTGAGCAGAAAATCCATCACAGCTTTGAGATCATTGAATGCCCGTCTATCTTTGGTTCGAGATGGAGCTATTTTGGCTGAGTTGCAAGTGAGGCCAAACCTGTTATAGCACATTTTAGATGGGCAGAAGGTAGATGAGAAGTTAAAGGCTATTATGAGAAAAATCCTAGAAGGGAAAGAAATTGACTATGAAGTGAAAACAGATGGGTGTTTACACTGCAAAGAAAGACTGTGTGTACCAGATGATAGGGAATTGAAGGCCAGTATTCTAAAAGAGGCACACACCAGTGTATATGCTATACACCCAGGAAGTACAAAAATGTACCATGATCTGAAGCTTTAGTATTAGTGGCCTGGTATGAAGAAGGACATAGCTGACTATGTGACTAAATGCTTGACATGTCAGCAAGTCAAGGCAGAACATCAAGTTCCATCAGGTTTGCTACAGCCTATACGCATACTTAAATGGAAATGGGATCAGGTCACCATAGATTTTGTAAGTGGTCTACCTCTCAACCAAGAGAAGCATGATGCAATATGGGTGATAGTAGATAGATTGACGAAGTCAGCACACTTTCTGCCAGTTAGGACTGACTACTCACTAGAGAAATTAGCAGAATTGTATATCAGTGAGATAGTTAGATTGCATGGAATTCCACTTTCCATCATATCTGATCGAGACCCAAGGTTTACATCGAGATTCTAGAAGAAGTTGCATGAGTCCTTGGGTACACAACTCCACTTCAGCACAGCTTTCCATCCTCAGACGGATGGGCAATCAGAAAGAGTAATCCAGGTAAACAATTGAAACCAATTAAATTAATACACATATTGAACTGAAATGGTAATAATAATGTGAAATATATGTCAGGTCCTTGAGGATATACTGAGGAGTTGTGTCATTGAGTTTGAGGGAAGTTGGGATAGATACCTTCCAGTGGTAGAATTTGCATAGAAAAATAGCTACCAAGCTAGTATCCAAATGGCTCCGTATGAAGCACTGTATGGAAGGAAATGTAGAACTCCAGTGTGCTGGACTGAATTGGGTGAAGATAAACTGGTAGGACCAGACCTGGTGAAACAGACTGAGGAGAAGGTAAAACTAATCAAAGCCAATTTGAAGGTTGCCTCAGACAGATAGAAATCCTATACCGACTTGAAGAGAAAAGAAATAGAATATGCAGTTGGCGATAAAGTGTTCCTTAAGGTGTCACCGTGCAAGAAGGTACTAAGGTTTGGAAGAAAAGGTAAGTTAAGCCCTAGGTTCATTGGCCCATATGAATTCATTGAACATGTGCGTCCAGTGGCCTATAAGCTAGCTTTACCACCAGAGCTGGACAAGATCCACAATGTGTTCCACGTGTCTATGCTAAGAAGATACCGCTCAGATCCTTCACATGTCATCTCCATGGAAGAAATTGAAGTACAACCGGATTTGACATATGAAGAAGAACCCATAAGGATCCTGGCTCGGGAAGTGAAAAAGTTGAGGAATAAGCAGATTCCACTAGTGAAAGTGCTTTGGAGGCACCACAACACCGAGGAGGCAACTTGGAAAAGTGAAGAAACGATGAGACAACAGTTCCCTCAACTGTTTGCATCAGGTAAATTTCGAGGCCGAAATTTAAATTAGAGGGGAAGAGTTGTAACACCCTCCTCAGAGTAATTGCGTACATTCTCACTGCTCGTGATCTGTCATCCGCATGCTTAGAACGTCTGGAAAAATATTTAAACTAAAGTGAGGAACCATAATTAACTCAAATATTAATAAGAAAAATTTAGAAAAAAAATTTTAGAAATAAAATACAACCAAGTTAAATGAGCCGATGCCCTAGCGATGTGTAACCCAATGGGAAGTTGCGATCTTCGCAACTAGAAGCCCTAAACCCGGGAGAAAAATTCATAAAATAATTTTTGGGACTCTAGAGAAGAGTCATTGAGGGTTCTATGGCATTAGAATACCAAGAAAATCCTTAGAAAAAATTTTCAATCGGTATAGACAATTTTGGTCTATTAAGCAAAACAGAGGGCATTTTGGTCATTTCGTCTTCAGAGAAGATTTTTGGCCGACTTGTCCAGTTAAGTAAATAATTATTATGATCTAAAATATGAATAAATATTGCTAAAAATTTAATTGAAAATAAGTAGAAAAGAAAAGAAAAGAAAATGAAATAAAAGTCATATTAATGACATAAGCATGATGCAATTAAAATATTTTCACCCAACCAAATTTTGACACATCATTATAAACTACTTAAACATGAATAAAAGGAGATAAAAATTGAAAAAGTGGACAGCCATCTTCAATCTTTGGGCTACAGAAATGTAGAGAGAGAGAGAGAGAGGAGAAAAAAAACTCCATGAAAACTCTTGTTCAAGCTTGATTTTCCCAAAGCTCTCCACCCCAAAACCCTAAACTTCCTTCACAAAAAATTATCCCTAAACCTTGAGGAAGCATAAGGCAGCAGGAATTTGAGGAAATTTTGAAGTTGGGCAAGTCCAAGTTAGGTCACAAGTGAGGTTAGTGCCAATTCCTTCTAGAAATTTTATGTATATCATATGTGGAGTAGGAATTAAGTGTGAAAATTAAGTGAAATTAAACAAAAGTTGCATGATGAATTTTTACCATTTTTGGCAGCCATGAACTTATGAGAGTTTTGATGATTTTTTTTTAGATTGAAAGAGTATATAAGCTGTCATTTGATATGAAATTAACACTTAACACCTTATATTGTAAGTTAATGGAATAATAGAGGAATTGAGAATTTAGGGTTTTGACCAAATTAAGGTTTCAATCCTATAATGGTGTAGGAACATTTTAATGGTCAATTAGTGACCATTTGATTATTTGTAAACAAGAAATGAAGTGTGTTTAGTAATGGGATTTAGGTTTAGTGTGGCTGCCCTAGGTGACTTGCAGAATTAGACATGAGTCCAGCAGGTTTGGGCAGCCATAACTTGAATTGTAGAGGTTCAATTGGTGTAAGGCCAATTGGACATGAAACTAGACACATAATGGCACAACTTTGGTGAAGAAACTATGCCCATAAAACCAAATCAAGTGGACCAAAAGCTTGCCGCAATCTGGGCGACCTGCAATCTGTTTCTGCAGAATGACCAAATGAATAGTGTTTGGTTATTTGGCCATAACTCAGTGTAGAATGGTCCAATTAACCTGAAATTTTACCAGCAACAAGCTAAGATATAGACCAACAACTTTCTTGAAGAAATCTACCCCAAATTATGACCAGAACCTATCCAACAAGGGAGTTGCAATCACTATTCACTGTACTGTAGATATGGTCAGTCCAGATAAATTCCAATCCGGCCAGTTGTGGTTTTTGGACCATAACTTGAGCTAAAAAACTCCAAAATGGAGTGATTCAAAAAAGGAAATTCAACTAGACAAAATAAGGAACTACTTTCATGTTGATCACTTTGCCAAATTCCCACTGCAAAAATGACTAATGGAACAGTAAAAGTAAGGTATGAAAACTGAAAATTCTGCTCAATTAACTTTAAGCTTAGAAATGGTACTGGCAACCAATACCAAAAAATTTTGAATGCAAAATGTGGTATGTTGGGATTATTAAAACAAATGTACCTATTGTCTATGCAAAAGTTAACATTTTGGTTGATTAATAAAGTGAATAGTAACACCAAAACTTGAAATTCAAAAATTATAAAACTCAAAAGTGTCAAATGCCCTAGTATACCTAATAAGATTGGTTTGGATAACTTGGCATGCCAATAGGGTTCAGTTAGCAGTACTGCACATGGCATTATGTCATTCTATGATTTCATGGCTTTTAGCCATTCTGACATTATGTTGATACTTGGCCTTGTGCCTAATTTTATTACAGCTTATTAGCTGTTCTGTTGCACACCGGGAGACACATATGTGACTGATGGTGTGACAGCCCGAGGTACTTGATACCAAGTGCCAATTTACCCGTTTATCCAGTCCAGTCGTCCAGTATAGGTTACTTGGGCAACCAAAAATGAAAGTGGATAAATTTAATGAAATAATGAATATAATAAGTACAAAATAAGTAAGACTGCAAATAATCATCGAAAATTTATTTACAATGAGACATCAATACATTCACTGCATATTTATTTTCTGTTATTTCTTTTTATTTTATTATTGACACCACTAAGCATTATTGCTTAGCGTGTTGCTTTTGCCACGCGTATGTTCTGGAGAGATCAACCAAGAGCCCAGTAGACCACAGACTGGGTGAGACCTTCTGCAGCTCTGCATAGTGTCCGTATCAGCTCACCATCTTCAGTGCATTGGTAGGACACTAGGTTTTATTTTGGTATTTTGTAACTAACTTTTATTTTCTCTTGTGTAATTGAGACTTATGTAATGTATTTTGATGTTAATGTAAATAGTGGAAATTGTGTTTATGAATGGAAAATTGAGTATTTATTTATTGCTTATATATAAATACCATGAGAAATGAATGATTGAGAAATGGAAATGTTGTTAAAAAAAAAATATTGAGATTTTGTTGATGAGATGGAGTTTGGGATTGATTGAAAATATTGGAAGTGTTTTTCACAGGTTCCAAAGAACTATTTTCTCCATTTTTAGCCGGTACTCTGCCGGATTTTCTATAAAATTTGCGAAACCTCAAATAAATTTATGATTTCACTAAATGACTGAAATGAATTATATTTCACAAATTATACTCCATAACTATAAAAGAAATAAATAAATTAGGAAGAATAAAAATGATTGAATTAAAATAGGGTGTTCCGATACACTGTGTGGCATACCTTGCTCGGCTACACTGTAGACGGGTAAGGGCTGTCACATGTTTTGTGTTTGGATAATATTTTATATGTATCTAATGCTTCTAATAACATCATTTCTATATCTAGTTTGACTAGAAATGGCTATGAATTTCAGTTCACAGATGATGTTTGTAATATTTATTTTAAAAATAAATATGTTGGTTCGGGTTATATGAATGATGGTCTTTGTTATTTGGATAATAATGACAAACACAAAATGAATGCAAGTGATCTGAATGAATGCAATGCCATGGTGAAAATCAACTTAAGTTTAAAATATATTTGGCACTTAAGGTTATGTCATGTTGCAGAAGATAGGATTGCAAAACTGGAGAAAATAGGGATTCTTTCTTCATTGGCCTGGAGCCTACTCCAACTTGCGAATCTTGCCTTCAGGGCAAAATGACTAGATCACCCTTTGTTGGATAAGGGCTAAGGGCTAAAAATATTTTGGAACTAATACATAGTGATGTATGTGGTCCATTTAAGGAAATGGCTAAAGGCGGTTTTCATTACTTTATTACCTTTACTGATGATAAATCAAGGTTTGGGTAATTGTATTTGATAAAATACAAATATGAATCCTTTGAAAAGTTCAAAGAATTAAAATTTGAAGTAGAAAATCAAACAGAAAAGAGTATTAAAGCTCTTCGATCAGATCGTAGAGGTGAATATTTGAGTACTGAATTTGATGAATACTTGAGAGAGCATGACATTGTTTCCCAGCTGACTCCTCCAGGAACACCATAGCTGAATGGTGCATCTGAAAGGAGAAATTGTATCCTATTGGATATGGTACATAGTATGATGAGCTATACTAATATGCCAATCTCCTTTTGGGGATTTGCATTAGAATCAGCTTTGTATATTCTGAATAGGATTCCATCAAAATCAATTTCTTCCACACCTTATGAGATATGGCATGGAGGAAAACCAAGTCTTAAGCATGTTAAGATTTGGGGTTGTCCAGCATATATCAAAAAGCTGAACACTGATAAATTAAATACCAGATCAGAAAAGGGTCGATTTATTAGATATCCAAAAAATAGTTTTGGATATTATTTTTATTTGCCTACTTCACAAAAGGTTGTGGTAAGTAGAGATGCCACATTTCTTGAACAACAGTTTGTTCAAGAAGGAGGCAAAGGAAGGCAGATAGACTTAGAATTTGAAAGTTTTGACCAACCAACAGATCAGATGGATATAGATCCATCAAGTCAACCTACACTCATTAATGAAACATCTACAGCAGTTCCTCGTAGAACAACTAGGGTATCTCACCCACCAGTGAGATATGGTTTCCTTCATGAAAAAGAATAAGAGTTGTTTACTCATGAAGAAATAGATCATGGAGATTATCTACTTACCTATGAAGAAGCTATATCAGATATAGACTCTTCAAAATGGATTGATGCTATGAAATCCGAGATTGATTCCATGTATAAGATTCAAGTTTGGGATCTTGTTGACCCACCTGAAGGTATTGTACCTATAGGGAACATATAGGATTTCAAGAAGAAAATTGGTTATGATGGAAAGGTAGAGACCTAGAAGGTAAAGCTAGTAGCGAAATGGTTTTGCCAAAGGAAAGGAATCGACGATGAGGAGACTTTCTCGCCTGTTGCCATGCTTAAATCAATTAGGATTCTATTAGCCATAGCTGCATACTGTGATTATGAGATTTGGCAGATGGATGTCAAAATAACTTTTCTCAATGGATACATTAAAGAAAACATTTTCATAGAACAACCTAGGGGTTTTTGAATCCTAAGATAGTTCCAAGGTATGCAATCTAAAGCGATCTATTTTTTTGGGTTAAAACAAGCTTCGAGGAGTTGGAATATCCATTTTGATGAAGCCATTAAATCTTTTGATTTTATCAAAAATGAGGATGAGCCATGTGTATATAAGAAGGTTAGTGATAGTGCTATCACTTTCCTTGTGTTATATGTGGATGACATACCGTTGATGGGTAATGACACAGGTATGCTGATAATGTAAAAGTATGGTTGTCAAATACATTCTCCATGAAATATTTAGGGGAGGCAACCTATTTTCTTAGGATTCGCATCTATAGAGATAGAGCAAAAAGAATAATTGGTTTATCCCAAAGTCTATATTTGGAAAAGGTGTTAAAGAGGTTTAACATGCTTGATTCCAAGAGAGGATTGTTGCCAGTGAGACATGGTATCCAACTTTCTAAAGAGATGTCTCCAAAGACACCTGAAGAAAGAGATAAAATGGCCAGGATTCCATATGCTTCGGCTATTAGAAGTTTAATGTATGCAATGTTGTGTACTAGGCCGGATATCACATATGCTATTAGTTTGACTAGCAGTTATCAATCCAATCCAGGTTTGGAACACTGCATAGCTGTCAAGAATATTCTTAAGTACTTGAGAAGAACTAAGGATTTATTCTTAATCTATGGAGGTGGAGACTTGCAATTAGATGGTTATACTGATTCTGATTTCCAATCAGATATCGATGATAGAAAGTCTACCTCTGGGTATGTGTTCATTTGTATTGGAGGTACAGTTAGTTGGAAGAGTTCCAAATAGAGTACGACTGCAGATTCCACTACCGAGGCTGAGTATATTGCTACATTAGATGCTGCAAAGGATACTGTTTGGATAAAGAAGTTCGTGACAAAACTTGTAGTAGTTCCTTCCATTGAGTCAGTAGTTCCACTTCACTGTGACAATAATGGAGCAATCATACAGGCTAAGGAACCCCGGTCTCACTAGAAATCGAAACACATAGAAAGGCGATACCACATTATCAGAGAAATAGTTGGACGAGGCCATGTAGCCACGCAGAAAATAGCATCAGCTGAAAATCCAGCTGATCCATTCACAAAGCCTATGTCATAGACTTAGCTAGACCGACATCTTGATAAGATGGGTCTAAGATATTGTAATGAATGGCTCTAGTGCTAGTGGGAGATTGTTAGTAGTATGCCTTAGAGCATATCATTTAGTATGTATCTTGTACATGTTTTTATTAATAAAAGGCATTTCCACTTTTCCGTTTATATAATATATTTATGTGTAATAGAAAAGGTCCATTGATATTTTGTTAGAAATTCTATTCTTAAGTTGTTAAGAAAATGAGTGACAGTATTTCTAGTACAAAGTATCGTAAATAGGTTCACAATCAAGGATACTTCATAATAAGGACATGACTTATCTTGAAAGAATGTCTCCATGTTTATTCCCAAGTTATTTTTATGAGATATAAATAAGATGGAATGGTGAGTCTCATGCCATATGGCAAACATAATAGGTACTTATACATGATAATTAGGTCGAATCAGTGACACTTATGACAAGCACATGGAGTTTACTCTTGTCAATGTACTGTCATAAATCATATCAGTGCATATAATCTTTAGACCTGAGATAGCATAGTTTTCTTGTATATAGGTGGTTTGAGTTTGATACTGCTTTCATACTTGCACTGTGTATGGGTATATGGGCATGTGTTGGCTCCTACTAGTTATATATGGAGGTAGGTGTTGTTCAAAAAGGAATCTGTTCCTCTAAGTAAACAGGGATAAAATCCTATGTTCATTTAATTGTTCTTGATGTTTCAATTTTCTGGCCAGGATAGATAGATTTAATCAGAAAAGAGTTTCTGATGAGAAAATCTTTCAATTAAGAACTGGAATTAAAAGAGAACGTAATATTCATAGCAAGTGGGGTTTAACATAAACCATGACTCCAGCTTGATTTGGGATTTTATAACAGACAGATTCTAGTGCATGGTAACATATGATTATAGGTTCATTTAAGGTAAACCTTATTACTGATTGGGTGGCCATGGCATGCTATGCTAGGTGTTAACCATGGTCTATGAGATGCCTAAAATGGTTTAGAGAAATCATTTATGGTAAGAAAGAGTTCTGATGATATTAAGAGTTTATATCATATCTTATTGCCAATTAGTGATAAGCCTAATAAGTCACACACATACACAAGTAATTACCAAATTAAATATGATTCAATTAATTAATTAAAGAGTTTAATTGATTAATTAAATAGGTTTAGTTTGCAATTTAATTGCAAAGTCCCTAGCATGACTTGAAACCAAATCTAGATTATTGGATGTACAGTATAAGTTAAATTTATATTTAAAGCGTTTAAATATGAATTTAATTAATGAGAAATTAATTAATAAAGATTAATTAAATGATTTATATTTGATATAAATTGATTAGAAAAAGAGAAATAATTATTTTGGGTTGAGAACTCAAAATTAAGACACAGGGACATTTTGGTCATTTCATAGGGTGACATGTGTCACCATGAAGGCACTACACATAAGCTTGCCAAATGTCTTTTAATCATGTAAGATGATTAAAATAATGATTAAATATAGGCTTGACACTTGGCACAATGTGATTGGGTCAATTAAACCTAGAGCCAATCAAAAGGTGACATGTGGCAAGGGTTTTAAGTGGTGACCTAGCTATATACCTGTAAGGATGAAAGAACAAAATACAACCAGCTGCTGCCTCCCTTTGTGCCGCCACCCTTAAGGCTGCCATTCTCTCTTCTTCTTCATCTATCATCAATTCCAAGAGATTAGCAAACAATCTCTTGAATTAAAAAAAACTAGAAATTATTTCTAGTGTCCTGTTTATATCTTTAATCTCTTAAAAGGCAAAACTTGATTTTCTAATTAATAGAAAAAGCTTTAGAAGCTGTTCAAGGACTGCCATAGGTGATCTTGGTGTGGACAAGCTAGAGGGACAACATCTAGCATCCTAAAGACGTATCCCAAAGGTGCCAAACACACTGCAGTGCATCAAGAGGTTAGTGCACTTGTTCTTGATCTAATATAGGGTTCTAAAATTAATCTGAGTAATTCTAAAATCTTAAATGGAAAATACAGATCCAAAAACTTATTAAAAGAGTTTTAAAATGTTGTTTATGATTGAAATCAAATATATAAAAATAAATCTTGCATGATGCATGTGACCCTAGGTGAAAATTTTTGAATTCAATGATATAAGCTTGTGTTTTTCATGCTTCTGCTCCTTTAATTGGTATCAAAGCCACTATATTTGCCATTTAGATTATTCAATATGAGATTTGATTGTGTGATTTGATCAAAAGTTGATCAATTCATTGCTGGTTGGAATGAACAAGGTGGCGGCTTGGTGGAGTGTACCATGGATGCACATGGTTTGGCTCCTCCCATGGTGTGCGCAAGGTTTGGCTTTTCAATTTGCACTTGTTATATGATCTAAAAGCTCATCCTATGTCTAATTAAATTGTTTAAATAGAGTTTTAATCACACAATTAAATTTTGATTCAAATCAAAATTTTAATAATTGTTTGAATGTGATTCAAATCTGAATTTTAAAAGTTATTTGAATGTGATTCAAATCTGAATTTTTAAAGTTGTTTGAATCATATTCAAATATGAATTTTTAAAGTTGTTTGAATATTATTCAAATTTGAATTTTTAAAGTTGTTGGAATAATATTCAAATCTGAATTTTTAAAAATTGTTTGAATGTGATTCGAATCTGATTTTTAAAAATTGTCTAATTTAATTCAAATCTGAATTTTTAAGGTTGTTTGAATGTGATTCAAATCTGAATTTTTAAATTTATTTGAATGTGATTCAAATCTGAATTTTTTAAATTTGTTTGAATCATATTGAAATCTAGATTTTTAAGTTGAATATGAGATATTCAATTTAATTTAAGTATATATGTTTTATTTAATTGTTAAATAGTGATATGCATGATGGATGATCATGGACTATAAAAGACTAATGTGATTGGATTTATTTCTTTTATGTTTCTTTGATATTGTAAATTAATTAATTTATTTTAATTTATTTTGGGCATGTATTATTAAGGTTGTAATAATTTTGGGTTGCAATTTCATTTATTTAAGTTATTGTAAATTTGCCTTGGTATGCCAAGGATTACTATGTAATTGGATTGCAAGAAGATCAAAGAGGTCAAGAGCATTGGTGGGACCAGTGGGAGGAATTCAAAATCAAGTGTTAATTATGTACTCCTTCAGCAACTCTTGTAAAATGAATGAATGAATCCCTTAGAAAGTCCATGATCATACCGTATTTACTGTTTATCCATGAATGCATGAGATGTATGCGAATGTATGTAAGTATATGGTATATGCATGCTAAATGGATAATGTGCAAAGTGAGACCTTAATAGTAGTTAGGATGACTATAAAATCTTCCTAACAAATGATTAAGTTGGAAATACTAAAATTAAAGTAATTATAATGTGGGCCCTCCATTAAGGCAATTATTTTAAGAAATTTTAAATACTTGCAAAAGATGCAATTAATTTAAGAGATTTTCTTAAAAATAATTATTAAGCATGAGATGTGGTAAATATGTAAATGGTTTGGTGGCCAATATTGGATGTACCTGAGGACATTAAAATTATTTGCATAATTACTGGCTCAATGGGATCAACTTAACTAATGCAAGATAAGTCAATAATGGATGTACCTGAGATTTTGAGCATTAGGGGCTAGGTAAAGGATTGAACCTCACATGAGATGTGATGGGCAATGAGTTGCTGTAACATCCTTTCTGTACGTGTTCTGTATGTTCTCTTGCTCCAGTGACCTAATGTCAGTCCGGGCAAGTCAAGATGTTTGGAACTATACTTCGGTGATAGTGAATAGACATATAATGATGAAATAAATAAAAAGAAAATACATGAAAAAAATAAAAAAATAAAAGAGAAAAAATAAAAATAAGTTAAACGAGTCGACACCGTAGCGATGGGTGACTGCACCAGGAAGTTACAGCGAAGGCAATTGCCGACCCCAAGACTGCAGGAAACCCTCGAAATTAAATTTTGAGACATAATTAAAGGTTTATTGAAATGTAATTCACACTAGAAATATCAAAGAAAAATTAATAAATTAGTATAAAGAAAAACGAAAAATCGAGAAACAGACAAAAATCGGTGTTACCGAAAAATCAGAAATACAATCCAAAGTGGGGCATTTTGGTCATTTGACCCCTAGAGTTGCCTTTTGACCTTAATGTCCATTAAAAATAAATGGTATTATACTTTGAAAATGTTTAAAAAATAAAAATTGTGGTACATTATATTAATAGTGCAAGAAATGGGGTATAAATTGAATAATTAAAATCTTAACATATAAAATTACTTAATTAAAAGTGAGTGGAGCACTAAGGGGTATTTAAATACCTAAAGGACATGTGTATGTCCACTAAAAAATTCAGTTTTTTGCATCATCTTCTCCAGCCGAAATGGACCACCATGAAAACACCATGCCAAAACTTTCTAACCTCTCATGCAACCACCTTCTCGCCATGTTTTCCACCTAGTTCTTTCATTAAAGTAGTTCACAAAATCACAAGGAAGAGATTGATGGTAAATTGAAGGGGATTAGATGAGTTTTTAACAAGCTCCAAAAGTGGTAAGTGTCCAAATCCTCTCCCGTGCTTTAGTAAACTTTATGTTTAGGTTGAGGTGAGTAAATTGGTGAAGAGAATGGAAGAAATTATTGAGTTATGAAATTTTTCACTTTCAGCAGCTATGAAAGCATGATGTGCTTGAGTTTTTCTTACCTCTACTGGATGGGAATTAAGGTTGATTAACTCAAATGGAATTTGTAGTAGGTTAATGCCCAAGTATGTGTATGTTAGTGCTTGAATTAAGGGTTTAAAAATGGGACTTTGATACTTTAGTAAACTGCCATGTTTGGCAACCTTCAATCTCATGAAATTGTGTGTGAGTTTATGAAATTTATTGATGAAATATGATGGTGTTGAATTGTGGGCAGTTTGTGTAATTGCCATGGAAGTGTATGTGTAATATAGGTGTTGAAGTATATTGAATTTGGATTGAAGTAAATGTTGAACATTAATGGTGTATTGTGTGCATTGAGCACTTGAGGGTTCTACCCTAAATGCTTGGCTGGAATTGTGTTGAATATGTATAGAAGTGCCATGAATGAATATTGAAGCATTGGGAGGGGGAGGATTGTCAAATTGGAAGTGTGATTTTCATGTGCAGGTTGTGTGTTGTTGGCAATACGTAAATTAGGTTATAAGTGCAAAATTGTGAACCCAATTAGTATGAGGCCAATGGGAGGTGAAACTAGATACAAAATAGGTCAACTTTCTCTTAGAAATGTTGGCAAAATTATACCTAGAAACTGACCGTAAAAATGACCGAATCCGGAATTGCAACCTTGCAAACTCAGATTTTTTACCATACGAATAGTAGTCACTAAGATGACCATAACTCACTCAAAACAAGTCCAAATGATCTGAAATTTTTACCATGGAAAGCATAGACATAGAGATACGATTCTTATGAAGACACTAAAGCCAAGAAATGGCCATAACCAAGACAAATTGCTTGCCCAAATTCTAGTACCAAAATAGCCAGAACTGAATTTGACCTAAAATTGACTAAATCTTACACTAAAGATGCAATCTGTCCAACTTTAGTAAATTGACCATATCTTGGTCTATACAACTCAGAATGACCTAAAATTTGCGCCAAAAGTTCAATAAGACATGGAGCTACAATTTTGCTTCTTTGACTAGAAGCTAAAAACCAAGAGAAATAGGACATTAAGCTAGACAAATCTAGCACACTAAAACTGAAAATTTGACATTTACATACGATGATGCTTGAAGTAATTTGACAATTAATGCCAACTTGTGAAAAGGGTAAATTGCACTATATTGGTAGCATATTGAATTACAATTTGTGACATGTTGATAATAGAATCAACTTATCCATATTACATAAAAAAGTCAACATTTACATTAACTTGTGAATTACATGATAACTAGTAAACTAAAAAAAAAGAAGAATTAAACAATTAACTTGTAATCTGCCCTAGCTTGCCTAGTTGACTAGTTTGGATAGGTTGGCATGCCAATAAGATTCTGACAGCTGTTCTGTAAATGGCTTTATGCCATACTGTATTTTTACGGTATATTATGCCGCACTGTGACTTTAATAGCCTACGGCTATATGAATTATATTATTATACTTAGCTTATCGCCGGATTGACTATATGGCTTTTTAGCCACACTGTTTGCACACTAGGAAACACTTTGTGACCAATGGTGTGACGGCCCGAGGTACTAGGTACCTAGTTTCAGTATATCCATTTATCCAGTCTAGTCAGTGTATAGGCTACACAGGCAGTTAATTTAAGCACTATTAAATTCAAATAGCTAAATCTAGTCTACTGACATACAGCACCACCAAAATTTGCAAAATTTGAAATGTTAGCAAATAAAAATATAAACAGTAATTGCAAAGAATATCAATGTCATAAATTCATAAACAATTCATTTATTTTATTTTAGTGTATATTTCTTCATATTTGGCACCACTAAGCAGAATTGCTTAGCGCGTTGCTTTTGCTATGCGTAGGTATTGGAGACACAGCTGGGGAGCCCAACAGACCTACGATCGGGTGAGACGTCAGATCTGCACAGGAGTCCAGAGTCATCTGCACTACAATGCATACATGGTAGGACTTAGGATCTTGTGTAATGACTATCAGTTATATTTTGACATTTTGTTATGTTATTTGTATATTCTAAAACTTTAAGGTTTGTAATAATTTGTATATATTAAACTCCTATGGAAAGTGTTTGGATGAATATAAATTATGATAGATTGTATTTTGAAACTATGAAATAGTTGAGATTTTAAGAATATTATCATATTGAACTGTTTTTAACTGGTTTAGAAGGATAGTTTGTTTGGAATATACATGGCACCTTGCCGGATTTTTATTACTATTTTGAAATATTGATTTTATTAAAATATGAAAATAGAACCAGTATATTATGAATATCACATAAAGACTTCTTCAATCAAATTGAGTTTAGAAAATGAGATAATCACATACTAGGTGTTCCGGAACGCCATGTAGCATGCCTTGCTCGGCTACATTATAGACGGGTGAATGATGTTACATTTAGTGGTATCAGAGCATGGTTTAGGCATTTTTGGACCTAGATAGTTTGCATATCATGCATTGCATTGTAAGTGTTAAGATGACTCTAATGTAGATCTTTTGATTTGTTGTTTTGATCAGAATATACACTCCACATCGCAGGGAGCGGTCGATGAGGAGGTGGAGAGTCATGCTCCATCTATGACTGAACCAGGAGACATGAGGGAACCTGCTCCACCAGTACCAGATGCACTAGCCACATTTTAGCAAATGGCTGATTTCTTTAGACAGATGGCAGGAGTTATGCCACCACCACCACCTCCATATCAAAAATCTCATATGGAGGAACTTAGAAAGTTTGGAGCAGTGGATTTTCTAAGCAAAAGGGAAAATGATTCTGTCATAGCTGAAAACTGGTTGGACAGAACTGGAAGAGTCTTGAAACAACTTCATTGTACTCCATAGCAGAATTTGGAAGCTGTTGTATCACTACTGCAAGATGATGCATACCAGTGGTAGGATACAGTAACTAGTAAGGTGCCACTAGAACAAATAACTTGGGATTTCTTTCTCACTGAGTTTAGAAAGAAGTATGTGGGCAGTGTATACCTGGAAGAGAAAAGAAGGGAATTTATTACCCTACGCCAGAGATAGCTGACAGTGGCTGAATATGAAAGAGAATTTGTCTGACTGAGCTGTTATGGGAGAGAAATAGTCCCTAACGAGGCCGAGAGATGCAAGAGATTTGAGGAATGACTCAATGATAACATTAAAGTAATGATTACAGCCTTGGGGATTACAGAGTTTGCTAAGTTAGTGGAAGCTGCACTGAAGGTTGAAAAAGTTAGAATAAATGAGCGTAATGTATGGGACAGATAAAGAAAAAGAGGTCGTGGACCAATATATCTTCTGCCCCTAGTAAGAAATTCAGAGGTTCGCCTACTCAGAGTTTTAGTAGAGCACCAAGTCAGGGTCAGCCACAGAGGCCCAAATCTCAGTTTACACTGAGGAGAGGCTAGTCCACACCTTCAGTGGCTAGCTGTCCAGGGACAGGGTTCAGGGGACCAGCCCCAACAGTATCTGTTGCTTGCCCACATTGCCAAAAACGGCATAAGGGGGAATGTTAGAAGATGATAGGTGTTTGTTTACGGTGTGGGTCTACAGACCCCCTAATCCATGATTGTCCGCGCAGAACTGCTACATCTACTCTGGTATCAACTGATAGGCCTGCCCCTCCAACTCCAAGGGGTACAAAGTTGGGTAAGGCTGAGGTAGCCGGTACTTTACAGAAACCTGTATCATAGTCTGTGGAGAGAGCAGAAGGTAGAAAACCAGCTAGAGCCTATGCTATAAGGGCACAAGAGGAAAAGGATGCTCCAGATGTCATCAAGGGTATGTTCCTCCTCTATAATACTTTTGTGCATGCATTAGTGGATCCTAGATCTACTCATTCATATATTTGTATCAAGCTGTGAAGGAACGGAAGCGTGAAAAACACAAGTTTATACCATTGAATTCAAAAATTTTCACCTAGGGTCACATGAATCATGCAAGATTTATTTTTATCTATTTGATTTCAATGATAAACAACATATTAAAACTCTTTTAATATGTTTTTGGATCTGTATTTCCCATTTAAGATTTTAAAATTCATCAAATTAATTTTAGAACCCTAGATAAAATCAAGAACGATTACACTAACCTCTTGATGCACTGCAACGTGTCTGCGCCTTTGAGATTCATCTTCAGGACACCAGATGTTGTCCCTCTAGCTTGTCCACACCAAGAACACCTATGGCAGCCCTTAAACAGCTTCTAAAGCCTTTTCTATTAATTAGAAATTCAACTTCTGCCTTTTAAGAGATTAGAGATGTAAACAGGACACTAGAAACAATTTCTAGTGTTCTTAATTCAAGAGATTGATGGCTAATATCTTTGAATTGATGAGAGATGAAGAATAATAGAGGGAGGGCTGCAAAATGGCGTGACCAAGGAGTGTGGCTGCTGGTTGTATTTTATTTTCTCATAACAACACTTAAATAGCTAGGTTAACACATTAAACCCTTGCCACATGTCATCCTTTGATTAGCTCTAGGTTTAAGTGACCCAATCACATTGTGCCAAGTGTCAAACCTATATGTAATCTTGATTTTAATCATCTTACATGATTAAAAAACATTTGGCAAGCTTATGTGTTATGCCACCTGTCACCATCTCATGGTGCCACGTGTCACACTGCAAAATGACCAAAATGCCCTTGTGTCTTAATTTTGAGTTCTCAACCCAAAATAATTATTTTTCTTCTTCTAATTAATTTATATCAAATATAAATTAATTAATTAATCTCTATTAATTAATTTCTCATTAATTAAATTCATATTTAAACACTTTAAATATAAATTTAACTTATATTATACATCCAATAATCTAGATTTGGTTTCAAGTCATGCTAGGGACTTTGCAAACTAATTGCAAACCAAACCTATTTAATTAATCAATTAAACTCTTTAATTAATTAATTAAATCATATTTAATTAGGTGATAACTTGTGTATGTGTGTGACTTACTAGGCTCATCACTAATTGGCAATGAGACATGATATCAACTCTTAAAATCATCAGAACTCTTTCTTACCATAAATGATTTCTCTAAATCATTTTATGAACCTCATAGACCATGGTGAACACCTAGCATAGCATGCCATGGCCACCCAATTAGTAATAAGGTTTACCTTAAATGAACCTATAATCATATGTTACCATGCACCAGAATCTCTCTGTTATAAAATCCCAACTCAAGCTGGAGTCATGGTTTATGTCAAACTCCATTTACTATGAATATTATGTTCTCTTTTAATTCCAGTTCTTGATTAAAAAGATTTTCTCATCAGAAACTCTTTTCTGAATAAATCTATCTGTCCTGGCCAGGAACTTGAATCATCAAGAACAATTAAATGAACATAGGATTTTATCTTTATTTACTTAGAGGAACAGATTCCATCTTGATCAACACCTACCTCCATATATAACTAGTAGGAGCCAACACATGCCCATATACCCATACACAGTACAAGTATGAAAGCAGTATCAAACTCAAACTACCTATATACAAGATAACTGTGCTATCTCAGGTCTAAAGATTATATGCACTGATATGATTTATGACAAAACATTGACAAGAGTAAACTCCATGTGCTTGTCATAAGTGTCACTGGTTCGGCCTACTTGTCATTTATAAGTGCCTATCATATTTGTTATATGGCATGAGACTCACCATTCCATCTTATTTATATCTCATATAAATAACTTAGGAACAAATATGAATACAATCTTTCTGGATAAGTCATGTCCTTATTATGAAGTATCCTCAATTGTGAACCTATTTATGATACTTTGTGCTAGAAATATTGTCACTCATATTCTTAACAACTTAAGAATAATATTTCTAACAAAATATCAATGGACCTTTTCTATTACACATAAATATATTATGTAAACGGAAAAGTGGAAATGCCTTTTATTAATAAAATATGTACAAGATACATACTAAATGATATGCTCTAGGGCATACTACTAACAATCTCCCACTAGCACTAGAGCCATTCATTACAATATCTTAGACCTATCTTCTCAATATGTCGGTCTAACTGAGCTTGTCACAAATGCTTAGAGAATGGATCAGTTGGTTTTTCAGCTAATGTTATTTTTCTGCATGGCTATATCGCCTTGCCCAACTATATCTCTGATAATGTGGTAGTGCCTTTCTATGTGTTTGGATTTTGGTGAGACCTTGGTTCCTTAGTTCAGATGATCGCTCCATTGTTGTCACGATGTAATGGAACCGGCCGACTCAATGGAAGGAACTACTATAAGTTACATCATGAACTTCTTTGTCCAAACGACTTCCTTTGCGCATCGATGCAAAGAATATACTCAGCCTCTGTAGTGGAATCTGCAGTCGTGCTATGTTTGGAACTCTTCCAACTGACTGCACCTCCATTACAAATGAACACATATCCAGAGGTAGACTTTCTATCGTCGATATCTGATTGGAAATCAGAATCAGTATAACCATCCAATTGCAAGTCTCCACCTCCATAAATCAAGAATAAATCCTTAGTTCTTCTCAAGTACTTAAGAATATTCTTGTGACTATCCATGTTCCAAACCTGGATTGGATTGATACCTGCTAGTCAAACTAACAGCATATGCGATATCCGGCCTAGTACACAACATTGCATACATTAAACTTCCAATAGTCGAAGCATATGGAATCCTAGCCATCTTATCTCTTTCTTCAAGTGTCTTTGGAGACATCTCTTTAGAAAGATGGATACCATGTCTCACTGGTAACAATCCTCTCTTGGAATCAAGCATGTTAAACCTCTTTAACACCTTTTCCAAGTACAGACTTTGGGATAAACTAATTATTCTTTTCGCTCTATCTCTATAGATGCGAATTCCAAGAATATAGGTTGCCTCCCCTAAGTCTTTCATGGAGAATGTATTTGACAACCATACCTTTATAGTCGTCAACATACCTGTGTCATTACCCATCAACAATATGTCATCCACATATAAGACAAGGAAAGTGATAGCACTGTCACTAACCTTCTTATATACACATGGCTCATCCTCATTTTTGATAAAACCAAAGGATTTAATGGCTTCATCAAAACGGATGTTCCAACTCCTCGAAGCTTGTTTCAACCCATAAATGGATCGCTTTAGCTTGCATACCTTGGAAACATCTTGGGATTCAAATCCCCTAAGTTGTTCCATGAAAATGTTTTCTTCAATGTATCTATTGAGAAAAGTGTTTTGACATCCATCTGCCAAATCTCATAATCATAGTATGCAGCTATTGCTAATAAAATCCTAATTGATTTAAGCATGGCAACAGGCGAGAAAGTCTCCTCATAGTCGATTCCTTGCCTTTGGCGAAACCCTTTCGCTACTAGCCTTGCCTTATAGGTCTCTACCTTTCCATCAGAACCAATTTTCTTCTTGAAAACCCATTTGTTCCCTATAGGTATAATACCTTCAGGTGGGTCAACAAGATCCCAAACTTGATTCTTATACATGGAATCAATCTCGGATTTCATAGCATCAATCCATTTTGAAAAGTCTATATCTGATATAGCTTCTTCATAGGTAAGTTGATCATCTCCATGATCTACTTCTTCATGAGTAGACAACTCTTGTTCTTCTTCATGAAGAAAATCATATCTCACTGGTGGGTGAGATACCCTGGTTGTTCTACAAGGAACAGCTGTAGATGTTTCATCAACGGGTATTGGTTGACTAGATGGATCTATATCCATCTGATTTGTTGGTTGGTCAGAATTCTCCAATTCTAACTCTATTTGCCTTCCTTTGCCTCCTTCTTGAACAAACTGTTGTTCAAGAAATTGGGCATCTCTACTTATCACAACCTTTTGTGAAGTAGGCAAATAAAAATAATATCCAAAACTATCTTTTGGATATCCAACAAATTGACCTTTTTTTGATCAGGTCTCCAATTTATCAGTGTTCAGCTTTTTGATATAAGCTGGACAACCCAAATCTTAACATGCTTAAGACTTGGTTTTCTTCCACGCCATATCTCATAAGGTGTGGAAGAAACTGATTTTGATGGAATCCTATTCAGAATATACAAAGCTGATTCTAATGCAAATCCCCAAAAGAAGATTGGCATATCAGTATAGCTCATCATACTACGTACCATATCCAATAGGGTACGATTTCTCCTTTCAGATACACCATTCAGCTGTGGCTTTCCTAGAGGAGTCGGCTGAGAAACAATGCCATGCTCTCTCAAGTATTCATCAAATTCAGTACTAAAATATTCACCTCCACAATCTGATCGAAGAGCTTTAATATTCTTTCCTGTTTAATTTTCTACTTCAAATTTAAATTCTTTGAACTTTTCAAAAGATTCATGTTTGTATTTCATCAAACACAAATACCGAAACCTTGATTTATAATCAGTAAAGGTAATAAAATAATAAAAACCCCCTCTAGCCATTTCTTTAAATGGACCACATACATCACTATGTATTAGCTCCAAAATATTTTCAGCTCTTAGCCCTTGTCCAACAAAGGGTGATCTTGTCATTTTACCCTGAAGGCAAGATTCATAAGTTGGAGTAGGCTCAGAGCCCAATGAGGATAGAATCCCCATTTTCTCCAGTTTTGCAATCCTATCTTCTGCAACATGACATAACCTTAAGTGCCAAATATATTTTGAACTTGAGTTGGTTTTCACCATGGCATTGCATTCTTTTAGATCACTTGCATTCAATTTGTGTTTGTCATTATTATCCAAATAATAAAGACCATCATTCATATAACCTGAACCAACATATGTATTTCCAAAATAAATATTGCAAACATCATCAGTGAACTGAAATTCATAGCCATTTCTAGTTAAACTAGATATAGAAATGACGTTCTTAAAAGCATCAGGTACATATAAAATATTATCCAAACACAAAACATGTCCAAACATGTAAAAAGATTTAGATCCTATGGCTAAAGCTTCAACAGTTGAGCCATTGCCAATCCGGACTCTAATATCTAGAGAATGCAAGTCACATCGCTTTGCTAGTTCCTGCATATCATTAGAAATGTGAGAACTGGCACTAGTATCTAAAACCCAAGCTGTAGATGAACTATGAGTATCATCATAATCTAAAAAAAAAGATATGGACATACCTTCCGAAGGTGTATCCTTCTTGTCCTTCAGAGAAGCAAGATACTAGGCGGTTCCTTTTCCAAAGGTGCCCATCCTTTTGGCAGTGGAAACACTTTCCTTTGCCTCCATCAGCTTTAGTCTTCCTTTTCTGTTTAGCTATTTTCTTGGAAGGACCAGGAATCTGAGGTTTCTTTTTCTTATTGCCCTTCTTCTTGTTGGACTTTCCAGCAGAAGAAGATGCAACCAAAGCTACCTCTTTCCCTTTATTCCCTGGCATATTCTTTTGGGCAATAACCAGCATGTTGAGTAAACCAGCTAAGGTGCATTCCTGTTTAATCATATGGAAATTTGTCACAAAAATTCCCAAAAGACTCAGGAAGGGACTGAAGGATCAAATCCGTCTGTAGTTGGAAATCCATGTTGAAGTCAAGATGTTCCAACTGCTCAATCAGCCGAATCATCTTGTGGACATGATCCCCAATATTCTGTCCCTCAGACATTCTCGTATGGAATAGCTGTCTAGATATCTCATACCTAGCATTCCTGCTGTGCTCACCATACAACTCTTGTAGGTCAAGGAGGATCTCACTCGCACTCTGCATGTTCTCATGTTGCTTCTGTAACTCATTGCTCATGGAAGCAAGCATGTAGCACTTAGCTCTCATATCATGCTCCTTCCACTTGTCCAAAGTATCATGTTCCTCTTGTGTGGCCTCTGGAGGTAAGGGACCAGGAACATTTGAATCTAGAACATATCCTATATGTTCAAGGTTCAGGACAAGCTTCAAATTTCTTAGCCAATTAGACAGATTTGGTCCTGTCAACCTATTGTGATCAAGTATGCTTGCAAGGATATTGGATGGTGGTGGTTGTTTTGTGCTCATTTTTATCAGAAAATTAACTGCAGAAAATAACCAGATTAATTAGTAAAAGTATCATGTAACTAACCAAAATGATTATGGCCTTTTAATCAAATTGGTCCTCCCACTAACTTAGCGAATCCTACACTTCCAAAGTAGAAAACGGAAATCCTAATTGGATAGATTTCTAATGGATGATTGAATTCTTATAATTCTATTGATCATCCTCAGGTACATCCATTATCGGAATTACAATAAACTATAAGTGAGCAACTCCTTGCCCATCACATCTCATGTGAGGTTCAATCCTTTACCTAGCCGCTAATGCTCAAAATCTCAGGTACATCCATTATTGACTTATCTTGCATTAGTTAAGTTGATCCCATTGAGCCAGTAATTATGTAAATAATTTTAATGCCCTCAGGTACATCCAATATTGGCCACAAACCATTTACATATTTACAACATCTCATGCTTAACAATTATTCTTAAGAAAATCTCTTAAATGAATTGCATCTTATGCAACTATTTAAAATTTCTTAAAATAATTGCCCCAATGGAGGGCCTATGTTATAATTACTTTAATTATAGCATATCCAACTTAGTCATTTGTTTGGAATATTTTATGGTCATTCTATTACTATTAAGGTCTGACTTTGCACATTATCCATTTAGCATGCATATATCATATAATTGCATACATTCCCATACATCTCAGGCATTCATGGATAAGCAGTAAATATGGTATGATCATGGACTTTCTAAGGGATTCAATTCTGAGCCACTAAGAATTGAATCAGGGCATTACTAGGTGCATTTCATTCATTCATTTTACAAGAGTTGCTGAAGGAGTGCATAATCAACACTTGATCTTGAATTCCTCCCACTGGTCCCACCAATGCTCTTGACCTCCTTGAACTTCTTGCAATCCAATATTACATAGTAATCCTTAGCATACCAAGGCGAATTTACAAGAACTTAAATAAATGAAATTACAACCCAAAAATTATTACAAACTTAATAATACATGCCCAAAATAAATTAATTAATTTACATTCCCAAAGAAACATAAAAGAAATAAATCCAATCACATTGGTCTTTTATAGTCCATGATCATCCATCATGCATATCACTATTTAACAATTAAATAAAACATACATACTTAAATTAAATTGAATATCTCATATTCAACTTAAAAATCCATATTTGAATATGATTCAAATAAATTTAAAAATTCAGATTTGAATCTCATTCAAATAAATTTAAAAATTCAGATTTGAATCACATTCAAACAACTTCAAAAATTCAGATTTGAATCACATTCCAACATTTTTTAAAAAATCAGATTTGAATCACATTCAAACATTTTTAAAAAAATCAGATCTGAATTTTATTCAATCAATTTTAAAAAATCAGATTTAAATATGATTCAAACAACTTTAAAAATTCAGATTTGAATCACATTCAAACAACTTTTAAAATTCAGATTTGAATCACATTCAAACAATTTTTAAAATTTTTGATTTGAATCATAATTTAATTGTGTGATTAAAAATCCTAATTAAACATTTTAATTAGTCAGATGATGAACCTTTCATCATGCAACAATTACAGAATTTAATAACAACCATGCGCACCATAATCTTCCGAAGCCATGTGCACCATGTTGGAGTTCATCAAGCATGCCGCCACACCTCTTGATCCAACCAGCAATGGATCAATCATCTCATGATCAAATCACACAATTAAATCATATAATAAACAATCTAAATGGCAAATATAGTGGCTCTGATACCAATTGAAGGAACGGAAGCGTGAAAAACACAAGTTTATACCATTGAATTCAAAAATTTTCACCTAGGGTCATATGAATCATGCAAGATTTATTTTTATCTGTTTGATTTCAATGATAAACAACATATTAAAACTCTTTTAATATGTTTTTGGATCTGTATTTGCCATTTAAGATTTTAAAATTAATCAGATTAATTTTAGAACCCTAGATAAAATCAAGAACGATTACACTAACCTCTTAATGCACTGCAGCGTGTCTGCTGAAGGAACGGAAGCGTGAAAAACACAAGATTATACCATTGAATTCAAAAATTTTCACCTAGGGTCACATGCACCATGCAAGATTTATTTTTATCTATTTGATTTCAATGATAAACAACATATTAAAACTCTTTTAATATGTTTTTGGATCTGTATTTGCCATTTAAGATTTTAAAATTAATCAAATTAATTTTAGAACCCTAGATTAAATCAAGAACGATTACACTAACCTCTTGATGTGCTGCAGCGTGTCTGCGCCTTTGAGATTCGTCTTCAGGACACCAGATGTTGTCCCTCTAGCTTGTCCACACCAAGAACACCTATGGCAGCCCTTGAACAGCTTCTAAAGCCTTTTCTATTAATTAGAAATTCAAGTTCTGCCTTTTAAGAGATTAGATATGTAAACAGGACACTAGAAACAATTTCTAGCGTTCTTAATTCAAGAGATTGATGGCTAATCTCTTTGAATTGATGAGAGATGAAGAGAAATAGCTGGAGAGGCTCAAAGTGGCGTGACAATTGAGAGGAGAGGCTGCTGGTTATGTTTTCTTTTCATAACCACACTTAAATAGCTAGGTAACACATTAAACCCTAGCCACATGTCACCTTTTGATTAGCTCTAGGTTTAAGTGACCCAATCACATTGTGCCAAGTGTCAAACCTATATTTAATCTTGATTTTAATCATCTTAGATGATTAAAAAACATTTGGCAAACTTATGTGTTATGCCATGTGTCACCATCTCATGGTGCCACGTGTCACACTGCAAAATGACCAAAATGCCCCTGTGTCTTAATTTTGAGTTCTTAACCCAAAATAATTATTTTCTTCTTCTAATTAATTTATATCAAATATAAATTAATTAATTAATCTCTATTAATTAATTTCTCATCAATTAAATTCATATTTAAACACTTTAAATATAAATTTAATTTATACTACACATCCAATAATCTAGATTTGGTTTCAAGTCATGCTAGGGACTTTGCAATTTAATTGCAAACCAAATCTATTTAATTAATAAATTAAACTCTTTAACTAATTAATTAAATCATATTTAAATAGGTGATAACTTGTGTATGTGTGTGACTTACTAGGCTCATCACTAATTGGCAATGAGACATGATATCAACTCTTAATATCATCAGAACTCTTTCTTACCATAAATGATTTCTCTAAATCATTTTATGAACCTCATAGACCATGGTTAACACCTAGCATAGCATGCCATGGCCACCCAATTAGTAATAAGGTTTACCTTAAATGAACCTATAATCATATGTTACCATGCACTAGAATCTCTCTGTTACAAAATCCCAACTCAAGCTGGAGTCATGGTTTATGTCAAACTCCATTTGCTATGAATATTATGTTCTCTTTTAATTCTAGTTCTTGATTAAAAGATTTTTCTCATCAGAAACTCTTTTCTGAATAAATCTATCTGTCTGCCAGAACTTGAAACATCAAGAACAATTAAATGAACATAGGATTTTAACTCTATTTACTTAGAGGAACAGATTCCATCTTGATCAACGCCTACCTCCATATATAACTAGCAGGAGCCAACACATGCCCATATACCCATACATAGTACAAGTATGAAAGCAGTATCAAACTCAAACTACCTATATACAAGATAACTGTGCTATCTCAGTTCTAAAGATTATATGCACAGATATGATTTATGACAAAACATTGACAAGAGTAAACTCCATGTGCTTGTCATAAGTGTCACTGGTTCGGCCTACTTATCATTTATAAGTGCCTATCAAGTTTGTTATATGGCATGAGACTCACCATTACATCTTATTTATATCTCATATAAATAACTTGGGAACAAACATGAATACAATCTTTCTGGATAAGTCATGTCCTTATTATGAAGTATCCTCGATTGTGAACCTATTTATGATACTTTGTGCTAGAAATATTGTCACTCATATTCTTAACAACTTAAGAATAATATTTCTAACAAAATATCAATGGACCTTTTCTATTACACATAAATATATTATGTAAACGGAAAAGTGGAAATGCCTTTTATTATTAAAATATGTACAAGATACATACTAAATGATATGCTCTAGGGCATACTACTAACAATCTCCCACTAGCACTAGAGCCATTCATTACAATACCTTAGACCTATCTTCTCAAGATGTCGGTCTAACTGAACTTGTGACAAAAGCTTAGTGAATGGATCAGCTGAATTTTTTAGCTGATGTTATTTTTTCTGCATGGCTATATCGCCTTGCCCAACTATATCTCTGATAATGTGGTAGTGCCTTTCTATGTGTTTGGATTTTGGGTGAGACCTTGGTTCCTTAGCCTGTATGACTGCTCCATTGTTGTCACAGTGTAATGAAACTGCTGACTCAATGGAAGGAACTACTGTAAGTTCTGTCACGAACTTCTTCATCCAAACAGCTTCTTTTGCAAAGATCTCGATGCAAAGAATATACTCACCTCGAGTGGAATCTGCAATGCTCTGTTTGGAACTCTTCCAACCGATCGCACCTCCATTACAAATGAACACATATCCAGAGGTAGACTTTCTATCATCGATATCGATTGGAAATCGAGAATCGTATAACCATCCAATTGCAAGTCTCCACCTCCATAAATCAAGAATAAATCCTTAGTTCTTCTCAAGTACTTAAGGATATTCTTGTGACTATCGATGTTCCAAACCTGGATTGGATTGATACCTGCTAGTCAAACTAACAGCATATGCGATATCCGGCCGAGTACACAACATTGCATACATTAAACTTCCAATAGCTGAAGCATATGGAATCCTGGCCATCTTATCTCTTTCTTCAGGTGTCTTTGGAGACATCTCTTTAGAAAGGTGGATACCATGTCTCACTGGTAACAATCCTCTCTTGGAATCAAGCATGTTAAACCTCTTTAACACCTTTTCCAAGTATAGACTTTGGGATAAACCAATTATTCTTTTCGCTCTATCTCTATAGATGCGAATCCCAAGAATATAGGTTGCCTCCCCTAAGTCTTTCATGGAGAATGTATTTGAAAACCATACCTTTATAGTTGTCAACATACCTGTGTCATTACCTATCAATAGTATGTCATCCACATATAAGACAAGGAAAGTGATAGCACTGTCACTAACCTTCTTATATACACATGGCTCATCCTCATTTTTTATAAAACCAAAGGATTTAATGGCTTCATCAAAACGGATGTTCCAACTCCTCGAAGCTTGTTTCAACCCATAAATGGATCGCTTTAGCTTGCATACCTTGGAACCATCTTGGGATTCAAATCCCCTAGGTTGTTCCATGAAAATGTTTTCTTCAATGTATCCATTGAGAAAAGCTGTTTTGACATCCATCTGCCAAATCTCATAATCATAGTATGCAGCTATTGCTAATAAAATCCTAATTGATTTAAGCATGGCAACAGGCGAGAAAGTCTCCTCATAGTCTATTCCTTGCCTTTGGTGAAACCGTTTCGCTACTAGCCTTGCCTTATAGGTCTCTACCTTTCCATCAGAACCAATTTTCTTCTTGAAAACCCATTTGTTCCCTATAGGTACAATACCTTCAGGTGGGTCAACAAGATCCCAAACTTGATTCTTATACATGGAATCAATCTCGGATTTCATAGCATCAATCCATTTTGAAGAGTCAATATCTAATATAGCTTCTTCATAGGTAAGTGGATCATCTCCATGATCTACTTCTTCATGAGTAGACAACTCTTGTTCTTCTTCATGAAGAAAACCATATCTCACTGGTGGGTGAGATACCCTGGTTGTTCTACGAGGAACAGCTGTAGATGTTTCATCAATGGGTATAGGTTGACTAGATGGATCTATATCCATCTGATCTGCTGGTTGGTCAGAATTCTCCAATTCTAACTCTATTTGCCTTCCTTTGCCTCCTTCTTTAACAAACTGTTGTTCAAGAAATGTGGCATCTCTACTTATCACAACCTTTTGTGAAGTAGGCAAATAAAAATAATATCCAAAACTATCTTTTGGATATCCAACAAATCGACCTCTTTACGATCGGTCTCCAATTTATCGGTGTTGACTTTTGATATAAGTTTGGACAACCCCAAATCTTAACATGCTTAAGACTTGGTTTTCTTCCATGCCATATCTCATAAGGTGTGGAAGAAAGCGATTTTGATGGAATCCTATTCAGAATATACAAAGCTGATTCTAATGCAAATCCCCAAAAGGAGATTGACATATCAGTATAGCTCATCATACTACGTACCATATCCAATAGGGTACGATTTCGCCTTTCAGATACACCATTCAAATTGTGGCGTTCTGGAGGAGTTAGGCGAGAAACAATACCATGCTCTCTCAAGTATTCATCAAATTCGGTACTCAAATATTCACCTCCACGATCGATCGAAGAGCTTTAATACTCTTTCTGTTTGATTTTCTACTTGATTTAAATTCCTTAAACTTTTCAAAGGATTCATGTTTGTATTTCATCAAATACAAATAACAAAATCTTGATTTATAATCAGTAAAGGTAATAAAATAATGAAAGCCCCCTCTAGCCATATCTTTAAATGGACCACATATAAATCACTATGTATTAGCTCCAAAATATTTTCACTCTTAGCCCTTGTCCAACAAAGGGTGATCTAGTCATTTTGCCACGAAGGCAAGATTCACAAGTTGGAGTAGGCTCGAGCCCAATGATGATAGAATCCACATTTTCTCGTATTTTGCAATCCTATCTTCTGCAACATTACAGAAACTTAAGTTCAAAATATATTTTGAACTTGTGTTGGTTTTCACCATGGCATTGTTTTCTTTTAGATTGCTATACTCTGGCCAGGGGAAACACTTTCTTCGGCAATGGAAACACTTTCTGCTAGTAGTGGAAACACTTTCCTTTGCCTTTATCGACTTTAGTCTTCCTTTTACGCTTAGCTATTTTCTTAGAAGGATCAGAATCGAGGTTTCTTTTTCTTATTGCCCTTCTTCTTGTTGGACTTTCCGGAGAAGAAGATGCAACCAAAGCTACCTCTTTTCCTTTATTGCACGGCATATTCTTTTGGGCAATAACCAGCATGTTGAGTAATTCGGCTAAGGTGCATTCTGTTTAGTCATATGGAAATTTGTCACAAAATTCCCAAAAGACTCGGGAAGGGATGAAGGATCAAATCCGTTTGTAGTTGGAAATCCATGTTGAAGTCAAGATGTTCCAAGCTGCTCAATCACCGAATCATCTTGTGGACATGATCCCCAACATTACATCCCTCGGACATCCTCATACGGAATAGTCTAGATATCTCATACCTAGCATTCTCTTGTGCTCACTATACAACTCTTATAGGTGAAGGAGGATCTCACTGCACTCTGCATGTTCTCATGTTGCTTACGTAACTCATTACTCATAGAAGCAAGCATGTAACACTTAGCTCTCATATCATGCTCCTTCCACTTGTCCAAAGTTTCATGTTCCTCTTGTGTGGCCTCTGGAGGTAAGGGACCAGGAACATTTGAATCTAGAACATATCCTATATGTTCAAGGTTCAGGACAAGTTTCAAATTTCTTAGCCAATCAGACAGATTAGGTCCTGTTAACCTATTGTGATCAAGTATGCTTGCAAGGATATTGGATGGTGGTGGTTGTTTTGTGCTCATTTTTATCAGAAAATTAACTGCAGAAAATAACCAGATTAATTAGTAAATGTATCATGTAATTAACCAAAATGATTATGGTCTTTTAATCAAATTGGTCCTCCCACTAACTTAGCGAATCCTACACTTCCAAAGTAGAAAACGGAAATCCTAGTTGGATGGATTTCTAGTGGGTGATTGAATTCTTATAATTCTATTGATCATCCTCAGGTACATCCATTATTGGAATTACAATAAACTATAAGTGAGCAACTCTTTGCCCATCACATCTCATGTGAGGTTCAATCCTTTACCTAGCCCCTAATGCTCAAAATCTCAGGTACATCCATTATTGACTTATCTTGCATTAGTTAAGTTGATCCCATTGAGCCAGTAATTATGAAAATAATTTTAATTTCCTCAGGTACATCCAATATTGGCCACTAAACCATTTACATATTTACAACATCTCATGCTTAACAATTATTCTTAAGAAAATCTCTTAAATAAATTGCATCTTATGCAACTATTTAAAATTTCTTAAAATAATTGCCCCAATGGAGGGCCTATGTTATAATTACTTTGATTATAGCATTTCCAACTTAATCATTTGTTTGGAAGATTTTATGGTCATTCTATTTACTATTAAGGTCTCACTTTGCACATTATCCATTTAGCATGCATATATCATATAATTGCATACATTCTCATACATCGCATGCATTCATGGATAAGCGATAAATATGGTATGATCATGGACTTTCTAAGGGATTCAATGCGAGCCTCCAAGAATTGAATCGGGGCATTCCTAGGTGCATTTCATTCATTCATTTTACAAGAGTTGCTGAAGGAGTACATAATCAACACTTGATATTGAATTCCTCCCACCGTCCCACCAATGCTCTTGACCTCCTTGAACTTCTTGCAATCCAATATTACATAGTAATCCTTGGCATACCAAGGCGAATTTACAAGAACTTAAATAAATGAAATTACAACCCAAAAATTATTACAAACTTAATAATACATGCCCAAAATAAATTAAAATAAATTAATTAATTTACAATCCTAAAGAAACATAAAAGAAATAAATCCAATCACATTGGTCTTTTATAGTCCATGATCATCCATCATGCATATCACTATTTAACAATTAAATAAAACATACATACTTAAATTAAATTGAATATCTCATATTCAACTTAAAAATCCAGATTTGAATATGATTCAAATAAATTTAAAAATTCAGATTTGAATCTCATTCACACAAATTTAAAAATTCAGATTTGAATCACATTCAAACAACTTCAAAAATTCAGATTTGAATCACATTCAAACAATTTTTAAAAAATCAGATTTGAATCACATTCAAATATTTTTTAAAAAATCAGATCTGAATTTTATTGAATCAATTTTAAAAAATCAGATTTAAATATGATTCAAACAACTTTAAAAATTCAGATTTGAATCACATTCAAACAACTTTTAAAATTCAGATTTGAATCACATTCAAACAATTTTTAAAATTCTGATTTGAATCATAATTTAATTGTGTGATTAAAACAACTAATTAAACACTTTAATTAGTCAAAGAATAGGCCTTAGATCATACAACAATTGCAGAATTAAAAGCCAAACCTTGAACCACCCAAGGAACCATTGTTGCCGCCACCAATGGTGGCTTCACCATGTGTGACGCCACATCTCATGATCCAACCAGCAATGAATCTCTTGATCTCATGATCAAACACACAATTAAATTATATAATCAACAATCTAAATGGCAAATATAGTGGCTCTGATACCAATTGAAGGAACGGAAGCGTGAAAAGCACAAGATTATACCATTGAATTCAAAAATTTTCACGTAGGGTCACATGCACCATGCAAGATTTATTTTTATCTATTTGATTTCAATGATAAACAACATATTAAAACTCTTTTAATATGTTTTTGGATCTGTATTTGCCATTTAAGATTTTAAAATTAATCAAATTAATTTTAGAACCTAGATTAAATCAAGAACGATTACACTAACCTCTTGATGTGCTACAGTGATATGCGCCTTTGAGATTCGTCTTGAGGACACGGATGTTGTCCCTCTAGCTTGTCCACACCAAGAACACCTATGGCAGCCCTTGAACAGCTTCTAAAGCCTTTTCTATTAATTAGAAATTCAAGTTCTGCCTTTTAAGAGATTAGATATGTAAACAGGACACTAGAAACAATTTCTAGCGTTCTTAATTCAAGAGATTGATGGCTAATCCTTTGAATTGATGAGAGATGAAGAGAAATAGCTGGAGAGGCTCAAAGTGGCGTGACAATTGAGAGGAGAGGCTGCTGGTTATGTTTTCTTTTCATAACCACACTTAAATAGCTAGGTTAACACATTAAACCCTAGCCACATGTCACCTTTTGATTAGCTCTAGGTTTAAGTGACCCAATCACATTGTGCCAAGTGTCAAACCTATATTTAATCTTGATTTTAATCATCTTAGATGATTAAAAAACATTTGGCAAACTTATGTGTTATGCCATGTGTCACCATCTCATGGTGCCACGTGTCACACTGCAAAATGACCAAAATGCCCCTGTGTCTTAATTTTGAGTTCTTAACCCAAAATAATTATTTTCTTCTTCTAATTAATTTATATCAAATATAAATTAATTAATTAATCTCTATTAATTAATTTCTCATCAATTAAATTCATATTTAAACACTTTAAATATAAATTTAATTTATACTACACATCCAATAATCTAGATTTGGTTTCAAGTCATGCTAGGGACTTTGCAATTTAATTGCAAACCAAATCTATTTAATTAATCAATTAAACTCTTTAACTAATTAATTAAATCATATTTAAATAGGTGATAACTTGTGTATGTGTGTGACTTACTAGGCTCATCACTAATTGGCAATGAGACATGATATCAACTCTTAATATCATCAGAACTCTTTCTTACCATAAATGATTTCTCTAAATCATTTTATGAACCTCATAGACCATGGTTAACACCTAGCATAGCATGCCATGGCCACCCAATTAGTAATAAGGTTTACCTTAAATGAACCTATAATCATATGTTACCATGCACTAGAATCTCTCTGTTACAAAATCCCAACTCAAGTTGGAGTCATGGTTTATGTCAAACTCCATTTGCTATGAATATTATGTTCTCTTTTAATTCCAGTTCTTGATTAAAAAGATTTTCTCATCAGAAACTCTTTTCTGAATAAATCTATTTGTCTGGCAGAACTTGAAACATCAAGAACAATTAAATGAACATAGGATTTTAACTCTATTTACTTAGAGGCAGATTCCATCTTGATCAACACCTACCTCCATATATAACTAGCGAGCCAACACATGCCCATATACCCATACATAGTACAAGTATGAAAGCGATATCAAACTCAAACTACCTATATACAAGATAACTGTGCTATCTGGTCTAAAGATTATATGCAGATATGATTTATGACAAAACATTGACAAGAGTAAACTCCATGTGCTTGTCATAAGTGTCCTTGGTTGACCTACTTATCATTTATAAGTGCCTATCAAGTTTGTTATATGGCATGAGACTCACCATTCCATCTTATTTATATCTCATATAAATAACTTGGGAACAAACATGAATACAATCTTTCTGGATAAGTCATGTCCTTATTATGAAGTATCCTCGATTGTGAACCTATTTATGATACTTTGTGCTAGAAATATTGTCACTCATATTCTTAACAACTTAAGAATAATATTTCTAACAAAATATCAATGGACCTTTTCTATTACACATAAATGTATTATGTAAACGGAAAAGTGGAAATGCCTTTTATTATTAAAATATGTACAAGATACATACTAAATGATATGCTCTAGGGCATACTACTAACATCTGCGCCTTTGAGATTCGTCTTCAGGACACCAGATGTTGTCCCTCTAGCTTGTCCACACCAAGAACACCTATGGCAGCCCTTGAACAGCTTCTAAAGCCTTTTCTTTTAATTAGAAATTCAAGTTCTACCTTTTAATAGTTAGAGATGTAAACAGGACACTAGAAACAATTTCTAGTGTTCTTAATTCAAGAGATTGATGGCTAATCTCTTTGAATTGATGAGAGATGAAGAAGAATAGAGGGAGGGCTGCAAAATGGCGTTACCAAGGAGTGTGGCTGCTGGTTGTGTTTTATTTTCTCATAACAACACTTAAATAGCTAGGCTCATCACTAATTGGCAATTAATCAATTAAACTCTTTAATTAATTAATTAAATCATATTTAAATAGGTGATAACTTGTGTATGTGTGTGACTTACTAGGCTCATCACTAATTGGCAATGAGACATGATATCAACTCTTAATATCATCAGAACTCTTTCTTACCATAAATGATTTCTCTAAATCATTTTATGAACCTCATAGACCATGGTTAACACCTAGCATAGCATGCCATGGCCACCCAATTAGTAACAAGGTCTACCTTAAATGAACCTATAATCATATGTTGCCATGCACTAGAATCTCTCTGTTACAAAATCCCAACTCAAGCTGGAGTCATGGTTTATGTCAAACTACATTTGCTATGAATATTATGTTCTCTTTTAATTCCAGTTCATGATTAAAAGATTTTCTCATCAGAAACTCTTTTCTGAATAAATCTATCTGTCCTGGTCAGGAACTTGAAACATCAAGAACAATTAAATGAACATAGGATTTTATCTCTATTTACTTAGAGGAACAGATTCCATCTTGATCAACACCTACCTCCATATATAACTAGTAGGAGCCAACACATGCCCATATACCCATACATAGTACAAGTATGAAAGCAGTATCAAACTCAAACTACCTGTATACAAGATAACTGTGTTATCTCAAGTCTAAAGATTATATGCACTGATATGATTTATGACAAAACATTGACAAGAGTAAACTCCATGTGCTTGTCATAAGTGTCACTGGTTCGGCCTACTTATCATGTATAAGTGCCTATCATGTTTGTTATATGGCATGAGACTCACCATTCCATCTTATTTATATCTCATATAAATAACTTGGGAACAAACATGAATACAATCTTTCTGGATAAGTCATGTCCTTATTATGAAATATCCTCGATTATGAACCTATTTATGATACTTTGTGCTAGAAATATTGTCACTCATATTCTTAACAACTTAAGATTAATATTTCTAACAAAATATCAATGGACCTTTTCTATTACACATAAATATATTATGTAAACGGAAAAGTGGAAATGCCTTTTATTAATAAAAATATGTACAAGATACATACTAAATGATATGCTGTAGGGCATACTACTAACAGATTGTGTGTTGTTGGCAATACCTAAATTAGGTTATAAGAGCAAAATTGTGAACACAATTGGTATAAGGCTAATGGGAGGTGAAACTATACATAAAATAGGCCAACTTTCATGTAGAAATGTTGCCAAAATTCTACCTAGAAACTAACCTTAAAAATGATCAAATCCGGAATTGCAACCTCGCAAACCCAGATTTTTTACCATATGAATAGTAGTCACTAAGATGACCATAACTCACTCAAAACAGGTCTAAATGACCTGAAAATTTTACCATAGAAAGCTTATGCATAGAGCTACAATTCTTATCAAGACACCAAAGCCCAAAAATGGCCAGAACCAAGTTAAATTGCTTGCCCAAATTCGGGTACTAAAACTGCTAGAACTGAATTTGAACTAAAATTGACCAAATCTTGCACTAAAGATGCAATCTGTACAGCATTAGTAAATTGACCATACTATACAACTCAAAATGACCTGAAATTTGTAGCAAAAGTTCAATAAGACATAGAGCTACAATTTTGCTTCTTTGACCAGAAGCTAAAAACCAAGAGAAATAGGACATTAACCTAGACCAATCTAGCACACTAAAACTAAAAATTTGACATTTACATACGATGATGCTTGAAGTAATTTGGAAAAGAACGCCAACTTGTGAAAAGGGTAAATTGCACTATATTGGTAGCATATTGAATTACAATTTGTCACATGTTGATGCTAGAATCAACTTATCCATACTATGTAAAAAGGTCAACATTTACATTGACTTATGAATTACATGATAACTAGTAAACTCAAAAAAAATGAAGAATTAAACAATTAATTTGTAATGTGCTCTAGTTTTCCTAGTTGACTAGTTTGGATAGGTTGGCATGCCAATAGGATTCTGACAATTGTTCTGTAAATGGCTTTATGCCATACTGTGTTTTTACGGCATATTATGTCGCACTGTGACTTTAATAGCCTACGGCTATATGGATTGTGTTATTATACTTAGCTTATCACCAGATTGACCATATGGCATTTTTGCCACACTGTTTGCACACCGGGAGACACTTTGTGACCGATGGTGTGACGGCCCAAGGTACTAGGTACCCAGTGTCAGTATATCCGTTTATCCAGTCTGGTCAGTGTATAGGCTACACAGGCCGTTAATTTAAGCACTATTAAATTAAAATAGCTAAATCTAGTCTACTAACATACAGCACCACCAAAAATAGCAAAAATTGAAATGTTAGCAAATAAAAATATAAACAGCAACTGCAAAGAATATCGATGTCATAAATTCATAAACAATTCATTTATTTTATTTTAGTGTGTATTTCTTTATATTTGGTACCACTAAGAAGAATTGCTTAGCGCGTTGCTTTTGCTACGCATAGGTATTGGAGACACGTTTGGGGAGCCCAGCAGACCTACGACCAGGTGAGACATCAAATCTGCACAGGAGTCCAGAGTTATCTGCACTACACTGCATACATGGTAGGACTTAGGATCTTGTGTAATGACTATCAGTTGTGTTTTGACATTTTGCTATGTTATTTGTATATTCTAAAACTTTAATGTTTGTAATAATTTATATATATTAAACTCCTATGGAGAGTGTTTGGATGAATGTAAATTATGATGGATTGTATTTTGAAACTATGAAATAGTTGAGATTTTAAGAATATTATCATATTGAACTGTTTTCAAAAGGTTTAGAAATACAAATTATGAAGGACAGTTTGTTTGAAATACAGACGGCACCTTGCTAGATTTTTAATACTATTTTGAAACACTGATTTTATTAAAATATGAAAATAGAACCAGTATATTATGAATATCACATAAAGACTTCTTAAATCAAATTGAGTTTAGAAAATGAGATAATCACATACTCGGTGCTCCGGCATGACGTGTAGCATGCCTTGCTCGGCTACACTGTAGACGGGTGAGGGGTGTTACAGTTGCTCAATTATAGTTTACTGTAATTCCAATAATGGATGCACCTGAGGATGATCAATATAATTTTAAGAATTCAATCACCCACTAGAAATCCATCCAACTAGGATTTCCGTTTTCTACTTTGGAAGTGAAGGATTCGCTAAGTTAGTGGGAGGACCAATTTCATTAAAAGACCATAATCATTTTGGTTAATTACATGATACATTTACTAATTAATCTGGTTATTTTCTGCAATTAATTTTCTGATAATAATGAGCACAGAAAAACCACCACCATCCAATATCCTTGCAAGCATAGTTGATCGCAATAGGTTGATAGGACCTAATTTGTCAGATTGGCTAAGAAATTTAAAACTTGTCCTAAACCTTGGACATATAGGATATGTTCTAGACTCAAATGTTCATGGTCCCTTACCTCCAGAGGCCACCCAAGAGGAACATGAACTTTGGACGAGTGGAAGGAGCATGATATGAGAGCTAAGTGTTACATGCTTGCTTCCATGAATAATGAGTTACAGAAGTAGCATGAGAACATGGAGAGTGCGAGTGAGATCCTCCTTCACCTATAAGAGTTATATGGTGAGCACAGCAGGAATGCAAGGTATGAGATATCTAGGCAGTTGTTCCGCATGAGGATGTCTGAGGGACAGAATGTTAGGGATCATGTCCACAAGATGATTCGGCTAATTGAGCAACTGGAACATCTTAGCTTTAACATGGATTTCCAACGGCAGACGGATTTGATCCTTTAGTCCTTCCTGAGTATTTTGGGAATTTTGTGACAAATTTCCATATAACTAAATAGGAATGCACCTTGGCTGGTTTACTCAACATGCTGGTTATTGCCAAAAAAATATACTGGGCAATAAAGGAAAACAGGTAGCTTTGATATCATCTTCTTCTGCTGGAAAGTCCAATAAGAAGAAAGGCAATAAGAAAAAGAAACCTCAGATTCTTGGTCCTTCCAAGAAAATAGCTAAACAGAAAGGGAAGACTAAAGATGATGGAGGTAAAGGAAAGTGTTTCCACTGCCAGAAGGATGGGCACTGGAAGAGGAACTGCCCATAGTATCTTGCTTCTCTGAAGGACAAGAAGGATAGACCTTTGGAAGGAATGTCCATATCTTGTTATTTAGATTCTGATGATACTCATAGTTCATCTACAGCTTGGGTTTTAGATACTGGTGCTAGTTCTCACATTTCTTATGATATGCAGAAACAAGCAAATAGTAGCAGCTTGCGTTCTTGAGACGTTAGAGTCCGGATTAGCAATGGCTCAACTGTTGAAGCTTTAGCCATAGGTTCTAAATCTTTTTACATGTCAGGATATGTTTTGTGTTTGGATAATATTTTATATGTATCTAATGTTTTTAAGAACATCATTTCTATATCTAGTTTAACTAGAAATGGCTATAAATTTCAGTTCACATATGATGTTTGCAATATTTATTTTGGAAATAAATATGCTAGTTCAGGTTATATGAATGATGGTCTTTGTTATTTGGATAATAATGACAAACACAAAATGAATGCAAGTGATCTGAATGAATGCAATGCCATGGTGAAAATCAACTCAAGCTCAAAATATATTTGGCACTTAAGGTTATGTCATGTTGCAGAAGATAGGAATGCAAAACTGGAAAAAATGGGGATTCTTTCCTCATTGGCTTGGAGCCTACTCTAACTTGTGAATCTTGCCTTCAGGGCAAAATGACTAGATCACTCTTTGTTGGACAAGGGCTAAGGGCTGAAAATATTTTAGAGCTAATACATAGTGATGTATGTGGTCCATTTAAGGAAATGGCTAGAGGTGGTTTTCATTACTTTATTACCTTTACTGATGATAAATCAAGGTTTGGGTATTTGTATTTGATAAAATACAAACATGAATCCTTTGAAAAGTTCAAAGAATTTATATCTGAAGTAGAAAATCAAACAGGAAAGAGTATTAAAGCTCTTCAATCAGATCGTGGAGGTGAATATTTGAGTATTAAATTTGATGAATACTTGAGAGAGCATGACATTGTTTCCCAGCTGACTCCTCTAGGAACATCGTAGTTGAATGGTGCATCTGAAAGGAGAAATCGTACCCTATTGGATATGGTACGTAGTCTGATGAGCTATACTAATATGCCAATCTCCTTTTGGGGATTTGCATTAGAATCAGCTTTGTATATTCTGAATAGGATTCCATCAAAATCAATTTATTTCATACTTTATGAGATATGGCATGGAAGAAAACTAAGTCTTAAGCATGTTAAGATTTGGGGTTGTCTAGCTTATATCAAAAAGCTGAACACTGATAATTTAAAACCAGATCAGAAAAGGGTTGATTTATTGGATATCCAAAAAATAGTTTTGGATATTATTTTTATATGCCTACTTCACAAAAGGTTGTGGTAAGTAGAGATGCCACATTTCTTGAACAACAGTTTGTTCAAGAAGGAGGCAAAGGAAGGAAAATAGAGTTAGAATTGGAGAATTCTGACCAACCAACAGATCAGATGGATATAAATCCATCTAGTCAACCTACGCTCATTGATGAAACATCTGCAGCTATTCCACGTAAAACAACCAGGGTATCTCACCCACCAGTGAGATATGGTTTCCTTCATGAAGAAGAACAAGAGTTGTCTGCTCATGAAGAAGTAGATCATGGAGATGATCTACTTACCTATGAAGAAGCTATATCAGATATAGACTCTTCAAAATGGATTGATGCTATGAAATCCGAGATTTATTCCATGTATAAGAATCAAGTTTAGGATCTTGTTGACCCACCTGAAGGTATTGTACCTATAGGGAACAAATGGGTTTTCAAGAAGAAAATTGGTTCTGATGGAAAGGTAGAGACCTATAAGGTAAAGCTAGTAGCGAAAGGGTTTCGCCAAAGGCAAGGAATCGACGACGAGGAGACTTTCTCGTCTGTTGCCATGCTTAAAGCAATTAGGATTCTATTAGCAATAGCTGCATACTATGATTATGAGATTTGGCAGATGGATGTCAAAATAAATTTTCTCAATGGATACATTAAAGAAAACATTTTCATAGAACAACCTAGGGGTTTTTGAATCCCAATATGGTTCCAAGGTATGCAAGCTAAAACGATCCATTTTTGGGTTGAAATAAGCTTCGAGGAGCTGGAACATCCATTTTGATGAAGCCATTAAATCTTTTGGTTTTATAAAAATTGAGGATGAGCCATGTGTATATAAAAAGGTTAGTGATAGTGCTATCACTTTCCTTGTCTTGTATGTGGATGACATACCGTTGATGGGTAATGACATAGGTATGTTGACAGCTGTAAAGGTATGGTTGTCAAATACATTCTCCATGAAATATTTAGGGGAGGCATCCTATATTCTTAGGATTCGCATCTATAGAGATAGAGCAAAAAGAATAAATGGTTTATCCCAAAGTCTATACTTAGAAAAGGTGTTAAAGAGGTTTAACATGCTTGATTCCAGGAGAGGATTGTTGCCAGTGAGACATGGTATCCAACCTTCTAAAGAGATGTCTCCAAAGGCACCTAAAGAAAGAGATAAAATGGCCAGGATTCTATATGCTTCGGCTATTGGATGTTTAATGTATGCAATGTTGTGTACTATGTCGGATATCGCATATGATGTTAGTTTGACTAGCAGGTATCAATCCAATCCAGGTTTGGAACACTGGATAGCTGTCAAGAATATCCTTAAGTACTTGAGAAGAACTAAGGATTTATTCTTGATCTATGGAGGTGGAGACTTACAATTAGATGGTTATACTAATTCTAATTTCCAATCAGATATCGATGATAGAAAGTTTACCTCTAGGTATGTGGTCATTTGTAATATCGAAGAGTTCCAAACAAAGCACGACTGCAGATTCCAAACAAGGTATGATATCGAAGAGTTCCAAACAAAGCACGACTGCAGATTCCACTACCGAGGCTGAGTATATTGCTACATCAGATGCTGCAAAGGAAGTTATTTGGATAAAGAAGTTCGTAACAAAACTTGTAGTAGTTCCTTGCATTGAGTCAGCAGTTCCACTTCAATGTGACAATAATGGAGCGATCATACAGGCTAAGGAACCCCGGTCTCACCAGAAATCCAAACACATAGAAAGGTGGTACCACATTATCAGAGAAATAGTTGGACGAGGCGATGTAGCCATGCAGAAAATAGCATCAGCTGAAAATCCAGCTGATCCATTCACTAAGCCTATGTCACAGACTTAGCTAGACCGACATCTTGAGAAGATGGGTCGAAGATATTGTAATGAATGGCTAGAGTGCTAGTGTGAGATTGTTAGCAGTATGCCTTAGAGCATATCATTTAGTATGTATCTTGTATATGTTTTTATTAATAAAAGGCATTTCCACTTTTCCGTTTGTATAATATATTTATGTATAATAGAAAAGGTCCATTGATATTTTGTTAGAAATTCTATTCTTAAGTTGTTAAGAAATTGAGTGACAGTATTTCTAGTACAAAGTATCATAAATAGGTTCACAATCAAGGATACTTCATAATAAGGACATGACTTATCCAGAAAGATTGTATCCATGTTTGTTCCCAAGTTATTTATATGAGATATAAATAAGATGGAATGGTGAGTCTCATGCCATATGACAAACATGATAGGTACTTATACATGATAAGTAGGTCGAACCAGTGACACTTATGACAAGCACATGGAGTTTACTCTTGTCAATGTATTGTCATAAATCATATTAGTGCATAAAATATTTAGACCTGAGATAGCATAGTTTTATTGTATATAGGTAGTTTGAGTTTGATACTGCTTTCATACTTATACTGTGTATAGGTATATGGGCATGTGTTGGCTCCTACCAATTATATATGGAGGTAGGTATTGTTCAAGATGGAATCTGTTCCTCTAAATTAATTGGGATAAAATCCTATGTTCATTTAATTGTTCTTGATGTTTCAAGTTTCTGGCCAGGATAGATAGATTTAATCAGAAAAGAGTTTCTGATGAGAAAATCTTTCAATTAAGAACTGGAATTAAAAGAGAACATAATATTCATAGCAAATGGGGTTTGACATAAACCATGACTCCAACTTGAGTTGGGATTTTGTAATAGAGAGATTCTAGTGCATAGTAACATATGATTATAGGTTCATTTAAGGTAAACCTTATTACTGATTAGGTGGCCATGGCATGCTATGCTAGGTGTTAACCATGGTCTATGAGGTGCATAAAATGGTTTAGAGAAATCATTTCTAGTAAGAAAGAGTTCTGATGATATTAAGAGTTTATATCATATCTCATTGCCAATTAGTGATGAGCCTAATAAGTCACACACATACACAAATAATCACTAAATTAAATATGATTCAATTAATTAATTAAAGAGTTTAATTGATTAATTAAATAGGTTTAGTTTGCAATTAGATTGCAAAGTCCCTAGCATGACTTGAAACCAAATCTAGATTATTGGATGTATAGTATAAGTTAAATTTATATTTAAAGTGTTCAAATATGAATTTAATTAATGAGAAATTAATTAATAAAGATTAATTAATTGATTTATATTTGATATAAATTGATTATAAGAAGAGAAATAATTATTTTGGGTTGAGAACTCAAAATTAAGACACAGGGGCATTTTGGTCATTTCATAGGGTGACATGTGTCACCATGAAGGCACTACACATAAGCTTGCCAAATGTCTTTTAATCATGTAAGATGATTCAGTAAAGATTAAATATAGGCTTGACACTTGGCACAACGTGACTGGGTCAATTAAACCTAGAGCCAATCAAAACGTGACATGTGGCAAGGGTTTTAAGTGGTGACCTAGCTATATAAGTGTAAGGATGAAAGAACAAAATACAACTAATTGCTGCCTCCCTTTGTGCCGCCATCCTTAAGGCTGCCATTCTCTCTTCTTCTTCATCTCTCATCAATTCCAAGAGATTAGCAAACAATCTCTTGAATTAAAAAAACTAGAAATTGTTTCTAATGTCCTGTTTACATCTTTAATTTCTTAAGAGGCAAAACTTGATTTTCCAATTAATAGAAAAAGCTTTATAAGCTGTTCAAGGGCTGCCATAGATGATCTTGTTGTGGACAAGCTAGAGGGACAACATCTGGTGTCCTAAAGACGTATCCCAAAGGTGCTAAACACACTGCAGTGCATCAAGAAGTTAGTGCACTTATTCTTGATCTAATCTAGGGTTCTAAAATTAATCTGATTAATTCTAAAATCTTAAATGGAAAATACAGATCCAAAAACTTATTAAAAGAGTTTTAATATATTGTTTACCATTGAAATCAAATAGATAAAAATAAATCTTGCATGATGCATGTGACCATAGGTGAAAATTTTTGAATTCAATGATATAAACTTGTGTTTTTCATGCTTCCGCTCCTTTAATTGGTATCAGAGCCACTATATTTGCCATTTAGATTATTCAATATGAGATTTGATTGTGTGATTTGATCAAAAGTTGATCAATTCATTGTTGGTTGGAATGAACAAGGTGGCGACATGGTGGAGTGCACCATGGATGCGCATGGTTTGGCTCCTCCCATGGTGTGCGCAAGGTTTGGCATTTTAATTTGCAATTGTTATATGATCTAAAAGCTCATCCTATGTCTAATTAAATTGTTTAATTAGAGTTGTAATCACACAATTAAATTTTGATTCAAATTAAAATTTTAAAAATTATTTGAATGTGATTCAAATCTAAATTTTAAAAGTTGTTTGAATGTGATTCAAATATGAATTTTTAAAGTTGTTTGAATCATATTCAAATATGAATTTTTAAAGTTGTTTGAATAATATTCAAATTCGAATTTTTAAAGATGATTGAATAATATTCAAATCTAAATTTTTAAAAATTGTTTGAATGTGATTCAAATCTAATTTTTAAAAATTATTTAAATGTAATTCAAATATGAATTTTTAAGGTTGTTTGAATGTGATTCAAATATGAATTTTTAAATTTGTTTGAATGTGATTCAAATATAAATTTTTTAAATTTGTTTGAATCATATTGAAATCTAGATTCTTAAGTTGAATATGAGATATTCAATTTAATTTAAGTATGTATGTTTTATTTAATTGTTAAATAGTGATATGCATGATGGATGATCATGGACTATAAAAGACTAATGTGATTGGATTTATTTCTTTTATGTTTCTTTGGAATAGTAAATTAATTATTTTATTTTAATTTATTTTGGGCATGTATTATTAAGGTTGTAATAATTTTAGGTTGTAATTTCATTTATTTAAGTTATTGTAAATTCGCCTTGGTATGCCAAGGATTACTATGTAATTGGATTGCAAGAAGATCAAGGAGGTCAATAGCATTGGTGGGACCAGTGGGAGGAATTCAAAATGAAGTGTTAATTATGTACTCTTTCAGCAACTCTTGTAAAATGAATGAATGAAATGCACCTAGGAATGCCCTGATTCAATTCTTGGTGGCTCATAATTGAATCCCTTAGAAAGTCCATGATCATACCATATTTACTATTTATCCATGAATGCATGAGATGTATGTGAATATATGTAAGTATATGGTATATGCATGCTAAATGGATAATGTGCAATGTGAGACCTTAAAAGTAATTAGGATGACCATAAAAACTTCCGATCAAATGATTAAGTTGGAAATGCTATAATTAAAGTAATTATAACGTGGGCTCTCCATTAAGGCAATTATTTTAAGAAATTTTAAATACTTGCATAAGATGCAATTAATTTAAGAGATTTTCTTAAGAATAATTGTTAAGTATGAGATGTTGTAAATATGTAAATGGTTTGGTGGCCAATATTGGATGTACCTGAGGACATTAAAATTATTTGCATAATTACTGGCTCAATGGGATCAACTTAACTAATGCAGGATAAGTCAATAATGGATGTACCTGAGATTTTGAGCATTAGGGACTAGGTAAAGGATTGAACCTCACATGAGATGTGATGGGCAAGGAGTTGCTGTAACATCCTTCCTACACGTGTTTTGTATGTTCTGTTGCTCCGGTGACCTAATGTCAGTCGGGGCAAGTCAGGATGTCTGAAACTAAACTTCGGTGATAGTGAACAGACATATAATGATGAAATAAATAAAAAGAAAATACAAGAAAAAAATTAAAAAAAAAATAAAAGAGAGAAAATGAAACTAAGTTAAACGAGTCGACACCGTAGCGATGGGTGACCGCACGAGGAAGTTACAACGAAGGCAATTGCCGACCCCAAGACTGCAGGGAACCCTCAGAATTAAATTTTGAGACATAATTAAAGGTTTATTGAAATGTAATTGACACTAGAAATATCAAAGAAAAATTAATAAATTAGTACAAAGAAAAACGAAAAATCGAAAAACAGACAAAAATCGGTGTTACCGAAAAATTGGGAATACAACCCAAAGCGAGACATTTTGGTCATTTGACACCTAGAGTTGCCTTTTGACCTCAATGTCCATTAAAAATAAATGGTATTACACTTTGAAAATGTGTTAAAAATTAAAATTGTGGTATATTATATTAATAGTGTAAGAAATGGGGTATAAATTGAATAATTGAAATCTTAACATATAAAATTACTTAATTAAAAGAGAGTGGAGCACTAAGGAGTATTTAAACACCTAAAGGACATGTGTATGTCCACTAAACAATTCAGTTTTTTGCATCATCTTCTCCAGCCGAAATGGACCACCATGAAAACACCATGGCCAAAGCTTTCTAACCTCTCATGCAACCACCTTCACGCCATGTTTTCCACCTAGTTCTTTCATTAAAGTAGTTCACAAAATCACAAGGAAGAGATTGATGGTAAATTGAAGGGGACTAGTTGGGGTTTTAACAAGCTCCAAAAGTGGTAAGTGTCCATATCCTCTCCCGTGCTTTAGTAAACTTTATGTTTAGGTTGAGGTGAGTAAATTGGTGAAGAGAATGGAAGAAATTATTGAGTTATGAAATTGTTTACTTTTAGCAGCTATGAAAGCTTGATGTGCTTGAGTTTTTCTTACCTCTAATGGATGGGAATTAAGGTTGATTAACTCAAATGGAAGTTGTAGTAGGTTAATGCCCAAGTATGTGTATGTTAGTGCTTGAATTAAAGGTTTAAAAATGGGACTTTGATACTTTAGTAAACTGCCATGTTTAACAGCCTTTAATCTCATGAAATTGTGTGTGAGTTTATTAAATTTATTGATGAAATATGATGGTGTTGAATTGTGGGCAGTTTGTGTAATTGCCATGGAAGTGTAGGTGTAATATAGGTGTTGAAGTATATTAAATTTGGATTAAAGTAAATATTGAACATTAATGGTGTATTGTGTGCATTGAGCACTTGAGTGTTCTACCCAAAATGCTTGGCTGGAATTGTGTTGAATATGTATAGAAGTGCCATGAATGAATATTGAAGCATTGGGAGGAGGAGGATTGTCAAATTGGAAGTGTAATTTTCATGTGCAGGTTGTGTGTTATTGGCAGTACCTAAATTAGGTTATAAGTGCAAAATTGTGAACCCAATTATATGACGCCAATGGAGGTGAAACTAGACACAAAATAGGTCAACTTTCATGTGGAAATGTTGTCAAAATTCTGCCTAGAAACTGACCTTAAAAATGATCGAATCCGGAATTGCAACCTTGCAAACCCAGATTTTTGACTAAATGAATAGTAGTCACTAAGATGACCATAACTCACTCAAAACAAGTCCAAATGACCTGAAATTTTTATCATGGAAAGCTTAGACATAGAGCTACAATTCTTATAAAGACACCAAAGCCAAGAACTGGCCAGAACCAAGTCAAATTGCTTGCCCAAATGCTGGCACCAAAACTGCAAGAAATGAATTTGACCTAAAATTGACTAAATCTTACACTAAAGATGTAATCTATCCAGCTTTAGTAAATTTACCATATCTTGGTCTAAACAACTCAAAATGACCAAAATTTGTGCCAAAAGTTCAATATGACATAGAGCTACAATTTTTCTTCTTTGACCATAAGCTAAAAACCAAGACAAATAGGACATTAAGCTAGACCAATCTAGCACACTAAAACTGAAAATTTGACATCTACATACGATGATGCTTGAAGTAATTTGGCAATTAATGCCAACTTGTGAAAAGGGTAAATTGCACTATATTAGCAGCATATTGAATTACAATTTGTGACATGTTGATGATAGAATCAACTTATCCATATTACCTAAAAAAGTCAACATTTACATTAACTTGTGAATTACATGATAACTAGTAAGCTCAAAAAAATGAAGAATTAAACAATTAATTTGTAATGTGCCCTAGTTTGCCTAGTTGACTAGTTTGGATAGGTTGGCATGCCAATAGGATTCTGACAGCTGTTCTGTAAATGGCTTTACGCCATACTGTATTTTTACGATATATTATGCCGCACTATGACTTTAATACGGCTATATGGATTGTGTTATTATACTTAGCTTATCGTCGGATTGACTATATGGCTTTTTAGCCACACTGTTTGCACACCAGGAGACACTTTATGACTGATGGTGTGACGGCCCGAGGTACTAGGTACCCAGTATCAGTATATTCGTTTATCCAGTCTAGTAAGTGTATAGGCTACACAGGCAGTTAATTTAAGCACTATTAAATTCAAATAGTTAAATCTAGTCTACTGATATACAGCACCTCCAAATTTAGCAAAAATTGAAATGTTAGCAAATAAAAATATAAACAGCAACTGCAAAGAATATCGATGTCATAAATTCATAAACAATTCATTTATTTTATTTTAGTGTATATTTCTTTATATTTGGCACCACTAAGCAGAATTGCTTAGCGCGTTGCTTTTGCTACGCGTAGGTATTAGAGACACAGCTGGGGAGCCCAGCAGACCTACGACCGGGTGAGACGTCAGATCTGCGCAGGAGTACAGAGTCATCTGCACTACACTGCATACATGGTAGGACTTAGGATCTTGTGTAATGACTATCAGTTGTATTTTGACATTTTGTTATGTTATTTGCATACTCTAAAACTTTAAGGTTTGTAATAATTTCTACATAGTAAACTCCTATAGAGAGTGTTTGGATGAATGTAAATTATGATGGATTGTATTTTGAAACTATGAAATAGTTAAGATTTTGAGAATATTATCATATTGAACTGTTTTTAACAGGTTTAGAAGGACAGTTTGTTTGAAATACAGACGGTACCTTGCTGGATTTTTATTACTATTTTGAAATATTGATTTTATTAAAATATGAAAATAAAACCAGTATATTATGAATATCACATAAAGACTTCTTAAATCAAATTGAGTTCAGAAAATGAGATATTCACATACTAGGTGTTCCGGCATGCCATCTAGCATGCCTTGCTCGGCTACACTATAGACGGTGAGGGATGTTACATTTAGTAGTATCAGAGCATGGTTTAGGCGTTTTTGGGCCTAGATAGTTTGCATATCATGCATTGTATTGTAAGTGTTAAGATGACTCTAATGCAGATCTTTTAATTTGTTATTTTGATCAGAATATGCACTCCACATCGCAGGGAGTAGTCGATGAGGAGGTGGAGAGTCATGCTCCATCTATGACTGAACCAGGAGACAGGAGGGAACCTGCTCCACCAGTACCAAATGCACCAGCCACATTTAACAAATGGCTGATTTCTTTAGACAAATGGCAGGAGTTATGCCACCCCACCACCTCCACATCAAAAATCTCATATGGAGCAACTTAGAAAGTTTGGAGCAGTGGATTTTCTGAGCAAAAGGGAAGATAATTCTGTCATAGCTGAAAACTGGTTGGACAGAACTGGAAGAGTCTTGAAACAACTTCATTGTACTCCATAGCAGAATTTGGAAGTTGTTGTATCACTACTGCAAGATGATGCATACCAGTGGTAGGATACAGTAACTAGTAAGGTGCCACCAGAACAAATAACTTGGGATTTCTTTCTCATTGAGTTCAGAAAGAAGTATGTGGGCAGTGTATACCTAGAAGAGAAAAGAAGGGAATTTATTACCCTACACCAGAGACAGCTGACAGTGGCTGAATATGAAGGAGAATTAGTCAGACTGAGCTGTTATGGGCGAGAAATAGTCCCTAACGAGGCCGAGAGATGCAAGAGATTTGAGGAAGGACTCAATGATAACATTAAAGTAATGATTACAGCCTTGGGGATTACAGAGTTTGCTAAGTTAGTGGAAGCTGCACTGAAGGTTGAAAAAGTTAGAATAAATGAGCAGAACAGAAGGGACAGACAGTAAAAAAGAGGTCAGGGTCAGACCAGTATATCTTCTGCCCCTAGTAAGAAATTCAGAGGTTCGCCTACTCAGAGTTTTAGTAGAGCACCAAGTCAGGGTCAGCCACAGAGGACCAAATCTCAGTTTACACTGAGGAGAGGCTAGTCCACACCTTTAGTGGCTAGTCGTCGAGGGCGAGGTTGAGGACCAGCCCCAACGATGATCTCATTGCTTGCCCACATTGCCAAAAATGGCATAAGGGGGAATGTTAGAAGATGATAGGTGTTTGTTTACGGTGTGGGTCTACAGACCACCTAATCCAAGATTGTCCGTGCAGAACTGCTACATCTGCCCTGGTATCAACTGATAGGCCTGCCCCTCCAGCTCCAAGGGGTACAAAGTCGGGTAAGGCTGAGGTAGCCGGTACTTTACAGAAATCTGTATCATAGTCTGTGGAGAGAGCAGAAGGTAGAAAACCAGCCAGAGCCTATGCTATAAGGGCATAGGAGGAAAAGGATGCTCCAGATGTCATCAAGGGTATGTTCCTCCTCTATAATACTTTTGTGCATGCATTAGTGGATCCTAGATCTACTCATTCATATATTTGTATCAAGCTGCCCGTAGAAAAGGGAATACCAGTAGAGGAAAGTGACCAAGACATCCTGGTCACAAATCCGCTAGGCCACAGTGTGGTAGTAAATAAGGTATATAAGGGCTATCCATTGAAGATTCAAGGGAAAGAGTTCTCGATAGACTTAATTGAACTGCCTTTCCATGAGTTTGATGTGATTTTGGGAATAGACTGGTTATCCCATTATCATGCAATGGTAGATTGTAAATTGAAAAGAATCTCTCTGAAAACTGCTGAGAATGAAGAAATAACAATTGTGGGTGAAAGGACAGATTTCTTGTCCAATGTCATCTCAGCTACAGTTGCAAGGGGATGGATGAGAAAAGGGTGTGAAGCCTGTCTGGCGCACGTGGTTAACACTAGGCAGGGTAAACTTGACTTATCTTACATACCCACATTAAGGGATTTCTCTGAAGTATTTCCTGAGGAATTGCCTAGTTTGCCACCAGAAAGAGAAGTTGAGTTTGCTATTGAGATTATGTCGGGTACAGCTCCTATTTCAATTGCTCCATATAGGATGGCACCTGCTGAATTGAAAGAGTTAAATATCCAGCTGTAAGAATTACTAGACAAAGGGTTCATACGCCCTAGTGTGTCACCGTGGGGAGCTTTGGTACTGTTTGTAAAGAAGAAAGATGGGACACTGAGGTTATGTGTTAACTACCAGTAGTTAAAGAAAGTAACAGTGAAGAACAAGTATTCATTGCCTAGAATTGAAGATCTGTTTGATCAGTTGAAGGAGCCAATGTGTTTTCTAAGATTGATCTCAGATCAGTGTATCATCAGCTAAGGGTTAGGGATGCAGATGTGCCTAAGACTGCATTCAGAACCCGATATGGGCATTATGAATTCCTGGTGATGCCATTTGGGTTAACAAATGCTCCACCAGCATTCATGGACCTTATGAACTGTATCTTCCATTCATACTTAGATCTATTCGTAGTGGTCTTCATTGATGACATCCTGGTGTATTCCAAGGATAAAGTAGACTATGATGAGCATTTGAGAATTATTCTGCAGACTCTAAAAGAGAAGAAGCTGTATGCTAAATTGTCCAAGTGTGAGTTATGGTTGAATGAGATTGCATTCCTTGGACATGTAGTATCAGCTGAAGGGATTAGAGTGGATCCCAAAAAGATTGAAGCAGTGATGGAATGGAAGCCTCCCAAAAATACAACTGAGATCAGAAGTTTCTTGGGGTTAGCTAGATATTATATAAGATTTGTAAAGAGATTTTCCCTGATAGCTGCTCCAATGACCAAATTACTACACAAGAATATAAAATTCGACTGGAATGACAAGTGTCAAGCCAGTTTTGAGAGGCTGAAGGCCATGTTGACAGAGGCACCAGTGTTAACATAGCAAGTGTCAAGAAAAGACTTTGTAGTCTACAGTGATGCCTCACATAATGGGTTAGGGTGTGTACTCATGCAAGAAGGGAAAGTGGTTGCATATGCTTCTAGGCTGTAACATCCCTATTTTCATAGCCTGGTATATTTCATTATTCCAGTGGCCAGAGTCGGTCCGGACAATTAAGGGGATTAAAACCACACATAAGACAACTAGAGAAGCCATAAATACAAATAATTAGTAATTGCCAATTAGTTAAGTATAAATAAGAAAAACAGAACAGAAGAAGTTAAACGAGCCGAGAGTCACAGCGGTGGGTGACGTTCTCGGGAATGACTACGAAGTCAATTTAAACTCAAATTTCAAACCGTAAAATGTGACACCACGGTCCTTAGGACCATTATGAACACAGTGGAAAAGAGAAAATCATGAAAAAGAATTATTAAGCCAGTCAAATAATTAGGTTAAGGAGCCAGAAGAAATATTGAATTATTTACAAACCGGGTTGAACCGGTGAGGGGCAATTTGGTCAATTGACCCCGAGACCTGACTCATGACCTAACTGTCAAATACAATGGGAGAAAAGAAAATTTTGGAATCGAGAATTAAATTAAAGAACTAATAAATTAAAAAAAAAGAAAGAAAATGAAAAAGTGAAGAGAGGTGACATCATGCATGACATCATGCATGATGCCATAAATCCTATAATTAAAAATTTATCTAAATTGAATTTTTGGTCTTTCATAAGACAAAAGACAAAAAAAAAAAAAAATAATAAAGTCAACTTCCTCATTATCCTTGCCGCCCCACCTCTCTCTCCATTCTTACTCATCTTGTTCCACCATTGTTAAGAGATAGAAAGCTTGAATTTCCCTATTTTCTTCCATAAATTCACAAAGTCCCAACACAAAAAATTCTCTTTACATGTTGAGGAAGCATTAGAAAGCAAAATGAAGAAGAAAGACTTGAAGAAAAGGAAGCTTAGAAACCCTCCAAGCAAGGTTAGTGATTTAAGATGCAAAATTAGTTTATTTGTTGTGTTTATAGCTTAACTAACCTAGAAATAAACTTAAAATGAAATGAAATTAATTGTTGGAGGACTAACATGGATTTTGATCAGCTAGGGTTTGCTATGATAGTGCATGAATTTGATTGCATAATAAGTGTAGGCAAGCTTATATGAATGTGGAGGTGATGTTGAGATGCTTGGATTTGATTAAATGCAATAAATTAGTATGGTTAGGATTTGGCACCTAGGGTTTAGAGGCAAAAAAATTGGAGAAATAGTGAAATGATGTATTTGATCTAGTTTGAAGTGAGAAATGGTCATTTGTGACCAAATGAAGTTTGTTGGAAGTTTTGAAGTTAAGGTTAAGTTCGGATTTAATGTGGTCATGCTGCCCCTTTGAGGACCAAAACTAAAAATTGACAAGTCCAATTTGTATGAGACTAATTGGGAATGAAAATAGACACTAAATGACACAATTTTCATTTAGGAACCATGCCCAAAAAGTGACCAAAACCTAGTGAACAAATTGACCAAATCAGAAAAATCTCAGTCTGCCATGTACAAACTTACCAAATGAACATTATTTGTTCATTTGGTCATAACTTGAGCTAGACAGGTCCAAATGACCTGACATTTTATCAGTGGACAGATGAGATATAGACCTAAAACTTTTATGAAGAACACAAATCAAATTATGCCATTAACTAAGTCATTTGGCCACCCAAAGTTGGTGACCTAAAACTGCCAAAACCAAAACTTACCCAGAAAATCTGGGTTAAGTCCAATCCGACAGCCATGGTTCAAATGGCTATAACTTGAGCTACAAAACTCTAATTAGAGTGATTCAAAAGGGAGAATAAAATTAAGACGATAGGGAACATTTTCTATGAAGAAAGTTTTGCCAAATTCTAACAGTAAAATGACCAATAGAACAGTGCAACTCAAGACACCAAAACTAAAAATTTGCAAATTTGCCTAAAAGACTTAGAATTTGAGTAAACAACCAAAACCAACAAATTTAGTGACCAAAATGTGGTATGTGGGTGAAGTTGGAATTCCCATACCTATTAAGCCTTAAAAAGTCAACAAATTGACTTGAATAGTACCATGAATAGTAACTCAAAAATGAAAATTTCCAAGAATATTAGTTTAAGCATATTTGGGCTAGATCTAAGTATTTACGAATTAATTATTGGATTTATTGTGAAATAAGATGCTGAAACACTATAAATTTTGTGTTTCAACTAAAAAATACCCAAAAGGTATAAGGGACTGAGTCAAGGCCTAAAGGCGACTCACGTCAGGTTTGTGCACAACAAACTTAAAATCCTTTGTTTCTACTTGACAATTCTTGAAATAAATATTGTGAATAATTTTGATTGTTATGGCTTTGAAAATATTATTTGAAAAATAGTGTGTTGCCTACTTTGTAAACGAAAAGTTTAGAATGAAATATGATTTATGAATTGTATAAAATATTTGAATAACTTGATTTAAATCGATTTTAATTCACACTTGGCATGACAATATTAATATGTTCCTCCTCCAATTGTGGGGTGAGTTTGATATTTGATCACTTTCCTCCCTCTCTGGCTTTCCAGTCAGAGGGGCGAGTTTGGTTGAGTACTCATTAGCTAACTAGCCACCTCCCTCATTGATATTGATTAGTGGGGTGAGTATGCCTTGTCGTGATGTACACACGGCATGTTCGGAAATTTTGTGTCATGTCCTAAGTTGTGTTATTGTTTGGCAACACTATGTTTTTTAAATTGTTTGATCAAGTTTTGCTATGTTAGGCTTTGAAAATTATGATTTGTTATAAATGTGATTTGAGAAACAAAATTGTGAAATGCGATTATGAGATTTTTGAATGATGATTTGTTCATAAATGTTTTATATATTATGCATTTTATGCTTTATTGTGCACCACTAAGTATTTATATATTCAGTAATAGCTTTAACTTGCTGTCGTAGATAGAGAAAAGGACATAGCAGCAGAACGAGCTACTACAGTTAGAGAGGGGCACAATTGAAGAATTTTTGTACGGGTATTTGTCTATACCCTGGTAGTTTAGTTTGATGTAAATATGATAGTATGCATATGTATCTCTGTAATTTGAGCAGTTGTACAGATAAAATTGTAATAATATTATTTTTGAGATTTTGCATCTGTAAATTAACTTATGATTGTAAATTAATGATTTAAAATGCAATGTGCATGAGTTATGAAATGTTTTGAGATATTAATTCTTGATTTGAAATTTGGATTTTGAACTGAAGTGTTGCTATTGCTATTGATTTGAAGTTTGATGGTTGCAAATGGAGTTGTGATTGAGAAATATATTGGGAGTGTTTCTAGTTTCAGGTTTTGAAGAACTATTTTCTCAAAATATAGACAGCACTCTGCCGAAATTTTTATAAAATTTAGGGAAAAATAAAAATGGACAAAAATTTTTACTAGTATTTAAGTTTTGAATAAATGATTTTAATTCCTACCAAAACGCTCACCACTTCCAAAATGAAGAAAATGGTTTTAAAATCTCTTGTAGGATACTTAATGAGTTATCGGTAGGTGAAGTTCGGTAGTTCATTGGGTATTCTACGGGATCATGTCATGCGTTACAGAGGGCTAAGGTGTGACATAGGCAGTTAAGGCCACATGAAAAGAATTACCATACTCATGATTTGGAGTTAGTAGCAATTATCTTTGCATTGAAGATGTGGAGGCATTACTTGTATGGAGAAAAATGCTACATATACACAGACCATAAGAGTCTGAAGTATCTGCCAACCCAGAAGGAACTTAATTTGAGACAGAGGCGATAGATTATGATTGTGTGATTGACTACCACCCTGGGAAGGCAAACATAGTCACTAATGCCTTAAGCAGAAAATCTATTGTAGTATTAAGATCTCTAAATACCCAACTATCCTTAACTCATGACGGAGTTATTTTGGCTGAGTTACAAGTGAAGCCGAATCTGTGGCAATAGATACAGGATGGACAGAAGACAAATGAGAAATTAATGGTTGTTATGGGCAAAATCACTGAAGGAAAGGAAATAGAATATGAAGTGAAAGAAAATGGGTGCCTGTACTATAAAGAAAGAGTGTGTGTACCAGATGATAAAGAGTTGAAAACTAGTATTCTGAGAGCAGCACATAATAGTGTGTATGCTATGCACCCAGGAAGCACAAAAATATACTATGACCTGAAACTTTGATACTGATGGCCAGGTATGAAGAAGGACATAGCTGACTATGTAATTAGATGCTTGACATGTCAGCAAGTCAAAGAAGAACATCAAGTTCCATCAGGTTTGTTACAGCCCATAAACATGCCTAAATGGAAATGGGACCGAGTCACTATGGACTTTATCAGTGGTCTAGCTCTCACTCAAAAGAAGCATGATGCAGTATGGGTGATTATGGATAGGTTGACCAAATCAGCACATTTTCTGCCAGTCAGAACTGACTACTCACTGGAAAAAGCTAGCAGAATTGTACATTAGTGAGATAATTAGACTATATGGAATTCCACTTTCCATTATATCTAATAGAGACCTGAGGTCTACATCTATATTTTAGAAGAAATTACAAGAATCCTTGGGCACACAACTCCATTTTAGTACGGCTTTTCATCATCAGACGGATGGACAGTCAAAATGAATAATCCAGGTAAATTCTGAAACTCATTGAGTTATTGCAAACAATAAATTGAACAGATAATGATAATAATAATCGAACATATGTGATAGGTCCTCGAGGATATGTTGAGGAGTTATGTTATTGAGTTTGAGGGAAGCTAGGACAGATATCTTCCAGTGGCAGAATTTGCATACAATAATAGCTATCAAACTAGCATACAAATGGCATCCTATGAAGCACTATATGGGAGAAAATGCAGAACACCTGTATGTTGGACTGAATTGGGTGAAGAAAAGCTAGTGGGACCAGACCTAGTAAAATAGACAGAAAAAAAGGTAAAACTGATAAAGGCCAATTTGAAAGTTGCCTCGGACCGACAGAAATCTTATGCTAACTTAAAAAGAAAGGACATTGAATATGAAGTTGGCGAGAAGGTATTTCTCAAAGTATCACAGTGGAACAAAGTGTTGAGATTTCGGAAAAAGGGAAAATTAGCCCCTAGGTTCATTGGCCTATATGATGTTATAAAATGTGTGGGACCAGTAGCCTACAGATTAGCCTTACCACCTGAGCTAGACAAGATACATAATGTGTTCTATGTATCGATGCTCAGAAGATGCAGATCAGATCCTTCACATGTCATCTCAGTAGAAGAAATTGTGGTACAATCGAACTTGATATATGAAGAAGAACCGATTAAATCTTGGCACGAGAGGTAAAAGAGCTCAGAAACAAGACAATTCTACTAGTGAAAATCCTATAGAGGCACCACAACATGGAAGAGGCAACATGGGAGAATGAGGAGACAATGAGGCAACAGTTCCCTCAGCTCTTCACATCAGGTAAATTTCGAGGATGAAATTTTTATTTAGAGGGGAAGAGTTGTAACATCCTCCCTGTACGTGTTTTGTATGTTCTGTTGCTCCAGTGACTTAATGTCAGTCCGGGCAAGTTAGGATGTCTGGAACTACAATTCGGTGATAGTGAACAAACATATAATGATGAAATAAATAAAAATAAAATACAAGAAAAAAATTTAAAAAAAAAAATAAAAGGGAGAAAATGAAACTAAGTTAAACGAGCAGACACCGTAGCGATGGGAAACCGCGCTAAGAAGTTATAGCGAAGGCAATTGCCGACCCCAGGACTGTTTGGAACCCTTGGAATTAAATTTCAAGACATAATTAAAGGTTTATTAAAATGTAATAGAAACTAGAAATATCAAAGAAAAATGAAAAATCGAGAAACAGACAAAAATTGGTATTATCGAAAAATCGAGAATACAACCCGAAGCGGGGTATTTTGGTCATTTGACACCTAGAGTTTCCTTTTGACCTTAATGTCTATTCAAAATAAGTGGTATTACACTTTGAAAATGTCTTAAAATTAAAATTGCGGTACATTATATTAATAGTGCAAGAAATGGGGTATAAATTGAATAATTAAAATCTTAACATATAAAATTACTTAATTAAAAGTGAGTGGAGCACTAAGGGGTATTTAAACACCTAAAGGACATGTGTATGTCCACTAAACAATTCAGTTTTCTAAATCATCTTCTCCAGCCGAAATGGACCACCATGAAAACACCATGGCCGAAGCTTCCTAACCTCTCATGCAACCACATTCACGCCATGTTTTCCACCTAGTTCTTTCATTAAAGTTGTTCACAACATCACAAGGAAGAGATTGATGGTAAATTAAAGGGGATTAGTTGAGTTTTTAACAAGCTCTAAAAGTGGTAAGTGTCCAAATCCTCTCCCTTGCTTTAGTAAACTTTATGTTTAGGTTGAAGTGAGTAAATTGGTGAAGAGAATGGAAGAAATTATTGAGTTATGAAATTGTTCACTTTTGGCAGCCATGAAAGCTTGATGTGTTTGAGTTTTTCTTACCTCTAATGGATGGGAATTAAGGTTGATTAACTCAAATGGAAGTTGTAGTAGGTTAATGCCCAAGTATGTGTATGTTAGTGCTTGAATTAAGGATTTAAAAATGGGACTTTGATACTTTGGTAAACTGCCATGTTTGGCAACCTTTAATCTCATGAAATTGTGTGTGAGTTTATGAAATTTATTGATGAAATATGATGGTGTTGAATTATTGACAGTTTGTGTAATTGCCATGGAAGTGTATGTGTAATATAAGTGTTGAAGTATATTGAATTTGGGTTAAAGTAAATGTTGAACATTAATGGTGTATTGTGTGCATTAAGCACTTGAGTGTTCTGCCCAAAATGCTTTGCTGGAATTGTGTTGAATATGTATAGAAGTGCCATGAATGAATATTGAAGCATTGGGAGAAGGAGGATTGTCAAATTGGAAGTGTGATTTTCATGTGCAGGTTGTGTGTTGTTGGCAGTACCTAAATTAGGTTATAAGTGCAAAATTGTGAACCCAATTGATATGAGGCTAATGAGAGGTGAAACTAGACACAAAATAGGTCAACTTTCATGTAGAAATGTTGCCAAAATTCTGCGTAGAAACTGACATTAAAAATGACCGAATCTGGAATTGCAACCTTGCAAACCCAGATTTTTGACCATATGAATCGTAGTCACTAAGATGACCATAACTCACTCAAAACAAGTCCAAATGACCTGAAATTTTTACCATGGAAAGCTTAGACATAGAGCTACAATTCTTATTGAGACACCAAAGCCAAGAAATGGCCATAACCAAGTCAAATTGCTTGCCCAAATTCTGGTACCAAAACTGCCAGAACTGAATTTGACCTAAAATTGACTAAATCTTACACTAAAGATGCAATCTGTCCAGCTTTAGTAAATTTACCATATCTTGGTCTACACAACTCAGAATGACCTGAAATTTCTGCCAAAAGTTCAATAAGACATAGAGCTACAATTTTTCTTCTTTGACCAAAAGCTAAAATCCAAGAGAAATAAGACTTTAAGCTAGACCAATCTAGCAAACTAAAACTGAAAATTTGACAATTACATACGATGATGCTTGAAGTAATTTGGCAATGAATGCCAACTTGTGAAAAGGGTAAATTGCACTATATTGGCAGCATATTGAATTACAATTTGTGACATGTTGATGCTAGAATCAACTTATCCATAGTACCTAAAAAGGTCAACATTTACATTGACTTGGGAATTACATGATAACTAGTAAACTCAAAAAATGAAGAATTAAACAATTAATTTGTACTGTGCCCTAGTTTGCCTAGTTGACTAGTTTGGATAGGTTGGCATGCCAATAGGATTCTGACAGCTGTTCTGTAAATGACTTTATGCCATACTGTGTTTTTACGGCATATTATGCCGCACTGTGACTTTAATAGCCTACGGCTATATGGATTGTGTTATTATAATTAGCTTATCGCCGGATTGACTATATGGCTTTTTAGCCACACTGTTTGCACACCGGAAGACACTTTGTGACCGATGGTGTGACGGCCCCAGGTACTAGGTGCCCAGTGTCAATATATCTATTTATCCAGTCTGGTCAGTATATAGGCTACACAGGCAGTTAATTTAAGCACTATTAAATTCAAATAGCTAAATCTAATCTACTGACATACAGCACCACCAAAATTAGCAAAAATTGAAATGTTAACAAATAAAAATATAAACAGCAACTGCAAAGAATATCGATGTCATAAATTCATAAACAATTCATTTATTTTATTTTAGTGTGTATTTCTTTATATTTGGCACCACTAAGAAGAATTGCTTAGCGCGTTGCTTTTGCTACGCGTAGGTATTGGAGACACAGTTGGGGAGCCCAGCACACCTACGACTGGGTGAGACATTAGATCTGCGCAGGAGTCCAGAGTCATCTGCACTACACTACATACATGGTAGAACTTAGGATCTTGTGTAATGACTATCAGTTGTATTTTGACATTTTGTTATGTTATTTGTATATTCTAAAGCTTTAAGGTTTGTAATAATTTATATATATTAAACTCCTATGGAGAGTGTTTGGATGAATGTAAATTATGATGGATTGTATTTTGAAACTATGAAATAGTTGAGATTTTGAGAATATTATCATATTGAACTGTTTTAAACAGGTTTAGAAGGACAATTTGTTTGAAATATATACGGCACCTTGCTGGATTTTTATTACTATTTTGAAATACTGATTTTATTAAAATATGAAAATAGAACCAGTATATTATGAATATCACATAAAGACTTCTTAAATCAAATTGAGTTCAGAAAATGAGATAATCACATACAAGGTGCTCCGGCACGCCGTGTAGCATGCCTTGCTCGGCTACGCTGTAGACGGGTAAGGGGTGTTACAATTGCTCACTTATAGTTTATTGTAATTCCAATAATGGATGTACTTGAGGATGATCAATATAATTATAAGAATTCAATCACCCACTAGAAATCCATCCAACTAGGATTTCTGTTTTATACATTAGAAGTGTAGGATTCGCTAAATTAGTGGTAGGACCAATTTGATTAAAAGACCATAATCATTTTGCTTAATTACATGATACATTTACTAATTAATCTGGTTATTTTCTACAATTAATTTTCTAATAATAATGAGCACAGAACAACCACCACCATCCAATATCCTTGCAAGCATAGTTGATCGCAATAGATTGACAGGACCTAATTTATCTGATTGGTTAAGAAATTTGAAACTTGTCCTAAACCTTGAACATATAGGATATGTTCTAGACTCAAATGTTTCTGGTCCCTTACCTCCAGAGGCCACCTAAGAGGAACATGAAACTTTGGACAAGTGGAAGGAGCATGATATGAAAGCTAAGCGTTACATGCTTGCTTCCATGAATAATGAGTTACAGAAGCAGTATGAGAACATGCAGAGTGCGAGTGAGATCCTCCTTCACCTACAAGAGTTGTATGGTGAGCACAGCAGGAATGCTAGGTATGAGATATCTAGGTAGTTGTTCCGCATGAGGATGTTTGAGGGACAGAATGTTGGGATCATGTCCATAAGATGATTCGGCTAATTGAGCAGCTGGAACATCTTGGCTTTAACATGGATTTCCAACGGCAGACGGATTTGATCCTTTAGTCCCTTCCTGAGTCTTTTGGAAATTTTGTGACAAATTTCCATATGACTAAACAGGAATGCACCTTTGCTGGTTTACTCAACATGCTGGTTATTGCCCAAAAGAATATACCGGGCAATAAAGGAAAAGAGGTAGCTTTTATTGCATATTCTTTTGCTGGAAAGTCCAACAAGAAGAAGGGTAATAAGAAAAAGAAACCTCAGATTCCTGGTCCTTCCAAGAAAATAGCTAAATAGAAAGGGAAGACTAAAGATGATGGAGGCAAAGGAAAGTGTTTCCACTGCTAGAAGGATGGGCACTGCAAGAGGAACTGCCCATAGTATCTTGCTTCTCTTAAGGACAAGAAGGATAAACCTTTGGAAGGTATATCCATATCTTGTTATTTAGATTCTGATGATACTCATAGTTCATCTACAGCTTGGGTTTTAGATACTGGTGCCAGTTCTCACATTTCTTATGATATGCAAGAATTAGCAAATAGTAGCAGCTTGCGTTCTCGAAACGTTAGAGTCCGGATTAGCAATGGCTCAACTGTTGAAGCTTGAGCCATAAGTTTTAAATCTTTTTACATGTCAGGATATGTTTTGTGTTTGGATAATATTTTATATGTATCTAATGCTTTTAAGAACATCATTTCTATATCTAGTTTGACTAGAAATGGCTATGAATTTTAGTTCACAGATGATGTTTGCAATATTTATTTTGGAAATAAATATGTTGGTTCAGGTTATATGAATAATGGTCTTTGTTATTTGGATAATAATGACAAACACAAAATGAATGCAAGTGATCTGAATGAATGCAATGCCATGGTGAAAATCAACTCAAGTTCAAAATATATTTGGCACTTAAGGTTATGTCATGTTGCAGGATATAGGATTGTAAAAATGGAGAAAATGGGGATTCTTTCCTCATTGGCCTGGAGCCTACTCCAACTTGTGAATCTTGCCTTCAGGGCAAAATGACTAGATCACCCTTTATTCGACAAGGGCTAAGGGCTGAAATTATTTTAAAGCTAATACACAGTGATGTATGTGGTCCATTTAAGAAAATGACTAGAGGCAGTTTTCATTACTTTATTACCTTTACTGATGATAAATCAAGGTTTGGGTATTTGTATTTGATAAAATACAAACATGAATCCTTTGAAAAGTTCAAAGAATTTAAATCTGAAGTAGAAAATCAAACAGGAAAGAGTATTAAAGCTCTTCAATTAGATCGTGAAGGTGAACATTTGAGTACTGAATTTGATGAATACTTGAGAGAGCATGACATTGTTTCCCAACTGACTCCTCCAGGAACACCACAGCTGAATGGTGCATCTGAAAGGAGAAATCGTACCCTATTGGATATGGCATGTAGTATGATGAGCTATGCTAATATGCCAATCTCCTTTTGGGGATTTGCATTAGAATCAGCTTTTTATATTCTGAATAGGATTCCATCAAAATCAATTTCTTCCAAACCTTATGAGATATGGCATGGAAGAAAACCAAGTCTTAAGCATGTTAAGATTTGGGGTTGTCCAGCTTATATCAAAAAACTGAACACTGATAAATTAAAAACCGTATTAGAAAAGGGTCGATTTATTGGATATCCAAAAAATAGTTTTGGATATTATTTTTATTTGCCTACTTCACAAAGGTTATGGTAAGTAGAGATGCCACATTTCTTGAACAACAGTTTGTTCAAGAAGAAGGCAAAGGAAGCCAAATAGAGTTAGAATTGGAGAATTCAGACCAACCAACAGATCAGATGGATATAAATCCATCTAGTCAACCTACACCCGTTGATGAAACATCTACAACTGTTCCTCGTAGAACAACCAGGGTATCTCACCCACCAGTGAGATATGGTTCCCTTCATGAAGAAGAACAAGAGTTGTCTACTCATGAAGAAGTTGATCATGGAGATGATCTACTTACCTATGAAGAAGCTATATCAGATATAGACTCTTCAAAATGGATTAATGCTATGAAATCCGAGATTGATTCCATGTATAAGAATCAAGTTTGGGATCTTGTTGACCCACCTAAAGGTATTATACCTATAGGGAACAAATGGGTTTTCAAGAAGAAAATTGGTTCTGATGGAAAGGTAGAGAGCAATAAGGCAAGGCTAGTAGGAAAATGGTTTCGCCAAAGGCAAGGAATCGACTATGAGGAGACTTTCTCGCTTGTTGCCATGCTCAAACCAATTAGGATTCTATTAGCAATGGCTGCATACTATGATAATGAGATTTAGCAGATGGATGTCAAAACAGCTTTTCTCAATGGATAAATTAAAGAAAACATTTTCATGGAACAACCTAGGGGTTTTTGAATCCCAAGATGGTTCCAAGGTATGCAAGCTAAAGCGATCCATTTTGGGTTGAAACAAGCTTTGAGGAGTTGGAACATCCGTTTTGATGAAGTCATTAAATCTTTTGGTTTTATCAAAAATGAGGATGAGCCATGTGTATATAAGAAGGTTAGTGACAGTGCTATCACTTTCCTTGTCTTATATGTGGATGACATACCGTTGATGGGTAATGACACAAGTATGTTGACAATTGTAAAGGTATGGTTGTCAAATACATTCTCCATGAAATACTTAGGGGAGGCAACCTATATTCTTAGGATTCAGATCTATAGAGATAGAGTGAAAAAGAATAATTGGTTTATCCCAAAGTCTATACTTGGAAAAGGTGTTAAAGAGGTTTAACATGCTTGATTCTAAGAGAGGATTGTTGCCAGTGAGACATGGTATCCACCTTTCTAAAGAGATGTCTCCAAAGACACCTGAAGAAAGAGATAAAATGGCCAGAATTCCATATGCTTCGGCTATTGGAAGTTTAATGTATGCAATGTTGTGTACTAGGCCAGATATCGCATATGCTGTTAGTTTGACTATCAGGTATCAATCCAATCCAGGTTTGGAACATTGGATAGCTGTCAAGAATATCCTTAAGTACTTGAGAAGAACTAAGGATTTATTTTTGATCTATGGAGGTGGAGACTTGCAATTAGATGGTTATACTGATTCTGATTTCCAATCAGATATCGATGATAGAAAGTCTACCTCTGGGTATTGTTCATTTGTAATGGAGGTGCAGTTAGTTGGAAGAGTTCTAAACAGAGCATGACTGCAAATTCCACTACCGAGGCTAAGTATATTATTGCATCAGATGCTGCAAAGGAAGCTATTTGGATAAAGAAGTTCGTGATAAAACTTGCGGCAGTTCCTTCCATTGTGTCAACAGTTCCACTTCACTGTGACAACAATGGAGCAATCATACAGGCTAAGGAACCTCGGTCTCACAAGAAATCCAAACACATAGAAAGGCGGTACCACATTATCAGAGAAATAGTTGGACGAGGCGATGTAGCCATGCAAAAAATAGCATCAGCTAAACATACAACTGATCCATTCACTAAGCCTATGTCACAGACTCAGCTAGACTAACATCTTGAGAAGATGGGTCCAAGATATTGTAATGAATGGCTCTAGTGCTAGTGGGAGATTATTAGTAGTATGCCATAGAGCATATCATTTAGTATGTATCTTGTACATGTTTTTATTAATAAAAGACATTTTCACTTTTCCATTTACATAATATATTTATGTGTAATAGAAAAGGTCCATTAATATTTTGTTAGAAATCCTATTCTTAAGTTGTTAAGAAAATGAGTGACAGTATTTCTAGTACAAAGTATCATAAATAGGTTCACAATCAAGGATACTTCATAATAAGGACATGACTTATCTAGAAAGATTGTATCCATGTTTGTTCCCAAGTTATTTATATGAGATATAAATAAGATGGAATGGTGAGTCTCATGCCATATGACAAACATGATAGGCACTTATACATGATAAGTAGGTCGAACCAGTGACACTTATGACAAGCACATGGAGTTTACTCTTATCAATGTATTGTCATAAATCATATCAGTGCATATAATCTTTAGACCTGAGATAGCATAGTTTTCTTGTAAATAGGTGGTTTGAGTTTGATACTGCTTTCATACTTTTACTGTGTATGGGTATGTGGGCATGTGTTGGCTCCTACTAGTTATATATGGAGGTAGGTGTTCATCAAGATGGAATCTGTTCCTCTAAGTAAATAGGGATAAAATCCTATGTTCATTTAATTTTTCTTGATGTTTTAAGTTTCTGTCCAGGACAAAAAAATTTAATCAGAAAAGAGTTTCGGATGAGAAAATCTTTCAATTAAGAACTAGAATTAAAAGAGAACATAATATTCATAGCAAATGGGGTTTGACATAAACCATGACTCCAGCTTGAGTTGGGATTTTGTAACAGAGAGATTCTAGTGCATGGTAACATATGATTATAGGTTCATTTAAGGTAAACCTTATTACTGATTGGGTGGCCATGGCATGCTATGCTAGGTGTTAACCATGGTCTATGAGGTACATAAAATGGTTTAGAGAAATCATTTATGGTAAGAAAGAGTTCTGATGATATTAAGAGTTTATATCATGTCTCATTGCCAATTAGTGATAAGCCTAGTAAGTCACACACATACACAAGTAATCACCAAATTAAATATGATTTAATTAATTAATTAAAGAGTTTAATTGATTAATTAAATAGGTTTAGTTTGCAATTAGATTGCAAAGTCCCTAACATGACTTGAAACCAAATCTAGGTTATTGGATGTATAGTATAAGTTAAATTTATATTTAAAGTGTTTAACTATGAATTTTGTGACACCCCTTATCCGTCTACAGTGTAGCCGAGCAAGATATGCCACTCAGTGTGCCGGAGCACCAATTCTTATTTCCATTACATTTTATCCCTTTTAATTCATTTATTTATAATTTTTGATAAATCTGAATTTTTCTGCAATTTTTATAGAAAATCCAGTAGAGTGCCGGCTGTAAATTGGAAAAACAGTTCTTCTGAATCTGTTAAAAACACTTATAATATAATCATATTATCAATCTCAGTCAATCGCCAACATCTTTTCAATAATTTCTCAAATGACTTCAATATCTCAAATTTCAATTCATTTCATATCATACTCAATTCAATAAGAAATACTCAAATTTATTACTACACATGGTTCATAAATAATTACATCAAAAGTATAATTACATGAGTTTATAATATACAATACAAAAGTTTACAAAATACAAAAGATCAAAAGTAGCCTAATGTCCTACCAATACACTGCAATGTGAGGTGACTCTGAACTCTGAGTGCAGATCTGAAGGCTCACCCAGTATGAGACCTGCTGGACTCCCCAGCTATGTCTCCAGTACCTGTGCGTGGAAAAAATGACGCGCTAAGCAATTCTGCTTAGTGGTGACAATACAAAATAAAATAACTAAAATAAAGTAAATATGCAGAATGTATGTTTACATTTTTGGTTGACTAAATTTTCGGATATTTATTGCAGTATTATTCCATTAAAATTTAGTAAAATTTATTATTATTGCCCGAGTAACCCATACTAGTCAACTAGACTGGATAAACGGGTAAACTAGCACTGAGTACTAAGTACCTCGGACCATCACACCATCGGTCACATTGTGTCTCTCGGTGTGCAACAGAACAGCTAATAAGCTATAATAATCATCAATGATATAATTCAAGTATAATAACTCAATTAACATAGTCAAAGGCTATTTTATCTCAGAATGGCATGGGAGGCCATAAAACACAGAATGACATGAAGCCGTATATAGTACTGCTAACAGAACCCTGTTGGCATGCCAAACTATCCAAACCAATATTGCTAGGTATACTAGGGTATATTACACTTTTAAGTTTCACCATTCTTCAAATTCAAGGTTTAGTGTTACTATTCAATTCATTAGTCAACAAAATGTTGACTTTTACATGGACAATAGGTACATTGGTTTTAATACTCCCAACATACCACATTTTGCATTCTAAAATTGTTGGTATTGGTTGTCAATACCATTTCTAAGCTTAATGTTAATTGTACAAAATTTTCAGTTTTCAAGCTTTGTGTTTACTATTCCATTAGTTATTTTTGCAGTGGGAATTTGGAAAATTGATCAACATGAAAGTTGTTCCTTATTTTGTCTAGTTATATTTTTTTTTTTTGAATCACTCCATTTGGAGTTTTGTAGCTCAATTTATGGCCTAAAAACCATAACTTGCCGGATTATAATTTTTCCAGAATTTCTGGACTGACCAAATCTATAGTGTTAGGAGTAGTGAATTCAGGTCACTTTTTGAATATGTTATGGTCATAATTTGGAATAGGTTTCTCCATAAAAGTTGTAGGTCTATATCTCAGCTTGTTTCTGGTAAAATTTCAGGTCAATTGGACCTTTCTACACTAAGTTATGGCCAAATGACTAAACACTATTCATTTAGTCATTTTGCCCAGGCAGAATGCAGGTCACCCAGATTAGGGCAATCTTTTGGTCAAGTTGGTTTGGTTTTCTGGGCATAGTTTCTTCACCAAAGTTGTGCCATTATGTGTCTAGTTTCATGTCCAATTGGCCTTGCACCAATTGAACCTCTACAACTCCAGTTATTGCTACCCAAACCTACTGGACTCATGCCTAGTTCTGCAGGTCACCAAGGGCAGCTAAACCTAACTCAAATCCCACTACACAACCCACTTCATTTTTTATTCAAACAAAACCAAATGGTCACTAATTGACCATTAAAAGCTACTTTCATCATCACATGATCAAAGTCTCATTTTCATCCCAAACCCTAACTCAAACATCACAAACCATGCATTATCATTTGCATTTCATCACTCCACTTAAGAGATGCATATTGAGGGCAGCCATACTACCATTTTAACTCCATAAAAATCATCACAATCTTACCCCAACCAAGGCTGCTGAAATTATGGGATGGCATGAAGGAACGGAAGCGTGAAAAACACAAGTTTATACCGTTGAATTCAAAAATTTTCACCTAGGGTCACGTGCATCATGCAAGATTTATTTTTATCTATTTAATTTCAATGATAAACAACATATTAAAAGTCTTTTAATATGTTTCTGGATCTGTATTTGCCATTTAAGATTTTAAAATTAATCAGATTAATTTTAGAACCCTAGATTAAATCAAGAACGATTACACTAACCTCTTGATGTACTGCAGCGTGTTTGCGCCTTTGAGATTCGTCTTAAGGACACCAGATGTTGTCCCTCTAGCTTGTCCACACCAAAAACACCTATGGCAGCCCTTGAACAGCTTCTAAAGCTTTTTCTATTAATTATAAATTCAAGTTTTTCCTTTTAAGAGATTAGAGATCTAAACAGGACACTAGAAACAATTTCTAGTGTTCTTAATTCAAGAGATTGATGGCTAATCTCTTTGAATTGATGAGAGATGAAGAAGAATAGATGAAAAGCCTCAAAGTGGCGTGACAAAGGAGAGGAGTGGCTGCTGGTTGCTTTTTCTTTTCATAACAACACTTAAATAGCTAGGTTAACACATTAAACCCTTTCCACATGTTACCCTTTGATTAGCTCTAGGTTTAAGTGACCCAATCACATTGTGCCAAGTGTCAAACCTATATTTAATCTTGATTTTAATCATCTTACATGATTAAAAAACATTTGGCAAGCTTATGTGTAATCCCATGTGCCACCATCTCATGGTGCCACGTGTCACACTGTGAAATGACCAAAATGTCTCTGTGTCTTAATTTTGAGTTCTTAACCCAAAATAATTATTTTTCTTCTTCTAATCAATTTATATCAAATATAAATTAATTAATTAATCTCTATTAATTAATTTCTTATTAATTAAATTCATATTTAAACACTTTAAATATAAATTTAACTTATACTATACATCCAATAATCTAGATTTGGTTTCAAGTCATGCTAGGGATTTTGCAATTTAATTGCAAACCAAACCTATTTAATTAATCAATTAAACTCTTTAATTAATTAATTAAATCATATTTAAATAGGTGATTACTTGTGTATGTGTGTGACTTACTAGGCTCATCACTAATTGGCAATGAGACATGATATCAACTCTTAATTTCATCAGAACTCTTTCTTACCATAAATGATTTTTCTAAATCATTTTATGAACCTCATAGACCATGGTTAACACCTAGCATAGCATACCATGGCCACCCAATTAGTAATAAGGTTTACCTTAAATGAACCTATAATCATATGTTACCATGCACTAGAATCTCTCTGTTACAAAATCCCAACTCAAGCTGGAGTCATGGTTTATGTCAAACTCCACTTGCTATGAATATTATGTTCTCTTTTTGTAACACCCTCCCGGTAGCAACTCCGTACATTCTACTGTTCCGATGACCAGTGTCGGTCCAGACAGCTAGAACGTCCGAAAAAAATATTTAAACTAAAGTGAGGAACCATAATTAACTCAAATATTAATAAGAAAAATTTAGAAAAAATTTTAGAAATAAAATACAACCAAGTAAAATGAGCCGATGCCCAAGCGATGGGTAACCCAGTGGGAAGTTGCGGTTCTCGCAACTAGGAGCCCTAGACCCGAGGGAAAATTCATAAAATAATTTTTGGGACTCAAGAGAAGGGTCATTGAGGTTCCTATGGCATTAAAATTCCAAGAAAATATTTAGAAAAATTTTTCAATCGGTACAGACAATTTTGGCCCGTTGAGCTAAACGGAGGGCATTTTGGTCATTTCGCCTTCAGAGGTGATTTTTGGCCAACTTCTCCAGTTAAGTAAATAATTATTATAACATAAAATGTGAATAAATAATGCTAAAAATTAAATTGAAAATGAGTAGAGAAGAGAAGAAAAAAAAATGGAAGAAAATACCAATTATGACATCATATGATGTCATTACACACTTACCCACCAATCATATTTAATCAACACTTAAATTAACTAATAAAATGTGGATAGAATACTGCAAAAAACTCATAAAAATCGAGCAGCCCATCACCTTCCCGTATCCCTCAAACTCCATAACCATTCCACCATTGAAAGCTTACCAAAGATTTATAACCCACCCAAATCTCACTTAAAACCCTAAGTCCACTTCAATAAAATTTGTCTCTACATCTTAAGCAAGTGTTTGGCTGCCAACAAAAGCCAAAGAAAGTGAAGAATTAATAAGAGAAAATTCTGCCCTACTAAGGTTAGTGCCATATACTTTGCTTTTATACCTTTCTAATCATGAATTTGAGCTAAGTTAAGTTGAAAATTTGATGAAAATTGAATTAATGAAGCATGGTTATATTTCATGAAATTTTGGCAGCCTTGACATGAGTTAGAGTTAGGAGAATTCTTTGGTTAAAGTGACATATTAGCTGCCCCTCTTATAAATTATATGATTAGTATAGCAAATTAGGAGTAAGATGCATGAATTGGAGCCTTGGACAATTAGGGTTAGGGTTTTGAAATTTAATTTTGGTGGTGGATGAAAATGGACACAAACTAAAATTTTAATGGTCAATTAGTGACCATTTGAGGTAATTTGACCATAACTTGGAGTGAATTGTAGTATTAGAAAACTGATTTGGTATGCTGCCTAGTGAGACTTGCAGGGTGGATGTGAGTCCAGCCTGTTTGGACAGCCATAACTTGGGCTGTGTAAGTTCAATTAGTGTTTGTCCAATTGGACATGAAACTAGACACATAATGGCACAACTTTAGTGAAGAAACCATGCCCATAAGACCAAACCAAGTGGACCAAAAACTTGCCCCAATCCGGGTGTCCTGCAACCAGTTTCTGCAGAATGACCAAATAAATAGTGATTGTTCATTTGGCCATAACTCATTGTAGAATGGCCCAAATGACCTGAAATTTTTCCAGAAACGAGCTAAGATATAGACCAACAACTTTCATGAAAAAACCTACCCCAAATTATTACCAGAACCTATCCAACAATTGAGTTTGATCCTTTGTTCAACTGCCTTTGTAGATATGGTCAGCCCTGAAAATTTTCAATCCGGCCAGTTGTGGTTTTTGGACTATAACTTGAGCTACAAAACTCCAAATGGAGTGATTCAAAAAAATAAATTCAACTAGACAGAATAAGGAACAACTTTCATGTTTATCATTTTTCCAAATTCCCACTGCAACAGCAACTAATGGAACAGTAAAGATAGGGTATGAAAACTGAAAATTCTGCTCCATTAATTTTAAGCTTAGAAATGGTATTGTTAACCAATACCAACAAATTTTAAATGTAAAATGTGGTATGTTAGGAGTGTTAAAACCAATGTACCTATTTTCTATGCAAAATTCAACATTTTTGTTGACTAATGAAGGGAATAGTAACACCTAAACTTGAAATTCAAAAATTGTAAAATTCAAAAGTATCAAATGCCCTAGTATACCGAACAAGATTGGTTTGGATAGTTTGGCATGCCAATAGGGTTCAGTTAGCAGTACTGCACATGGCATTGTGCCATTCTGTGATTTCATGGCTTTTAGCTATTCTGACATTATGTTGATACTTGGCCTTGTGCCTAATGTTATTACAGCTTATTAGGTATTACATTGCCAGGAGACATATATGTGATCGATGGTGTGATGGCCCGAGGTACTTGATACCCAGTGCCAGTTTACCCATTTATCCAGTCCAGTCGTCCAGTATAGGTTACTTGGGCAACCAAAAATGAAAGTGGATAAATGTAATGAAATAATGAATATAACCAATACAAAATAAGTACGACTACAAATACTCAAAGAAAATTTATTTACAATGAGACATTAATACATTCACTACATATTTATTTTATGTTATTTCTTTTTATTATATTATTGGCACTACTAAGCATTATTGCTTAGCGCGTTGCTTTTGCCACGCGTAGGTTCTGGAGATCCTGACCGAGAGCCCGGTAGACCACAGACTGGGTGAGACCTCCTATAGCTCTGCATAGTGTCCGTGTCACCTCACCATCTTCAGTGCATTGGTAGGACACTAGGTTTCATTTTGGTATTTTGTAACTAACTTTTATTTTCTTTTGTGTAAATGAAACTTATGTAATGTATTTTGATGTTCATGTAAATAATGAAAATTGTGATTATGAATGGAAAATTTGAGTATTTACTTATTGCTTATATATGAGTACCATGAGAAATGAATGATTGAGAAATGGAGATGTTGTTGACAATAAAAATTATATTGAGATTTTGATATTGGAGTTTGAGAATGATTGAATATGATTATTGGAAGTGTTTTTCACAGGTTCCGAAGAACTGTTTTCTCCATTTTTAGCCGGTACTCTGCCGGATTTTCTATAAAATTTTCGGAACCTCAAATAAATTATAATTTCAATAAATGACTTAAATGAATTATATTTCACAAGTTATATTCAAAACTATCTTAAAAATTAATTAAGGAAGAATAAAAATAATTAAGATAAAATGGAGTGTTCCGGTACACCGTGTGACATAGCTTACTCGGATATACTATAGACGGGTAAGGGGTGTCACATTTAGTGGTATCAGAGCACGGTTTAGGCGTTCTGGGCCTAGATTGAGTCCATGCCATGCATTGCATTTGTAAGAGTCGAGGTGACTGTAACACCCCTAAGTTCGGTAGTTCGTTCTACTGTTCCGGTGACCAGTGTTGTTCGGACAGCTAGAATGCCTAGAACTACACTTCGATATGAGTGAGGAGACATTAAATAATGAAATACAAAAAAAGAAAATACAAGAAAAACAAAGGAAAAATAATAGTAAAAAAATGCAACCAAGTTAAACGAGCCGGGAACCCTAGCGATGGGTGACCGCACGGGGAAGTCACGGCGTGGACCGTTGACTAGCCCTGGGCCGCGGGGAACCTTCGAAAATATTTTTAAGACTTAAAGAGACACCTATTGAAGTATAAATATCATAAGAAATATTAAAGAAAAATTAAATAATTAGTACAAAGAAAAGTGAGAAATCGAAAAACGGACAAAACCCGGTGTTACCGAAAAATCGGGAATGCAACCCGAACAGGGTCATTGTGGTCATTTGACACCCCGAGTTGTCTTTTGACCTAAATTTCCATTAAAAATAAATAATATTATACTTGGAAAATATAATGAAAAATTAAAATTGTGGTACCTAATATAAATGTTGAAAGAAATGGGAAATAACTTGAATAATCAAACTTTAACATATAATATTAATTAATTAAACTTTAGTGGAGAGTTAGTGGGAGCCATTTACAGCTAAGTGGACAGCCACTTCATGCAGCATCTTCATCTTCCTCATTCAACTCACCATTGCCGAATTGAAGAACTCCAAAATCCTCCCATGGCCACCCCATTTGCATGCCACACTCCACCCATTTTCAAGTTGAATTTTCCTTACTTGTCTTAAGTAATTTTGATCCCCACCTCACAAGGAAGAAGTAGATACCAAAATCAAGGGAGTTAGTGCATATTTAACAAGGCCCAACAATAGGTAAGTTTGAGTTTTTGAATATTGCTTTGTTAAAGTTTGTAAGCATGTTATGGGTGTTTAATTTATGGAGAAATTTTTGAGTTTTGATGTTGAATGGGAATGTGCACTTTTTGCAGCCATGGAAGCACCTTGAAGGCAGTTTAATTGTGCTTGTAAATGGTGAATTAAATGATTGATTAAATGTATATTGTGTAGGAAATTGTTTAGGTGATGTATACTTAGTATATGTAAATGTAAAATGAAATTTAAAGCTTGGAAAGTAATGGAATGTAAGTGTACCATTGTGGCAGTTTGCTAACCCTTGATGAATGCTGGAATTCATGCTTGGTTTATGGAATAATGATGTTAAAATGTGTTGGTTGTTATGGCAGTTTGAATGTATGTATAGTGGTGTGAAGGTTGGACATGTGAATGAGCTTGGTTATGGAGTTAAATTGTTGTAAATTGAGTTGGGCAAATTCTGCACTTGTTGGTGCACATTGAATGTAATTGTAAGCTGCCAAAATGACCTATAATGTGTTGTGAATTATGTTTAGGTCATGGTACAAGCAGAATTGGCTTGAATGTTAAGTTGGTGAGTGTTAAAAGTGATGCTTGATGTGTATGGAAGAATTTCAATAAGGCAGTCTGAGTTTTAGGCTTATAACTTTAAGTGTGTGGCTCCAATTGGTATGAGACCAATTGGAGGTGAAACTAGGCACAAAATGTGCCAACTTTCATGAAGGAAGCTTGCCAAAATTCTGTTTGCAAGGTAGCTTGAAAAATGACCAAATCCGGATTAAGTGCAATTGAGGCCTGAAAATTGACCATTTGGGCAGCAGTTAGTGTTTAGGCGATAACTCACTCAAAACAGGTCCAATTAACCTGAAATTTTAACCATGAATATTTAAGACCCATATCTACAAGTCTTATGAAGACACCAAAGCCCAGAAATGACCATAAGCAAGTCAAAAAGCTTGCACAAGTTCGGGTCCAAAAACTGGCCGAACCTAAAATGACCTAAAGTGACCTAAAATGACCAATTTTGGTGCAATCTGACCAGCAATAGTAAAATGACCATAACTTGGTCTACATAACTCAGAATGACCTGAAATTTTGCCCCGCGTTCCATAAGACATAGATCTACAAGTTTGTAGTTTTGATCGAAACCCGAAAACAGAGGGAACTAGGTCGTCCGGCTAGGTCAAACTAGTATCCCGGAATCTAGCAAATTGCAAGAAAATGCAGTATACACGGAAATGAACTTGGTAACATGTACCAACCCTAAAATACTATCGAATGTGACATATTAGTAACACTAAAACCTAATTTACCTAGAATGCATCGAGGGTCAATATATTAGGTTGATTAAGCAAATAATAGCTTTCAGTGAATTACTTATCAAGCATTATCGATAGAGACAGTTTAATTTAGTACTGAAACACTTCAAATTGTGTTTCTCAGTTAGCAAAGACTCAGGGAGGGGAAGGAAACACTGAGTCAGAGCCAAGAGACAGTTATCAGAGGTTTGTGCACAATAAGTATTTCTTTTGAATTTTTCAATTGGAATAAATTATGATTATTTGTATTGTTTTAAATTGTGTTTGTGCACAACGGCTATTTCTTTTGAAATTTTCAATTGAAATGAATTATGACTATTGTACATTATTGTTTTTAATTATGTTTGTGCACAATAAGTATTTCTTTTGAATTTTTCAATTGGAATAAATTATGATTATTTGTATTGTTTTAAATTGTGTTTGTGCACAATAAGTATTTCTTTTGAATTTTTCAATTGAAATAAATTATGATTATTTGTATATTATTGTTTAAATTGTGTTTTTGCACAATATTTATTTGTTTTGAATTTTTCAATTGAAATAAATTATGATTATTTGTACGTTATTGTTTAAATTGTGTTTGTGCACAATAATTTTGACTTCTTATTTTCTACTTAAAAATTTAATTGAACATTATAGTTTTAAATTGTGTCCGTGCACAATACTTTTATATTCACTGCTTTTACTAGCAAATTTATGTAGAGAAATGAGTTATGAATAAGTTTTGATTGCTTTGGTTTTGGGAATATTATTTGGAACTTATTGTATTGCCAACTTTGCAAATGGAAATTTTGAGATAAAATGTGATTTATGGTTTGTATGAAATATTGTGATTTGAAATTGTTTTGATTCACATTTGGCATGACACTGTTGATATATTCCTCCCTCTTTGACTTATCAGTCTTGGGTGAGTGTGATTATGTTCGTCCCTCTTTGACTTCCCAGTCTGAGGTGAGTGTGGATGAGTATTCATTATTCAGCTAGCTTCCTCCCTCATTGATTTCGATTATTGGGGTGAGAGTGTCTTGTCGTGGTGTACAACACGGCATGTGTGGAAAAATTGTGTCATGGCCTAAATTGTGTTATCGATTGGCAAAATTGTATTACTCAGTTATTTGATCGAATTGTGTTATTGATTTGCAAAACGGTATTATTCAGTTATTTGATCAAATTGTGTTATTGATTGTAAAACGGCATTATTCAATTACTTGATCAAATTTGTGTTAGGTGAATTTTGTAAATTGTGAAATGGAATCGTGAATCATTTGATTTGTGAACTGTCAATAAAAGATTTATATATCGCATTTCAAATTGTTATTGTGCACCACTGAGTAAATTTTACTCAGCGATAGCTTTTCATTGCTGTCGCAAGTAGATAGACTGACAGGGCAGCAGACTAGGCTGCTAGTACTACATTGAGAGATCATCGGGTATATTGAGTATACCACATTTTGCATTTTGTACTGTAATGTATGTTCACTGTATGTATATAGTGTTCTTGGTTTTGAGCAGTTGTAAAATAAAATTTTATATTAAAGTTGTAAAATAAATTATGAGTTATTTTGACTTGTAAAAATTGTATTATATTTCTTGTATCTCAGTCTTTGAAAAATTACTATGGATTTGAGTTGAGAAATATGTTGTGTTGAGAAACATGTTGGAGTTGAGATTTGGAAATATATATTGAAGTGCTTTTTACAGGTTTTTCTGAAGAACTGTTTTATCCAAAATATAGATGGCACTCTGCCAAAATTTTTACAGAAATTCCAAATAATTCAAATGTGTTAGTTCTATCACTTAAGTTCAAAAAGGTTTTTAACACCTGTAAATAGTGCTCACCACTGTAAAAGAAGTAAGAAAAGTTTTTAAAATCCCTTGTAGTGTATTTAATGGGTTATCAGTAGACGGAGTTGGTAATTCATTAGGTATACTACAGGATCATGTTATGCCTTACAGAGCGTTAGGGTGTGACAGTGACACTAATGCATATCTGTTTGTCTTTGTTATTTTGAATAGGATATGGACACTACATCTCAGAGGGCAGTTGAGGAGGAAGTGGAGAGTCATGCTCCACATGCACCAGCAGAGACTGGGGGTAGGGGAGAACCTGCTCCACCAACTCCAGCAGAGCCTGCTCAACCTCCACAGGCTGTGTTTCAGCAAAGGGCCAAATTCTTCAAATAAATGGCTGGGGTAATGCCACCACCACCACCACCTCCACAACCGAAATCACCCCAGGAAAGATTGAGAAAATTTAGAGCAGTGGACTTCTTTGGCAAGAGAGAAGATGACTCTGTTGCAGCCGAAAATTGGTTGAACAGAATAGGCAGAGTTTTAAAACAACACCACTGCAGTCCAGAGCAAAATCTAGAAGCTGTTGTATCTCTGTTGCAAGATGATGCATATGAATGGTGGGATACGGTGTCCAGTGAAGTACAGCCAGAAGTAATAACTTGGGACTTCTTCCTCTCCGAATTCAAGAAGAAATATGTGGGTAGTGTATACCTGGAAGAGAGAAGAAGAGAGTTCATTAACCTGAGGCAGAGACAGCTAACAGTGGCCGAGTATGAAAAGGAATTCGTCAGATTGAGCCGCTACAGAAGAGAGATAGTCTCTAATGAGGCTGAAAGGTGTAAGAGATTTGAAGAGGGATTAAATGACAACATAAAGATCATGATCACTGCCTTGGGAATCACCGACTTTACCAAGTTAGTGGAAGCTGCAATAAAGGTTGAAAAGGTTAGAATAAGTGAGGAGACCAGAAGAGAGAGACAGTAGAAGAGGGGCCCGGGTCAGTCTAGTTCATCTCCTGCACCTGGGAAAAAGTTCAAAGGTCCACCTGCACAGAGTTAAGGTCAACCACAAGGTTAGGGTCAGTCTCAGGGGCCCAGGCCACAGTTTACCCCTAGGAGAGGTCAGTCCACACCATCAGTGGACAGCTCTCCAGGGATGGGGTTCAGGGGACCAGCCCCAGCATCTTCTGCATGTCCACATTGCCTGAAGTGGCATAAGGGGGAGTGTTGGAGAGTGGCGGTGCTCGCTAAGGTGTAGGTCGACAGAGCCTCAGAGGAAGGCGTCCACGCAGAACTACTACTGTTGCTCCAACACAAGCGACAGGACCTACTCACGCACCACAAAGGGGTAGGAAATCGCAAATCGGCGTAGTGGGATCATCACGAGAGGCACATGAGCGGCGAGAGAGGCACGAGGCGGACCACTGCGAGCCTATGCCATGAGAGCTCAGGAGGAGCAAGATGCCCCAGACGTCATCAGGGGTACATTCTCCCTCTACAATACATATGTGCATGCATTAGTGGATCCAGGATCCAATCATTCATACATCTGCATCAACTTACCTATAGAAAGGGGGATATTAGTAGGGGAGAGTGACCAAGACATTCTGGTCACTAATCCATTGGGCCACAGTGTAGTGGTGAACAAAGTATACAAGGGTTACCCGTTAAGGATTCAAGGGTATGAATTCTTGGCAGACCTGATTGAGTTGCCTTTCCATGAGTTTGATGTGATTTTGGGAATGGATTGGTTGTCACGTCATCAGGCAATAGTTGATTGCAAATTGAAGAGAATTTATCTGAAAACTTCTGAGGGTAATGAAATCACTGTTGTGGGTGAAAGGACAGATTTTCTGTCCAATGTTATCTCAGCCATAGCTGCAAGAAAACTGATGAGAAAAGGCTGTGAAGCCTACTTAGCACATGTGGTGGATACTAGGCAGGCTAAGCCAGATCTGTGTGACATATCCATAGTAAAGGACTTCCCATATGTGTTTCCTGAAGAATTGCCTGGTTTGCCACCAGAAAGGGAAGTTGAATTTGCTATTGAGACACTGCCGGGTACAGTACCCATTTCCATTGCTCCTTATAGGATGGCACCCACTGAATTGAGGGAGTTGAAAACTCAGTTGCAAGAGTTGCTTGATAAGGGGTTTATACGCCCCAGTGTATCACCATGGGGAGCTCGGTCTTTGTTTGTGAAAAAGAAGGATGGGACTTTGAGGTTATGCATCGATTCTGGCGATTGAATAAAGTGACTGTGAAGAACAAATATCCGTTGCCTAGAATTGATGATTTGTTTGATCAGTTGAAGGGAGCAGGAGTATTTTCTAAGATTGATCTCAGATCAGGGTATCATTAGTTGAGGGTGAAGGATGTAGATGTGCCAAAGACTGCATTCAGGACCCGGTATGGGCATTATGAGTTTCTGGTGATGCCCTTTGGCCTAACGAATGCACCAGCAGCATTCATGGACCTTATGAACCGTATCTTCCATCCATACTTAGATCGGTTCGTAGTGGTCTTTATTGATGATATTTTGGTGTATTCCAAGACCGGGGAAGAACATGATGAACATTTGAGGATTGCTCTGCAAACCCTGAGAGAAAAGAAGTTGTATGCTAAGTTGTCAAAGTGTGACTTCTGGTTGAATGAGATTGCATTCCTTGGACACATAGTGTCAGCTGATGGGATTAGGGTGGATCCCAAGAAAATAGAAGCAGTGATGGAATGGAAGCCTCCTAGAAATACAACTGAGGTCAGAAGCTTCTTGGGGCTAGCTGGGTATTACAGAAGATTTGTGAAGGGATTTCCTTAATAGCTGCTCCAATGACCAAGTTGTTACATAAGAATGTCAGATTTGACTGGAATGACAAGTGTCAGACTAGTTTTGAGAAGTTAAAGGCTATGTTGACAGAGGCACCAGTGTTAACACAACCAGTGTCGGGAAAGGACTTTGTGATCTACAGTGATGCCTCTCATAATGGGTTAGGGTGTGTATTGATGCAAGAGGGAAAGGTGGTCGCTTATGCTTCCAGACAGCTAAGGCCACATGAACAGAATTACCCTACCCATGATCTAGAGCTTGCAGCAATTATCTTATGCTTGAAGATATGGAGGCATTACTTATATGGTGAAAAGTGCTACATTTACACGGACCACAAAAGCCTGAAATACTTGCCAACCCAGAAGGAGCTCAACCTTAGACAGAGACGATGGATTGAGTTCCTGAAGGACTATGATTGTGTAATTGACTACCATCCTGGGAAGGAAAATGTAGTTGCTGATGCTTTGAGCAGAAAGTCCATCACAGCTTTGAGATCATTGAATGCCCGTCTATCTTTGGTTCGAGATGGAGCTATTTTGGTTGAGTTGCAAGTGAGGCCAAACCTGCTACAGCAGATTTTAGATGGGCAAAAGGCAGATGAAAAATTAATGGCTATTATGCGCAAAATCTCAGAGGGAAAAGCAACTGACTATGAGGTGAAAGCAGATGGGTGTCTCTACTACAAAGGAAGAGTACGTGTACTAGATAATGGGTAATTAAAAGCCAGTATTCTGAAAGAGGCACATGCCAGTGTTTATGCTATGCATCCAGGAAGTACAAAGATGTATCATGATCTAAAGCTTCAGTATTGGTGGCCTGGTATGAAGAAGGACATAGCTAACTATGTGACTAAATGCTTGACATGTCAGTAAGACAAGGCAGAACATCAAGTTCCATCAGGTTTGCTACAGCCTATATGCATACCTGAATGGAAATGGGATCGGGTCACCATGGATTTTGTAAGTGGTCTACCTCTCACCCAGAAGAAAAATGATGCAGTATGGGTGATAATGGATAGATTGACAAAGTCAGCACACTTTCTGCTAGTTAGGACTGACTACTCACTAGAGAAATTAGCAGAATTGTATATCAGTGAGATAGTTAGATTGCATGAAATTCCATTTTCCATCATATCTGATTGAGACCCAAGGTTTACATCGAGATTTTGGAAGAAGTTGCATGAGTCCTTGGGTACACAACTCCACTTCAGCACAGCTTTCCATCCTCAGACGGATGGGCAATCAGAAAGAGTAATCCAGGTAAACAATTGAACCAATTGAATTAATACAAATATTGAACTAAAATGATAATAATAACATGAAATATATGTCAGGTCCTTGAGGATATGCTGAGGAGTTTTGTCATTGAGTTTGAGGGAAGTTGGGATAGATACCTCCCACTGGCAGAATTTGCATACAACAATAGCTACCAAGCTAGTATCCAAATGGCCCCGTATGAAGCACTGTATGGGAGGAAATGTAGAACTCCAGTGTGCTGGACTGAATTGGGCAAAGACAAACTGGTAGGGCCAGACCTGGTGAAACAGACTGAGGAGAAAGTAAAACTAATTAAAGCCAATCTGAAGGTTGCCTCAGACAGACATAAATCCTATGCCGACTAGAAGCGAAAAGAAATAGAATATGCGGTTGGCGATAAAGTGTTCCTCAAGGTGTCACCGTGGAAGAAGGTACTGAGGTTTGGAAAAAAGGTAAGTTAAGCCATAGGTTCATTGGCCCATATGAAATCATTGAACGTGTGGGTCCAGTGGCCTATAGGCTAGCTTTACCACCAGAGCTGGACAAGATCCACAATGTGTTCCCCGTATCTATGCTAAGAAGATATCGCTCAGATCCTTCACATGTCATCTCCATGGAAGAAATTGAAGTACAATCGGACTGACATATGAAGAAGAACCCATACGGATCCTGGCTCGGGAAGTGAAAGAGTTGAGGAATAAGCAGATTCCACTAGTGAAAGTGCTTTGGAGGCACCACAACACCGAAGAGGCAACTTAGGAAAGTGAAGAGACGATGAGGCAACAGTTCCCTCAGCTCTTTGCATCAGGTAAATTTCGAGGACGAAATTTAAATTAGAGGGGAAGAGTTGTAACACCCTCCCTGTAGCAACTCCGTACATTCTACTGTTCCGGTGACCAGTGTCGGTCCGGATAGCTAGAACATCCGAAAAAAATATTTAAACTAAAGTGACGAACCATAATTAACTCAAATATTAATAAGAAAAATTTAGAAAAAATTTTAGAAATAAAATACAACCAAGTAAAATGAGCCGATGCCCAAGCGATGGGTAACCCAGTGGGAAGTTGCGGTTCTCGCAACTAGGAGCCCTAGACCCGAGAGAAAATTCATAAAATAATTTTTGGGACTCCAGAGAAGGGTCATTGAGGTTCCTATGGTATTAGAATTACAAGAAAATATTTAGAAAAATTTTTCAATTGGTACAGACAATTTTGGCCCGTTGAGCCAAACGGAGGGCATTTTGGTCATTTCGCCTTCAGAGGTGATTTTTGGCCGACTTCTCCAGTTAAGTAAATAATTATTATAATATAAAATGTGAATAAATAATGCTAAAAATTAAATTGAAAATGAGTAGAGAAGAGAAGAAAAAAAATGGAAGAAAATACCAATTATGACATCATATGATGTCATTAAACACTTACCCACCAATCATATTTAATCAACACTTAAATTAACTAATAAAATGTAGATAGAATACAGCAAAAAACTCATAAAAATCCAGCAGCCCATCACCTTCCCTTATCCCTCAAACTCCATAACCATTCCACCATTGAAAGCTTACCAAAGCTTTATAACCCACCCAAATCTCACTTAAAACCCTAAGTCCACTTCAATAAAATTTGTCTCTACATCTTAAGCAAGTGTTTGGCTCCCAAGAAAGCCAAAGAAAGTGAAGAATTAACAAGAGAAAATTCTGCCCTACTAAGTTTAGTGCCATATACTTTGCTTTTATACCTTTCTAATCATGAATTTGAGCTAAGTTGAAAATTTGATGAAAATTGAATTAATGAAGCATGGTTATATTTCATGAAATTTTGGCAGCCTTGACATGAGTTAGAGTTAGGAGAATTCTTTGGTTCAAGTGACATATTAGCTGCCCCTCTTATAAATTATATGATTAGTATAGCAAATTAGGAGTAAGATGCATGAATTGGAGGCTTGGACAATTACGGTTAGGGTTTTGAAATTTAATTTTGGTGGTGGATGAAAATGGACACAAACTAAAGTATTAATGGTCAATTAGTGACCATTTGAGGTAATTTGACCATAACTTGGAGTGAATTGTAGCATTAGAAAACTGATTTGGTATGTTGCCTAGTGAGACTTGTAGGGTGGCTGTGAGTCCAGCCTGTTTGGACAGCCATAACTTGGGCTGTGTAAGTTCAATTAGTGTTTGGCCAATTGGACGTGAAACTAGACACATAATGGCACAACTTTAGTGAAGAAACCATGCCCATAAGACCAAACCAAGTAGACCAAAAACTTGCCCCAATCCGGGTGTCCTGCAACTAGTTTCTGCAGAATGACTAAAATTCATTGTAGAATGGCCCAATTGACCTGAAATTTTTCCAGCAACGAGCTAAGATATAGACCAACAACTTTCATGAAGAAACCTACTCCAAATTATGACCATAACCTATCCAACAATTGAGTTGCAGTCACTGTTCACTGCACTGTAGATATGGTCAGCCCTGAAAATTTTCAATCCGGCCAGTTGTGGTTTTTGGACCATAACTTGAGTTACAAAACTCCAAATGGAGTGATTCAAAAAAATAAATTCAACTAGACAAAATAAGGAACAACTTTCATGTTTATCATTTTTCCAATTTCCCACTGCAACAACAACTAATGGAACAGTAAAAATAGGGTATGAAAACTGAAAATTCTGCTCCATTAATTTTAAGCTTAGAAATGGTATTGTTAACCAATACCAACAAATTTTGAATGTAAAATGTGGTATGTTGGGAGTGTTAAAACCAATGTACCTATTTTCTATGCAAAAGTCAACATTTTTGTTGACTAATGAAGGGAATAGTAACACCAAAACTTGAAATTCAAAAATTGTAAAATTCAAAACTATCAAATGCCCTAGTATACCTAACAAGATTGGTTTGGATAGTTTGGCATGCCAATAGGGTTCAGTTAGCAGTACTGCACATGGCATTATGCCATTCTGTGATTTCATGGCTTTTAGCCATTCTGACATTATGTTGATACTTGGCCTTGTGCCTAATGTTATCTGACTTATTAGTGTTACATTTGCACACCAGGAGACATATATGTGACCGATGGTGTGACGGCCCAAGGTACTTGATACCCAGTGCCAGTTTGCCCGTTTATCTAGTCCAGTAGTCCAGTATAGGTTACTTGGGCAACCAAAAATGAAAGTGGATAAATGTAATGAAATAATGAATATAACCAGTACAAAATAAGTACGACTACAAATACTCAAAGAAAATTTATTTACAATGAGATATTAATACATTCACTACATATTTATTTTATGTTATTTCTTTTTATTATATTATTGGCACCACTAAGCATTATTGCTTAGCGCGTTGCTTTTGCCACGCGTAGGTTCTGGAGATCCTGACCGAGAGCCCGGTAGACCACAGACTGGGTGAGACCTCCTGCAGCTCTGCATAGTGTCCGTGTCACCTCACCATCTTCAGTGCATTGGTAGGACACTAGGTTTCATTTTGGTATTTTGTAACTAACTTTAATTTTCTTTTGTGTAAATGAAACATATGTAATGTATTTTGATGTTCATGCAAATAATGAAAATTGTGATTATGAATGGAAAATTGAAGTATTTACTTATTGCTTATATATGAGTACCATGAGAAATGAATGATTGAGAAATGGAGATGTTGTTGACAATAAAAATTATATTGAGATTTTGATATTGGAGTTTGAGAATGATTGAATATGATTATTGGAAGTGTTTTTCACAGGTTCCGAAGAACTGTTTTCTCCATTTTTAGCCGGTACTCTGCCGGATTTTCTATAAAATTTTCGAAACTTCAAATAACTTATAATTTCAATAAATGACTTAAACGAATTATATTTCACAAGTTATATTCAAAACTATCTTAAAAATTAATTAAGGAAGAATAAAAATAATTAAGATAAAATGGAGTGTTCCGGTACACCGTGTGACATAGCATACTCGGATATACTGTAGACGGGTAAGGGGTGTCACACTTTCAATACCAGTTCTTGATTAAAAAGATTTTCTCATCAGAAACTCTTTTCTGAATAAATCTATCTGTCCTGGCCAGGAACTTGAAACATCAAGAACAATTAAATGAACATAGGATTTTATCTCTATTTACTTAGAGGAACAGATTCCATCTTGATCAACACCTACCTCCATATATAACTAGTAGGAGCCAACACATGCCCATATACCCATACATAGTACAGGTATGAAAGCAGTATCAAACTCAAACTACCTATATACGAGATAACTGTGCTATCTCAGGTCTAAAGATTATATGCACTGATATGATTTATGACAAAACATTGACAAGAGTAAACTCCATGTGCTTGTCATAAGTGTCACTGGTTCGACCTGCTTATCATTTATAAGTGCCTATCATGTTTGTTATATAGCATGAGACTCACCATTCCATGTTATTTATATCTCATATAAATAACTTGGGAACAAACATGAATACAATCTTTCAGGATAAGTCATGTCCTTATTATGAAGTATCCTCGATTGTGAACCTATTTATGATACTTTGTGCTAGAAATATTGTCACTCATATTCTTAACAACTTAAGAATAATATTTCTAACAAAATATCAATGGACTTTTTCTATTACACATAAATATATTATGTAAACGGAAAAGTGGAAATGCCTTTTATTAATAAAAATATGTACAAGATACATACTAAATGATATGCTCTAGGGCATACTATTAACATGGCATACAAATGGTATTTAATAAATTTCTTTGTCATTTGCACTCATTCATAGTCCTTTAACATGAATTTAAAGTGAAAATCAAGGTTAGGTCACAAGCCTCTAATGGAGTGAAATTTCCAACTTGCTAGGGTTCTTGTTTTTCTTTTCATTTTGCTCCCAAAAGACTCACCAAGATATTAGAATACTTTTTTGTATTGGGAATATAGGGTTTAGTTGGGTAAAAGCCATGAAAATCAAGCTTTAAAAAGCTTGCTAATGGTGGCCATGGAGGGAAGGTTGACGGCAAGGAAGAAAGGTAGAGAGTGTTCTGATTTTTTTCTTCATTTTCCTGCCCATTTAGTCTTTTTAAATAAATTTATGCCATGTATCAACATTGGATTGGTTGGGAGAATTTTAATGACATCATTATGATGTCAAAATTCCAATTTCTTTCATTTTTTATCCTTTTCCTGTCTATTTAATTTCAATTAAATTTTTAACAATATTTATTCATATTTTATGTCATAAATTATTTATTTAACTGGATGAGTTGGCCAAAAATCATCTTTAAAGACCAAATGACCAAAATGCCCTCCGTTTGGCTTAACGAGCCAAAATTGTGTGTACCGATAGAAAAAATTTTCTAAGCATTTTCTTGGCATTCTAATGCCATAAGAACCTCAATGACCCTTCTTTGGAGTCCCAATAATTATTTTATAATTTTTCTCCTGGGTCTAGGGTTGTTAACGGCCTTCACCATCACTTCCCTTCCGGGTTACTCATCCCTGGTGTTTCGGCTCGTTTAACCTTAGTGTATTTCATTCCTGTAAATTTTCCTTGATTGTTATGAGCATTATTTAGTTTCTTTATAACTCCTTACTCTAGTCTATTTAAAATTTCAAACATTCTAGCTGCCTAGACCGACATTGGTCGCCGGAACAGTAGACTATACGGACTAGCTAAAGTGAGGATGTTACAACTCTTCCCCTCTAAGAAAAATTTCATCCTCGAAATTTACCTGATGCAAACAGTTGAGGGAACTGTTGCCTCATCATCTCTTCACTTTCCCAAGTTGCCTCTTCAGTGTTGTGGTGCCTCCAGAGCACTTTCACCAGTAGAATTTGTTTATTTCTCAATTCCTTCACTTCCCGAGCTAGGATCTGTATAGGTTCTTCTGTATATGTCAAGTCCGGTTGGATTTCGATCTCTTCCATGGAAATGACATGTGAAGGGTCTGAGTGATATCTTCTCAGCATAGAAACATGGAATACATTATGGATTTTATCCAGTTCTAGTGATAAAGCTAGCCGATAGGCCACTGGTCCCACCCGTTCAATGACTTCATATGGGCCAATGAACCTAGGGCTTAACTTACCCTTTCTTCCAAACCTCAATACTTTCTTCCATATTGAGACTTTGAGAAACACTTTATCACCAACTACATACTCTATCTCTTTTCTCTTCAAGTCGGCATAAGATTTCTACCTATCTGAGGCAACCTTCAATTTAGCTTTGATTATCTTCACTTTCTCCTCAGTCTGTTTCACCAGGTCTGGTCCTACCAGCTTATCTTTGTCCAATTCAGTCTAACACACTGGGGTTCTATATTTCCTCCCATATAGTGCTTCATACGGAGCCATTTGAATGCTAGCTTGGTTGCTATTGTTATATGCGAAATCTGCCAGTGGGAGATATCTATCCCAACTCCCCTCAAACTTAATGACACAACTCCTCAGCATATCCTCGAGGATCTATCACATAATTCACATTGTTACTATCATTTCAATTTATTAATTGTGAAATTTCAATTAGTTCTTAGGTTTACTTGGATTACGTGTTCTGACTGTCCATCCGTCTAGGGATGAAAAGCCGTGTTAAAGCGAAGTTGTGTGCCTAAGGCGTCTTGCAACTTTTTCCAGAATCTCGATGTAAACCTTGAATCTCGGTCAGATATGATAGAAAGTGGGATTCCATGCAGTCTAACTATCTCACTGATATACAATTCTGCTAACTTTTCTAGTGAGTAGTCAGTCCTAACTGGCAGAAAATGTGCTGACTTCGTCAATCTATCCACTATCACCCACACTGTATCATGCTTCTTTTGAGTGAGAGGTAGGCCACTAACAAAATCCATAGTGACCTGGTCCCATTTCCATTCAGGTATGCTTATAGACTGTAGCAATCCTGATGGAACTTGATGTTCTACTTTAACTTGCTGACATGTCAAACACTTAGTCACATAGTCAGCTATATCCCTCTTCATACCAGGCCACCAATAACGAGGCTTCAAATCATTATACATTTTTGTGCTTCCCGGGTGCATAGCATAAACACTAGTGTGTGCTTCTTTTAGAATACTAGCCTTCAAATCCCCATCATCTGGTACACACACTCTTCCTCTGTAGTACAGACACCCATCTGCTTTCACCTCATATTCAGTTTCTTTTCCCTCTGGAATTTTACCCACAATGGCTATTAATTTTTCATCCACCCTCTGCCATCTTGTATCTGTTGTAGCAGGTTTGGGGTCACTTATAACTCAACCAAAATAGCTCCATCTTGAGCTAAGGACAGACTGGCATTTAGTGATCTTAAAGCTGTGATGGACTTCCTGCTTAAAGCATTATCAACTACATTTGCCTTCCCAGGATGATAATCTATCACACAATCATAGTCCTTTAGGAACTCAATCCATCACCTCTGTCTAAGATTGAGCTCCTTTTGGGGTGGCAAATATTTTAGACTCTTGTGGTCTGTACAGAAGTAGCATTTTTCACCATATAAATAATGCCTCCATATCTTCAGTGCAAAGGTAATTACTGCTAACTCCAGGTCATGAATAGGGTAGTTCTGTTCTTGTGGCCTTTAACTGCCTGGAAGCATAGGCGACCACTTTCCCCTCTTGCATCAATACACGCCCTAACCCATTATGTGAGGCATCACTGTAGACCACAAAGTCTTTTCCCGACACTGGCTGTGTTAACACTGGTGCTTTTGTCAACATAGCCTTCAGCCTCTCAAAATTAGCTTGGCACTTGTCGTTCCAGCCAAATTTCACATTCTTGTGCAACAACTTGGTCATTGGAGCAGCTATAAGAGAGAACCCCTTCACAAATCTTCTGTAATACCAAGCTAGCCCCAAGAAACTTTTGACCTCAGTTGTATTTCTGGGAGGCTTCCATTCCATCACTACTTCTATCTTTTTGGTGTAACACCCCTATGTTCGGTAGTGCGTTCTACTGTTTCGGTGACCAGTGTTGTCCAGACAGCTAGGATGCCTAGAACTACACTTCGTTATGAGTGACGAGACATAAACTAATGAAATACAAGAAAAGAAAATACAAGAAAAACAAAGGAAAAATAATAACAAAGAAATGTAACCAAGTTAAGCGAGTCGAGAACCCTAGCGATGGGTGACTGCACCGAGAAGTCACGGCTTGGACCGTTGACTAGCCCTGGACTGCTGGGAACCCTAGAAAATATTTTTAGGACTTAAAGAGATATCAATTGAAGTATAAATATCATTAGAAATATCAAAGAAAAATTAAATAATTAGTACAAGGAAAAGTGAGAAATCGAAAAATAGACAAAACCCGGCGTTACCGAAAAATCGGGAATGTAACCCGAACAGGGGCATTATGGTCATTTGACATCCCGAGTTGTCTTTTGACCTAAATGTCCATTAAAAATAAATAATATTACACTTGGAAAATATAATGAAAAATTAAATTGGTGGTGTATAAAGTAAATAGCAAAAATTATGGGTTTAATGTGGAATAAATGAGAATTAAACATATAATATGATTAATTTGTGTAAGTGGACCACTAAGGAATAAACTAAACACTAAATGGGCAGGTGTAAACCCATTACACAATCCGCAAATCTCATCTTCTCCAATTCTCTCATCCATGCCGAAATGGAAAGGCGACATCCTCCATTGCCGTTTTGCTCCAAGCTCCATTAACTCCTTCATTTTACCTCTAAACACCTAGGTAGCTTCATTAAAAATTATCCCCACTTCACAAGGAAGAAGTAGATACCAATATTAAGAAGTTTTAGTGAAGATTAAGCAAGTCCCAACAATAGGTAAGTTTGTGTTTTTGAATATTTCTTTGTTAAAGTTTGAAAACATGTTATGGGTGTTTGCTTTGTAAGAAATTTTTAAGTTTTGAGGAGTTATTGACATGTCCAATTTTGGATAGCCATGAAGTTGTATATTTGATGATTTATTCTTACATATAATTGGTGGGAATTCATGTTGAGTAGGGTGATTAATGTCCTAGTAAGTTATTTCCATGTATATGTGGTGATTGTGCAATTGGGATTGAAGTTGACGAAATTATGGACACTTTGGCAATGTGAAGCATTTCGGCAGCCTTAAGGCTTCTTGATGAGTGTTTAAATTCATGAAGATATTGGGTAAATTGTGACATTGAGGATTGATGAATATGTATGTAAATTGGTTGTGGAAATTGTATGTAACAATTAGGAGTGTTTATGTGTATTTATGGTTGTATTTGGACTTTGTGAATTAGGGTTTCATTTGGTGTATTGAAGATATTTGTATTCTGCCCAAAGTGACTTTAAAGTGAAGTGATATATGGTTTTGGTAATGTACCAAAACAGAATTGGTAAGAGAAGTGGACTTGTAGCAAGGTAAATGTGTAATGGATAGATGCATAAGCAATGTAATTAAGGACAGTATGCATTTTAGCCTATAACTCTAAATGTGTAACTCAAATTGGTTTGAGACCAATTGGAGGTGAAACTAGGCACAAAATTTGCCAACTTTCATGAAGGAAGCATACCAAAATTCTGTTTGCAAGGTAGCTTGAAAAATGACCAAATCCGGATTAAGTGCAAGTGAGGCCTGAAAACTGACCATTTGGGCAGCAGTTAGTGTTTAGGCCATAACTCACTCAAAACAGGTCCAATTGACCTGAAATTTTAACCATGAATAGTTAAGACCCATATCTACAAGTCTTATGAAGACACCAAAGCCCAGAAATGACCATAAGAAAGTTAAACAGCTTTCACAAGTTCGGGTCCAAAAACTGGCCGAACCAAAGTTGACCTAAAATGACCAAATTTGATGCCATTTGACCAGCAATAATAAAATGACCATAACTTGGTCTACATAACTCAGAATGATCTGAAATTTTTCCCCGCATTCCGTAAGACATAGATCTACAAGTTTGTAGTTTTGACCAAAACTCGAAAACCGAGGGAACTAGGTTGTCCGGCTAGGTCAAACTAGTATCCCGGAATCCAGCAATTTGCAATAAAATGCACTAAACAATGAAATGAAATTGGTAACGTGTACCAATCCTAAAACAATATCAAATGTGACATATTAGTAACAATAAAACCTAAATTACCTAGAACGCATCGAGGGTCGATATATTAGGTGATTAAGCAAATAATAGCTTTCAGTGAATTACTTATCAAGCATTATCGATAGAGACAGTTTAATTTAGTACTGAAACACTTCAAATTGTATTTCTCAGTTAGTAAAGACTCAGGGAAAGGGAAGGAAACACGGAGTCCAGATCAGGAGACAGTTATCAGAGGTTTGTGCACAACAGCTATTTCTTTTGAATTATTTTCAATTGAAATAAATTTTGACTATTTGTATATTATTGTTTTAAATTGTGAAACTGTGAAAATTTGTTTGAATGATATTTGATGCATACTTATTGATTGAAAAGCACTGTAAATGGTTTGAAACCACAGCTATCATGTATATTGATTGTATTCCTCGCTAGCTTGTCTAGTGGGATGAATTGAATTCCCTCTCTGGCTGAAGTGTTGAGGTGTGACACCCCTTACCCGTCTACAGTATATCCGAGTAAGTTATGTCACACGGTGTATCGGAAAACTCTATTTTATATTAATTAATTTTTATCATAGTTTTGAATATAACTTGTGAAATATAATTCATTTAAGTCATATATTGAAATTATAATTTATTTGAGGTTCCAAAAATTTTATAGAAAATCCAGCAGAGTACCGGCTAAAAATGGAGACAACAGTTCTTCGGAACCTGTGAAAAACACTTCCAAAATCATTTCCAAACAATCCCAACTCCATTTCAGCAACGCAGTCTCAATATGATTTTCAACAACCTTTCCATTACTCAAACATTCATTTCTCATGGTACTCATATACAAACAATAAATAAATACTCGAATTTTCCATTCATAACCACAATTTACATTATATACATGAACATCAAAATACATTACATAAGTTCAATTACATATGAGAAAATAAAAGTTAGTTACAAAATACCAAAATGAAACCTAGTGTCCTACCAATGCACTGTAGATGGTGAGGTGACACGAACACTATGCAGAGCTGCAGGAGGGTCTCACCCAGTCTGTGGTCTACTGGGCTCTCAATCAGTATCTCCAGAACCTACGCGTGGCAAAAGCAACGCGCTAAGCAATAATGCTTAGTGGTGCAATAATAAAATAAAAGGAAATAACAGAAAATAAATATATATTGAATGTATTGTTGTCTTACTTGTTTTGTACTTGTTATATTCATTATTTCATTAAATTTATCCACTTTCATTTTTGGTTGCCCAAGTAACCTATCTTGGGCATTGGATGGATAAGCGGGTAAGCCGCCTTTGGGTATCAAGTACCTAGGGCCGTCACACCATCGGTCACATAAGTATCTCCCGGTGTGCAACAGAACAGCTAACAAGCTGTAAATAATATGAGGCACGAGGCTAAGTCTCAACACAATGTCAAAATGGCTAAAAGCCATAAAATCACAGAATGGCATAATGCCATGTGCAGTACTGCTAACTGAACCCTATTGGCATGCCAAACTATCCAAACCAATCTTGTTAGGTACACTAGGGCATTTGATACTTTAGAATTCTTCAATTTTTGAATTTCAAGTTTTGATGTTACTATTCACTTCATTAGTCAACAAAAATGTTGACTTTTGCATAGAAAATAGGTACATTGGTTTTGACACTCCCAACATACCACATTTTGCATTCAAAACTTATTGGCATTAATCACCAATACCATTTCTAAGCTTAAACTAAGGGAGCAGAATTTTTCAGTTTTCATACCTAAATTTTACTGTTCCATTAGTTACTGTTGTAGTGAGAATTTGAGAAAATGATAAACATGAAAGTTGTTCCTTATTTTGTCTAGTTGAATTTCGTTTTTTGAATCACTCCATTTAGAGTTTTGTAGCTCCAGTTATGGTCCAAAAATCACAGCTGGCCGGATTGAAAAATTGCAGAACTGACCATATCTACAGTGCAGTGAACAATAACTGCAACTGCCTTGTTGGATAGGTTCTGGTCATAATTTGGGGTAGGTTTCTTCAAAAGAATTGTTGGTCTATATCTTAACTTGTTGCTGTAAAAATTTTAGGTCAATTGGGCCATTCTACTATGAGTTATGGCCAAATGAACAATTACTGTTCATTTGGTCATTCTGCAGAATCTGGTTGCAGGATATCCGGATTGGGGCCAGTTTTTGGTCCAGTTGCTTTGGTCTTTTGGGCATGGTTTCTTCACCAAAATTGTGCCATTATATGTCTTGTTTCATGTCCAATTGGCCAAACACCAATTGAACCTACACAGCTAGAGTTATGGCAGTCCAAACAGGCTGGACTCACAGCCTCACCTGCTGCCCTCACTAGGCAGCATACCAATTCAGTTTGTAATACCCTAATTCACTTCAAATTATGGTCAACTTACCTCAAATGGTCACTAATTGACCATTAGAATGTTCACTCACCATTTCATAAGCAAAGTCCAAGTTTCACTCCCAAAACCCTAATTCCCATTATTAATTTACACAAGATACTTTAATTACCTCACTAATTCATTATCCACATATATAAATTCTTTAATCATGATCTCTAGTCCACTCTAAGTCCATAAAAAACAATCAATCTTATCCCTTCCTTAGGGCTGCTAAAATTCATGGTGTACCTATACCTAAGTTTTACTTCATTTAAGTTACACTTTCATGCTCAATTTAAGTCCCTAATATGGAATAAGAGAAATTTATGTATAAATAGGAACTAACCTCTTGTAGGGCAGAATTTTCCAAGCTTAAACTTCACTTTCTTTCCTTTTCTAGGCTGCCAAACACTTTCCCAAGAGGTATAGACAAGTTTTAATGAAAGATGTCTAGGGTTTAGTAGTGAAAATTCATGGGAAAATGGAAGTGATGGAAGAAATTTTAATGGAGGGAGATGGAAGAGAGTGTCACGGCTTGAGGAAGAAGAAGAAACCATAAATTGGTTTCTTAATTTGTCATTTTTCCCCTTTTTAAAGAATTTTTGTTGTGTTGTTGAATGGTGATTAGTGGAGGGCATTTAAATGACATCATAATGATGTCATAATTAAGGATTTAAGTCATTTTCTTTTTCTTTCTTTTCTATTCATTTTTAATTTAATTTTTAGCAATATTTATTCATATTTTAGATCATAATAATTATTTACTCAACTAGACAAGTTGGCTAAAAATCATCTCTGAAGGCGAAATGACCAAAATGCCCTCCGTTTGGCTTAACGGGTCAAAATTGTCTATACCGATTGAAAATTTTTTCTAAATATTTTCTTGGAATTCTAATGCCATAGGAACCTCAATGACCCTTCTCTGGAGTCCCAAATATTATTTTATGAATTTTTCCCCGGGTCTAGGGCTCCTAGTTGCGAGAACCGCAACTTCCCTCTGGGTTACCCATCGCTTGGGCAACTGTTCATTTAACTTGGTTGTATTTTATTTCTAAAATTTTTACTAAATTTTTCTTATTAATATTTGAGTTAATTATGGTCCCTCACTTTAGTTTAAATATTTTTTCGATCGTTCTAGCTGTCCGGACCAACACTGGTCACCGGAACAGTAGAATGTCTGAGGTTATTACTGAGGAGGGTGTTACAACTCTTCCTCTAATTTAAATTTCATCCTCGAAATTTACAGATGCAAACAGTTGAGGAACTATTGCCTCATCGTCTCTTCACTTTCCCAAGTTGCCTCTTCGGTGTTGTCGTGCCTCCAAAGCACTGTCACCAATGCAATCTGCTTATTCCACAACTCTATCACTTCAGAGCCAGATCCGTATGGGTTCTTCTTCATATGTCAAATCCGGTTGTACTTCAATTTCTTCCATGGAGATGACATGTGAAGGATCTGAGCGGTATCTTCTTAGCATAGACACATGGAACACATTGTGGATCTTGTCCAGCTCTGGTGGTAAAGCTAGCCTATAGGCTGCTGGACCCACACGTTCAATGATTTCATATGGGCCAATGAACCTAGGGCTTATCTTACCTTTTCTTCCAAACCTCAGTACTTTCTTCCACGGTGACACCTTGAGGAACACTTTGTCTCCAACCTCATATTATATTTCTTTTCTCTTCAGGTCGGCATAAGATTTCTGTCTATCTGAGGCAACCTTCAGATTGGCTTTGATTAGTTTTACCTTCTCCTCAGTCTGTTTCACCAGGTCTGGCCCTACCAATTTATCTTCACCCAATTCAGTCCAGCACACTGGAGTTCTACATTTCCTCCCATACAGTGCTTCATACGGGGCCATTTGGATACTAGCTTGGTAGCTATTGTTGTATGCAAATTCTGCTAGTGGGAGGTATCTATCCCAACTTCCCTCAAACTCAATGACACAACTCCTCAGCATATCCTCAAGGACCTGTCATATATTTCACATTATTATTACCATTTCGGTTCAATATATGTATTAGTTTAATTGGTTTCAATTGTTTACCTGGATTACTCTTTCTGATTGCCCATCCGTCTGAGGATGGAAAGCTGTGCTGAAGTGGAGTTGTGTACCCAAGGACTCATGCAACTTCTTCCAAAATCTCGATGTAAAACTTGGGTCTCTATCAGATATGATGGAAAGTGGAATTCCATGCAGTCTAATTATCTCACTGATATACAATTCTGCTAACTTCTCCAGTGAGTAGTCAGTCCTAACTGGCAGAAAGTGTGCTGACTTCGTCAATCTATCCACTATCACCCATACTGCATCATGTTTCTTCTGGGTGAGAGGTAGACCACTTACAAAATCCATGGTGACCCGATCCCATTTCCATTCAGGTATGCGTATAGGCTGTAGCAAACCTGATGGAACTTGATGTTCTGCCTTGACTTGCTGACATGTCAAGCATTTAGTCACATAGTCAGCTATGTCCTTCTTCATACCAGGCCACCAATACTGAAGTTTCAGATCATGATACATTTTTGTACTTTCTGGGTGCATAGCATACACACTGGTGCGTGCCTCTTTTAGAATACTGGCCTTCAATTCCCCATCATCTGGTACACATACTCTTCCTTTATAGTAGAGACACCCATCTGCTTTCACCTCATAGTCAGTTGCTTTCCCCCCTGAGATTTTGCTCATAATAGCCATTAACTTTTCATCTACCTTTTGCCCATCTAAAATCTGCTGTAGCAGGTTTGGCCTCACTTGCAACTCAGCCAAAATAGCTCCATCTCGAACTAAAGATAGACGGGCATTCAATGATCTCAAAGCTGTGATGGACTTTCTGCAACTACATTTGCCTTCCCAGGATGGTAGTCAATTACACAATCATAGTCCTTCAGGAACTCAATCCATCGTCTCTGTCTAAGGTTGAGCTCCTTCTGGGTTTGCAAGTATTTCAGGCTTTTGTGGTCCGTGTAAATGTAGCACTTTTCACCATATAAGTAATGCCTCCATATCTTCAGTGCGAAGATAATTGCTGCAAGCTCTAAATCATGGGTAGGGTAATTCTGTTCATGTGGCCTTAGCTGTCTGGAAGCATAAGAGACCACCTTCCCCTCTTGCATCAATACACACCCTAACCCATTATGAGAGGCATCACTGTAGACCACAAAGTCCTTTCCCGACATTGGCTGTGTTAACACTGGTGCCTCTATCAACATAGCCTTCAACTTATCAAAACTAGCCTGACATTTGTCATTCTAGTCAAATCTGACATTCTTGTGTAACAACTTGGTCATTGGAGCAGCTATTAACGAAAATCCCTTCACCAATCTCCTGTAATACCCAGCTAGCCCCAAGAAGCTTCTGACCTCAGTTGTATTTCTGGGAGGCTTCCATTCCATCACTGCTTCTATTTTCTTGGGATCCACCCTAATCCCATCAGTTGACACTATGTGTCCAAGGAATGCAATCTCATTCAACCAGAAGTCACACTTGGACAACTTAGCATACAGCTTATTTTCTCTCAGGGTTTGCAAAATAATCCTCAAATGCTCATCATGTTCTTCCCTGGTCTTGGAATACACCAGAATATCATCAATAAAGACCACTACGAACCGATCTAGGTATGGATGGAAGATACAGTTCATAAGGTCCAGAAATGCTGCTGGTGCATTTGTTAGGCCAAAGGGCATCACCAGAAACTCATAATGCCCATACCGGGTCCTGAATGCAGTCTTTGGCACATCTACATCCTTCACCCTCAAATGATGATACCCTGATCTGAGATCAATCTTAGAAAATACTCCTGCTCCCTTCAACTGATCAAACAGATCATTAATTCTAGGCAACGGATATTTGTTCTTCACAGTCACTTTATTCAACTGCCGGTAATTGATACATAGCCTCAAAGTCCCATCCTTTTTCTTTACAAACAGCACTGGAGCTCCCCATGGTGACACACTGGGACGTATAAACCCCTTATCAAGTAACTCTTGCAACTGAGTTTTCAACTCCCTCAATTCCATGGGTGCCATCCTATAAGGAGCAATGGAAATGGGTGCTGTACCCGGCAGTGTCTCAATAGCAAATTCAACTTCCCTTTCTGGTGGCAAACCAGGCAACTCTTCAAGAAATACCTCTGGGAAGTCTCTTACTGTGGGTATATCACTCAGGTTTGCCTTAGCCTGCCTAGTATCCACCACATGTGCTAGGTAGGCTTCACAGCCTTTTCTCATCATTCTTCTTGCAACTGTGGCTGAGATGACATTGGACAAGAAATCTGTCCTTTCCCCCACAACTGTAATCTCATTACCCTCAGGAGTTTTCAAAGAAATTCTCTTCAATTTGTAATCAACTATTGCCTGATGACGTGACAACCAGTCCATACCCAAAATCACGTCAAACTCATGGAAAGGCAAGTCAATCAGGTCTGCCAAGAATTCATACCCCTGAATCCTTAACGAGCAACCCTTGTATACTTTGTTCACCACTACACTGTGGCCCAATGGATTAGTGACCAGAATGTCTTGGTCACTCTCCCCTACTAGTATCCCCCTTTCTACGGGTAAGTTGATGCAGATGTATGAATGAGTGGATCCTGGATCCACCAATGCATGCACAGATGTATTGTAGAGGGAGAACGTACCCCTGATGACGTCCGGGGCATCTTGCTCCTCTTGAGCTCTAATGGCATAAGCTCTGGCAGGTGGTCTGTTATCAGGCCTCTCTGCTGGCTCAGATGCAGGCCTCTGTGATGGTCCCACTGCCTTAGATTTGCCAGATTTCCTACCCCTTTGTGGTGCAGGGGCAGTGCATGCTGCTTGTGTTGGAGCATTGTAGTAGTTCTGCGTGGGCGGTTCTTCAATCGATGCTCTGTTGACCCACACCTTAGCGAGCACAGTCACTCTCCAACACTCTCCCTTATGCCATTTTAAACAATGTGGACATGCGAGAAGATCTCGGGCTGGTCCTGAACCCCATCCTCGGAGAATCGCGCCCGATGGTGTGGGTGACCTCTCCTAGGGGTAAGCGTGGCTGGGCCCCGAGTGACCACGACCTTGTGGTTGACCTGAACTCTGTGCAGGTGGACCCTTGAACTTCTTCCCAAATGCAGGAGATGAACTAGACTGACCTGGGCCCCTCTTCTGCTGTCTCTCTCTTCTGGTCTGCTCACTTATTCTTACTTTTTCAACTTTTATTGTAACTTCCACTAACTTGGTGAAGTCTGTGATTCCCAAGGCAGTGATCATGATCTTTATATTGTCATTTAATCCTTCTTCAAATCTCTTACACCTTTCGGCCTCATTAGGGACTATCTCCCTTCCATAGCGGCTCAATCTGACGAATTCCTTCTCATACTCGGCCACTGACAGCTGTCTCTGCCTCAGATTAATGAACTCTCTTCTTCTCTCTTCCAGGTATACACTACCCACATATTTCTTCTTAAATTCGGAGAGGAAGAAGTCCCAAGTTATTACTTCTGGTTGCACTTCACTGGACACAGTATCCCACCATTCATATACATCATCTTGCAACAGAGATACAGCAGCTTCTAGATTTTGCTCTGGAGTGTAGTGGAGTTGTTTTAAAACTCTGCCTGTTCTGTTTAACCAAATTTCGGCTGCAACAGAATCATCTTCTCTCTTGCCAAAGAAGTCCACTGCTCCAAATTTTCTCAATTTTTCCAGGTGTGATTTCGGTTGTGGAGGTGGTGGTGGTGGTGGTGGTGTTGGCATTACCCCAACCATTTGTCTGAAGAATTCGGCCATTTGCTGGAACATGGCCTGTGGAGGCTGAGCAGGCTCTGCTTGAGCTGGCGGAGCAGGTTCTCCCATACCCCCAGTCTCAGCTGCTGCAGGTGGAGCATGACTCTCCACTTCCTCCTCAACTGCCTTCTGAGATGTAGGGTCCATATCCTATTCAAAATAAGAAAGACAAACAGATCTGCATTAGTGTCACCTCGACTCTTAGAAATGCAATGCATGGTATGGACTCAATCTAGGCCCAGAAATGCCTAAACCGTGTTCTGATACCACTAAATGTGACACCCCTTATCCGTCTACAGTATATCCGAGTAAGTTATGTTATACGGTGTACCGGAACACTCTATTTTATCTTAATTAATTTTTATCATAGTTTTGAATATAACTTGTGAAATATAATTCATTTAAGTCATATATTGAAATTATAATTTATTTGAGGTTCCAAAAATTTTATAGAAAATCCGGCAGAGTACCGGCTAAAAATAGAGAAAACAGTTCTTTGGAACCTGTTGAAAACACTTCCAAAATCATTTCCAACCAATCTCAACTCCATTTCAGCAACACAGTCTCAATATGATTTTCAACAACCTTTCCATTACTTAAACATTCATTTCTCATGGTACTCATATACAAACAATAAATAAATACATGAATTTTCCATTTATAACCACAATTTACATTATATACATGAACATCAAAATACATTACATAAGTTCAATTACATATGAGAAAATAAAAGTTAGTTACAAAATACCAAAATGAAACCTAGTGTCCTACCAATGCACTGTAGATGGTGAGGTGACACGGACACTATGCAGAGTTGCAGGAGGGTCTCACCCAGTCTGTGGTCTACAGGGGTCTCGGTCAGTATCTTCAGAACCTACGCGTGGCAAAAGCAACGCGCTAAGCAATAATGCTTAGTGGTGCAATAATAAAATAAAAGGAAATAACAGAAAATAAATATGTATTGAATGTATCGATGTCTTACTTGTTTTGTACTTGTTATATTCATTATTTCATTAAATTTATCCACTTTCTTTTTTGGTTGCCCAAGTAACCTATCTTTGGACAAGCTGAATTTGGATAAATGGGTAAACTGGCACTGGGTATCAAGTACCTCGGGCCGTCACACCATCGGTCACATATGTGTCTCCCGGTGTGCAATAGAACAGCTAACAAGCTGTAAATAATATGAGGCACGAGGCCAAGTCTCAACACAATGTCAAAATGGCTAAAAGCCATAAAATCACAGAATGGCATAATGCCATGTGCAGTACTGCTAACTGAACCCTATTGGCATGCCAAACTATCCAAACCAATCTTGTTAGGTATACTAGGGCATTTGATACTTTAGAATTCTTTTATTTTTGAATTTCAAGTTTTGATGTTACTATTCACTTCATTACTCAAACAAAAATGTTGACTTTTGCATAGAAAATAGGTACATTGGTTTTGACACTCCCAACATACCACATTTTGCATTCAAAACTTGTTGGCATTAATCACCAATACCATTTATAAGCTTAAACTAAGGGAGCAGAATTCTTCAGTTTTCATACCTAAACTTTACTGTTCCATTAGTTGCTGTTGCAGTGAGATTTTGAGAAAATGATAAACATGAAAGTTCTTCCTTATTTTGTCTAGTTGAATTTCTTTTTTTGAATCACTCCATTTAGAGTTTTGTAGCTCTAGTTATGGTAAAAAAACCACAGCTGGCCGGATTGAAAAATTGCATAACTGACCATATCTACAGTGCAGTGAATAGTAACTGCAACTGCCTTGTTGGATAGGTTCTGGTCATAATTTGGGGTAATTTTCTGCATGAAAATTGTTGGTCTATATCTTAACTTGTTGCTGTAAAAATTTCAGGTCAATTGGGCCATTCTACAATGAGTTATGGCCAAATGAACAATTACTGTTCATTTGGTCATTCTGCAGAATTTGGTTGCAGGATATCCGGATTGGGGCCAGTTTTTGGTCCAGTTGCTTTGGTCTTTTGGGCATGGTTTCTTCACCAAAATTGTGCCATTATATGTCTAGTTTCATGTACAATTGGCCAAACACCAATTGAACCTACACAGCCAGAGTTATGGCAGTCCAAACAGGTTGGACTCACAGCCTCACCTGCTGCCCTCACTAGGCAGCATACCAATTCAGTTTGTAATACCCTAATTCACTTCAAATTATGGTCAACTTACCTCAAATGGTCACTAATTTACCTTTAGAATGTTCACTCACCATTTCATAAGCAAAGTCCAAGTTTCACTCCCAAAATCCTAATTCCCATTATTAATTTACACAAGATACTTTAATTACCTCACTAATTCATTATCCACATATATAAATTCTTTAATCATGATCTCTAGTCCACTCTAAGTCCATAAAAAACAATCAATCTTATCCCTTCCTTAGGGCTGCCGAAATTCATGGTGTACCTATACCTAAGTTTTACTTCATTTAAGTTACACTTTCATGCTCAATTTAAGTCCCTAATATGGAATAAGAGAAATTTATGTATAAATAGGCACTAACCTCTTGTAGGGTAGAATTTTCAAAGCTTAAACTTCACTTTCTTTCCTTTTCTAGGCTGCCAAACACTTTCTCAAGAGGTATAGACAAGTTTTAATGAAAGATGTCTAGGGTTTAGTAGTGAAAATTCATGGCAAAATGGAAGTGATGGAAGAAATTTTAATGGAGGGAGATGGAAGAGAGTGTCACGGCTTGAGGAAGAAGAAGAAACCAGAAATTGGTTTCTTAATTTGTCATTTTTCCCCTTTTTAAAGAATTTTTGTTTTGTTGTTGAATGGTGATTAGTGGAGGGCATTTAAATGACATCATAAGGATGTCATAATTAAGGATTTAAGTCATTTTCTTTTTCTTTCTTTTCTATTCATTTTTAATTTAATTTTTAGCAATATTTATTCATATTTTAGATCATAATAATTATTTACTCAACTGGACAAGTCAGCCAAATATCATCTCTGAATGCGAAATGACCAAAATGCCCTCCGTTTGGCTTAACGGGTCAAAATTGTCTTACCGATTGAAAAATTTTTCTAAATATTTTCTTGGCATTCTAATGCCATAGGAACCTCAATGACCCTTCTCTGGAGTCCCAAAAATTATTTTATGAATTTTTCCCCAGGTCTAGGGCTCCTAGTTGCGAGAACCGCAACTTCCCTCTGGGTTACTCATCGCTTAGGCAATGGCTCATTTAACTTGGTTGTATTTTATTTATAAAATTTTTACTAAATTTTTCTTATTAATATTTCAGTTAATTATGGTCCCTCACTTTAGTTTAAAAAATTTTCCGATCGTTCTAGCTGTTCGGACCAACACTGATCACCGGAACAGTAGAATATACGGGGTTGTTATAGGGAGGGTGTTACATGAGGTGTGTGCCTGTTGAGGACGAATTGGATGAGTACTCATATTTTTGCTAGCTAGCTATGTTATTCCTCATTAGTCATCGATTTTTGGGACGAATTGAGTACCTCATTAGCCATCGGCTTTTGGGACGAATTGAGTTTTAGAACATAATTAAGCTGTGTGCGATTTATTGATATGTATTGTGAGATTGTAAAATGAATTTAAACTCTTATTGACATATACTGTCTTTTGAATTCAACCATGATCTGACTTATTGAAATTGATTGTGATATTGAGAAATGGAGTTTAAATTCTTGTTGACAATTACTGTCTTGAAATTAACTATGGTTTTAAGTATCCACTATTGATATGATTTATGAATTGTGATTTAAATTGTATTTGGTTAATATTGTGCACCACTGAGACATTGTCTCAGCGATAGCTTTATTCTTTGTCGCAGTAGACAGAGCAGACTAGGCTGCTAGTACCTCCAGTGAGAAATTTTCGGGTATAATGAGTATACCACATTTTGCATTTTGTACTGTAATGTATGACCACTGTATGTACATATTGTTTTTGGTTTTGAGCAATTGTAAATTCAAATTGTACCCTGAAGTTGTAAAATAATTATGAGTTATTTTGCCTGGTAAAAATTGTATTATATTTCTTGTATCGCAGTCTTCGAACAATCACTGTGGATTTGAGTTGAGAAACATGTTGTGTTGAGAAAAATGTTGGAGTTGAGATTTGGAAAAATATTGAAGTGCTTTTTACAGGTTTTCTGAAGAACTGTTTTATCCAAAATACAGATGGCACTCTGCCAAAAATTTTTACAGAAATTCCAAATAATTCAAATGTGTTAGTTCTATCACTTCAGTTCAAATAGGTTTTTAACACCTGTAAATAGTGCTCACCACTGTAAAAGAAGTAAGAAAAGTTTTTAAAATCCCTTGTAGTGTATTTAATGGGTTATCAGTAGACGGAGTTGGTAATTCATTAGGTATACTACGGGATCATGTTATGCCTTACAGAGGGGTAGGGTGTGACATTTGGGATCCACTCTAATCCCCTCAGCTGATACTATGTGTCCAAGAAAGGAGATTTCACTCATCTAGAAGTCACATTTGGACAACTTAGCATACAGCTTCTTTTCTCACAGGGTTTGCAGAACAATCCTCAAATGTTCATCATGTTCTTCCCTGGTCTTGGAATACACAAGAATATCATCAATAAAGACCACTACAAACTGATCTAAATATGGATGAAAGATACGGTTCATAAGGTCCATAAATGCTGCTGGTGCATTTGTTAACCCAAATGGCATCACTAAAAATTCATAATGCCTATACCGGGTTCTGAATGCAGTTTCTGACACATCTACATCCTTTACCCTCAACTGATGATACCCTGATCTGAGATCAATTTTTGAAAATACACCGGCTCCCTTCAACTGATCAAACAGATCATCAATTCTGGGCAATGGATATTTATTCTTCACAGTTACCTTGTTCAGCTGCCGGTAATCAATACACAATCTCAAAGTTCCATCCTTCTTCTTCACAAATAGCACCAGACCTCCCCATGGTGACACACTAGGGCGTATGAAACCCTTATTGAGTAACTCCTGTAACTGAATTTTCAACTCCCTCAATTCAGTGGGTGCCATCCTATAAAGAGTAATAGAAATTGGTGCTATACCCAGCATTACCTCAATAGCAAACTCGACTTCCCTTTCTGGTGGTAAACCAGGCAACTCTTCAGGAAATACATCTGGGAAGTCTCTTACTGTGGGTATATCACACAGGTTTGGCTTAGCCTGCCTAGTATCAACCACGTGTGCTAGGTAAGCTTCATAGCCTTTTCTTATCAATCTTCTTGCAACTGTGGCTGAGATAACATTAGATAGGAAATCTACCCTTTCACCCACAACAATAATCTTATTACCCTCATAAGTTTTTAGAGAAATCCTCTTCAATTTTGAATCAACTATTGCCTGATGACCTAACAACCAGCCCATTCCCAAAATCATGTCAAACTCGTGGAAGGGCAATTCAATTAGGTCTACCAAGAATTCATACCCCTGAATTCTTAACGGGCAATCTTTATATACTTTATTCACTACCACGCTGTGGCCCAGTGGATTTGTGATCAGAATGTCTTAATCACTCTCCTCTACTGGAATTCCCCTCTCTATGGGTAGTTTGATGCAAATGTAGGAATGAGTGGATCCTGGATCCACCAATGCATGCACAAAAGTGTTGTAGAGGGAAAACATACTCCTGATGACATCCGGGGCATCTTGCTCCTTCTGAGCTCAGATGGCATAGGCCCTAGCAGGTACTCTAGTCTCTGGCCTCTCAGCTGACTCAGATGCAGGCTTCAGTGATGGACTAGCTGCCTCAGATTTACTGGGCTTCTTACCCCTTTGTGGTGCTGGACTCTGTCAGCTTATGTTGGAGTGACTGTAGTAGTCCTCTTCGAACAATTCTTGATCTGATGTTCTGTAGATCCACACCGTAAGCATGCACTAGTCACTCGCAAACAGTCCCCCTTATGCCACTTCTGGTAGTATGGACAGGCAGAAGATGTTGGGGCTGGTCCCCTCAACACTGTCCCTAGAGAGCTGCCTACTGATGGTGTGGACTGGCCTCTCCTAGGTGTAAACTGTGGTCTGGGCCCCTGAGATTGACCCTGACCATGTGGTTGTCCTGAACCCTGAGCAGGAGGACCTTTACTTTTCTTACTGGGAGCAGAAAAAGTACTGGACTGACTTGGACCCCTCTTCTACTGTCTTTCCCTTCTAGTTTGCTCATTTATTTAGACTCTTTCTACTTTTGATGCAGCATCTGCTAATTTAGCAAAATCTGTGATCTCCAATGCTGTTATCATAACTTTGATATTGTCATTGAGTCCTTCAAACCTTCTGCACCTCTTTGCCTCTGTAGGGACTATCTCCCTCCCATACCGGCTCAGTCTGACAAACTCACGTTCATACTCTACCACTGATAATTGGCTCTGTCTCAGACTGATAAATTCTCTTCTTCGCTCTTCTAAATACACTTTACTAACATATTTCTTCCTGAACTCTGTGAGGAAGAATTCCCAGGTGATCCGTTCTGGTTACACCTCACTGGTTACTGTGTCCCACCACTGATATGCATCATCCTGAAGTAGGGACACAGCACCCTCCAGGTTCTGCTAGAGGGTGCAATTTAGCTGTTTCAGCACTCTGATTGTTCTATCCAACCATTTTTCTGCTGTTATGGGATCATCCTCCCTCTTCCCAAAGAAATCCACAGCCCCACGTTTTCGTAGTTTCTCCAAATGGGACTTTTATGGTGTTGGTGGAGGTTGTGGCTGTGGTTGTGCTAGTGGAATTGCCCCCATCATTTGCCGATAGAATTCGGTCATTTACTGAAATAGTGCAAACTGAGGTTGGGCAGGTGCCTCAGCTGCTGGTGGAGCAGATTCTCCCCTGCCCCCAGATTCAGCCCTTGGTGGAGCCCGACTCTCCACCTCTTCATCAACTGCTCTTTGAGAAGCAGGATCCATATCCTAATCAAAATAAGAAAACAAACAGATCCGCATCAGTGTCACCTCAACACTTATAAATGCAATGCAATGGTATGCACTCTATCTAGGCCCAAAAATGCCTAAACCGATGCTCTGATACCACTAAACGTGACACCCCTTACCCGTCTACAGTGTAGCCGAGCAAGATATGCCACTCAATGTGCCAGAGCACTAATTCATATTTCCATTACAATTCATCCCTTTTAATTCATTTATTTATAATTTTTGATAAATCTGAATTTTTTCGAAATTTTTATAGAAAATCCGGTGAGTCTTGCAGTAATTGGAAAAAGCAGTTCTTACGAATCATTAAAAAACTTCCAATATAATCATATTATCAATCTCAGTCAACCGCCAACATCTTTTCAATAATTTCTCAAATGACTTCAATATCTCAAATTTCAATTCATTTCATATCATACTCAATTCAATAAGAAATACTCAAATTTATTACTGAACATGGTTCATAAATAATTACATCAAAAGCATAATTACATGAGTTTATAATATACATTATAAAAGTTTACAAAATACAAAAGATCAAAAGTAGCCTAATGTCCTATCAATACACTACAATGTGAGGTGACTCTGAACTCTGAGTGCAAATATGAAGGCTCACCCTGTATAAGGCCTGTTGGACTCCCCAGCTATGTCTCCAGTACCTGCGTGTGGAAAAAGTGACGCGTTAAGCAATTCTGCTTAGTGGTGACAATATAAAATAAAATAACTAAAATAAAGTAAATATGCAGAATGTATGTTTACATTTTTGGCAGACTAAATTTTTTGATATTTATTGCAGTATTATTCGATTAAAATTTGGTAAAATTTATTATCATTGCCCGAGTAACCCATACTAGTCGATTGGACTGGATAAACGGGTAAACTGGCACTGAGTACTAAGTACCTCGGACCATCACACTATCAGTCACATTGTGTCTCCCGGTGTGCAACAGAACAGCTAATAAGCTGTAATAATCATCAAGGATATAATTCAAGTATAATAACTCAATTGACATAGCCAAAGGCTATTTTATCTCAGAATGGCACGGGAGGCCATAAAACACAGAATGGCATGAAGCCATATGTAGTACTGCTAACAGAACCCTATTGGCATGCCAACCTATCCAAACCAATCTTGCGAGGTATACTAGGGCATATTACACTTTTAAGTTTCACCATTCTTCAAATTCAAGGTTTAGTGTTACTATTCAATTCATTAGTCAACAAAATGTTGACTTTTACATGGACAATAGGTACATTGGTTTTAATACTCCCAACATACCACATTTTGCATTCTAAAATTGTTGGTATTGGTTGCCAATACCATTTTTAAGCTTAATGTTAATTGTACAAAATTTTCAATTTTCAAGCTTTGTGTTTACTATTCCATTAGTCATTTTTGCAGTGGGAATTTGGCAAATTGATCAACATGAAAGTTGTTCCTTATTTTGTTTAGTTACATTTCCATTTTTGAATCACTCCATTTGGAGTTTTGTAGCTTAAGTTATGGCTTAAAAACCACAATTGGCCAGATTATAATTTTTCCAGAATTTCTGGACTGACCAAATCTATAGTATTAGGAGCAGTGACTTCAGGTCACTTTTTGAATATGTTATGGTCATAATTTGGGTTAGGTTTCTCCATAAAAGTTGTAGTTCTATATCTCAGCTTGTTGCTGGTAAAATTTCAGGTCAATTGGACCTTTCTACACTAAGTTATGGCCAAATGACTAAACACTGTTCATTTGGTCATTTTGCCCAGGCAAAAATGCAGGTCACCTAGATTAGGGCAATCTTTTGGTCAACTTGATTTGGTTTTCTGGGCATGGTTTCTTCACCAAAGTTGTGCCATTATGTGTCTAGTTTCATTTCCAATTGGCCTTGCACCAAATGAACCTCTACAACTCCAGTTATTGCTGCCCAAACCTGCTTGACTCATGCCCAGTCCTGTAGGTCACCTAGGGCAGCCACACCAAACTCAAATCCCACTACATAACCCACTTCATTTTTTATTCAAACAAAACCAAATGGTCAGTAATTGACCATTAAAACCTACTTTCATCATCACATGATCAAAGTTTCATTTTCATCCCAAACCCTAACTCAAACATCACAAACCATGCATTATCATTTGCATTTCATCACTCCACTTAAGAGATGCATATTGAGGGTAGCCATACTACCATTGTAACACCACTATGTTCGGTAGTGCATTCTACTGTTCCGATGACCAGTGTTGTCCGGACAGCTAGGATGCCTGGAACTATATTTAAATATTAGTGAGGAGACATAGAATAATGAAATACAAGAAAAGAAAAGAAAAGAAAAACAAAGGAAAAATAATAGCAATGAAATGTAACCAAGTTAAACGAGCCGAGAACCCTAGCGATGGGTGACCACACCGGGAAGTCGCGGCATGGACCATTGACTATCCCTGGACCACGGGGAACCCTGAAAAATATTTTTAGGACCTAAATAAAGACCTATTGAAGTATAAATGCCATTATAAATATCAAAGAAAAACTAATTAATTAGTACAAAGAAAAGTGAGAAATCGAGAAAATGGACAAAACTTGGTGCTATGGAAATATCGGGAATGCAACCCGAACAGGGGCATTGTAGTCATTTGACACCCCGGGTTGTCTTTTGACCTAAATGTCCATTAAAAATAAATGATATTACACTTGGGAAATGTCATGAAAAATGAAATTGGTGGTACATAGTTTAAATAGCAAAATATAGGAGCTAAATGAGGAATATGAAAACTTTTGAATATTAAATACTTAATCTAAGTTAGTGGTCCACTAACTCCACTTAAGTGATGTGACCAGTATATTTTGGACAGAATTTCATCTTCCTCAACCCTCCATAAAAAACCAGCCGAAACTTTCCCTTGTAAGAATCCTCCATGGCCATCCATGGCCAAGCTCCATGCAAGCATGATCCAAGCCATTTTTCCACTAGCTCCCTTCACTAAAATTTCTCTACACCACTTGGGTAGTAGATAGGCAGTAAGAAGATCAAGTTTAGTCAAGGTTTTGAAGAGTTTCTAAAGTGGTAAGTAGGTATTTTTGATGCTTGCTTTATTAAAGTTTGTGTGGATGTTATGGATAGTTGAATTGTGGAAAGATTTTTGGAGTTTGATACTTTAAGGGAGATGTATATTTTTGGCAGCCATGGAAACTCCATAAGAACAATTTATCCTTGTATGTAAATGGTAGATTAAAGCATTGATGAAGTGTTTATATGTGTAGGAATAAATTGGGTGATGTATACTAAATGTATGTGAAAGTACACTTGAATATGGAAGCTTGATGTATATGTGTAAATTTGTGGCAGCCTCATGAAGAAGATTGAAGTGTTTGAGTTCATGAAATATTGTTGAATTATGTTGTCATTGATGGTAGCATGTGTATATGAATAATTGGTTGAATTTGGATACGTGTGTAGTGGTTTGAATTTGGACATGTAAATGAGGTGCATTCATGTGTTTAATTGTTGTAATTGGACTTGGAAAATTCTGGGTTTTAGTGTGCATATTGAGAATGGTTATAAGCTGCCAAAATGACCAAAAATGAGTTGCTAAATGTGTTAATGTTATGCTATAAACCAGAATTGGCATGGAAGAGTGACTTGGCAAGCATAGGATGTGTAATTGGTAAAGGGTGAACAATGTACAATAGGGCAGTGTATGGTTTGCCTTAGAACCTTAAGTGTGTGGCTCCAATTGGTATGAGACCAATTGGAGGTGAAACTAGGCACAAAATGTGCCAACTTTCATGAAGGAAGCTTACCAAAATTCTGCTTGGAAAGTAACTTGAAAAATGACAAAATCCGGATTAGTGAATTTAAGGCCTGAAAATTTACCATTTGGGCAGCAGCTAGTTTTTTGGCCATAACTCACTCAAAACAGGTCCAACTGACCTGAAATTTTTACCATGAATAGATGAGACATATATCTACAAGTCTTATGAAGACACCAAAGCCCAAAAATGATCATAAGCAAGCCAAATAGCTTGTACAAGTTCAGGTCCAAAAACTGGCCGAACCTAAAATGACCTAAAATGACCTAAAGTGACCAATTTTGGTACATTCTAACCAGCAATAGTAAAATAACCATAACTTGGTCTAGTAAACTAAGAATGACCTGAAATTTTGCCCCGCGTGCAATATGACATAGGTCTACAAGTTTTTAGTTTTGACCGAAACTCGTAAACCGAGGGAACTAGGTCATCCGACTAGGTCAAATTAGTATACTGGAATTCGACAAATTGCAATAAAATGCACTATACATGGGAATGAATTGGCTAACATCTACCAACACTATAGTTTTGGTTAACATTATAGTTTTAAATTGTGTCTGTGCATAATATTTTTTATATTCACTGCTTTTACCCAAAAAAATTTATTTAGAGAAATGAGTTATGAATAATTTTTTATTGTTTTGGCTTTAAGAATCTTATTTGGAAATTATTGTGTTGCCCACTTCGCAAATGGAAATTTTGAGATAAAATGTGATTTGGGAATTGTATAAAATATTGTGATTTGGAATTGTTTTGATTTACACTTGGCATGACACTGTTATTATATTCCTCCCTCTTTGACTTATCAGTCTGGGGTGAGTGTGATTATATTCCTCCCTCTTTGACTTGCCAGTCTGGGGTGAGTGTGGAAGAGTACTCATTATTTAGCTAGCTTCCTCCCTCATTGATTTCGATTATTGGGGTGAGTGTGTCTTGTCGTGGTGTACAACACGGCATGTGCGGAAAAATTATGTCATGGTCTAAATTGTGATATTGACTGGCAACACTGTATTATTCAATTATTTGATCAAATTGTGTTATTGATGGGCAAAACTGTGTTATTCAATTATTTGATCGATTGGCAACACTGTATTATTCAATTATTTGATCAAATAGTGTTATTTATTGGCTAAACCATATTATTCAGTTACTTGATCAATTTGTGTTATTGGTGGGAAAAACTATGTTATTCTGTTATTTGATCAAATTGTGTTATTGATTGGCAAAACCGTGTTACTCAGTTATTTGATCAAATTTGTGTTATATGAACTTTGTAAATTGTGAATTATTTGATTTATGAATTGTCAATAAAAGATTTATATATAGCATTTCAAATTGTTATTGTGCACCACTGAGTAAATTTTACTCAGCGATAGCTTTTCATTGCTATCGCAGGTAGGCAGACTGACAGGGCAGCAGACTAGGCTGCTAGTACTACACTGAGAGATCATCGGGTATATTGAGTATACCATATTTTGCATTTTGTATTGTAATGTATGTTCACTGTATGTATATAGTGTTCTTAGTTTTGAGCAGTTGTAAATTAAAATTGTACATTGAAGTTGTAAAAATAAATTGTGAATACTATATTTCTTGTAAAATGTACTATATTTCTTAGTGGTTTGAATTTGGACATGTAAATGAGGTGTATTCATGTGTTTAATTATTGTAATTGGGCTTAGAAAATTCTGGGTTATAGTGTGCAAATTGAGAGTGGTTATAAGCTGCCAAAATGACCAAAAGTGAGTTGTTAAATGTGTTAATGTTATGGTACAAACCAGAATTGGCATGAAAGAGTGACTTGGTAAGCATAGGATGTGTAATTGGTAAAGGGTGAACAATGTACAATAGGGCAGTGTATGTTTTGGCTTAGAACCTTAAGTGTGTGGCTCCAATTGGTATGAGACCAATTGGAGGTGAAACTAGGCACAAAATGTGCCAACTTTCATGAAGGAAGCTTACCAAAATTCTGCTTGGAAGGTAACTTGAAAAATGACCAAATCCAGATTAGTGCATTTAAGGCCTGAAAATTTACCATTTGGGCAGCAGTTAGTCTTTTGGCCATAACTCACCCAAAACAGGCCCAACTGACCTGAACTTTTTACCATGAATAGTTGAGACATATATCTACATGTCTTATGAAGACACGAACGCCCAAAAATGATCATAAGCAAGCCAAATAGCTTGTACAAGTTCGGGTCCTAAAATGACCTAAAATGACCTAAAATGACCTAAAGTGACCAATTTTGGTACATTCTAACCAGCAATAGTAAAATAACCATAACTTGGTCTAGTAAACTCAGAATGACCTGAAATTTTGCCCCGCGTGCAATATGACATAGGTCTACAAGTTTGTAGTTTTGACCAAAACCTGAAAATCGAGGGAACTAGGTCATCCGACTAGGTCAAATTAGTATACTGGAATTCGACAAATTGCAATAAAATGCACTATACATGGGAATGAATTGGGTAACATGTACTAACACTAAAAGGCTATAAAATGTGACATATTGGTAACATTAAAGCCTAATTCACCTAGGCTGCATCGAGGGTCAACATCTTAGGTTGACTAAGGAAATGATAGAATTTAATAAATTGAGTATTAAGCCTTATTGCTAGAGACGGTTTAAATGAGTACTGAAACACTTCAAATTGTGTGTTTCAGTTAGCAAAGACTCAGAGAAGGGGAAGGAAACACTGAGTCAGAGCCAAGAGGCATATATCAGAGGTTTGTGCACAATAGTTATTTCTTTTGAATTTTTCAATTGAAATAAATTATGATTATTTATATGTTATTTTTTTAAATTGTGTTTGTGCATAATAATTTTGATTTCTTATTTTCTACTTAAAAATTTATTTGAACATTATAGTTTTAAATTGTGTCTGTGCACAATATTCACTACTTTTGCCCAAAAAAATTTATTTGGAGAAATGAGTTATGAATAATTTTTTATTATTTTGGCTTTGAGAATCTTATTTGGAAATTATTGTGTTGTCCACTTTGCAAATGGAAATTTTGAGATAAAATGTGATTTGGGAATTGTATGAAATATTGTTATTTTGAATTGTTTTGATTCACACTTAGTATGACACTGTTATTATATTCCTCTCTCTTTGACTTATCAGTCTGGGGTGAGTGTGATTATGTTCCTCCCTCTTTGACTTGCCAGTCTGAGGTGAGTGTGGAAGAGTACTCATTATTTAGCTAGCTTCCTCCCTTATTGATTTCGATTATTGGGGTGAGTGTGTCATGTCGTGGTGTACAACACGGCATGTGTGGAAAAATTGTGTCATGGCCTAAATTGTGATATTGATTGGCAACACTTTATTATTCAATTATTTGATTAAATTGTGTTATTGATGGACAAAACTGTGTAATTCAGTTATTTGACCAAATTGTGTTATTAATTGGCAACACTGTATTATTCAGTTATTTGATCAAATGGTGTTATTGATTGGCAAAACTGTATTATTGAGTTACTTGATCAATTTGTGTTATTGATGGGCAAAACTGTGTTATTCAGTTATTTGATCAAATTGTGTTATTGATTGACAAAACCGTGTTACTCAGTTATTTGATCAAATTTGTGTTATATGAACTTTGTAAATTGTGAATTATTTGATTTGTGAATTGTCAATAAAAGATTTATATATCGCATTTCAAACTGTTATTGTGCACTACTGAGTAAATTTTACTCAGCGATAGCTTTTCATTGCTGTCGCAGGTAGACAGTCTGACAGGGCAGCAGACTAGGCTGCTAGTACTACACTGAGAGATCATCGGGTATATTGAGTATACCATATTTTGCATTTTGTATTGTAATGTATGTTCACTGTATGTATATAGTGTTCTTAGTTTTGAGCAGTTGTAAATTAAAATTGTACATTGAAGTTGTAAAAATAAATTGTGAATTATTTTGGCTTGTAAAATTTGTACTATATTTCTTTTATCTCAGCCTTTGGAAATATTGAAAAAATTGTTATGGATTTGAGTTGAGAAATTTATTGTGTTGAACAAAATGTTGGAGTTTGAGATTGAGAAATATATTTGAAGTGATTTTTATAGGTTTCTGAAGAACTGTTTTATTCAAAATACAGATGGCAATCTGCCAAAATTTTTACAGAAATTGTTAATTCTTCAAATGTGTTAGCTGTTTCACTTTAGTTCAAAATTTTTTTTAACACCTGTAAATAGTGCTCACCACTATAAAAAGAAGTAAGAAAAGTTTTAAAATCCCTTGTAGTGTATTTAATGGGTTATCAGTAGACGAAGTTGGTAATTCATTAAGTATACTACGGGATCATGTTATGCCTTACAGAGGGGTAGGGTGTGACAACCATTTTAACTCCATAAAAATCATCACAATGTTACCTCAACCAAGGCTGCCGAAATTATGGGATGGCATACAAATGGTATTTAATAAATTTCTTTGTAATTTGCACTTATTCATAGTCCTTTAACATGAATTTAAAGTGAAAATCAGGGTTAGGTCACAAACCTCTAATGGAGTGAAATTTCCAACTTGCTAGGGTTCTTTTTTTTTCTTTTCTTTTTGCTCCCAAAAGACTCACCAAGATGTAAGAAAACTTTTTTGTATTGGGAATATAGGGTTTAGTTGGGTAAAATCCATGAAAATCAAGCTTTAAAAAGCTTGCTAATAGTGGCCATGGAGGGAAGGGTGACGGCAAGAAAGAAGGGTAGAGAGAGTTCTGATTTTTTTTTTTCTTCATTTTTCTGCCCATTTAGTCTTTTTAAATAAACTTATGTCATGTGTCAACATTGGATTGGTTGGGAGAATTTTAATGACATCATTATGATGTCAAAATTCCAATTTCTTTCATTTTTTATCCCTTTCTTGTCTATTTAATTTCAATTAAACTTTTAACAATATTTATTCATATTTTATATCATATAAATTATTTATTTAATTGGACGAGTTGGCCAAAAATCATCTCTAAAGATGAAATGACCAAAATGCCCTCCGTTTGGCTTAACGAGCCAAAATTGTGTGTACCGATAGAAAAATTTTTCTAAGCATTTCCTTGGCATTCTAATGCCATAAGAACCTCAATGACCCTTCTTTGGAGTCACAATAATTATTTTATAATTTTTCCCCTGGGTCTAGGGTTGCTAATAGCCTTCACTGTCACTTCCCTTTCGGGTTACTCATCCCTAGAGTTTCAGCTCGTTTAACTTTAGTGTATTTCGTTCCTATAAATTTTCCTTGATTTTTTTGAGCATTATTTAGTTTCTTTATAACTCCTCATTCTAGTCTATTTAAAATTTTAAACATTCTAGCTGCCCAGACCGACATTGGTCATTGGAACAGTAGACTGTACGGATTAGCTAAAGTGAGGATGTTACAAATTTAATTAATGACAAATTAATTAATAAAGATTAATTAATTGATTTATATTTGATATAAATTGATTAGAAGAAGAGAAATAATTATTTTGGTTTAAGAACTCAAAATTAAGACACTAGGACATTTTGGTCATTTCATAGGGTGACAAGTGTCACCATGAAGGTACTACACATAAGCTTTCCAAATGTATTTTAATCATGTACAATGATTAAAATAAAGATTAAATATAGGTTTGACACTTGGCACAATGTGATTGGGTTAATTAAACCTAGAGCCAATCAGAAGGTGACATATGGCAAGGGTTTTAAGTGGTGACCTGGCTATATAAGTGTAAGGATAAAAGAACAAAATACAACCAGCTACTGCTTCCCTTTGTGCTGCCACCCTTGAGGCTATCATTCTCTCTTATTCTTCATCTCTCATCAATTCCAAGAGATTAGCAAACAATCTCTTGAATTAAAAAAACTAGAAATTGTTTCTAGTGTCCTGTTTACATCTTTAATCTCTTAAAAGGTAAAACTTGATTTTCTAAGTAATAGAAAAAGCTTTAGAAGCTGTTCAAGGGCTGCCATAGGTGATCTTGGTGTGGACAAGCTAGAGGGACAACATCTGGTGTCCTAAAGACGCTTCCCAAAGGTGCCAAACACACTGCAGTGCATCAAGAGGTTAGTGCACTTGTTCTTGATCTAATCTAGGGTTCTAAAATTAATATGATTAATTCTAAAATATTAAATGGCAAATACAGATCCAAAAACTTATTAAAAGAGTTTTAATATATTTGTTTATCATTGAAATCAAATGGATAAAAATAAATCTTGCATGATGCATGTGACCTTAGGTGAAAAATTTTTAATTCAATGATATAAACTTGTATTTTTCATGCTTCCGCTCCTTTAATTTGTATCTGAGCCACTATATTTGTCATTTATATTATTCAATATGGGATTTAATTGTGTGATTTGATCAAAAGTTGATCATTTCATTGCTGGTTGGAATGAACAAGGTGGCGGCTTAGTGGAGTGCACCATGGATGCGCATGGTTTGGCTCCTCCCATGGTGTGCGCAAGGTTTGGCTTTTTAATTTGCCATTGTTGTATGATCTAAAAGCTCATCCTATGTCTAATTAAATTGTTTAATTAGAGTTTTAATCACACAATTAAATTTTGATTCAAATCAAAATTAAAAAAATTATTTCAATGTGATTCAAATCTGAATTTTAAAAGTTGTTTGAATGTGATTCAAATCTGAATTTTTAAAGTTGGTTGAATAATATTCAAATCTGAATTTTTAAAGTTTGAATAATATTCAAATCTGAATTTTTAAAAATTGTTTGAATGTGATTCAAATCTGATTTTTAAAAATTGTTTAAATGTAATTCAAATCTGAATTTTAAAGGTTGTTTGAATGTGATTCAAATACGAATTTTTAAATTTGTTTGAATGTGATTGTGACACCCCTTACCCGTCTACAGTATATCCGGGTAAGATAAGTCACACGGTGTACCGGCACACTCTATTTTTTTCCTTAATTAATTTTTTTGTCATAGTTTTGAATATAGTTTATGGAATATAATTTATTTAAGCCATTTATCAAAATTATTATTTATTTGAGGTTCTGAAAATTTTAAAGAAAATCCGGCGGAGTACCGGCTAAAAATGGAGAAAACAGTTCTTCGGAACCTGTGAAAAACACTTCCAATATTTATATCTCATCACTCTCAAACTCCAATATCAAATCTCAACATTTTTCAATTTCATTTCTCAATCATTCATCTCATAATTCACATCTCATTCATATAACTCAATTTCATAATCGTTTCCATACATTTCCATTCGTACTCAATTCATATGTAAACATTCTCAATTTACATAAGCAAAATTTTCAAAATTCCTTAATTTACATAATTTACAAAATAATTACAAAATTTCATAATTTACATGATATACAAATTAATTACAATTTGCTAATTTATATTACAATATAAGAAATAATTAACATACACAAAATACATGATATGCTTAATGTGAGCCCTATCTACATGCATTGCTGAGGAGGTGACAACCTTTGACACTCTGTAGATCTGAACTCTCAAAATTTCGATCAAGCGTCCGGTGGGTTCTAGCTTGATACTGCGAGGAAACAATTCCATCGCGCTAAGCATTGCTGCTTAGTGGTGCAATAATATAACAAGAAAATAATATACAAATAAAGATAGAAATAAAACATCATTCAAATAATTAAGATCTATTTATACTTCACATGCAGTTTCTAAAATTTAATATGTTTTATCCTAATTTAGTCTTCTTTGGAAGCGTTTATTTCGCCAATGTACAGTAATAATGTACAAGAAAAAAAAATGATCTGAAAATAATAAATTTACGCTTATATTATTATATAAGTCTCATTTGCAATATTTATTTATTTTATAATTTTCTTTGCTAATCTTTTAGCCTTTTCCCAATACTTGCTAGGTTGTCTCAGATTATCTCATAATAAGTAAATTTTAATATCTCATCGATTCATTTCGATTCTTTCTAATAAATAACTATTCTAATTTATTTTAGGTCATCTTACTCATTTATTTTATTTAATTTCTAATATTTTAAATTGCTAATATTCTTAACTTATCTCAATAAATTTCACTGCCCAAGTAACCTATGACAGGCTGACTAAACTGGATAACGGGTCGTTGGCACTGGACACCTTGGTGCCTTGGGCCGTCATACCATGGGACGCAGAACGTCAACCACGTATGCAGTCAGTATGGCTAGAAAGCCATGATAACACATAATCGGGCGTAGAAGCCATGAATGTTGGCATAAAGCCATGAATATGGGCATAAAGCCATGAATACGGGCATAAAGCCATGAATACAGGCATAAAGCCTTTCGCAGTACTGCTAAAACAATACCCTATTGGCATGCCAAACTATCCAATCTGACACACATATCTAGGCAATACAATGGCACATAATATCATTAAACATTAATATATTGTGTTTTATGACTTCATTATTTCATAATAAATTTCAATTATAATTCATACATTCATTTGATCATTTATATGATCACAATTCACTTCAATTATCCTTTTTATATCACTGTACTCAAAATACTTCTCCTTTCTACAATAATGAGAACTAATGTCTCATTCATACATTAATATGGTTCATTTATTCATTCTTTATGTTATTCATATTAATCACAATTCTAAACAATGGTTCACATGTACCATTGTATTCAAAACATTTTTCCTTTTCTCATTTATACATTCAAGAATCTACTTATGTAATTGCAAATTTTATATTTCAAGTTGAGTTATTAATATTTTATGAATTCCATTTGTGATGGGCATATAAGCCCTAACTATCTATTCATATCAATTAGGTGACTTATTTTTCATGTTTCAAGTAATTCATAAATATTTCATGGATTTCAAATTTATGGCCTTAATTTCTTTTTAACAATTTTTACTAGGATGCATAGTCCACATTTGTCATACAATTCTAAGCATTTAAGCTTAGAATTGGTTCTAGGTCTTCATCTTAATTTACTAATCAATTTGATTACTATTCACCTAACTAGTCAACCAAAATGTTGACTTTTTTATACTTAATGGATATATTAATTCTAATTACACCAAGATCCCACATTTTGAGTTTTACATTTGCTAGTATTAATTACCAATTGCAATTTAAAGTCCCCTAAATGCATTTCTAATTTCACATTTGAATTTCAAGTTTTGGTGTCACTATTCACCTCATTGGTCAACAAAAATATTGACTTTTTGATAGAAAATAGGTACATTGGTTTTGACACTCCAAACATACCAAATTTTGCATTTAAAACTTATTGGAAGTGATCACCATTACCATTTCTAAGCCTAACACTAAGTGGCAGAATTTTCAGTTTTTGTACTATAAGTTTACTGTTCTATTAGGGACTGTTACAGTGGAAATTTGAGGAAATGGTAAACATGAAAGTTGTTCCTTATTTTGTCTAGTTGAATTTCCTTTTTTGAATCACTCCATTTGGAGTTTTGTAGCTCCAGATACGGTCCAAAAACCACAGCTGGCCGGATTTCAATTCTGCAGAATTTACCAAATCTCTGATACTATGAGCAGGATCGTGACTGCCATTTTGATTAAGTTCTGGTCATAATTTGGGGTAGGTTTCTTCATGAAAGTTATTTTTCTATGTCTTAACTTGTTGCTGTAAAAATTTCAGGTCAATTGACCATTTCTACAGTGAGTTACTGTTCATTTGGTCATTTTGCAGTTTCTGGGTGCAGGGTATCCGGATTGGGGCCAATTTTTGGTCCTCTTGCTTTGGTCTTTTGGGCATGGTTTCTTCAGCAAAAATGTGCCATTATAAGTCTAGTTTCATGTCCAATTGGCCAAACACCAATTGGACCTACACAGCCAAAGTTATGGCTGTCTAAGTGGGCTGAAATCTCAGCCACCCTGCTGCACTCACTAGGCAGCATACTCATTCACTTTGCCATGCATTAGTTCACTTTAAATTATAATTAACTTTCCTAAAATGGTCTCTAATTGACCATTAGAATTTCCATTAATCTTTTCATAAGCCAAGTCCAATTTTTCACTCCCGAAACCCTAATTTTCCCTTTCAATTCACCCATACACCTAGTTAAGCACTTTCATTCCTTCTATATGTGTACATACACCTTAAACATAATCTCTAATTCATTTTAAGTCCATTAAAACCATAAAAAACACTCCATCATTGTTCCTTCCTTAGGGCTGCCGAAATTCATGGTGGACATACACATATATTTGGTTCATTTAATTCACAAATTCTTACCTATTTTAAGTTTCTAACATAGAAATAAAGGGTTTAAGGTATATATGTGCACTAACCTCTTGTAGGGCAGATTTTCCCAAGCTCAAACTTCTTTTTCTTTCCTTTTCTAGACTGCCAAACACTTTCCCAAGATGAGTGGACAAGTTTTAATGAAGAGAAGAAAGGATTTTATGGTGGGGAGTGAAGGGAATCAAGCTTGAGACAAGAGCTTCAATGGAGGTCTCTTTCTTTTTTTCTTTCTCTTTCTTTCTTATTCCAGCCCGTATGAAGAAGGAAACTGCTGGTTTCCTTTGTTTTTTTTATCTCATTTTAAGTCATTTTTATCTCTTTTTATTGGTTTGTCAAATGGTGATTGGAGGGGGCTTTTAAATGACATCATCATATGTCATAATTAAGCATTTTCCTTCATTTTCTTTTCTTCTTTTCTCTACTCATTTTCAATTTAGTTTTTAGTAATGTTTATTCATATTTTATGTTATATTAATTATTTACTCAACTGGTCAAGTCGGCCAAAAATCATCTCTGAAGGCGAAATGACCAAAATGCCCTCCGTTTGGCTTAACGGGTCAAAATTGTCTGTACCGATTGAAAAATTTTTCTAAATATTTTCTTGGCATTCTAATGCCATAGGAACCTCAATGACTCTTCTCTGGAGTCCCAAAAATTATTTTATGAATTTTTCCCCAGGTCTAGGGCTCCTAGTTGCGAAAACCGCAACTTCCCGCTGGGTTACCCATCGCTAGGGCACTGGCTCATTTAACTTGGTTGTATTTTTTTTCTAAAATTTTTGCTAAATTTTTCTTATCAATATTTGAGTTATTTATGGTTCCTCACTTTAGTCTAATTATTTCTCCAGACATTCTAGCTGTCCGGACCGACACCGGTCACCGGAACAGTAAAATATATGGAATTGCTACAGTGAGGGTGTTACAATTCTTCCCCTCTAATTTAAATTTCGTCCTCGAAATTTACTGGGTATTTTGGATTCTGAGATAATTCTTTTACCTGTCTATTGCTCCATCTGTCTACCTCTTTTATACATATGGTACTATTTAATTTTTTTTTGAATATATTATTATACACTTTGGCATATCATAAGGGAAGGATACTTTACCTCAAATTTACATTTGGGGCTTCTTGCTCCTCTCTGACTTGGGTGACATTACTGTTGTACTTGGTCCTTCCACGACCTTTGTTTGGGTCCGTGGTAAATTCCTCTTAGGACAATCTTTCAGACGATGGTCTATGGCCCCACATCTATAACAGGCTCTAGTCAATCCCCTACATTCACCTTTATGCCACTTGTTACAATGGCCACATTTTCTTGCTAATCCTGGCGCACTCACTACTAGTGTTTCTAGTTGATCTCTTCTGGGTATAGGCCTGGGTTTGGATCCCCTACTTTGATCAGATGTCTGACTTAACTGTTCTCTCGGCCTCTTATTACTAGACTGTCCAAATTTCCTCTTTTGCTGATCACCACTCCTCTTCTGTTCCTCTTCATGAACACAGCTAATATATTTCTTTCTGAACTCTATCAGAAAGAATTCCCAAGTTACCTCGGCTGGTTGCACTGCCTTGGTTACAACATCCCACCACTGATATGCAGCTTCTTGTAACAATGAAATTGCACACTCCAAACTTTGTTCTGGTGTGCAATGGAGCTGCTGCAAGAATCTTCTAGTTCTTTCTAACCAATACTCAGCAGCTGAAGAATCGTCTTCCTTTCTACCATTAAAATCTATAGCTCCATACTTCCTAATTTTTCCTAGAGGTGATTTTCATTGAGGCAGTGGTGGAATAACCCCAGTCATCTGTTGAAAGAATTCAGTCATCTGCTCAAACAAGGCCTGTTGGGGTTGTACAGGCACCTCTTGCACTGGTGGAGCAGGATTTCCCCGATTTCCAATATCACTCCCAGTCGGGATACGGCTTACTACTTCTTGTTCTATTGCCCTCTGCGATTTTGAGTCCATACCTTAACCTAAAATAACCACGAAAATAGATCTGCATTAGTGTCACCTCGACTCATGTGAATGCAATGCATGTCATGCACACAATCTTATTTTATCTATCTATGTCTAGGAACGCCTAAACTGCGCTCTGATACCAATAAATGTGACACCCCTTACCTGTCTACAATATATCCGGGTAAGATATGTCACACGGTGTACCGGCACACTCTATTTTTTTCCTTAATTAATTTTTTTGTCATAGCTTTGAATATAGTTTATGGAATATAATTTATTTAAGCCATTTATCAAAATTATTATTTATTTGAGGTTCCAAAAATTTTAAAGAAAATCCGGTGGAGTACCGGCTAAAGATGGAGAAAACAGTTCTTCGGAACCTGTGAAAAACACTTCCAATATTTATATCTCATCACTCTCAAACTCCAATATCAAATCTCAACATTTTTCAATTTCATTTCTCAATCATTCATCTCATAATTCACATCTCATTCATATAACTCAATTTCATAATCATTTCCATACATTAAACATTCTCAATTTACATAAGCAAAATTTTCAAAATTCCTTAATTTACATAATTTACAAAATAATTACAAAATTTCATAATTTACATGATATACAAATTAATTACAATTTGCTAATTTATATTACAATATAAGAAATAATTAACATACACAAAATACATGATATGCTTAATGTGAGCCCTATCTACATGCATTGCTGAGAAGGTGACAACCTTTGACACTCTGCAGATCTGAACTCTCAAAATTTCGATCAAGCGTCCCAGTGGGTTCTAGCTTGATGACTGCGAGGAAACAATTCCATCGCGCTAAGCATTGCTGCTTAGTGGTGCAATAATATAACAAGGAAACAATATACAAATAAAGATAGAAATAAAACATCATTCAAATAATTAAGATCTATTTATACTTCACATGCAGTTTCAAAAATTTAATATGTTTTATCCTAATTTAGTCTTCTTTAGAAGCGTTTATTTCGCCAATGTACAGTAATAATGTACAAGAAAAAAAAATGATCTGAAAATAATAAATTTACGCTTATATTATTATATAAGTCTCATTTGCAATATTTATTTATTTTATAATTTTCTTTGCTAATCTTTTAGCATTTTCCCAATACTTGCTAGGTTGTCTCAGATTATCTCATAATAAGTAAATTTGAATATCTCATTCAGTTCATTTCGATTCTTTCTAATAAATAACTATTCTAATTTATTTTAGGTCATCTTACTCATTTATTTTATTTAATTTCTAATATTTTAAATTGCTAATATTCTTAACTTATCTCAATAAATTTCACTGCCCAAGTAAACTATGACAGTCGATCGAATCGATAACGGTCGTTGGCACTGGACACCTTGGTGCCTCGGGCCGTCATACCATGGGACGCAGAACGTCAACCACGTATGTAGTCAGTAAGGCTAGAAAGCCATGATAACACATAATCGGGCATAGAAGCCATGAATGTTGGCATAAAGCCATGAATGCGGGCATAAAGCCATGAATACGGGCATAAAGCCATGAATACAGGCATAAAGCCTTTCGCAGTACTGCTAAAACAATACCCTATTGGCATGCCAAACTATCCAATCTGACACACATGTCTAGGCAAAACAAGGGCACATAATATCATTAAACATTAATATATTGTGTTTTATGACTTCATTATTTCATAATAAATTTCAATTATAATTCATACATTCATTTGATCATTTATATGATCACAATTCACTTCAATTATCCTTTTTATACCATTGTACTCAAAATACTTCTCCTTTCTACAATAATGAGAACTAATGTCTCATTCATACATTAATATGGTTCATTTATTCATTCTTTATGTTATTCATATTAATCACAATTCTAAACAATGGTTCACATGTACCATTGTATTCAAAATATTTTTCCTTTTCTCATTTATACATTCAAGAATCTACTTATGTAATTGCAAATTTTATATTTCAAGTTGAGTTATTAATATTTTATGAATTCCATTTGTGATGGGCATATAAGCCCTAACTATCTATTCATATCAATTAGGTGACTTATTTTTCATGTTTCAAGTAATCCATAAATATTTCATGGATTTCAAATTTATGGCCTTAATTTCTTTTTAACAATTTTTACTAGGATGCATAGTCCACATTTGTCATACAATTCTAAGCATTTAAGCTTAGAATTGGTTCTAGGTCTTCATCTTAATTTACTAATCATTTTGTTTACTATTCACCTAACTAGTCAACCAAAATGTTGACTTTTTTATACTTAATGGATATATTAATTCTAATTACACCAAGATCCCACATTTTGAGTTTTACATTTGCTAGTATTAATTACCAATTGCAATTTAAAGTCCCCTAAATACATTTCTATTTTCATATTTGAATTTCAAGTTTTGGTGTCACTATTCACCTCATTGGTTAACAAAAATGTTGACTTTTGGATAGAAAATAGGTACATTGGTTTTGACACTCCAAACATACCACATTTTGCATTTAAAACTTGTTGGAAGTGATCACCATTACCATTTCTAAGCCTAACACTAAGTGGCAGAATTTTCAGTTTTTGTACCATAAGTTTACTGTTCTATTAGGGACTGTTACAGTGGAAATTTGAGAAAATGGTAAACATGAAAGTTGTTCCTTATTTTTTCTAGTTGAATTTCCTTTGTTGAATCACTCCAATTGGAATTTTGTAGCTCCAGATATGGTCTAAAAACCACAGCTGGCCGGATTTCAATTCTGCAGAATTTACCAAATCTATAGTACCATGAACAGTGACTGTGACTGCCATTTTGATTAAGTTCTGGTCATAATTTGGGGTAGGTTTCTTCATGAAAGTTGTTTTTCTATGTCTTAACTTGTTGCTGTAAATATTTCAGGTCAATTGACCATTTCTACAGTGAGTTATGGCTTACTGTTCATTTGATCATTTTGCAGTTTCTGAGTGCAGGGTATCCGGATTGGGGCCAACTTTTGGTCCTCTTGCTTTGGTCTTTTGGGCATCGTTTCTTCAGCAAAAATGTGCCATTATAAGGCTAGTTTCATGTCCAATTGGCCAAACACTAATTGGACCTGCACAGCCAAAGTTATGGCTGTCTAAGTGGTCTGAAATCTCAGCCTTCCTGCTGCACTCACTAGGCAGCATACTCATTCACTTTGCCATGCATTAGTTCACTTCAAATTATAATTAACTTGCCTCAAATGGTCACTAATTGACGATTAGAATGTCAATTAATCATTTCATAATCCAAGTCCAATTTTTCACTCCCAAAACCCTAATTTTCTCTTTCAATTCACCCATACACCTAGTTAAGCACTTTCATTCCTTCTATATGTGTACATACACCTTAAACATAATCTCTAATTCATTTTAAGTCCATTAAAACCATCAAAAACACTCCATCATTGTTCCTTCCTTAGGGCTGCCGAAATTCATGGTGGACATACACATATATTTGGTTCATTTAATTCACAAATTCTTACCTATTTCAAGTTTCTAACATAGAAATAAAGGGTTGAAGGTATATATGTGTACTAACCTCTTGTAGGGCAAATTTTCCCAAGCTCAAACTTCTTTTTCTTTCCTTTTCTAGGCTGCCAAACACTTTCCCAAGATGAGTGGACAAGCTTTAATGAAGAGAAGAAGGGATTTTATGGTGGGGAGTGAAGGGAATCAAGCTTGAGACAAGAGCTTCAATGGAGGTCTCTTTCTTTTTTTCTTTCTCTTTCTTTCTTATTCTATCCCGTATGAAGAAGGAAACTGCTGGTTTCCTTTGTTTTTTTTTTAATCTCATTTTAAGTCATTTTTATCTCTTTTTATTGGTTTGTCAAATGGTGATTGGAGGGGGCTTTTAAATGACATCATCATATGTCATAATTAAGCATTTTCCTTCATTTTCTTTTCTTCTTTTCTCTACTCATTTTCAATTCAATTTTTAGTAATTTCTATTCATATTTTATGTCATATTAATTATTTACTCAACTGGACAAGTCGGTCAAAAATCATCTCTGAAGGCGAAATGACCAAAATGCCCTCCGTTTGGCTTAACGGGTCAAAATTGTCTGTACCGATTGAAAAAATTTTCTAAATATTTTCTTGGCATTCTAATGCCATAGGAACCTCAATGACTCTTCTCTGGAGTCCCAAAAATTATTTTATGAAATTTTCCCCAGGTCTAGGGCTCCTAGTTGCGAAAACCGCAACTTTCCGCTGGGTTACCCATCGCTAGGGCACCGGCTCATTTAACTTGGTTGTATTTTATTTCTAAAATTTTTACTAAATTTTTCTTATCAATATTTGAGTTATTTATGGTTCCTCACTTTAGTCTAATTATTTTTCCAGACGTTCTAGCTGTCCGGACCGACACCGGTCACCGGAACAGTAAAATGTATGGAATTGCTACAGTGAGGGTGTTACAATTATTCAAATCTGAATTTTTTAAATTTGTTTCAATCATATTGAAATCTAGATTTTTAAGTTGAATATGAGATATTCAATTTAATTTAAGTATGTATGTTTTATTTAATTGTTAAATAGTGATTTGCATGATGGATGATCATGGACTATAAAAGACCAATGTGATTGGATTTATTTCTTTTATGTTTCTTTGGGATTGTAAATTAATTAATTTATTTTAATTTATTTTTGGCATGTATTATTAAGGTTGTAATAATTTTGGGTTGTAATTTCATTTATTTAAGTTCTTGTAAATTCACTTTGGTATGCCAAGTATTACTATGTAATTGGATTGCAAGAAGATCAAGGAGGTCAAGAGCATTGGTGGGACCAGTGGGAGGAATTCAAGATCGAGTGTTAATTATATACTCCTTCCGCAACTCTTGTAAAATGAATGAATGAAATGCACCTAGGAATGCCCTGATTCAATTCTTGTTGCTCATAATTGAATCCCTTAGAAAGTCCATGATCATACCATATTTACTGTTTATCCATGAATGCATGAGATATTTGTGAATGTATGTAAGTATATGGTATATGCATGCTAAATGGATAATATGCCAAGTGAGACCTTAATAGTAATTAGGATGACCATAAAATCTTCCAAAAAATGATTAAGTTGGAAATGCTATAATTAAAGTAATTATAACGTGGGCCCTCGATTAAGGCAATTATTTTAAGAAATTTTAAACACTTGCATAAGATGCAATTAATTTAAGAGATTTTCTTAAGAATAATTGTTAATCATGAGATGTTATAAATATGTAAATGGTTTGGTGGCTAATATTGGATGTACCTGAGGACATTAAAATTATTTGCATAATTACTGGCTCAATGGGATCAATTAACTAATGCAAGATAAGTTAACAATGGATGTTCCTGAGATTTTGAGCATTAGGGGCTAGGTAAAGGATTGAACCTCACATGAGATGTGATGGGCATGGAGTTGCCGTAACATCCTTCCTGTCCGTGTTCTGTATGTTCAGTTGCTCCGGTGACCTAATGTCAGTCCGGGCAAGTCAGGATGTCTGGAACTACACTTCGGTGATAGTGAATAGACATATAATGATGAAATAAATAAAAAGAAAATACAAGAAAAAAATTAAAAAAAAATTAAAAGAGAGAAAATCAAACTAAGTTAAACTAGTCGACACCGTAGTGATGGGTGATCGCACCGAGAAGTTACAGCAAAGGTAATTGCTGACCCTAAAACTGCGGGGAACCCTCGGAATTAAATTTTGAGACATAATTAAAGGTTAATTGAAATGTGATTGACACTAGAAATATGAAAGAAAAATTAATAAATTAGTACAAAGAAAAACGAAAAATCGAGAAACAGACAAAAAAGTCAATGTTACCGAAAAATCGAGAATACAACCCAAAGCGGGGCATTTAGGTCATTTGACACCTAGAGTTGCCTTTTGACCTCAATGTCCATTAAAAATAAATGGTATTGCGCCTTAAAAACATCTTAAAAATTAAAATTGTGGTACATTATATTAATAATGCAAGAAATGGGGTATAAATTGAATAATTAAAATCTTAACATATAAAATTACTTAATTAAACGTGAGTGGGGCACTAAGGGGTATTTAAAAACCTAAAGGAAATGTGTATGTCCACTAAACAATTCAGTTTTCGGCATCATCTTCTCCAGCTGAAATGGACCACCATGAAAACACCATGGCCAAAGCTTCCTAACCTCTCATACAAACCACCTTCATACCATGTTTTCCACCTAGTTCTTTCATTAAAGTAGTTCACAACATAACAAGGAAGAGATTGAGGGTAAATTGAAGGGGATTAGTTGAGTTTTCAACAAGCTCCAAAAGTGGTAAGTGTCCAAATCCTCTCCCGTGCTTTAGTAAACATTATGTTTAGGTTGAGGTGAGTAAATTGATGAAGAGAATGGAAGAAATTATTGAGTTATGAAATTGTTCACTTTCAGCAGCTATGAAAGCTTGATGTGCTTGAGTTTTTCTTACCTCTAATGGATGGGAATTGAGGTTGATTAACTCAAATGGAAGTTGTAGTAGGTTAATGCCCAAGTATATGTATGTTAGTGCTTCAATTAAGGGTTTAAAAATGGGACTTTGATACTTTAGTAAACTGCCATGTTTGGTAGCCTTTAATCTCATGAAATTGTGTGTGAGTTTATGAAATTTATTGATGAAATATGATGGTGTTGAATTGTGGGCAGTTTGTGTAATTGCCATGGAAATGTATGTGTAATATAGGTGTTGAAGTATATTGAATTTGGATTGAAGTAAATGTTGAACATTAATGGTGTATTGTGTGCGTTGAGCACTTGAGTGTTCTACCCAAAATGCTTTGCTGGAATTGTGTTGAATATGTATAGAAGTGCCATGAATGAATATTAAAGCATTGGGAGGAGGAGGATTGTCAAATTGGAAGTGTGATTTTCATGTACAGGTTGTGTGTTATTGGCAGTATCTAAATTAGGCTATAAGTGAAAAATTGTGAATGCAATTAGTATGAGGCCAATGGGAGGTGAAACTAGACACAAAATAGGTCAACTTTCATGTAGAAATGTTGCCAAAATTCTGCCTAGAAACTGACCTTCAAAATGACCGAATCCGAAATTGCAACCTTGCAAACCCAGATTTTTGACCATATGAACAGTAGTAACTAAGATGACCATAACTCACTCAAAACAGGTCCAAATGACTAGAACTTTCTACCATGGAAAGCTTAAACATAGAGCTACAATTCTTATGAAGACACAGAAGCCCAGAAATGGCGAGAACCAAGTCAAATTTCTTGTCCAAATTTGGGTACCAAAACTGCTAGAACTGAATTTGACCTATAATTGACTAAATCTTATACTAAAGATGCAATCTGTCCAGTTTTAGTAAATTGACCATATCATGGTCTATACAACTTAGAATGACCTGAAATTTGTGCCAAAAGTTCAATAAGATATAGAGCTAAAATTTTGCTTCTTTGACCAGAAGCTAAAAACCAAGAGAAATAGGACATTAGGCTAGACCAATCTAGCACACTAAAACTGAAAATTTGACATTTACATACGATGATGCTTGAAGTAATTTGGCAATTAACGCCAACTTGTGAAAAGGGTAAATTGCACTATATTGGCAGCATATTGAATTACAATTTGTGACATGTTGATGATAGAATCAACTTATCCATATTACCAAAAAAGGTCAACATTTACATTAACTTGTGAATTACATGATAACTAGTAAACTCAAAAAAATAAAGAATTAAATAATTAATTTGTAATGTGCCCTAGTTTGCCTAGTTGACTAGTTTGGATAGGTTGGCATGCCAATAGGATTCTGACAGCTATTCTGTAAATGGCTTTATACCATACTGTGTTTTTACGGTATATTATGCCGCACTGTGACTTTAATAGCCTACGGCTATACGGATTGTGTTATTATACTTAGCTTATCGCTGGATTGACTATATGGCTTTTTAGCCATACTGTTTGCACAACGGGAGACACTTTGTGACCGATGGTGTGACAGCCCGAGGCACTAGGTACCCAGTGTCAGTATATCCATTTATCTAGTCTAGTCAGTGTATAGGCTACACAGGCAGTTAATTTAAGCACTATTAAATTCAAATAGCTAAATCCAGTCCACTGACATACAGCACCACCAAAATTAGCAAAAGTTAAAATGTTAGAAAATAAAATTATAAACAACAACTGCAAATAATATCGATATCATAAATTCATAAATAATTCATTTATTTGATTTTAGTGTATATTTCTTTATATTTGGCACCACTAAGCAGAATTGCTTAGCGCGTTGCTTTTGCTACGCGTAGGTATTGGAGACACAACTGGGGAGCCCAGCAGACCTACGACAGGGTGAGACATCAGATCTGCACAGGAGTTCAGAGTCATTTGCACTACACTAAATACATGGTAGGACTTAGGATCTTGTGTAATGACTATCAGTTATATTTTGACATTTTGTTATGTTATTTGTATATTCTAAAACTTTAAGGTTTGTAATAATTTGTATATATTAAACTCCTATGGAAAGTGTTTGGATGAATATAAATTATGATAGATTGTATTTTGAAACTATGAAATAGTTGAGATTTTGAGAATATTATCATATTGAACTGTTTTTAACTGGTTTAGAAGGATAGTTTGTTTAGAATATACATGGCACCTTGCCGGATTTTATTACTATTTTGAAATACTGATTTTATTAAAATATGAAAATAGAACCAGTATATTATGAATATCACATAAAGACTTCTTCAATCAAATTGAGTTCAGAAAATGAGATAATCACATACTAGGTGTTCCGGAACGCCATGTAGCATGCCTTGCTCGGCTACACTATAGACGGGTGAAGGATGTTACATTTAGTGGTATCAGAGCATGGTTTAGGCATTTTTGGACCTAGATAGTTTGCATATCATGCATTGCATTGTAAGTGTTAAGATGACTCTAATGTAGATCTTTTGATTTGTTATTTTGATCAGAATATACACTCCACGTAGCAGGGAGCGGTCAATGAGGACGTGGAGAGTCATGCTCCATCTATGACTGAACCAGGAGACAGGAGGGAACCTGCTCCACCAGTACCAGATGCACCAGCCACATTTCAGCAAATGGTTGAGTTCTTTAGACAGATGGCAGGAGTTATGCCACCACCACCACCTCCACATCAAAAATCTCATATGGAGGAACTTAGAAAGTTCAGAGCAGTGGATTTTCTGGGCAAAAGGGAAGATGATTCTATCACAGCTGAAAACTGGTTAGACAGAACTGGAAGAGTCTTGAAATAACTTCATTGTACTCAGGCGAGAATTTGGAAGCTGTTGTATCACTACTGCAAGATGATGCATACCAGTGGTAGGATACAGTAACTAGTGAGGTGCCACCAGAACAAATAACTTGGGATTTCTTTCTCACTGAGTTCAGAAAGAAGTATGTGGGCAGTGTATACTTGGAAGTGAAAAGAAGGGAATTTATTACCCTACGCCAGAGACAGCTGACAGTGGCTGAATATGAAAGAGAATTTGTCAGACTAAGCTGTTGTGGGCAGGAAATAGTCCCTAACGAGGCCGAGAGATGCAAGAGATTTGAGGAAGGACTCAATGATAACATTAAAGTAATGATTACAGCCTTGGGGATTATAGAGTTTGCTAAGTTAGTGGAAGCTGCACTGAATGTTGAAAAAGTTAGAATAAATGAGTAGAACATAAGGGACAAACAGTAGAAAAGAGGTCAGGGTCAGACCAATACATCTTCTGCCCCTAGTAAGAAATTCAGAGGTTTGCCTACTCAGAGTTTCAGTAGAGCACCAAGTTAGGGTCAGCCACAGAGGCCAAAATCTCAGTTTGCACCGAGAAGAGGCTAGTCCACACCTTCAGTGGCTAGCTGTCCAGGGACAGGGTTCAGGGGACCAGCCCTAACAGTATCTGTTACTTGCCCACATTGCCAAAAATGGCATAAGGGAGAATGTTGGAGGATGATAGGTGTTTGTTTACGGTATGGGTCTACAGACCACCTAATCCGAGATTGTCCGCGCAAAACTACTACATCTACTCTGGTATCAACTGATAGGCCTGCCCCTCCAGCTCCAAGGGGTAGAAAGCCGAGTAAGGCTGAGGCAGCTGGTACTTCACAGAAACCTGTATCAGAGTCTGTGGAGAGAGCAGAAGGTAGAAAACCAGCCAGAGCCTATGCTATAAGGGCACAGAAGGAATAGGATGCTTTAGATGTCATCAAGGGTATGTTCCTCCTCTATAATACTTTCATGAAGGGTATGTTCCTCCTCTATAATACTTTTGTGCATTCATTAGTGGATCCTGGATTTACTCATTCATATATTTGTATCAAGCTGCCCGTAGAAAAGGGAATACTAGTAGAGGAAAGTGACCAAGACATCCTGGTCACAAATCTGCTAGGCCACAGTGTGGAAGTAAATAAGGTATATAAGGGCTGTCCATTGAAGATTTAAGGGAGAGAGTTCTCGGCAAACTTAATTGAACTGCCTTTCCATGAGTTTGATGTGATTTTGGGAATGTACTGGTTATCCCATCATCATGCAATGGTAGTTTGTAAATTGAAAAGAATCTCTCTGAAAGCTGCTGAGAATGAAGAAATAAAAGTTATGGGTGAAAGGATAGATTTCTTGTCCAATGTCATCTCAGCTACAGTTGCAAGGAGATGGATAAGAAAAGGGTGTGAAGCCTGTCTTGCACATGTGGTTAACACTAGGCAGGGTAAACTTGACTTGTCTGACATACCCACAGTAAGGGATTTCTCTGAAGTATTTCCTGAGGTATTGCCTAGTTTGCCACCAGAAAGAGAAGTTGAGTTTGCTATTGAGATTATGCAGGGTACAGCTTCTATTTCAATTGCTCCATATAGGATGGCACCTGCTGAATTGAAAGAGTTAAAAATCCAACTGTAAGAATTACTAGACAAGGGGTTCGTACGCCCTAGTGTGTCACCGTGGGGTGCTCTGGTACTGTTTGTAAAGAAGAAAGATGGGACACTGAGGTTATGTGTTGACTACCGGCAGTTAAACAAAGTAACAGTGAAGAACAAGTATCCATTGCCTATAATTGACGATCTGTTTGATAAGTTGAAGGAGCCGGTGTGTTTTCTAAGATTGATCTCATATCAGGGCATCATCAGCTAAGGGTTAGGGATGCAGATGTGCCTAAGACTGCATTCAGAACCCAGTATGGGCATTATGAATTCCTGGTGATGCCATTTGGGTTAACAAATGCTCCAGCAGCATTCATGGACCTTGTGAATTGTATCTTCCATCCATACTTAGATCGGTTCATAGTGGTCTTCGTTGATGACATCCTGGTGTATTCCAAGGATAAAGCAGACTATGATGAGCATTTGAGAATTATTCTGCAGACTCTAAAAGAGAAGAATCTGTATGCTAAATTGTCCAAGTTTGAGTTCTTGTTGAATGAGATTGCATTCCTTGTACATGTAGTATCAGCTGAAGGGATTAGAGTGGATCCCAAGAAGAATAAAGCAGTGATGGAATGGAAGCCTCCCAGAAATACAACTGAGATCAGAAGTTTCTTAGGGTTAGCTAGATATTATAGAAGATTTGTAAAGGGATTTTCCCTGATAGCTACTCCACTGGCCAAATTACTACACAAGAATACAAAATTTGACTGGAATGACAAGTGTCAAGCCAGTTTTGAGAGGCTGAAGGCTATGTTGACAGAGGCACCAGTGTTAACACAGCCAGTGTCAAAAAATGACTTTGTAGTCTACAGTGATGCCTCACATAATGGGTTAGGGTGTGTACTCATGCAAGAAGGGAAAGTGGTCGCATATGCTTCTAGGCAGTTAAGGCCACATGAAAAGATTTACCCTACTCATGATTTGGAGTTAGCAGCAATTATCTTTGCATTGAAGATGTTGAGGCATTACTTGTATGGAGAAAAATGCTACATATACACAGACCATAAGAGTTTGAAGTATCTGCCAACCTAGAAGGAACTTAATTTGAGACAGAAGCGATGGATTGAATTCTTAAAAGATTATGATTGTGTGATTGACTGCCACCCTGGGAAGGCAAACGTAGTCGCTAATGCCTTAAGTAGAAAATCTATTGTAGTATTAAGATCTCTGAATACCCAACTATCCTTAACTCATGACGGAGTTATTTTGGCTGAGTTGCAAGTGAAGCTGAATCTGTTACAATAGATACAGGATGGACAGAAGACAGATGAGAAATTAATGGTTGTTATGGGCAAAATAACTGAAGGAAAGGAAACTGAATATGAAGTGAAAGAAAATGGGTGCATGTTCTTTCATTAAAGTTGTTCACAACATCACAAGGAAGATATTGATGGTAAATTATAGGGGATTAGTTGAGTTTTTAACAAGCTCCAAAACTGGTAAGTGTCCAAATTCTCTCCCTTGCTTTAGTAAACTTTATGTTTAGGTTGAGGTGAGTAAATTGGTGAAGAGAATGGAAGAAATTATTGAGTTATGAAATTGTTCACTTTCGGCAGCCATGAAAGCTTGATGTGTTTTAGTTTCTCTTACCTCTAATGGATGGGAATTAAGGTTGATTAACCCAATGGAAGTTGTAGTAGGTTAATGCCCAAGTATGTGTATGTTAGTGCTTCAATTAAGGGTTTAAAAATGGGACTTTGATACTTTAGTAAACTGCCATGTTTGGCAACCTTTAATCTCATGAAATTGTGTGTGAGTTTATGAAATTTATTGATGAAATATGATGGTGTTGAATTGTGGGCAGTTTATGTAATTGCCATGGAAGTGTATGTGTAATATAGGTGTTGAAGTATATTGAATTTGGGTTGAAGTAAATGTTGAACATTAATGGTGTATTGTGTGCATTGAGTACTTAAGTGTTCTACCCAAAATGCTTTGCTGGAATTGTGTTGAATATGTATAGAAGTGCCATGAATGAATATTGAAGCATTGGGAGGAGGAGGATTATCAAATTGGAAGTGTGATTTTCATGTGCAGGTTGTGTGTTATTGGCAGTACCTAAATTAGGTTATAAGTGTAAAATTGTGAACCCAATTGGTATGAGGCCAATGACCTAAAATTTTTACCATTGAATAGGACAACTTTCATGTAGAAATGTTGCCAAAATTCTACCTAGAAACTGACCTTAAAAATAACCAAATCCGGAATTGTAACCTCACAAACCTAGATTTTTGACCATATGAACAGTAGTCACTAAGATGACCATAACTCACTCAAAACAAGTTCAAATGACCTGAAATTTTTACCATTGAAAGCTTAAACATCGAGCTACAATTCTTATGAGGACACCAAAGCCCAGAAATGGCTAGAACCAAATCAAATTGCTTGCCCAAATTCGGGTACCAAAAAAGCTAGAAATGAATTTGACCTAAAATTGACCAAATCTTGCACTGAAGATGCAATCTGTCCAGCATTAGTAAATTGACCATATCTTTGTCTATACAACTCAAAATGACCTGAAATTTGTGCCAAAAGTTAAATAAGACATAGAGCTAAAATTTTACTTCTTTGACCAGAAGCTAAAAACCAAGAGAAATTGGACATTAAGCTAGACCAATCTAGCACACTAAAACTAAAAATTTGACATTTACATACGATGATGCTTGAAGTAATTTAGCAATGAATGTCAACTTGTGAAAAGGGTAAATTGCACTATATTGGTAGTATATTGAATTACAATTTGTGACATATTGATGCTAGAATCAACTTATCCATATTACCTAAAAAGGTCAACATTTACATTGACTTGTGAATTACATGATAACTAGTAAACTCAAAAAAATGAAGAATTAAACAATTAATTTGTAATGTGCCTTAGTTTGCCTAGTTGACTAGTTTGGATAGGTTGGCATGCCAATAGGATTCTGACAGCTGTTCTGTAAATGGCTTTATGCCATACTATATTTTTACGGCATATTATGCCGCACTACGGCTTTAATAGCCTACGGCTATATGGATTGTGTTATTATACTTAGCTTATCGCCGGATTGACTATATGGCTTTTTAGCCACACTGTTTGCACACCAGGAGACACTTTGTGACTGATGGTGTGATGGCCTGAGGTACTAGGTACCCAGTGTCAGTATATCCGTTTATCTAGGTACCCAGTGTCCTTGGGTACACAACTCCACTTCATCACGGCTTTCCATCCTCAGACGGATGGGCAATCAGAAAGAGTAATCCAGGTAAACAATTGAAACCAATTAAACAAATATAAATATTGAACTGAAATGATAATAATAACATGAAATATATGTTAGGTCCTTGAGGATATGCTGAGGAGTTGTGTCATTGAGTTTGAGGGAAGTTGGGATAGATACCTCCCACTGGCAGAATTTGCATACAATAATAGCTACCAAGCTAGCATCCAAATGGCCCCATATGAAGCACTGTATGGGAGAAAATATAGAACTCCAGTGTGCTGGACTGAATTGGGCGAAGACAAACTGGTAGGGCCAGACCTGGTGAAACAGACTGAGGAGAAAGTGAAACTAATCAAAGCCAATCTGAAGGTTACCTCAGATAGACAAAAATCCTATGCCGACTTGAAATGAAAAGAAATAGAATACACAGTTGGCGACAAAGTGTTCCTCAAGGTGTCACCGTGGAAGAAGGTATTGAGGTTTGGAAGAAAAGGTAAGTTAAGCCCTAGGTTTATTGGCCCATATGAAGTCATTGAACGTGTGGGTCCAGTGGCCTATAGGCTAGCTTTACCACCAAAGCTGGACAAGATCCACAATGTGTTCCACGTATCCATGCTCAGAAGATACCGCTCAGATCCTTCACATGTCATCTCCAGGGAAGAAATTGAAATACAACCGGATTTGACATATGAAGAAGAACCTCTACGGATCTTGGCTCGGGAAGTGAAAGAGTTGAGAAATAAGCAGATTCCACTAGTGAAAGTGCTTTGGAGGCACCACAACACCGAGGAGGCAACTTGGGAAAGTGAAGAGATGATGAGGCAACAGTTCCCTCAACTGTTTGCATCAGGTAAATTTCGAGGACGAAATTTAAATTAGAGGGGAAGAGTTGTAACACCCTCCCAGTAACTACTCCGTACATCCTACTGTTCCGGTGACCAGTGTCGGTCCGGACAGCTAAAATGTCTGGAAAAATATTTAAACTAAAGTGAAGAACCATAATCAACTCAAAAATTGATAAGAAAAATTTAGTAAAAATTTTAGAAATAAAATACAACCAAGTTAAACGAGCCGGTGCCCTAGCGATGGGTAACCCATAGTGAAGTTGCGGTTCTCGCAACTAGGAGCCCTAGACCCGGGGGAAAAATTATAAGATAATTTTTGGGATCCAGAGAAGGGTTATGGAGGTTCCCATGGCATTAGAATGCCAAGAAAATACCTAGAAAAATTTTTCCATCGGTACAGACAATTTTGACCTGTTAAGCCAAACGGAGGGCATTTTGGTCATTTCGCCTTCAGAGGTGATTTTTGGCCGACTTGTCCAGTTGAGTAAATAATTAATATGACACAAAATATGAATAAACATTACTAGAAATTAAATTGAAAATGAGTAGTGATGAAAAGAAAAGAAAAATGAAATAAAATGCCAAATATGACATAATATGATGTCATTTAAAAAGCTTTCTCCAATCATAATAAAACAACCAATTAATTAAGTAATAAAAGAGACTAAATGAAGACCAAAAGGACCAAAACCCAGCAGCCTTCCTCCTCATCCTCTTACCCGCCGAAACCCTTGCACACCCAAACCTCCATTGACAACCTTAATCAAAGCTCAATTTTCCTCCTTATTTCACCTTAACCCTAGACACCTTTCACTAAAAACTTGTCTATACCTCTTGGAAAGTGTTTGGCAGCCAAGAAAAGGAAAGAAAGTGAAGTTTTGAGCTTGGGAAAATTCTGCCACTTAAAGGTTAGTGCACTATATATCTAAAACTCTTTAATTTCATGAATAGGGACTTGAACTTAGTAAGAAAATGTAATTTAAATGAAAAAAACTGATGTGTATGCGTACATGAATTTCGGCTGCCCTATTAAAGGAATACGAATGAGTGTTTTTTTGGACTTAGAGTGAATTAGAAATGATGTTTAAGATATATATTTACATGGATAATAAATTGGTATGCTAACTAAGGCATTTTGTAGAAAACATAATGTGAAGCTAGGGTTTTGAGAAGTGAAAATTTGGCTTGGCTTAGGAAATTGTTAGAGAACATTTTAATGGTTAATTAGTGACCATTTTAGGTAAGTTGACCATAATATGGACTTAAAAATAGCATGGCAAAGAGAATGACTATGCTACCTAGGGACAGCAGCAATGGTGATTGAGATTCCAGTCTAATTAGATAGCCATAACTTTGGCTGTGTTGGTCCAAGTGGTGTTTGGCCAATTGGACATGAAACTAGGCTTATAATGGCACATTTTTTCTGAAGAAACCATGCCCAAAAGACCAAAGAAAGTGGACCAAAAGTTGGCCCCAATCCGGACACCCTGCAACAGCACCTGTAGAAATGACCAAATGAAACTGTTCATTTGGCCATAATTCACTTTAGATTTGGTCAATTGACCTGAAATTTTTACAGCAACAAGTTAAGACATAGAAAAACAACTTTCATGAAGAAACCTACCCCAAATTATGACTAGAACCAATTCAAAAATGCAATCATAGTCACTGTTCATGTTACTGTAGATTTGGTAATCTGCAGTTTTGCAAATCCGGCCAGCTGTGGTTTTTGGACCATATCTGGGGCTACAAAACTCCAAATGGAGTGATTCAAAAAAAGAAATTCAACTAGACAAAATAAGGAATAACTTTCATGTTTACCATTTCCTCAAATTCCCACTGCAACAGGGCCCAATGGAACAGTAAAGTTGGGTCACAAAAACTGAAATTTCTGCCCTCTTAGATTTAAGTTGAGAAATGGAAATGGTGGCCAATTCCAACAAGTTTTAAAAGTAAAATGTGGTATGTTGGGAGTGCCAAAACCAATGTACCTAATTTCTACCTTAAAGTCAACATTTTTGTTGACCAATGAGGTGAATAGTGACACCAAAAACTTGAAATTTACAAATTGAATAATTTAAAAGTTTCAAATGCCCTAGTATACCTAACAAGATTGGTTTGGATAGTTTGGCATGCCAATAGGGTTCAGTTAGCAGTACTGCACATGGCAATATGCCATTCCGTGATTTTATGGCTTTTAGCCATTCTGACCTTGCATTGAGACTTGGCCTTGTGCCTGATATTATTTATAGCTTGTTAGCTATTCTGTTGCACACTGGTAGATGCATATGTGACCGATGGTGTGATGGCCCGAGGTACTTGATACCCAGTGCTAGTTTACCCGTTATCCAGTCCAGTCGTCTAGTGTAGGTTAGTTGGGGCAACCAAATGAATAAAAGTGGACAAAGTAAATGATATACAAATACCAAACAAATATAACATATACATTCATTACATATTTATTTCTTACTATTTCTTTTATTTTATTATTGCACCACTAAGCATTATTGCTTAGCGCATTGCTTTTGCCACACGTAGGTTCTGGAGATACAGATCGTGAGCCCACCAGACCGCAGACTGGGTGAGTCCATCCTACAGTTCTGCACAGTGTCCGTGTCACCTCAACTTCTGCAGTGCATTGGTAGGACACTAGGTGTCATTTCGGCATTCTGTAATTAATTTTGATTTTCTCATATGTAATTAAACTTGTGTAATGTATATTGATGTTCATGTAAATTATGAAAATTGTATTTGTGAATGGAGAAGTAAATATCTATTTGTGATTTATACTTGATTATCACATGTGATGGATGATTGAGAACTGAAATTGAGAAATGTTGTTGAGATCTTGATATTGAGACTTTGTTGATGAATAGGATTGTTTGAAAATTATTTGGAAGTGTTTTTAACAGGTTCCGAAGAACTTTTTTCTCCATTTTTAGCCGGTACTCTGCCGGATTTTCTATAAAATTTTCGGAACCTCAAATAAATAATAATTTTGATAAATGGCTTAAATAAATTATATTTCATAAACTAAATTCAAAACTATGACAACAATTAATTAATGTAAAAATAGAGTGTGCCAGTACACTGTGTGACATTACTTACTCGGATATACTATATACGGGTATGGGGTGTCACATTTAGTGGTATTAGAGCACGGTTTAGGCGTTTCTGGGCCTAGATTGAGTCCATACCATGCATTGCATTTGTAAGAGTCGAGGTGACACTAATGCAGATCTGTTTGTCTTTCTTATTTTGAATAGGATATGGACCCTTCATCTCAAAGAGCAGTCAAGGAGGAAGTGGAGAGTCATGCTCCACTGCGGAAATGAGGCTGGGGCATGGGAGAACACTCGCCCGACTCAAGCGAGCTGCTCAGCCTCCACAGGCCATGTTCCAGCAAATGGCCGATTTCTTTAGATAAATGGCCGGAGTAATGCCACCACCACCACCACCAGCTCCACAGCAGAAATCACACCTGGAAAGGCTAAGAAAGTTTGGAGCAGTGGATTTCTTTGGCAAGAGAAAAGACGATTACATTGCGGTAGAATTGGTTGAGCAGGCAGGCGAGTTCTAAAACAACTCCACTGCACCCCAGAGCAAAACCTAGAGGCTGCCATATCCCTGTTGCAAGATAATGCCTGTGAATGGTGGGATACTGTGTCCAGTGAAGTGCAGCCAGAAGCTATAACTTGGGATTTCTTTCTCTCTGAATTTAAGAAGAAATATGTGGGTACTGTATACCTGGAAGAGAGAAGAAGAGAGTTCATTAACCTGAGGCAGAGACAACTATCAGTGGCCGAGTATGAGAAGGAATTTGTCCGATTAAGCCGCTATGGAAGGGAGATAGTCCCTAATGAAGCTGAAAGGTGTAAGAGATTTGAAGAGGGACTAAATGATAACATCAAGATCCAGCTCACTGCCTTGGGAATCACAGAATTTAGCAAGTTAGTGGAAGTTGCAATAAGGGTTGAAAAAGTGAGAATCGGTGAAGCGGACTGGAAGGATAGGCAGAAGAGGGGCTGGATCAGTCTAGCTCATCTCCTGCACACAGGAAGAAGTTCAGAGGTCCATCCGCACGAGTTCAGTCAGCCACAAGGTCGAGTCGAGTCTCGGGGCCCAGCCACGTTCACCCCTAGGAGAGGTCAGTCCACACCATCAGTGGGCAGCTCTCCAGGGATGGGGTTCAGGGGACCAGCCCCAACATCTTCTGCATGTCCACACTGTTTGAAATGGCATAAGAGGGAATGTTGGAGAGTGACTGGTGCCTATTTAAGGTGTGGGTCAACAGAGCATCAATTGAAGAACTGTCCACTAGAACTAATACAGCTGCTCCAACACAAGCAGACAGACCTGCTCCTACACCGCAAAGAGGTAGAAAATCTGGCAAATCTAACGCAGTGGGACCAACACGGAGGCCTGCATCTGAGCCAGCAGAGAGGCCAGATAACAGACCACCTGCCAGAAATTATGCCCTGAGAGCTCAGGAGGAGCAAGATGCCCCGGACGTCATCAGGGGTACGTTCTCCCTCTACAATACACCTGTGCATGCATTGGTGGATCCCGGATCCACTCATTCATACATCTGCATCAACTTACCCGTAGAAAGGGGGATACTAGTAGGGGAGAGTGACCAAGACATTCTGGTCACTAATCCATTGGGCCACAGTGTAGTGGTGAACAAAGTATATAAGGGTTGCCCGTTAAGGATTCAGGGGTATGAATTCTTGGCAGACCTGATTGAGTTACCCTTCCAAGAGTTTGACGTGATTTTGGGAATGGATTGGTTGTCACGTAATCAGGCAATAGTTGATTATAAACTGAAGAGGATTTCTTTGAAAACTTCTGAGGGTAATGAGATCACAGTTGTGGGGGAAAGGACAGATTTCTTGTCCAATGTTATCTCAGCCACAGTTGCAAGATGAATGATGAGAAAAGGCTGTGAAGCCTACCTAGCACATGTGGTGGATACTAGGCAGGGTAAGCCAAACCTTAGTGGTATACCCACAGTAAGAGACTTCCCAGAAATATTTCCTGAAGAGTTACCTAGTTTGCCACCAGAAAGGGAAGTTGAATTTGCTATTGAGACACTGCCGGGTACAGCACCCATTTCCATTACTCCTTATAGGATGGCACCCACGGAATTGAGGGAGTTGAAAACTCAGTTGCAAGAGTTGCTTGATAAGGGGTTTATACGCCCCAGTGTGTCACCATAGGGAGCTCCAGTGCTGTTTGTGAAAAAGAAGGATGGGACTTCGAGACTATGCATCCATTACCGGCAGTTGAATAAAGTGACTGTGAAGAACAAATATCCGTTGCCTAGAATTGATGATATGTTTGATCAGTTTAAGGGAGCAGGAGTATTTTCTAAGATTGATCTCAGATCAGGGTATCATCAGTTGAGGGTGAAGGATGTAGATGTGCCCAAGACTGCATTCAGGACTCGGTACGGGCATTATGAGTTTATGGTGATGCCCTTTGGCCTAACAAATGCACCAGCGGCATTCATGGACCTTATGAACCGTATCTTCCATCCATACTTAGATCGGTTCGTAGTGGTCTTTATTGATGATATTCTGGTGTATTCCAAGACCAGTGAAGAACATGATGAGCATTTGAGGATTGTTCTGCAAACCCTGAGAGAAAAGGAACTGTATGCTAAGTTGTCCAAGTGTGACTTTTGGCTGAATGAGATTGCATTCCTTGGACACATAGTGTCAGCTGATGGGATTAGGGTGGATCCCAAGAAAATAGAAGCAGTGATTGAATGGAAGCCTCCCAGAAATACAACTGAGGTCAGAAGCTTCTTGGGGCTAGCTGGGTATTACAGAAGATTTGTGAAGGGATTTTCTTTAATAGTTGCTCCAATGACCAAGTTGTTACACAAGAATGTCAGATTTGACTGGAATGACAAGTGTCAGACCAGTTTTGAGAAGTTGAAGGTTATGTTGACAGAGGCACCAGTGTTAACACAGCCAGTGTCAGGAAAGGACTTTGTGGTCTACAGTGATGCCTCTCATAATGGGTTAGGGTGTGTATTGATGCAAGAGGGGAAAGTGGTCGCTTATGCTTCCAGACAGCTAAGGCCACATGAACAAAATTACCCTACCCATGATCTAGAGCTCGCAGCAATTATCTTCGCACTGAAGATATGGAGGCATTACTTGTATGGTGAAAAGTGCTACATTTACACGGACCACAAAAGCCTAAAATACTTGCCAACTCAGAAGGAGCTCAACCTTAGACAGAGGCGATGGATTGAGTTCCTGAAGGACTACGATTGTGTAATTGACTACCATCCTGGGAAGGCAAATATAGTAGTTGATGCTTTGAGCAGAAAATCCATGACAGCTTTGAGATTATTGAATGCCCGTCTAACTTTGATTCGAGATGGAGCTATTTTGGCTGAGTTGCAAGTGAGGCCAAACCTGCTACAGCAGATTTTAGATGGGCAAAAGGCAGATGAAAAGTTAATGGCTATTATGAGCAAAATCTCAGAGGGAAAAGCAACTGACTATGAGGTGAAAGCAGATGGGTATTTGTATTACAAAGGAAGACTGTGTGTACTAGATGATGGGGAATTGATGGCCAGTATTCTAAAAGAGGCACACACCAGTGTATATGCTATGCACCCAGGAAGTACAAAGATGTATCATGATCTGAAGCTTCAGTATTGGTGGCCTGGTATGAAGAAGGACATAGCTGACTATGTGACTAAGTGCTTGACATGTCAGCAAGTCAAGGCAGAACATCAAGTTCCATCGGGTTTGCTACAGCCTATACGCATACCTGAATGGAAATGGGATCGGGTCACCATGGATTTTGTAAGTGGTCTACCTCTCACCCGGAAGAAACATGATGCAGTATGGGTGATAGTTGATAGATTGACAAAGTCAGCACACTTTCTGCCAGTCAGGACTGACTACTCACTAGAGAAGTTAGCGGAATTGTATATCAGTGAGATAGTTAGACTGCATGGAATTTCACTTTCCATTATATCTGATCGAGACCCAAGGTTTACATCAAGATTTTGGAAGAAATTGCATGAGTCCTTGGGTACACAACTCCACTACAGCACAGCTTTCCATCCTCAGACGGATGGGCAATCAGAAAGAGTAATCCAGGTAAACAATTGAAACCAATTAAACAAATATACATATTGAACTGAAATGATAATAATAACATGAAATATATGTCAGGTCCTTGAGGATATGCTGAGGAGTTGTGTCATTGAGTTTGAAGGAAGTTGGGATAGATACCTCCCACTGGCAGAATTTGCATACAACAATAGCTACCAAGCTAGCATCCAAATGGCCCCATATGAAGCACTGTATGGGAGAAAATGTAGAACTCAGCAGTCTTTGGACTGAATTGGGCGAAGACAAACTGGTAGGGCCAGACCTGGTGAAACAGACTGAGGAGAAAGTGAAACTAATCAAAGCCAATCTGAAGGTTGCCTCAGATAGATAGAAATCCTATGCCGACTTGAAAAGAAAAGAAATAGAATACACAGTTGGCGACAAAGTGTTCCTCAAGGTGTCACCGTGGAAGAAAGTATTGAGGTTTGGAAGAAAAGGTAAGTTAAGCCCTAGGTTTATTGGCCCAAATGAAGTCATTGAACGTGTGGGTCCAGTGGCCTATAGGCTAACTTTACCACCAGAGCTGGACAAGATCCACAATGTGTTCCACGTATCCATGCTCAGAAGATACCGCTCAGATCCTTCACATGTCATCTCCAGGGAAGAAATTGAAATACAACCGGATTTGACATATGAAGAAGAACCTCTACGGATCTTGGCTCGGGAAGTGAAAGAGTTGAGAAATAAGCAGATTCCACTGGTGAAAGTGCTTTGGAGGCACCACAACACCGAGGAGGCAACTTGGGAAAGTGAAGAGATGATGAGGCAACAGTTCCCTCAACTGTTTGCATCAGGTAAATTTCGAGGACGAAATTTAAATTAGAGGGGAAGAGTTGTAACACCCTCCCGGTAACTACTCCGTACATCCTACTGTTTCGGTGACCAGTGTCGGTCCGGACAGCTAGAATGTCCAGAAAAATATTTAAACTAAAGTGAAGAACCATAATCAACTCAAATATTGATAAGAAAAATTTAGTAAAAATTTTAGAAATAAAATACAACCAAGTTAAACGAGCCGGTGCCCTAGCGATGGGTAACCCAGAGTGAAGTTGCGGTTCTCGCAACTAGGAGCCCTAGACCCGGGGGAAAAATTATAAGATAATTTTTGGAAATCCAGAGAAGGGTTATGGAGGTTCCCATGGCATTAGAATGCCAAGAAAATACCTAGAAAAATTTTTCAATCGGTACAGACAATTTTGACCCGTTAAGCCAAACGGAGGGCATTTTGGTCATTTCGCCTTCAGAGGTGATTTTGGGCCGACTTGTCCAGTTGAGTAAATAATTAATATGACACAAAATATGAATAAACATTACTAGAAATTAAATTGAAAATGAGTAGTGATGAAAAGAAAAGAAAAATGAAATAAAATGCCAAGTATGACATAGTATGATGTCATTTAAAAAGCTTTCTCCAATCATAATAAAACAACCAATTAATTAAGTAATAAAACAGACTAAATGAAGACCAAAAGGACCAAAACCCAGCAGCCTTCCTCCTCATCCTCTTACCAGCCGAAACCCTTTCACACCCAAACCTCCATTGACAACCTTAATCAAAGCTCAATTTTCCTCCTTATTTCACCTTAAACCCTAGACTTGAAACTTGTCTATACCTCTTGAAAAGTGTTTGGCAGCCAAGAAAAGGAAAGAAAGTGAAGTTTTGAGCTTGGGAAAATTCTGCCACTTAAAGGTTAGTGCACTATATACCTAAAACTCTTTAATTTCATGAATAGGGACTTTAACTTAGTAAGAAAATGTAATTTAAATGAACAAAACTCATGTGTATGCGTACATGAATTTCGGCTGCCCTATTGAAGGAATAGGAATGAGTGTTTTGTTGGACTTAGAGTGAATTAGAAATGATGTTTAAGATATATATTTACATGGATAATAAATTGGTATGCTAACTAAGGCATTTTGTAGAAAACATAATGTGAAGTTAGGGTTTTCAGAAGTGAAAATTTGGCTTGGCTTAGGAAATTGTTAGAGAACATTTTAATGGTCAATTAGTGACCATTTTAGGTAAGTTGACCATAATATGGACTGAAAAATAGCATGGCAAAGAGAATGACTATGCTGCCTAGGGACAGTAGTAATGGTGACTGAGATTCCAGTCGAATTAGACAGCCATAACTTTGGCTGTGTTGGTCCAATTGGTGTTTGGCCAATTGGACATGAAACTAGGCTTATAATGGCACATTTTTTCTGAAGAAACCATGCCCAAAAGACCAAAGCAAGTAGACCAAAAGTTGGCCCCAATCCGGACACCCTGCAACAGCACCTGCAGAAATGACCAAATGAACAGTAACTGTTCATTTGGCCATAATTCACTGTAGATTTGGTCAATTGACCTGAAATTTTTACAGCAACAAGTTAAGACATAGACAAACAACTTTCATGAAGAAACCTACCCCAAATTATGACCAGAACCAATTCAAAAATGCAATCACAGTCACTGTTCATGTTACTGTAGATTTGATAATTCTGCAGTTTTGCAAATCCGGCCAGCTGTGGTTTTTGGACCATATCTGGGGCTACAAAACTCCAAATGGAGTGATTCAAAAAAGGATATTCAACTAGACAAAATAAGGAATAACTTTCATGTTTTCCATTTCCTCAAATTCCCACTGCAACAGGGCCCAATGGAACAGTAAAGTTGGGTCACAAAAACTGAAATTTCTGCCCTCTTAGATTTAAGTTGAGAAATGGAAATGGTGACCAATTCCAACAAGTTTTAAAAGTAAAATGTGGTATGTTGGGAGTGCCAAAACCAATGTACCTAATTTCTACCTAAAAGTAAACATTTTTGTTGACCAATGAGGTGAATAGTGACACCAAAAACTTGAAATTTACAAATTGAAGAATTTAAAAGTTTCAAATGCCCTAGTATACCTAACAAGATTGGTTTGGATAGTTTGGCATGCCAATAGGGTTCAGTTAGCAGTACTGCACATGGCAATATGCCATTCCGTGATTTTATGGCTTTTAGCCATTCTGACCTTGCATTGAGACTTGGCCTTGTGCCTGATATTATTTACAACTTGTTAGCTGTTCTGTTGCACACCGGGAAATGCATATGTGACCGATGGTGTGACGGCCGAGTACTTGATACGATGCGGTTTACGTTTATCGATCCGATCGTCTAGTGTAGGTTACTTTGGGCAACCAAATGAATAAAAGTGGACAAAGTAAATGATATACAAATACCAAACAAATATAACATATACATTCGTTACATATTTATTTCTTGCTATTTCTTTTATTTTATTATTGCACCACTAAGCATTATTGCTTAGCGCATTGCTTTTGCCACGGCGTGAGTTACGGAGATACAGATCGTGAGCCCGATGAGACCGCAGATCGGGTGAGTCCATCTGCGATTACGCACAGTGTCCGTGTCACCTCAACTTCTGTAGTGCATTGGTAGGACACTAGGTGTCATTTCGGCATTCTGTAATTAATTTTGATTTTCTCGTATGTAATTAAACTTGTGTAATGTATATTGATGTTCATGTAAATTATGAAAATTGTATTTGTGAATGGAAAAGTAAATATCTATTTGTGATTTATACTTGATTATCACATGTGATGGATGATTGAGAACTGAAATTGAGAAATGTTGTTGAGATCTTGATATTGAGACTTTGTTGATGAATTGAAGTTGGGGATTATTTGAAAATTATTTGGAAGTGTTTTTAATAGGTTCCAAAGAACTGTTTTCTCCATTTTTAGCCGGTACTCTGCCGGATTTTCTATAAAATTTTCGGAACCTCAAATAAATAATAATTTTGATAAATGGCTTAAATAAATTATATTTCATAAACTAAATTCAAAACTATGACAACAATTAATTAATGTAAAAATAGAGTGTGACAGTACACCGTGTGACATTACTTACTCGGATATACTGTATACGGGTATGGGGTACCACATTAGGACGCTGAGTCCCGAAAGGGGGGGAGAAAGGTCCCTTAGGCAAATCCCACATCGGCAAAGCACGGAGATGGTCTTGGGTTCAAAAAGTAATGATATATAAAATGGGGGAACTAATCACTAGAGGCGCCTTTTGGTGGAATGGCCTGGAGTGTTGGAAGAACTCCTGGGTTAAGCGTGCTCGCTTAAGAGAAATCGTAGGATGGGTGACCTCCTGGGAAGTTCTCCATTCCATCTATGGGACAAAACCGTGAGGCTTATGGCCAAAGTGGACAATTCCTCTAGTGGTGGGAGCCCGATTGTTACAATTGGTATCAGAGACGCTGTCCTCTTGGGCGATGGTGGGGCAAACCTCAGCGAGAACGCTGAGTCCCGAAAGGGGAGGAGAAAGGTCCCTTAGGCAAATCCCACATCGGCAAAGCACGGAGATGGTCTTGGGTTCAAAAAGTAATGATATATAAAATGGGGGAACTAATCACTAGAGGCGCCTTTTGGTGGAATGGCCTGGAGAGTTGGAAGAACTCCAGGGTTAAGCGTGCTCGCTTGAGAGAAATCCTAGGATGGGTGACCTCCTGGGAAGTTCTCCATTCCACCTATGGGACAAAACCGTGAGGCTTATGGCCAAAGCGGACAATTCCTCTAGTGGTGGGAGCCCGATCGTTACACCTACGACGGGGTGAGACATCAGATCTGCACAGGAGTCCAGAGTCATCTGCACTACACTGCATATATGGTAGGACTTAGGATCTTGTGTAATGACTATCAGTTGTATTTTGATATTTTGTTATGTTATTTGTATATTCTAAAACTTTAAAGTTTGTAATAATTTGTATATATTAAACTCCTTTGGAGAGTGTTTTCATGAATGTAAATTATGATGGATTGTATTTTAAAACTATGAAATAGTTGAGATTTTGAGAATATTATCATATTGAACTGTTTTTAACAGCTTTAAAAGGACAGTTTGTTTGAAATACAGACGGCACCTTGCCGAATTTTTATTACTATTTTGAAACACTAATTTTATGAAAATAGAACTAGTATATTATGAATATCACATAAAGACTTCTTAAATCAAATTGAGTTCAGAAAATGAGATAATCACATACTAGGTGCTCCGGCACATCGTGTAGCATGCCTTGCTCGGTTACACTATAGATGGGTGAGGGATGTTACAGTTGCTCACTTATAGTTTATTGTAATTCCAATAATGGATGTACCTAAGGATGATCAATATAATTATAAAAATTCAATCACCCACTAGAAATCCATCCAACTAGGATTTCCATTTTCTACTTTGGAAGTGTAGGATTCGCTAAGTTAGTGGGAGGACCAATTTGATTAAAAGACCATAATCATTTTGGTTAATTACATGATACATTTACTAATTAATCTGGTTATTTTCTGGAACTAATTTTCTGAATGAGCACAGAACAACCACCACCATCCAATATCCTTGCAAGCATACTTGATCGCAATAGGTTGACAGGACCTAATTTGTCTGATTGGCTAAGAAATTTGAAAGTTGTCCTGAACCTTGAACATATAGGATATGATCGAGACTTAAATGTTCCTGGTCCCTTACCTCCAGAGGCCACCCAAGAGGAACATGAAACTTTGGACAAGTGGAAGGAGCATGATATGAGAGCTAGGTGTTACATGCTTGCTTCCATGAATAATGAGTTACAGAAGCAGCATGAGAACATGCAGAGTGTGAGTGAGATCCTCCTTCACCTACAATAGTTGTATGGTGAGCACAGCAGGAATGCTAGGTATGAGATATCTAGGCAGTTGTTCCACATGAGGATGTCTGAGGGACAGAATGTTGGGGATCATGTCCACAAGATGATTCAGCTAATTGAGTAGCTGGAACATCTTGGCTTTAACATGGATTTCCAACTGCAGACGGATTTGATCCTTCAGTCACTTCCTGAGTCTTTTAGGAATTTTGTGACAAATTTCCATATGACTAAACAGGAATGTACCTTGTCTGGTTTACTCAACATGTTGGTTATTGCACAAAAGAATATGCTGGACAATAAAGGAAAAGAGGTAGCTTTGATTGCATCTTCTTCTGCTGGAAAGTCCAACAAAAAGAAGGGCAATAAAAAAAAGAAACCTCAGATTCCTGGTCCTTCCAAGAAAATAGCTAAACTGAAATGGAAGACTAAAGCTGATGGAGGCAAACGAAAGTGTTTCCACTGCCAGAAGGATGGGCACTGAAAGAGGAACTGCCCAGAGTATCTTGCTTATCTAAAGGACAAGAAGGATAGAACTTTGGAAGGTATGTCCATATCTTGTTATTTAGATTCTGATTATACTCATAGTTCATCTACAGCTTGGGTTTTAGATACTGGTGCCAGTTCTCAGATTTCTTATAATATGCAGGAACTAGCAAATAGTAGCAGCTTACGTTTTCGAGATGTTAGAGTCCGAATTGGCAATGGCTCAACTGTTGAAGATTTAGCCATAGGTTCTAAATCTTTTTACATGTCAGGATATGTTTTGTGTTTGGATAATATTTTATATATATCTAACGCTTTTAAGAACATCATTTCTATATCTAGTTTGACTAGAAATGGCTATGAATTTCAGTTCACAGATGATATTTGCAATATTTATTTTGAAAATAAATTCTATATCTAGTTTGACTAGAAATGGCTATGAATTTCAGTTCACAGATGATATTTGCAATATTTATTTTGAAAATAAATATGTTGGTTCGGGTTATATGAATGATGGTCTTTGTTATTTGGATGATAATGACAAATACAAAATGAATGCAAGTGATCTGAATGAATGCAATACCATGGAGAAAATCAACTCAAGTTCAAAATATATTTGGCACTTAAGGTTATGTCATGTTGCAGACGATAGGATTGCAAAACTGGAGAAAATGGGGATTCTTTCCTCATTGGCCTAGCGCCTACTCCAACTTGTGAATCTTGCTTTCAGGGCAAAATGACTAGATCACCCTTTATTGGACAAGGGCTAAGGGCTGAAAATATTTTGGAGCTAATACATAGTGATGTATGTGGTCTATTTAAGGAAATGGCTAGAGGCGGTTTTCATTACTTTATTACCTTTACTGATGATAAATCAAGGTTTGGGTATTTGTGTTTGATGAATTCCAAACATGAATCCTTTGAAAAGTTCAAAGAATTTAAATCTGAAGTAGAAAATCAAACATGAGAGAGTATTAAAGCTCTTCGATCAGATCGTGGAGGTGAATATTTGAGTACTCAATTTGATGAATACTTGAGAGAGCACGGCATTGTTTCCTAGCTGACTCCTCTAGGAACACCACAGCTGAATGGTGCATCTGAAAGGAGAAATCGTACCCTATTGGATATGGTATGTAGTATGATGAGCTATACTAATATGTCAATCTCCTTTTGGGAATTTGCATTAGAATCAGCTTTATATATTCTGAATAGGATTCCATCAAAATCAATTTCTTCCACACCTTATGAGATATGGCATGGAAGAAAACCAACTCTTAAGCATGTTAAGATTTGGGGTTGTCCAGCTTATATCAAAAAACTGAACACTGATAAATTTAAAATCAGATCAGAAAAGGGTCGATTTGTTGGATATCTAAAAAATAGTTTTGGACATTATTTTTATTTGCCTACTTCGCAAAAGGTTGTGGTAAGTAGAGATGCCACATTTCTTGAACAATAGTTTGTTCGAGAAGGAGGCAAAGGAAGGCAAATAGAGTTAGAATTAGAGAATTCTGACCAACCAACAGATCAGATGGATATAGATCCATCTAGTCAACCTACACCCATTGATGAAACATCTACAGTTGTTCCTCGTAGAACAACCAGGGTATCTCACCCACCAGTGAGATATGGTTTCCTTCATGAAGAATAACAAGAGTTGTTTACTCATGAAGAAGTAGATCATGGAGATGATCCACTTACCTATAAAGAAGCTATATCAGATATAGATTCTTCAAAATGGATTGATACTATGAAATCCGAGATTGATTCCATGTATAAAAATCAAGTTTGGTATCTTGTTGACCCACCTGAAGGTATTGTACCTATAGGGAACAAATGGGTTTTCAAGAAGAAAATTGGTTCTGATGGAAAGGTAGAGACCTATAAGGCAAGGCTAGTAGCGAATGGGTTTCACCAAAGGCAAGGAATCGACTATGACGAGACTTTCTCGCCTGTTGCCATGCTTAAATCAATTAGGATTCTATTAGCAATAGCTGCATACTATGATTATGAGATTTGGCAGATGGATGTCAAAGCAGCTTTTTTCAATGGATACATTAAAGAAAACATTTTCATGGAATAACCTAGTGGTTTTTGAATCCCAAGATGGTTCCAAGGTATGCAAGCTAAAGCAATCCATTTATGCATTGAAACAAGCTTCGAGGAGTTGGAACATCCATTTTGATGAAGCCATTAAATCTTTTGGTTTTATCAAAAATGAGGATGAGCCATGTGCATACAAGAAGTTTAGTGATAGTGCTATCATTTTCCTTGTCTTATATGTGGATGACATACTGTTGATGGGTAATGACATAGGTATGTTGATAACTGTAAAGGTATGGTTGTCAAATACATTCTCCATGAAAGACATAGGGGAGGTAACCTATATTCTTGGGATTCGCATCTATAGAGATAGAGCGAAAAGAATAATTGGTTTATCCCAAAGTCTATACTTGGAAAAGGTGTTAAAGAGCTTTAAAATGCTTGATTCTAAGAGAGGATTGTTGCTAGTGAGACATGGTATCCACCTTTCTAAAGAGATGTCTCCAAAAACACCTGAAGAAAGAGATAAAATGCCCAGGATTCCATATGCTTCAATTATTGGAAGTTTAATGTATGCAATTGGTGCATACATTTTGCATAGTCATTTAGGTCTAGTTTCATAGCCATTTTATTTTATTATTAGTCATTTTTAGCCAATTTCATTAGTTATTTAGTTAGTTTTTCATAGTTGTCAATTTTGCATTAATTTGTAATTTTTACTTTGTTTTGTAGGAAAAATGGTGTTTTTGAAGGACTGAAGAGAAATTTTGCCATTGAGGAGTGACTTCTACAGCCAAAGATGTCAAAAACAAGTTTTCAAGCTGAAATATGGATTGACCAAATTGTGCATAACTTGCCGCATAAGCTATGTGGATCTGCATAAGGAGAAAAATCACTGTTCCAATACCTGCCGAAATGTGCATAAGGAGACTGCATAGCTTATGCACATTCACGCCTCCCTTATGCACTTTCACGGAATTGTGCATAACCTATGCACCAAGTCATGCAGTTTCGCATAAGTGAACCAGAAACAGCGCATAAGGGACTGCATGACTTATGCAGTCCACTTATGCAGTCCCATAAAGAGTTCATTAATGAGCTGGCAGAAGATTCCCTCAGAAAATCCCTCCTCAAACACACCATTTTAGGGTTCCATGTCATAAATAGTCCCATTTCCCATTTTAGAAATGAAGACAAGGAGCAGAAAAGGAAAGAAAGAGGAGAGGCAGCAGCTGAGGAGTCATTTTCACTTTCCACACCATTTTCAACCAAGATTTGTAGATTTCTTTCATTTCTTACATTTTTCCTACATTTCTAGTGTTTAGTTTCTTGTTTCTTAGCTTAGATTAAAGTTTTATTTCCTTATAAACTCATAGTTTCTTGTAAACATTATGGATAGTGAGTAGTTTTATTTTGATTCTGGAGTAAGGGTTGTAATATTTGAGATATTTTGTGGCTTTTGATTGGGTAATCCATATTTTCTGGTCTTAATGAGTTTTATTCATTTCTTGTGTGCTTAATGACATGCTTAGTGTAGGATCCCATTTAGTAATGTTCTTAATCCATGGTTGAGGCATCGAAAGGAGAAGGCCTTGCGATAGATAATCAAGAAATTGGACTTAATTAACTTAGCTCTAGAAATAGACTAAGGATTAAGAGGATTTATAGATTAATTAAAGAACTTAATGGGCCTTAATTAACTCTAACTCCACGAAAGTAGGATTAGATTGATTAAGGCACTCTTTGTCTCACTCGAAAGGGTATTCAAAGGATTTAAGAATTAATCTCCTTAAAACCCGTAAGTTCCACAAGATTGGATAACCAATTTAAAATCCCAAAATAGCTCGAATATGAAATCCTGAACTCCGGAATCGCCTTTTCATAATTGTTAATTTTTTAATTGAATTTAATTGCTTTCCATTTTAATTTTACCATATTTCAACTTGCTTATTTCAAATTGATGCAATTTTAGTTTAATTAATACATTATTGGATAGATTATTAATTTTGCACATATAGACTTCATACTCAAACACCCATCAATTTATTACTTTAATTTCAAGAATAGTTCAATTTAGTCAACTTTTTATATCAAAAATTCAATCATTAACACAACTCCTCGTGGGAACGATATCTTTTTATATATTACTTGTACGACCCGTGCACTTGCGGTTGGGCCACATCAAGTTTTTGGCGCCGTTACCGGGGAGTTGTTTGTTTAAGATTGAATTCTTGATTATTTTAGTTATTTTTAGTTTTATTTTTATTATCTTTTCATTTTGTGTTTGTTTATTCTTTTTCAGGTACTTTTAATCTTTTATGAGAAGAGCTAGAAGCACAAGTGACACATCCTTATTGTTCAATCCTGAAATTGAGAAATTTTGTAAAGCCAACAAGAAAGAAACCAGAAAAAGAAAAGAAGCTTTGAGAGAAACTGAATTAGAAGAAGTCATGGCTGATGAAAGAATGAGAATTGGTGTTAATGCTGGAAATGATCAAAATAATGAAAATGCAGCCCAATGTGAAAAAGTTGTTAATGCTAATGTGCCTAGGGGAAGTATGATGGATCATGCTTTTCCTCATTTTGATGACTTGAGAGAGAGCATAGCAAGACTAAGAATTGATGCAAATAGTTACAAGATGGATTTTGGAGTTCTTCAAATGATTCAGAATTCTCAATTCGGAAGACATCCTTCTGAAAATCCACACACACATCTGAAAAAGTTTGCTATGATCTGTGAAATGCAAAAACAACCTGGAGTGTCTGATGATGCAGCAAGATTGAAGTTATTCCCATTCTCTTTGAAAGATAGAGCATTGGATTGGCTTAACTCTTTACCTCACAACTCCATCATAAATTGGGAGCAACTCACTGATGCATTTCTTGCACAATATTTTCCACCTGGAAAAACCCAAGAATTGAGGAATCAAATGACAGCTTTCAGACCAAGAGAAGATGAAACTCTCTATGAGTCATGGATGAGATGGAAGGAATTAGAGAGACAATGCCCACATCATGCCATTCCAAAATGGATGATAAACCAGAATTTTTACACAAATGTCACTCCTGCAATTAGAGGGATTATTGATGCTCAAATAGGAGGAGAATTTATTATGAAGCATGAAGATGAAGCTTATGAGCTATTGGAGAAAATTGCAAAGAATACTCATCATTGGAGTAGTCCAAGAGGACCAGCTCCAACTCAAAGGAGGCAAACTGCTGGAATGTATGATCTTGATCCGTTCAACATGATTAATGCAAAGTTCGATGCACTTACAAATGTTTTAGCTAAGAAGATGGAAGATTTGAGTATGTTGGTTAGTTCATCATCATCATCTGGAAGTTCACAACAAGTGGCTTATGCAGAGGGAACTACCAGCTGTGGAGTAGACTATGGAGAGCAAGCAGCATATGTTGGTAATTATGGAAACAAACAAATGGGGAATCCTTACTCTCAAACCTATAATCCAACTTGGAGGAATCATCCCAACTTTCCATGGGGAAATCAGTAAAATCAAGTCCCAAATCAGAATTTTCAACCACAACAGCAACAAGGAATTCCATATCAGCAAAATAGGCAACCATTGCCTAATTTTCAACAGAAAAATATGAATCCTCCACCAAAACAGCAAGAACAAAGTTCCACCACTGAAGCTTTATTACAACAGATTCTTGCCAACCAAAATAAGCATGATGAGGAGATGAGAGAGATGAAAGCAAGGCTAGAACAGATGCAAACACATAACAGAATGCTGGAAAATCAGATTGCACAACAAGCATCTTCCTCAGGTACCAAGTCTTTTGGTAAGCTTCCAAGTCAACAAGAAAACCCAAGAGAGCAGTGTCAAGCTATTACTTTAAGAAGTGGGAAAGTTGTAAATAATGAAAAGAGTGAAAATAGTGAGAAGAGAGAAAATGCGAAAGAAACTGATGAGGGTGAAAAATAAGAAAGTGAAAAACAAGAGAGTGCAGAAAAATGTAAAGAGAAAATTGAAGAGAAGGAAGAGAAGTATATACCTCCTGAGCCCTACAAGCCACAGCTTCCCTTTCTACAAAGATTTCACAAAGCCAAGCTTGATAAGCAATTTGGGAAGTTCTTAGAAGTTTTGAAGAAGCTTTACATAAATGTGCCTTTTGTTGATGCTCTTTCACAAATACCCTCTTATGCGAAATTCTTAAAAGAAATTCTCTCAAACAAGAGAAGAATTGAAGACCATGAAACTGTAGCTTTGACAGAAGAATGTAGTGCTATCCTTCAAAGGAAACTTCCCCCAAAGCTCAAAGATCTAGGGAGTTTTTCAATTCCATGCCACATTGGGGAATCATGTTCTATAAAAGCTTTATGTGATTTACGGGCTAGTGTTAGCCTTATGCCCCTTTCTATTTATGAGAAGCTAAACATGGGAGATCTTAAGCCAACCCGCATTTCTCTTCAGTTAGCTGACAGATCAATTAAATATCCTGAAGGGATTTTGGAGAATGTGCCTCTGAAGGTTGGGAAGTTCTACATACCTGTTGATTTTGTCATCTTGGACATGGAAGAGGATTCTAATATCCCAATCATCTTGGGAAGACCCTTTCTAGCTACAGCAGGGGCATTGATTGATGTTAAGGGAGAAAAATTGACTCTTAGAGTTGGTGAAGATCAGTTGGTTTTCAATATTAATAACACTATGAAGAAACATCATTCTGAAGCTGATACTTGCTTAAGAGTTGATATCATTGATGAGCTGGTTGAAGAACACTTCAGAAAAAGATATCCAGAAGATCCACTTGAAAATTGTTTGGTTCATGGAGAAGGCATAGACTATGACAACCCTCATGTGGCTGCATATGCTCAACATCTAGAGGGAAGTCCACCATTCATCTCTGCTCCAGTTTTTCAACTTACATAAAAGGAAATAGCAGAATCTAAGCAACCATCATTCAAGGAAGAAGATGCACCTAAGGTAGAACTTAAGCAACTTCCTTCTCAGCTCAGGTATGAATTTCTTGGCACTAATAACACTTATCCAGTAATTGTAAATGCAAACTTGAGTACTTTAGAGGCTGATAAGTTGTTAAGAGTGTTGAGGCAATTCAGAAAAGTTTTAGGATATACCATAGAAGACATTAAGGGAATAAGCCCGCACTTTTGCATGGACAGAATCAGTTTGGAAGAAAATTGTAAGCCATCTATTGAACATCAGAGGAGGTTGAACCCAAATATGAAAGAAGTTGTTAAAAAGGAAATTTTGAAGTTGCTTGATGCAGGGATCATATATCCCATCTCAGACAGTACTTGGGTGAGCCCATGTAACACCCTCCCGGTAACCACTCCGTACATCCTACTGTTCCGGTGACCGGTGTCGGTCCGGACAGCTAGAACGTCCGAAAAAATATTTAAACTAAAGTCAGGAACCATAATTAACTCAAATATTAATAAGAAACACTTAGTAAAAATTTTAGAAATAAAATACAACCAAGCAAAACGAGCCGGTGCCCAAGCGATGGGTAACCGGAGGGAAGTTGCGGTTCTCGCAACGAGGAGCCCTAGACCCGGGGAAAAAATTGTAAAATAATTTTTGGGACTCCAGAGAAGGGTTACTGAGGTTCCCATGGCATTAGAATGCCAAGAAAATACCTAGAAAAATTTTTCAATCGGTACAGACGATTTTGACCCGTTAAGCCAAACGGAGGGCATTTTGGTCATTTCGCCTTCCGAGGTGATTTTTGGCCGACTTGTCCAGTTGAGTAAATAATTAATATAACGTAAAATATGAATAAACATTACTAGAAATTAAATTGGAAATGAGTAGTGAAAGAAAAGAAAAGAAAATGAAAAATAATGCAAATAATGACATATTATGATGTCATTCAAGATTTTCCACCAATCACCATTAAGCCCTCATTTGACTAACTATTAAAATGGACTAAAAGAAGACCAAAATAATAAAAATTGCAGCAGCTACTTCCCTCCCCAAAAGCAAGCCGAAAATTGCCCTAGACACCTCCATTGATTTTTTTCAATCAAGCTTGATTTTTCCCTTGTTTACACCACAAAACTCTAACTTCTCTTCATTAAAGCTCTACTCCACATCTTAAACAAGCTCTTGGCAGCCAAGAAGAAGAAATAAAGTGAAGCTTTCTCAAGCTTGGATTGGCATACAACAAGGTTAGTGCATATATGTAATTAAAGTTCATTAATTCCATGATTTAGGCTTGTAATGAATTAGAAATTGTGAAATAATGAAACAAATTCAATGTATATCTCCACCAACGAATTCGGCAGCCCTAATAGAGGAATGGTTCTGGATGTTTTTAATGGACTTAGCATGAATTGGAGGTTATGTTTAAGCTATATACCTATATAGATGTTGAACTAGGGTGCTAGTTGAGGTTTATGGGTAAATTGCATTGGATATTAGGGTTTTGAGGCATGAAAAATTGACTTGACTTACTAAACTATTAAAGAACAATCTAATGGTCAATAAGTGACCATTTGAGGTATGTTGAATACAATTTGGACTGAAAAATGGTATGGCAAAGTCAAGGTATAAATCGCCTAGACAAGAAAGATAGGATGAAAATTCATCCCTTTGCACCGCCATAACTTGGGCTGTGTTAGTCCAATTGAAGTTTGGCCAATTGGACATGAAACTAGGCTTATAATGGCACATTTTTTGCTGCAGAAACCATGCCCAAAAGACCAAAGAAAGAGGACCAAAACTTAGCCCCAATCCGAACCACAAATCGATTCAGAATTGGCCAAATGAACAGTAACTGTTCATTTAGCCATAACTCACTGTAGATTTGGTCAATTGACCTGAAATTTTTACAGCAACAAGTTAAGAAATAGAAAAACAGCTTTTATGAAGTAACCTACCCCAAATTATGGCCAGAACCCATCCAACCAAGTGACTCTAGTTACTGTTCATGCACTGTAGATATGGTAATTTTCTGCAGAATGCACATTCGGCCAGATTGGGTCTTTGGACCATATCTAGAGCTTCAAAACTCCAAATAGAGTGATTCAAAAAAGGAAATTCAACTAGACAAAATAAGGAACAACTTTCATGTTTTACATTTCTTCAAATTCCTACAATAATAGTGTGCAATGGAACAGTGAAGTTGACTCACCAAAACTGAAAATTCTGCTTGTGTTGAGTTACACTTTGGAATGGTATTAACACTTAATGCCAACAAGTTTTAAACACCAAATGTGGTATGTTGGGAGTGCCAAAGTCAATGTACACATTTTTATTCTAAAAGTCAACATTTTTGTTGACCAATGATGAAAAGTGACACCAAAAATTTGAAATTCACAAATTGAAGAATTTAAAAGTTTCAAATGCCCTAGTATACCTAACAAGATTGGTTTGGATAGTTTGGCATGCCAATAGGGTTCGATTAGCGATCGCACATGGCAAAAATGCCATTCTGTGATTTCATGGCTTTTAGCAATTCGACTTTGCATTGAGACTTGGCCTTGTGCTCGAGATTATTCTGACTTAGTAGCTCGCTGCACACCGGTGATGCATATGCGATCGATGGTGTGACGCCGAGGTACTAGATACCCAAAGGCGGTTACCCGTTATCCATCCGATGCCTAGTGTAGGTTACTTGGGCAACCAAATGAATGAAAATGAGCAATGTAGAAGAAATAAATGAATGGATATACAAATACATGACAAACAAAACATGTACATTCAATACATATTTATATATGTTATTTCTTGTTATTTTATTATTGCACCACTAAGCATTATTGCTTAGCGCGTTGCTTTGCCACGCCGTAGGTACCGAGAGATCCTGATCGTGAGCCCGGTAGACCACGTGATCGGGTGAGTCCATCCTGCAGTTCTGCGCAGTGTCCGTGTCACCTCACTACCTGCAGTGCATTGGTAGGGCACTAGGTGTCATTTTGTCATTTTGATATTTTGTAGCAGATTTTTTTTTTACTTTTTCATATGTATTTGAACTCATGTAATATATTTTGATGTCCATATAAATAATGAAAGTTATGACTATGAATGCAAAATTTGAGCATGTATTTATCGCTTGTATATGAGAAATGGATGTTTGTGAAATGAAAAGATTATTGAGAATTTGCTATTGAGAAATATTGTTGAGATTTTGGATATTGGAGTTTAAGATGATGGAATAAAAATATTGGAAGTGTTTTTAACAGGTTCCGAATAACGGTTTTCTCCATTTTTAGCCGGTACTCCGCCGGATTTTATTTAAAATTTTCGGAACCTTAAATGAATGATACTTTTGATAAATGGTTTAAATAAATTGTATTTCATAAATTATATGCAAAAGCATGATATAAATTAAGTGAGGAATATTAGAGTGTGCCGGTACACCGTGTGGCATTACTTACTCGGGTATACTGTACACATGTAAGGGGTGTCACATTTAGTGGTATCAGAGCACGGTTTAGGCGTTTCTGGGCCTAGATTGAGTCCATACCATGCATTGCATTTGTAAGAGTCGAGGTGACACTAACGCAGATCTGTTTATCCTTCTTATTTTGAATAGGATATGGACCCTTCATCTCAGAGAGCCGTTGAGGAGGAAGTGGAGAGTCATGCTCCACCTGCAACAGCTGAGACTGGGGGCACGAGAGAATCTACTCCGCCAGCTCAAGCAGAGCCTGCTCAGCCTCCACAGGCCATGTTTCAGGAAATGGGCGACTTCTTTAGACAAATGGCCGGGGTAATGCCAGCACCACCACCACCAGCTCCACAGCAGAAATCACACTTGGAAAGGCTAAGGAAGTTTGGAGCTGTGGACTTCTATGGCAAGAGAGAAGATGACTGCATTGTACCAGAATTGGTTGAACCGAACAGCAGAGTACTAAAACAACTTCACCGCACTCCAGCAAAACACGAAGTCGCCATCTCTTTACCGCAAGACGATGCTTATGAGTGGTGGGACACGTGGTTCAAGTGAAGTGCAAATTAAGTCAGAATTTGGGACTTCTTTCTCTCCGAGTTCAAGAAGAAATATGTGGGTCTTGATACCGGAAGAGAGAAGAAGAGAATTTATTAACCTGAGCCAGAGACAATTGTCAGTGGCTGAGTATGAGAAAGAATTCGTCCGATTAAGCCGCTATGGAAGGGAGATAGTCCCAAATGAAGCTGAAAGATGCAAGAGATTTGAAGAGGGACTAAATGACAACATCAAGATCCAGCTCACGCCTTGGGAATCACTGAATTTACCAAGTTAGTGGAAGCCGCAATAAAGGTGGAAAAAGTAAGAATTAGTGAGCACTGTATGGGATAGACAAGAGAAGAGGGGACCAGTCGCCTAGTTCCGCTCTTGGATTTGGGAAGAAGTTTAAGGGTCCTCCTGCACAGAGTTCGGGTCAGCCACAGTGGTCGTGGTCACCTCAGGGGCCTGTGCCACGATTCACCCCTAGGAGAGGTCACCCACACCATCGCGCGCTCTCCAGGGATGGGGTTCAGGGGACCAGCCCCAGCATCTTCTGCGTGTCCACACTGTCAGAAATGGCATAAGGGGGAGTGTTGGAGAGTGACTAGTGCTTGCTTGAGGTGTGGGTCAGCAGAGCATCAGTTGAGAAATTGTCCACACAGAACCACTACAACTGCTCCAACACAAGCAGACAGACTTGCTCCTGCACCACAGAGAGGTAGAAAATCTGGTAAATCTGAGGCTGTTGGACCATCACAGAGGCTCTGATCCGAGCCACAGAGAGGCTCGACAAGAGACCACCAGCAAGGGCTTATGCTATTAGAGCTCAGGAGGAGCAAGATGCCCCGGACGTCATAAGGGGTATGTTCTTCCTCTACACTACACCTGTGCATGCATTGGTGGATCCAGGATCCACTCATTCCTACATTTGCATTAACCTACCCGTAGAAAGGGGGATACTGATAGGGGAGAGTGACCAAGACATTCTGGTCACTAATCCATTGGGCCACAGTGTGGTGGTGAACAAGGTATACAAGGGTTGCCCGATAAGGATTCAAGGGTATGAATTCTTGGCAGATCTAATTGAGTTGCCCTTCCATGAGTTTGATGTGATATTGGGAATGGACTGGTTGTCACGTCATCAGGTAATAGTTGATTGCAAATTGAAGAGAATTTCTCTAAAAACTTCAGAGGGTAATGAGATCACAGTTGTGGGGGAAAGGACAGATTTCTTATCCAATGTCATCTCAACCACAGTTGCAAGAAGAATGATGAGAAAAGGTTGTGAAGCCTACCTAGCACATGTGGTGGATACTAGGCAGGCTAAGCCAAACTTGAGTGACATACCCACAGTAAGAGACTTCCCAGAGGTATTTCCTGAAGAGTTGCCTGGTTTGCCACCAGAAAGGGAAGTCGAATTTGCTATTGAGACACTGCCGGCACAAAGACCCATTTCCATTGCTCCTTATAGGATGGCACCCATCGAATTGAGAGAGTTGAAAACTCGATTGCAAGAGTTGTTAGATAAGGGTTCATACGCCCAAAGGTGTCACCATGGGGAGCTCCAGGTTGTTTGTGAAAAAGAATGATGCGACTTTGAGGCTATGCATTGATTCTGGCATTGAATAAAGTGACTGTGAAGAATAAATATCCGTTGCCTAGAATTGATGATCTGCTTGATCGATTGAAGGAAGCAGAGTATTTTCTAAGATTGATCTCGCATCGTGGTATCATCGATTGAGGGTGAAGGATGTAGATGTGCCCAAGATCGCATTTAGGACCCGTATGGGCATTATGAGTTCTGGTGATGCCCTTTGGCCTAACAAATGCACCAAAGAAGATTCATGGACCTTATGAACCGTATCTTCCATCCATACCTGGATCAGTTCGTAGTGGTTTTTATTGATGATATTCTGGTGTACTCCAAGACCAGGGAAGAACATGATGAACATTTGAGGATTGTTCTGCAAACCCTGCGGGAAAAGAAGCTGTATGCTAAGTTGTCCAAGTGTGACTTTTGGCTGAATGAGATTGCATTCCTTGGACACATAGTGTCAGCTGATGGGATTAGGGTAGATCCCAAGAAAATAGAAGCAGTGATGGAATGGAAGCCTCCCAGGAATACAACTGAGGTCAGAAGCTTCTTGGGGCTAGCTGGGTATTACAGAAGATTTGTGAAGGGATTTTCCCTAATAGCTGCTCCAATGACCAAGTTGTTACACAAGAATGTCAGATTTGACTGGAATGACAAATGTCGCACCAGGCTTTGAGAGGTTGAAGGCTATGTTGACAGAGGCACCAGATAACACACTGCGTGTCGAAAGGACTTTGTGGTCTACAGGATGCCTCTCATAATGGGTTAGGTGTGTATTGATGCAAGAGGGGAAAGTGATCGCCTATGCTTCCGCATACCTAAGGCCACATGAACGTAACTACCCTACCCATGATCTAGAGCTTGCAGAATTATCTTCGTGATCAAGATATGGAGGCATTACTTGTATGGTGAAAAGTGCTACATTTACACAGACCACAAGAGCCTGAAATATTTGCCAACCCAGAAGGAGCTCAACCTTAGACAGAGGCAATGGATTGAGTTCCTAAAGGATTATGACTGTGTAATTGACTACCATCCTGGGAAGGTAAATGTAGTTGCTGTTGCTTTGAGCAGAAAATCCATGACAGCTTTGAGATCATTGAATGCCCGTCTATCTTTGGTTCGAGATGGAGTTATTTTAGCTGAGTTGCAAGTGAGGCCAAACCTGCTACAGCAGATACTGGATGGGCAAAAGGCAGATGAGAAGTTATTGGCTATTATGAGCAAGATCTCAGAGGGAAAAGCAACTGACTATGAGGTGAAAGCAGATGGGTGTCTCAGATTTACAAAGGAAGACTCAGATGCACGGATGATGGGGAATTGAAGACCAGTATTCTAAAAGAGGCACACACCAGTGTGTATGCTATGCACCCAGGAAGTACAAAGATGTTTCATGATCTGAAGCTTCAGTATTGGTGGCCTGGTATGAAGAAGGACATAGCTGATTATGTGACTAAATGCTTGACATGTCAGCAAGTCAAGGCAGAACATCAAGTTCCATCAGGTTTGCTACAGCCTATACGCATACCTGAATGGAAATGGGATCGGGTCACCATGGATTTTGTAAGCGGCCTACCTCTCACCCGGAAGAAGCATGATGCAGCATGGGTGATAGTTGATAGATTGACAAAGTCAGCACACTTTCTGCCAGTTAGGACTGACTACTCACTAGAGAGGTTAGCAGAATTGTATATCAGTGAGATAGTTAGACTGCATGGAATTCCACTTTCCATCATATCTGATCGAGACCCAAGATTTACATCGAGATTTTGGAAGAAGTTGCATGACTCCTTGGGTACACAACTCCATTTCAGCACAGCTTTCCATCCTCAGACGGATGGGCAATCCGAAAGAGTAATCCAGATAAACAATTGAAACCAATGAAATTGATACAAATATTGAATTGAAATGATAACAATAACGTGAAATATATGTTAGGTCCTTGAGGATATGCTGAGGAGTTGTGTCATTGAGTTTGAGGGAAGTTGGGATAGATACCTCCCACTGGCAGAATTTGCATACAACAATAGCTACCAAGCTAGTATCCAAATGGCCCCATATGAAGCACTATATGGGAGAAAATGTAGAACTACAGTGTGCTGGACTGAATTAGGCGAAGATAAGGTGGTAGGGCCAGACCTGGTGAAACAGACTGAGGAGAAAGTGAAACTAATCAAAGCAAATCTGAAGGTTGCCTCGCATGCATGTAAATCTTATGCCGACCTGAAGAGAAAAGAAATAGAATATGTGGTTGGCGATAAGGTGTTCCTCAAGGTGTCACTATGGAAGAAAGTATTGAGGTTTGGAAGGAAAGGTAAGTTAAGCCCTAGGTTCATTGGCCCATATGAAGTTATTGAACGTGTGGGTCCAGTGGCCTATAGGCTAGCTTTACCACCAGAGCTGGACAAGATCCACAATGTGTTCCACGTGTCCATGCTCAGAAGATACCCCTCAGATCCTTCGCATGTCATCTCCAGAGAAGAAATTGAAATACAGCCAGATTTGACATATGAAGAAGAACCTCTACGGATCCTAGCTCGGGAAGTGAAAGAGTTGAGGAACAAACAGATTCCATTGGTGAAAGTGCTTTGGAGGCACCACAACACTGAGAAGGCAACTTGGGAAAGTGAAGAAACGATGAGGCAACAGTTCCCTCAACTGTTTGCATCAGGTAAATTTCGAGGACGAAATTTAAATTAGAGGGGAAGAGTTGTAACACCCTCATCCTACTGTTCCGGTGACCGGTGTCGGTCCGGACAGCTAGAACGTCCGGAAAAATATTTAAACTAAAGTCAGGAACCATAATTAACTCAAATATTAATAAGAAACACTTAGTAAAAATTTTAGAAATAAAATACAACCAAGCAAAACGAGCCGGTGCCCAAGCGATGGGTAACCGGAGGGAAGTTACGGTTTTCGCAACGAGGAGCCCTAGACCCGGGGGAAAAATTGTAAAATAATTTTTGGGACTCCAAAGAAGGGTTACTAAGGTTCCCATGGCATTAGAATGCCAAGAAAATACCTAGAAAAATTTTTCAATCAGTACAGACGATTTTGACCCGTTAAGCCAAACGGAGGGCATTTTAGTCATTTCGCCTTCCGAGGTGATTTTTGGCCGACTTGTCCAATTGAGTAAATAATTAATATAACGTAAAATATGAATAAACATTACTAGAAATTAAATTAGAAATGAGTAGTGAAAGAAAAGAAAAGAAAATGAAAAATAATGCAAATAATGACATATTATGATGTCATTCAAGATTTTCCATCAATCACCATTAAGCCCTCATTTGACTAACTATTAAAATGGACTAAAAGAAGACCAAAATAATAAAAATTGCAGCAGCTACTTCCCTCCCCAAAAGCAAGCCGAAAATTGCCCTAGACACCTCCATTGAGTTTTTTCAATCAAGCTTGATTTTTCCCTTGTTTACACCACAAAACTCTAACTTCTCTTCATTAAAGCTCTACTCCACATCTTAAACAAGCTCTTGGCAGCCAAGAAGAAGAAAGAAAGTGAAGCTTTCTCAAGCTTCGATTGGCATACAACAAGGTTAGTGCATATATGTAATTAAAGTTCATTAATTCCATGATTTAGGCTTGTAATGAATTAGAAATTGTGAAATAATGAAACAAATTCAATGTATATCTCCACCAAAGAATTCGGCAGCCCTAATAGAGGAATGGTTCTGGATGTTTTTAATGGACTTAGCATGAATTGGAGGTTATGTTTAAGCTATATACCTATATAGATGTTGAATTAGGGTGCTAGTTGAGGTTTATGGGTAAATTGCATTGGATATTAGGGTTTTGAGGCATAAAAAATTGACTTGACTTACTAAACTGTTAAAGAACAATCTAATGGTCAATAAGTGACCATTTGAGGTAAGTTGAATACAATTTGGACTGAAAAATGGTATGGCAAAGTCAAGGTATAAACTGCCCTAGGACAGCAGCATAGGGACTGAAAATTCAGTCCCTTTGCACTGCCATAACTTGGGCTGTGTTAGTCCAATTGAAGTTTGGCCAATTGGACATGAAACTAGGCTTATAATGGCACATTTTTTCTGAAGAAACCATGCCTAAAAGACCAAAGCAAGAGGATCAAAACTTGGCCCCAATCCGGAACCCTGAAACTGATTCTGCAGAATTGGCCAAATGAACAGTAACTGTTCATTTGGCCATAACTCACTGTAGATTTGGTCAATTGACCTGAACTTTTTACAGCAACAAGTTAAGACATAGAAAAACAACTTTCATGAAGGAACCTACCCCAAATTATTGCCAGAACCCATCCAACCAAGTGACTCTAGTTACTGTTCATGCATTGTAGATATGGTAATTTTCTGCAGAATGCACATTCGGCCAGCTTGGGTCTTTGGACCATATCTAGAGCTACAAAACTCCAAATGGAGTGATTCAAAAAAGGAAATTCAACTAGACAAAATAAGGAACAACTTTCATGTTTTACATTTCTTCAAATTCCTACAGTAACAGTGTCCAATGGAATAGTGAAATTGACTCACCAAAACTGAAAATTCTGCTTGTGTTGAGTTACACTTTGGAATGGTATTAACACTTAATGCCAACAAGTTTTAAACACCAAATGTGGTATGTTGGGAGTGCCAAAGTCAATGTACACATTTTTATTCTAAAAGTCAACATTTTTGTTGACCAATGATGAATAGTGACACCAAAAATTTGAAATTCACAAATTGAAGAATTTAAAAGTTTCAAATGCCCTAGTATACCTAACAAGATTGGTTTGGATAGTTTGGCATGCCATTAGGGTTCGATTAGCGATCGCACATGGCAAAAATGTCATTCGTGATTTCATGGCTTTTAGCCATTCGACTTTGCATTGAGACTTGGCCTTGTGCTCGAGATTATTCTGACTTGGTAGTCGCATTTGCACACCGGGTGATGCATATGCGATCGATGGTGTGACGGCGAGGTACTAGATACCCAGTGCGGTTACCCATTATCGATCCGATCGTCTAGTGTAGGTTACTTGGGCAACCAAATGAATGAAAATGAGCAATGTAGAAGAAATAAATGAATGGATATACAAATACATGACAAACAAAACATGTACATGAAATACATATTTATATCTGTTATTTCTTGTTATTTTATTATTGCACCACTAAGCAATATTGCTTAGCGCGTTGCTTTTGCCACGCGTAGGTACTGGAGATCCTGATCGTGAGCCCAGTAGACCACAGACTGGGTGAGTCCATCCTGCAGTTCTGCGCAGTGTCCGTGTCACCTCACTACCTGCAGTGCATTGGTAGGGCACTAGGTGTCATTTTGTCATTTTGATATTTTGAAGCAGATTTTTTTTTACTTTTTCATATGTATTTGAACTCATGTAATATATTTTGATGTCCATGTAAATAATGAAAGTTATGACTATGAATGCAAAATTTGAGCATGTATTTATCGCTTGTATATGAGAAATGGATGTTTGTGAAATGAAAAGATTATTGAGAATTTGCTATTGAGAAATATTGTTGAGATTTTGGATATTGGAGTTTGAGATGATGGAATAAAAATATTGGAAGTGTTTTTAACAGGTTAGAAGAAGCAGTTTTCTCCATTTTTAGCCATACTCACGGATTTTATTTAAAATTTTCGGAACCTTAAATGAATGATACTTTTGATAAATGGTTTAAATAAATTGTATTTCATAAATTATATGCAAAAGCATGATATAAATTAAGTGAGGAATATTAGAGTGTGCCGGTACACCGTGTGGCATTACTTACTCGGGTATACTGTACACGGGTAAGGGGTGTCACAGCCCAATACATGTTGTCCCAAAAAAGGGTGGAATGACAGTGGTCAAAAATGAAAATAATGAATTAATTGCCACCAGAACAGTGACTAGTTGGCGAATGTGCATAGATTACAGAAAATTAAATATAGCCACTAGAAAAGATCTTTTTCCACTTCCCTTCATTGATCAGATGTTAGAAAGACTAGCTAGGCATTCTTATTTTTGCTATTTAGATGGATACTCAAGTTTTTTTCAAATCCCTATCCATCCAAATGATCAAGAGAAAACCACTTTTACTTGTCCATATGGAACCTTTGCTTATAGGAGGATGCCATTTGGGTTGTGTAATGCACCAGCCACTTTTCAAAGGTGCATGATGGCAATCTTCTCAGATTTCAGTGAAGATATAATGGAGGTTTTTATGAATGACTTTTCTGTTTATGAATCTTCATTTGACATATGCTTGGCTAACCTTTCTAAAGTTTTGCAGCGATGTGCGGATACTGACCTTGTGTTAAACTGGGAAAAGTGTCATTTCATGGTTCAGGAAGGGATAGTGCTTGGACATTTGGTGTCTAACAGAGGAATAGAGGTTGATAAAGCCAAAGTTGAAGTGATAGAGAAGATGGCTCCTCCTACCAATGTCAAGGGAATTCGAAGTTTTCTAGGACATGCTGGGTTCTACAGATGCTTTATCAAGGATTTTTCTAAAATAGCCAAACCGTTGTCTAATTTGTTAAGTAATGACATACCATTTGTATTTGACCAAGAGTGTTTGGATGCCTTTTGCAGGTTGAAGCAAGCTCTTATCACTGCACCGATCATGCAACCACCTGGTTGGAGCCTACCTTTTGAAATTATGTGTGATGCTAGCAACTATGCAATTGGAGCTGTTCTTGGTCAAAGAAAGGACAAAAAGGCTTATGCTATTTATTATGCTAGTAGAACACTGGATGAGGCTCAAACAAATTATGCAACAACTGAAAAGGAATTTTTAGCAATTGTCTTTGCATTGGAAAAGTTCAGACCTTACATTATTGACTCAAAGGTGGTTATATTTTCAGATCATGCAGCCATCAGGTATTTACTCCGTAAAAAGGAGGCTAAACCTAGGCTCATTAGGTGGATTTTGATGCTATAAGAGTTTGACTTGGAGATTAGAGATAAGAAGGGAGCTGAAAATGTAGTTGCTGATAATCTTAGTAGGCTGAAATTGGATGATGAAGAATTGGATGAAATCCCTATTGATGAGTTTTTCTTGGATGAACAACTTTTCTCTCTTGTTGCTAAACTACCTTGGTATGCAGACTTTGTGAATTATCTATCTTGTGGAGTTTTACCTCTAGGAATGACATGGCAACAAAAGAAAAAGTTTTTGCATGAGGCAAAATTTTATAGATGGGATGATCCTTTACTCTTTAGGAGATGTTGTGATGGTCTAATTAGAAGATGTATTCCTGATGAGGAGACACAGAGTATTATGCATCATTGCCATACTTCTGATTATGGAGGACATTTTGGAATCTCTAAAACAGCTAGTAAAATTTTGCAAGCTGGTTTCTTTTGGCCGAATCTTTTTAAGGATGTGAGGAAATTTGTGTTGGAATGTGATAAATGTCAAAGGAGTGGAAACTTGTCAAAAAGAGATCAAATGCCCCTAAATGGTATTCTTGAAGTAGAATTATTTGATGTCTGGGGAATAGATTTTATAGGGCCATTTCCTCCTTCATTTGGTAATAAATACATTCTAGTTGGAGTTGACTATGTGTCAAAGTGGGTGGAAGCTACTGCAACTCCAACTAATGATGCTAGAGTGGTAGTGAAATTCTTAAAGAAATTTGTCTTGAGCAGATTCGGAGCTCCTAGGACTGTAATTAGTGATGGGGGTTTGCATTTTTGTAATAAACAACTTGAGAGCTTAATGAGGAAGTATGGTGTAGTGCACAAGATAGCTACCCCATACCACCCTCAAACTTCAGGACAAGTTGAAATTTCTAACAGAGAGCTGAAACATATCTTGGAGAAAACAGTGAACAATTCTCGAAAAGATTGGTCTATCAAACTAGATGATGCTTTATGGGCATATAGGACAGCTTACAAAACCCCTATAGGAACTATTCCCTTTAGGTTGGTGTATGGTAAGTCTTGTCATTTACCTGTGGAGCTAAAACATAGAGCATATTGGGCCATTCAGACCTTGAATTTTAATCTTAAGCAAGCTGGTGAGAAAAGACTATTGCAACTTAATGAGCTTGAAGAACTCAGGATGGATGCTTATGAAAGTGCCCGTATTTACAAAGAAAGAACCAAAGTATGGCATGATAAGCATCTTAGGAAAAAGGAATTCAAAGAAGGTGATTCAGTTTTATTATTCAACTCAAGATTGAAATTGTTTCCTGGAAAACTTAAATCAAGGTGGACTGGTCAATATAGAGTTTCTAAGGTTTTCCCTTATGGAGCAATTGAAATTTGGAGTGAAAAATCTGGGAATTTTAAGGTCAATGGGCATAGATTGAAACATTACATAACTGGAGACCCAATAAAAGGAGCAAGCTGTTACAAGCTCTGCAATCCCTCACCTCTTTTCAGTGAAATTCATGAAAAGTCCAGCTAAGGACTATAAATTAGCCCTATTGGGAGGCATCCCAAGTCCTTTTATTTTGTTTTTGATGATTTACTTTTACTTTCATTACTTTTGTTTTTATCTTGAATCTCCCAAAATTCAATTTTTCACATTGTTGAATTTTGTCCCTTATAGACGTATTTCAATGGAGGAAGATTGGTGAACTGCTGGGGAGTGATTCTTAACTTGAAAATTTTGTCCTTCAAACTCTCCCAAAAACTGATTGGTTTTTGATTCATAACCTGTGTAGGGGCTGCTATCTGGTTTATGCAGAGGAAAAATGAAATTCTGCAGCAAAGAGGGTGTCTGCAGTAGATGGCTTATGTTCTTGGTGAGGTTGGGTGTGTAACTTTTTAGTATATGTGCTTATAATGTTAATACGGTGGTAAGTGAGTCACCTTTGTAGTTTTGAGCTTATTTGGGTTGTGGAATTCAAGGTGGAAATGCTGTATTTTTCTTGGCATAACTTGGAAAGTTCATTTCATCATTTGTGAATAGATGCAACTTTATGCAGATTTTATGGAGTTTTATGTGCCAAATGTTGATTTGCAGAATTTGAATCAATATAGAATGGGTCACAAATGCCTTTTATGCAGGATTCACTTTTACAAGCTTGTGTGATCCAATTTTGATGGACTTTGTATATATTGATGTGTTTTTGGTGATAATTTCTCATGATTTATGCTTCATAGAATTATATTTCCTCATTCTAGGTTATTTTTCACACTTGCAAATCATTTTCCATTGCAATCTCAATCTTGTTGAATTGTGCATAAGCAACTGCATAGCTTATGCAATCCTGCATAACCACAATTCTTGCCATTTTTCACCTTTATTGCAAGTGCATAAGGAGAGTGCATAGCCTATGCAATTCTGCATAACCTCATTTTGTCAAATTTCTTATCTGTCAAAACTTGCATCAGTTGAGTGCATGACTTATGCACGTTTGCATAACTTCAAATTCTGCATTTTCTCTCTCTGCCGAAGTCTGCATAAGGAGGATGCATGACTTATGCACTTCTGCATAACCAGAAACTCCAAAAATCAAAAGCTGCCGGGGGGTGCATAAGCAGAGTGCATAACTTATGCACTTCTGCATGACCTCAAATTCTGAAAATCAAAACCCACCGAGAGGTGCATAAGCAGAGTGCATAGCTTATGCACAACTGCATGACCACCAACCCAAAATCCCAAAAGCTGCCGAGACCTGCATAAGCAGAGTGCATAACCTATGCACTACTGCATAACCGAAAACTCTGAAAACCAAAACCCACCGAGAGGTGCATAAGCAGAGTGCATAGCTTATGCACAACTGCATGACCACCAACCCAAAATCCCAAAAGTTGCCGAGAGGTGCATAAGGACAATGCATGACTTATGCACTTGTGCATGAGCTATTTCTCTGAAGTCCAAAACAAGTTGAAACATGCATAAGCAGGGGGCATAAGTTTTGCACACCCATTAATCCCCATATGCAGTCTTACACAACCAAATCCAAAAAATTTCGTCGGCACCCATTTCTCCCGCCTCCCGTCTCTTCTGTTCACAACCGTTCGTTCCTCTCCATTTCTCCCGACATTTTCCTCCTTCCCTTCTTCTCCACACCCATTTCTGCCGCCCTAGCCCTAATTACCCCATGTATATTTTCTTTTCCCCTCATCTCCTCCATCTTCTCCATCAGCAATGGAGTCGCCTCCCCATTCCCGTCCAGTTTCCCCTCTCCAGGTTTCACCATTGTCAACGCTACCTCCCAATCCCGATTCCCCTCCACAAGCGACACCCCCACCACCCTCCACAACCACTTATAAACGAAAAATCAGGTCGAAATCCACTAGGCCCATGTCATCTGCACCTTCTTTCTCAAAGCGCAACGAACCACCCACCACCCCAAGGTCAGAACCTCCACCTCCATCACCTCCTCCAGCACCATCATTTCGACAACAGCCAGATGCAACCAGCCCCTTAGCAACATCTATGGACAAGGGCAAAACAATAGAATTAGATTAGTTTCTGTTTTACTTTTGTTCAAACTTTTCGGACTTTTTCTTTGTACATATGTTCAAACAATTATAGTTTGTTTTGAATTCTGTTAGTTTGTTTTGAATTAGTTTGTTTCTTAAAGTTCTATTGGATGGCCATTACATTAGTTTTCCATTGATTTTCCCTGCCTTTACTGCCCTTTTTGTGCATAATTGTCCATATATTGTATATTCTGTTTTGTATATTATGGTTGCACATTTTTCCTTGCTAATCATCATGCAGCCGCTTTTGAATATACTGCACAGGAGGTGAATTCCCTTATGCAATTATTTTGCATAGCCTGTGCAGCCCTTTATGCCACTTATGCAGAACTGCACAGGCTGTGAATCCCCTTATGCAAATGTCCTGCATAGCCTGTGCAGCCCTTATTGCTACTTATGTAGAACTGCACGGCTTATGCGCCCTACTTATGCACCTGTTCTGGACAGCACTTAATTCTGCATAACCTGTGCAGCTACTTATGCATTCCCATTATCTCTTGAATTCTCATCTGCTTTATACCAGGTAACCTTTTCTTTTTGCTCTTAACATTTCACAATTCCTGGTAATGACTATTTGCTTTGAGTTTTGGTAATATACTGCTGAGACATTGAGGACAATGTCCAATTTTGAGTTTGGGGGTGCACATTTACATCTTGATTTTTGCTTCATTTTTCACATTTTGAGTATAGAGCATCCCATCCCATTCCATTTACATATATTGTAAATATTTTACATATACATCCATACATACATATACATTACACATTTACACACACATTATACATCACTTAGAAATTGTACATATTGCACACAAATAGATTCCCTCCATTTAGTTAATGCATTACTCATTTTTAGGAATCATGCATCATGCATTCAAATCTTTTGCCAAATCCCTTGAGTATTGAAAAGCTACCTATGAGAGTGATTTGACTTACCTTTAGTTGGGTTTGTGGATTGAAAGTTTCCTAAGAGATGCAAGGTTTTGAAGTGTCTATCCCTCGCCTATATCTTCTTAGCCAAAAAGCCACCCAACTAGTCATTTAGAGATGGAAGTGTTTAGAGGGAATTATTGGATATAAGGTAGTCAAATGATGTCTCACCAATCCTAGAACAAATTTTCTAAACCTTTCAAGGCGAAATACCAGCTTGTACTTGAAAAGAGAAATGATTAGGCATTCTTTGATTTAAACCTTCTCATTTTAAACCTTTGGCCCTTTTTCCCAATTAAAATTGACCATTGTAAACCCCTTTGAGCCTTTTTGTCCCTAATTTTTTCTTGAAATTCTTATTACTACCTAGCCAATGAACCAAACACTCCAACCCTTTTCATGAGAATAATTATTTACAACATTAGGTACATAAAAAAAAAAGAAAAGAAAAGAAAAAAATGCTATAAAAGGGAGAAGAAATGCTTGTCACCTTGTAAAAGTGCTAGTATATGTGCTTTTCACCATTGTCATTCAAAATGAAAGAAATCCACCCAAAGTATTAAAAGAAATGAGTTTGGGGGTGGCAAATTTTAGGGACAATCATCAAAAGAAAATGCAAAATACAAGTTTAAAGAATCAAATGTCCCTCCATTTTTATGTGTTTTGTAAACTATGCTTGCACTTGACAATCCTCATTGTGTATTTCTCTCCCCCATATATATAAAAAAGAGAAAAATATAAAATAAAATAAGAAATGTACCTTATGCTGTCATAAATTGAAAATATTCTCATGCTTTGAATCCTTTTTACCCATCTTTCTTCTTAGCCTCATTTTAAACCCCATGGCACCATTGCATCCCTAAAAAGACCTTGATTTCTTGATAGTACTTGCTACATTAGTGGAGATAGGAGTAGGGAATTTGCCTATGGGATTGGAAAATTATCTATTTGTTCATTTAATTCCATCATTCTATATAGAGACACTTTGCCTATTGATTGTCCTAGAATTTCTTTTGAGCATGACTTTCTCTTTTGATTGGTTGGTTTGGGGATTTTGAATGATAATTGACTTGATGGCTAAGCGGTGAAAGCTTGGATAAGCATTAGATTCTTTGCATTTTGAAGGATGGGTATATGGATTGCTGGTATGGCTAAAGGTGTGTTAAGTTACTTTAATAGGTGATTTTTATAGCTCTTTGGATAAGGCACCCCTAAAATTTTTTGCATCACATTTTAAAGTTTGCTTGAGGATAAGCAAAAGCTTGAGTTTGGGGGTATTTGATGCATACATTTTGCATAATCATTTAGGTCTAGTTTCATAGCCATTTATTTTATTATTAGTCATTTTTAGCCAATTTCATTACTTATTTAGTTAGTTTTTCATAGTTGTCAATTTTGCATTAATTTGTAATTTTTACTTTGTTTTGTAGGAAAAATGGTGTTTTTGAAGGACTGAAGAGAAATTTTGCCATTGAGGAGTGACTTCTACAGCCAAAGATGTCAAAAACAAGTTTTCAAGCTGAAATATGCATTGATCAAATTGTGCATAACTTACTGCATAAGCTATGCGGATCTACATAAGGAGAAAAATCACTGTTCCAATACCTGCCGAAATGTGCATAAGGAAACTGCATAGCTTATGCACATTCACGCCTCCCTTATGCACTTTCATGGAATTGTGCATAACCTATGCACCAAGTCATGCAGTTTCGCATAAGTGAACCAGAAACCAGCCGAAAACTGCATAAGGGACTGCATGACTTATGCAGTCCACTTATGCAGTCCCATAAAGAGTTCATTAATAAGCTGGCAAAAGATTCCCTCAAAAAATCCCTCCTCAAACACACCATTTTAGGGCTCCATGTCATAAATTGCTATAAATAGTCCCATTTCCCATTTTAGAAATGAAGACAAGGAGCAGAAAAGGAAAGAAAGAGGAGAGGCAGCAGCTGAAGAGTCATTTTCACTTTCCACACCATTTTCAACCAAGATTTGCAGATTTCTTTCCTTTCTTACAATTTTCCTACATTTCTAGTGTTTAGTTTCTTGTTTCTTAGCTTAGATTAAAGCTTTATTTCCTTATAAACTCATAATTTCTTGTAAACATTATGGATAGTGAGTAGTTTTATTTTGATTCTGGAGTAAGGGTTGTAATATTTGAGATATTTTGTGGCTTTTGATTGGGTAATCCATATTTTCTGGTCTTAATGAGTTTTATTCATTTCTTGTGTGCTTAATGACATGCTTAGTGTAGGATCCCATTGAGTAATGTTCTTAATCCATGGTTGAGGCACCGAAAGGAGAAGGCCTTGCGATAGATAATCAAGAAATTGGACTTAATTAACTTAGCTCTAGAAATAGACTAAGGATTAAGAGGATTTATAGATTAATTAAAGAACTTAATGGGTCTTAATTAACTCTAACACCACGAAAGTAGGATTAGATTGATTAAGGCACTCTTTGTCTCACTCGAAAGGGTATTCAAAGGATTTAAGAATTAATCTCCTTAAAACCCGTAAGTTCCACAAGATTGGATAACCAATTTAAAATCCCAAAATAGCTCGAATATGAAATCCCGAACTCTGAAATCGCCTTTTCATAATTGCTAATTTTTTAATTGAATTTAATTGCTTGCCATTTTAATTTTACCATATTTCAACTTGCTTATTTCAAATTGATGCAATTTTAGTTTAATTAATACATTGTTGGATAGATTATTAATTTTGCACATATAGACTTCATACTCAAACACCCATCAATTTATTACTTTAATTTCAAGAAAAAGATAGAGCATTGGATTGGCTTGACTCTTTACCTCACAACTCCATCACAAATTGGGAGCAACTCACTGATGCATTTCTTGCACAATATTTTCCACCTGGAAAAACTCAAGAATTGAGGAATCAAATGACAGCTTTCAGACCAAGAGAAGATGAAACTCTCTATGAGTCATGGATGAGATGGAAGGAATTAGAGAGACAATGCCCACATCATGCCATTCCAAAATGGATGATAAACCAGAATTTTTACACAAATGTCACTCCTGCAATTAGAGGGATTATTGATGCTCAAACAGGAGGAGAATTTATTATGAAGCATGAAGATGAAGCTTATGAGCTATTGGAGAAAATTGCAAAGAGTACTCATCTTTGGAGTAGTCCAAGAGGACCAGCTCCAACTCAAAGGAGGCAAGCTGCTGGAATGTATGATCTTGATCCGTTCAAAATGATTAATGTAAAGTTCGATGCACTTACAAATGTTTTGGATAAGAAGATGGAAGATTTGAGTATGTTGGTTAGTTCATCATCATCATCTGGAAGTTCACAACAAGTGGCTTATGCAGAGGGAACTACCAGCTGTGGAGTAGACTATGGAGAGCAAGCAGCATATGTTGGTAATTATGGAAACAAACAAATGGGGAATCCTTACTCTCAAACCTATAATCCAACTTGGAGGAATCATCCCAACTTTTCATGGGGAAATCAGCAAAATCAAGTCCTAAATCAGAATTTTCAACCACAACAGCAACAAGGAATTCCATATCAGCAAAATAGGCAACCATTGCCTAATTTTCAGTAGAAAAATATGAATCCTCTACCAAAACAGCAAGAACAAAGTTCCACCACTAAAGCTTTATTACAACAGATTCTTGCCAACCAAAATAAGCATGATGAGGAGATGAGAGAGATGAAAGCAAGGCTAGAACAGAAGTAAACACATAACAGAATGCTGGAAAATCAGATTGCACAGTAAGCATCTTCCTCAGGTACCAAGTCTTTTGGTAAGCTTCCAAGTCAACCAGAAAACCCAAGAGAGCAGTGTCAAGCTTTTACTTTAAGAAGTGGGAAAGTTGTAAATAATGAGAAGAGTGAAAATAGTGAGAAGAGAGAAAATGAGAAAGAAACTGATGAGGGTGAAAAACAAAGAAAGTGAAAAACAAGATAGTGCAGAAAAATGTAAAGAGAAAATTGAAGAGAAGGAAGAGAAGTATATACCTCCTGAGCCCTACAAGCCACAGCTTCCCTTTCCACAAAGATTTCACAAAGCCAAGCTTGATAAGCAATTTGGGAAGTTCTTAGAAGTTTTGAAGAAGCTTTACATAAATGTGCCTTTTGTTGTTGCTCTTTCACAAATACCCTCTTATGCGAAATTCTTAAAAGAAATTCTCTCAAACAAGAGAAGAATTGAAGACCATGAAACTGTAGCTTTGACAGAAGAATGTAGTGCTATCCTTCAAAGGAAACTTCCCCCAAAGCTCAAAGATCCAGGGAGTTTTTCAATTCCATGCCACATTGGGGAATCATGTTCTATAAAAGCTTTATGTGATTTAGGGGCTAGTGTTAGCCTTATGCCCCTCTCTATTTATGAGAAGCTAAACATGGGAGATCTTAAGCCAACCCACATTTCATTTAGTATGTATCATGTACATGTTTTTATTAATGAAAGGCATTTCCACTTTTCCATTTACATAATATATTTATGTGTAATAGAAAAGGTCCACTTATATTTTGTTAGAAATTCTATTCTTAAGTTGTTAAGAAAATGAGTGACATTATTTCTAGTACAAAGTATCATAAATAGGTTCACAGTCGAGGATACTTCATAATAAGGGCATGACTTATCTAGAAAGATTATATCCATGTTTGTTCCCAAGTTATTTATATGAGATATAAATAAGATGAAATGGTGAGTATCATACCATATGACAAACATGATAGGCACTTATACATGATAAGTAGGTCGAACCAGTGACACTTATGACAAGCACATGGAGTTTACTCTTGTCAATGTATTATCATAAATCATATCAATGCATATAATCTTTAGACTTGAGATAGCATAGTTTTCTTGTATATAGGTGGTTTGAGTTTGATACTGCTTTCATACTTGTACTGTGTATGTGCATATGGGCATGTGTTGGCTCCTACTAGTTATATATGGAGGTAGGTGTTCATCAAGATGGAATCTGTTCCTCTAAGTAAATAGGGATAAAATCCTATGTTCATTTAATTGTTCTTGATGTTTTAAGTTTTTAGCTAGGACAGATAGATTTAACCAGAAAAGAGTTTCTGATGAGAAAATCTTTCAATTAAGAACTGGAATTAAAAGAGAATATAATATTCATAGCAAATGGGGTTTGACATAAACCATGACTCCAGCTTGAGTTGGGATTTTGCAACAGAGAGATTCTAGTGCATGGTAACATATGATTATAGGTTCATTTAAGGTAAACTTTATTACTGATTGGGTGGCCATGGCATGATACGCTAGGTTTTAACCATGGTCTATGAGGTGCATAAAATGGTTTAGAGAAATCTTTTATGGTAAGAAAGAGTTCTGATGATATTAAGAGTTTATATCATATCTCATTGCCAATTAGTGATAAGCCTAATAAGTCACACACATACACAAGTAATCACCAAATTGAATATGATTTAATTAATTAATTAAAGAGTTTAATTGATTAATTAAATAGGTTTAGTTTGCAATTAGATTGCAAAGTCCCTAGCATGACTTGAAACCAAATCTAGATTATTGGATGTATAGTATAAGTTAAATTTATATTTAAAGTGTTTAAATATGAATTTAATTAATGAGAAATTTATTAATAAAGATTAATTAATTGATTTATATTTGATATAAATTGATTAGAAGAAGAGAAATAATTATTTTGGGTTGAGAACTCAAAATTAAGACACAGGGGCATTTTGGTCATTTCATTGGGTGACATGTTTCACCATGAAGGCACTACACATAAGCTTGCCAAATGTCTTTTAATCATGTAAGATGATTAAAATAAAGATTAAATATAGGTTTGACACTTGGCACAATGTGATTGGGTCAATTAAACCTAGAGCCAATCAGAAGGTGACATGTGGAAAGGGTTTTAAGTGGTGACCTAACTATATAAGTGTAAGGATGAAAGAACAAAATACAACCAGCTGCTGCCTCCCTTTGTGCCGCCACCCTTGAGGCTGCCATTCTCTCTTCTTCTTCATCTCTCATCAATTCCAAGAGATTAGCAAACAATCTCTTGAATTAAAAAAACTAGAAATTGTTTATAGTGTCCTGTTTACATCTTTAATCTCTTAAATGGCAAAACTTGATTTTCTAATTAATAGAAAAAGCTTTAGAAGCTGTTCAAGGGCTGTCATAGGTGATCTTGGTGTGGACAAGCTAGAGGGACAACATCTGGTGTCCTAAAGACGCATCCCAAAGGTGCCAAACACACTGCAATGCATCAAGAGGCTAGTGCACTTGTTCTTGATCTAATCTAGGGTTCTAAAATTAATCTGATTAATTCTCAAATCTTAAATGGCAAATACAGATCCAAAAACTTATTAAAAGAGTTTTAATATGTTGTTTATCATTGAAATCAAATAGATAAAAATAAATCTTGCATGATGTAGGTGAAAATATTTGAATTCAATGATATAAACTTGTGCTTTTCATGCTTCCGCTCCTTCACTTACGACATCTACTTCCAGGACCCCCACAGTTCTTCTTGCATTTCCTCTTTTATTTGACCGCTCATAATTATGGTATGCAACCCTTTCTAGAAGTTTAAGTGCTTGTGGCACTATTTTCTCCATTAGATCACCCTCTGTAGCTAAATCAACTGTGCTCCTTGTAGAGGGTAGTAATCCATTATAGAAATTTTGCACCAATAGCCAATCTTTTATGCCATGGTGTGGACATTCCCTCTACAGGTCTTTATATCTTTCCCATGTGTCATAGAGTGACTCTCCTTCCTTTTGTCTAAAGGTGTTGAGCTCAAGCCTCAGCTTTGTAGTTTTTACAGGTGGGAAATACCTTGCTAGAAAAGCTTTAGAGAGGTTTTCCCAGGTAGTGAATGTTCCAGCCGGTTGAGAAAGTAACCACTTCCTTGCTCTATCCCGAAGGGAGAATGGGAATGCTCTGAATCTTATTGCTTGATTAGACACTCCATTCATCTTGAATGTATCACATAGGGCAAGGAAGTACTGGAGGTGATAGTGTGGGTCCTTCGTTGGTGAACCTACAAACTGGGTTTATTAAATCATTTGGAGCCATACTAGTTTTAATTCAAAGTTGTTGGCTTCCACTATGGGCCTAGTGACACTAGGCTGAAATCCTTGGACAGATGGAGCTCCGTAATCTCTCAAGAGTCTTGGTCTGTCATTATTATCGGCCATGGTTGGGATTTTAGGATCTCCTTGACCGTGCTCTTGATGTTTCTTTTCCCCCCTGATGGCTTTCAGAGTTCTGTCTATCTTTGGATCACAGTCCAAAATTTCTTCTGGCTTTGTTCTGATCATATACTAGATCGGGCATCTGAGAGAAAAGAAAAGAAATACAACCAGTAAAATAAAATTAAATAATAAATATACTTGCCTAAATCAGCTAAATTGCCTATCGCTTGATATCACTAAAACCAATTATCCCTGGCAACGGTGCCAAAAACTTGTTTCGCTATTTTGCAACCACCGCAAGTGCACGGATCGCTAACAAGTAATAAAGTGATAAGTAGAGTATCGTTCCCATGAGGACCTTTGTTTAGCAAGTATCTACACAGTAATTTTGACTGTCTAGGCTATTGAATATTTAGGAAATAAAGTTTGTTAACTTTAAATTATAGAATAATAATCTTAGAATGAAGTAATCTATTTTTTTGGAACAATTCTGGAATTTAGATTTCACAGTTAAATCTTATTAGGGATGTTGTCTCGTTTATTTACTGAATTGAGGATCGTTTTCCTTGATGGAAATCAGTCCTAAGCTATCCTAAATCCTCTCTCAAGGCATCTAGGGTGTATTTTAATTAACTCAAACTCTACTTTCGTGGTGATCAAATTGATTAAAATCCTTTAAGACCTTTGACCAATTTTTAGGTTCCACAAAGGTATCAGCCTATGTCTAGGTCAAAATTCCTAGGTTTAAGATCTTGATTTTCTAATGTTAATCTTCACCTTTCAGTCCTTCAACTAACATCTACAATCATAACTAAGTGGGTACCAACACATAGCATGCATTAAGATCGCAAGAAATTAAATCAAGAAACGAATCTCAAATCCAATAAATAAAGCTTAGTGTTCATCCATAATAATAATTACAAGAGCTACTCTCCCAATTCCAGAATAAGAAAACTACTCACTCATAGTGAGTTCAGCAAATATCAAGATAAAAAGTAAAAACAATAAAAAGAAAGTTATGCATAATAAATAAAATTATAAAAATCTGGCTAGGGAGATGAAACAAAGGAACCAAAGAGAGTTTGCAGCTTTGATCTTGTGGAGTTTTAGCTGGAAAACTTCTTTAGTACTGATGTAGAGCCTGACAGCAGCGACCTTCAGTAGCAGTCCCGACGACAATTACCGACCCCCATCACCCACCTCTTTTCCGGATGTTTTCTTTTCTATTTATATTGGTTGCTTTAGGGTTAGGTCATTTTGAGTCCAAAAGGCTTTACGAGTCTCGTTTGAATTAGAAAACAGGAGGGGAATTCGAGTTACAAGACTGGCTGCAGCATAGTATATGGCCCGTGTGTCACTATGATACACTTGAATTGTATAGATATTTTTAAGCACATTTGTATTCTAAATCATAGAATTTAGACAAGAATTTTCATGCATAGTAGTTGATTTCATTAGTTTTCATAAATTATGTTACTAAGCCCTTAATTCCATGTTTTCTGCATTATTTCAAGTGTTTGGGTGAAGCCCCAAAGGATGGGAGTGCAAAGGAGAGCTTGGAGAGGTAAAAAGACAAAGAATTGCTGCTGATACAAGTACATGGGTCGTGCAAAGTAGACCCGTGTAATCTGTAGGGAACTCGTGTAAGTCTTTGCTAGGCGCAAGCTTGAAGAACCTTATGGGAACAACAGTACACGGCCAGTCTAATCAGGCCCGTGTAGTTGGCACAGACCCGTGTAACTTTTTGTGCTAAAACAAGACCACGCGATTCTCCTCCAGCAAGTTACAAGGCCCTACTTTGCGAGACTCATGTAGTGACACATAGGCCATGTACCATGCTACAGCCTATTTTCTGACTCGAATTCCCCTCCTATTTTCTGATTCGAATGAGACTCCTAAAGCCTTTTGGACTCAAAATGACCTAACCCTAGAGCAACCAATATATATATAGAAAAGAAAACATCAGGAAAAGAGGTGGGCCACTGTCGTCGGGACTGCTACTGAAGGTTGCTGCGTCAGGCTCTACATCAGTACTAAAAGAAGTTTTCCAGCTGAAGCTCCACAAGATCAAAGCTGCAAACTCTCTTTGGTTCCTTCGTTTCATCTCCTTAGACAGATTTTTATTATTTTATTTCTTCTGCATAATTATCTTTTCATTGCTTTTTACTTTTTATCATGATATTTATTGAACTCACCATGAGTGAATAGTTTTCTTATTCTGGATTTGGGAGAGTAGCTCTTCTAATTATTATTATAGATGAACACTGAGTTTTATTTGTTGGATTTGAGATTCGTTTCTTGATTTAATTTCTTGCGATCTTAATGTATGCTACGTATTGGTACCCACTTAGTTATGATTATATATGTTAATTGAAGGACTGAAAGGTGAAGATTAACATTGGAAAATCAAGATCTTAAACCTAGGAATTCTGACCTAGACATAGGCTGATACCTTAGTGGAACCTAAAAGTTAGTCAAAGGTCTTAAAGGATTTTAATTAATTTGATCATCACAAAAGTAGGATTCGAGTTAATTAGAATACACCCTAGATGCCTTGAGAGAGGATTTAGGATAGCTTAGGGCTGATTTCCATCAAGGAAAATGATCCTCAAATTAGTAAATAAATGAGATAACATCCCTAGTAAGATTTAAGTGTGAAATCTTAATTCCAGAATTGCTTCAAATAAATCATTTCATTTTAAGTTTATCATTTTAGTGTATAAAGTTAACAAACTTCATTCCCTAAGTATTCGATAGCCTATACAGTCAAGATTTCTATGTAGATTGGTACTTGCTAAACAAAATTCCTCATAGGAACGATACTCTACTTATCACTTTATTACTTGTTAGCGATACGTGCACTTGCGGTGATTGCAACATAGCAAAACACACTACATGGGTCCCGTAATGTAGGGTTGTGTAACTTGCTGGAAGGGAGTTGTGAAATCTTGCACTGGCACAAAAAGTTACACGGGTCTGTGCCAACTACACGGGCTTGGTTACATGGGCTGTGTACTATTGTTTCCATAAGGTTCTTCAAGCTTGCACCCGGTAGAGACTTACACGGGTCCCTACATATTACATGGGTCTACTTACACAACCTATTTATTTGTGTTTCTCATCCATTTTTTGGCTTTCTTCTGGCAGAGAGTTACACGGGATTGGGGCTTGGTTTACACGACCCGTGTACTTTGTATCAGCAGTAATTCTTTGTCTTTTTATCTCTCTAAGCTTTCCTTTGCACTCCCATTCTTTGGGGCTTCACCCAAACACCTGAAATAATTCAGAAAACATGGAATTAAGGGCTTGGCAACAAAATTTACAAAAACTAATGAAATCAACTACTATGCTTGAAAATATTTGCCTAAATGCTATGAATTAGAATACAAATGTGCTTAAAAACGTCTATACAAGTCAAGTGTATCAGTTATAAATATGTAAATACTTTAGTGGCTAATAATGGATGTGCTTGAGGTCATTAAGGTTCAAATTTACATGCTTGCTAACTCAGTAGGCACAACTTAACTAGTGCAAGATAAACCAATAATGGATGTGCTTGAGGTTTTGAGCATTAGGGGTCAAATAATTGATTGAGCTTCACATGAGATATGATGAGCAAAGAGTTGCTCACTTGTGGATTGTTATGAGTCTAATAATGGACGTGCCTGAGGATGATTATCAAGTTTATAAGAATTCAATCACCCACTGAGAATTCATCCCAACTTGAATTTGCGTTTCCTATTTTTGATATGTATAATTCATCAAATTAGTGGGAGGACTAATTTGATTAAAAGACCATGATCATTTTGGTAGATTACTTGATACAATAACTAATTAAATCTTATTGTTTTCTATAGTATAAGCACACAACAACCAGCACCATCCAACAATCTAGCAGGCTATTAGACCACAATAGGTAAACTGGTCCCAATTTTTCTGATTGGCTAAGAAACTTGAAAATTATCCTTAATCTAGAATGTATTGGATATGTTTTAGATTCAAAAGTTCCTAGTCTCTTACCTTTTGGGGCATCTCAAGAGGAACTTGATACATTGGACAAGTGGAAAGAGCATGATATGAAAGCAAGGTGCTACATGATGGCATCCATGACAAATGAATTGCAAAAACAGCATGAAAAGATGCAAAGTGCATATGAAATCTGTTAGTAGTATGCCCTAGAGCATATCATTTAGTATGTATCTTGTACATGATTTTACTAATAAAAGGCATTTCCACTTTTCCGTTTACATGATATATTTATGTGTAATACAAAAGGTCCATTGATATTTTGTTAGAAATTCTATTCTTAAGTTGTTAAGAATATGAGTGACAGTGTTTCTAGTACAAAGTATCATAAATAGGTTCACAATCGAGGATACTTCATAATAAGGACATGACTTATCCAGAAAGATTGTATTCATGTTTGTTCCCAAGTTATTTATATGAGATATAAATAAGATGAAATGGTGAGTCTCATGCCATATGACAAACATAATAGGCACTTAAAAATGATAAGTAGGCCGAACCAGTGACACTTATGATAAGCACATGGAGTTTACTCTTGTCAATGTTTTGTCATAAATCATATCAGTGCATATAATCTTTAGAACTGAGATAGCATAGTTATATTTTATATAGGTAGTTTGAATTTGATACTGCTTTTATACTTATACTGTGTATGGGTATATGGGCATGTGTTGGCTCCTACTAGTTATATATGGAGGTAGGTGTTCATCAAGATGGAATCTGTTCCTCTAAGTAAATAGAGATAAAATCCTATGTTCATTTAATTGTTCTTGATGTTTCAAGTTCCTGGCCAGGACAGATAGATTTAATCAGAAAATAGTTTCTGATGAGAAAATCTTTTTAATAAAGAACTAGAATTAAAAGAGAACATAATATTCATAGCAAATGGAATTTGACATAAACCATGACCCCAGCTTGAGTTGGGATTTTATAACAGAGAGATTCTAATGCATGGTAACATATGATTATAGGTTCATTTAAGGTAATCCTTACTACTAATTGGGTGGCCATGCCATGCTATGCTAGGTGTTAACCATGGTCTATGAGGTGCATAAAATGATGTAGAGAAATCATTTATGGTAAGAAAGAGTTCTGATGATATTAAGAGTTAATATCATATCACATAGCCACTTAGTGATGAGCCTAGTAAGTCACACACATACACAAGTTATCACCTAATTAAATATGATTTAATTAATTAATTAAAGAGTTTGATTGATTAATTAAATAGGTTTGGTTTGCAATTAGATTGCAATGTCTCTAGCATTACTTGAAACCAAATCTAGATTATTGGATGTAAAGTGTAAGTTAAATTTATATTTAAAGTGTTTAAATATGAATTTAATTAATGAGAAATTAATTAATAGAGATTAATTAATTAATTTATATTTGATATAAATTGATTAGAAAAAGAGAAATAATTATTTTGGGTTAAGAACTCAAAATTAAGACACAGGGGCATTTTGGTCATTTCACAGGGTGACATGTGGCACCATGAAATGGTGACACATGGCATTACACATAAGCTTGCCAAATGCTTTTTAATCATGTAAGATGATTAAAATTTAGATTAAATATAGGTTTGAAACTTGGCACAATGTGATTGGGTCAATTAAACCTAGAACCAATCAATGGGTGACATGTGGTAAGGGTTTAAGTGATGACCTAGCTATATGTGTGTTGTTATGAGAAAATAAAATACACAAGCTGCTGCCTCCCATTGTGTGCCACCACCCTTGAGACTCATATTCTCTCTTCCTCTTCATCTCTCATCTTTCCAAGAGATTAGCAAACAATCTCTTGAATTAAAAATACTAGAAATCGTTTCTAGTGTCCTGTTTACATCTTTAATCTCTTAAAAGGTAGAATTTGATTTTCTAAATAATAGAAAAAGCTTTAGAAGCTATTCAAGGGCTTTCATAGGCGTTCTTGGTGTGGACAAGCTAGAGGGATAACATCTGGTGTCCTGAAGACGAATCTCAAAGCCGCAAATACACTACAATGCATCAAGAGGTTAGTGTGTTTGTTCTTGATTTAATCTATGGTTCTAAAATTAATCTGATTAATTCTAAAATTTTAAATAGCCAATATAGATCCAAAAACATATTAAAAGAGTTTTAATATGTTGTTTATCATTGAAATCAAATAGATAAAAAAAATCTTGCATGATGTATGTGACCCTAGGTGAAAATTTTTGAATTCAATGGTATAAACTTGTGTTTTTCATGCTTTCGTTCATTCAATTGGTATCAGAGCCACTAGATTTGCCATTTAGATTGTTGATTATATGATTTAATTGTGTGTTTTGATCATGAAATGATTTATCCATTGCTGGTTGCAATGGATCTGTGGTGGCATGCAAAAGAACACCTAATGGTGCGCAAGGTTTGTGGTTCGATGGGTGAGTCAAGGTTTGGCTTTTTAATTTGCAATTTTTGTATGATCTAAAAGCTCATCCTATGTCTAATTAAATTGTTTAATTATAATTTTAATCACACAATTAAATTTTGATTCAAATCAAAATTTTAAAAATTGTTTGAATGTGATTCAAATCTGAATTTTTAAAGTTGTTTAAATCATATTTAAATCTGATTTTTTAAAATTTTTTTGAATAATATTCAGATCTGAATTTTTAAAAATTGTTTGAATGTGATTCAAATTTGATTTTTTAAAAATTGTTTGAATGTGATTCAAATCTGAATTTTTAAGGTTGTTTGAATGTGATTCAAATCTGAATTTTTAAATTTGTTTGAATGAGATTCAAATCTGAATTTTTAAATTTATTTGAATCATATTCAAATCTAGATTTTTAAGTTGAATATGAGATATTCAATTTAATTTAAGTATGTATGTTTTATTTAATTATTAAATAGTGATATGCATGATGGATGATCATGGACTATAAAAGACCAATGTGATTGGATTTATTTATTTTATGTTTCTTTGGGATTGTAAATTAATTAATTTATTTTAATTTATTTTGGGCATGTATTATTAAGTTTGTAATAATTTTTGTGTTGTAATTTCATTTATTTAAGTTCTTATAATTCACCTTGGTATTCCAAGGATTACTATGTAATATTGGATTACAAGAAGTTCAAGGAGGTCAAGAGCATTGGTGGGACCAGTGGGAGGAATTCAAGATCAAGTGTTGATTATGTACTCCTTCAGCAACTCTTGTAAAATGAATGAATGAAATGCACCTAGGAGTGCCCTGATTCAATTCTTGGTGGCTCAGAATTGAATCCCTTAGATAGTCCATGATCATGCCATATTTACTGCTTATACATGAATGCATGAGATGTATGGGAATGTAGGCAATTATATGATATATGCATGCTAAATGGATAATGTGCAAAGTGAGACCTTAATAGTAATTAGGATGACCATAAAATCTTCCAAATAAATGATTAAGTTGGAAATGCTATAATTAAAGTAATTATAACATGGGCCCTCCATTGGGGTAATTATTTTAAGAAATTTTAAATAGTTGCATAAGATGCAATTAATTTAAGAGATTTTCTTAAGAATAATTGTTAAGCATGAGATGTTGTAAATATATAAATGGTTTGGTGGCCATTATTGGATGTACCTGAGGACATTAAAATTATTTGCATAATTACTGGCTCAATGGGATCAACTTAACTAATGCAAGATAAGTCAATAATGGATGTAACTGAGATTTTGAGCATTAGGGGCTAGGTAAAGAATTAAACTTCACATGAGATGTGATGGGCAAGGGGTTGCTCACTTATAGTTTATTATAATTCCAATAATAGATGTACCTGAGGATGATCAATAGAATTATAAGAATTCAATCACCCACTAGAAATCCATCCAACTAGAATTTCCGCTTTCTACTTTGGAAGTGTAGGATTCGCTAAGTTAGTGGGAGGACCAATTTGATTAAAAGAACATAATCATTTTGGTTAATTACTTGATATATTTACTAATTAATTTGGTTATTTTCTGCAGTTAATTTTCTGATAAAAATGAGCATAGAACAACCATCACCATCCAATATCATTGCAAGCATACTTGATCGCAATAGGTTGACAGGACCTAATCTCTCTGATTGGCTAAGAAATTTGAAACTTGTCCTGAACCTTGAACATATAGGATAAGTTCTAGATTCAAATGTTCCTAGTCCCTTACCTCCAGAGGCCACTCAAGAGGAACATGAAACTTTGGACAAGTGGAAGGAGCATGATATGAGAGCTAAGTGTTACATGTTTGCTTCCATGAGTAATGAGTTACAGAAGCAGCATGAGAACATGCAGAGTGCGAGTGAGATCCTCCTTCACCTACAAGAGTTGTATGGTGAGCACAGTAGGAATGCTAGGTATGAGATATCTAGGCAGCTATTCCGCATGAGGATGTCTGAGGGACAGAATGTTAGGGATCATGTCCACAAGATGATTCGGCTGATTGAGCAGTTGAAACATCTTGACTTCAACATGGATTTCCAACTACAGACGGATTTGATCCTTCAGTCCCTTCCTGAGTCTTTTGGGAATTTTGTGACAAATTTTCATATGAAAAAACAGAAATGCACCTTAGCTAGTTTACTCAACATGTTGGTTATTGCCCAAAAGAATATGTAGAGCAATAAAGGAAAGAGGTAGCTTTGATTGCATCTTCTTCTGCTGGAAAGTCCAACAAGAAGAAGGGTAATAAGAAAAACAAACCTCAGATTCCTGGTCCTTCTAAGAAAATAAGCTAAACAGAAAGGGAAAACTAAAGCTGATGGAAACAAAGAAAAGTGTTTCCACTGCTAGAAGGATGGGCACTGGAAAAGGAACTGCCCAGAGTATCTTGCTTCTCTGAAGTACAAGAAGGATACACCTTCAGAAGGTATGTCCATATCTTGTTATTTAGATTCTGATGATACTCATAGTTCATCTACAGCTTGGGTTTTAGATACTGGTGCTAGTTCTCACATTTCTAATGATATGCAGGAACTAGTAAATAATAGCAGCTTGCGTTCTCAAGATGTTAGAGTTCGGATTGGCAATGGTTCAACTGTTGAAGCTTTAGGCATAGGATCTAAATCTTTTTTCCTGTTTGGACATGTTTTGTGTTTGGATAATATTTTATATGTACCTGATGCTTTTAAGAACATCATTTCTATATCTAGTTTGACTAGAAATGGCTATGAATTTCAATTCACAAATGATGTTTGCAATATTTATTTTGGAAATAAATATGTTGGTTCGGGTTATATGAATGAAGGTCTTTATTGTTTAGATAATAATGACAAACACAAAATAAATGCAAGTGATCTAAATGAATGCAATGCCATGGTGAAAACCAACTCAAGTTCAAAATATATTTGGCACTTAAGGTTATGTCATGTTGTAGAAGATAGGATTACAAAATTGGAGAAAATGGGGATTTTATCCTCATTTGGCTTTGAGCCTACTGCAACTTGTGAATCTTACCTTCAAGGCAAAATGACTAGATCACCCTTTATTGGATAAGGGCTAAGAGCTGAAAATATTTTGGAGCTAATACATAGTGATACATGTGGTCCATTTAAGGAAATAGCTAGAGGTGGTTTTTATTACTTTATTTCCTTTTCTGATGATAAATCAAGGTTTGGGTATTTGTATTTGATGAAATACAAACATGAATCTTTTGAAAAGTTCAAAGAATTTAAATCTAAAGTAGAAAATCAAATAGGAAAGAGTATTAAAGCTCTTCGATTAGATCGTGGAGGTGAATATTTGAGTATTAAATTTTATAAATACTTGAGAGAGCATGGCATTATATCCCAGCTGACTCCTCCAGAAACGCTACAGCTGAATGGTGTATCTGAAAGGAGAAATTGTACCCTATTGGATATGGTACGTAGTATGATGAGCTATACTGATATTCCAATCTCCTTTTGGGGATTTGCATTAGAATCAACTTCGTATATTCTGAATAGGATTCCATCAAAATTAGTTTCTTCCACACCTTATGAGATATGGCATGAAAGAAAACCAAGTCTTAAGCATGTTAAGATTTGGGATTGTCCAGCTTATATCAAAAAGCTGAACACTGATAAATTGGAAACCAGATCAGAAAAGGGTCGATTTGTTGGATATCCAAAAGATAGTTTTGGATATTATATTTATTTGCCTACATCACAAAAGGTTGTGGTGAGTAGAGATGCCACATTTCTTGAACAATAGTTTGTTCAAGAAGGAAGCAAAGGAAGGCAAATAGAGTTGGAATTAGAGAATTCTGACCTACCAACAGATCAGATGGATATAGATCCATCTAGTCAACCTACACCCGTTGATGAAACATCTATAACTATTCCTCTTAGAACAACTAGGGTATCTCACCCACCAGTGAGATATGGTTTCCTTCATGAAGAAGAACAAGAGTTGTCTACTCATGAAGAAGTAGATAATGGAGATGATCCACTTACCTATGAAGAAGCTATATCAGATATAGATTCTTCAAAATAGATTGATGCTATGAAATCTGAAATTGATTCCATGTATAAGAATCAAGTTTGGGATCTTGTTGACCCACCTGAAGGTATTATACCTATAGGGAACAAATGGGTTTTCAAGAAGAAAATTGGTTCTGATGGAAAGGTAGAGACCTATAAGGCAAGGCTAGTAGGGAAAGGGTTTCGCCAAAGGCAAGGAATCGACAATGAGGAGACTTTCTCGCTTGTTGCCATGCTTAAATCAATTAGGATTCTATTAGCAATAGCTGCATACTATGATTATGAGATTTGGCAGATGAATGTCAAAACAGCTTTTCTTCAAACAATGGATACATTGAAGAAAACATTTTCATGGAACAACCTAGGGGTTTTGAATCCCAAGATGGTTCCAAGGTATGCAAGCTAAAGCGATCCATTTATGGGTTGGAGCAAGCTTCGAGGAGTCAGAACATCCATTTTGATGAAGCCATTAAATCCTTTAGTTTTATTAAAAATGAGGATGAGCCATGTGTATAAAAGAAGGTTAGTGACAGTGCTAACACTTTGCTTGTCTTATATGTGGATGACATACTGTTGATGGGTAATGACACAGGTATGTTGACAATTGTAAAGGTATGGTTGTCAAATACATTCTCCATGAAAGAGTTAGGGGAGGCAACCTATATTCTAGGGATTCACATCTATAAAGATGGAGCGAAAAGAATAATTGGTTTATCCCAAAGTCTATACTTGGAAAAGGTATTAAAGAGGTTTAACATGCTTAATTCCAAGAGAGGATTGTTACCAGTGAAACATGGTATCCACCTTTCTAAAGAGATGTCTCCAAAGACACCTGAAGAAAGAGATAAGATGGCCAGGATTCCATATGCTTCGGCTATTGGAAGCTTAATGTATGCAATATTGTGTACTAGGCCGGATATCGCATATGCTGTTAGTTTGAATAGCAGGTATCAATCTAATCTAGGTTTGGAAAGCTGGATAGCTATCAAGAATATCCTTAAGTACTTGAGAAGAACTAAGGATTTATTCTTGATCTATGGTGGTGGAGATTTGCAATTGGATAGTTATACTGATTCTGATTTCCAATCAGATATCGATGATAGAAAGTCTACTTTTGGATATGTGTTTATTTGTAATGGAGGTGCAGTCAGTTGGAAGAGCTCCAAGCGAGCCACATTCTTGATTCCACTCACAGAAATTTGAGTATATTGCTGCATCAGATGCTGCAAAGGAAGCTGTTTGGAGAAAGAAGTTCGTGACAAAACTTATAGTAGTTCCTTCCATTGAGTCAGCAGTTCTACTATACTGTGACAACAATGGAGCAGTCATACAGGCTAAGGAACCAAGGTCTCACCAGAAATACAAACATAAAGAAAGGCGCTACCACATTATCAGAGACATAGTTGGACGAGGCGATGTAGTCATGCAGAAAATAGCATCAGCTGAAAATCCAACTGATCCATTCACAAAGCCTATGTCACAGACTCAGCTAGACCGACATCTTAAGAAGATAGGTCTAAGATATTATAATGAATGGCTCCAGTGCTAGTGGGAGATTGTTAGTAGCATGCCCTATAGCATATCATTTAGTATGTATCTTGTACATGTTTTTATTAATAAAAGGCATTTCCACTTTTCCGTTTACATAAGATATTTATGTGTAATAGAAAATGTCCATTGATATTTTGTTAGAAATTCTATTCTTAAGTTGTTAAGAATATGAGTGACAGTGTTTCTAGTATAAAGTATCATAAATAGGTTCACAATCTAAGATACTTCATAATAAGGACATGACTTATCCAGACAGATTGTATTCATGTTTGTTCCCAAGTTATTTATATGAGATATAAATAAGATAGAATGGTGAGTCTCAAGCCATATGACAAATATGATAGGCACTCATAAATGATAAGTAGGCCGAACCAGTGACACTTATAACAAGCACATGGAGTTTACTCTTGTCAATGTTTTGTCATAAATCATATCAGTGCATATAATCTTTAGACCTGAGATAGCACAGTTATCTTGTATATAGGTAGTTTGAGTTTGATACTGCTTTCATACTTGTACTGTCTATGGGTATATGGGCATGTGTTGGCTCCTACTAGTTATATATGGAGATAGGTGTTGATCAAGATGGAATCTGTTCCTCTAAGTAAATAGAGATAAAATCATATGTTCATTTAATTGTTCTTGATGTTTTAAGTTCCTGGCTAGGACAGATAGATTTAATCAGAAAAGAGTTTCTGATGAGAAAATCTTTTTAATGAAGAACTGGAATTAAAAGAGAACATAATATTCATAGCAAATGGAGTTTGACATAAACCATGACTCCAGCTTGAGTTGGGATTTTGTAATAGAGAGATTCTAGTGCATGGTAACATATGATTATAAGTTCATTTAAGGTAAACCTTCTTACTAATTAGGTGGCCATGGCATGTTATGCTAGGTGTTAACCATGGTCTATGAGGTGTATAAAATGATTTAGAGAGATCATTTATGGTAAGAAAGAGTTCTGATGATATTAAGAGTTAATATCATATCTCATTGCCAATTAGTGATGAGCCTAGTAAGTCACACACATACACAAGTTATCACCTAATTAAATATGATTTAATTAATTAATTAAATAGTTTAATTGATTAATTAAATAGGTTTGGTTTGCAATTAGATTGCAAAGTCCCTAGCATGACTTGAAACCAAATCTAGATTATTGGATGTAAAGTATAAGTTAAATTTATATTTAAAGTGTTTAAATATGAATTTAATTAATGAGAAATTAATTAATAAAGATTAATTAATTAATTTATATTTGATATAAATTGATTAGAAAAAGAAAAATAATTATTTTGGGTTAAGAACTCAAAATTAAGACACAGGGGCATTTTGGTCATTTCACAGGGTGACATATGGCACCATGAGATGGTGACACATGGAATTACACATAAGCTTGCTAAATGTTTTTTAATCATGTAAGATGATTAAAATTAAGATTAAATATAGGTTTAACACTTGACACAATGTGATTGGGTCAATTACACCTAGGACCGATCAAAGGGTGACATGTGGCAAGGGTTTAAGTGATGACCTAGCTATATATGTGTTGTTATGAGAAAATAAAATACACAAGCTGCTGCCTCCCATTGTGTGCCACCACCCTTGAGACTCATATTCTCTCTTCCTCTTCATCTCTTATCTATTCCAAGAGATTAGCAAACAATCTCTTGAATTAAAAATACTAGAAATCGTTTCTAGTGTCCTGTTTACATCTTTAATCTCTTAAAAGACAGAACTTGATTTTCTAAATAATAGAAAAAGGATTTAGAAGCTGTTCAAGGGCTGCCATAGGTGTTCTTGGTGTGGACAAGCTAGAGGGATAACATTTGGTGTCCTGAAGACGAATCTCAAAGGCGCAAATACACTGCAGTGCATCAAGAGGTTAGTGTGTTTGTTCTTGATTTAATCTAGGGTTCTAAAATTAATCTGATTAATTCTAAAATCTTAAATGGAAAATACAGATCCAAAAACATATTAAAAGAGTTTTAATATGTTGTTTATCATTGAAATCAAATAGATAAAAATAAATCTTGCATGATGCATGTGACCCTAGGTGAAAATTTTTGAATTCAATGGTATAAACTTGTATTTTTCACGCTTCCGTTCATTCAAAATCCTCTCTCACCTGCAAGAGTTATATGGTGAGCATAGTAGAAATGCTAGATATGGGGTATTTAGGCAACTATTTAGAATGAGGATGTCGGAAGGACAAAATATTGGAGATTGTGTTCATAAGATGATCCGGCTCATAGAGCACTTGGAAGATCTTGACTTTACCATGGGTTTTCGTTTAGAAACAGATTTGATCCTTCAGTCTTTACCAGAGTCTTTTGGAAATTTTATTATGAATTTCCATATGACAACAAGACTGCACCTTGGCTAGCTTATTAAATATGCCTGTTATTGCCCAAAAGAATATGCCAGGCAATAAAGAAAAGGAGGTTGCTTTGGTTGCATCTTTTTCTTCTATTGAAAAGTCCAAGAAGAAAAAGGGTAATAAGATAAGGAACTCTCCTGTTCTAGGACCATCTAAGAAAATAGCCAAGCAAAAGAAGAATACCGAAGCTACGCAAGGCAAAGGAAAATGTTTTCATTGCCAGAAAGATGGGCACTGGAAAAGAAACTGCCCAGAGTATTTAGCAACTCTAAAGGATAAGAAGGATAAGCCTTTTAAAGGTATGTCTATTTCTTGTTATTTCAATTCTAATGATACTCCTAGTTCATCTATAGCTTAGTTATTAGATACTGGTGCTAGTTCTCATATATGTTTTGATATGCGGGAATTAGCAAGTAGTAGCAGCTCGCAAACACAAGATGTTAGACTCAGAATTGGCAATGGAGCAATGGTTGTAGCCTTAGCCATAGGGTTTAAATCTTTGTACTTATCAGAACATGTTTTGTATTTAGATTATGTATTATATGTACCTGATGCTTTTAAGAACATCATTTCTGTATCTAGTTTGACTAGAAATGGATACAAATTTCAGTTTGTAAATAATGTTTGCAGTATTTATTTTGGAAATAATATTATTGGCATGGGTTATATGCATGATGGACTTTATTATTTGGATAATAATGATAAATGCAAAACTACGGCAAGCGATCAAAATAAATTTAATGCCATAATGAAAACAAACTCTAGTCCAAGACATCTTTGGAACTTAAGATTAGGTCATGTTGCAGAAGATAGGATTGCCAAATTTGAGAAAATGGGAATTGTATCTTAATTGGGTTCTGAACCTACTCCAACGTGTGAATCTTGCCTTCAAGGCAAAATGACTCGATCTCCCTTCGTTGGACAAGGGTTAAGGGCTGAAAATATTTTAGAACTAATACATAATGATGTATGTGGTCCATTTAAGGAAATGGCAAGAGGTGGTTGTCATTACTTCATTACCTTTACCGATGATAAATCTAGGTATGGGTATTTGTATTTAATGAAATACAAACATGAATCATTTGAAAATTTCAAAGAATTCAAGCCTGAAGTAGAAAATTAAATAGGAAAAAGTATTATAATTCTTCGATCAAATCGAGGAGGTGAATTCTTAAGTACTGAATTTGAAGACTTCCTAAAGGAACATGGCATTATTTCTCAATTAAACTCCTCCAAGAATGCCACAATTAAATTATGTATCTGAAAGAAGAAATCGTACCCTATTAGATATAGTACGCAGTATGATGAGCTATACAGACTTACCAGTTTCTTTCTGGGGATTTACATTGCAAACAGCTTTACACCTTTTTAACAGAACTCCATCAAAATCAATCTCTTCCACTCCTTATGAGATATGGCATGGAAGATAACCAAGTCTTAAGCATATTAAGATTTGGGGTTGTCTAGCTTATATTAAAAAACTGAAGACTAAGAAATTAGAGATAAAATAAAAAAAGGGATGATTTGTTGGATATCCAAAAGATAGTTTTGGATATTATTTCTATTTGCCAACATCACAAAGAGTTATGATAAGTAGGGATGCCAGTTTTCTTGAACAATAATTTATTTAAGAAGGTGGTAAAGGAAGGCAAATAGAATTGGAATTAGAAAATTCCGATCAATCAATAAATCAAATGGATATAGATCCATCCATTCAACCTAAACCTATTGGTGATACATCCACTTCACTTCCTCGGAGATCAACCAGAATATCTCACCCACTAGAGAGATATAGTTTTCTTCATGAGAATGAACAAGAGTTGTTTGTTCATGAAAAAATAGATCATGAAAATGATCCTTTAACCTATGAAGAGGCTATATCAGATATAAATTATTATAAAAGGATCGAAGCAATGAAATCTGAAATGGATTCCATGTATAAGAACCAAGTTTGGTGTCACACCCTACCCCTCTGTAAGGCATAACATGATCCCGTAGTATACCTAATGAATTACCAACTCCGTCTACTGATAATCCATTAAATACACTACAAGGGATTTTAAAAACTTTTCTTACTTCTTTTACAGTGATGAGCACTATTTACAGGTGTGAAAGACTTTGGTGAATTGAAGTGAAACAACTAACTCATTTGATTTATTTGGAATATCTGTAAAATTTTTGGCAAGGTGCCATTTGTATTTTGGACAAAACAGTTCTTCAGAAAACCTGTAAAAAGCACTTCAATATATTTTCAAATCTCAACTCCAACAGTTTTATCAACACAACACATTTCTCAAGTCAAATCCACAGTGATTTTCAAAGACTAAGATATAAAAATATAACACAATTTTTACAAGCCAAATAACTCATAATTATTTTACAACTTTACTGTACAACTTAAATTTACAACTGCTCAAAATCAAGAACAAAATATACATACAGTGAATATACATTACAGTACAAAATGCCACATGTGGTATACTCACTATACCAAAAAATCTCTCGCTAGCGGTACTAGCAGCCTAGTCTGCTGCCCTGTCTGTCTCTACTGCGGCAATAAATAAAAGCTATCATTTGAGACAATGTCTCAGTGGTGCACAACATTAACCAAATACAAATTTTAAATCACAATTCATAAATCATATCAATAGTGGATACTTAAAACCATAGTTAAATTCAAGACAATGAATGTCATAAGGAATTTAAACTCCAATTCACAAATAATCAAAATTCATAATAACACAATTTAGTCAAATAGTTTAAGAATACCGTATTGCCAATTCATGCACAATTTGTTCAAATAATGAATAATACCTTTTGCAAATCAATAACACAATTGATCAAATAACTGAATAATATCGTTTTGCAAATCAATAACACAATTCGATCAAATAATTGAATAATATCGTTTTGCAAATCAATAACACAATTCGATCAAATAATTGAACAATACAATGTTGCCATTCAATAACACAATTTAGGTCATGACACACATTTTTTTCCATATATGCCGTGTTGTACACCACGACAAGACATACTCACCCCAATAATCGAAATCAATGAGGGAGGAAGCTAGCTATCTAATGAGTACTCATCCATACTCACCTCAGACTGGGAAGTCAAAGAGGGAGGAACATAATCATACTCACCCCAGACTAATAAGTCAAAGAGGGAGGAATAATCACACTCACCCCATTAATGGAGGAGGAACATAATATCCGTGTCATGCCAATTGTGAGTCAAAACAATTCCAAACATTTTATTCAAATGATCCGTAAGAATCCAATAAATTTCCAAAGTTATAATTTCATTCACAAAATGGCAACACAATTCGTAATTCACTTCAATTTCCACAAAAACCATTTACAGTGCTTTTCAATCAATAAGTATCCATCAAATACCATTCAAACAATTTTTCACAGTTTCAAACCATTCACAATGTTTTTCAATCAATAAGTGTCCACCAAACACATTTCCACAATTTAAAACAATGATATGCAAATAGTCAATATTTATTTCCATTGAAAATAATTCAAAAGAAACAGTTATTGTGCACAAACACAATTTAAAACAATAATATACAAATATTCAATATTTATTTCAATTGAAAAATTCAAAAGCAATAGCCGTTGTGCACAAACACAATTTAAAATAATAATGTATAATAGTCATAATTCATTTCAATTGAAAAATTCAAAAGAAATAGTCGTTGTGCACAAACCTCTGATATTTGTCTCCTGGTCCTGACTCGGTATTTCTTTCTCTTTTCTTTGAGTCCTTGTTAATCGAGAAACACAATTTGAAGTGTTTGATTACTAAATTAAACTGTCTCTATCGATGGTGTTTGGTAAACAATGAACTGAACTCAATTATTCACTTAATCACATAATATACAGGCCCTCATTGAGTTTTAGGTACATTAGTTTTTAGTATAGTTAATATGTCACATTCGATAATGTTTTAGGTTTGGTATGTTTTACCAAAGTCATTTCCTTGCTTAGTGCATTTTAATGCAAATTGCTGGATTCCTGGACACTTGTTTGACCTAACCGGACGATCTAGTTCCCTCGGTTTTCGAGTCTCGGTCGAAACTACAAACTTGTAGATCTAGGTCTTATTGCACGCGGGCAAAATTTCAGGTCAATCCGAGTTAAGTAGACCAAGTTATGGTCATTATACTATTGCTGGTCAAATGGTACCATTTTAGGTCAATTTTAGGTCAATTTGGTCAACTCTGGTTCGGCCAGTTTTGGACCCGAACTTGTGCAAGCTTTTTGACTTGCTTCTGGTCATTTCTGGGTTTTTGTGTCTTCATAAGACTTGTAGGTATGGGTCTTAACTATTCATGGTTAAAATTTCAGGTCAATTGGACCTGTTTTGAGTGAGTTATGGCCTAAATACTCACTGCTGCCCAAATGGTCAGATTTTAGGTCTCAAGTGTACCTAATCCGAAGTGGTCAATTTTCACATCAACTTGCAAGCAGAATTTTGGTATGGTTTCTCAATGAAAGTTGGCACATTTTGTGCCTAGTTTCACCTCAAATTGGTCTCATACCAATTGAGGTTACACATTTCAGGTTATGGGCTAAAATGTACACTGCCCTCAATATGCATTTCACACCCCACTTCAAACACACATATACCTTGCAATTTGGTTCACTTCCCTACCAATCTGTTTTGGTACATTAACCACAGTATAATCTACTTTACATTAACATTATTTTGGGCAGATTACCATTACTCTCAACACACCAAATATAATTCACATTTACAATATCTCAATACCAATACATACACACCTAAACACCACTAATTCTCACATACACTTTACACAATAATTTCATACACATATCCTTCATTCCTTAATGCCACAATTCTGCCAACACTCCCATGAATATACACATTTATTCAAGTGTCGCCAAGGCTGCCCAAATTTGTCCTTCAACATCAAAGTGCTGTCCAAGTTACCAATTCCCATCCAAGTGCATCATTCACCATATATACATGCATTAAATCACTAGGTTACTAAATCACCATGATTAACATTATTTCTCATCAATTATATACACAAATACCTCATCAAAAACGTGACCCATGGCTGTCCAAAAATGGCTATCTCAATAACTATTTAAACTTCAAAATTTCCTTCACAAAACTAACACCCATAACATAAACATAAAGTTTAACAAGGAAATTCTCAAAAATGCAAACTTACCTTTAATTGTAACTTGCTAAACCTTCACCAAACTTCTCAAAATTGGTATCAATATCTTCCTTGTGATGTGTAGACAAAGTTTCATGAAGGAACCCAAGAGGTTGGAGTTGAAAATGGAGAGTTAAGAAAGCTTGCATGAAAAATGGCTATGGAGTTCCTCTCACCTCCATTCACGGCAATGTTTATGAAATGAGGAAGATGAACATTCTGATGGGTATAGTGGCCTTACATCAGCCACATTTTATGTTTAATTTAATCCTTTAGTGGTCCACTTAGTCATTTAATCATATAATAAGCTAAATGTGCATTTATTCCACATTAACCCATGATTTTCCACTATTTATTTTAGGTACCACCAATTTAATTTTTCATTTTATTTTCTTAGTGTAATACTATTTATTTTTAATGGAAATTTAGGTCAAAAGACAATTCGGGGTGTCAAATGACCATAATGCCCTGTTAAGATTACGTTCGATTTTTGGTAACATCGTATTTTATGCATTTTTCAATTTCTCACTTTTCTTTGTACTAATTATTTAATTTTTCTTTAATCTTTCTAATGAGATTAATCCTTCCATAAGGTTCTATTTATGTCCTAAAATGTTTTTCCAGGGTTCCCATGATCTAGGGCGATCCAACGGTCCACGCCGTGACTTCCTGCAGTCACCCATCGCTAGTTTTCCACGCTTAACTTGATCACATTTCTTTGCTATTATTTTTCCTTTATTTTTCTTGTATTTTCTTTTCTTGTATTTCATTATTTTATGTCTCCTCACTCATATTGAAGTGTAGTTCTAAGCATCCTAGCTGTCCGGACAACACTGGTCACGTCTGTTGAGAGCACTCACAGAACTTAGGGTGTTACAATTCTCCCCCCCTTAAATAAATTTCGTCTCGAAATTTTTACCCAATAGCCATCTTACAATAGTCATACGTTTATTTTCTCCTTTCTATATGGTCGTAAGACTTTTAACAATCTAATACAATGTTTAATTTGCTTGGATAACCCCAATCTCCTCTTACTATTATGTTGTCTAATATTTCGGTTCACGTTGCTCCTTGAATGACCCTTGAGGTCATGTTAGAATCATTCATCAGTCATTGGTCCTCTGACTATTCTAGTCCCTAGTCTTACTCACATTTGTAATATTTCTTTGTTACACATGAATCAACTGTTCAATTCTCTACTTTCATAACTCTTTTTATCTGTCAATATTCTATAACTTACTTCCTTTTGTACTGAACTATAACCTTTCGATATTTTAACTTTTGAGTTTTAGATCCCTAAGTAGGATTTTCAAACTTATTTCTAACAATTAAATTCTGTCATGGCATAACTATACCAAAAAAGATGCCGTTGGCAACTATTCTTATCTAGGTGTACTATCAGGTATTACGTAGCTCTACACAATAATCTCAAGTCGATCAGAATCTGCGACTACGATTATAAACATCAAGAACATATAATATTTACTACGAAACATCCCAATAGATCAAACTTTGTTATCTTTTATTCTTTTGAATTCAACGATATTCGAATCTTATTCTGATTACAATATCCATTAGCAATTTCTAACAGTAACCTCCTTGCCCTCATCTAGAGCAATTCCATTACTGCATCTTACATTTACGTCCTCTTGCCTTACATTAAGTAGGCTCGCCAATTAGCTTATAATTTTATGGTGTGTCAGCAAATACTTTTCGCCGATAAACTCTTCCAAAACTAATTTCACTTGTTATCACAATCCTTATCCTAAAGGACTAGTCACTAATGCATCAAAATTTATTTCCCTGACCTCCTGTACAATAATACAAGGAGATTTCCTCCCGTTAGTGCATATTTATAATGTAATGTACTGTATGTATCAAACATTTGAGCGATTGTAGTTCTGACATAAAGATTTCAAATTCACAATTCGAAATTCACTTTAAAACCATTGCTCTGATACCACTAAAACATGTCACACCCTACCCCTCTGTAAGGCATAACATGATCCCGTAGTATACCTAATGAATTACCAACTCCGTCTACTGATAATCCATTAAATACACTACAAGGGATTTTAAAAACTTTTCTTACTTCTTTTACAGTGGTGAGCACTATTTACAGGTGTGAAAGACTTTGGTGAATTGAAGTGAAACAACTAACTCATTTGATTTATTTGGAATATCTATAAAATTTTTGGCAAGGTGCCATTTGTATTTTGGACAAAACAGTTCTTGAAAAACACATAAAAAGCACTTCAATATATTTTCAAATCTCAACTCCAACAGTTTTATCAACACAACACATTTCTCAAGTCAAATCCACGGTGATTTTCAAAGACTAAGATATAAAATATAACACAATTTTACAAGCCAAATAACTCATAATTATTTTACAACTTTCTTGTACAACTTAAATTTACAATTGCTCAAAATCAAGAACAAAATATACATACGGTGAATATACATTCTGATTACAAAATGCCACATGTGGTATACTCACTATACCAAAAAATCTCTCGCTAGCGGTACTAGCAGCCTAGTCTGCTGCCCTGTCTGTCTCTCTACCTGCGACAGCAATAAAAAGCTATCGCTGAGACAATGTCTCAGTGGTGCACAACATTAACCAAATACAAATTTTAAATCACAATTCATAAATCATATCAATAGTGGATACTTAAAACCATAGTTAAATTCAAGACAATGAATGTCATAAGGAATTTAAACTCCAATTCACAAATAATCAAAATTCATAATAACACAATTTAGTCAAATAGTTTAAGAATACCGTATTGCCAATTCATGCACAATTTGTTCAAATAACTGAATAATACCTTTTTGCAAATCAATAACACAATTGATCAAATAACTGAATAATATCGTTTTGCAAATCAATAACACAATTCGATCAAATAATTGAATAATATCGTTTTGCAAATCAATAACACAATTCGATCAAATAATTGAACAATACAATGTTGCCATTCAATAACACAATTTAGGTCATGACACACATTTTTCCATATATGCCGTGTTGTACACCACGACAAGACATACTCACCCCAATAATCGAAATCAATGAGGGAGGAAGCTAGCTATCTAATGAGTACTCATCCATACTCACCTCAGACTGGGAAGTCAAAGAGGGAGGAACATAATCATACTCACCCCAGACTGATAAGTCAAAGAGGGAGGAATAATCACACTCACCCCATTAATGGAGGAGGAACATAATATCCGTGTCATGCCAATTGTGAGTCAAAACAATTCCAAACATTTTATTCAAATGATCCGTAAGAATCCAATAAATTTCCAAAGTTATAATTTCATTCACAAAATGGCAACACAATTCGTAATTCACTTCAATTTCCACAAAAACCATTTCTGATTGCTTTTCAATCAATAAGTATCCATCAAATACCATTCAAACAATTTTTCACGATTTCAAACCATTCACAATGTTTTTCAATCAATAAGTGTCCACCAAACACATTTCCACAATTTAAAACAATGATATGCAAATAGTCAATATTTATTTCCATTGAAAATAATTCAAAAGAAACAGTTATTGTGCACAAACACAATTTAAAACAATAATATACAAATATTCAATATTTATTTCAATTGAAAAATTCAAAAGCAATAGCCGTTGTGCACAAACACAATTTAAAATAATAATGTATAATAGTCATAATTCATTTCAATTGAAAAATTCAAAAGAAATAGTCGTTGTGCACAAACCTCTGATATGTGTCTCTGGTCGACTCGGTATTTCTTTCTCTTTTCTTTGAGTCCTTGTTAATCGAGAAACACAATTTGAAGTGTTTGATTACTAAATTAAATCTCTATCGATGGTGTTTGGTAAACAATGCACTGAACTCAATTATTCACTTAATCACCTAATATACCGGCCCTCATTGCGTTTTAGGTACATTAGGTTTTAGTATCGTTAATATGTCACATTCGATAAGGTTTTAGGTTTGGTATGTTTTACCAAAGTCATTTCCTTGCTTAGTGCATTTTAATGCAAATTGCTGGATTCCGGGACACTGGTTTGACCTAACCGGACGATCTAGTTCCCTCGGTTTTCGAGTCTCGGTCGAAACTACAAACTTGTAGATCTAGGTCTTATTGCACGCGGGGCAAAATTTCAGGTCAATCCGAGTTAAGTAGACCAAGTTATGGTCATTATACTATTGCTGGTCAAATGGTACCATTTTAGGTCAATTTTAGGTCAATTTGGTCAACTCTGGTTCGGCCAGTTTTTGGACCCGAACTTGTGCAAGCTTTTTGACTTGCTTCTGGTCATTTCTGGGTTTTTGTGTCTTCATAAGACTTGTAGGTATGGGTCTTAACTATTCATGGTTAAAATTTCAGGTCAATTGGACCTGTTTTGAGTGAGTTATGGCCTAAATACTCACTGCTGCCCAAATGGTCAGTTTTTAGGTCTCAAGTGTACCTAATCCGAATTGGTCATTTTTCACATCAACTTGCAAGCAGAATTTTGGTATGGTTTCTCAATGAAAGTTGGCACATTTTGTGCCTAGTTTCACCTCAAATTGGTCTCATACCAATTGAGGTTACACATTTCAGGTTATGGGCTAAAATGTACACTGCCCTCAATATGCATTTCACACCCCACTTCAAACACACATATACCTTGCAATTTGGTTCACTTCCCTACCAATCTGTTTTGGTACATTAACCACAGTATAATCTACTTTACATTAACATTATTTTGGGCAGATTACCATTACTCTCAACACACCAAATATAATTCACATTTACAATATCTCAATACCATTACATACACACCTAAACACCACTAATTCTCACATACACTTTACACAATAATTTCATACACATATCCTTCATTCCTTAATGCCACAATTCTGCCAACACTCCCATGAATATACACATTTATTCAAGTGTCGCCAAGGCTGCCCAAATTTGTCCTTCAACATCAAAGTGCTGTCAAGTTACCAATTCCCATCCAAGTGCATCATTCACCATATATACATGCATTAAATCACTAGGTTACTAAATCACCATGATTAACATTATTTCTCATCAATTATATACACAAATACCTCATCAAAAACGTGACCCATGGCTGTCCAAAAATGGCTATCTCAATAACTATTTAAACTTCAAAATTTCCTTCACAAAACTAACACCCATAACATAAACATAAAGTTTAACAAGGAAATTCTCAAAAATGCAAACTTACCTTTAATTGTAACTTGCTAAACCTTCACCAAACTTCTCAAAATTGGTATCAATATCTTCCTTGTGATGTGTAGACAAAGTTTCATGAAGGAATCCAAGAGGTTGGAGTTGAAAATGGAGAGTTAAGAAAGCTTGCATGAAAAATGGCTATGGAGTTCCTCTCACCTCCATTCACGGCAATGTTTATGAAATGAGGAAGATGAACATTCTGATGGGTATAGTGGCCTTACATCAGCCACATTTTATGTTTAATTTAATCCTTTAGTGGTCCACTTAGTCATTTAATCATATAATAAGCTAAATGTGCATTTATTCCACATTAACCCATGATTTTCCACTATTTATTTTAGGTACCACCAATTTAATTTTTCATTTTATTTTCTTAGTGTAATACTATTTATTTTTAATGGACATTTAGGTCAAAAGACAATTCGGGTGTCAAATGACCATAATGCCTGTTAGATTCGTTCGATTTTTGGTAACATCGTATTTTATGCATTTTCAATTTCTCACTTTTCTTTGTACTAATTATTTAATTTTTCTTTAATCTTTCTAATGAGATTAATCCTTCCATAAGGTTCTATTTATGTCCTAAAATGTTTTTCAGGGTTCCCATGATCTAGGGCGATCAACGGTCCACGCCGTGACTTCCCGGTGCGGTCACCCATCGCTAGTTTTCCCGGCTCGCTTAACTTGATCACATTTCTTTGCTATTATTTTTCCTTTATTTTTCTTGTATTTTCTTTTCTTGTATTTCATTATTTTATGTCTCCTCACTCATATTGAAGTGTAGTTCTAAGCATCCTAGCTGTCCGGACAACACTGGTCACCGGTACAGCAGAACGCACTACCGAACTTAGGGGTGTTACATTTGGGATCTTGTAGACCCTACTGAAGGTATTGTACCTATAGGGAATAAATGGGTTTTCAAGAAGAAAATTGGTTTTGATAGAAAGGTGGAGACCTATAAAGTAAGGCTAGTTGCAAAAGGGTTTCCCCAAAGGCAAGAAATTGACTATGAGGAGACTTTCTTGCCTGTTGCCATACTTAAATCCATTAGGATTTTATTAGCTATTGCTCCATTTAATGATTATAAAATTTGTTAAATGGATGTCAAAATAGCTTTTCTCAACGGATACATTGAGGAAAACATATTCATGGAATAACCTAGGAGTTTCGAATCCCAAGATCGTTCCAAAGTATACAAGCTAAAGCTATCTATTTATGGATTAAAACAAGCTTTGAGGAGTTGGAACATCTATTTTCATGAAGCCATCAAATCTTTTGACTTTATTAAAAATAAGGATGAACCTTGTGTGTATAAGAAGGTTAGTGGGAATGCGGTCACTTTCCTTGTATTGTACGTGGATAATATATTATCAATGGGCAATGATATTAGTATGCTTGCTATTGTAAAAGTCTGGTTGTCAAATACATTCTCTATGAAAGACTTAGGGGAGGCCACCTATATTATTGGCATTCGCATCTATAGAGATGGAGCAAAAAGAATGATAGGATTATCTCAAAGTCTATATTTGGAAAAGGTGTTAAAGAAGTTTAACATGCTTAATTTTAAAAAGGGATTGTTACTAGTAAGACATAGTATCCATCTTTCTAAGGATATGTCTCCTAAGACACTTGAAGAAAGAGAGAAAATGGCTAGGATTCCACATGCCTCGGCTATAGGAAGTCTCATGTACGCAATGTTGTGTACTAGGCCAGATATCGCTTATGCTATTATTTTGACTAGTAAGTTTCAATCCAATCTAGGTTTGAAACACTGGATAGCTGTCAAGAACATCCATAAGTACTTGAGAAGAACTAAGGATCTTGTCTTGATATATGGAGGAGGTGACCTTCAACTAGATGGTTTTATAGATTCTGATTTTCAATCAAATGTGGATAATATAAAGTCTATCTCCAATTTTATATTCATATGTAATGGAGGTGCAGTTAGTTAGAAGAGTTCTAAACAGAATACAACTACAAACTCCACTGCAGAGGCCAAGTATATTGCCGTAAAGGAAACTGTTTGGATAAGGAAATTCGTAACAGAACTTACAGTGGTTCCATCCATTATATCACCAATCCCGTTGTATTGTGACAACAATGGTGCTGTTATTCAAGCTAAGGAACCCAGGTCTCACCAAAAATCCAAACACATAAAAAGGCGCTACCACATTATCAGAAAAATACTTGGGCGCGGTAATGTAGCCATGCAGAAAATAGCATCAGTTGATAATCCAGCTGATCCATTCACGAAGGCCATGACACAAAATCAGTTAGATTGACATCTTGAGAAGATGGGTCTTAGATATTGTAATGAATAGCTCTAGTGTAAGTGGGAGATTGTTAGGAGTATGCTATAGAGCATTTCATTTATTTGTATTTTGTAAATAATTATTTATCAATAAAAGGCAATTATTCTTTTCTGTTTATATAAATTATATATGTGTAATGAAAAAGGTCTTTTAATACCTGATTTGATATTCTATTCTTAAGATTTTAAGAATATGAGTGGCAGTACATGCTTACACAAGTATTATAAATATGGTTCGTAATCTATGATACTTCATAAGGGATATGATGTTAGTAGTATGCCCTAGAGCATATCATTTAGTATGTATCTTGTACATATTTTTATTAATAAAAGGCATTGCTACTTTTCTGTTTACATAATATATTTATGTGTAATAGAAAAGGTTCATTGATATTTTGTTAGAAATATTATTCTTAAGTTGTTAAGAATATGAGTGACAATATTTCTAGCACGAAGTATCATAAATAGGTTCACAATCGAGGATACTTCATAATAAGGACATGACTTATCCAAAAAGATTGTATTCATGTTTGTTCCCAAGTTATTTATATGAGATATAAATAAGATGGAATGGTGAGTCTCATGCCATATAACAAACATGATAGGCAATGATAAATGATAAGTAGGCCGAACCAGTGACACTTATGACAAGCACATGGAGTTTACTCTTGTCAATGTTTTTTCATAAATCATATCAGTGCATATAATCTTTAGACCTGAGATAGCATAGTTATCTTGTATATAGGTAGTTTGAGTTTGATACTGCTTTCATACTTGTACTGTGTATGGGTATATGGGCATGTGTTGGCTCCTACTAGTTATATATGGAGGTAGGTGTTGATTAAGATGGAATCTGTTCCTCTAAGTAAATAGAGATAAAATCCTATGTTCATTTAATTGTTCTTGATGTTTCAAGTTCCTGGCCAGGACAGATAGATTTATTCAGAAAAGAGTTTCTGATGAGAAAATCTTTTTAATCAAGAACTGGAATTAAAAAAGAACATAATATTCATAGCAAATGGAGTTTGACATAAACCATGACTCCAGCTTGAGTTGGGATTTTGTAACAGAGAGATTCTAGTGCATGGTAACATATGATTATAGGTTCATTTAAGGTAAACCTTATTACTAATTGGGTAGCCATGGCATGCTATGCTAGGTGTTAACCATGGTCTATGAGGTGCATAAAATGATTTAGAGAAATCATTTATGGTAAGAAAGAGTTCTGATGATATTAAGAGTTGATATCATGTCTCACTGCCAATTAGTGATGAGCCTAGTAAGTCACACACATACACAAGTTATCACCTATTTAAATATGATTTAATTAATTAATTAAAGAGTTTAATTGATTAATTAAATAGGTTTGGTTTGCAATTAAATTGCAAAGTCCCTAGCATGACTTGAAACCAAATCTAGATTATTGGATGTATAATATAAGTTAAATTTAAATTTAAAGTGTTTAAATATGAATTTAATTAATGAGAAATTAATTAATAGAGATTAATTAATTAATTAATTTATATTTGATATAAATTAATTAAAAGAAGAGAAATAATTATTTTGGGTTGAGAACTCAAAATTAAGACACAGGGGCATTTTGGTCATTTCACAGTGTGACACGTGGCACCATGAGATGGTGACATATGGGATTATACATAAGCTTGCCAAATGTTTTTTAATCATGTAAGATGATTAAAATCAAGATTAAATATAGGGTTAACACTTGGCACAATGTGATTGGGTCACTTAAACCTAGAGCTAATCAAAGGGTGACATGTGGCAAGGGTTTAATGTGTTAACCTAGCTATTTAAATGTTGTTATGAAAAGAAAAAATAACCAGCAGCCACTCCTCTCCTTTGTCACGCCACTTTGAGGCTTTTCATCTACTCTTCTTCATCTCTCATCAATTCAAAGAGATTAGCCATCAATCTCTTGAATTAAGAACACTAAAAATTGTTTCTAGTGTCCTGTTTACATCTCTAATCTCTTAAAAGGCAGAACTTGAATTTCTAATTAATAGAAAAGGCTTTAGAAGCTATTCAAGGGCTGCCATAGGTGTTCTTGGTGTGGACAAGCTAGAGGGACAATATCTGGTGTCCTGAAGACGAATCTCAAAGGCGCAGACACGCTGTAGTGCATCAAGAGGTTAGTATAATCGTTCTTGATTTAATCGAGGGTTCTAAAATTAATCTGATTAATTTTAAAATCTTAAATGGCAAATACAGATCCAAAAACATATTAAAAGAGTTTTAATATGTTGTTTATCATTGAAATCAAATAGATAAAAATAAATCTTGCATGATGCATGTGACCCTAGGTGAAAATTTTTGAATTCAATGGTATAAACTTGTGTTTTTCACGCTTCCGTTCCTTCATATGACTTATCCGAAAAGGTTGTCATTCATGTTTGTGTCCACGGATTAGTATGGAATACTAATGAAATGGATTGGTGAGTCTCATGCTATAAAACAAACATGGTAGGCACTCATGTGATGAGTAGGCTGAGCAAGTGATGCTTACGACATGCTTATGGAGTTTACTCTTGTCAATGCAATGTCATAAAGGTCGTGCTAGTATATATAATCTCTTGACCCGAGATAGCATAGTTATCTTATATACGGGTGGTTTGAGTTTAATACTACTCTCATACTCGTATTATGTATGGGTATATGGGCATGTGTTGGCTCCTACTAGTTATATATAGAGATAAGTTCTAGTCAAGAAGGGATCCATCACCCTAAATAAAGAGGAATAAAATCCTAAGTTCATTTAATTATTCTTGATGTTTTAAGTTACTGGCTAGGACAGATAGACTTAGCCAAAAAGGAGTTTCTGACAAGGAAGTCTAATTAGTCAAGAACTAGAATTAAAAGAGAATATGATATTCGATGCAATTGGAGTTTGACACAAATTATAACTCTAACTAGAATTGGGATTTTGTAATGGAGAGATTTTAGTACATGGCACTCATGACTAAAGGTACATGGATTGGAGATATAATTCACATATAGTTATTTAATCATGATACATAATGCTAGATGTCAATTATGACTTATGAGAATTCGGATGGAATGGGATTTCATTCTATTATTCAACGGTTCCAAATTCATTGAGAATTAGTCATGAACCTAATAAGTCACACACATTATAGCATATTGACCAAAGCAAAATCAATTTTGATTAATTAATTAAAAAGTTTAATTGATTAATTGAATTGACAAATTTAGTTTGTAATAAGATTGCAAAGTCCCTAGCATGACTGATAAGTGCATCATTAATATTTTTTACTCCATCACATTTAGTGCTTATAGTGTATTTTATACCTAATTCAGTTGATTAAAGTATAATTATCAATTAGGCATATTTTTAGAGAATTGTTGCAATAATTGATTTAAATTGAGAAATTTTCAGCATTTGCATTGATTTGACCTTTGCTATATTTTTCAAATGTTTCTATAGTTGTGGATCTCCAAATCCAATGTTGTTTAATTCATTGAAAAGCTAAGTCAGAGCACTACAAATGACAAAGAGGGACCAAAGCCTAAATCAGTCTCTAAGGTTGTCAAAATTAGCTATAGATCTATTACAAAAGCTTACACTTGATGTGTCATGACCAGTTTTGGGATTTATTTTATATCTGGAGCGCCAGATATCCAAATGAAGCAAACCTAGGCCCAATTGAACGTTAAGAAGCACCTCTACAATTTCTATGAAGGGCTTAAGACAAGACTACATCGTTTTAGTGGTTAAAAATGGCAATGAAGTAAAATTTATGGGCTGGATCGTCTGTCAGAACTGGTTTTAGTTTTTGGCCCATAACTTGGGTTGTAGGCCTCTGATTTGGGCAAATGAGTACTCTTTGGAAAGCTAAGAAGTAAGGCAAAAACTTTCCTAAAAAAGTTAGAGACAGAATTAGAAGGAAAGTGGCTGAAAATTGGTCATGATTGCAGAGTAGAGAATTTGTCTTTTTGAATTTCAAAAATTTTCTAAGTTTGGTTCTTATCTGTGGATTAGGTTTTTGATTATAAAGACATCTTTAGCAGCAGCGGAGATAGACATTCATTCAGACCTTCGACACCTTCATTACACCTTCATTCTCCATTCGCGTCCATAGTTTTAGATTTCTCTATTTTATTTTTCTTTTCTAAGCTATGAACATGAGCGGCTAAGTTTCTAAATTCAATTGAAGGGATTCTAGTTCTTATGCATGATTTGTGAGACTAGGTTCTTAATTTAAATTATTTCTTTTTTAATATCTATTATTTCTTGATTTCATTATTTTTTATCTATTGAATGATTTTGTCACACCTTACTCCTCCGTAAGGCATAACATGCTCTCATAGTACACCTAATGAATTACCGTACTTCGCCTACCAGTAGTCCATTAAATATACAATACGGGATTTTTAAAAAATTTCCAGTCATTTTTATAGTGGTGGTGTAACACCCCTCACTCGTCTATAGAATAGCCGAGCAAGGCGTGCTACACGGCGTGCCGAAATACCTAGTATGTGATTATTTCATTTCCTAAGCTCAATTTGATTTTAAGAAGTCTTTTATGTAATATTCATATCATGCTGATACTATTTTCATACTTTGATAAAATCAGTGTTTCAAGATTGGTAATAAAAATTTGGTAAGGTGCCGTCTGTATTTCGGACAAACTGTCCTTCCAAACCTGTTGAAAACAGTTTAATATGATAATCTTAAAATCTCAAATATTTCACAGTCTCTATTTCTCAGTAAAGTCAATAGACTTTTACAGTCATTAAACAGTTCCATAATACAGTCCATAATAATTTAAATATATCCAGAAAATCTCCATGTTATTTAATATGTACAAAACACTACAAACTTTAGAGCTTTCATAACATTACCAAATACAAGGCCGAATTTCAAAAATACAACAAAAGTACAAAATACCAGATATCCTAAGTCCTACCATGTATGCAATGTAGTGCAGATGACTCTGGACTCCTGTGCAGATCTGATGTCTCACCATATCATAGGTCTGCTAGGCTCCCAACCTGTGTCTCCAATACCTACTCGTTACAAAAGCAAAACGCTAAGCAATTTTGCTTAGTGGTGCCTAATATAAAGAAATATACACTAAAATAAAGTAAATAAAGTGTTTACGAATTTTTGGTGGTGCTGTATGTCAGTAGACTGGATTTAGGTATTTGAATTTAATAGTACATGAATTACTACCCGTGTAGCCTATATACTGATCAGACTGGATAAACGGATATACTGGGACTGGGTACCTAGTACCTCGGGCCGTCACACCATCGGTCACAAAGTATCTCCGGTTTGCAAATAGCGTGGCTAAAAAGCCATATAGTCAATCTGGTGATAAGCCAAAAACAAATACACAATATGTATAGCCGTAGGCTATTAAAGTCACAGTGCGGCATAATAAGCCATAAAAACACAGTATGGCATGAAGTCATTTTTATAAGTTTGCATTCATTGCCAAATTTCTTCAAGCATCATTGTATGTAAATGTCAAATTCTCAATTTTTGGTGTGCTAGATTGGTCTAGCTTAAAGTCCTATTTCTCTTGGTTTTAAACTTCTGGTCAAAGAAGCAAAATTGTAGTTCTATGTATTATTGCACGCGGGGCAAAATTTCAGGTCATTCCGAGTTGTATAGACCAAGATATGGTCAATTTACTAAAGCTGGACAGATTGCACCTTAAGTGCAAAATTTGGTCAATTTTAGGTCATTTTTAGTCCTGGCAGTTTTGGTACCCGAACTTTTGCAAGCTATTTGACTTGGTTCTGGTAATTTCTGGGCTTTGGTGTCTTCATAAGAATTGTAGCTCTATGTCTAAGCTAACCATGGTAAAAGTTTCAGGTCAATTGGACCTGTTTTGAGTGAGTTATGGTCGTCCTAATGATTACTATTCATATGGTCAAAAATCTGGGTTGCAAGGTTGCTATTCCAGATTTTGTTATTTTTAAGGTCAGTTTCTAGGCAAAATTTTGGCAATACTTCTCCATAAAAGTTGGCCTATTTGGTGTCTAGTTTCACCCCCCATTGGCCTCATACCAATTGGGTTCACAGTTTGGAACTTATGACCTAATTTATGTACTGCCTTCAATACACAACCTGCACAAAGCACATACACTTCCAATTTGATATTCTTTCTCCTCCTCATTACTTCAATATTCAATCAATGACACTTCCATATATATATTGTACACAATTCCAGCAACAATTTTGGGCAGAACATTCAAGTGCTCAATGCACACAATTCACCATTAAGTTCAACATTCACTTCCACCAAAATTCAACATATCTCAATGTCAATATTACACATACACTTCAACATAATCATACTTCAATATCACTTACACATGCTGCCCACAATTTAACACTAGCATATTTCATTAATAAACTACATATTCACACATAAATTCATGATTTAATAGGCTGCCAAACATGGTAGTTTGCCCAAAGCATTAAGGTTCCATTTCATACCCTTAATTCAAGCACTACATGCACATACTTAGATTTTAACTTACTACATCCTCCATTTGAGTTAATCAACCATAATTTCCATCCATTAGAGGTAAGAAAAACTCAAATACAACACATATTCATGGCTGCCAAAAATGGACCATTTCATTTCTCAAGATTTTCTTCATTTCTCTTCACCAAAATACTCACCTCAACCTAAACACAAGGTTTACTAAAGCAAGGGAGAGGTTTTGGATACTTACCACTTTTGAAACTTATCAAAACTTCACCAAATCTTGTTTTTCTTGTTGCTAATATCTTCCCCAGGGTGAATAGGCAAGCTTTAATGAAGGAACCAAGTGAAAATGGTGGCTTGTTCATGCACCCATGGAGGCTGCATGTGGGGCGGCCATGGTGGTTTCCATGGTGAGTTTCTCTCGGCTGGTTATTTCTCAAGGTTGAAGATGATAGTTTTTGTCCAAAAATGACTTGTATAGCTATCCCAAATTAGGAGTTAAGGGAGCGCTAGGTAATAGTTTAATGGTTAATTAGTTAAAGTTCCACTATTTGCACATTTAGCTAAATTCTTTTACTATTTACATATTGTATCCCATTTTAATTTTTCATGAAATTTCCTAATTGCAATATCATTTATTTTTAATGGACATTGAGGCCAAAAGGCAACTCTAGGTGTCAAATGACCAAAATGCCCCACTTCGGGTTATATTCCCAATTTTTTGGTAACACCGATTTTTTTCTATTTCTTGATTTTTCGTTTTTCTTTGTACTAATTTATTAATTTTTCTTTGATATTTCTAGTGTCAATTACATTTCAATAAACCTTTATTTATGTGTCAAAATTAAATTTCGAGGGTTCCCCGCAGTCCTGGGGTTGGCAACGGCCTTCCCAATGCGGTCACCCATTGCTGCGGTGCCGACTCATTTAACTTAGCTTCATTTTCTCTCTTTCACTTTTCTTTGATTTTTCTTGTATTTTCTTTTTATTTATTTCATTATTATATGTCTGTTCACTATCACCGAAGTGTAGTTCCAGACATCTTGACTTGCCTGGACAGATATTTGGCCACTAGAGCAATAGAACGTACAGAACACGTACAATGGGGATGTTACAACTCTTTCCCTCTAAATAAAAATTTTGTCCTCGAAATTTACCTGATGAGAAGAGCTGAGGGAACTGTTGCCTCATTGTCTCCTCGCTCTCCCATGTTGCCTCTTCCGTGTTGTGGTGTCTCCATAGGATTTTTACTAGTGGAATTGTTTTGTTTCTGAGCTCTTTTACCTCTCGTGCTAAGATTTTAATCGGTTCTTCTTCATATGTCAGGTCAGGTTGTATAATAATTTTTTCTGTTGAGATGACATGTGAAGGATCTAATTTGTATCTTCTGAGCATTGAGACATGGAACACATTATGTATCTTGTCCAGCTCAGGTGGTAAGGCTAATCTGTGGGCTACTAGTCCCACGTTCAATAACTTCATATGGGCCAATAAACCTAGCACTTAATTTTCCCTTTTTCCCGAATCATAGCACTTTATTCCACGGTGATACTTTGAGAAATACCTTCTCGCCAACTTCATACTCAATGTCCTTTCTTTTCAAGTCAGTATAAGATTTTTGTCAGTCTAAGGAAACTTTCAAATTGGCCTTTATCAGTTTCACCTTTTCCTCTGTCGGTTTTATCAGGTCTAGCCCCACTAGCTCATCTTCACCCAATTCAGTCCAACATATAGGTGTTCTGCATTTTCTCCCATAAAGTGTTTCATAGGGTGCCATTTGTATGCTCGCTTGATAGCTATTATTGTATGCAAATTCTGCCAGTGGAAGGTATCTGTCCCAACTTCCCTTAAACTCAATAACATAACTTCTCAGCATATCCTTTAGGAACTATCACATATGTTCAGTTATTATTATCATTATCAACTCAATTATTGTTTACAATAAATTAATGAGTTTTAGAATTTACCTGGATTATTCTTTCTGACTGTCCATCCGTCTGAGGATGAAAAGTCGTACTAAAATGGAGTTGTGTGCCCAAGGACTCTTGTAATTTCTTCCAAAATCTAGATGTAAACTTCGGGTCTCTATCAGATATAATGGAAAGCGTAATTCCATGTAGTCTAACTATCTCACTGATATACAATTCTGCTACCTTTTCCTGTGAGTAGTCAGTTCTGACTGGCAGAAAATGTGCTAATTTGGTCAACCTATCCACAATCACCCATACTGCATCATGCTTTTTCTGAGTGAGAGGTAGACCATTGACAAAGTCCATAGTGACTCGGTCCCATTTCCATTCAAGTATGTTTATGGGCTGTAACAAACCTGATGGAACTTGATGTTCTGCTTTGACTTGCTGACATGTCAAGCATCTAGTTACATAGTCAACTATGTCCTTCTTCATGCCTGGTCACCAGTATCGGAATTTCAGGTCATGGTACATTTTTGTGCTTCTTGGGTGCATAGCATACACACTGTTATGTGCTTCTCACAGAATACTAGTTTTCAATTCTTTATCATCTGGAACACACACTCTTTCTTTATAGTACAGGCACCCATTTTCTTTCACTTCATATTCAGTTTCCTTCCCTTCAGTGATTTTGCCCATAACAATCATTAATTTCTCATCTGTCTTCTGTCCATCCTGTATCTATTGTAACAGATTCGGCTTCACTTGCAACTCAACCAAAATAACTCCGTCATGAGTTAAGGATAGTTGGGTATTCAGAGATCTTAATACTACAATAGATTTTCTGCTTTAGGCATTAACGACTACGTTTGCCTTCCTAGGGTTGTAGTCAATCACACAATCATAATCTTTCAGGAATTCAATCCATCACCTCTGTCTCAAATTAAGTTCCTTCTAGGTTGGCAGATACTTCAGACTCTTATGGTCTGTGTATATGTAGTATTTTTCTCCATACAAGTAATGCCTCCATATCTTCTATGCGAAGATAATTACTGCTAACTCTAAATTATGAGTAGGGTAATTCTTTTCATATGGCATTAACTACCTGGAAGCATAAGCGACCACTTTCCCTTCTTGCATGAGTACACACCCTAACCCATTATGTGAGGCATCACTGTAGACTACAAAGTCTTTTCCCAACACTGGCTGTGTTAACACTGGTGCCTCTGTCAACATAGCCTTAGCCTCTCAAAACTGGCTTGACACTTGTAATCCTAGTCAAATTTCCTATTCTTGTGTAGTAATTTTGTTATTGGGGTAGCTATCGAGGAAAATCCCTTTACAAATCTTCTATAATATCCAGCTAATCCCACGAAACTTCTGATCTTAGTTATATTTCTAGGAGGCTTCCATTCCATCACTGCTTCAATCTTCTTGGGATCCACTCTAATCCCTTCAGCTGATACTACATGTCCAAGGAATGCAATCTCATTCAACTAGTACTCACACTTAGACAATTTGGCGTACAATTTCTTCTCTTTCAGAGTCTACAAAATAATTCTCAAATGTTCATCATGTTCTGCTTTATCCTTGGAATACACCAGGATGTCATCAATGAAGACCACTATGAACCGATCTAAGTATGGATGGAAGATACGGTTCATAAGGTCCATGAATGCTGCTGGAGCGTTTGTTAACCTAAATGGCATCATCAGGAATTCATAATGCCCATACCGGGTTCTATATGCAGTTTTAGGCACATCTACATCATTAACCCTTAGCTGATGATACCTTGATCTAAGATCAATCTTAAAAAATACACCGGCTCCCTTCAACTGATCAAACAGATCGTCAATTCTAGGCAACAGATACTTGTTCTTCACTGTTACTCCATTTAACTGTCGGTAGTCAACACATAACCTCAGTGTCCCATCTTTCTTCTTTACAAATAGTACCGAAGCTCCCTACGGTGATACACTGGGGCATATGAACCCCTTGTCCAGTAATTCTTGCAATTGGATTTTTAACTCTTTTAATTCAGCAGGTGCCATCCTATATGAAGCAATTGAAATTGGAGCTGTACCCGGCATAATCTCAATAGCAAATTCAACTTCCCTTTCTGGTGGTAAACTAGGCAATTCCTTAGGAAATACCTCAGAGAAATCCTTTACTGTGGGTATGTCAGACAAGTTAAGTTTGCCCTACCTAGTGTCAACCACGTGTACTAGATAGGCTTCACACCCTTTTCTCAACCATCTCCTTGCAACTATAGCTGAGATGACATTGGACAAGAAATCTGTCCTTTCATCCACAACTGTTATTTCTCCGTTCTCAGTAGTTTTCAGAGAGATTCTCTTTAATTTGCAATCTACTATTGCCTGATGATGGGATAACCAGTCCATTCCAAAAATCACATCAAACTCATGGAAAGGCAGTTCAATTAAGTCTGCTGAGAACTCTTTCCCTTAAATCTTCAATGGACAGCCCTTATACACCTTGTTTACTACCACACTATGGCCTAACGAATTTGTGACCAGGATGTCTTGGTCACTTTCCTCTACTAGTATTCCCTTTTCTACGGGCAGCTTGATACAAATATATGAATGAGTAGATCCAGGATCCACTAATGCATGCACAAAAGTATTATAGAGGAGGAACATACCTTTGATGACATCTGGAGCATCCTGTTCCTCCTGTGCTCTTATAGCATTGGCTCTAGCTGGTTTTCTGCCTTCTGCTCTCTCCATTGACTCTGAAATAGGTTTCTGTGAAGTACCAGCTGCCTCAGCCTTACCCGGCTTTCTACCCCTTGGAGCTGGAGGGGCAGGCCTATCAGTTGATACCGGAGTGGATGTAGCAGTTCTGCGAGGACAATCTTGTTAGTAGTATGCCCTAGAGCATATCATTTAGCATGTATCTTGTACATATTTTAATAATAAAAGGCATTTCCACTTTTCCGTTTACATAATATATTTATGTGTAATAGAAAAGGTCCATTGATATTTTGTTAGAAATATTATTCTTAAGTTGTTAAGAATATGAGTGACAATATTTCTAGCACAAAGTATCATAAATAGGTTCACAATCGAGGATACTTCATAATAAGGACATGACTTATCCAGAAAGATTGTATTCATGTTTGTTCCCAAGTTATTTATATGAGATATAAATAAGATGGAATTGTGAGTCTCATGCCATATAACAAACTTGATAGGCACTTATAAATGATAAGTAGGCCGAACCAGTGACACTTATGACAAGCACATGGAGTTTACTCTTGTCAATGTTTTGTCATAAATCATATCAGTGCATATAATCTTTAGACTGAGATAGCACAGTTATCTTGTATATAGGTAGTTTGAGTTTGATCTTTTTCATACTTGTACTATGTATGGGTATATGGGCATGTGTTGGCTCTGCTAGTTATATATGGAGGCGGTGTTGATCAAGATGGAATATGTTCCTCTAAGTAAATAGAGTTAAAATCCTATGTTCATTTAATTGTTCTTGATGTTTCAAGTTCTGGCGGAGACAGGATAGATTTATTGAAAAGAGTTTACGATGAGAAAATCTTTTAATCAAGAACTGGAATTAAAGAGAACATAATATTCATAGCAAATGGAGTTTGACATAAACCATGACTCGGCTTGAGTTGGGATTTTGTAACAGAGAGATTCTAGTGCATGGTAACATATGATTATAGGTTCATTTAAGGTAAACCTTATTACTAATTGGGTGGCCATGGCATGCTATGCTAGGTGTTAACCATGGTCTATGAGGTTCATAAAATGATTTAGAGAAATCATTTATGGTAAGAAAGAGTTCTGATGATATTAAGAGTTGATATCATGTCTCATTGCCAATTAGTGATGAGCCTAGTAAGTCACACACATACACAAGTTATCACCTATTTAAATATTATTTAATTAATTAATTAAAGAGTTTAATTGATTAATTAAATAGATTTGGTTTGCAATTAAATTGCAAAGTCCCTAGCATGACTTGAAACCAAATCTAGATTATTGGATGTGTAGTATAAATTAAATTTATATTTAAAGTGTTTAAATATGAATTTAATTGATGAGAAATTAATTAATAGAGATTAATTAATTAATTTATATTTGATATAAATTAATTAAAAGAAGAAAATAATTATTTTGGGTTAAGAACTCAAAATTAAGACACAGGGGCATTTTGGTCATTTCACAGTGTGACACGTGGCACCATGAGATGGTGACACATGGCATAACACATAAGCTTGCCAAATATTTTTAATCATGTAAGATGATTAAAATCAAGATTAAATATAGGTTTGACACTTGGCACAATGTGATTGGGTCACTTAAACCTAGAGCTAATCAAAAGGTGACATGTGGCTAGGGTTTAATGTGTTAACCTAGCTATTTAAGTGTGGTTATGAAAAGAAAACATAACCAGCAGCCTCTCCTCTCAATTGTCATGCCACTTTGAGCCTCTCCAGCTATTTCTCTTCATCTCTCATCAATTCAAAGAGATTAGCCATCAATCTCTTGAATTAAGAACACTAGAAATTGTTTCTAGTGTCCTGTTTACATCTCTAATATCTTAAAAGGCAGAACTTGAATTTCTAATTAATAGAAAAGGCTTTAGAAGCTGTTCAAGGGCTGCCATAGGTGTTCTTGGTGTGGACAAGCTAGAGGGACAACATCTGGTGTCCTGAAGACGAATCTCAAAGGCGCAGACACGCTGCAGCACATCAAGAGGTTAGTGTAATCGTTCTTGATTTAATCTAGGGTTCTAAAATTAATCTGATTAATTTTAAAATCTTAAATGGCAAATACAGATCCAAAAACATATTAAAAGAGTTTTAATATGTTGTTTATCATTGAAATCAAATAGATAAAAATAAATCTTGCATGGTGCATGTGACCCTAGGTGAAAATTTTTGAATTCAATGGTATAATCTTGTGTTTTTCACGCTTCCGTTCCTTCAAATCTCGGACTAGGTGGTTTGTAGTTCCACACTATAAACAAGTACCTATCATCCTCCAACATTCACCCTTATGCCATTTTTGGCAATGTGGGTAAGCAACAGATACTATTGGGGCTGGTCCCCTGTACTCTGTCCCTGGAGAGCTAGCCATTGAAGGGGTAGACTGGCCTCTCCTTAGTGCAAACTGAGATTTGGGCCTCTGTGACTGACCTTGACTTGGTGCTCTACTGAAACTCTGAGTAAGCAAACCTCTGAATTTCTTACTAGGGGCAGAAGATGTACCAGTCTGACCTTGACCTCTTTTCTGCTGTCTGTCCCTTCTGTTCTGCTCATTCATTCTAACTTTTTCAACCTTCAGTGCAGCTTCCACTAATTTGGCAAACTCTATAATCCCCAAGGCTGTAATCATTACTTTAATGTTATTATTGAGTCCTTCCTCAAATCTCTTGCATCTCTCTGCCTCATTAGGGACTATTTCCTGCCCATAGTGGCTTAGTCTGACAAATTCTCTTTCATATTCAGCCACTGTCCGCTGTCTCTGGCGTAGGGTAATAAACTCCCTTCTCTTCTCTTCTAGGTATACACTGCCCACATACTTCTTTCTGAACTCAGTGAGAAAGAAATCCTAAGTTATTTGTTCTGGTGGCACCTCACTAGTCACTGTATCCCACCATTGGTATGCATCATCTTGCAGTAGTGACACAGCAGCTTCTAAATTCTGCTATGGAGTACAATGAAGTTGTTTCAAAACTCTTCCAGTTCTGTTCAACCAGTTTTCAGCTGTGACAGAATCATCTTCCCTTTTGCCCAGAAAATCCACTGCTCCGAGCTTCCTGAGTCTCTCCATATGATATTTTTGTTGTGGAGGTGGTGGCGGTGGCATAACTCCTGCCATCTATCTAAAGAACTCAGCCATTTGCTGAAATGTGGCTGGTGCATTTGGTACTAGTGGAGCAGGTTCCCTCCTGTCTCCTGGTTCAGTCATAGATGGAGCATGACTTTCCACTTCCTCATCTACCACTCTCTGTGATGTGGAGTCCATATTCTGATCAAAATAACAAAATAAATCAAAAGATCTGCATTAGAGTCATCTTAACACTTACAATGCAATACATGATATGCAAACTATCTAGGTCTAGAAACGCCTAAACTATGCTCTGATACCACTAAATGTAACACCCGTCACCCGTTTACAAAATAGCCAAGCAAGGCATGCTACACGGCGTGCCGGAACACCTAGTCTGTGATTATTTCATTTCCTAAGCTCAATTTGATTTTAAGAAGTCTTTTATGTAATATTCATATCATGCTGATACTATTTTCATACTTTGATAAAATCAGTGTTTCAAGATTGGTAATAAAAATTTGAAAAGGTGCCGTCTGTATTTCGGAAAAATTGTCCTTCCAAACCTGTTGAAAATAGTTTAATATGATAATATCAAAATCTCAAATATTTCACAGTCTCTATTTCTCAGTAAAGTCATTAAACAGTTCCATAATACAGTCCATAATAATTTAAATATATCCAGAAAATCTCCATGTTATTTAATATGTACAAAATATTACAAACTTTAGAGCTTTCATAACATTACCAAATACAAGGCCAAATTTCAAAAATACAACAAAAGTACAAAATACAAGATATCCTAAGTCCTACCATGTATGCAATGCAGTGCAGATGACTCTGGACTCCTGTGTAGATCTGATGTCTCACCTGGTCGTAGGTCTGCTGGGCTCCCCAGCTGTGTCTCTAATACCTAAGCGTTACAAAAGCAACGCGCTAAGCAATTTTGCTTAGTGGTACCAAATATAAAGAAATATACCCTAAAATAAAGTAAATAAAGTGTTTACGAATTTTTGGTAGTGCTGTATGTCAGTAGACTGGATTTAGGTATTTGAATTTAATAGTACTTGAATTACTGCCCATGTAGCCTATATACTGACCAGACTGGATAAACGGATATACTGGCACCGGGTACCTAGTATCTCGGGCCATCACACCATCAGTCACAAAGTGTCTCCCGGTGTGCAAATAGCATGGCTAAAAAGCCATATAGTCAATCTGGCGATAAGCTAAAAATAAATACACAATATGTATAGTCGTAGGCTATTAAAGTCACAAATTTGGCATAATAAGCCAGAAAACACAGTATGGCATGAAGCCATTTACAGAATAGCTGTCAGAATCCTATTGGCATGCCAACCTATCCAAACTAGTCAACTAAGCAAACTAGGGTACAATATAAATTAATTGTTTAATTCATCAAAATTTTTTAGAGTTTACTAGCTATTATATAATTCATAAGTCAATGCATATGTTGACCTTTTTAGGTACTATGGACAAGTTGTTTCTAGCATCAACATGTCACATATTGTAATTCAATACACTACCAATATAGTGCAATTTAACATTTTTATAAGTTGGCATTCATTGCCAAATTGCTTCAAGCATCATTTTATATAAATGTCAAATTCTCAATTTTTGGTGTGCTAGATTGGTCTAGCTTAAAGTCCTATTTCTCTTGGTTTTTAGCTTCTAGTCAAAGAAGCAAAATTGTAGCTCTATGTCTTATTGCATGCGGGGCAAAATATCAGGTCATTCCGAGTTGCATAGACCAAGATATGGTCAATTTACTAAAGCTGGACAGATTGCACCTTTAGTACAAAATTTGGTCAATTTTAGGTCACTTTTAGTCCTTGCAGTTTTAGTACCCGAACTTGTGCAAGCTATTTGACTTGGTTCTGGTAATTTTTGGGCTTTGGTCCTTCATAGGAATTGTAGCTCTATGTCTAAGCTAACCATGGTAAAAATTTCAGGTCAATTAGACCTGTTTTGAGTGAGTTATGGTCATCCTAATGATTACTGTTCATATGGTCAAAAATCTGGGTTGCAACGTTGCTATTTCGGATTTGGTCATTTTTAAGGTCAGTTTCTAGGCAGAATTTTGGCAATATTTCTACATGAAAGTTGGCCTATTTGGTGTCTAGTTTCAACCCCCATTGGCCTCATACCAATTGGGTTCACAGTTTGGAACATATAACCTAATTTATGTACTGCCTTCAATACACAACCTGCACAAAGCACATAAACTTCCAATTTGATATTCCTTCTCCTCCTCATTACTTCAATATTCAATCAATGACACTTCCATATATATATATTGTACACAATTCCAGCAACAATTTTGGGTAGAACATTCAAGTGCTTAATGTACACAATTCACCATTAAGTTCAACATTCACTTCCACCAAAATTCAACATATCTCAATGTCAATATTACACATACACTTCAACATAATCATACTTCAATATCACTTACACATGATGTCCACAATTTAACACTAGCATATATTATTAATAAACTACATATTCACACACAAATTCATGATTTAATAGGCTGCCAAACATGGCAGTTTGCCCAAAGCATTAAGGTTCCATTTCATACCATTAATTCAAGCACTACATGCACATACTTAGATTTTAACTTACTACATCCTCCATTTGAGTTAATCAACCATAATTTCCATCCATTAGAGGTAAGAAAAACTCAAATACAACACATGGTTGTCGAAAATGGACCATTTCATTTCTCAAGATTTTCTTCATTTCTCTTCACCAAAATACTCACCTGAACCTAAACACAAGGTTTACTAAAGCAAGGGAGAGGTTTTGGACACTTACCACTTTTGACGCTTATCAAAACTTCACCAAATCTTGTTTTTCTTGTTTCTAATATCTTCCCTAAGGTGAATACGCAAGCTTTAATGAAGGAACCAAGTGAAAATGGTGGCTTGATCATGCACCCACGGAGGTTGCATGTGGGGCGGCCATGGTGGTTTCCATGGTGAGTTTCTCTCGGCTGGTTATTTCTTAAGGTTGAAGGTGATGATTTCTGTCCACAAATGACTTGTATAGCTGTCCCAAATTAGGTGTTAGTGGAGCACTAGTTAATAGTTTAATGGTTAATTAGTTAAAGTTTCACTATTTGCATATTTAGCTAAATTCTTTTACTATTTACATATTGTATCCCGTTTTAATTTTTCATGACATTTCCTAAGTGCAATATCATTTATTTTTAATGGACATTGAGGTCAAAAGCCAACTCTAGGTGTTGAATGACCAAAATGCCCCACTTCGGATTATATTCCTAATTTTTCGGTAACACCGATTTTTGTCTGTTTCTCGATTTTTCATTTTTCTTTGTACTAATTTATTAATTTTTCTTTGATATTTCTAGTATCAATTACATTTCAATAAACCTTTATTTATGTCTCAAAATTAAATTTCGAGGGTTTCCCGTGGTCCTGGGGTCGGCAACGGCCTTCCTAGTGTGGTCACCCATCGCTGCGGTGCCGGCTTGTTTAACTTAGCTCATTTTCTCTCTTTCACTTTTCTTTTATTTTCTTGTATTTTCTTTTTATTTATTTCATCATTATATATCGGTTCACTATCACCGAAGTGTAGTTCTAGACATCCTGACTTGCCTGGACTGATATTTGGCCACTGGAGCAACAGAACGAACAGAACACGTACAATGGGGATGTTACAGGTGGGAACATTGAATATTTATTAAAAAGCTTTTAATTGAAATTTTGGTCATGGATCAAATCCTCGATTAAAATCTGGTGTTATGAAATTTTTTCAAAATTTCGTCAGAGTGCCGGCTGTATTTTGAGAAAATAGTTCTTCAAAACCTGAAAAGAAAAACACTTTCAATATGTTTTCTCCACCACAACTCCAATAAACTCAATTTTATCTACCAATTCAATACAATCAACTCAATTCAATTTTCAAGCCATGCTTTTCATAAGGAAAACCATACATGGATTTCAAAATTCAGGAAAAAATTTGAATATCATACTCATTAGGGTAATAAAATTAATATTATAATAATATACAGGTAAATAAAATCTCAAATTAATATTACAATAATTTACATTTTAATTACATACGCAAAATAATATTACAAAAGTTTTTATGCAACTGCTCAAATAAATTACATACATATAATTACATGCATACATCAAAATCTAATGTACAAGGGTATACCTATGATATACTCGGAGCTAATCCCAATGAGTCTTTAAGGAATCTTACTCAGCTGCTCTATAGTCCTTTCACCTGTGATAGCATACAAAGCTATCGCTGAGTGGTGAACTCAATGGTGCACAATTATAATTTAAAGTATATATATAAAAAATATTTATATATGGTGACAATTTAGAACAAAAAATTGGAAATGTTGATTTCTTTAAAAATCATAAAATCAAGTCAATATTTTCAATGGTACAAATCAAATAATTAAGTGACCTTAGTCAATAATTAAAATTTTTTGAATTGTAATTGGTCATTTGAAACAATTCCATCAACTATGAAAATAGTTATTACAAAATAAATAGTCTCTTTCAAATCAATTTTACTCAAATAACAGTTTAAAATCACCATTTCTCACTTTCTAAAACCATTCTTTATCTCACTAACTATGCCAGACTAATCCGTAAGAGCCATCTTCAAAGCGATTCTAACTCCCTATGGTCGGGGAGGTCGAATCGTTATTCTAACTCCCTATGGTTGGGGAGGTTGAATTGTTATTCTAACTCCCTCGTGCACATTACAACACCACAACAATGTAACTTCCGAAAGGGCCATGAGAAACTTAGATCTAACCTCTAATAAGATGAGAATCTAAGCATGTGCACATACCATGGTAATCAAAACAAAGCTAACTCCAATGTCTCCTCAACAAATGAGGGATAAGTAATAACTTAGTCAAGCATCTATATTAAGGAACGAAAGCGTGAAAAACACAAGTTTATACCATTGAATTCAAAAATTTTCACCTAGGGTCACATGCATCATGCAAGATTTATTTTTATCTATTTGATTTCAATGATAAACAACATATTAAAACTCTTTTAATATGTTTTTTGGATCTGTATTTGCCATTTAAGATTTTAAAATTAATCAGATTAATTTTAGAACCCTAGATTAAATCAAGAACGATTACACTAACCTCTTGATGCACTGCAGCGTGTCTGTGCCTTTGAGATTTGTCTTCAGGACACCAAATGTTGTCCCTCTAGCTTGTCCACACCAAGAACACCTATGACAGCCCTTGAACAGCTTCCAAAGCTTTTTCAATTAATTAGAAATTCAAGTTCTGCCTTTTAAGAGATTAGAGATGTAAACAGGACACTAGAAACAATTTATAGTGTTCTTAATTCAAGAGATTAATGGCTAATCTCTTTGAATTGATGAGAGATGAAGAAGAATAGATGGAGAGCCTCAAAATGGTGTGACAAAGAAGAGGAGTGGCTACTGGTTCTTTTTCTTTTTCATAACAACACTTATATAGCTAGGTTAACACATTAAACTCTTGCCACATGTCACCCTTTGATTAGCTCTAGGTTTAAGTGACCCAATCAAATTGTGCCAAGTGTCAAACCTATATTTAATCTTGATTTTAATCATCTTACATGATTAAAAAACATTTGGCAAGCTTATGTGTAATCCCATATGTCACCATCTCATGGTGCCACGTGTCACACTGTGAAATGACCAAAATGCCCCTGTGTCTTAATTTTGAGTTCTTAACCCAAAATAATTATTTTTATTCTTCTAATTTATATCAAATATAAATTAATTAATTAATCTCTATAAATTAATTTGTCATTAATTAAATTCACATTTAAACACTTTAAATATAAATTTAACTTATACTATACATCCAATAATCTAGATTTGGTTTCAAGTCATGTTAGGGACTTTGCAATTTAATTGCAAACCAAACCTATTTAATTAATCAATTAAAATCTTTAATTAATTAATTAAATCATATTTAAATAGGTGATAACTTGTGTATGTGTGTGACTTACTAAGCTCATCACTAATTGGCAATGAGACATGATATCAACTCTTAATATCATAAGAACTCTTTCTTACCATAAATGATTTCTCTAATCATTTTATGAACCTCATTGACCGTGGTTAACACCTAGCATAGCATGCCATGGCCACCCAATTAGTAATAAGGTTTACCTTAAATGAACCTATAATCATATATTACCATGCACTAGAATCTCTCTGCTACAAAATCCCAACTCAAGCTGGAGTCATTGTAACACCCTAGGCAAATCCCACATCGACAAAACACGGGAGAGATTGTCGCAATGGATTTTGCGGTCGCCTGGACGATCACTCACCGAAGTGGGAAAGAGTGAGGAGTCGCCACCTTAGTTTTGAGGGAAACTAAAGAAAACCATTTGAGAAGTTAAATTAAAAATGAAACCACTTCAAAACAGAGATTCTAAGTTCGGGGTCCGTAAACGGGTGGGGAAGGTGTTAGGCACCCCACCTCGTCCCTTAATAAGGGTAAGTAGATTTAATTCTGCGTCCTTTATAAATTAGTTAGGAAGTCTTAGACGGCAATGTTAATCCTTTTGGTAGAAGGAATATTTGATTTTTCACTAAATTTGGATCACCCAGATACATAAGTAAATGAGACAACCTTAGTGAACGGGTGTGAGAATCGGATAAGAACTCTCCTCCGATCTCTTTTAAGTTGTTTATTAAAATTTTGAGGGGAGACCGGATAAGAACCCTCCTCCGATCTCCTTTAGAGTTATTTATTAAAATTTTGGGGGGAGACCGGATAAGAACCCTCCTCCGATCTCTTTTAAGTTATTTATTAAAATTTTGAGGGGAGACTGGATAAGAACCCTCCTCCGATCTCCTTTAGAGTTATTTATTAATGTTTTGAGTTGAGACCGGATAAGAACTCTCCTCCGATCCCTATTTAATGTTTATTAAAATTTTGAAGGGAGACCGGATAAGAACTCTCCTCCGATCTCTTTTTACGTTTATTAAAATTTTGGATTGAGACCGGACAAGAACTCTCTTCCGATCTCTTTCAGATTAACAGGAGCCTGGAAGGGATTTCTCCGATCTCCCGGATTTTTAACTTCAACTACATGACATAAGAACCTAAAGCTAAGGATTCTGGCGTTCTAAGATGCTGGGGATAAGGCTTCTCGATACCTTTTGACTAGATAGTGAAAACTAGTGTTGATTTACCGACCTTCCATGCGTTCATTTTACCAATATCTATTAATGACCGATCTACTGCTTTCGTTTACTTTGGTCTTATTCCACTTTATGACATCTTTGTCGAATTCTTTGTTCACGTCGGCCTAATAGTTTGGCTATCTTCTGACGTGTTATTCATGTTCTCTCTTTTAAAAGAGACCCTAAGTTGCGATTACCTCGTTTACCCACCCACTTACCTACTACTCGGAGTTAGAAACCTTGCTTTCAAAAAAGATGAAGATTAACAAAAAGGAACTGATCACTAAATAGATGGTTTGGGAGTGTCATCCTTTGGGGATCGTTTGTGCAAAAATAGTCTTGAAGAAAGTTGCAGATGTAAGAAGAACACAGGAAAATGAGGAAAGTAAATGCAGACACTTGATAAAACAGTGATATGAGCTCTTACAGTAACATTCTTTGGGGATCGTTTGTGCAAAAGTAGAAAGTCACAGATGTGAGAAGAACAAAGAAAATGCAAAAAGTAAATGTAAGCACTTAATAAAACAGTAGTATGAGCTCTTACCTGTAAGGAGCCAAATCTACTAAAATAACTATGGGGTGTCAAATAGTGACAAGGCAACGGAGTGATTGGCCTGAGGGGTGGTGTTCCTCGTGAACGGGAGGGTGCTTAGCTAAAATGCGATCAGATCAAGATGAAAAGAACCGAGTGGAATGAAGTTGAGTTTGGACAATAAAAACAGAGATGATAAAAGCGAGAAGTGAGAGTGTGACGGATAATGAACAAGCTGAAATGTAGAGTTCCAGATTCAGAATCTTTTCAAGAAAAACACTTCGGAAAACTAGTTTCAAAAGTCTTTTGATTGACACTTCTAAGTAGCAGAGTAGCAAACTAAATGAAATTTCAGAGTTCCTCTGCTATAATAACAGCCTCTTGTCTATTTTTTTGCCCGTCCCTTGAACAGTTTTTATACAGGTATTTATAGGAATCGGGTGCTCTTCGTGAAGGGTCAGGATTTATTTTGAGGGAGATGGAGGGTCAAGATTTCGAAGGACATGATCGGAGGTTCAGGAATTAAAGAGAATCAAAATGAATGGTTGAGATCACTCTTCATAATATTTGTCCTTTTCTTCTTTCCATCTGACGGTCCCAAATTTCCTTGTCCGGAACGATCCGAGGGTTAAGAGCGAAAGACGCTGGTATTGTCGTTTTCTCTCTTGATCTAAGGGTTCCGGGTTTGTCCTTACAAGTGGGATCAACGGTGGAGATTGGGATGTACAGGACTGTCATGACATACCCTGGCACTGTCAAGATTGCGGGCGATTCTTAGGCGTGCGGTGAGATCTCGCTGCAACGCCTTAACTACCTCGGCTCACGATTACGGCGGCGGTTGTGGAATTTGTCTTATTCTTTTGCCTACCGATCCCTCCTCTTTCGATCTCTTTCACATGTTCTTTCCGACCTTTCATGCTCGTCACCCACCTTACGATCTACTATTACGATAATTTACCTTCTTCAGGTCAGGTCTGGTCAAAGTATTAATTGTCCTCGATTCCGGCGTTGCCGTTTTACGCTCGACAATAAATGCTCATTTTCCCCTATATATATACTCAGCTGAGAGACATTTCTTTCATCTGATTTTCCTCTCTTCCTTTCTTACTTTCCACTTCTGCATTGCTCGGTGGAAGTTACGGCTATAAGCGTGGCTTTGATCTTTTCCGATGGACTTCTTTACTCACCGATTGAAAATTCTGATCCGGTGATCGAATGACCTTAACTGACGATGGTGAGAGGACTGGATTTGACCAATCTGTATTACGGACCTTGGTTGTACCGATCTCGAGTCGCTCAACTGAGTTCATTCGGTTTCTCATCACATTGAGTGTTCCGACAGCGGCTTTCCTCCACATTGGGTGTTCGACAATGGTCGGTTTCGGTGGTAACATCGGTGGCGATGTCTCTCATCTTCATGGGAGTCATAGTCACCCCATCCGAGCTGCACATCTATCGATGTCGACGGTAGGTCTCTGGTCAAACACGTCTTTTGACTCACCACGAGACTAGGCTTTGACATAGGCCTTTTAGATAGGATGTTCCACGGTCTCTAGAGATCGCCCAAATGATGTAATCCTAAAATGTAATCAGATCTCTAGAGATCGCCCAAATGATGTAGTTAGACCTTTATTGTAGTCCGTTTCCCTAGAGATCACGAAATGATGTGATCCAATTTTAGTGTAATCCGATCCTAGAGATCGCCCAAATGATGTAATCCGATCTTTTGAGAATAAAGACTTTCTTTTGTCGGTTATCATCTTATTTTTGCATTGATTATTTTACGATCTCTAATGTGGTTATCCGATCTGGTTCTTTCCCTGAATGACACTTAACTGATCCTTTATTCAAAATATTTAACTTATTATGCCGATCTCCAATTAACGATCTCTGAACATTCGGATATTTGAGAGAAGTGTCGAAACATTTGTCGAGTCCCACCAATCGATCTGTTGCCTAGAACCTCATGAGCATTAAATGCTCGGACTAGTATAAATAGGGGTGGGAGGGTTAGCCGGTTGTTCTCTCATTCCATTTTCAATCCCTGCTCACAACTTGAAGTTCTCTCGCTTTCTCAAGTTCTTCCGCCGATCGGACTCGATGGGGCTTTGATCCTCTTTTAGTTTAAATTCTTTGTTTCTTTTGAAAATGAGCGGTGCCGAAGGTCAGAGAGCGGCGAGCCCTCCTTCCATTCAGTTCTCGTGGTCATCGTCTGATGAAGAAGAGGCAGTCGGGCCAAGGGTTCAACAAGGACCTCCCAGGGTCTCCGCTCCAACTCGGGGCGAGTCATACCATCAAGGCTCGCACCTTCTTTAGGAGAGAGACTCTCCTATAGACGAGCTACCGTCGGTTCTTCGAGAATCCGATCTGCAATCGTTTAGCCAAGAATATAACATTCGACCTGATTCGTACGAGCTAATCAAGTGCCACGGCGATCTTCATGTCGATCACTCCTTTGAAGAGAATGACATGGTTATGGTGTACGAGGAACAGTTAAAGGCGGTCCGAGATTCCCTCTAGACGATTTCTATAAGGAGGTACTAAAACTTCACCGAGCGTGCATTGCTCAAATTCACCCTAACTCGTGGCGGATCTTGGTAGCCTTCCGAGGTCTATGCCGATCTAAGGGAATCAGACCTATGGCTAAAGTGTTCGTAGATTGCCTGCACTAACTCGCCGAAAGGATGATGAACACTTGGTTCTTTCGGTGAAGCCTCATTGCGGACTCTTTTCCGATCCGCCTCATCCCTTAAGAATTGGAAGAACCGTTTCTTCATTACGAGGAGCAAAGATCCGAGCCGCTTTGAGGACTTCTCTCGTAGTTTGGTGGTACCGGGGCCCTTGCTTAGGCACATTACTGAGTCGGGAGGAAGAGTTAATAGTGATGGATCTGAAGAGTCGCGCCACTCAAAAGTATTCTTGTTTGGATGCGGTATCGCAGAAATGCACCATTGGACTATTCAATTGCTCACCGGCCAAGACCGCGAACTTCCGCTCTCTGACCTTGGCATTGGTATTTTCTATATCTCAGATCTCAGGACCTTAGCGGTCTCACTGACCTTTTCTTTGTGCAGGTATGGCGGGTGGCGAGGGGTATAGGAAGCGGAAGAAGGAAGAGAGATCTCGGAAGATAAAGGAGATGAAGCGTTCGAACGACTTCAAACACCCGGTCATGAGCACAGGGAGATACAAAGGACCCGCCTCAACCTTCGGTCCGCCGACCTCGAAGTCTGTCCGATCTCCTCCTAGAACGGAAGAGCAGCCTCCACCTCTCCCAATTGTTCCAAGCACAGAAAGGGGGCCTACTCAAGCTTCTGGGAGGACCTCTTCTCGTGGCGCTTAAATACTGATCGACTCCTTGAAGAATAACCGGACAGTTAGAGAACCCGATTTTGCCAAAGTCACGGGTCTACCATCTTCTTTCGGGAGGATCGGGGCGGGCTATCCGGAATGGTCTCGATGATATCTTGACTCGATCCATGAGCCTAAGCGTAGAGTGTGCAGTGAACCGGACCATGGTTGAGAAAAGATTCGTGCAGGTAAGGAGATCGAGAAGAAGAATGAGGAAGTGGCGTCCCTCCGATCCCAACTCTCATCCGCTCGGGATTATATATCTCAAATTGAGGGACGGGCAAAGTTCCATGAAGACAGGCTGGCCGAACAGAATCATATTTTGGCTGAGAGGAGCGTGCTCTTGGGAAGTCCGGGCACTTCACGCCATGAAGCCGCTCAGGTCGCTCAACTTATAGAGGAACTCAAGGAGAAAAACGAGGAGCTTAAGGCGAAGGATGAGGAGCTTAAGGAGAAAGACGAAGAGATGGTGACAGGGATAGCCGGAGCCTATGTGAATGCTCACAAGGACCTCTTGGCCGAACTCCAGAAGCGCTACCCTGAAGAGGACTTCTCCTGGATGGCCGACCTGGCTCCTGAGGGCGATGATGAGGACAGTGAGGAGGAAGCCGAGGGTGAGAGAGAGAGTGAGCAGAATGTAAATCAGGCTGGGGGTGATCCCCCAGCCGAATAACTTGTACAAATTATGAAATGAAATGGAATGCCTCTTTGTTCAATGAAGGGTTGTGATCGGAAAATTTTAAACCATTGTTTGTCTGAGTATTTGATTGTATGAGCACAGCAAGACAAAAATGCAATTATTAATCTAAGTATAAGAGATCGGAAAGCACAATAAGCATGAGATCGGTGGGGAAGAAATGCTGAACGGGACTTGATTAAAATTGAAAATTTAACTTGAAAACTTAAGATCGGAACCCTCGTTAAACCGAACCAAAACCTTAGCTCTTCATCTTCCGAAAAGGAGATCGGCAATAAAACTGGTAAGAAAAGATCTAATGCTAGTTCACTTCATTTATCAACAGAGATCAGGGATATACCCAACGGGTCCGGAAATTCGATAGCGGGTTTGAGAGATCGGTAAATGATTTGAGAGATCGGCGGGGCTTTAACGAATGTTAGGACTTAGCATTGATTCAATTCCTTTTAAGGAGAGTTCGGAAATATGGTCATCTGGTAAAGAAAAATAAAGAGGAATCAGAAATGTCATTGGCTGGCCCAGGGAGACCTAGAGCTGGGGATCGGCTTCAAAGTCTTGTTGATCTTGGGGATCGGCCAAAATATGGTGTCGACAGAGATGCTGGGTTTATAAGTTGGTGGTTCGTAACCCCTATTGACGCTTTTTAAAACCGTGAGGGCTTCGGCCCAGAGCGGACAATATCACTAGTGGGCCGGGCCATTACAGTCATGGTTTATGTCAAACTCCATTTGCTATGAATATTATGTTCTCTTTTAATTCCAGTTCTTGATTAAAAAGATTTTCTCATCAGAAACTCTTTTCTGAATAAATCTATCTGTCCTGGCCAGGAACTTGAAACATCAAGAATAATTAAATGAACATAGGATTTTATCTCTATTTACTTAGAGGAACAGATTCCATCTTGATCAACGCTTACCTCCATATATAACGAGTAGGAGCCAACAGATGCCCATATACCCATACATAATACAAGTATGAAAGCAGTATCAAACTCAAACTACCTATATACAAGATAATTGTGCTATTTCAGGTTTAAAGATTATATGCACTGATATGATTTATGACAAAACATTGACAAGAGTAAACTCCATGTGCTTGTCATAAGTGTCACTGGTTCGGCCTACTTATCATTTATAAGTGCCTATCATGTTTGTTATATGGCATGAGACTCACCATTTCATCTTATTTATATCTCATATAAATAACTTGGGAACAAATATGAATACAATCTTTCTGGATAAGTCATGTCCTTATTATGAAGTATCCTCGATTGTGAACCTATTTATGATACTTTGTGCTAGAAATATTGTCACTCATATTCTTAACAACTTAAGAATAATATTTCTAACAAAATATCAATGGACCTTTTCTATTACACATAAATATATTATGTAAACCGAAAAGTGGAAAATGCCTTTTATTAATAAAAATATGTATAAGATACATACTAAATGATATGCTCTAGGGCATACTACTAACAATCTCCCACTAGCACTAGAGCCATTCATTACAATATCTTAGACCTATCTTCTCAAGATGTCAGTCTAACTGAGTCTGTGACATAGGCTTAGTGAATGGATCAGCTGGATTTTCAGCTGATGCTATTTTCTGCATGGCTACATCGCCTCGCCCAACTATTTCTCTGATAATGTGGTAGCGCTTTTCTATGTGTTTGGATTTCTGGTGAGACCTTGGTTCCTTGGCCTGTATGACTGCTCCATTGTTTTCACAGTGTAGTGGAACTGCTGACTCAATGGAAGGAAAAACTGTAAGTTCTGTCACGAACTTCTTTATCCAAACAGCTTATTTTGCAGCATTTGATGCAGCAATATACTCAGCCTCTATAGTGGAATCTACAGTCGTGCTCTGTTTGGAACTTTTCCAACTGACTACACCTCCATTACAAATGAACACGTATCCAGTGGTAGACTTTCTATCATCGATATCTGATTGGAAACCAGAATCAGTATAACCATCCAATTGCAAGTCTCCACCTCCATAAATCAAGAATAAATCCTTAGTTCTTCTCAAGTACTTAAGGATATTCTTGATAGCTATCCAGTGTTCCAAAGCTGGATTAGATTGATACCTGCTAGTCAAACTAACAGCATATGCGATATCCGGTCTAGTACACAACATTGCATACATTAAACTTTCAATAGCCGAAGCATATGGAATCCTGGCCATCTTATCTCTTTCTTCTGGTGTCTTTGGAGACATCTCTTTAGAAAGGTGGATACCATGTCTTACTGGTAACAATCCTCTCTTGGAATCAAGCATGTTAAACTTCTTTAACACTTTTTCTAAGTATAGACTTTGGGATAAACCAATTATTCTTTTCGCTTCATCTCTATATATGCGAATCCCAAGAATATAGGTTGCCTCCCCTAAGTCTTTCATGGAGAATGTATTTGACAACCATAAATTTATAGTTGTCAACATACCTGTGTCATTACCCATCAACAGTATGTCATCCACATATAAGACAAGGAAAGTGATAGCACTGTCACTAACCTTCTTATATACACATGGCTAATCCTCATTTTTGATAAAACCAAAGGATTTAATGGCTTCATCAAAACGGATGTTCCAACTCCTTGAAGCTTGTTTCAACACATAAATGGATCGCTTTAGCTTGCATACCTTGGAAACATCTTGGGATTCAAAACCCCTAGTTTGTTCCATGAAAATGTTTTCTTCAATGTATCTATTGAGAAAAGCTGTTTTGACATCCATCTACCAAATCTCATAATCATAGTATGCAGCTATTGCTAATAAAATCCTAATTGATTTAAGCATGGCAACAGGCGAGAAAGTCTCCTCACAGTTGACTCCTTGCCTTATAGGTCTCTACCTTTCCATCAGAACCAATTTTCTTCTTGAAAACCCATTTGTTCCCTATAGGTACAATGCCTTCAGGTGGGTTAACAAGATCCCAAAATTGATTCTTATACATGGAATCAATCTCGGATTTCATAGCATTAATCCATTTTGAAGAGTCTATATCTGATATAGCTTCTTCATAGGTAAGTGGATCATCTCCATGATCTACTTCTTCATGAATAGACAACTCTTGTTCTTCTTCATAAAGAAAACTATATCTCACCGGTGGGTGAGATACCCTGGTTGTTCTACGAGGAACAGCTGTAGATGTTTCATCAACGGGTATAGGTTGACTAGATGGATCTATATCCATCTGATCTGTTGGTTGGTCAGAATTCTCCAATTCTAACTCTATTTGCCTTCCTTTGCCTCCTTCTTGAACAAACTGTTGTTCAAGAAATGTGGCATCTCTACTTATCACAACCTTTTGTGAAGTAGGCAAATAAAAATAATATCCAAAACTATCTTTTGGATATCCAATAAATCGACCTCTGATCTGGTCTCCAATTTATCAGTGTTCAGCTTTTTGATATAAGCTGGACAACCCCAAATCTTAACATGCTGAATGGTGTGGAAGAAACTGATTTTGATGGAATCCTATTCAGAATATACAAAGCTGATTCTAATGCAAATCCCCAAAATAAGATTGGCATATCAATATAGCTCATCATACTACGTACCATATCCAATAGGGTACGATTTCTCCTTTCAGATACACCATTCAGCTATGGCGTTCCTGGAGGAGTCAGCTGAGAAACAATGCCATGCTCTCTCAAGTATTCATCAAATTCAGTACTCAAATATTCACCTCCACGATCTGATCGGAGAGCTTTAATACTCTTTTTTGTTTGATTTTCTACTTCAGATTTAAATTCTTTAAACTTTTCAAAGGATTCATGTTTGTATTTCATCAAATACAAATACCCAAATCTTGATTTATCATCAATAAAGGTAATAAAATAATAAAAGCCCCCTCTAGCCATTTCTTTAAATGTACCACTATGTATTAGTTCCAAAATATTTTAAGCTCTTAGCCCTTATCCAACAAAGGGTGATCTAGTCATTTTGCCCTGAAGGCAAGATTCACAAGTTGGAGTAGGCTCAGAGCCCAATAAGGATAGAATCCCCATTTTCTCCAGTTTTGCAATCCTATCTTCTGCAACATGACATAACCTTAAGTGCCAAATATATTTTGAACTTGAGTTGGTTTTCACCATGGCATTGCATTCTTTTAGATCACTTGCATTCACTTTGTGTTTGTCATTATTATCCAAATAATAAAGACCATCATTCATATAACCCAAACCAACATATTTATTTCCAAAATAAATATTGCAAACATCATCTGTGAACTGAAATTCATAGCCATTTCTAGTCAAACTAGATATAGAAATGATGTTCTTAAAAGCATCAGGTACATATAAAATATTATCCAAACACAAAACATGTCCAAACATGTAAAAGATTTAGATCCTATGGCTAAAGCTTCAACAGTTGAGCCATTGCCAATCCGGACTCTAATATCTTGAGAACGCAAGCTGCTACTATTTGCTAGTTCCTGCATATCATTAGAAATGTGAGAACTGGCACCAGTATCTAAAACCCAAGTTGTAGATGAACTATGAGTATCATCAGAATCTAAATAACAAGATATGGACATACCTTCCGAAGGTGTATCCTTCTTGTCCTTCAGAGAAGCAAGAAACTCTGGGTAGTTCCTTTTCCAGTGCCCATCCTTTTGGCAGTGGAAATACTTTCCTTTGCCTCCGTCAGCTTTAGTCTTCCTTTTCTGTTTAGCTATTTTCTTGGAAGGACCAGAAATCTAAGATTTCTTTTTCTTATTGCCCTTCTTCTTGTTGGACTTTCCAGCAGAAGAAGATGCAATCAAAGCTACCTCTTTTCCTTAATTGACCGGCATATTCTTTTGGGCAATAACCAGCATGTTGAGTAAACCAGCTAAGGTGCATTCCTGTTGAGTCATATGGAAATTTGTCACAAAATTCCCAAAAGATTCAGGAAGGGACTGAAGGATCAAATCCATCTGTAGTTAGAAATCCATGTTAAAGTCAAGATGTTCCAACTGCTCAATCAGCCGAATCATCTTATGGACATAATCCCCAACATTCTGTCCCTCAGACATCCTCATACGGAATTGCTGTCTAGATATCTCATACCTAGCATTCCTGCTGTCCTCACCATACAACTCTTGTAGGTGAAGAAGGATCTCACTCGCACTCAACATGTTCTCATGCTGCTTTTGTAACTCATTACTCATGGAAGCAAGCATGTAACACTTAGCTCTCATATCATGCTCCTTCCACTTATCCAAAGATTCATGTTCCTCTTGTGTGGCCTCTGGAGGTAAGGGACCAGGAACATTTGAATCTAGAACATATCCTATATGTTTAAAGTTCAGGACAAGTTTCAAATTTCTTAGCCAATCAGACAGATTAGGTCCTGTCAACCTATTGCGATTAAGTATGCTTGCAAGGATATTGGATGGTGGTGGTTGTTCTGTGCTCATTTTTATCAGAAAATTAACTGCAGAAAATAACCAGATTAATTAGTAAATGTATCATGTAATTAACGAAAATGATTATGGTCTTTTAATCAAATTGATCCTCCCACTAACTTAGCGAATCCTACACTTCCAAAGTAGAAAACGGAAATCCTAGTTGGATGGATTTCTAGTGGGCGATTGAATTCTTATAATTCTATTGATCATCCTCAGGTACATCCATTATTGGAATTACAATAAACTATAAGTGAGCAACTCCTTGCCCATCACATCTCATGTGAGGTTCAATCCTTTACCTAGCCCCTAATGCTCAAAATCTCAGGTACATCCATTATTGACTTATCTTGCATTAGTTAAGTTAATCCCATTGAGCCAGTAATTATGCAAATAATTTTAATGTCCTCAGGTATATCCAATATTGGCCACCAAACTATTTACATATTTACAACATCTCATGCTTAACAATTATTCTTAAGAAAATCTCTTAAATTAATTGCATCTTATGCAACTATTTAAAATTTCTTAAAATAATTGCCCCAATAGAGGGCCTATGTTATAATTACTTTAATTATAGCATTTCCAACTTAATCATTTGTTTGGAAGATTTTATGGTCATTCTAATTACTATTAAGGTCTCACTTTGCACATTATCCAATTAGCATGCATATATCATATAATAGCATACATTCCCATACATCTCATGCATTCATGGATAAGCAATAAATATGGTATGATCATGGACTTTCTAAGGGATTCAATTCTGAGCCACCAAGAATTGAATCAGGGCATTCCTAGGTGCGTTTCATTCATTCATTTTACAAGAGTTGCTGAAGGAGTACATAATCAACACTTGATCGTGAATACCTCCCACTGATCCCACCAATGCTCTTGACCTCCTTGAACTTCTTGCAATCCAATATTACATAGTAATCCTTGGCATACCAAGGCGAATTTACAAGAACTTAAATAAATGAAATTACAACCCAAAAATTATTACAAACTTAATAATACATGCCCAAAATAAATTAAAATTAATTAATAAATTTACAATCCTAAAGAAACATAAAAGAAATAAATCCAATCACATTGGTCTTTTATAGTCCATGATCATCCATCATGCATATCACTATTTAACAATTAAATAAAACATGCATACTTAAATTAAATTGAATATCTCATATTCAACTTAAAAATCCATATTTGAATATGATTCAAATAAATTTAAAAATTCAGATTTGAATCTCATTCAAACAAATTTAAAATTTCAGATTTGAATCACATTCAAACAACTTTAAAAATTCATATTTGAATCACATTCAAACATTTTTTAAAAAATCAGATCTAAATTTTATTCAATCAATTTTAAAGATCATATTTAAATATGATTCAAACAACTTTAAAAATTCAGATTTGAATCACATTCAAACAATTTTTAAATTTCTGATTTGAATCATAATTTAATTGTGTGATAAAAATTCTAATTAAACAATTTAATTAGACATAAAATGGATCTTAGATTATACAACAATTGCACATTCACCATCCATTTACTTTTGCACACAATTGTGGTGCATCAACCATGCGCACCATGGTGTTCATCATTTGTGCCGCCACCTTGGCTTTGCAACCAGCAATGAACTTTTCATCTCATGATCAATCACACAATTAAATCATATAAACATCAATCTAAATGGCAAATATAGTGGCTCTGATACCAATTGCAGGAACGGAAGCGTGAAAAACATAAGTTTATACCATTGAATTCAAAAATTTTCACCTTGGGTCACATGCATCATGCAAGATTTATTTTTATCTATTTGATTTCAATGATAAACAACATATTAAAACTCTTTTAATATGCTTTTTGAATCTGTATTTGCCATTTAAGATTTTAAAATTAATCAGATTAATTTTAGAACCCTAGATTAAATCAAGAACGATTACACTAACCTCTTGATGCACTGCAGTGTGTCTGCGCCTTTGAGATTTGTCTTCAGGACACCAAATGCTGTCCCTCTAGCTTGTCCACACCAAGAACACCTATGGCAGCCCTTGAACAGCTTATAAAGCTTTTTCTATCAATTAGAAATTCAAGTTCTGCCTTTTAAGAGATTAGAGATGTAAACAGGACACTAGAAACAATTTCTAGTGTTCTTAATTCAAGAGATTGATGGCTAATCTCTTTGAATTGATGAGAGATAAAGAATAATAGATGGAGAGCCACAAAATGGCGTGACAAAGGAGTGGAGTGGCTGCTGGTTCTTTTTCTTTTTCATAACAACACTTATATAGCTAGGTTAACACATTAAATCCTTGCCACATGTCACCCTTTGATTAGCTCTAGGTTTAAGTGACCCAATCACATTGTGCCAAGTGTCAAACCTATATTTAATCTTGATTTTAATCATCTTACATGATTAAAAAACATTTGGCAAGCTTATGTGCAATCCCATGTGTCACCATCTCATGGTGCCACGTGTCACACTGTGAAATGACCAAAATGCCCCTGTGTCTTAATTTTGAGTTCTTAACCCAAAATAATTATTTTTCTTCTTGTAATTTATATCAAATATAAATTAACTAATTAATCTCTATAAATTAATTTCTCATTAATTAAATTCATATTTAAACACTTTAAATATAAATTTAACTTATACTATACATCCAATAATCTAGATTTGGTTTCAAGTCATGCTAGGGACTTTGCAATTTAATTGCAAACCAAACCTATTTAATTAATCAATTAAACTCTTTAATTAATTAAGTAAATCATATTTAAATAGGTGATAACTTGTGTATGTGTGTGACTTACTAGGCTCATCACTAATTGGCAATGAGACATGATATCAACTCTTAATATCATAAGAACTCTTTCTTACCATAAATGATTTCTCTAAATCATTTTATGAACCTCATAGACCATGGTTAACACCTAACATAGCATGCCATGGCCACCCAATTAGTAATAAGGCTTACCTTAAATGAACCTATAATCATATATTACCATACACTAGAATCTCTCTGCTACAAAATCCCAACTCAAGCTGGAGTCATAGTTTATGTCAAACTCCATTTGCTATGAATATTATGTTCTCTTTTAATTTCAGTTCTTGATTAAAAAGATTTTCTCATCAGAAACTCTTTTCTGAATAAATCTATCTGTCTTGGCCAGGAACTTGAAATATCAAGAACAATTAAATGAACATAGGATTTTATCTCTATTTACTTAGAGGAACAGATTCCATCTTGATCAACACCTACCTCCATATATAACTAGTAAGAGCCAACAGATGCCCATATACCCATACATAGTACAAGTATGAAAGCAGTGTCAAACTCAAACTACCTATATACAAGATAGCTATGCTATCTCAGGTCTAAAGATTATATCCACTGATATGATTTATGACAAAACATTGACAAGAGTAAACTACATGTGCTTGTCATAAGTGTCACTGGTTCGGCCTACTTATCATTTATAAGTGCCTATCATGTTTATTATATGGCATGAGACTCACCATTCCATCTTATTTATATCTCATATAAATAACTTGGGAACAAATATGAATACAATCTTTCTGGATAAGTCATCTCCTTACTATGAAGTATCCTCGATTGTGAACCTATTTATGATACTTTGTGCTAGAAATATTGTTACTCATATTCTTAACAACTTAAGAATAATATTTCTAACAAAATATCAATGGACCTTTTCTATTACACATAAATATATTATGTAAACGGAAAAGTGGAAATGCCTTTTATTAATAAAAATATGTATAAGATACTTACTAAATGATATGCTCTAGGGCATACTACTAATACTATAGTGAGATATAAAACACATCATGAATCTCTTTGTCCTTTTTGTGAGCATGAATGTCTCTTCAACAAATGAGGGATGGGTAATAACTTAGTCAAGTATTTATAGTAAGATATAAAACACATCATGAATCTCTTTGTCCTTTTTGTGAGAATAAATCACAATACAATTCAATTCAAAGTCAATTCCAATATCCAATAATTTTTTTATGCCCATCACAATTCAAAACATATTTAATCCATTTCCCATGTTAAGTATAAATCATTTTTCAAATCAAATTTTTCATGTAAACCATGTAAACGTATTTCAATCAAAAATTTTCTAAAGCCAGTTTCATTCAATTCATAACAAAATAAAATCATAATTAGTTTCATTTTTGTAAACTAAACTCATTCATACCACAACACATTTGAATAATCATTGAAATAAATTTAATAATTGATAAACATAATACATAAGGAAACTAAAATTATTTAATCAAATAAAATATGCAAACATGAATAATTTAACACTAATTGTGCACAAACCTTTTTTGTTGACTCAATTTACTCAAATTTTTATTTGTCCTTCGAAGATCTCTTTTCAACCGAAACACATAAATTTAAAGTGCTTCAGTATCCATTTCTAATAATTAAATTCCAACAATTTCTTTGCAAACTTATCTTACCCATTATGATTTATAATTTTGGGTCCTTTACATTTTTGTGTATATTGGCACTATTCCTGGCACTATTCAAGTCAAAATATTGACTTTCATGCTTAATAGATTTATTAATTCTAATTTCACTCATATACCACATTTTGGGTGTCAATTTTGTTGGCATTGATTGCCAATTCAATTTCTAATTTCCCTAGGTGCAAATCCAAAAATTCAGTGTTGGGTCATTGTTTTCTATTGTTCCATTGGTCTAGTTACTATAGGAATTTGGCTAAGTGTCCTTCACCAAAGTTGTTCCTTAATCTCTTAGCTTTAATTCTCTTTTTTAAATCACTCCATTTGGAGTTTTGTAGCCCAAGTTATGCCTATTTTTCTAAGGCTGGCCGAATTGGTCCTAACCCAGATTATGGATACCAAATTTGGTTCTGGCAGTTTTGAGCAACCAACTTTGGTTGACAATTTGACTTGGTTATGGGAAGAATTTGGGTTTGTATTCTTCATGAAAGTTGTAGTACTATGTCATAGCTTTCTAATGGTTGAAAAATCAGGTCATTTAGACCTGCCTAAACCAAGTTATGGCCAGATGAACAAACACTATTTATTTGGTCATTTATGTACAGTAGCAGTGTGCCTTACCCGGATTTGACCTAATTTTACACCACTTTGTGTTCAGTTTTAGGGCAAGGTTTCTTCACCAAAATTGTTGCATTATGTCTTATTTTCATCTCCAACTAGCCTCACACCAATTGGAGCAACCAATTTCCAGTTTTACCTATTTGAATGGGTAAGGGTCAAGCTGTCTAGAATTGAACATCACACATTCACAATCTCATTTCAATTTTAACCATTCAAACACATTCTAAATTACACCAATTAACCATTTTAAACCTCACTTAGGTCAAAGTACATCAATTTACTAAATTCTCAAAATTTTCCCCTAAAACCCTAAGGGTCAAGAACCCTAATTCTAAATTTCCTCAATTCATGAAATTAAAGTATACATTGTACATCTACACACTAATCTAAGCTTAAATATACTTTTAACTTCATCAAAATCAATCAAACCCTAGGGGATCTAATGGTGGCCGAATTTTCCCATGATTTCAATTCATAGAATTTTTCAAAATTCTTTATGTAATTCTATCAAAAATAACTTAAATTCAATCAATTTTTTCTAAAGAAGAGGATTAAATTACTTACCTCACTTGATGACTTTGAACTTCCAATTCTCTAATTTTTCTTTAATTTCACTTCTCCCAATCTCTTTCTTGAAGCTTAATTTGAAGACTTCTACAAGTTTAGCAACAAATTTATAGGGAAATTTAGGGTTTTAAAAGCTCAAAATGAGCTTTATTGGAGGAAGAAAAAAAAAAAAAAAGAGTGGAGAGAGAAGGTGGCGGTAAGAATGAAGGAGAAGACCAAAATTATTTTTGTTTTTATTTTGATTTTATGCATATTTATCCAAAATTTGACTTAGTCAAATTAAGTCATCAAATTAAAATGAATTTTAAAGGCATGCATGATGTCATCCATGGTGATGTCATTATTCTAATTTTCTTTTCTTTTCTTTTTCCTTTCTTTTCTTTTTCCTCACTTCTTCAATTTAATTATATATTTCACAATTTTAATTTCTCACATTTTATTGGACAGTTAGGTCATAAGTCACCTTTAGGGGTGAATAGACCAATTGCCCCTCGCCGAACTAATCCGGTTTACCAATAATTCTGTATTTCTTCCGGAACCCTAATCTAATTATTTAATCTTCTTATCAACTCTTTTCTGTGATTTTCTCTTTTCCACTAGCTTTGCAATTTTTCCTAGGATTGCAGTGTCACAATGCCCCATACGAAATTAGGGTTATAACTGATCTCGCAGTCACTTCCCGGTGTGGTCACCCATCACTATGAGCCCCCAGCTCATTTAATTTTTTATGTTCTATTTTTCTGATCTGTATTTAATCTTCAAGTAATCACTATTAATTTTTGTTTAGGACTTTTCTAGGTGACTTAAATATGATTCTAATCCTCTTAATTGTCCAGACCAACACCAAAACAGTGATTTGCATAGGACTATGCATGGAGGGGTGTTACAATTCTCTCCCCCTTAAAAGAAATTTCGACCTTGAAATTTTTCCCACTGTCTGTCCTTAATCATCCGTATGTGTTGTTTCCTCATATCTCTCTCACATTTCCATGTAGCCTCATAGTCTGAATGATGGTCTGTAGCACTTTAGCCAATAATATTTACATATCAATTACTCACCTCGTGTGCCAAGTTCCTTATGAGCTTCTGTCATAAGTTAAATTTGAATTCATTTCAATTCTAGAGGTAAGTAAATCTGTGTGCTAACGGATCCACTCTTTCTAGGACCTCATATAATCCTATAAAGTGAGAACTTATCTTTTATCCTTTCTACATAATCTTATAATCTTCTTTTCTTTGAGTCTATGTAAGACATCTAACAATCTAGTGCAATGTTTAATTTGTGTGTATAACACTAATCTTCTCTTACTATTGTTCTATTTACTATTTTGATTCATGTTTCCTTATTGAATGACCATTGTGGTCGTATTAGCATTAATTATTTAATCATTAACCATATATTCATAACTATTATCTTACCAACTTTATTTCAAATCTAGGCCTATGTGCCATTTTACACCATCTTGTTTGCTTTTATTTAACTTATTTCTTACTTAATAGAATAGTTTGGAACATCGTTACGCGTCTTAAGTAGGTTGTTTATTCTGGTGACAATCCTTAACTAATGTCTTTACCTTTATTATAATTTAAATGGATATTATCCCCATACTACCTACTATAACTTGAATTGGGGATAACGAAGGTTGACCCTTATTCTACAATTTGGAGCTCCATGGCAGGGCTCTTGACACTATCCCAAGTTAACTTACTCCGAAACTCGTTCTTCTATGTTATTTCCTTAATATCATTCCTTTTTCCATCCTTATACTTACTTTTCTATTTACTTCATTTTCTACTTAACTATAACTATCCTATAATATCTTACGAAGGGGGTCTACAAAACTCTCATTTTTCTCTTGTCATGTACTAATCATAATCTAGTCATTATAGTCCCCACAATAAAATTGTGCTCTTTCTAAGAAATACCTAGCCAATTATTTTAATTCTATCCTTGTCTTAATTAGAACATCATTTTGCAAGTTATGATTATCATCCATAGCATCCTGTCTCATTCAGGGGAACAAAATCATATTTTGTGTCTTATTGTTACATAAGTAACAGACTTTAGGCAAAAGATTCATTATAATACCAAAATAACTATAAACCTCATACCAGAGACCAGATGAATTCACTGTATAAGTGTTATCATTATTTTATGACTATACTGAAATCTGTAGTCTTATAGTGATTCCTAACGTATCGTAGCTCGGGTTAGATAACTGAGTCAATGACTCTAGCTATCTTATAACTATAACCTTTCAATCTTCTAACTTTAGAGTTTTAAATCCCTAAGTAGGATTTTCAAACTTATTTCCCATAATAAAATTTCGTACTGGCATAATTATACCAAAACAAATGTCGTTTGCAACTATTCTTATCTTGGTGTACTATCGACTAGTATGTAGCTCTACATAATAATCTCAAGTCAGTACTGTAATCTACAGCTTACAATACAAATAATAAGAACATTGCATAGTTACTACGATACATCCTCAATAGATCAAACTTTCCTATATCTTATCCTTCTCAAATTCACTAATATTTAAAACTTATTTTGATTACAATATCCATTGATAATTACTAATAGTAACATCTTTGCCCTCATCTAGAGCAATTATATTACTATAACTTACTTTTAGATCCTTGTACCTTATATTAAGTAGACTCACTAATTAGCTTTATAAATTATTATATGCTAGCAAATACTTTTCGTTGACTAACTCTTCCAAAACTAATTTTACTTATTATCGTAGTTTTTATCCTAAAGAACTATTCACTAATGCATTAAAATTTATTCCCATATAAAGGAACAGCAATAGAACATATAATTCTAACACTAACATACAAATAAGTAGTGTTGGGATCAAATAATAACCAATTGTTTCATCTAAAATAAAGAACTTACCAGCAGCTACATTCGAAGTTTCTGCTCTTTCTCCCTTGCACATAGTGGACGCTCTGACTGATGCGCTACTATGTTTAGGTTGATTCGCTGTGCTATGATTGCGAGGAATACCAACTCTATTTATATATCGATCCTGACCGATTGTCTGTAAACTACAGAGAGCATATCAATGTGCTCTAGTATAATCTCTAGTGAAGTGTCCATGTTCACCATAATTGTAGCAGGCTCCAGTGGCCTTACAACAAATGCCCCCATGTAACTTGCCACATACATTACAAACACGGATAGGGTAGGAACTTCTGGTTCTTTGACGACTAGTTTTCGATTGCTTCTGCCCTGAAGATCCGTCTCTATCATATCTATGAGCTCGAGGTCCTTCAAATTCTTTTTTCTTCCCTAAATTACTACTCGAACTCTAACCCATAGGTTTCTCAGTCTTCTCTATTTCATGTTGCCCTTGTGGGGGTTGGGTCTATACTTGGACTTGGGCTAACAGACTATCAGCCATTTGTTGAAAGAAGGTGGCCAGTTGCTGGGCCATTTGCGTGGTAATTTATACCGATGGAACTAGTACAATCGGGCCTTCGACACTCTGAGGAGTTGGGGCCTCACTATAACACCCTCCCTGTAGCAACTCTGTACATTCTACTGTTTCGGTGACCAGTGTCAGACTGGACAGTTAGAACGTTCGAAAAAATATTTAAACTAAAGTGAGGAATCATAATTAACTCAAATATTAATAAGAAAAATTTAGGAAAAATTTTAGAAATAAAATACAACCAAGTTAAATGAGCCGGTGCCCTAGCGATGGGTAACCTAGTGGGAAGTTGCGGTTCTAGCAACTAGGAGCCCTAGACCCGGGGAAAAATTCATAAAATAATTTTTAGGACCCCAGAGAAGGGTCATTGAGGTTCCTATGGCATTAGAATGCTAAGAAAATATTTAGAAAATGTCACACCCTACTCCCCTGTAAGATGTAACATGATCCCGTAGTACACCTAATGAATTACCGTACTTCGCCTACCGATAACCCATTAGATACACTACAAGGGATTTTAAAACAATTTTTGTGAAATTTAAATCATCGATTAAAATCTGGTGTTATAAAATTTTTTCAAAATTTCGGCAAAGTGCCAGCTGTATTTTGAGAAAACAGTTCTTCAATCCTGCAAGAGAAAATGCTCCCAATATGTTTTCTCAAATACAACTCCAATAAACTTTATTTCAATTCACAATTCAATTCTCAATAAACAATCAATTCATTTTCAAACTACTCTCATCATAAAGAAACATTTCATTGATTACAAGACTCAAAATTTATAATACAAAACTATTCAAGTAAATAAAATCTCAACTTTATATTTACAATGATTTACATTTAATTACATACCAAAATATTTTACAAGAGTTTTTATACAACTGCTCAAATAATTTACATACATATTATTACATGCATACATCAAAACCTATGTACACGGGTATACCTATGATATACCTAGAGCTGATCTGAATATGTCTTCAAAGAAACTTATTCACTTCTCTATGCTCTTTTTACCTGCGACAGCATACAAAGATATCACTGAGTGGTGAACTCAGTGGTGCACAACTATAATTTAAAACATAATACAATATACGTTGACAAAATTTACAGTAAACAATTTGGAAATCTGAATACTCATCAAATTCCAAAACTCAAAATATTCATTGCCAATAATGTAAATCATTTGTATAAATGACTTTGATCACAAAATTCAATCTATCAAATCATGACTAACCATTTAAGTAATTCCAACAAAATCAATTATACATAAACCATAATTGAAATCACAATTCTTTACCATTCAAAAGCCATTCTGTATTTCAAAAATCATTATGTATCTCAAAAACCATGTTGTATCTCAAAAATCAATCTTTATCTCACTAACTATGCAAGACTAATCCGAAAGGGCCATATTCGATGTGATTCTAACTCCCTATGGTCGGGGAGGTGGAATCAGATTCTAACTCCCTTTGGTCGGGGAGGTCGAATCATCGTGCACAGTACCATCACAATAATGAATTGTGACACCCCTTACCCGTGTACAGTATACCCGAGTAAGCAATGCCACACGGTGTATCGGCACACTCTATTTTTCCTTAATCAATTTTTTTTGTCATAATTTTGAATATAGTTTATGAAATATAGTTAATTTATTGAAATTATAATTTATTTGAGGTTCCGGAAATTTTATAGAAAATCCGGCAGAATACCGGCTAAAAATGGAGAAAATAGTTCTTCGGAACCTGTTAAAAACACTTCCAAATAATTTCCAAACAATCTCAACTTCAATTCATCAACAAAATCTCAATATCAAGATCTCAACAACATTTCTCAATTTCAGTTCTCAATCATCCATCACATATTATAATCAAGTATAAATCACAAATAGATATTTACTTTTCCATTGACAAATACAATTTTCATAATTTACATGAACATCAATATATATTACACAAGTTTAATTACATATGAGAAAATAAAAATTTAGTTACAAAATGACAAAATGACACCTAGTGCCCTACCAATGCACTGCAGAAGTTGAGGTGACACGGACATCATGCGAAGCTGCAGGATGGACTCACCGATCTGTGGTCTATCGGGCTCACGATCCGTATCTCAGCATTTACGCGTGGCAAAAGCAACGCGCTAAGCAATAATGCTTAGTGGTGCAATAATATAATAAAAGAAAATAGCAGAAAATAAATATGTATAGAATGTGTATGATTTGTTTGTTTGGTATTGGTATATCCATCATTTCATTAACTTTGTTCACTTTCATTCATTTGGTTGCCCAAGTAACCTACACTAGATTGACGGATCGATAAGCGGGTAAATCGCACCGGGTACCTCAAATCACACCATATCACATATGCATCTCCCGGTGTGCAACAAAACAGCTAACAAGCTGTAAATACATCAGGCACAAGGCCAAATCTCAATGCAAGGTCAGAATGGCTAAAAGCCATAAAATCACCGAATGGCATATTGCTATGTGCAGTACTGCTAACTAAACCCTATTGGCATGCCAAACTATCCAAACCAATCTTGTTAGGTATACTAGGGCATTTGAAACTTTTAAATTCTTCAATTTGTGAATTTCAAGTTTTGGTGTTACTATTCACCTCATTGGTCAACAAAAATGTTGACTTTTGGATAGAAAATATGTACATTGACTTTGGCACTCCCAACATACCACATTTGGCATTCAAAACTTGTTGGCATTAAGCATTCATACCATTTCAAAGTTTAAACCAAGGGAAGTAGAATTTTCAGATTTTGAAACCTGACTTTATTGTTTTATTGAGCACTGTTGCAGTGGGAATTTGAGGAAATGGTAAACATGAAAGTTGTTCCTTATTTTGTCTAGTTGAATTTTCTTTTTTGAATCACTCCATTTGGAGTTTTGTAGCTCCAGATATGGTCCAAAAACCACAGCTGGCCGGATTGCCAAAACTGCAGAGTTACCAAATCTACAGTAACATGAATAGTGACTGTGACTGCCATTTGGGTTAGGTTCTGGACATAATTTGGGGTAGGTTTCTTCATGAAAGTTGTTTGTCTATGTCTTAACTTGTTTCTGTAAAACTTTCAGGGCAATTGACCAAATCTACAGTGAGTTATGGCCAAATGAATAGTTACTGTTCATTTGGTCATTCTGCAGAATCAGTTGCAGGGTATCCGGATTGGGGTCAACTTTTGGTCCTCTTTCTCTAGTCTTTTGGGCATGGTTTCTTCAGAAAAAATGTGCCATTATAAGCCTAGTTTCATGAAACTAGGCTTATAATGGTACATTTTTGCTGAAGAAACCATGCCCAAAAGACCAAAGCAAGAGGACCAAAAGTTGGCCCCAATCCGGATACCCTGCAACAGCACCTGCAGAAATGACCAAATGAACAGTAACTGTTCATTTGGCCATAACTCACTGTAGAAATGGTCAATTGACCTGAAATTTTTACAGCAACAAGTTAAGACATAGACAAACAACTTTAATGAAGAAACCTACCCCAAATTATGTCCAGAACCTAACCCAAATGGCAGTCACAGTCACTATTCATGTTACTGTAGATTTGGTAACTCTGCAGTTTTGGCAATCCGGCCAGCTGTGGTTTTTGGGCCATATCTGGAGCTACAAAACTCCAAATGGAGTGATTCCTAAAAGGAAATTCATCTAGACAAAATAAGGAACAACTTTCATGTTTACCATTTCCTCAAATTCCCACTGCAACAGTGCTCAATAAAATAGTAAATTCAGGCTTCAAAATCTGAAAATTCTGCTTCCCTTGGTTTAAACTTTGAAATGGTATAAATGCTTAATGCCAACAAGTTTCGAATGCCAAATGTGGTATGTTGGGAGTGCCAAAGTCAATGTACATATTTTCTATCCAAAAGTCAACATTTTTGTTGACCAATGAGGTGAATAGTGACACCAAAAAAATTGAAATTCATAAATTGAAGAATTTAAAAGTTTCAAATGCCCTAGTATACCTAACAAGATTGGTTTGGATAGTTTGGCATGCCAATAGGGTTCAGTTAGCAGTACTGCACATGGCATTATGCCATTCTGTGATCTCATGGCTTTTAGCCATTCTGACATTGTGTTGATATTTGGCCTTGTGCCTATTGTCATTACAGCTTATTAGCTGTTCCGTTGCACACCGGGAGATGCATATGTGACCGATGGTGTGACAGCCCGAGGTAATTGATACCCAGTGCTAGTTTACCTGTTTATCCATCGATCATTCCCAAAGATAGGTTACTTGGGCAACCAAACATAAAAGTGGACAAATTTAATGAAATAATGAATATAACAAGTACAAAATAAGTAAGATTACAAATATTCATTGAAAATTTAATTGAAATGAAACATCAATACATTCACTGCATATTTACTTTCTGTTATTTATTTTTATTTTATTATTGCACCACTAAGCATTATTGCTTAGCGCGTTGCTTTTGCCACGCGTAGGTTTTAGGGATACAAATCGTGAGCCCAGTAGACCGCAGACTGAGTGAGTCCATCCTGCAGTTCTGCACAGTGTCCGTGTCACCTCAACTTCTGCAGTGCATTGGTAGGACACTAGGTGTCATTTTGATATTTTGTAGCTAATTTTTATTTCCTCATATGTATTTGAACTTATGTAATGGATTTTAATGTTCTTGTATATAATGAAAGTTATGGTTATGAATGCAAAATTTGAGCATTTATTTATTGTTGTATATGAGTATTATGACAAATGGATGTTTGAGAAATGAAAAGTTTGTTGAGAAACGAAATTGAAAATTGTTGAGATTTTGGATATTGGAGTTTGAGATGATTGAATACAAATATTGGAAGTGTTTTTCACAGGTTCCGAAGAACTGTTTTCTCCATTTTTAGCCAGACTCACGGATTTTCTTTAAAATTTTGAACTCAAATAAATTATAATTTCAATAAATGACTTAAATGAACTATATTTCATAAACTATATTCAAAACTATGACAAAAATTAATTAAGGAAAAATAGAGTGTGCCAGTACACCGTGTGACATATCTTACCCGGATATACTGTAGACGGGTAAGGGGTGTCACATTTAGTGGTATCAGAGCACGGTTTAGGCGTTTCTGGGCCTAGATTGAGTCCATACCATGCATTGCATTTGTAAGAGTTGAGGTGACACTAATGCAGATCTGTTTGTCTTTCTTATTTTGAATAGGATATGGACCCTACATCACAAAGAGCAGTCGAGGAGGAAGTGGAGAGTCATGCTCCACCCAGCGGTGAGGCTGGGGCATGGGAGAACACGCTCCGCCACTCAAGCGAGCTGCTCGGCCTCCACGAGCCATGTTCCAAAGAAATGGCCGATTTCTTTAGACAAATGGCCGAGGTAATGCCAAAGACCACCACCACCACCAGCTCCACAAATAAATCACACTGAAAGGCTAAGAAAGTTTGGAGCAGTGGACTTTTTCGGTAAGAGAGAAGATGACTCTGTTGTAGCCGAGAATTGGTTGAACATAACGGGCAGAGTTCTAAAACAACTCCACTGCACCCCGGAGCAAAACTTAGAGGCTGCCATATCTTTGTTGCAAGATGATGCCGACGAATGGTGGGATACTGTGTCCAGTGAAGTGCAGCCAGAAGCTATAACTTGGGACTTCTTTCTCTCAGAATTCAAGAAGAAATATGTAGGTACTATATACCTGGAAGAGAGAAGAAGAGAGTTTATTAACATGAGGCAGAGACAGTTGTCAGTGGCCGAGTATGAGAAGGAATTCGTCCGATTAAGCCGCTACGGAAGGGAGATAGTCCCTAATGAAGCTGAAAGATGTAAGAGATTTGAAGAGGGACTAAATGACAACATAAAGATTCAGCTCACTGCCTTGGGAATCACAGAATTTAGCAAGTTAGTGGAAGCTGCAATAAGGGTTGAAAAAGTGAGAATCAGTGAGCAGACCAGAAGGGATAGACAGCAAAAGAGGGGCCCGGATTAGTCTAGCTCATCTCCTGCACCTGGGAAGAGGTTTAAAGGTCCATCTGTACAGAGTTCAGGCCAGTCACAAGGTCAGGGTCAGTCTCAGGGGCCCAAGCCATAGTTCACCCCTAGGAGAGGTCTGTCCACACCATCAGTGGGCAGCTCTCCAGGGATGGGGTTCAGGGGACCAGCCCCAACATCTTCTGCATATCCGCATTACCTGAAATGGCACAAGGGGGAATGTTGGAGAGTAACTGGTGCCTGTTTAAGGTGTGGGTCAACAGAGCATCAGTTGAAGAATTGTCCACGCAGAACTACTACAGTTGCTCCAACACAAGCAGACCGACCTACTCCTGCACCACAGAGGGGTAGAAAATCTGGCAAATCTGAGGCTATGGGACCATCACAAAAGCCTGCATCTGAGCCAGCAGAGAGGCCTGACAGCAGACCACCTGCCAGAGCTTATGCCCTAAGAGCTCAGGAGGAGCAAGATGCCCCGGACGTCATCAGGGGTACGTTATCCCTCTACAATACACCTGTGCATGCATTGGTGGATCCAGGATCCACTCATTCATACATCTGCATCAACTTACCCGTAGAAAGGGGGATACTAGTAGGGGAGAGTGACCAAGACATTCTGGTCACTAATCCATTGGGCCACAGTGTAGTGGTGAACAAAGTATACAAGGGTTGCCCGTTAAGGATTCAGGGGTATGAATTCTTGGCATACCTAATTGAGTTGCCCTTCCATGAGTTTGACGTGATTTTCGGAATGGACTGGTTGTCACGTCATCAAGCAATAGTTGATTGTAAACTGAAGAGAATTTCTTTGAAAACTTCTGAGGGTAATGAGATCACTGTTGTGGGGGAAAGGACAGATTTCTTGTCCAATGTCATCTCAGCCACCGTTGCAAGAAGAATGATGAGAAATGGCTGTGAAGCCTACCTAGCACATGTGGTGGATACTAGGCAGGCTAAGCCAAACCTAAGTGGTATACCCACAGTAAGAGACTTCCCAGATGTATTCCCTGATGAATTGCCTGGTTTGCCACCAGAAAAGGAAGTCGAGTTTACTATTGAGACACTACCGGGTACAGCACCCATTTCCATTGCTCCTTATAGGATGGCACCCACTGAATTGAGGGAGTTGAAAATTCAGTTGCAAGAGTTGCTTGATAAGGGGTTCATACGCCCCAGTGTGTCACCATGGGGAGCTCCAGTGCTGTTTGTGAAAAAGAAGGATGGGACTTTGAGGCTATGTATCGATTACCGGCAGTTGAATAAAGTGACTGTGAAGAACAAATATCTGTTGCCTAGAATTGATGATCTGTTTGATCAGTTGAAGGGAGCAGGAGTATTTTCAAAGATTGATCTCAGATCAGGGTATCATCAGTTGAGGGTGAAGGATGTAGATGTGCCCAAGACTGCATTCAGGACCCGGTATGGGCATTATGAGTTTCTGGTGATGCCCTTTGGCCTAATAAATGCACCAGGAGCTTTCATGGACCTTATGAACCGTATCTTCCATCCATACCTAGATCGGTTCGTAGTGGTCTTTATTGATGATATTTTAGTGTATTCCAAGACCAGGGAAGAACATGATGAGCATTTGAGGATTGTTCTTCAAACCCTGAGAGAAAAGAAGTTGTATGCTAAGTTGTCCAAGTGTGACTTTTGGTTGAATGAGATTGCATTCCTTGGACACATAGTGTCAGCTGATGGGATTAGAGTGGATCCCAAAAAAATAGAAGCAGTGATGGAATGGAAGCCTCCCAGAAATACAACTGAGGTCAGAAGCTTCTTGGGGCTAGCTGGGTATTACAGAAGATTTGTGAAGGGATTTTCCTTAATAGCTGCTCCAATGACCAAGTTGTTACACAAGAATGTCAGATTTGACTGGAATGACAAGTGTCAGACCAGTTTTGAGAAGTTGAAGGCTATGTTGACAGAGGCACTAGTGTTAACACAGCCAGTGTCAGGAAAGGACTTTGTGGTCTACAGTGATGCCTCTCATAATGGGTTAGGGTGTGTATTGATGCAAGAGGGGAAGGTGGTCGCTTATGCTTCCAGGCAGCTAAGACCACATGAACAAAATTACCCTACCCATGATCTAGAGCTTGCAGTAATTATCTTCGCACTGAAGATATGGAGGCATTACTTGTATGGTGAAAAGTGCTACATTTACACGGACCACAAAAGCCTGAAATATTTGCCAACTCAGAGGGAGCTGAACCTTAGACAGAGGCGATGGATTGAGTTCCTGAAGGATTATGATTGTGTGATTGACTATCATCCTGGGAAGGCAAATGTAGTTGCTGATGCTTTGAGCAGAAAATCCATGACAGCTTTGAGATCATTGAATGCTCGTCTAACTTTGATTCGAGATGGAGCTATTTTGGCTGAGTTGCAAGTGAGGCCAAACCTGCTACAACAGATTTTAGATGGGCAAAAGGCAGATGAAAAGTTAATGGCTATTATGAGCAAAATCTCAAAGGGAAAAGCAACTGACTATGAGGTGAAAGCAGATGGGTGTTTGTATTACAAAGGAAGACTGTGTGTACCAGATGATGGGGAATTGAAGGCCAGTATTCTAAAAGAGGTACACACCAGTGTATATGCTATGCACCCAGGAAGTACAAAAATGTATCATGATCTGAAGCTTCAGTATTGGTGGCCTGGTATGAAGAGAGACATAGCTGACTATGTGACTAAATGTTTGACATGTCAGTAAGTCAAGGCAGAACATCAAGTTCCATCAGGTTTGCTACAGCCTATACGCATACCTGAATGGAAATGGGATCGGATCACCATGGATTTTGTAAGTGGTTTACCTCTCACCCAGAAGAAACATGATGCAGCATGGGTAATAGTGGATAGATTGACCAAGTCAGCACACTTTACGCGATTAGACTGACTACTCACTTGAGAAGTTAGCAGAATTGTATATCAGTGAGATAGTTAGATTGCATGGAATTCCACTTTCCATCATATCTGATCGAGACCCAAGGTTCACATCGAGATTTTGGAAGAAGTTGCATGAGTCCTTGGGTACACAACTCCATTTCAGCACAGCTTTCCATCCTCAGACGGACATGCAATCTGAAAGAGTAATCCAGGTAAACAATTGAATCAATTGAATTAATACAACTATTGAACTAAAATGATAACAATAACATGAAATATATGTCAGGTCCTTGAGGATATGCTGAGGGGTTGTGTCATTGAGTTTGAGGGAAGTTGGGATAGATACCTCCCACTGGCAGAATTTGCATACAACAATAGCTACCAAGCTAGCATCCAAATGGCCCCGTATGAAGCACTGTATGGGAGAAAATGTAGAACTCCAGTGTGCTGGACTGAATTGGGCAAAGACAAACTGGTAGGACCACACCTGGTGAAACAGACTGAGGAGAAAGTAAAACTAATCAAAGCCAACCTAAAGGTTGCCTCAGACAGACAGAAATCTTATGCCGACCTGAAGAGAAAAGAAATAGAATATGCGGTTGGCGACAAAGTATTCCTCAAGGTGTCACCGTGGAAGAAAGTATTGAGGTTTGGAAGGAAAGGTAAGTTAAGCCCTAGGTTCATTGGCCCATATGAAGTTATTGAACGTGTGGGTCCAGTGGCCTATAGGCTAGCTTTACCACCAGAGCTGGACAAGATCCACAATGTGTTCCACGTATCCATGCTCAGAAGATACCGTTCAGATCCTTCACATGTCATCTCCAGGGAAGAAATTGAAATACAGCCGGATTTGACATATGAAGAAGAACCTCTACGGATCCAGGCTCGGGAAGTGAAAGAGTTGAGAAATAAGCAGATTCCACTGGTGAAAGTGCTTTGGAGGCACCACAACACCGAAGAGGCAACTTGGGAAAGTGAAGAGACGATGAGGCAATAGTTTCCTCAATTGTTTGCATCAGGTAAATTTTGAGGACGAAATTTAAATTAGAGGGGAAGAGTTGTAACACCCTCCCGGTAACAACTCCATACATTCTACTGTTCTGGTGACCGATGTCTGTCCGGACAGCTAGAACGTCCGGAAAAATATTTAAATTTAAGTGAGGGACCAAAATCAACTCAAATATTAATAAGAAAAATTTAGTAAAAATTTTAGAAATAAAACACAACCAAGTTAAACGAGCCGGTGCCCTAGCGATGGGTAACCCAGAGGGAAGTTGCGGTTCTCGCAATTAGGAGCCCTAGACCCGGGGGAAAAATTATAAAATAATTTTTGGGACTCTAGAGAAGGGTTATTGAGGTCTCTATGGCATTAGAATGCCATGAAAATATTTAAAAAAATTTTTCAATCGGTACAGGCAATTTTGACCCGTTAAGCCAAACGGTGGGCATTTTGGTCATTTCGCCTTCAGAGGTGATTTTTGGCCGACTTGTCCAGTTGAGTAAATAATTAATATGACATAAAATATGAATAAACATTACTAGAAATTAAATTGAAAATGAGTAGTGATGAAAAGAAAAGAAAAATGAAATAAAATGCTAAATATGACATATTATGATGTCATTTAAAAAGCTTTCTCCAATCATAATAAAACAACCAATTAATTAAGTAATAAAAGGGACAAAATAAAGACCAAAGGAAACAAAAACACAGCAGCCATTTTTCCCATTCCAACCGCACCATAGCAAGGAAGAAACCCTCCATTTTTCTTTTTTCATTCAAGCTTAAGAAACTCTCAAACTTTACCTCAAAACCCTAAGTCACTTTCACTAAAATTCATCCTAGCACCTTGCATAACCTTTTGACAGCCAAGAAAAGGAAAGGAAGTGAAGTTTTGAGCTTGGGAAAAATCTGCCTACAAGAGGTTAGTGCATCTATATCCCTAAAACTCATTAATTTCATGATTAGGGACTTGAAATCAACATGAGTTTGTGAATTAAATGAATAAAAATTAGGTGTATGTAGCCCATGGATTTCGGCAGCCCTATTGAAGGAACAATAATGGAGTGTTTTGATGGACTTAAAGTGGATTAGAGATTATGTTTAAACCATGTATGCATGTGGTTAGTGAATGAGTTGGTTAATTAAAGCATGTTGTGAAAACTCATATGGGAATTAGGGTTTTGAGAAGTGAAAATTTGGCTTGGCTTAGGAAATTGTTAGAGAAAATTTTAATGGTCAATTAGTGACCATTTTAGATAAGTTGACCACAATATGGACTGAAAAATAGCATGGCAAAGTGAATGACTATGCTGCCTAGGGACAGCAGCAATGGTGACTGAGATTCCAGTCCAATTAGACAGCCATAACTTTGGTTGTGTTGGTCCAATTGGTGCTTGGACAATTGGACATGAAACTAGGCTTATAATGGCACATTTTTGCTGAAGAAACCATGCCCAAAAGACCAAAGCAAGAGGACCAAAAGTTGGCCCCAATCCGGATACCCTACAACAAAGACAGAGAATGACCAAATGAATAAGAATCGCTCATTTGGCCATAACTCACTATAGAAATGGTCAATTGACCTGAAATGTTTACAGCAACAAGTTAAGACATAGACAAACAAGAAGAAACCTACCCCAAATTATGTCCAGAACCTAACCCAAATGGCAGTCACAGTCACTATTCATGTTACTGTAGATTTGGTAACTCTGCAGTTTTGGCAATCCGGCCAGATGTGGTTTTTGGGCCATATCTGGAGCTACAAAACTCCAAATGGAGTGATTCAAAAAAGGAAATTCATCTAGACAAAATAAGGAACAACTTTCAGGTTTACTATTTCCTCAAATTCCCAATGCAACAGTGCTCAATAAAATAGTAAAGTCAGCCTTCAAAATCTGAAAATTCTGCTTCCCTTGGTTTAAACTTTGAAATGGTATAAATGCTTAATGCCAACAAGTTTCGAATGCCAAATGTGGTATGTTGGGAGTGCCAAAGTCAATGTACATATTTTCTATCCAAAAGTCAACATTTTTGTTGACCAATGAGGTGAATAGTGACACCAAAAAAATTGAAATTCATAAATTGAAGAATTTAAAAGTTTCAAATGCCCTAGTATACCTAACAAGATTGGTTTGGATAGTTTAGCATGCCAATAGGGTTCAGTTAGCAGTACTGCACATGGCATTATGCCATTCTGTGATCTCATGGCTTTTAGCCATTCTGACATTGTGTTGATATTTGGCCTTGTGCCTATTGTCATTCTGACTTATTAGCTGCATGCTGCACCGGGAGATGCATATGTGACCGATGGTGTGACGGCCCGAGGTAATTGATACCCAGTGCCAGTTTACCCGTTTATCCAGTCCAGTCGTCCAGTATAGGTTACTTGGGCAACCAAACATAAAAGTGGACAAATTTAATGAAATAATGAATATAACAAGTACAAAATAAGTAAGATTACAAATACTCATTGAAAAATTATTTGAAATGAAACATCAATACATTCACTGCATATTTACTTTTTGTTATTTATTTTTATTTTATTATTGCACCACTAAGCATTATTGCTTAGCGCGTTGCTTTTGCCACGCGTAGGTTCTAGGGATACAGATCGTGAGCCCAGTAGACCGCAGACTGGGTGAGTCCATCCTGCAGATTGCACGCATGTCCGTGTCACCTCAACTTCTGCAGTGCATTGGTAGGACACTAGGTGTCATTTTGATATTTTGTAGCTAATTTTTATTTCCTCATATGTATTTGAACTTATGTAATGTATTTTAATGTTCATGTAAATAATGAAAGTTATGGTTATGAATGCAAAATTTGAGCATTTATTTATTATTGTATATGAGTATTATGAGAAATGGATGTTTGAGAAATTGAAAGGTTGTTGAGAACCAAAATTTAAAATTGTTGAGATTTTGGATATTGGAGTTTGAGATGATTGAATACAAATATTGGAAGTGTTTTTCACAGGTTCCGAAGAACTGTTTCCTCCATTTTTAGCAGGTACTCTGCCGGATTTTCTTTAAAATTTTCGGAACCTCAAATAAATTATAATTTCAATAAATGACTTAAATGAACTATATTTTATAAACTATATTCAAAACTATGACAAAAATTAATTAAGGAAAAATAGAGTGTGCCAGTACACCGTGTGACATATCTTACCCGGATATACTGTAGACGGGTAAGGGGTGTCACACAATTACATTCAATGTGCACCAACAAGTGCAGAATTTGTCCAACTCAATTTACAACAATTCAATCACCAATTCATGCTCATTTACATGTCAAACTTCACACCATCATTCATGCACTCAAACTGCCATAACAACCAACACATTTTAACATCATTATTCCATAAACCAAGCATGAATTACAGCATTCTTCAAGAGCTAACAAACTGCCACAATGGTACATTTACATTCCATTAATTTCCAAGCTTTAAATTTCATTTCACATTTAAATATTCTAAATATACATCACCCAAATGATTACCCATACACATAAATAATTAATCAACCTTCTAATCCACCATTTACAAGCAAGAGTAAACTATCTTCAAAGTGTTTCCATGGCTGCCAAAAGTACACATTCCCATTCAACATCAAACCTCAAAATTTTCTTCATAAATCAAACACCCATAACACCCTTACAAACTTTAACAAAGCAACAATCAAAAACTCAAACTTACCTATGGATGAGACTTCTCAAATGTTCACTAAACTTCCTGATTTTGGTATCAAACTCTTCCTTGTGATGTGGGGATAAACTTTAATGAAGCAACCTAGGTGTTTGGAGGTGAAATGAAGAGGATTATGAAGCTTGAACCAATTGCGGCAATGGAGGTTTTGAGAGAGTTCAATTCGGCATGGTGAGTCTCAAGGTTGAAGATGAAGTTTAGTGGAAGTAATCTGCCCATGTGATGTTAATTTAATCCCCAAAGTGCCCCACTCACCCATTTTTAATGATTTAATAAGTGAAAAGTGTTAATTACCCAATTTGAACCCCATTTTTGCTATTTATATTAGGTACCCCTAATTTAATTTTTCATTATATTTTCCAAGTGTAATATCATGTATTTTCAATGGACATTTAGGTCAAAAGATAACTCGAGGTGTCAAATAACCACAATGGCCCTGTTCGGGTTGCATTCTCGATTTTTCGGTAACACCGGGTTTTGTCCGTTTTTCGATTTCTCACTTTTCTTTGTACTAAAATTTAATTTTTCTTTGATATTTCTAATGATATTTATACTTCAATTGATGTCTCTTTAAGTCTTAAAATTAATTTCTAGGGTTCCCCGCGGTCCAGGGGTAGTCAACGGTCCACGCCGTGACTTCCTCGTGCGGTCACCCATCGCTAGGGTTCCCGGCTCGCTTAACTTGGTTGCATTTCTTTACTATTATTTTGCCTTTGTTTTTCTTGTATTTTCTTTTCTTGTATTTCATTATTTAATGTCTCCTCACTCATATCGAAGTGTAGTTCTAAGCATCCTAGCTGTCCGAACAACACTGGTCATCGGAATAGTAGAACGCATTACTGAACATAGGGGTGTTACAATTCTCCCCCCCTTAAAATAAATTTCGTCCATGAAATTTTACCCAATAGACATCTTACAATAGTCATACGTTTATTTTTTTCCCTTTTTATACGATCGAATAATCTTCTTTTCCTCAAATTTGTATAAGACTTTTAACAATCTAATACAACGTTTAATTTGTTTGTATATCACTAATCTTCTCTTACTATTGTCCTGTCTAATATTTCGATTCATGTTCCTTCTTGAATGACCCTTGAGGTCATGTTAGAATCATTTATCTAGTCATTGGTCCTCTGACCATTCTAGTCCATAGTCTTCCTCACATTCGTAACATTTCTTTGTTATATTTGAACCAATTGTTTGAATTTTTTACTTTCATAACTATGTTTATCTGTTAATATTCTATAGCTTACTTCCTTTTGTACTGAACTATAACCTTTCGATATTCTAACCTTTGAGTTTTAGATCCCTAAGTAGGATTTTCAAACTTATTTCTAACAATTAAATTTTGTCCTGACATAACTATACCAAAACGGATGCTGTTGGTAACTATTCTTATCTAGGTATACTATCGGGTAGTACGTAACTCTACACAATAATCTCAAGTCGATCAGAATCTGACTACAAGATAAACATTAAGAACATTGCCTAGTTACTACGATACATCCCAATAGATCAAACTTTCCTATCTTTTATCCTTTTTCGAATTCACCGATACCTGAAACTTATTCTGATTACAATATCCATTAACAATTAACAATCAGAACATCTCGCCTTCATCTAGAACAATTCTATTACCGCATCTTACTTTTACGTCCTCTTGCCTTACATTAAGTAGGCTTGCCATTTAGCTTTATAATTTATGGTGTGTTAGAAAATACTTTTCGCCGATAAACTCTTCCAAAACTAATTTCACTTATTATCACAATCCTTATCTTAAGGACTAATCACTAATGCATCAAAATTTATTCCCCTGTAAAGGAATAACAACAGAACATATAGTTCTAACTCTAACATAAAAGTATGCAGACCCTAGGTCAAACAATACATAAACGAAGAGTGCCATCCTTCTTCTTAACAAACAATACTGGCGCTCCCCATGGTGACACACTAGGGCGGATGAAGCCCTTTTCAAGTAGTTCTTGCAACTATACATTCAACTCCTTCAACTCTGCTGGTGCCATTCTGTATGGTTTTATGGAGATTGGATCCACACCGGGCATAACATTAATTTTAAACTACACCTCTCTTTCCGGAGGTAATTCTAGCAATTCATAAGGAAACACGTCTGGAAAGTCATATACTGTAGGGATGTCCCTCAATGCTGGACTCCCCACTTGGGTGTCTACCACATGTGCCAAGTATGCTTCACACCCCTTTCTGATCATTTTCTGGCTAGTGCAGCCGAAATAATGTTTGATGGCAATAGCTGCCTCTTCCCATGTATTACCACATCACTGTACTGAGGGAGACCGAAAGTGACTGTCTTCAACCTACAGTCAATCATGGCATGATGCCTAGCTAACCAATCCATGCCCAAGATGATACCATAATCTCTGAAGGGCATTTCAATGAAATCAGATAGAAAAGTGTGTCCTTGGATCACCAAAGGATAATCTCTATACATTCTATTAACCCTGACCTCCTGTCCTAGCGGACTTGTTACTAGCACCTCAAAGTCCATTTCTGTACATGGAACAGCAATGCAATCAATGATGCTAGTGCTCACATAAGAATGGGTAGAACCCAGATCAAATAACACAAACACATCTTGGTTAAAAGTTGAGAAGGTACCAGCCACAACATTAGATGTCTCGACTTCTTCCCTCTGTCTCATTGCGTAGACTCTAACCGAAGCACTGTCTTGCTCTGATTGTTTCACTGTGCCTTGGCTACCTGCTGGGCTACCTCTACCCCTGCCTCTACCTCTGCTGGGTGGTTGTGAACTTCTGGTGACAGGGCTCTGAACTAACCCTTCTGCAGTAGTAGGAGGTGGTCCAACTTTGCGACTACTGGTGCAGTCCTTAGCAAAGTGTCCTGTGCCTCCACAGTTATAACAGGCTCTAGTAGCCTTATAGCATATCCCACCATGATATCTTCCACAAGCTTCACATTGACAAGAAGGGTAGGAACTTCTAGTTGTTCGACAACTGGACCTTGGTGGTCTTTGCCTTGATGATCCACCTCTGTTATATCCCTGAGCTCGGGGCTCCTCAATTTCTTTTCTCTTTCTCAAATTACTGCTTGAGCTCTGACCCATAGGTTTCTCACTCTTCTCTATTTCATGTTGCCCTTGTGGGGGTTGGGTCTATACTTGGGCTTGGGCTGATAGATTATCAGCCATTTGTTGAAAGAAAGTGGTCATTTGCTGGGCCATTTGTGCAGTAATTTGTACCGGCAAAACAGGTACAGTCAGGCCTTCAACATTTTGTGGAGCTGGGGCCTCAACTTGTTCTTCTGCCATCACAGACTGTTCTATTGTCTCATTCTTCTCTTCCATATCTTTTCACAAGATTTTCTATTCCTGTACAACCAACATAAGGAGATTCCTCTCCATTAGTTCATATTTATGATGTAAATGTACTATATGTATCAAACATTTGAGCAGTTGTAGTTACCAACAAAAAGATTTCAAATTCACAGTTCGAAATTCACTTTAAAACCATTGCTCTTGTAACACCCTCTCTGTAGCAACTCCATACATTCTACTGTTCCCGTGACCAGTGTCAGTCCGGACAGCTAGAACATCCGGAAAAATATTTAAACTAAAGTGAGGAACCATAATTAACTCAAATATTAATAAGAAAAATTTAGGAAAAATTTTAGAAATAAAATACAACCAAGTTAAATGAGCCGGTGCCCAAGCGATGGGTAACCCAGAGGGAAGTTGCGGTTCTCGAAACTAGGAGCCCTAGACCCAGGGGAAAAATTATAAAATAATTTTTGGGACTCCAGAGAAGGGTCATTGAGGTTCCTATGGCATTAGAATACCAAGAAAATATTTAGAAAAATTTTTCAATCGGTACAGACAATTTTGACCCGTTAAGCCAAACGGAGGGCATTTTGGTCATTTTGCCTTCAGAGACGATTTTTGGCTGACTTGTCAAGTTAAGTAAATAATTATTATGATCTAAAATATAAATAAATATTGCTAAAAATTAAATTGAAATTTGGTAGAAAAGAAAAGAAAGAAAAAGGAGCTAAATTGAGAATTATGATGTCATGCTTAGGTAATTAAAAATGCTATGGCCAATCAAATTAAAGCAAGACAATTAAAATACATTAAACTAAAGAAAAGGAGGCAGAATTCTAGAAAAAACAGTAGCCCTTTTCTTCTTCTTCAAAATGTTTTACACCTCCTCCCTCACTCCTCCATTAACAAACTTTCTAAATCTTCATTTTCCCTAGCTTTCTTTCAACAAAAACCCTAAGTGTCAACATAAAACCTTGATATTTCCGTTTGGTGAAGTTTTTGGGAGCAAAAAGAAAGAGAAAAGTGAAGTTTAAGCTTGGAAAATTCTTCCCTACAAGAGGTTAGTGCCATAACTTTTGCTTTTACATCTTTCTAATCTTGAATTTGAGCTAAGTTAAGTTAAAAATTTGACAAAAATTGAATTAATGAAGCATGGTTATATTCCATGAAGTTTTGGCAGCCTGGACATGAGTTAGGGTTAGGAGAAATCTTTGGTTTAAAGTGACATATTGCTGCCCCTCTTATAAATTATATTATTAGTATAGCAAATTAGGAGTGGAATGCATGAATTGGAGGCTTGGTCAATTAGGGTTAGGGTTTTGGGGGGGAAACTTGGATTTGCTTATGAAATGGTGAGTGCACATTCTAATGGTCAATTAGTGACCATTTGAGGTAAGTTGACCATAATTTGAAGTGAATTAGAGTGTTACAAACCAAATTGGTAGGCTGCCTAGTGACAGCAGCAAGGAGGCTGTGAGTCCAGCCTGTTTGGACTGCCATATCTTTGGCTGTGTAGGTTCAATTGGTTTTTGACCAATTGGACATGAAACTAGACTTATAATGGCACAATTTTGCTGAAGCAACCATGTCCAAAAGACCAAAGCAAGTGGACCAAAAATTGGCCCCAATCCGGATACCCTGCAAACAGGTTCTGCAGAATGACCAACTGTTCATTTGGCCATAACTCACTGTAGATATGGTCAATTGACCTGAAATTTTTACAGCAACAAGTTAAGACATAGACAAACAACTTTCATGAAGAAACCTACCCCGCATTATGACCAGAACCTATTCAACAAGGCAGTGGCAGTCACTATTCATTGTACTGTAGATTTGGTAAATTCTGCAGATTGGAAATCCGGCCAGCTGTGGTTTTTGGACCATATCTGGAGCTAAAAAACTCTAAATGGAGTGATTCAAAAAAGGAAATTCAACTAGACAGAATAAGGAACAACTTTCATGTTTACCATTTCCTCAAATTCCCACTGTAACAGTCACTAATGGAACAGTGAAGTTTAGGTACAAAAACTGAAAATTCTGCTCCCTTTGTTTTAGACTTAGAAATGGAATTGGTAATTAATTCCAACAAGTTTTAAATGCAAAATGTGGTACATTGGGAGTGTTAAAACCAATATACCTATTTTCTATCCAAAAGTCAACATTTTTGCTGACCAATGAGGTGAATAGTGACACCAAAACTTGAAATTCAAAAATTGAAGAATTTAAAAGTATCAAATGCCCTAGTATACCTAGCAAGATTGGTTTGGATAGTTTGGCATGCCAATAGGGTTCAGTTAGCAGTACTGCACATGGCATTATGCCATTCTGTGATTTTATGACTTTTAGCCATTTTGATATTGTGTTGAGACTTGGCCTCGTGCCTAATATTATTTACAGCTTGTTAGTTGTTCTGTTGCACACCGGGAGATACATATGTGACCGATGGTGTGACGGCCCGAGGTACTTGATACCCAGTGCCAGTTTACCCGTTTATCCAGTCCACTCGTTCAGTATAGGTTACTTGGGCAACCAAATGAATGAAAATGGACAGAGTTAAAGAAATAAATGAATATAACAGATACAAAACAAATAAGACATATACATTAAATACATATTTATTTTATGCTATTTTCTTTCATTTTATTATTGCACCACTAAGCATCATTGCTTAGTGCGTTGCTTTTGCCACGCGTAGGTTCTGGAGATACTGATCGTGAGCCCAGTAGACCGCAGACTGGGTGAGTCCATCCTGCAGCTCTGCATAGTGTCCGTGTCACCTCACCTTCTACAGTGCACTATTAGGACACTAGGTTTCATTTTGGTGTTTTGTAACTAAATTTTTATTTTCTCACATGTATTTGGATTTATGTAATGTATTTTGATGTTCATGTAAATAATGAAAATGGTGTTGGTGAATGAAAAATGTGAATATCTATCTGTAAATTGTACTGGATTATCACATGAGATGAATGATTGAGAAATTAAATTGAAAAATGTTGAGTTTATGATGATATGGGAGTTTGAGAGTGATGAGATATGAATATTGGAAGTGTTTTTAACAGGTTCCGAAGAACTGTTTTCTCCATTTTTAGCCGGTACTCTGCCGGATTTTCTTTAAAATTTTCGGAACCTCAAATAAATAATAATTTCGATAAATGGATTAAATAAATTATATTTCATAAACTATATTCAAAACTATGACAAAAATTGATTAAGTTAAAATAGAGGGTGCCGATACACCGTGTGACATTGCTTACTCGGATATACTGTACACGGGTAAGGGGTGTCACAGCTCTGATACCACAAAACATGTCACACCCTACTCCCCTGTAAGATGTAACATGATCCCGTAGTACACCTAATAAATTACCGTACTTCGCCTACCGATAACCCATTAGATACACTACAAGGGATTTTAAAACAATTTTAGTGAAATTTAAATCATCGATTAAAATCTGGTGTTATAAAATTTTTTCAAAATTTCGGCAAAGTGCCAACTGTATTTTGAGAAAACATTTCTTCAATCCTGCAAAAGAAAATGCTCCCAATATTTTTTCTCAAATACAACTCCAATAAACTTTATTTCAATTCACAATTCAATTCTCAATAAACAATCAATTCATTTTCAAACTACTCTCATCATAAAGAAACATTTCATTGATTACAAGACTCAAAATTTATAATACAAAACTATTCAAGTAAATAAAATCTCAACTTTATATTTACAATGATTTACATTTAATTACATACCAAAATATTTTACAAGAGTTTTATACAACTGCTCAAATAATTTACATACATATTATTACATGCATACATCAAAACCTATGTACATGGGTATACCTATGATATACCTGGAGCTAATCTGAATATGTCTTCAAAGAAACTTATTCACTGCTCTATGCTCTTTTTACCTGCGACAGCATACAAAGCTATCGCTGAGTGGTGAACTCAGTGGTGCACAACTATAATTTAAAACATAGTACAATATACATTCACAAAATTTACAGTAAATAATTTGGAAATCTGAATACTCATCAAATTCCAAAACTCAAAATATTCATTGCCAATAATGTAAATCATTTGTATAAATGACTTTGATCACAGAATTCAATTTATCAAATCATGACTAACCATTTAAGTAATTCCAACAAAATCAATTATACATAAACCATAATTGAAATCACAATTCTTTACCATTCAAAAGCCATTCTGTATCTCAAAAATCATTATGTATCTCAAAAACCATGTTGTATCTCAAAAATCATTCTTTATCTCACTAACAATGCAAGACTAATCCGAAAGGGCCATATTTGATGTGTTTCTAACTCTCTATGGTCGGGGAGGTGGAATCAGATTCTAACTCCCTATGGTCGGGGAGGTCGAATCATCGTGCACAGTACCATCACAATAATGAATCTTCCGCAAGGGCCATAACGATAAAATAAACTTAGATCTAACCTCAAATCAGAGGAAAATCTAAGCCTGTGCACGTACTATGGTAATCAAAACACAACTAACTCCATTGTCTTCTCAACAAATGAGAGAGATGGGTAATAACCTAGTCAAGCATCTATAGTGAGATATAAAATAATATTACAATCCTTTTAGTGAGCATAAATCACAATATAATTCGATTCAAATTCAATTCCAGTATCCAATAATTTTTATGCTCATCACAATTCAAATCATAAATTTGCATTTTTCCATGAAAATTACCATCACAATTCAAAACATGTTCTATCACAATTTTCTAAAACATAATTTATTCAATCCATAACAATGCTTAATACTTGTGGAAATACCATTTCACAAAGCTAAATTCATACATTCTATAACAATTTTCAATAGTTATTGAATTAAATCCAATGCTTGTTAAACATAATACATAAGAAAAGTATGTCATCTAATCATATGAAATATTCAAATAAAATCAGTTAAAAACTAGTTGTGCACAAACCTTTGATAACTGTCTCTTGGTCTTGACTCAGTGTTTCCTTCCCTCTCCCTGAGTCTTTGCTAACTGAGAAACACAATTTGAAGTGTTTCAGTACTTAATTAAACTGTCTCTAATGATAATGTTTGATAAATAATTCACTGAATGCTATTATTTGCTTAATCAACTTAATATATCGACCCTCGATGCGTTTTAGGTAATTTAGGTTTTAACGTTACTAATATGTCACATTCGATAGTCTTTTAGGGTTGGTACATGTTACCAAGTTCATTTTCGTGTATACTGCATTTTCTTGCAATTTGCTGGATTCCGGGATACTAGTTTTACCTAGCCAGACGACCTAGTTCCCTCGGTTTTCGGGTTTCGGTCAAAACTATAAACTTGTAGATCTATGTCTTTTGGAACGCGGGGCAAAATTTCAGGTCATTCTGAGTTATGTGGACCAAGTTATGGTCATTTTACTATTGCTGGTCAAATTGCACTAAAATTGATCACTTTAGGTCATTTTAGGTTCGGCCAGTTTTTGGACCCGAACTTGTGCAAGCTGTTTGACTTGCTTATGGTCATTTCTGGGCTTTGGTGTCTTCATAAGACTTGTAGATATGGGTCTTAACTATTCATGGTTAAAATTTCAGGTCAATTGGACCTGTTTTGAGTGAGTTATGGCCTAAACACTAACTACTGCCCAAATGGTCAATTTTCAGGTCTCAATTGCACTTAATCCGGATTTGGTCATTTTTCAAGCTACCTTGCAAGCAGAATTTTGGTAAGCTTCCTTCATGAAAGTTGGCACATTTTGTGCCTAGTTTCACCTCCAATTGGTCTCATACCAATTGGAGCCACACAATTAAAGTTCTAGGCCTAAAACTCAAACTGCCTTATTGAAATTCTTGCATACACATCAAGCATCACTTTTAACACTCACCAAACTTAACATTTAAACCAATTCTGGTTGTACCACAACCTAAACATAATTTACAACATTTTATAGGTCATTTTGGCAGCTTACAATTACATTCAATGTGCACCAACAAGTGCAGAATTTGTCCAACTCAATTTACAGCAATTCAATCACCAATTCATGCTCATTTACATGTCAAACTTCACACCATCATTCATGCACTCAAACTGCCATAACAACCAACACATTTTAACATCATTATTCCATAAACCAAGCATGAATTACAGCATTCTTCAAGAGCTAACAAACTGCCACAATGGTACATTTACATTCAATTAATTTCCAAGCTTTAAATTTCATTTCACATTTAAATATTCTAAATATACATCACCCAAATGATTACCCACACACATAAATAATTAATCAACCTTCTAATCCACCATTTACAAGCAAGAGTAAACTATCTTCAAAGTGTTTCCATGGCTGCCAAAAGTACACATTCCCATTCAACATCAAACCTCAAAGTTTTCTTCATAAATCAAACACCCATAACACCCTTACAAACTTTAACAAAGCAACAATCAAAAACTCAAACTTACCTATGGATGAGACTTCTCAAATGTTCACTAAACTTCCTGATTTTGGTATCAAACTCTTCCTTGTGATGTGGGGATAAACTTTAATGAAGCAACCTAGGTGTTTGGAGGTGAAATGAAGAGGATGATGAAGCTTGAACCAATTGCGGCAATGGAGGTTTTGAGAGAGTTCAATTCGGCATGGTGAGTCTCAAGGTTGAAGATGAAGTTTAGTGGAAGTAATCTGCCCATGTGATGTTAATTTAATCCCCAAAGTGCCCCACTCACCCATTTTTAATGATTTAATAAGTGAAAAGTGTTAATTACCTAATTTGAACCCCATTTTTGCTATTTATATTAGGTACCCCTAATTTAATTTTTCATTATATTTTCCAAGTGTAATATCATGTATTTTCAATGGACATTTAGGTCAAAAGATAACTCGAGGTGTCAAATGACCACAATGCCCCTGTTCGGGTTGCATTCTCGATTTTTCAGTAACACCGGGTTTTATCCGTTTTTCGATGTCTCACTTTTCTTTGTACTAATTATTTAATTTTTCTTCGATATTTCTAATGAGATTTATACTTCAATTGATGTCTCTTTAAGTCTTAAAATTAATTTCTAGGGTTCCCCATGGTCCAGGGGTAGTCAACGGTCCACGCCGTGACTTCCCCGTGCGATCACCCATCGCTAGGGTTCCCGGCTCGCTTAACTTGGTTGCATTTCTTTACTATTATTTTTCCTTCGTTTTTCTTGTATTTTCTTTTCTTGTATTTCATTATTTAATGTCTCCTCACTCATATCGAACTGTAGTTCTAGGCATCCTAGCTGTCCGAACAACACTGGTCACCGGAACAGTAGAACGTATTACCGAACATAGGGGTGTTACAGAAAAATTTTTCAATCGGTACAGACAATTTTGACCCGTTAAGCTAAACGGAGGGCATTTTGGTCATTTCGCCTTCAGCGACGATTTTTGACCGACTTGTCCAGTTAAGTAAATAATTATTATGATCTAAAATATGAATAAATATTGCTAAAAATTGAATTGAAAATGAGTAGAAAAGAAAAGAAAAGAAAAATGAAAGAAAAGTGGAATTATGACATCACATGATGTCATTAGTTAGGTCCCCACCAATCACAACTCACCAAGCCAATTAAAAAGAGTTAAATGAGTCAAAATTGGAAAGAAAAATCTGTCTTCTTCTTCTTTCCAAAAACCAGCCGGAACTCCTCTCCTCCATTAAAAAATTTTCTTTCATTTTTCCCTCCCAAAACCTTGATTTCTCTCCACCAAACCCTAAGATACCTTCATTAAAATTTATCTACACCACTTGGGAAGGTGTTTGGATGCCAAGAAAATTAAAGAAAGTGAAGGAAATTGAAGGGAAAATTCTGCCCTCCTAAGGTTAGTGCCCAATTTATTCTCTCTCACTCAATTCATGTTTAAGGACATAATTTAAGTTGAAATTGTAAGTTTAATGCATAACTTAAACTTTGAGAACTTGGAGACTTGAACAAAATTAGGGTTTGCTTATGAAATGGTAGATGAACATTGTAATGGTCAATTAGTGACCATTTGAATTTGTGTGAGGAGGGAATAAGGTGAGTGGAGGCTTAGCATTTGTGTATGTGACACCCCTTACCCGTGTACAGTATACCCGAGTAAGTAATGCCACACGGTGTACCGGCACACTCTAATATTCCTTAATTAATTTATATCATGCTTTTGAATATAACTTGTAAAATATAACTCATTTAAGTCATTTATTAAAATCATAATTTATTTGAGGTTCCGAAAATTTTATAGAAAATCCGGCAGATACCGGCAAAAAATGGAGAAAACAGTTCTTCGGAACCTGTTAAAAACACTTCCAATAAACAAATTCATTCATTCTCAACTCCAATATCAACACAAAACTCAATATCAAGATTTCAACATTTCAATTTCTATTCTCACTCATCATTCACATGTGACGCTCACATATAAATCACAAGTAAACATTTACTTTTCCATTAACAAATACAATTTTCATAATTTACATATACATCAATATACATTACACAAGTTTAATTACATATGAAGAAAAATCAAAATTAAGTTACAAAATGTCAAAATGACACCTAGTGTCCTACCAATGCACAGCAGAAGTTGAGGTGACACGGACACTGAGCAGAACTGCCGGATGGACTCACCCAGTCTGTGGTCTACTGGGCTCACGATCGGGGTCTCTAGTACCTACGCGTGGCAAAAGCAACGCGCTAAGCAATAATGCTTAGTGGTGCAATAATATAATAGAAGAAAATAGCAAGAAAATGAATGTGTATAGAATGTGTATGCTTTCTTTGTTTGGTATTGATATATCCATTATTTCATTAACGTTGTTCACTTTTATTCATTTGGTTGCCCCCAAGTAACCTACACTAGACGACTGGGCTGGATAACGGGTAAACTGGCACTGGGTACCTAGCACCTCGGGCCGTCACACCATCGGTCACATATGCATCTCCCGGCAGGCAAATAACAACAATGTCAGAATAATATCGTGCACAAGGCCAAGTCTCAATACAAAGTCAGAATGGCTAAAAGCCATGAAATCACGGAATGGAATATTGCCATGTGCAGTACTGCTAACTGAACCCTATTGGCATGCCAAACTATCCAAACCAATCTTGTTAGGTATACTAGGGCATTTGAAACTTTTAAATTCTTCAATTTGTGAATTTCATGTTTTGGTGTTACTATTCACCTCATTGGTCAACAAAAATATTGACTTTTGGATAGAAAATATGTACATTAACTTTGGCACTCTCAACATACCACATTTTGTGTTTAAAACTTGTTGGCATTAAGTGTTAATACCATTTCAAGTTTAAACCAACACAAGCAGAATTTTCAGTTTTGGTGAGTCAACTTCACTGTTCCATTGGACATTGTTTCTGTGGGAACTTGAAGAAATGTAAAACATGAAAGTTGTTCCTTATTTTTTCTAGTTGAATTTCCTTTTTTGAATCACTTCATTTGGAGTTTTGTAGCTCCAGATATGGTCCAAAAACCACAGCTGGCCGGATTCCCATTCTGCAGAAATTACCATATCTACAGTAACATGAACAGTGAATTCCACTGCCATTTAGGTTAGGTTCTGGCCATAATTTGGGGTAGATTCCTTCATGAAAGTTGTTTGTCTATGTCTTAACTTATTGCTGTAAAAATTTCAGGTCAATTGACCATATCTACAGTGAGTTATGGCCAAATGAACAGTTACTGTTCATTTGGTCAATTCTGTAGAATCAGTTGCAAGGTATCCGGATTGGGGCCACGTTTTGGTCCTCTGGCTTTGGTCTTTTGGGCATGGTTTCTTCAGCAAAAATGTGCCATTATAAGCCTAGTTTCATGTCCAATTGGCCAAACACCAATTGGACTAACACAGCCAAAGTTATGGCTTTTTAATTGGACTGAAATTTCAGTCCATTTGCTACTGTCCTAGGGCAGCTTACACCTTGACTTTGTCATACCATTTTTCAGTCCAAATTGTGGTCAACATACCTGAAATGGTCACTTATTGACCATTAGATTGTTCTTTAACAGTTTGATAAGCCAAGTCAATTTTTTTACTTCTCAAAACCCTAATGTCCAATGCCATTTACCCATAAACCTCAATTAGCACCCTAACTCAACATCCATGCATATTCGCACCTTAAACACCATTTCTAGCTCACTTTAAGTCCATTAAAACAATCAAAACCATTCCTCTATTAGGGCTGCCGAATTCTTTGGTTGACATACACATGAATTTGTTTCATTTATTTCACAATTTCTCATCCATTACAAGCCTCAATCATGGAATTAATGAGTTTTAACTACATATATGCACTAACCTCAACTTGAAGAATCTCCAAGCTTGCCAACTTTAATTTCTCTTCTCCCTTTTGCTCCCAAACACCTTAGCAAGCTTCTAGAATAAATTTTTGTGTTGAGAACTTGAGGAAATATGGTGGGAGTTTAGGGCTTCATGAGCTTGCCAAGCTCATCAATGGAGGAAGGGGAACATGGGTTTCGGCTGTTTTTTTGGGGAGGGATGGCTGCTCACGTTTTTCTTTTCCTTTAGTCCATTTTTAATCTCTTTTATTGGTTAGTCAAATGATGGCTTAATTGTGATTGGTCATAATTTATAAATGACATCATCAAGATGTCATAAATGAGCTTTTCTTTGATTTTTCTTTTCTTTTCTTCACTACTCAATTTCAATTTAATTTCTAGTAATGTTTCTTCATATTTTATGTCATATTAATTATTTACTCAACTGGATAAGTCGGCCAAAAATCACCTCTAAAGGCGAAATGACCAAAATGCCCTCCGTTTGGCTTAACGGGTTAAAATTGTCTGTACCGATTGAAAAACTTTTCTAGGTATTTTCTTGGCATTCTAATGCCATGGAAACCTCAATAACCCTTCTCTGGAGTCCCAAAAATTATTTTATAATTTTTCCCCCGAGTCTAGGGCTCCTCGTTGCGAGAACCGCAACTTCCCTCTGGTTACCCATCGCTAGGGCACCGGCTCGTTTAACTTGGTTGTATTTTATTTCAAAAATTTTTACTAAATTTTTCTTATTAATATTTGAGTTAATTATGATTCCTGACTTTAGTTTAAATATTTTTCCGGACGTTCTAGCTGTCCAGACCGACACCGGTCACCGGAACAGTAGAATGTACGGAGTTGCTACGGGGAGGGTGTTACAGTGTATGGGTGGGCTGCCCATGGTGACCTGCAGGTTTGGATTTGAGTCCAGCCTGTTTGGACTGCCATAACATAAATTGTAGAGGTTCAATTGGTGTTTGGCCAATTGGATGTGAAACTAGACACATAATGACACAACTTTGGTGAAGAAACCATGCCCATAAGACCAAACCAAGTGGACCAAAAGCTTGCCCCAATCCGGGTGTCCTGCAATCTGTCTCTGCAAAATGACCAAATAAACAGTGATTGTTCATTTGGCCATAACTCAGTGTAGAATGGTCCAATTGACCTAAAATTTTACCAAGAACAATATAAGATATAGATCAACAACTTTTATGAAGAAAACTACCCCCAATTATGACCATAACCTATCCAACAAGGGAGTTGCAGTCACTGTTCACTGCACTGTAGATATGGTCAGTCAAGAAAAATTCCAATCCGGCCAGTTGTGGTTTTTGGACCATAACTTGAGCTAAAAAACTCCAAATGGAGTGATTTAAAAAAAGAAATTCAACTAGGCAAAATAAGGAATAACTTTCATGTTTATCATTTTTCCAAATTCCCATTGCAACAGTAACTAATAGAACAGTAAAAATAAGGTATCAAAACTGAAAATTCTGCCCCATTAACTTAAAACTTAGAAATGGTATTGGCAACCAATACCAACAAATTTTGAATGCAAAATGTGGTATGTTGGGAGTATTAAAACCAATGTACCTATTTTCTATGCAAAAGTCAACATTTTGGTTGACTAATGAAGTGAATAGTAACACCAAAGCTTGAAATTCAAAAATTATAAAATTCAAAAGTGTAAAAGGCCCTAGTATACCTAACAAGATTGGTTTGGATAGTTTGGCATGCCAATAGGGTTCAGTTAGCAGTACTGCACATGGTATTATGCCATTCTGTGATTTCATGGCTTTTAGCCATTCTGCCATTGTGTTGAGACTTGGCCTTGTGCCTAATATTATTACAGCTTATTAGCTGTTCTGTTACATACCGAGAGATACATATGTGACCGATGGTGTGACGGTCCGAGGTACTTGATACCCAGTGCCAGTTTACCCGTTTATCCAGTCCAGTCATCCAGTTTAGGTTACTTGGGCAACCAAAAATGAAAGTGGATAAATTTAAAGAAATAATGAATATAACCAGTACAAAATAAGTACGACTACAAATACTCAACGAAAATTTATTTACAATGAGACATCAATACATTCACTACATATTTATTTTCTGTTATTTCTTTTTATTTTATTATTGGCAACATTAAGCATTATTGCTTAGCGCGTTGCTTTTGCCATGCGTAGGTTCTAGAAATACTGACCGAGAGCCCAGTAGACCACAGACTAGGTGAGACCTCCTACAGCTCTGCATAGTGTCCGTGTCATCTCACCATCTTCAGTGCATTGGTAGGACACTAGGTTTCATTTTGGTATTTTGTAAATAACTTTTATTTTCTCATATGTAATTGAAACTTATGTAATGTTTTTTGGTATTAATGTATATAGTGGAAATTGTGTTTATGAATGAAAAAGTGAATATTTATTTATGACTTTTACATGAGATGAATGATTGAGAAATGGAAATGTTGTTGAAAAACATATTGAGATTTTGTTGATGAAATGGAGTTTGGGATTGATTGGAAATGATTATTGGAAGTGTTTTTCACAGGTTTCGAAGAACTGTTTTCTCCATTTTTAGCCGGTACTCTACCCGATTTTCTATAAAATTTTCGGAACCTCAAATAAATTATAATTTCAATAAATGACTTAAATGAATTATATTTCATAAATTATATTCAAAACTATGATAAAAATAAATTAAGGAAGAATAAAAATGATTGAGATAAAATAGAGTGTTCCGATACACCGTGTGACATATCTTACTCGGATATACTGTAGACGGGTAAGGGGTGTCACATTTAGTGGTATCAGAGCACGGTTTAGGCGTTTCTGGGCCTAGATTGAGTCCATACCATGCATTGCATTTGTAAGAGTTGAGGTGACACTAATGCAGATCTGTTTTTCTTTGTTATTTTGAATAGGATATGGACTCTACATCTCAGAGGGCAGTTGAGGAGGAAATGGAGAGTGATGCTCCACCTGCAACAGCTGATACTGGGGGTAGGGGAGAACCTGCTCCGCCAGCTCAAGCAGAGCCTGCTCAGCCTCCACAGGCCATGTTCTAGCAAATGGCCGAATTCTTCAGACAAATGGCTGAGGTAATGCCAGCACCACCACCACCACCACCTCCACAGCAGAAATCACACCTGAAAAGACTAAGAAAATTTGGAGCAGTGGACTTCTTTGGCAAGAGAGAAGATGATTCTGTTGCAGCCGAAAATTGGTTGAACAGAATAGGCAGAGTTTTAAAATAACTCCACTGCACTATAGAGCAAAATCTAGAAGCTGCTGTATCTCTGTTGCAAGATGATGCATATGAATGGTGGGATACGGTGTCTAGTGAAGTACAGCCAGAAGTAATAACTTGGGACTTCTTCCTCTCCGAATTCAAGAAGAAATATGTGGGTAGTGTATACCTAGAAGAAAGAAGAAGAGAGTTCATTAACCTGAGGCAGAGACAGCTAACAGTGGCCGAGTATGAAAAGGAATTCGTCAGATTGAGTCGCTACGGAAGGGAGATAGTCCCTAATGAGGCCGAAAGGTGTAAGAGATTTGAAGAGGGATTAAATGACAACATAAAGATCATGATCACTGCCTTGGGAATCACCGACTTCACCAAGTTAGTGGAAGCTACAATAAAAGTTGAAAAAGTAAGAATAAGTGAGCAGACCAAAAGAGAGAGACAGCAGAAGAAGGGCCCAGGTCAGTCTAGTTCATCTCCTGCATCTGGGAAGAAGTTCAAGGGTCCACCTGCACAGAGTTCAGGTCAATCACAAGGTCGTGGTCGGGCCAGGCCTGTGCCATAGTTTACCCCTAGGAGAGGTCACCCACACCATCGGTGGGCAAGACTCAGGATGGGGTTCAGGGGACCAGCCCCAGCATCTTCTGCATGTCCACATTGTCTGAAATGGCATAAGGGGGAGTGTTGGAGAGTGACTGGTGCCTGCTTAAGGTGTGGGTCGACAGAGCATCAGCTGAGGAACTGTCCACGCAGAACTACTACAGCTGCTCCAACACAAACAGACGGACCTACTCCTGCACCACAAAGGGGAAGGAAATCTGGCAAATCTGAGGCAGTGGGACCATCACAGAGGCCTGCATCTGAGCCAGTAGAGAGGCCTGAGGGCAGACCACCTGCCAGAGCCTATGCCATTAGAGCCCAGGAGGAGCAAGATGCCCCGGACGTCATCAGGGGTACGTTCTCCCTCTACAATACATCTGTGCATGCATTGGTGGATCTAAGATCCACTCATTCATACATCTGCATCAACTTACCTATAGAATGGGGGATATTAGTAGGGGAGAGTGACCAAGACATTCTGGTCACTAATCCATTAGGCCACAGTGTAGTGGTGAACAAAGTATACAAGGGTTGCCTATTAAGGATTCAGGGGTATGAATTCTTAGCAGGCCTGATTGAGTTGCCTTTCCATGAGTTTGATGTGATTTTGGGAATGGACATCAGGCAATGGTTGATTGTAAATTGAAGAGAATTTCTTTGAAAACTCCTGAGGGTAATGAGATTATAGTTGTGGGGGAAAGGATAGATTTCTTGTCCAATGTTATCTCAGCCACAGTTGCAAGAAAACTGATGAGAAAAGGCTATGAAGCCTACCTAGCACATGTGGTGGATACTAGGCAGGCTAAGCCAGATCTATGTGACATACCCACAGTAAAAGACTTCCCAGATGTGTTCCCTGAAGAATTGCCTGGTTTGCCACCAGAAAGAGAAGCTGAATTTGCTATTGAGGTACTGCCGGGTACAGCACCAATCTTTATTGCTCCTTATAGGATGGCACCCACAGAATTGAAAAAACTAAAAATCCAGTTACAAGAGTTGCTGGATAAGGGGTTCATACGCCCCAGTGTGTCACCATGGGGAGCTCCAGTGCTGTTTGTAAAGAAGAAAGATGGGACTTTGAGGTTATGCATCGATTACCGGCAATTGAATAAAGTGACTATGAATGTCACACCTTACCCCTCTGTAAGGCATAACATGATCCCGTAGTATACCTAATGAATTACCAACTCCGTCTACTGATAACCCATTAAATACACTACAAGGGATTTTAAAAACTTTTCTTACTTCTTTTACAGTGGTGAGCACTATTTACAGGTGTTAAAAACTTTGGTGAACTGAGGTGAAACAACTAACTCATTTGATTTATTTGGAATTTCTGTAAAAATTTTGGCAAGGTGCCATCTGTATTTTAGATAAAACAGCTTCTTGTAAAACTCAGAAAAGCACTTCTATAATTTTCCAAATCTCAACTTCAATACATTTCTCAACACAACAATTCATCAACTCAATTCCATAGAAATTTTTCAAAGTCTGAGATAAGGAAATATAATACAACTTTTACAATCCAAAACACTCATAATTAATTTACAACTTCAAGTACAATTTAATTTAATTTACAACTGCTCAAAACCAAATACAATATGTACATACAAAGTGTCATACATTACAAGACAAAAAGCAAAAGCGGTATACTCAATATACTGTAATCCTCATTGGATGTATATGCACCTAGTCACGCCTCGTTTATCTCTCTACTGCGATAAAGAATAAAGCTATCACGAGACAATGTCTCTGGTGCACAACATTAACCAAATACAATTTAAATCACAATTCATAAATCATGTAAATAGTGGATACTTAAAACCATAGTCAAATTTAAGACAATAAAGGTCAATAAGAATTTAAACTCCATTTCTCAATAACACAATAATTTTCCATAAGTCGATCAGTTTGAATTCAAAAGACAGATATGCCAATGAGAGTTTAAAATCCATTTCACAATCTCACAATACACATCAAGAATCACACAGCTTAATCATGATCCATAATTCAATTCATCCCAAAAGCCGATGGCTAATGAGGTATTCAATTCATCCCAAAAGCCGATAGCTAATGAGGAATAACATGGCTAGCTAGCAAAAATATGAGTACTCATTCTATTCGTCCTCAACAGGCACACACCTCAACACTTCAGCCAGAGAGGGAATTCAATTCATCCCACTAGACAAGCTAGAGAGGAATACAATCAATATACATGATAGCTGTGGTTTCAAACCATTTACAGTGCTTTTCAATCAATAAGTATCCATCAATGTCATTCAAATAGTTTTTCACAGTTTCAAACCATTCACAATATTTTTCAATCAATAAGTGTCCATCAAACACATTTCCACAATTTAAAACAATGATATACAAACAGTCAATATTTATTTCCATTGAAAATAATTCAAAAGAAACAGTTGTTGTGCACAAACCTCGATATTTGTCTCTGGTCTTGACTCAGATTTCTTTCCCTTCACTGAGTCCTTGTTAACTGAGAAACACAATTTGAAGTGTTTCAATACTAAATTAAATTCTCTATCGATGGGGTCTGGTAAATAATGCACTGAACTCAATTATTCGCTTAATCACCTTATATACAGACCCTCGATGCTTTTTAGGTAAATTAGGTTTTATTGTCGTTAATATGTCACACTAGATAGGGTTTTAGGTTTGGTATGTTTTACCAAAGTCATTTCCTTGTTTAGTGCATTTTAATGCTAATTGTCGATTCCGAACACCGGTTTGACCTAACCGACGATCTAGTTCCTCGGTTTTCGGGTCTCGGTCGAAACTACAAACTCTTAGATCTAGGTCTTATTGCACGCGGTGCAAAATTTCAGGTCAATCCGAGTTAAGTAGACCAAGTTATGGTCATTACACTATTGCTGGTCAAATGGTACCATTTTAGGTCAATTTTAGGTCAAAGTGGTCAATTCTGGTTCGGCCAGTTTTTGGACCCGAACTTGTGCAAGTTGTTTGACTTGCTTATGGTCATTTCTGGGCTTTGGTGTCTTCATAAGACTTGTAGGTATGGGTCTTAACTATTCTTGGTCAAAATTTCAGGTCAATTGGACCTGGTTTGAGTGAGTTATGGCCTAAACACTCACTGCTGCCCAATTGGTCATTTTTCAGGTCCTAATTGCATCTAATCCGAATTGGTCAAATTTTTAGGTCACCTTGCAAGCAGAATTTTGGCATGGTTTCTCAATGAAAGTTGGCACATTTTGTGCCTAGTTTCACCTAAAATTGGTCTCATACTAATTAAGGTTACACATTCAAGGTTATAGGCCAAAATATACACTGCCCTTAATATGCATTACACACCCCAACTTCAAACACACACTTACCTTTGCAAGGTTTACTTCCATACCCTACCAAACTGTTTTGGCACATTACCAACAACATTTTCTACATAACATTAGCATTATTTTGGGCAGATTCCAATCACCCTCAACACACCAAATATCATTCACAATTACAATTTCTAAGTACCATTACAAACACACCTAAACATTACAAACTTTACATACACTTTACAATGTAAATTGACATACATATCATCAATCCTTCTAGGTCAATATGCTGCCCACACTCCCTTCAATATACACCATTATTCAAGTGTCCACAAGCTGCCACAATTCATTCATCAACATCACATTGCCGTACCATATGCCAATTCCCATCAAAGTGCATCATTCACCATATATACATGCATTAAATCACTAGGTTACTAAATCACCATGATTAACATTATTTCTCATCAATTATATACACAAATACCTCATCAAAAACGTGACCCATGGCTGTCCAAAATGGCAACAACAATAACCCTTCAAACTCAAAATTTTCCTTCACCAAACCAATACCCATAACATAAACATAAACTTTAACAAAGAACTTCTCAAAAATGCAAACTTACCTTTAATTGTAAATTGCTAAACCTTCACCAAACTTCCCAAAATTGGTATCAATATCTTCCTTGTGATGTGTAGACAAATTTTAGTGAAGAACACTAAGTGAATGGAGTTGAAATGGAAGGAGGGATCAAGCTTGCATGAAAATGTCCATGGAGTTTTCTCTCCCTTCATTCACGGCTTGGATGGTAAATGAAGAAGATGAAGTGGCTGCTGGACATAGTGGACTTACATCAGCCCCATAATGTGTTTATTTTATTCCCTTAGTGGTCCACTTACTCTAATTAATTCATATTATAAGTTACTTTCACTTAATCCACATTTAACCCATTATTTCCACTATTTATTTTAGGTACCATCAAATTAATTTTTCATTTCATTTTCTAAGTGTAATACTATTTATTTTTAATGGACATTTAGGTCAAAAGACAATTCGGGATGTCAAATGACCATAATGCCCTGCTCGTGGCTTTCCATTTTTCTGTAACACCGTATTTTGTCTGCTTTTCGATTTCTCACTTTTCTTTGTACTAATTATTTAATTTTTCTTTGATCTTTCTAATGATATTTACTCTTCAACAATGGTCTATTTAAGTCCTAAAATGTTTCCTGTGGTTCCCGCAAATTGTGGTTAGTCAACGGTCCACGCCACATTTCCTAAGTCACCCATCGCTAGGTTTCCTACTCGCTTAACTTGATCACATTTCTTTGCTATGATTTTTCCTTTGTTTTTCTTGTGTTTTCTTTTCTTGTATTTCATTATTTTATGTCTCCTCACTCATATCGGCACGGTTCTAGGCATCCTAGTTGTCCGACAACATCGTCACCGGAGCCAGTAACGCACTACCGAACTTTGGGGTGTTACAATTCTCCCCCTTAAATAAATTTTGTCTCAAATTTTACCGCATTAGTCTCTGAATAGTCAGAGGTGTTGTCTCCTCATATCCTCTTCACGTTCCTAAGTAGCTTCCTGCCCGAATGATGGTTCCACAAAGACTTTAACCAGTGTATCTGCTTGTTCTCACCGCTTCACCTCATATGCCGTAATTTTTATGGGTTCTTCCTCATATGAGAGGTCCGATTTACTTCAATCTCTTCAATCGTTAGTACATGAGATGGGTCCGACTGCACTTCCTTAACATGGACACATGGAAGACACTGTGTATCCTTGCTAGCTCGGAGGTAATGCCAACCGGTATGCTAAAGGACCCACTCTTTCCGTAACTTCATATGGTCCGATGAAACGAGGACTTAGTTTCCTTTCTCGCCAAATCTCATAATCCTCTTCCAAGGAGAAACTTTGAGGAATACCTTATCACCCATCGCATACTCAATATCTCTTCTCTTCAGATCAACATAGGACTTCAAGGTCCGATGCAGCCTTGAGTCTATCTCTCGATCAACTGATCTTTCCTCTGTCTCACTGGACAATTCTCGTCCAATCATCTTCCTTTCACCTACCTCATCCCAACATAAGGGAGTTCTACACTTTCTGCCATACAAAGCTTCATATGGAGGCATCCCTATGCTTGATTGGTAGCTGTTGTTATAAGCAAACTCAATCAAAGGCAAGTGTGTATCCCAACTACCTTCAAATTCAATCACACAAGCCCGTAGCATATCCTCCAATATCTGAATAATCCTCTCGATCGCCATCCGTCTGCGTGGGTGGAATGTCGTGCTAAAGTTCAATCTAGTTCCTAGGGCTCTCAAGACTACCCTAATCTAGAAGTGAACCTAGGATCTCTGTCAGACACAATTGATACTGGCACTCCATGCAATTTTACAATCTCATATATGTATAATCTGGCCAATCTTTCCAGGCTATAGTCCATCCGAACTGGCAAAAAGTGAGCAGACTTGGTTAATCTGTCAACTATAACCCATACTGCATCATGACTACTCTGTGTTCTTGGAAGTCCTGTAACAAAATCCATAGTTATTAGTTCCAATTTCCACTGCATCGACAAAGGATGTAATAAACCAGCTGGAACTTGATGTTCTGTCTTTACTTGCTGACAAGTTAGGCATTTGGAAACGAATTCAGCTATATCTCTTTTCATGCCCATCCACCAGTAATGCTCTTTCAGCCCTCTGTACATTTTAGTTCCACCAGGGTGCATAGCAAATGGAGACTCATGTGCTTCCTTCATAATGATCTGTCTCGCCCACATCACTAGGAACGCACATTTCGCTTCTCGATGTAGCAATAAACCATCATCTCTCACAGAGAATTCGTGTTTCTTGCCTCACGAACTTCTTTCAGCCTTCCGATATTTTTCATCACTGCAGCCATTACGACCGATCAATCAACACCGGCCGTACATGCCATGCAACTACCGTCATTCCTCATCATCAACCTCTAAACCGCATGTCAGGCTTTCAATTCATATAACATGGACAAAGGAGAATATCTGATACTTGCCATAGTCTTGCGACTTAAGGCGTCAGCCACAACATTTGCTTTCCCTGGCTGATAGTATATTAAGCAATCATAATCTTTAATGAGTTCCAACCATCTCCTCTGCCTCAAATTCAATTCCTTCTGGGTACCTAAGTACTTCAAGCTCTTGTGATTTGTGAAGATGTAGCATTTCTCTCCATACAGATAGTGTCTCCGATCTTCAGAGCAAAAACAATAGCCGCTAACCTGCATCATGTGTTGGGTAGTTCCTCTCATGCGGTTTCACCGGGCGTGATGCATAAGCAATGACATTCGATCTTGCATCAAGACACACCTAACCCATTGTGAGAAGCATCACTATAAATCTGTATTCTTTACCCGAGTAGGTAAAGTGAGAACTGAGCTTCGATTAAGCACCTCTTCAACTCATCAAAACTCACTGACATTTATCACCCATCAAATTTTACATCTTTCCAAGCGGCTTGGTCTGGAGAAGATAACATAGAAAATCCCTTCACAAACCGACGGTAATATCCAAATAAGCCTGTAAAATCGTGAATTTCTCGTGATGTTCCCGGCGGTTTCCAATTAAGGATAGCTTCTACCATCGAATCTACCTTGATCCCTTCACCGACACAACATGTCCCAAAAAGGAGATTTCCTTCAGCCAAAATTCACATTTCACAATTTGGCGCCCAAATGCTTTCTCCCTTAAAGTCTCAGCATACCCGCAGATGTCTATCATGCTCCTCTGCACTCCTCGAGTATATCAAAATGTCATCAATAAACACCACCACAAATTGATCAAGATATGGTCCAAGATAGTGTTCATCGATCCATAAAAGCACTGAGCATTTGTCAACCCGAATGGCATTACTAGAAACTCATAGTGGCCATATCGAGTTCTCAAAGCGCTTTTGGAATACTCGCTCTTGCACCTTCAATCGATGATAACCAGATCGCAAATCAATTTTGGAGAATATCGCGCACTTTCAATCGATCGAATGTATCATCAATGCGAGGCAATGGATATCCGTTTTATTGTCACCCTATTCAACCGCTCGTAGTCAATGCATAAGCGAGAGTACCATCCTTCTTCTTAACAAACAACACCGTGCTCCCCAAGGTGACACACTAGGGCGGATGAAGCCCTTTTCAAGTAATTCTTGTAATCGTATCTTCACTCCTTCAACTCGCTGGTGCCATTCTCGTATGGCGTTATGGAGATTGGATCCACACCAGTAACATTAATTTCAAATCGCACTTCTCTTCCGAGGTAATCCCGCAATTCATCAGAAACACGTCCGAAAGTCATGTAATCGTAGGGATGTCCTTCAATGCCGGACTCCCACTTGGGTGTCTACTACATGTGCCAAGTATGCTTCACACCCTTTTCTCGATCATTTTTCCGCTAGTGCAAAGAAATGATGTTGGATGGCAATAGTCGCCTCTCCCCATGTATCACCACATCACTGCATCGAGGAGACCAAAAGTGACTGTCTTCGCCTACAAATCAATCATGGCATGATGCCTAGCTAACCAATCCATGCCCAAGATGATATCATAATCTCTGAAGGGCATTTCAATGAGATCGACAGAAAGTGTGTCCTTGGATCACCAAAGGGCAATCTCTATACATCCTATTAACTCGACCTCTGTCCCTAGCGGACTTGTTACTAGCACCTCAAAGTCCATTTTTGTACATGGAACAAAGAATGCAATCAATGATGCTAGCACTCACATAAGAATGGGTAGAACCCGATCAAATAGCACAAATACATTCTCGTTAAAAGTTGAGAAGGTACCAGCCACAACATCGATGTCTCTCGCCTCTTCTCTCTGTCTCATGGCATAGACTCGATCGAGCAATCGCCTTGTTCTCGACTGCTTTATCGTGCCTAGGCTGTCACTGGGTTACCTCTACCCCGCTCTACCTCTGCTAGGTGGTTGTGAGCTTCGTGATAGGGCTCAATCGACCCTTCGCAGTAGTAGGAGGTGGTCCAACTCGCGACCATCGGTGCGTCCTTGGCAAAGTGTTCGGTGCCTCCACGCTTATAACAGCTCCAATAGCCTTGTAACAGATTCCACCATGATTCTTTCCACAAGTTTCACATTGGCGGGAGGGTAGGAACTTCTGGTACTCACGACTGATAGGGAGGTCTCTGTCCCGAATGTCTTCCCTACTGCATTTCTTGCCACCTCCGCCATGTCCCCATAGTTCTTCCTCTTTCCAAAGATGACCACCGGAACTCGATCTACCGATTTTCCCTCTTTCTCTGCCTTCTCCGACCTCTTCTTCTCGTGAGCGCCTCAAACTCAACTCTTTCCAACTCTAGGGCTTGAGAAACAAGTTCGTAGAAGTTAGTGTGTTTGAAGCCGAGCACTTGTACTGACATCGGGCTTCAAGCCGCTTTCAAACCTCTTGCATCTCTCCCCGCTGGTAGAGAGTAGACTCACCGCATAATGGCTAAGGCGGAAAATTCTCTTTCATACTCACCACCGATCCGCCTCTGCTTTCAAACTTAAGAATTCTTGTAGCTTCGATCTACATAAGCATCGTGGATGTATTTCTCGTCAATTCTCGAGGAAGTCATTCCAGTGTCAAGATCGCAGTTCTACTGCATCGTGGGGAATGGTTTTCCACTACCATAAGCATCCCCTTGTAGTAAGGATACCGAGTATTCAAGTCCGAGCTCCTCAGACAATGAAGTTTCTTGAACACCCTATCCATCCTCTCTAACCACTGCTCACTTCTAGAGGATCTATCGCCCCTTGAACTCAGAGCCCCATACTTCATCAATTTATCATACTGACTCGGAGTAGACTGTGGTAGTACCACGGGTGTCTGAATTGGGACTGGAGTAGGTGCATTACCAGCCATATGTTGGAATATTGAAGCCACCCGAGCAACCGAGCAGAAATCTGTGATCGCAGGGCCGGTGTCACTGAACCACCGACATTTTGTACACCGGGCATCCTTGCACTCACCTCAATAGATCGATCGATCAACGATCACCCTTCCATATTCAATGCGAGGATCTTAGCTTTCCTGAACAATAACACAAGAATATTCACTCTCGTTAGTGCATATTTATACTGTAATGTACTGTATGTATCAAACAATGATATTGAGCTGTTGTACTATGCAGAAAGAACATTCAAATAACAGGTGAAAACAGAATTTAAAAACTTTGCTCTGATACCACTAAAACATGTCACACCTTACCCCTCTGTAAGGCATAACATGATCCCGTAGTATACCTAATGAATTACCAACTCCGTCTACTGATAACCCATTAAATACACTACAAGTGATTTTAAAAACTTTTCTTACTTCTTTTACAGTGGTGAGCACTATTTACATGTGTTAAAAACTTTGGTGAACTGAGGTGAAACAACTAACTCATTTGATTTATTTGGAATTTCAGAAAATTTTGGCAAGGTGCCATCTGTATTTTAGATAAAACAGCTTCTGTAAAACTCAGAAAAGCACTTCTATAATTTTCCAAATCTCAACTTCAATACATTTCTCAACACAACAATTCATCAACTCAATTCCATAGAAATTTTTCAAAGTCTGAGATAAGGAAATATAATACAACTTTTACAATCCAAAACACTCATAATTAATTTACAACTTCAAGTACAATTTAATTTAATTTACAATCGCTCAAAACCAAATACAATATGTACATACAAAGGTCATACATTACAAGATAAAAGCAAAAGCGGTATACTCAATATACTGTAATCCTCGCTTGGATGTATATGCAGCCTAGTCACGCCTCTCTGCCTATCTCTCTACCGCGACAAAGAATAAAGCTATCACGAGACAATGTCTCAGCAGTGCACAACATTAACCAAATACAATTTAAATCACAATTCATAAATCATGTAAATAGTGGATACTTAAAACCATAGTCAAATTTAAGACAATAAAGGTCAATAAGAATTTAAACTCCATTTCTCAATATCACAATAATTTTCCATAAGTCGATCAGTTTGAATTCAAAAGACAGATATGCCAATGAGAGTTTAAAATCCATTTCACAATCTCACAATACACATCAAGAAATCACACACGCCTTAATCATGATCCATAATTCAATTCATCCCAAAAGCCGATGGCTAATGAGGTAATCAATTCATCCCTAAAGTCGATGACTAATGAGGAATAACATGGCTAGCTAGCAAAAATATGAGTACTCATTCTATTCGCCCTCAACAGCACACACCTCAACACTTCAGCCAGAGAGGGAATTCAATTCATCCCACTAGACAAGCTAGAGAGGAATACAATCAATATACATGATAGCCGTGGTTTCAAACCATTTACGTGCTTTTCAATCAATAAGTATCCATCAATGTCATTCAAATAGTTTTTCACAGTTTCAAACCATTCACAATATTTTTCAATCAATAAGTGTCCATCAAACACATTTCCACAATTTAAAACAATGATATACAGATAGTCAATATTTATTTCCATTGAAAATAATTCAAAAGAAATAGTTGTTGTGCACAAACCTCTGATATTTGTCTCCGGTCTTGACTCAAGATTTCTTTCCTTTTGCCGAGTCCTTGTTAATCGAGAAACACAATTTGAAGTGTTTCAAGATTAAATTAAATTGTCTCTATCGATGGGGTCCGTAAATAATGCAATCAACTCAATTATTCGCTTAATCACCTAATATACTGACCCTCGATGCGTTTTAGGTAAATTAGGTTTTAGTGTCATTAATATGTCACACTCGATAGGGTTTTAGGTTTGGTATGTTTTACCAAAGTCATTTCCTTGTTTAGTGCATTTTAATGCAAATTGTCGATTCGAACACTGGTTTGACCTAACCGGACGATCTAGTTCCCTCGGTTTTCGGGTCTCGGTCGAAACTACAAACTCTTAGATCTAGGTCTTATTGCACGCGGTGCAAAATTTCAGGTCAATCCGAGTTAAGTAGACCAAGTTATGGTCATTACACTATTGCTGGTCAAATGGTACCATTTTAGGTCAATTTTAGGTCAAAGTGGTCAATTCTGGTTCGGCCAGTTTTTGGACCCGAACTTGTGCAAGTTGTTTGACTTGCTTATGGTCATTTCTGGGCTTTGGTGTCTTCATAAGACTTGTAGGTATGGGTCTTAACTATTCTTGGTCAAAATTTCAGGTCAATTGGACCTGGTTTGAGTGAGTTATGGCCTAAACACTCACTGCTGCCCAATTGGTCATTTTTCAGGTCCTAATTGCATCTAATCCGAATTGGTCAAATTTTTAGGTCACCTTGCAAGCAGAATTTTGGCATGGTTTCTCAATGAAAGTTGGCACATTTTGTGCCTAGTTTCACCTAAAATTGGTCTCATACTAATTAAGGTTACACATTCAAGGTTATAGGCCAAAATATACACTGCCCTTAATATGCATTACACACCCCAACTTCAAACACACACTTACCTTTGCAAGGTTTACTTCCATACCCTACCAAACTGTTTTGGCACATTACTAACAACATTTTCTACATAACATTAGCATTATTTTGGGCAGATTCCAATCACCCTCAACACACCAAATATCATTCACAATTACAATTTCTAAGTACCATTACAAACACACCTAAACATTACAAACTTTACATACACTTTACAATGTAAATTGACATACATATCATCAATCCTTCTAGGTCAATATGCTGCCCACACTCCTTCAATATACACCATTATTCAAGTGTCCACAAGCTGCCACAATTCATTCATCAACATCACATTGCCGTACCATATGCCAATTCCCATCAAAGTGCATCATTCACCATATATACATGCATTAAATCACTAGGTTACTAAATCACCATGATTAACATTATTTCTCATCAATTATATACACAAATACCTCATCAAAAACGTGACCCATGGCTGTCCAAAATGGCAACAACAATAACCCTTCAAACTCAAAATTTTCCTTCACCAAACCAATACCCATAACATAAACATAAACTTTAACAAAGAACTTCTCAAAAATGCAAACTTACCTTTAATTGTAAATTGCTAAACCTTCACCAAACTTCCCAAAATTGGTATCAATATCTTCCTTGTGATGTGTAGACAAATTTTAGTGAAGAACACTAAGTGAATGGAGTTGAAATGGAAGGAGGGATCAAGCTTGCATGAAAATGTCCATGGAGTTTTCTCTCCTTCATTCACGGCTTGGATGGTAAATGAAGAAGATGAAGTGGCTGCTGGACATAGTGGACTTACATCAGCCCCATAATGTGTTTATTTTATTCCCTTAGTGGTCCACTTACTCTAATTAATTCATATTATAAGTTACTTTCACTTAATCCACATTTAACCCATTATTTCCACTATTTATTTTAGGTACCATCAAATTAATTTTTCATTTCATTTTCTAAGTGTAATACTATTTATTTTTAATGGATATTTAGGTCAAAAGACAATTCGGGATGTCAAATGACCATAATGCCCTCGTTCGTGGCTTTCCGATTTTTCTGAATAACACCGTATTTTGTCTGCTTTTTCGATTTCTCACTTTTCTTTGTACTAATTATTTAATTTTTCTTTGATCTTTCTAATGATATTTACTCTTCAACAATGGTCTATTTAAGTCCTAAAATGTTTCCTGTGGTTCCTCGCAAATTCGTGGTTAGTCAACGGTCCACGCCGTGACTTCCTGGCTGTCACCCATCGCTAGGTTTCCTACTGCTTAACTTGATCACATTTCTTTGCTATGATTTTTCCTTTGTTTTTCTTGTGTTTTCTTTTCTTGTATTTCATTATTTTATGTCTCTCACTCATATCGGCATTTGTTCTAGGCATCCTAGCCGTCCGGACAACACCGTCACCGAGCAGCAGAACGCACTACCGAACTTTGGGGTGTTACAATTCTCTCCCTTAAATAAATTTCGCCTCAAATTTTACCCGCATTAGTCTCTGAATAGTCAGGTGTTGTCTCTCATATCCTCTTCACGCTCCCAAGTAGCTTCTCGCCCGAATGATGGTTCCACAAAGACTTTAACTGTGTGTATCTGCTTGTTCTCACCGCTTCACCTCATATGCCGAATTTTTATGGGTTCTTCCTCATATGAGAGGTCCGATTTACTTCAATCTCTTCAATCGTTAGTACATGAGATGGGTCTCGACTGCACCTCCTTAACATGGACACATGGAAGACACTGTGTATCCTTGCTAGCCTGGAGGTAATGCCAACCGTTATGCTAACGGACCCACTCTTTCTAGAACTTCATATGGTCCGATGAAACGAGGACTTAGTTTCCCCTTTCTGCCAAATCTCCTAATCCTCTTCCAAGGAGAAACTTTGAGGAATACCTTATCACCCACTGCATACTCAATATCTCTTCTCTTCGATCAACATAGGACTTCAAGGTCCGATGCAGCCTTGAGTCTATCTCTCGATCAACTGATCTTTTCCTCTGTCTCTGGACAATTTCTCGGTCCAATCATCTTCCTTTCACCTACCTCATCCCAACATAAGGGAGTTCTACACTTTCGCCATACAAAGCTTCATATGGAGGCATCCCTATGCTTGATTGGTAGCCGTCATGTTATAAGCAAACTCAATCAAAGGCAAGTGTGTATCCCAACTACCTTCAAATTCAATCACACAAGCCCGTAGCATATCCTCCAATATCTGAATAATCCTCTCGCATCGCCATCCGTCTGTGGGTGGAATGTCAGGTCAAGTTCAATCTAGTTCCTAGGGCTCTCTCAAGACTACCCTAATCTAGAAGTGAACCTAGGATCTCCGCTGACACAATTGATACCGCACTCCATGCAATTTTACAATCTCATATATGTATAATCCGCCAATCTTTCCGTGCTATAGTCCATCCGAATCGGCAAAAGTGAGCAGACTTGGTTAATGTCAACTATAACCCATACCGCATCATGACTACTCGTGTTCTTGGAAGTCCCGTAACAAAATCCATAGTTATTCGCTCCCATTTCCACTGCATCGACAAAGGATGTAATAAACCACCGGAACTTGATGTTCGTCTTTACTTGCTGACAAGTTAGGCATTTGGAAACGAATTCAGCTATATCTCTTTTCATGCCCATCCACCAGTACTGCTCTTTCAGCCCTCTGTACATTTTAGTTCCACCAGGGTGCATAGCAAATGGAGACTCATGTGCTTCCTTCATAATGATCTGTCTCGCCCACATCACTAGAACGCACATTCGCTTCGATGTAGCAATAAACCATCATCTCTCACAGAGAATTCGTGTTTCTTGCCCCGCTGCATTTCTTTCAAGAGCTTCGATATTTTTCATCACTGCGTAGCCATTACGACCGATCAATCAACATTGGCTGTACATGCCATGCAACTACCGTCCCCTCATCATCAACCTCTAAACCGCATGTCAGGCTTTCAATTCATATACCATGGACAAAGGAGAAACTCGAGACTTGCCATAGTCTTGCGACTTAAGGCGCCACCACCACATTTGCTTTCCCTGGCTGATAGTCTATTAAGCAATCATAATCTTTAATGAGTTCCAACCATCTCCTCTGCCTCAAATTCAATTCCTTCTGGGTACCTAAGTACTTCAAGCTCTTGTGATCTGTGAAGATGTAGCATTTCTCTCCATACAGATAGTGTCTCCGCATCTTCAGAGCAAAAACAATAGCCGCTAACCTGCATCATGTGTTGGGTAGTTCCTCTCATGCGGTTTCAGCTGGCGTGATGCATAAGCAATGACATTCCGATCTTGCATCAGTACACAGCCTAACCCATTGTGAGAAGCATCACTATAAACTGTATATTCTTTACCCGGAGTAGGTAAAGTGAGAACTGAGCTTGCTTAAGCACCTCTTCAACTCATCAAAACTCACGACATTTATCACCACCGAAATTTTACATCTTTCCAAGCGGCTTGGTCGTGGAGAAGATAACATAGAAAATCCCTTCACAAACCGACGGTAATATCCACTAAGCCTAAAATCGTGAATTTCGTGATGTTCTGGCGGTTTCCAATTAAGGATAGCTTCTACCTCATCGAATCTACCTTGATCCCTTCACCGACACAACATGTCCCAAAAAGGAGATTTCCTTCACCAAAATTCACATTTCGACAATTTGGCGACAAATGCTTTCTCCTTAAAGTTCAGCATAATTCGCAGATGTCTATCATGCTCCTCTGCACTCCTCGAGTATATCAAAATGTCATCAATAAACACCACCACAAATTGATCAAGATATGGTCTCAAGATAGTGTTCATCGATCCATAAAAGCACTGAGCATTTGTCAACCCGAATGGCATTACTAGAAACTCATAGTGGCCATATCGAGTTCAAAGCGCTTTTGGAATACTCGCTCTTGCACCTTCAATCGATGATAACCAGATCGCAAATCAATTTTGGAGAATATCGCCGCACTTTCAATCGATCGAATGATCATCAATGCGAGGCAATGGATATCTCGTTCTTTATTGTCACCCTATTCAACCGCTCGTAGTCAATGCATAAGCGAGAGTACCATCCTTCTTCTTAACAAACAACACCGTGCTCCCAAGGTGACACACTAGGGCGGATGAAGCCCTTTTCAAGTAATTCTTGTAATCGTATCTTCACTCCTTCAACTCACTGGTGCCATTCGTATGGCGTTATGGAGATTGGATCCACACCAGTGCGTAACATTAATTTCAAATCGCACTTCTCTTCCAAGGTAATCCCGCAATTCATCAGAAACACGCCCGAAAGTCATGTATCGTAGGGATGTCCTTCAATGCCGGACTCCCACTTGGGTGTCTACTACATGTGCCAAGTATGCTTCACACCCTTTTCGATCATTTTTCCGGCTAGTGCAAAATTAAATGATGTTGGATGGCAATAGCTGCTCTCCCCATGTATCACCACATCATCAGCATCGAGGAGACCAAAAGTGATCGTTTTCGCCATACCAATCATGGCATGATGCCTAGCTAACCAATCCATGCCCAAGATGATATCATAATCTCTGAAGGGCATTTCAATGAGATCGACAGAAAGTGTGTCCTTGGATCACCAAAGGGCAATCTCTATACATCCTATTAACCTCGACCTCTGTCCTAGCGGACTTGTTACTAGCACCTCAAAGTCCATTTTTGTACATGGAACAAAGAATGCAATCAATGATGCTAGCACTCACATAAAATGGGTAGAACCCGATCAAATAGCACAAATACATTCTCGTTAAAAGTTGAGAAGGTACCACCACAACATCGATGTCTCGCTCTCTCTCTGCCTCATGGCATAGACTCGATCGAGCAATCGCCTTGTTCGACTGCTTTATCGTGCCTAGGCTGTCGCTGGGTTACCTCTACCCCCGCCTCTACCTGCTAGGTGGTTGTGAGCTTCGTGACAGTGGCTCGAATCGACCCTTCCGCAGAGTAGGAGGTGGTCCAACTCGCGACTCATCGTGCAGTCCTTGGCAAGTGTCCGGTGCCTCCACAGTTATAACAGGCTCCAATAGCCTTGTAACAGATTCCACCATGATTCTTTCCACCAGTTTCACATTGGCGGGGAGGGTAGGAACTTCTGGTACTCTGCTGACCAGATAGGGGAGGTCTTTGTCCCGAATGTCTTCACCTACTGCATTTCTTGCCACCTCCGCCATGTCCCCATAGTTCTTCCTCTTCCAAGATGACCACCGAACTCGATCTACCGATTTTCCTCTTTCTCTGCCTTCTCCGACCTCTTCTTCTCAGAGCGCCTCAAACTCAACTCTTTCCAACTCTAGGGCTTGAGAAACAAGTTCAGAGAAGTTAGTGTGTTTGAAGCCGAGCACTTGTACTGACATCGGGCTTCAAGCCGCTTTCAAACCTCTTGCATCTCTCCTCCTGGTAGAGAGTAGACTCACCGCATAATGGCTAAGGCGGGAAAATTCTCTTTCATACTCACCACCGATCCGCCTCTGCTTTCAAACTTAAGAATTCTTGTAGCTTCGATCTACATAAGCATCGTGGATGTATTTGCCTCAATTCCCGAGGAAGTCATTCCAGTGTCAAGATCGCAGTTCTACTGCATCGTGGGGAATGGTTTTCCACTACCATAAGCATCCCCTTATAGTAAGGATACCGAGTATTCAAGTCCGAGCTCCTCTGCACAATGAAGTTTCTTGAACACCCTATCCATCCTCTCTAACCATCGCTCACCTTCTAGAGGATCTATCGTCCCTTGAACTCAGAGCCCCATACTTCATCAATTTATCATACTGTCTCGTAGGAGACTGTGGTTGTACCACTGTGTCCGAATTGGGACTTGAGTAGGTGCATTACCACCATTTGTTGGAATATTGAAGCCACTGCCGAGCGAATCGAGCAGAAATCGCAGATCGCAGGGTCCGGTGTCACAACCACCGACATTTTGTACCGGGCATCCCTTGCACTCAGCCTCAATAGATCGACGATCAACGATCACCCTCTTCCATATTCAATGCGAGGATCTTAGCTTTCTGAACAATAACACAAGAATATTCACTCGTTAGTGCATATTTATACTGTAGAATGTATCGTATGTATCAAACAATGATATTGAGCAGTTGTACTATGCAGAAAGAACATTCAAATAACAGGTGAAAACAGAATTTAAAAACTTTGCTCTGATACCACTAAAACATGTCACACCTTACCCCTCTGTAAGGCATAACATGATCCCGTAGTATACCTAATGAATTACCAACTTCGCTCATCGATAACCCATTAAATACACTACAAGGGATTTTAAAACTTTTCTTACTTCTTTTACAAATGGTGAGCACTATTTACAGTGTTAAAAACTTTGGTGAATCGAGGTGAAACAACTAACTCATTTGATTTATTTGGAATTTCAGAAAATTTTGGCAAGGTGCCATCCGTATTTTAGATAAAACAGCTTCTGTAAAACTCAGAAAAGCACTTCTATAATTTTCCAAATCTCAACTTCAATACATTTCTCAACACAACAATTCATCAACTCAATTCCATAGAAATTTTTCAAAGTCTGAGATAAGGAAATATAATACAACTTTTACAATCCAAAACACTCATAATTAATTTACAACTTCAAGTACAATTTATTTTAATTTACAATCGCCAAAACCAAATACAATATGTACATACAAAGGTCATACATTACAAGATAAAAGCAAAAGCGGTATACTCAATATACTGTAATCCTCATTGGATGTATATGCAACCTAGTCTCACGCCTGTTTATCTCTCTACCTCACAAAAGAATAAAGCTATCGCTGAGACAATGTCTCAGTAGTGCACAACATTAACCAAATACAATTTAAATCACAATTCATAAATCATGTAAATAGTGGATACTTAAAACCATAGTCAAATTTAAGACAATAAAGGTCAGTAAGAATTTAAACTCCATTTCTCAATATCACAATAATTTTCCATAAGTCGATCAGTTTGAATTCAAAAGACAAGATATGTCAATGAGAGTTTAAAATCCATTTCACAATCTCACAATACACATCAAAATCACACACGCTTTAATCATGATCCATAATTCAATTCATCCCAAAAGCCGATGGCTAATGAGGTATTCAATTCATCCCAAAAGTCGATGACTAATGAGGAATAACATGGCTAGCTAGCAAAAATATGAGTACTCATTCTATTCGCCCTCAACAGCACACACCTCAACACTTCAGCCAGAGAGGGAATTCAATTCATCCCACTAGACAAGCTAGAGAGGAATACAATCAATATACATGATAGCCGTGGTTTCAAACCATTTACGTTGCTTTTCAATCAATAAGTATCCATCAATGTCATTCAAATAGTTTTTCACAGTTTCAAACCATTCACAACATTTTTCAATCAATAAGTGTCCATCAAACACATTTCCACAATTAAAAACAATGATATACAAACAGTCAATATTTATTTCCATTGAAAATAATTCAAAAGAAACAGCTTGTTGTGCACAAACCTCCGATATTTGTCTCCGGTCTTGACTCAGATTTCTTTCCCTTTGCCGAGTCCTTGTTAATCGAGAAACACAATTTGAAGTGTTTCAGACTAAATTAAATTGTCTCTATCGATGGGGTCCGTAAATAATGCAATGAACTCAATTATTCGCTTAATCACCTAATATACCGACCCTCGATGCTTTTAGGTAAATTAGGTTTTAGTGTCGTTAATATGTCACACTCGATAGGGTTTTAGGTTTGGTATGTTTTACCAAAGTCATTTCCTTGTTTAGTGCATTTTAATGCAAATTGTCGGATTCCGAACACCGGTTTGACCTAACCGACGATCTAGGTCCCTCTGTTTTCTGGTCTCGGTCGAAACTACAAACTTGTAGATCTAGGTCTTATTGCACGCGGTGCAAAATTTCAGGTCAATCCGAGTTAAGTAGACCAAGTTATGGTCATTACACTATTGCTGGTCAAATGGTACCATTTTAGGTCAATTTTAGGTCAAAGTGGTCAATTCTGGTTCGGCCCGTTTTTGACCCGAACTTGTGCAAGTTGTTTGACTTGCTTATGGTCATTTCTGGGCTTTGGTGTCTTCATAAGACTTGTAGGTATGGGTCTTAACTATTCTTGGTCAAAATTTCAGGTCAATTGGACCTGGTTTGAGTGAGTTATGGCCTAAACACTCACTGCTGCCCAATTGGTCATTTTTCAGGTCCTAATTGCATCTAATCCGAATTGGTCAAATTTTTAGGTCACCTTGCAAGCAGAATTTTGGCATGGTTTCTCAATGAAAGTTGGCACATTTTGTGCCTAGTTTCACCTAAAATTGGTCTCATACTAATTAAGGTTACACATTCAAGGTTATAGGCCAAAATATACACTGCCCTTAATATGCATTACACACCCCAACTTCAAACACACACTTACCTTTGCAAGGTTTACTTCCATACCCTACCAAACTGTTTTGGCACATTACCAACAACATTTTCTACATAACATTAGCATTATTTTGGGCAGATTCCAATCACCCTCAACACACCAAATATCATTCACAATTACAATTTCTAAGTACCATTACAAACACACCTAAACATTACAAACTTTACATACACTTTACAATGTAAATTGACATACATATCATCAATCCTTCTAGGTCAATATGCTGCCCACACTCCTTCAATATACACCATTATTCAAGTGTCCACAAGCTGCCACAATTCATTCATCAACATCACATTGCCGTACCATATGCCAATTCCCATCAAAGTGCATCATTCACCATATATACATGCATTAAATCACTAGGTTACTAAATCACCATGATTAACATTATTTCTCATCAATTATATACACAAATACCTCATCAAAAACGTGACCCATGGCTGTCCAAAATGGCAACAACAATAACCCTTCAAACTCAAAATTTTCCTTCACCAAACCAATACCCATAACATAAACATAAACTTTAACAAAGAACTTCTCAAAAATGCAAACTTACCTTTAATTGTAAATTGCTAAACCTTCACCAAACTTCCCAAAATTGGTATCAATATCTTCCTTGTGATGTGTAGACAAATTTTAGTGAAGAACACTAAGTGAATGGAGTTGAAATGGAAGGAGGGATCAAGCTTGCATGAAAATGTCCATGGAGTTTTCTCTCACTTCATTCACGGCTTTGATGGTAAATGAAGAAGATGAAGTGGCTGCTGGACATAGTGGACTTACATCAGCCCAATAATGTGTTTATTTTATTCCCTTAGTGGTCCACTTACTCTAATTAATTCATATTATAAGTTACTTTCACTTAATCCACATTTAACCCATTATTTCCACTATTTATTTTAGGTACCATCAAATTAATTTTTCATTTCATTTTCTAAGTGTAATACTATTTATTTTTAATGGACATTTAGGTCAAAAGACAATTCTGGATGTCAAATGACCATAATGCCCTGCTCGTGGCTTTCCGATTTTTCTAACACCGTATTTTGTCTGCTTTTTCGATTTCTCACTTTTCTTTGTACTAATTATTTAATTTTTCTTTGATCTTTCTAATGATATTTACTCTTCAACAATGGTCTATTTAAGTCCTAAAATGTTTCCGTGGTTCCCGCAATCCGTGGTTAGTCAACGTCCCACGCCGTGACTTCCTGATCACCCATCGCTAGGTTTCCTACTGCTTAACTTGATCACATTTCTTTGCTATGATTTTTCCTTTGTTTTTCTTGTGTTTTCTTTTCTTGTATTTCATTATTTTATGTCTCCTCACTCATATCGAAGTACGGTTCTAGGCATCCTAGCTGTCCGGACAACACTGGTCACCGGAGCAGCAGAACGCACTACCGAACTTTGGGGTGTTACAGTGAAGAACAAATATCTGTTGCCTAGAATTGATGATCTGTTTGATCAGTTGAAGGGAGCAGGAGTATTTTCTAAAATTGATCTAAGATCAGGGTATCATCAGTTGAGGGTGAAGGATGCAGATGTGCCAAAGACTGCATTCAGGACCCGATATGGGCATTATGAGTTCCTAGTGATGCCCTTTGGCCTAACAAATGCACCTGCGGCATTTATGGACCTTATGAACCGTATCTTCCATCCATACCTAGATCAGTTCGTAGTGGTCTTTATTGATGATATTTTGGTGTATTCCAAGACCAGGGAAGAGCATGATGAACATTTGAGGATTGTTCTGCAAACCCTGAGAGAAAAGAAGCTGTATGCTAAGTTGTCAAAGTGTGACTTCTAGTTAAATGAAATTGCATTCCTTGGACACATAGTGTTAGCTGATGGGATTAGAGTGGATCCCAAGAAAATAGAAGCAGTGATGGAATGGAAGCCTCCCAGAAATACAACTGAGGTCAGAAGCTTCTTGGGGCTAGCTGGGTATTACAGAAGATTTGTGAAGGGATTTTCCTTAATAGCTGCTCCAATGACCAAGTTGTTACACAAGAATGTCAGATTTGACTGGAATGACAAGTGCCAGACCAGTTTTGAGAAGTTGAAGGCTATGTTGACTGAGGCACTAGTATTAACACAGCCAGTGTCGGGAAAGGACTTTGTGGTCTACAGTGATGCCTCTCATAATGGGTTAGGGTGTGTATTGATGCAAGAGGGGAAGGTGATCGCTTATGCTTCCAGGCAACTAAGGCCACATGAACAGAATTACCCTACCCATGATCTAGAGCT